>NC_047113.1:22771970-25171970 GCF_902500255.1 Thalassophryne amazonica
GCATTTTAAGCATTTTTCGTTTTCCTTTCATTTTTCTTTTTTTTTTTTTGCCTTTCAGCTTTCTAGTGATAGCCCTCTTAACCCCGTGCCACTTTAAGCATTTGTTTAATGTAGATGTGAATTAATATTCAAAGTTTTCAGCTAGTTGACAGTACGACTGTACAATATGGCCAAATTATCGCATCTCAATATGTTCATATCAAGATGATATATGATATGAGTATGATTTGACACAAAGTGCAGCAACAGTGAAAATTAAACATTCTTAAACAAAACAATAATAATACCACACTCATTTTGCACTCATCATAAAGTGGAAGACAGAGAACCGGTTTGGAAGGGCTGGGTGAGATAATTGATCTGATGGTGCAACTCTGGTGCAAAGTGCCGGAGAACTTTTCTTCACTAAAACGAACAGGAAAGACCTTATATTTACACTGTGTGTGAATTTACACCGCATGACAAACGCAGCTTTCAAAAAATCAATGGACAGCATCAATTGACGTATTTCAACTTATGAAAAAGCCTGTAAAAATACATAAATTAGTTGCATCACTGTAAAAGCCGCAGTGTTCAAATTGTGTGGAAAAAAGTAACAGCTTGTAGTTTGGAAATTACGGTACTTACAGCAACAAACCATGTAATAAGTCTGTGCTCCAGTATAAAGATAAACATCAACTTTATTTATCCCAAAGGAAATTATTTTGTTAGAGTACAGAAACAGTAAACAATGGTTAGTTAAATGCACAAATACAGAAAGTGTTAGTATTAAATAGAAATCAATCACTCTTTTTTATAAAGTATATTGAGTTGTGGGAGTGCTGTGAGCAAAGATAAGCTTCAATGTTCAGTTTGTTGTTAAAGTTGGTGCTGTGGTGGCACTTTTTGAACATATATTTGTTCCATTTAAGAACTATAAATGAAAACACCTGTACATCTTCACAGCTGGCACATGCTTGTCATTTTGTCAGAATTATGCACTGTAAGCGTTCTATTCTTTGCCTTGTTGTCTTTTTACCATATTAGGATTGAAAGGCATGACACGGCGGCTTGACGTGCACATGTTCATCTTCAATCAACAGCACGTGTCAGCCAAGGTACACGTGTAAAGTAAACACATGTATCTAACATCTCTGTGCACAGTGCTGCTGAAACTGATTGTACTGTCTTGTACAATCTTGCCCCTGTTGGTTGAACTTGTATTATGCAACAGCAACTCTGGTGCTTCAAAAAAATAGGTTAGCATGTGCCAGACAAAAATTTGAATATGACGAGACAGGTCAGAGACAGGATAATTACCTTGAGGCACAGTCAGGCTTAGGCAGTCCTGAACCACACCACTCAAGAGAGGATTTACTGCTCAGAGACAGTGTGAACAGACAGGAATTACAATAGCTGTTAGGAGAAAGAGAGAGAGAGATGATAGACGTGATACTAAAGTTAGCCATCCGCCCTTTTCAGGTTTCAAATCCCGCAAAACCTCGGAGAGGTTGCCGTGCTGCAAGATCTCAGTAACATTGAGAACTGCACTGAGACGCTCTGATCGGGCTGCACTTTAACCACTGCACATGGACAACACCATTAACATCGCAACATAAAACTATTTTTATATTGTGCCTAAAACTCTCATGACTCTATTCTCTGGGTTTATAGATGTTGTTATTGTGTTTATTTTATGTAAACATGCGAGAATCACAGGCTGTCTCTCTGTTATTTTCAATGGGAGCTGCTGTGAGCTACAGTTGCTTCCTGATCATGTCATTCTGGAGGAAAGTGAAGTTTGCTCTTTAACGTCTTGATTATTGTTCCTTACTGTTTGTCCTCTTTGTTCCAGACTCTCTCTCTCTCTCTCTCTCTCTCTCTCTCTCTCTCTCTCTCTCTCTCTCTCTCTCTCTCTCTCTATATATATATATATATATATATATGGGTGATTCTTAGACTACGGGCACTTATTATGTCCTTTGATCATATTGTATGAAAAACAGAAAAAATGGGAAATTTCACACTTTTATAGTTATCTTTACAATGAAAGTGTGTTAAGAAATTTGTTCTAGTAGTCTATGATGACTTTTTCACCTTTTTTCAGCATCATTATATGCAAATATTGCCGTTTTGTGCTTGTCCCACACCCAGACTTTTGATCTTCAATGATAAAAATGAATGGTAAAGAAACGTTTTTTCTAATGTTTTAAAATATCTCTGAATAAAATATCAGTAAAATAATCAAAACATAATTGGGGTATTCAATGTCATACAACTGTTGTGATTTTTTTAAACAAAATGTAGTTGTCCCACACTATTGTAATGTCCCTTTAAACAGTCTGTATGAAATGTTATGTGTCGGACGCAGCCCGGAGAACCGACCAGCGTTTGAAGGACCCAGTATAAAATAAGCAGAGCACGGTACAAAAGATAACAGAGTTTAATGAACATAACAGTGCTGTGAAAAATATAAAAGTGCACGGTCTGGCGTGGTGGATTGCGGTGCGCTCCCAGCAGCGCTAACGGTCCGGAGCCAGAACTGGTTCGGACCCAAGGACCCCGCCGACACCCCCTAGGTGGCCGCGACAAACCGAGTCTGTGAAAGAAGGAATCATTATGTGAGTCCACACTCAACACACAGAGAGACCACTCAAAGGTGCACAAACAGCAAACACTTCCTGGCTTAATTACTAATCAGCTTCCCACCCTGCAGGCATGGAACATGCAGTTCACAAAACTCCACTGCAGTGGAAGCTGATTTAAACGACCAACATACAGCTCAATATAATAAGGTGTGAGGGACACCACATTTACTGACTGTATAAATGTTAGTCACAAAATCTAACGTACCTCAGGAAGTGTGCTGACGAGCGTGAGACCTCACCCCCTCCTCTTTCACAGACCATGCATCAAACCTGGACGTTCTCTGCATCCACTGATGATGAGATGGCTCCCGAGACGACGATCTCACCCATCTGGTCACAAGGTCGAGTCTCTGGCAAATACACACTGTGTACTCCAGTCTTAAATGCCACCATGTTCCAATCCATGTAGATGCACCACAGCTGTGAGTCCTGACGAGCCGCAGGTGATCAGCCTCAGGTGATCAGGGTGAGGTCCTGATAAACTCAGCTACACAGCCACTCAGTCCCAAATGCAAGCCACCTGGAAGGAAAAACAAAAGACAGGACAGAAAACAGAAACAAAAGGCAGCCAGGCCCCCCCAGCCACACAACATGAAAGATTGTTTGGGTAGTTTCTATGGAGATAAACAGTGACATCAGAGCACATGTATATAGCGCCGAATCACAACAAACAGTTGCCCCAAGGCACTTTATATTGTAAGGCAATGGTGTGGTGGAAATTACATTTACAAGGCCAATAGTGCCCGTAGTTAAAGAATCACCCATATATATATATATATATATATATATATATATATATATATATATATATGTCTGAAGTTCGGTTTACGTTTATTAAATTCCACACAGATTAAACGTAGCAGACACAGATTATTTGTTATAATTGTTTTAGCAAGTTTTCAGGGTATCATGCTTGCAGTCTCTTATTAACATGATGAAAAGCATTAAAAAAATGCATTTTTGTACTATAATATTCATTTACAATTGTCATCATGTGGATTCTCTATGTTGTTTTGACTGCAGCGACTCTCTGGCGTGCAAGGGGTTATGAGATACATGAAAACCCTGGATGGCCAAACTGGCATATGTGCAAATATGTGTCGTAGTAATAAAACATGCATTGACTCGTATTTTCAATGTTACGTAAGTGTAGCAGCTACCTCTCAGGTACAACACTGTGCTGCTTCCTGTGCGATTGACTAGAATTACTGCCTTCTGAAGTGAAAATGCAGTCATTAAACTGCTGTGATGAACAGCCATATGAGGTTGTGGCTGTTCACCACCTCATATGAGGTTTGCGGAATCTTCCATTTTGAAGACACAAAGCTGGTACTGATAGGGCTGAGCTTTGATTTATGGGCATAGGACAGGATAAAAGGCCAGAGCATAGCACATGCTATGCCTCAACAAAGCATAGTTTAAGGTTAGATATGGTATAGTTGCAATTAATGGTTGCAGAATGTCTACAACCATTCATCGTTAGGCAATGCAGTCCTCCTTGATCTGACAAAACAAGTGTGTGTTTGTGTGTTTGTTGATCATGAGGTGTCCAGTGGGTGTGGGAACCTCAACAAAACCAGATTTTCACTTCTGCAAATCCTGACCCAGTTCCTCATCCTGCAACGTCAATAGCCACAAGTTTCAATTTTTGAATAGGAGATGGGTTTATTATAATAATGCTGATTATGTGAAGTGCACTAAAGTTATTCCATAAATCAAACCTTTTTATGTTAAGTGAAAATAGGAGTTACAGATTACATGATGCAATATTTTCATGGTTTATAGTGGTTCCATTTTTAATTAATTTAGCTCTAAATAATGCAAATAAATAAAAATAAAAAGTCACAGTTTCTGATAACTGTAACAAATCAAAGTAATGAAATGTGACATCTCAGTTTGGACAGTCCTTTGTTTCACACAAATTTGATCCATGATCAAATTTCACAGTTGTCATCTCAAACCTGCTTGTCTAACATATAGATAAAAGAGTATATTGCATTCATACATAGTTTTGAAAAATTGTTGCAATTCTGCCTGTTTAATCTCCTTGAAATCTGTCTCTCTCTCTCTCTCTGCACTGCAAAAATTATAAAAGTGGTCCGACTTGAAAACTTTAAAGTGTGCAGCCTTTGGGATTTTTAAGATTTAAGTCATGAAAAGAATTTGCACCACTATAATTTTATTTATTAGCCTTTACATAAGGAATTCATAATATGACATTGCCAATATGATCAAAATGTGTTGTCTAGAAAAAAAAAAATTTCCCTGAATGCAAAAAATTAAAGAACAGATGGCAGTGAACTACTCACTGTAGGAACCCATGCAATCTATGACAGCGATGTCACAGATTATGTGGGGGCCTCCCCCAACTTGCACAAGGGATGGTGGGAAGCACATGGTGACAGTCAATCAGAGTAGAGATGTGTGGGGACGTGTGCTGGTTTCTCTCTCTCATAAAATAATCCAACATGGTGAAAAATGCTCTGAAACAGCTTATTTCTGTATAAATCAAATATTTATATATGTTTCTCATAAATTTTGTAAAGGATAGGGAGAAAAAAACACATCTATATCTAAAAAAAACACTGTTTTTGTAACCAGATAACGTGTGAAATGATTTACAAGACATCTTATGGATGTTAGCGTGGATACCCCATGTACGCGCACCATGCGACATCAAACGTAACTTCCGGTTATGCGAAAACCTCATGCATGCGCACATGTCCTCCTGTAGTTGGTGTTAAGAGGCAAATAAAGTATTCATTATGGAATCCCCCTCCCCCAGGTATGTTCTCTTTATTAAAATGAGATGTAATTTTGCAAGACATTTCAAAAATAAAGCGACATTATAATGCTTGGATTTTTGTAGAAATTAAATTACGCCAGTTTTATGACCTTTGGAAGGCCACACGGCTTTAAGTCCAATTGCTGCCTTAAAAATGTGAGTGAACTCAACTTCAAAATAGTTTTTGTTTCACCACAGAAGTCTGTTTTTTAAGAAGGACCATCTTCATCATTTTTATACTGTCACATTTCCAGATGACTCTAATAGTTATCCGGCGAGCCCATGTGTGCACTGCACATCAGACGCCCTTCTTCACAAGTATTTGCATGCAAAAGTTGCCTCGTTCGTCAACGCCTGAACTGTGTGATTTTGGCTCATGAAAGCTGCCTACGTGGGCAAATCAGTCCATCTCCAAAACAGTAGTTTTCTACGCACGTCTCCCTGCTGCTGGTCCAGATCTGATTAGAGTTTTTGACGTGAGTCTCGGCTTTCACGCAAGCTCAGGTATTACTGTCGCCTTCCTTCTGTTTTATATGTTTTTAAATACTGTCCATTTTGATGGATACCAGATTAGGACAAAAAATAAGTAAATAAATAAGTCATTCTCTTTTCCCAGATGATTTTCTTGAAGCCTTTAACAGCAGATCTTTTCTGCTGTGTCTTTAATCCCGGTGGAATGACAGTGTCATTCTATTGTAGATTGTCTTTTGACTTTAGCATCCAAAGAATGTGAAGCCTCGCCTGCCAAACACTGTAAATCCACACACCCAGACAAGCTGAGCAGCACACATTAGTGGTTTTATTTTTGTGCACGTGCATGTCCTTTTGTACATGTGGATATGAATCCCTTTGTGTGGTGTGCGAATGCACCCTTTTGCTGCATGGAATTGTCAAAGTGTACGTGAAAGCACACACGCCATATTCTGTGCTTTCATAAGTGAACTTTGGACCCCTCAGCTGCACGCTGAAAGACGGCCAATTTAGCTGGCCTTGTTTACCTGAACCTCTATACAACCAGGAAAAGGGCACATTGTGTTTACTCACTCTTCTGTGGAGCTTCGAGACCAGGAAAATATCACCACGCAAAGATGATTTGTGTTGTGCACTCTGACCACCAGCCAGTCCGAGAGCCACTTAAAGTGGAAGCATTTCCTGTTTGCTTCATGGAAACGAGCTCAAGACTAAACCTTATAGCGAGTGATCTCCTGTAAAGTACTCAAATTTAAAGGGATTGTTTTGTCGATGAAATTGAAACTTATAGGCAACGGTAATGTATCATGTCAGAAGAGTGTAGGTTTAATCCATGTAGGAACAATCCAATGTGAGATCTGTCCCCTTGGCACAAACTGTTTCGCAATTATTTCAACCAGCTATTCAGATTTCAAGGTAGTGACACCATTAGTGTCGTTTTGTGCATCTGCAGGATGACGAACTCGCATTTATGTCTTACATTTGCATTCATTACAAACACGTCTGTGGCTCTGAGGTGTTTTCAAGGGTAATCACACACCTTCCTCATTTACTCCGTCACAGAAATAATGTGAAACTAATACAGCCTGCAGCTGTGTAGAGAGAATGAGTGTCTGCACACAAACTCCATCCAATCAACATTTTGTTTAAATGCTTGGCAGTAATGTCAGGAACTGCTGGTCATATACTTTTAATATTGGTTTCAAATTATCTTCAGGATGCTGTCCTCCCAAACTTATATATATATATATATATATATATATATATATATATATATATATATATACATACCTCAGGTGCATCCTTTTACCACTGATCAAAAATTAAATGTCACATGTATATAAGTATTCACAGCCTTTGCCATGAAGCTCAAAATTGAGCTTTCCACTGATCATCCTTGAGATGTTTCTACAGCTTAACTGAAGTCCACCTGGGGTACATTCAGTTGATTGGACATGAACTTGAAAGGCACACACTTATTTACTTATAAGGTCCCAACATTGACAGTACATGTCAGAGCACAAATGAAGCATGAGTTAAAGTAATTGTCTGTAGACCCTCCGACACAGGATTGTCTTGAGGCACAAATCTGAGGAAGGGTACAGAAACATTTCTGTTCCTTTGAAGGTCCCAATGGGCACAGTAGCCTCCATCATCTGTAAATGGAAGAAGTGTAGATCTGCCAGGACTATTCCAAGAGCTGACTGCCCGTTTAAACTGAGTGATCGGAGGAGAAGAGCCTAGGTGACCATGAACCGAATGGTCACTCTGTCAGAGCTCCAGCATTCCTCTGTGGAGAGAGGAGAACCTTCCAGAAGGACAACCATCTCTGTAGCAATCTACCAATCAGGCCTGTATGGTAGAGTGGCAAGACAGAAGCCACTCCTTAGTAGAAGGCACATGGCAGCCCCCCTGGAGTTTGCCAAAAGGCACCTGAAGGACTCTCAGACCATGAGAAACAAAATTCTCTGGTCTGAACTCTTTGGCATGAATGCCAGGCATCATGTTTGGAGGAAACCAGGCACGATCCCTACAGTGAAGCATGGTGGTGGCAGCATCATGCTGTTGGGATGTTTTTTCAGCAGCATGAACTGGGAGACTAGTCAGGATTGAGGGAAAGATGAATGCAGCAATGTACAGAGACATCCTCGATGAAAACCTGCTCCATAGCACTCTTGACCTCAGACTGGGGCGACGGTTCATCTTTCTGCAGAACAATTACCCAAAACACACAGTCAAGATATAAATGGTAAATGCATTTATATAGCACTTTTCCATCTGCATCAGATGCTCAAAGCACTTTACAATTATACTTCACATTCACCTATTCACACAAACACACTCACACACCGATGTCCGGGTGCTGCCATGCAAGGCTCTCACTATACACTGGGAGCAACTTGGGGATTACGGACCTTGCCCAAGGGCCCTTAGTGATTTTCCGGCCAGGTTGGGATTTGAACCAAGGATCCTCTGGTCTTAATCCCAACGCTTAACCACTAGACCATCACCTCGCCAACAACCACAATTCCAATGAAGTTGGGACGATGTGCAAAATGTAAAAAAAACAGAATACAATGATTTGCAAATCCTCTTCAACCAATATTCAATTGAATACACTATAAAGACAAGATATTTAATGTTCAAACTGATAAACCTTATTGTTTTTGTGCAAATATTTGCACATTTTGAAATGGATGCCTGTAACATGTTTCAAATAAGCTGAGACAGTGGTATGTTTACCACTGTGTTACATCACCTTTCCTTCTAACAACACTCAATAAGAGTTTGTGAACTGAGGACACTAATTATTGAAGCTTTGTAGGTGGAATTCTTTCCCATTCTTGCTTGATGTACGACTTCAGTTGTTTAACAGTCTGCGGTCTCCGTTGCTGTATTTTGCGCTTCATCATGTGCCACACATTTTCAATGGGCGACAAGTCTGGACTGCAGGCAGGCCAGTCTAGTACCCGCACTCTTTTACTACGAAGCCACACTGTTGTAACACGTGCAGAATGTGGCTTGGCATTGTCTTGTTGAAATAAGCAGGACGTCCCTGAAAAAGACGTTGCTTGAATGGCAGCATGTGTTGGTCCAAAACCTGGATGTACCTTTCAGCATTGATGGTGCCGTTACAGATGTTTAAGTTGCCCATGCCATGGGCACTAACACTCCCCCATACCATCACAGATGCTGGCTTTTGAACTTTGCGCTGGTAAAAATCTGGATGGTCTTTTTCCTCTTTTGTCCAGAGGACACGATGTCCATGAATTTCAATAACAATTTGAAATGTGGACTCATCAGACCACTGCACACTTTTTCACTTTGCGTCTGTCCATTTCAAATGAGCTCGGGCCCAGAGAAGGCGACGGCATTTCTGGATGTTGTTGATGTAAGGCTTTCGCTTTGCGTGGTAGAGTTTAAACTTGAAGTTGTAGATGTAGCGACAAACTTTGTTAACTGACAATGGTTTTCTGAAGTGTTCCTGAGCCCATGTGGTATAATCCTTTACACAATTATGCCGGTTTTTAATGCAGTGCCGCCTGAGGGATCAAAGGTCATGGGCATTCAGTGTTGGTTTTCGGCCTTGCCGCTTATGTGTAGCAAGTTCTCGAGATTCTCTGAATCATCTGATTATATTATGGATTGTAGATGATGGAATCCATAAATTCCTTGCAATTGAACGTTGAGAAACATTGTTCTTAAACTCTTGGACTATTTTTTCACTCACTTGTTCACAAAGTGTTAATCCTTGCCCCATCTTTGCTTGTGAACGGCTGAGACTTTTAGGGATGCTCCTTTTATACCCAATCATGACACTCACCTGTTTCCAGTTTGGTGTTCTTTGAGCATTCATCAATTTTTCCAGTCTTTTGTTGCCCCGTCCCAACTTTTTTGAAATGTGTTGCAGACATCCATTTCAAAATAAGCAAATATTTGCACAAAAACAAAAAAGTCTATCAGTTTGAACATTAAATATCTTGTCTTTGTGGTGTATTCAATTGACTATTGGTTGAAGAGGATTTTCAAATTATTGTATTCTATTTTTATTTACATTTTACACAATGTCCCAACTTCACTGGAATTGGGACTGTAATAAGGTATCAAAGGAGCAGCTTCAGGACAACTCTGTGAATGTCCTTGAGTGGCCCAGCCAGAGACCCGACCTGAATCCAACTGAACATCTCCGGAGAGATCTGAAAATGGTTGTGCACCGATGCTCTTCATCCAACCTGATGGCACTTGAAAGATGCTGCAAAGAGGAATGGACAAAACTGCCCAAAGATAGGTGCACCAAGCTTGTGGCATAATATTCAAGAAAATTGATGCTGTAATTTTTGCCAAAGGTGCATCAATAAAATATTGAGCAAAGAGTGTGAATAGTTAGTTTTTTTTTTTAATTAATTTACAAGAAATTAAAAGAAAGCTTTTTCATGTTGTCATTATGGGGTGTTGTGAGTAGAATTTTGAGAGGAAAATGATTTTACTCTATTTTTGAATAAAGCTGCAACACAAAATGTGAAAAACTGAAGCGCTGTGAATACTTTCTGGGTGCACAGTATCTATATGTCTTATAAATAAAAGTCGGATGTATGTAAAATAAAATGTTATATGCAGAGTATTATGTAATATGCTGCACTCAGACAACCTCAAAGCCAATGTTTGCTCCTCCCAAACTTCAGTTACTACTCAGATTTTAGCAACCACTGAGGGCAACAATGAGCAGCAAACCCAAGTTTCTATTTGTTTTAATGACATTTTTCTTAAAAATGGGTTGTTGCTGTGTTGCAGTAACCGCTGAGATGGCAGGTGTTCGGCTTAAAGCTATTTTGGAGCCAATGAGTCATTTTCCCTAAAATTCACCCACAATTCCTGTTTTGATCTTTGACACAATAAAGTGATCTTTTTGCTGTATTTAAATAGATTTATTTTTCCATGCACAACTGACAAATGTAATGGAAGTGTAATTTTAGGTGTGTGTGTGTGTGTGTGTGTGTGTGTGTGTGTGTGTGTGTGTGTGTGTGTGTGTGTGTGTGTGTGTGTGTGTGTGTGTGTGTGTGTGTGTGTGTGTGTTTTGGTGACATGTAGCAGGATGGCAGTCGAGGTTGGCAATAATTTGACAACATCAAGCCAAAGTCCAAGTCCATATATACGCTTTGTATGTGCATAATATGTAGTATGATGTACACCATTGATGAAATCAGACCCGATTGTCATGTTTTTGTTTGTAGAGAGGGTAAAGAGAAACCTCTTGTGCTTTTGTCAAGTTTCATTAATGCCTCTGTGCAACAGTTCCATTAAACTTGGGAGACTCTCCTCATACACACATTCACTCTCACACACACACACACACACACACACACTGGCCAATCACTGAAGCTTACAAGACTTGCGTCTGTGTCTGAGATGTTTGGCTGTGGCTTTTTGAAGGCAGGATAGGCTGTGGTTCCTGTGAACGCTGTGTTCCCGCTTTACTTGGATCAAACTGCAGTGTTTGATGGTGATCCTTCCCATGGCTGAGTCATATCCTTAAATAGTCCTGTTGCGTTACATTATAAATCCTGGTGAAATGATATGAGCAACGCAAAAGACAGAGAGGAATATCTTAAGTCCTTGGAGAATTTAAGTTGTCCCCAAAATTCACTGAGAATTTGAATCACATTTAGCTGTTATTTTAGTTGCACATAAAAGGTAGATTGGTGTAACATTGTACGAATGTGTGTTGAGAATGAACACTCTCTTCAACAACATGCGGGCTCATGCTTTCAGGTGTGGTTGTAGTAATATTTCATCACCTTTCAGCCCAGTCTCATGCTTTTTTTTCATGATCCCATCACAAAATAAAATTTGTTCCTCTATGCGCTCTAGGCTTTTTGGTGATGGGAACAGTGCAGGATCATTCATCCACCTGTTCTTGATGATTTGTGACTTTGTGACATTTTTTCTTTCGTTCAGCTATCGTCGTGTGCTGTGTAACCGGGCCCTTGCTGCAGTCGAACCTCCGACCTCCCCCTGCCCAGCCAGGTTTAATGCTGTGATCAACCTACAATACAAAAATAATAGTGACGCACAGTAACTTTAATCTGATTACCGATAGATTCATGCGTTAGATTACGTTACTGAAAAAAGCAGTCAGATTAGAGCAATGTGCTAGCGGTATCACTGGGGGGCTGTGTCACATTTAAATTAAATTTCTGAACTCTGCCTTTTACCTAAGAAGTAAAAGAAGTCCTATACAAACCCTGAGGCCCGTCGGAGTGATTCTTATCCCCGGATACTGTCGTGTCAAGTGGATGTGTCTATGACTACCCCTGGTTGAGGTGCCAATCCATCGCAGGTTACTTCCACACCCAAAGTTTGTACCATTTATAGCTGGATGGACTGGAACAATGCAGATAAAGTTTCTTGTCCAAGGACATAGACAGGTAATGTGACTGGAAATAAAACTACAATACCTATACATTTTATATAAGTAGTGGTCACGTTTGGAATTGAATCCAGTCTGTAGGCTGGTCATCCAACTGCCAGCTTACGTATTTTCAGTAAGTTTCATAGAAGTCACTGCATTACTTTTTGGGAATTTTAAGGTAAAAACAAAGCGCAGAAGCAAGTGAAAACATAAACTCATCAGACTTTTTTCTTTTGGCTACTTCTGTCCGTACAGGTTTACCACAATAGATCTGATGTGGGACTAGATTTACACTGGATGGCTTTTTTGATGCAACTTCAGACATGCATGAAGAAATAACCTGATGTGCATATTTTGGGGGGTAGAGTAAAACTGGGGGAAACATACACTAACATAGGGAGAACATGCAAAACCCAAACACACAGGAACTGGGTATTACTGGGCTTGACCCCAATACCTTCTGTGAGGCAACAGTGCAAACCACTATGCTGCCAAACTCCTTCTTAGTTAGACATAATAATCTATTAGACATATCTATTAGACATCTATTAGACTTCTTAGTTAGACATAATAATCATAATAGTCTATTATGAAATAAAAATCTTAGAATGTCTTATCAGGCATTCAATGTAGTATCAGTTCCTTCCAAGTACACAACATGCAAAATATAAGGCTGCAATTAATGCTTTTTCGAGCGCAGGACAGTTAATGCTAATAAATCTTCATTACATTCTGCAATTTCACAACAAGAATAGTGATGTAATATTTGTGTTTACAGCCTGAATGTGTTTTTGGTTTTCATGCGGGTGGCCAACATCTGGATATACATTTCAGTTTTACTCTTTAAGAGATGTGGTAGCTTTAATTGCAGTTTCTCATTAATGTTTCTTGGAGCTTTCTTCCATTAAAACTCTTGCCTTATAAACAGTCAGTGCATCAGGGTCTGCACATCTGGTCCTCTACTCGTGTCTCTCGACCTGTCCTCTGTCAGTAAGGGGATCCTCACCGTGCAGACAGGCTGAAGAAACATTCAGTACACCCTGTTCCCTCAGGCTTTGACCCTCTCTTAGCATGCACTCCTGACTTTATCGCTGTGGGACGGCATCAGCCTTTGCCCTTGTGGTTTTTCAAACTCCACAGTTGAATGACTTTAATCCGTGAGCCTGTTTGGGTGGGAAAGTTGTTTGAGGTTATGAATATACATGAGAGCTCTGGTGTACCATTTCCCCGGCCGCACTTTGAGTTATATCAGGTTCCCCTCAGAGAGAAAGTAAAAGTGTCTTGCATGATTTTAACACAACTGTAAAGCTTGGCAGGATTTATGTGCATATTTACATATGAACACATGATGGCTTGATGTCCCTTGGATTCTGTGTCTGCACCAATCACAGCTTTGAATGGAGTTGCTCCATTAACTACAGTCTCTACAGAGCTTCAAACACAAACCCTACTGATTCTCTGTTTGTGAAAATACTGATCGGGATGTTCAATTCCAAGGTGAAATGACACTTTCGTTGAGCATCACAAACACATCAGATGTAGTCCACGGGCCAAGCAGGTTTTCGGTACCACTTAAGAATCGACACTTAGAATCCAGCCTCATTGTACCATGGCCTACACTAAAATGTATGATAGCCATCCCAGGGTGGTAGCTGTAGCCAGGTAGGGGTCAATGAAGAATTACACAGAGGTCAAACTTTAAAAATGCTCCAATCATGTTGAAAACTATATCACATTGCTTGTGTGATCATAACAATTCCAAAAAGGTATAGTTTGGACTATCTATGATGGAATGTTCTGGACTTATGGGGTAAAAACAGCAAAAATGGTGACAAAGGTCAAGTTCAGTTTGTGCAGGAGTCAATATTTAAAGTTGCTCCAATTTCAGTAAAAAATGATGCAAATTATTATTTGGGTTAATAGGGTTCTAATAAGGAATAGTTTGCACCATCTGTCATGCTTAGTTTTCATGTTACAGGGTAACATGACATGTCATGTCATAGATCCAATGGATGTTGACCTTGTTTGACCTTTACTTTGGAGACCAAACATTCAGCACAGTCAAAACTATTCCATTTATTAATCCTTTTATTTCAACCAATAATTTGCAGTCATGGGTTTGATTCCCACCTGTGGACTTTCTGTGTGGAGTTTAAATGTTCTCCCTGTGTTTGCGTGGGTTTTCTCCGGGTGCTCCGGTTTCCTCCCACATTTGAAGACATGCAAGTTAGGTGGATTGAAAACTCTAAAATTATTCCGGTCTCCCATGCAAAAGAGGTCTCAATCTCAACGGAACTAACCTGGTTAAATAAAGTTTAAATTAAAATTAAACATACCTGCTGTACTGTTATGCAGACCATAGGGAAGCAAATATCCATAAAATTATGATTATCAACTGGAGGGCACTCAGAAAGCTCACCCAAGATTTTCAAAATGTAGAAAAAGTGTAAAAAATTAGAATTTTATAATGTACATAAGGATCATATACCTGTGGTCCCAGATCACCACCAAAATCTAATAAACTCATCCAGCATTCCCCAACCTCACCATATGCCCACTGGGTCATTAGTTTAAAGCTGAATTCTGGCCACACCTCCAGTTTTGGGAAAGAACACTATGAATGATGAAGTGACAGCTGCCCTTGAATAGTTTTTCCCATCTCTGTTTCTGCAGGTAGTAAAGATACTGAAAACTAATAGAGGGGCCCTGTGTGTGCACATAATACCGTACTATAAGAATATGATCTTATCAATGTAGCCCTAATGGTTGCAGATATGCAGGAAATGAATCAATGGTTGTGGAGAAATCCTTGAAAATGTGTTTTTTGTACCATTTCACCATGTCATGATGTTGTTGTGAAATCATAATAATGTCACAAATGTCAATGGATTACAAATGGTTTACTAATGTATATAAACTTGATATTGTGTCTCCAGCCAAAAAAAAAAAAACTTTGTAGTTCTTAATGTTCCAGAACCGAAACTTTATATAATCGGATCCAGTTAATCACAGTATATTTAGGGTCCAAGCACCCATTGAAGCTGATGTGGAGGACGCCATTGCTTTTGTGCTTATTATTTATTTATTTGGCGCGCCGCCACAGGAAAAAACACCTCCGTTGAAAGCCTTAAGGACAAGTTGGAACATGTCCAGCTGTTAAACAGTTTCTCAGATACTCACTCAACTGAAAGCCATCAAAAGCCGCCTGGTTTTTACAAATGGTTATCAACACGGAGGTGTTTTTCCTGTGGTGGCGCGTTGCGCCGGCTGCCTGCCGACGCGCCAATCCGTCCGCACGTCTTTCATTACAAAATCTCCTTTAACAGTGGAATGTCCGGATAATCTGCTGATCCCGACCTCTTCTGAAAGTTCTCTGTTCTCTCACGACGTCCTGGGTCAACAGAGGCTTAAATTTGGAGGTTTTCAGCTCGAAACAGGCTGACGACGGCGCCTCCGAGCGCGGCGCGACGTCCCGCTCCGTGGGAAGTCCTTAAGGCGACAGTAACACTCCATAATCTCTCATCAGCCATTAAAATTTTCACCGAAAACCAGCTGAATTTCTTGAATGGTGTCCACTTCGATGTGCCTCACAGGTTCTGAAAAAATTTTGATCAAGCAAAGCGCCAGTCTCTCAGGAAGAAGTCAGACAAAGGAATTCCGACGAGGGGGGTGGACCACTCCTCACTCAAAGCCTGCCCACAGGCGAATGATGTAACCGACAGGCATGAAAAAACTCACGCATGCGCACGAGGGTTCAAGGTTGGCTGATGTAATCGCACGTGATTCAAATCCAAATATTTTTATAAAAAAATAAGAAGGTCGGTTTCTTTTCTAATAGACCTCGTATAGCCTATATCAATCGACACTATTATAACATCCAAAAGATACAGATTGTTTTGCCACACAGGCTTACATGGAATATTACTAATCAGTATTTCATTTAGTTCTAACCAGTTCAGGAACAACAATTCTAAGGTGGAACACAAAACCTAAAAGTTAAAATACAGAGTCTGCCGGGAATTTAACAGTAGAAGCGATTATGGTTTGGAAACCTGTTTAAAAGTACTTTGTCACATTTAATAGTTTCATAGTTGAACAGGTCAAAAATAACAATGACCTGTACAGCAAAGAGTTATCGTCAAAGCACTGTTGGTTTTCTTTCAGCAATGACCGCCAGTGACTTGTCTGAAACTTCCCGTGAGAAATTTGTTATAGTTGCACGGTTGTCTTGCAGGTGACAAGTGATTAGCTTTATCACTCAGCAGAGGTGTCTGCTGGAGTCTGTGGGAAAGATTCAGACTTTAGATGACACCGACAGCGACAGTTAGCGGGATGCTTCCCATCTGATTCAGTTCAGCTCATGTTGATGAGTTCAGACCCACATGAGTGGGCACGTAGACCCGTATAGCCGTGCGCACGCAATAACATGCACTCATGGAAAAAGAAGTGCTCAGTGGGGGACGGCTCACAGTTCTGTCCAGTGTTGTCCCTGTTTGCTGGTGACATGGGTCACAGCTGCAGATGCAAAGTTGTGAAAAGGTGATGAAAATATGGAGAGGAACAGATGGGGAAATGTTTGGATAAATGGTGAGGAGAAGAAGGGAACATGAGAAAGAAATGCGTTGAATGGAATGATGAAACAGGCAGACTGAGGCAGGTGGTGGAAGACACACACATAAAAACTTTATATTTATATACATATATATATATATGAAGAGTTCAGGTACAAAACCCTGTATCTCCACCAGACCACTCTTGTTTTAAATAAGGATATTTACCTGATGGAAGTTGTACATCTCCATGAATCATTCTTTCTTGTTATGAAATGGTTATGCTGCACTGAACAAAATAGCAAAATCTCAAAAATCAACGTTTATTCAGAAATGTGTTAATTAGCAACCTTTAATAGATTTGGCTGCAAAACCTGGTGTCTCCACCTTCAGTTTTTTGCAAAACTCAGTAAGTTCATCACTTTAATGTACGCTAATGCTGTGTTTACTCATAGGCAGTACACATTATGAATGTCATATTTGCGTCATTCTTGGCACATTTCTGACGTTCTTAATGTGACTTAACGCATCTGAATAAGTTTCTTAATAGTACATGTTGGTGTGTGATATTCGTGATTTCGTGGATTTTTTGTGGCTGTCAAAAAAACTCTTCCACGAATGTAACGCACCACTGTCATTTTGCCTCATGTCGTGGAGGTCCCAACTGAGCGTGTTGATCCGTCTTGATTAGTGATGATCCTTAATGGAGCGTGACAGCGTTCTTCTCTGACGTGCGCACAATTAAACCCTGCTGCACTCCATTCCGTTTCATTGCTGCAGTGTGCTGAAGGAGGACAGTGACGCCAAGTTGGGTAAAAGTTTCGTTCCAATGCTCCTCAGTGCGCTCCTGCAGATGTTCCACCTGCTGCTGTGCCTGATGTTTGGGAAAATGAACAAGATGAGAGTCACGTGAAACCACACATCTGGCTCTCTCCTTCTCCTCCTCTCTGCGCCTATGTGCAATAGCAATGCGTAATGGTTCCTGATAATGTGCCACCAACCCGTTACATTAATCACAACGCGTGGTAACAGATTGCAGCAGTTCCTGAGGACACCTGACACCTCTGCCTCAAATCATCACATTCGTGATCAGCAGCCAGGAATGTATACTTTGTGGCATTCATGACTTGCCGTCATTATGTGTAAATGCAGCATCAGAGAAGCTCTCGTGGGCGCCGCAATCTTTGCGTCACGTGACCAAGATACATGCCAGTGAGTGGTGCGCTGTTCACTATGTGGTTTTGCACACAAACTGGGATGGCGTTTACGAGGTTCTGCATACAAACCACATCTTGACTTGCATTTACTATAGGATTTATGGGGTGTTGCAGCAGAATTGATTTTGTTATCAGATACAAGCCTCTGTAAGCTTTCACTTGCAACGGTTATCTCATTTTCCGTGGGCGCGGCGTTTACAGGGTTTTGTGCCTGAACTCTTCATATATATATCTTGTTTTGCAAAATTTACTGTGCAGGATGTTGTGTTTAGATAAGGGTTTGATTCCATGTGCATCTCCCTGTTTGTGTCCTTAGAAGACACTTCATCTCTATCATTTCAGTCCATATTGGGTCCATCACATGGTAACAGCATTGAGTGGCAAAGTACCCTGTAAATGCTATGGTTTCTCATTAAAAACACCATCATGATGGGCCTCAGGCCTGTATAGGACTTATCCTAAGCACATTTTTCCAATATGATGCATTCATGTTAGATTTCAGTGCATTATATACCCACTGGTCAAATGTCAGCAGCTTAATTCTGAACTCTAATTTAATACTGATATATATATATATATATATATATATATATATATATATATATATATATATATATATATATATATATATATATATATATATATATATATATATTATATATATATATATATATATATATAATATATATATATATATATATATATATATATATATATATATATATATATATATATATATATACACTAGCACAGAGAGACAGACAGACAGACAAACAGCTGTGGTGTGCAGCAAAGTCACACCATCAGACAAATGCAAACAGATGGTACTGAGCTTTGACCTTATCTAACAGTGTATTTAGCACAGGTGCAATGCACTGACAAACGCCGCCTCTTGCTACAGTTTGGACCTTTGCTTGTAGCTCTTTTTTTGCCTCCTTGATAATTGCAGCTCTGATGTATTTCATTGGAACCCAAATTGATTTTCACGATGTGCATCCAGCAACACCAGAACACAGAAAATAATGAGCGGCCCGGCGGTTTTCTGACATAGGTCAGTGGTAAATGCTGTGACCTGTAATGACTCACTACTTTTTACCACTGGTTGGCCAATTGGGTCCACAACCTCCAAATTTGTTGTGTGATAAACACAGAGGTATAAGTGAGATCCACAATGCAATGAAAGCCCTGTGTGTGTGTGTGTGTGTGTGTGTGTGTGTGTGTGTGTGTGTGTGTGTGTGTGTGTGTGTGTGTGTGTGTGTGTGTGTGTGTGTGTGTGTGTGTGTGTGTGTGTGTGTGTTTTCATGAGCACACATGTTTACAATAAAAAAACAGATGGGAATCTTGTGGCCATCTTACACAATTTAAAGTGGAGTGGTGGTGTTGGGGGATAAATGGCCTCACCATACAGTAGCACTTCCCAGACTCCTCTGAGTATCTGGGTTATTTCAGCATTTTCACAGTGAATTTAGTAAAGACTTCCTTGTGTTAGAACATGAGGACAGTCTCTGCATTAAAGCTGAATCACAGCCTGATGCCAGATTCTGTGAGGTCCCTAAGCTTGTTAACTGCAAAATATTGCACTGTGCCACTCGCTGCAGCATACTTGTTCTCAAGTCAGTGGCTGTTTGCTGCACCGTAAAAAATGGTATGTTCATCCAACTCATAATTTCAAGGTAACTGATTGCCCCAAAACATATTTTGCAAACCATTTGTTGTGTGGGCCGCTGAAGAGGAGGTACTGCTGGCCCACCACCACAAGACGGCGCCCTGCTTGAAGTGCGGGCTTCAAGCACGAGAGGGCGTCGGCTTTGCTGGAGGTGACAGCTGTCATCAATCAACACAAGCTGTCACCCATCACCACCACTACAAAGACCGGACTGCAACTCCACCTCCTCCGCCGAGAAATCAACTACCATTCAGGTAATTTCTCTGCTGACTGACACTGTGTGTGTTTAACCTGAACTTCTATTTCAGCCGTTTTCCTGGAGTGTTTCCTTATCTGGAGGATTGGCGTTTGGTGTGACAGCGATGGCTTCGCCTCACACCCCAACTCAGATAAGTGGTTGACCAGGAGCTGCACGAGTGTGTGTGATTGGAGGTGGAGGTTTTCCCTCCTTTACTTAATACAGACTGTGGGATTACTGAGTGTGCGAACTCACACTCATCTGGACTGTCTTTGTTCTCTGCCAGCAGCACCGGGTCTGACTGCTGAAGACAGCGGCCACCTGGGGCGCAGGGCTTGGCAGCTCCAGTGTTCTTCAGCTCCGTTGGTGGTGGAAGCTGTGTGGGGATCCAGCTCTTCTCTCTCCAGGCGTCTTCTATCGTCGAGCCTGCCCACACGTCACCTGGTGTATGATTGACAGTCCACTATATTGTTATTGTCTGTACGTTGTTGTGCGATTCACAACATTAAATTGTTACTTTTTGGCTTATCCATTGACCGTTCATTAACGCCCCCTGTTGTGGGTCCGTGTCACGTCACTTTCACAACACCATTCCCACCATCCCCAATGTTCCACCGATCTGTCATCGTGAACATACCTAGTGAGTGAGGTGCTGAGTTGCCCAGAGCTCACTCAGGGGCATCCGAGGATGCTCCATCTTGGCGCCTTCTTCGTCCATTGTTGATCCATCTAACTTTTTCAAGCAATTGCTTTTCTGTTCCACTCAACCCTAACGCCCCTTTCAGGGCCAACGTAGAGTTGCATGGTGTGGCGTACTGACTACGTCGAGCCTATGCAGCTCTACGTGGCAACTAGCAACAAGGACACAAAGGGATCCAAGAAATGGACGGAAAAAATTAAACATGTTTAATTTTTTTTACAGACATTCGGCATAGAGCACAGGACACAGCGCTCTACACAAGTCTATGCAATGCTCCGCTAATTTATGCAAGTCTACACAACACTGCGCTACTGTACACCAGGCCGCCGCAATTGTACACTACCCTACACCAGTCCGGCGAAAAATCCTTTTAGGTTTTTGTCAGTACATACCTACATTGCTAGATTTTATTCATCCTGCTAAACTCTGCTGGACTTTGCTGGCAGTGAAGCTTCAAAGCCACAGAAGAAAAAGGCAGGCCAAGTTTCACTCTGCGTGCAACATAAGCAGCCATTCGTGCGTACCAGATATGCAGTACAATGCAACTCTGTGTAGGCCCAGTGTGAAAGAGGCTTAAAGCTGTGTAACTGGTGATACAAAAAACAAAAGTTACACTTTGTATATCACATCCACAGAATCCTATAACTCCTGTAAAGTTAACACTGTGGCTTGGTGGCTTCTTTTACCAGTCAGATTCTTGGATGGTCCCTCACCTTTTTAAAACTGACAACTCCAGGCAGATTTACTATACAGTAAATGCCCATTGTATTTGTTAATGATTAATGGAAATGAAGTCCAATACATATCTAACTGACTTGGAAATGTTCATGTATCCATCCCCAACTTCTCCAAATAAAACTGGTTGCAAACATGATGATTTCTGGCAAATTAATCAAACTGTGCCAATAAATTTTTAATTTTGTTTTGGAAATATTCTACAAATACATTTTTTTGGGGGGGGGGGGGGGGGGGGGGGTTGTTTTGTTTTTTTTTTTTATTTTATTTTATTTTGCATTTCTTTCTGAAAATAGTTTTACACTTAAACTATTGGGGTGTCAATCATTCCAATGACACCCTGCAAGGGCTCCAAAATTCTTTCACTTCCAAATATAATTGTACAGTCTTGGGTCTAATTTTGTTATAATAATAATAATAATAATAATAATAACAATAATAATTGATTTGCTTTATGTTACTTACATATTTATGCTAAATGAACAAACCAACTGATTACAAATCAGTTTTAATGTGGAATAAAGAGACATATCAAAATATTGCAGATTTTAGGAATTCTAGAAGTTGTGAAAATGCATTCTACACAGGTCAAATGTTGTAAAAATATAATAATTACTCTACGTGTGTTAACACATTGCATAACTGAAGGTTTAAACCTGTAAAATTAATATATAATGAGGCCTAACCTACATTTACTATAATGTGATTTCAAATATTTTAGCTTTATGATATCATAATTTCCTTTATGGCGTGATATTAATGGCATGCTGTCTTACCATACAAGACTTTTGGAACTAAATGAATTAATTCCAATATACCTGATTTATTTTGTAAATAGTCTTGGAAGGCATCTCTTCTTGTTAGTGTCTAATCCTGTGTTTCTGCACACATGGGAGTGTATTTCTGTCATAGCACAGGGGACGTGTAAGGTAATAACTGTAGTGTAAATTACATGGCACCCGAAGGAAAAAAAAAATATGTGTAGTTCTCCACATTTGCTTACAGTCACAGATAACATGATCTGTGTCGCAGGTGCCAAGAGGTCAATGTTGAACCAAGTAAATGTCAGCTGAATTTAATGTGGGCATTGATACATGACTTACAGCAATGACATATTCATGTTAAAAACCAAATGATATGGAGCCCTAGAGTTAAAGATCAAATAACAGAAGGGAACATTAAAAAAGGCAACATGCAGAAGCTGGTTAGACACATATTTAACACTCCTCTGCACGTCACAATCTGTGCACACAGTATCAAATATCAAAAGTTTGGGCTTCCAGACAGATACAGTGGAGACAAAGACATGAGATATTAATGCAGAGCTGTCAAACTATACTCCAGCCTGCAGTCATCATGTGGAGAGGCACTTTGTTTTGCTGTTAATACCTTTGTCGGCTGTAAGAGCTTTTCAGGGATGAATATGTTAATTGGAGCCCCGATGACAAAGGTGGCTCACTGAAAGGGACACATTCACTTTATCAAAATGTCAGTGCATTTAATGGATTATGAATGTCACACACTACAAATGTCTTAATGGGCTCATGATATCTGCCATAGCTGGTATGATCAAAAAGCATCTGGATTTTATACCAACCTCTATAACAATTTCATCAACGTGTTTAAAAACCATACAGCTCAGCAATATAATGACACTAAAGCTTTCTGTTGGAGAACATTATTCTATGTCATGTTACAGTTGTGTAAATGTGTATTTAATTACACACACATTTGCACAAGATGTAGGCGTGTCAAAAATTTGCTTCAGGGTTGTCCACCTGCCTGGAGCAAAAGGGTATAAAGGTGAAACATTTGGCACAGTTTCATTAAAGTGTCATTGTGATTGTGGGACCACTGTGTTCTACTGGATGGGAAAGAACATCATGTGCCATTCTGAGCATGGCACACATACTCATGGCAGAGGTATGGCCTGTGCTCAATTGTCTCTTTGTGCTTTGAAAAAACTCTTGTTCAGAGCAAACAATGGAACAATCAGTGAAAAGGCAACGTGATGTTGCTTGTTGAACACTCCCTTCACTTAGAAGCCAAGATGGGGCAGCGTCAGACACGTCCCGCTAAAGTTGTTCGTTCTGGGTCTAAACTACCTTCTCCCCGAACACTTTGCGCCTTCCACCTGGCCGAATCTGCCCAGAGATCCTGTTGTCACTACCACCACTTCAACTACCCTGAGAGAGCTATGGGCTACTCACCCCCTTACTCACCCAGCCTCTTCATGAGGCCAGAACGGCGGTAAGTTTGGGATAGTATATTTATTGCTAGAATATTTCTATTATTATTTATTAAATCAAGGATGCAAGTCAGCGGATGCAGTATTTGCCATGAAACTAACTTGCTGGTGCCATGAAATAATTCCTTATTAATTGCTTTCAAAGGGAGTTATGATTCATCACTGGAAACTGGACTGGAAATTGAACCCCCTTTCCTGGCAGAATCATACAAGATAGATTCCTTGCAGCCTGCTTTGTTATTACATTTCTTTCCTAGATATGGCAGGATGGCAAGCGGCAAGGGAAATAATTTGACTTGACAGAATATTCTATAGCCATGATATATTGTCCAGTTAAAACTTCTTCTGAAGTATCAAATTGCAGAAATGAGCAACATTATTACTAGAGCTGGTTTCTCATTGGGTATTGGGGTTGGGCTACCAATATGTAGGCTTTGTACGAAATGTATTAGATTTCGAGTCAGGCTACCTGTCTGTGTCCTTGGATAAGGTACTTATTATCCCAGTCCACCCAGCTGTAAATGCGTACCAGCATTGGCTGGGGATGTGACCTATGCTTAAACTGGTATCCAATCAAGGTAAAGTTGTAGACTCTTATCTACGTCATGCTACTAATCCTGGAATAAGCACTAACATAAGTGGGCTACAGGACTGTGTAGGACTTACTTTCGAAAAGATATTGGCATAAATATACTTTCTTCACACATTCCTCAGTATATAACTGGCTACGGGCTGTGCTGTGCACGACTAAGAAAGCTATTGCGGTATACTCAACCATGCTCGCTAGTTAGTATAATGTGGAAGTGGCTCAGAAACATGTGGCTCAGAAACAAGTGTGAACAACAACTGTGTTCTCCTAATATGTTTTTGTTATTGAATAACAGCATGCTGCTGCCCAGAACATGATTTAATTGAATAGTGTAACCTTGCTTTGCAGTTGCAATTGTGCATATTTCTGCATGATTAGCATCACGTTGAGAACAAAAAAGAGATAGAGGAGAGTCAATCCTGAATGCGGCTGCATCATTAATCAAACACTGAAAGCACTGTTGGAGTATTGCTGAAAATGACAGTCAGTTAAATGAATTGGTTACACTGCCCTTCGAGGTCACTGTGCAATTATTTCTAGTATTGCTGGCAATGTTCAGCCTTGTCAAATGAAAATAAAAACACAGGCAGGAATGAGGCTGTAACCCACGCTCACAATCCACATCCCATGGTATAATCCATCTTTTTTAGGGTCACAGTGGTTAGAGCAGAAGGTTGATGGTTCAATTCCCATCTGAACTCCCCCTCCCCCAACCATGTACTATCTGTTGGTCTAACATCGCTTGAGGGTGCGATTTCATGCTTCTATTTTAAAAAAAACGTAGTTTTTAGCATGAATTATAGAGTATTCTGAATCGTGATTTCCGGCACTGAACCTATGAAGCTCAGGCGCTTTGTTTTCATTGCAAGTGCTGGTTCAAATTGCTTCATTCCTTCATGCTATTGGTACAAATTATTGTTACATTTCTTTACTGCTTATACTTAAAACTCAGCAGCTGTATTATCTAATTTGTAAAGCTGAGCGTGTGTGTGTGTGTGTGTGTGTGTGTGTGTGTGTGTGTGTGTGTGTGCTTGCTATGCACAGCCACAGTAATTAAGCAATCGACACCAAACTTGCTATGGTGACTGGGGGAACCAAATGGAAAGTCACTGGAGCCCTTAGGTTGAAAGCGTACGTGTACGAACACACACACACACACACACACACACACACACACACACACACACACACACACACACACACACCACACACACACACACACACACACCACACACACACACACACACGTGCGCAGTCAGCCTTATATATTAAATCACACCACCCACTCACTGGAGCCTTTATTTTCACAGTTCATGTGGTACTCAGTCCGGTAGCAAGCAATCACACTTCACTTACTACATATATAAAATGTTACTATTGCAAATTGGCCACCTTGGACAAAATCATGAAATGCATGGTCAAAATATGGTTTTTTGTTTATAAAAACTTTCATTTTTACAGATTATATACCGGTAAATTAGCCATATAAAATTTTGTGAACTGGATAATAGATTGGTAATGATTTTAGTTTACTACAAACTAACATACCAGGAGTGTCGAACAAGGCTTTCCTGCCAATCTAATACTCAGAAACAGGATGAGGACCCTTAAATTAATTGAAAATATGAATTCACCAAACTATGCCCCTTGATCACAAATTATTGCTACATCAGCTTTTAGAGCAAGTCCTAGACCATTTACAATAGTAAAGCAAAGGCTTCGGCAGCCATATTGAATTTTCTGATAGACTGCATGATCCGATTTGCAAATACTGGTGGAAATTGATTCCTTGACCATAAAAACCTATGGATAGACCCAGAAGTGTGGCCGTAGTCCTTGTAGAGTAGGAGATATGACACTTTGAAGTTAGGGGATCACGCCTAGTGGCCCATCTTGGATTTGCACGATAGAAATGCCTGGTTATGATTTTTAAGCAATTAATTGTTATTTCCTTCATAATAACTCACCAAATCATGCCAAAAAAAAAAAAAGAAAAAAAACAGATCTTAAGGCAAGTTCCTACACTTAGGACCAACTTTATGTATCTTGGCAGCCATCTGGATTTTTGGTGGCCATCTTGGATTCTGGACAAAGTTCAAGGATGGCACAAAATCTTATTTTAATTAGTATGGTCTGAAGTACCGGAATCTGTTGAGAGAACACTTGGACATAAAAAAATGGCAGTTTTTACCTGGCTCAGCCCTGTCTATAACTAAAGTGACACGAAATACACAATGACATGGCTAAAATTCATTGCTATTATCGGTGCATAGAACGCGTAACTCAACTAGTGAAATATATTCTTAATTCCATATGTTTGTTTACACTATCCATGTTTCTACCGTTGTCCATCAAAATTGTGGCAGCCCTCGCCGATACCATAACACCAGCGACCCCACACCTCTGTGTTACACCAAAATTTTGTAATGCCATATCGAACATGTACTCAATTCTGCGAAAGTATCACAAACTACTATGCTAAATCACTTTTTGTGATGCCATCACGTTTTTGGCTTGAGATGGGGTTGGACAATTACCTATGTAATTATAAGTGATGTTTTTGTTAGCAACATTATCACTTATATTCTACCATAAGTGCATCCAGCATGTTCTTGAGTAAAAATTCACTTATCTTTCTTAAGCCCTCTCACACAGAAGGTGTATACTTGGCAATCCATGAAGCCTGTATGGCACTCGCCACCCAACTTGCCACTATTCGGACACAAACATTTCACTATTCGCAACAAATACACCACACTGCTGATGCCATTCGTCAGGTGGGGTGAGTGTTTATGACAGGCTCAAAACACTCACCACACAAATCCCATTCATTGTGCCGGTGTTTGCAGACCTAACAGTCCCTCCTAAAAAATGGTCCCCTCTGCCTTCACTCACGTGTCATTTTGGATGCGTCAGCAGCGATTCACAGATATTGCCTCGTTTCTGCTTAATACCGACTGAATAATTTAAAATGTTTTCCTTTGTCATCTGATGGTTAATAATCACATTATTCCCTTTAAGTGCTTTGGGTGTAGAGAGTCAGACTCAGAGAGTCAGACTCAGATGTGCTGCTGTGGCACTCTGATCGGTCCCTGTCTTTTATTATGAAATAATGCTGAATTTATGTGGAAATGATTGTTGTACAAGAGCTTCAGATCTGTTATCATATCTGTTACTGAGATGGATGAATGGAGTGGAATTTTAAGCGAGGAAACGACGGCAACAATCTGTGAATTGTTGCTGACGCTCCGAAATTACGCATTCACAGTGAAGGCAGGGGGGAGACCAATTTTTAGGGGGACCGTTTCAGTCGGCGGACACTGGCACATGAATGGATTTGTGTGGTGCGTGTTTTGAGCCTGTCAAAAACACTCACCCCACCCTGAGAATGACATCAGCAGTGTGGCATTGTGTGACGTATTCGTTGCGAATAGTGAATGTTGGTGTCGAATAGGGGCAGTTGGGTGGCTTGCATTATGCTCCACTAATTTTTCAAATCCATGATATAATGGAAGAAACAAAGGCAAAGTTGATAAAACACTGGCCAGGAAGCAGGAGAAGATGTGTTACGTTAAATCCACTGAGCACAGCTGCGCACGCACTGGAAGTCACCGGTATTGGCGGTGTGTACAGGTGTTTCTGCAGCTCTTATAGCATGTCAGTGGCTGTCACTAACATGACATGCACACTCCTTTTGTGCAAGAGGGACTATACCTGCCATCTTTCTCACCTTGCACTCGTCTGAGTCAGTTTTGTTGAGGATTTCGTCAATATAATTTTGTTTGTTTGTAATCTGGTAGTGTTTTGTTGCTTTGCCACATAATTTTGGGCTGTCACGAAAGCCCCGTTACACAGTGCCGGTTAGAGCTCCCGGAAGCGTCCCGGAAGACTTTTTGGCTCCTCCAGGGCCGTCTTAGGGATCACACGTCGTTGTTAACGCCGGCGCTAGGGGGGGTGGCTTAGTTTCCGGCTTTACCAGGAATCGTCGAAAAAATATTCAACATGTTGAATAATTCCGGGTGCGCTCCCGGAGAACGGAGAATTTTGCGTGACAACGGAGACAACGCGAACAATGCGTTTGATATTTTTAATTGCCTATCATCCTTTCTCTTCCTGTAGTGCCGCAGTTTACACCGCCGTTATTCGGCGGCCGGTGTTGTATCCATAATCAATGGCGTATAGAACGGCGACAGAGGCGGTCAAAACTGCAGCGCTAGCGGACAGTACACCATTCTATACGCCACCTCCCGGTTAAAATGGCGTTCCAGTATAAAAAGTATAAAAAGAAGAAGAAACAGCAGAAGAAACAGAAGAAGAAGAAGAAACAGATAATAATAATAATAATAAAAAATGATCCTGGAGTAACGCAGGATTTACCCTGTTTGCCTGGGTAAAACCTGGGCATTAACCAGCGGTTATCAGGGCTTTATCGGCTTCAGCAGAACACCGCCATTCTCACCCGCGTCTTAACCTGCGATTGTAAGGGATAGAACTGGGTATTAACCCCCGTTGCCTGATGTGTGCCGGATGCCAAGGCGTCAAAACATTGCTTTATTTGGCAGACTTTAGCAGCATTTTATCCGCCTATTTGCAGATAGTACAGCGGTCAAAACGCTTGCAAAGTGCCTCCACCCCCTTTCCACCGCGAAAACAGCCGGAACTACCGCGAACTTCGGTCTACGTTACTACCCGCCGACCTAAACTGTCTATGTGTAAACGGGGCTAGTCATCTTTGAAGTCTGGCTTCAGTCCTTGTTTTTCAAAAATGTAATCACTGCCTTCTAAAAGTACCCAACGCCAATCACCTCATTTCTGGCTCCTCCACTTTCCCTGACAGTTTGACCCCCCACCCCCCCAAAAAAACACAAATGCTGATCTTCTCCTTGCTTCTCAATCAGCTCAGTGCACAAACCACTCACCATGAGCACTTCCAGGTAGAGCCTTACCTCAGATGGCCTTGCATCAATTCCAGCACCTTTGCACTAAGAGTCCTTACTTACTGTCAGTGAACTGAGTTTAAAATTACTGTTCCCACAGCAGGCAGAGAACTGTATCTCTACAAGTCTTCAGATAACAGTCATCACGTTTGACTGCATCTGCACCCTTGATTTAACACACACACGAATGAACACTGTTTTATGCAAACAATTGCACAACATGCCATCCTGTCAGAGGGCAAAACTACAGAAGCCAGCCAATTTAATGTCAAACATCCTTCTGAGTGAGGTTGGATCCGTGTGCATGGCTGCTGTTCGTGGCAGAGGAGACTTACAGGTGATGTGATACTGACGATTGCCTCTGGGTGTTCTGGTGCGTGCAGAGTGTTCATTATTCACAGGTTGTATCCCACATGTCTCCTGAGCACCCCTGGCTGCAGCCTCTCTGCAGCCAGTCGGTGTGTTCTCAGGCCACATTCAGACACGCCACGCATTCCTGAATGTCAGAATGCAGCTGGAAAAAAACAGCAAAGAGAATTTTTGTGTACCACAGGCTTATTTGAAAATTGATATTTTGTCTTGTTGAGCTATTCTACAGTGTTTCCCAGACTGTTTTTGAATTTGCTGCATGAGGCACCACCCCCCAAAAAAATGCTCCCCATAACAAAGACTGTGGAGTTGGCAGCATATCTCACCTCATTTCTTCTTCAGCCACTGGATGTGTGGTGCAGATGAATCACAGTGTTACATAACATGGTTGGCTGGTTTTGCAGGGGACATTTGGTGGAAATTATGGCCCATCACTGTGTTACAGAAAGGATCACAGCAAATGTGGTGAGGCAATTAGTATATGGGATTTCAATATTGAGGGATAAAAATGTATAAATACATGTCACTTTTAATGTTTAAACACATATAAATAAAGTTGTTATGTAGTACTAGTGGGTGTCCTGTGGGGATCCATGGGCTATAGGGTTTATAAAATAGGTAGCTGACTTTTTCAAGGGTGGTAATAAATTATCCAACGTTTCTATAATGTGTTGGAATGACATAGAACCTTAGACCTCAACAGTTTTTAAAGGAAGAACTCAACCCTTTTATTTTCTGTTAAGTACGTAAATTTTTAAATGTTAATTTACTGTCTTAATGTATTTATAAATTGTTGATGTCCTTGTTATCATATACACATTATTATTATTATTATTATTTTATGTTATTATTACTCCTATTTTGTCATTTTATTTTTAAATGGCCATAATGGAAATTAGTGATTTCACTTTCTTGTGTAATCCATGCATTTTTAATGTATTTACAATTACATTATGTACCTACACTCTGGTGCGGGCGGACAGAGAGGCAAAGAAGTGTGGGAAAATGAAAGGAGGTGGACTTGTGCTGCTTGTAAATAACTGGTGCCATCCCGGACACATAACCATGAAGGAGAAGATTTGTTCCCGGGAGGTGGAGATGCTAGCGGTGAGTTTAAGACCTTATTATGTGCCGAGAGAATTTTCTCACATTGTCGCCATTATTGTTTACATTCCGCCGCGCTCTGACCCCTCCGTAGCGTGTGACGTCATTCATGACGCGGTGGCAGGGATCCAGTGTCAACACTCTGATGTGCTGATTGTTATCTCTGGAGATTTCAATCATGTGGACTTGGGCCCACATATAGGAGGTTTCACTCAGTATATCAATTGCACCACAAGGCACAATAAAATGCTGGATCTCTGTTACATCAATGTGAAGGATGCATACAATGTTGTGGCCCTGCCCCCTCTGGGCAAGTCAGACCACAATTTAGTCCATCTCGTTTCATCCTACACACCCCGTGTAATGAGACTGCCTGTAACCACCAGATCTCTCAGGAGGTGGACCCCAGAGACCAGCAAAGCTCTGAGGGACTGTTTCTAGTCCACTGACTGGAACGTCCTTCTGGTCACACAGGGTACTGATGACAACTTGGAGGGAGAAGTGGACTGCATTACTGACTACATAAAATTCTGCACGGATGTGGTGGCCCCTGTTCAAACAGTGCGATGTTTCCCAAAGAACAAGCCCTGGATAACAAGCAGCATTAAACATCAATTAAATCTGAAAAAGGACGATTTTAAAACAAGGGACAGGTACCGTATCAGGGCTGTACAACATGACCTGAAGAAGAGCATGAAGCAAGCTGAGAGGGATTATAAAAGGAGGTTAGAGAGCAAACTGAAGAATAATAGCATGAGGGAAGTGTAGAGTGGTATGAGAGCCATTACTGGCTACAAAGCGAAGGAGAGCAGGCCACACAGGGACACCGCCATGGCTGAGGAGTTCAATCGGTTTTACTGCAGGTTTGACCCTGCTGCTGCTGGCCTCCTGCACTGCTCCACCCAGCGGTGTCTCCACCTCTGCTGCTGCCTCCTGCACTGCACCACCCAGTGGCATCTCCACCTCTGCTGCTGCCTCCTGTTCTGCTTCCACCTGGCAGCGCCTCCACCTCTGCTACTGCCTCCTGCTCTGCTCCACCTAGTAGCTATGCGGGGGGACTGTATAGGGAGTATTTCACCATGGACGAGGTGAGGGCGGAGCTTCGAAAGGTGTGTCCTGGTAAATCAGCTGGACCTGATGGCATAGCACTGAGGGTCCTGAAGGACTGTGCTGCAGAGCTGGCAGTGCCTCTGCAGGTGCTCTTCAATCGGAGCCTGCAGACAGGGCAGGTGCCAAGGCAGTGGAAGACCGTGTGCATTGTGCCAGTGCCCAAGGTCGGGAGGCCATCAGGGGTCAAAGACTTACAGACCGGTGGCCCTGACATCTGTGGTTATGAAGACACTTGAGAGGCTTCTTCTTCGGCTTCTTGGGCCACAATTACAACCTGCACTCGACCCTTTACAGTTTGCCTATCGAGCGCATATGGGTGTGGAGGATGCCATATTGTTCATGCTGCACAGGGCACTCTCCTTTCTTGATGGCGTGGGGGGGTATGTGCGGCTTATGTTCTTCTTTCTCTTTTTGCTCTGTATGCACCACTCTGCATTTAATCATTAGTGATTGATCTCTGCTCCCCTCCACAGCATGTCTTTTTCCTGGTTCTCTCCCTCAGCCCCAAACCAGTCCCAGCAGAAGGACTGCACCCTCCCTGAGCCTGGTTCTGCTGGAGGTTTCTTCCTGTTATAAAAGGGAGTTTTTCCTTCCCAAGGTCGCCAAGTGGTTGCTCACAGGGGGTCGTTTTGACAGTTGGGGTTTTTCTGTAATTATTGTATGGCTTTGCCTGGCAATATGAAGCGCCTTGGGGCAACTGTTTGTTGTGATTTGGCGCTATATAAATGAAATTGATTTGATTTGATTTGACTTCTCAAGCGCATTTAATACCATCCATCCCTCTATTCTGAGGGATAAGCTTGTGAAGTTGGGTGAGGAGCGGGTATTATCTCCTGGATCAACAGCTACTTGACAGAGAGAACACAGTACCTTAGGTTGGGGCATTTCTGGAACTGTGCAAATGAGCATCGGCGCTCCCCAGGGACGGTCCTCTCCCCTTTTCTTTTCACACTGTATACATCTGACTTCACCTACAGGACTCCAACATTCATATGCAGAAATATTCTGATGACACAGCTGCGGTGGCCTGTGTGAGGGGAGGGGACGAGACAGAGTACAGGGCAGTTATCAAGGAGTTCACCAACTGGAGCAGGTGCAATGGGCTGGTATTGAACACCAGCAAAACAAGGAAATGATAGTGACTTTGGCAAGAGGAAGCACAACACCTACCAGTCAGTATAGACAATGTGGGCATTGAGGTGGTCCTCCACATACAAGTACCTCGGTGTCCACATTGACAATAGATTGGACTGGTTGGTGCAGGTAATGCAGCGTATAAAAGGGGACAGAGCAGATTGTTCTTCCTCAGAAGACTGAAATCTGTTGATGTCTGTAGCGATATGCTTTTCCTTTTTTATCAGTCTGTTGTGGTCAGCGCTCTATTGTTTGCTGTTGTGTGTTGGGGGAACAGCTGTCTGTTAGGGACAGTAACAGACTGGACAACTTTGTCAGGAAGTGCGTGTCAGTGATGGGGAGGGAGGTGGCCTCTGTGGGTGAACTGGTAGAGTGTAGGTTTGAGGTGTATTATGAATTCCGTATTACAACAACTCTCATCCTCTACACAACACTGTGGTTGCTCAGAAAAGCAACCGAGTGACAGATTCCTCTCCATGAGATGCAGGACTGAGAGGTATAGAAGATCATTTGGTCCCGGCCGCCATGAGATTGTTTAATGCTTCTTGTTAATGTAGTTTTACTTCCATGTGTTTTTATATTTGTCTTATTTATTGTATTTTATTGTATGGATGAATTGTGTATGTAGGTATGCTCTCGGGCAGATGAATTTCCCCTTACAGGGGATGAATAAAGTATTTATCTATCTATCTATCTATCTACATTGAACTTAATAAATAAAACTCACACACACACACACACACACTCATACATGTACACAGATGCCACTTCATTTTAACATACAGATGATTTACCGCCCCTGCTGGAATGGAGTGTAGGTCCAGAATGTAATTATCAATGTCCATTGTTCAGTGAAGCTAATATCCATATTTCTCCAAAAATATTAGTTCTATCAACTTTCCGTTTTTGTGGTGTTCATCCTTGACCAAAATACATAAGCATACCAAATGGCAAATGGCAGCTCCTCCCAGTTTCTCCCATGATCAAAGCCATAAGCATGCACACACATGCACAGAGGCCACTTGGTTATTTAATATAAATGCATTTTGGGTGTGGACCAACGTACCAGAGAAGCACATTAAGGCCAGTGAAGCACATTAAGGTTATTAACATCCCCATATATCTCCTCCAAGGAGGGTACATTAGTTGTTAGTCTTGTTGAAGTAATTCGACAAGGCTCTGTTGGTTTGTTTGTTAATTTGTTTGTCTCTTTGTTTGTTTGTTTATTAGTTAGTTTGTTCACCTTAAATTTGGATTATAATTTTCATCTGATTGACTTGAAATTTGGTTATATCTTGCAGACTGGCAGTATCTAGAAGCCCTATGGTTTTTGGAGTGGTTTCAATTATATTTACCATTGCTAATTGGGTCACACTTCACAAATTTTGGAAAAATAAATGAAAATCCTGGTGGCAACAACCGGTATTACAGCTTTACCTTAAAATGATCAGTCTTAAAAGCACCTGCTTTATTTAATGACCATGTCAAAAGTTGGTCTGAGAACAATTAGCGCCGGCTTTAAATAAACGGCAGGCATCTGTGGATTAAAAACATAACATTTTTGGAACTAAATGTAATGAGTCACTCTTTGTTGCACCCGTAGCCATGTATAACGTCAATGTGCTGCGTGACCTTTTTAAAGGTCGTCTGTTGTGTCTTGCTGCACTCTGCCGCAGGAACTTTGTTTTTTTCTTTGGATTAATTGGTCTCTCAATGAGCTCCACTTGTTCATACAATTATCAACCTCCAAACCGATACGGTAGTTTCATCACCCCAGGGAACTGTGTGAAACTAACACTATTGATTAGAGTCACATTCCTCCGCTCTCCTCTCCTCCTTTCTGCTCTCTATCTCTGCTCCGACCTTCTTCAATTATGATTTGGATTAACTATGGAAATTGATCAGCTGGTCTCTCAACGCCATTGACCCATTTGTTTTCGACAAGGAGATCAGGTTTGGGGACCCTGCGTGCCCTGATGGAACCTACCCAGCGGGGCTTTTCTCTCGACGCCTGAGAGAATGAGTGTGACATGTGGCTCCACTCTCTGTGGAAGACATTGAGGATTCATTCGTATTCGTTTTATGGTGGGGGGGTTTGTGCAGAATTGATTTGTGCGCTGGCCCTGACCCACAGGAATATTAGCAAGACGGCTGCTCCAGAATTTTGTCCCTCATCAGTCCATCATAATTAATGAGTGGGTCAATGCTGTGTAATCTCAGACTGCGTGAACTGTTGGAAAACTCAAAGCAAAATGGATTCAATCTTGGAGCAAATCACTGCATTGCAAAGGAATGTACTGGCTGAGGACCACAGAATATTCTTCATAATTTGGACTCCTCGACGGTCAGGGGTGCAGTAAATAGAATTCTGTATCTCTCCGCCAAACATCAACATGGCAGCCTTGGCTAATGAACATTAGAACTTTAGAATTAATCGGTGTGTCAGTTCTTAACTACTACATTCCACTGAAGCGCACGCTGGACACTTCTAGTAGCGATGTCACTTGTCGGAAACAACGAGTACTCATGAGTACTTTTGTTTTCAGACGTCTCTGTAGCTGTTTGCTGTGAATGCCGTATACTTTGAAACCAGTCCTGGAAGTGCACAATGTATCCCTCGGATGGTCATTGGATGGTCACTAACAGCATAAATCTTAATTATTATGATTTTGGTGCAACATGTCCTTAAAGACAGCAGGTTAGGTGAATGGAAACGTTGTAATTGCCCAGGTGTCCTTGCAAAAGAGATCCGATTTCAATTTTCTCTCAGCCACTGAATTTGAAATGTTGCTCCGTGGTACAGTGGCTGAGAAGTGCAAATCAATTACTCGTGAAAACTGAAAGTAAAGAGCAAAAAGACCATTCGACAAGACTAGTCAGTCAACACTGACTTTTCATTTGTTGTTCTTCAGTAGGAATATTCTTAAAGGATATGAAATGATTTGATCATACATAGTGGAAATTGTGGAGGGGATTTAGATTAAGGTGTGGATTTATGGCTTTTATTATTGAACTTTGATGGGGGAGGAGTTTATACTATGTTTTTCTTGAGCCTGTCTTTTACCTTATTGCAATGAATTGCTGCCTGTAATTAGGACTGCTGGTCAGATCAGTAATCAAATGTCAGGACTGCTCCTTGATAATGATTCTTGATCACAGATTAAAGATCAAAGGCAGGATTATATTCAAGGGTAGCGCTTGCCTTTGTCAAAAACACCACATAAAGGCACAAAAACAACATCAAAACCTCAAAGTGCAAAGTTCAGCAATGAGAATCAAAGTTTGTGATTAAAGATGAGTGATCAGTATCAAATGTCAACAATGTTGCTCCCAGTGGTTCAAGTCAGTCAGTGTGACTCCTTTTTTTAAATAAGGCTACCAGAGGGGTGAGGTAATTCAACGGTCCCTTACAGCCGCAACAAAAGGCCCAACATTAAACCTGGCAGCTGTACTGCCACAGTACCAAATGTAAGACGACGGGATTCATGGGCTTTAATACTCAGTCAATGTGGTGTAGTGTTAGGCCAACAGGAGTCAGCCTTTCTTCTCTAATGGTTTTCTTACACAACACTGACAAAAACCTGAGGCACTCAGGACTCTGGTTTAGGGCAAAGGAATATTATTATATCTGTAAGCAACATTTCTCAAAAGATATAAACTCGGTTTTATGGCATGTGATAGATATCAGCAATACTTCAGATGTTATTATTTTTCATTAACAGAAGCTTAATCTGTTCATTTCAATATATTTGTACAGTGCCAAATACCAGCACGCCATTAAGGCACTACACACGATTAAGGCCTAGTCGTTACTCTATATGCAAATACTTTGGCGACAGTGCTAAGCAAAAAAATGCCTTCAGTGCTTTTTGATAATAGGAAGGAATCTCAAGCAGGACAGAGTCAGTGGGGTGTCCGTCCACAGTTGTTGTTGTTCATTCGGCTGCTCCCGTTTTTTTTTTTTTTTTTTTTTGGGGGGGGGGGGGGGCGAGGGGTCGCCACAGCGGATCCAGCCAGATCCGCATTGGTAATTGGCACAAATTTTACGCCGGATGCCTTCCTGATGCAACTCCAGTTTTACCCAGAGAAACACACACAGTGGCTGGTGTTCCAAAGAGGTCTCCCATCCAAGTACTAACCAGATCCTGCTCTGCTTAGCTTCTGAGATCTGACAGGATCAGGCTGACACAGAGCAGACCGGCTACCCGGGTGTCCATCTGCAGTGCAAAACAAAAAGCAGACCAAGATTTCCATAAAAGATAAATGACAAAAAAAAAAGAAAAAAAAAACTAAGTCAGATTTGGTCCTAATAAAATAGACAGTGGCAGTGATGGTATTGATGCCAGATCAGTCACTGAAGCAGGAGGCTTTCCACAGCTCACCCCAACCCAGATCAAATCCCAAAAGGTTTAGAATCAGCATCTGCGCACCAATGCTAGTGCAGCAGATAACAGAATATTTGCAGAGGAATCCTTCAAATCTGGTTACAAGCACCAAAGTTTGCCTGTGTATACCTTTTGGTACATATTTTAGAAAAATAACATTAGCCATTTTGAATTTTCAATAGGGGGGCAAGTAGGGGTCAATTGAAGAACTGCATAGGGGTAAAAAAATGTTCCAATCATATTGAAAGCTATACCACATTATGTGCCTGATCACAAAGATTCCAAAACGGTATAGTTTGGACTATGTGTGACTGAATGTTCTGGAGTTGTGGGGTAAAAACAGCAAGCATGGCGACAAAGGTTACTTTCAGTTTGTACAAGGGTCAAAAGTTAAAATTGCTCCAATTATGGTAAAACATGATGCAAATTATTGGTTGAGTTAGTAGGATTTTAAAAAGGAATAGTTTGCACCATGTGTCATGCTTAGTTATCATGTTACGGGGTAACATATGTATGTCACGTCATAGAATCCAATGTACGTCAACATTGCTTGACCTTTACTTTAGAGACCAAACATTCAGCACAGTCAGAACTATTCCATTTGTTAATCCTATTAGTTCAACCAATAATTTGCACCACATTTTACCAAAACTGGAGCAGCTTTAAGTTTTGACCCCTGTACAAATTGAAACTGACCTTTGTCACCATTCTTGCTGTTTTTACCCCATAACTCCAGAACATTCAGTTATAGATAGTCCAAACTGTACCTTTTTGGAATCATTGTCATGAGATACATAATGTGGTATCACTTTCAATATGATTGGAACATTTTTTTAATTTTGACCCTGTGCAATTCTTCAATTGACCACTACTTGGCCTCCTATTGAAAATTTGAACGATTCATACAGTTATCTGCTGTACTATGCCTAGAACTTTTATGCGAGGTGCTGACCAGCAAATCTACAGCAGTTTCGAGTTCAGTGTGATGTTCAAGGACAGTTTAGGATGCAGACATTAACCACCTCTTTTGTTAATGAACATTTTGCTCCTCCACCTAAGCCAGAGTCATCCTTTCTCCACATATATGCACATATGTTCAGCAAATTTAGAATCCGTGACTCACAACATGTGCCAGTCACTAGAATGAGAGGTGCCATGTTACAAATTTGGCAAACGCATTCATCCAAACACAAGCTAATCACACACCAGCTACAATATGAGGTATCAACCTGCACATGAGAACCAGTTTGTGTCTGGCTCAAGGGCACTTTGTTGCACAGACAAGAGTAACTGTTCTGTCCAATGACACTCTTGATAATGAATAATCCAGTCTACAAACAGAACTATGTTCACCCAACATGGCTTTGTCCACTGATGATGGAGGTTATGTAATCACCATGGCATTTTCACATCCATAGTACAAAACCTGCACAGTTTCTCCAATTGCAGCCACAGAAACTTACAGGGAGTCTTGGTGGTTTTCCTCACTAGCCTCCCTCCTACATGCATATGCATATATATAAACTAACAAAATGTCATTTGCTTCACAAATTGCAGAACACAGTGTTTTTCCTATAAGTGCCATGGTTTGACATTCTTGAAAGAAAAAAAAAAGCCTTGAGTTGCTTCATGGAGTCAGGCATGTAGAACGGAAAATTCCTTTGAAAACATTGGGTCCTGCAACAACAGACTCCCTGCTGTGACATCTCGTCACCCACTGGCCAGGTGTGTTTCCCGTTTCCACCACCAGAGGCCGATAGAGTTGTGAAATCGAGCAGGGACAATGGATGGAAAAGTACCTCTGCAGAACAAGCAGGTTTGCAGATTGAGCTGAACATTCTGTTTCGGCATGCCGATCAGCTATCAATAACAATCACAAAGGAACACAATGTTCTCCTTGGTCGTACTTTTTAAAGTTTAACTTTTGAGCCCTGCAAAGTCGCACTCTGCAAATAAAATACATAATGACAACTGATCATGCAACTTGTTGTTAAATATACACTTTAAAATCACATGCTCAATGACATTAAATGAAAAAAACAAACAAAACAAAAAACAAAACAAAACAAATGGCATAAAGTTGCTGTATGTGTGGCGTCTCTGGTGGGTGATTACCAGTGTCAGTTTGTTTATGTACTTATTTTTATTCTAAAGATCATCTGCTGTAAGCCGACTGATCAAGCGTAAATTGTTTCGCTGGATGTTATCTTGTTTTGTGCGATAACTCGGTCTGTGGCTAAATTGCAGAAGCGTCAAGCGTGCAGGACAAAAGTTCAGAAGCAGGGCAAGTGTAATGTTACATTCACATGCTCCGAGTGAGCTCGTAATTATGAACATTCATTTTGTTTGGCAATAAATTGTGCTGCATCGCCACTCTCTTTTTGACAAGTCTTGTTTTCATTTTTAATGAATCACTTTTTACTTATGCTGCAGTGTAGGCTCCAGCACAGTAAAACTGACAATTTGCAATTGCAAATAGTTTCTCTCAGCTGTAATCATAACATAAACAAGCGCGAAAAGCCCATTGAAAGTACAGATTAAAGATGGCAATGAAATTGTGGTAAACAGTCATGCTGATTTTATATATTAGTGATTTAATTGTTGAGATTGCTTTGTGCCATGAATGTAGTTGTTTGTAAGAAATGTTGTGTATTTTTTTAAACAACCACAACTGTATCTATTTGATGTTTCTTTTTTTCTGTTTGTCAAATTTTTTTTTTTTTTGAACTTCACTTAATTATTTTTGAGGCCCACAATGTAAATAATTTGCTTGCTTTATTTTGTCATCGTAAGCAATATTATTTAGATGTATTCTATTTTGTAGTTTATTGTGTAAATAAATAAAATCAAAAGTATCACGAGTTTAAAATGAATTCCATGTCAAAAACCTCGAAAACTTAAGTGGTGTCGCTTTTTCCTGTGCGCCCTGAACGCATCCAGGCTGTCATTCGATCCTGTCACGGATGTTGTGACGTCACGCGGCCAGTCTCTCATAAAGAGGCCGGAGGCAGAAATAGCAGCAGACAGTTGCTTCTTGTGGCAAAGCTGAGCGACACACGGACTCTGCGCGAAAACAGTGCGTCGGCAGTTTATAGTAAAACAGAAACTGGATATTCTCATTTAGCTTTAACCACAAAGGCGCAAACGTGGCGACAAATATCTTTCAAACAAGCGTGGTCTTCAACATGAGCACGGAGATGTTCGCTAAAACTCCCATGGAGGTGGCCGTCTACCAGCTGCACAACTTCTCCATCTCCTTCTTCTCCTCCTTACTGGGAGGAGATGTAGTGTCGGTTAAACTTGACAACAGGTAAATTCGCAATGTGACGTTTATTTATATGTAGGTAAAATGTAAATGCTTTAATCCTTCTGTTTTATGTATTTATTTTTTTTAATTATGCAGGCCTTTTTTTCATTGCTTCTGACTACGTTTTCACGCGGCTTTTCACAATAAAAGCACCAATATATCGCTTTTGTGTATTTTAATGGCATTCTTTCCCCTCTGTAGTCCTGTTTAGCTATATATTTAGTAGGATGATTTAAAACTGTAAAGAGACATTTATGTCTCAAAATTGTTCTGCTTTGCACACTTTGGAGTTCACTGTGTTTGCGCCTAACACTTGCACACAATTTTTTTTTTTTTTTTTTTAACAAGTTAAAAAAAAAGGTTAATCATGATTTGGCACCTTCTGTGGTCAAATTCAATTTTATTTATTGCAAGTTATTTTTTTAAGAGGAATAGTCCAAAAATATGTATCAGTGAATGTTTAGCATTGATAAATGACTGGCGAGATTAATAGATAATGACAGCAGGAGTAGATCGGCTTGTCCTTGCAGTGTTGTGGTGAGGTGTGTTCTTTCAATGGATTCAGGAAATGTCGTCATGTTGTTTACAGATGAGCTGACAAACATGTTATTTGTTTTGTCTGCTTTATAGTCCAGTCCCTGAAAAGTAAATGTATGCTCTTGATCTGTCTTGCAGTGCCTCTGGTGCTAGCGTAGTGGCTATTGACAACAAGATTGAACAGGCCATGGTAAGTTGAGATAACAGACACCACACAATGATGGGGATGCATGCTACAACACATGTGCAAGAGTTTGGAAGCAAATTCCAAATTTGTGATTTTACAGAATAAGCAGTGAGCTGATGCTGCACAGCAAAGTGTTTACAGTGACAGCAGCAGGGCAGCAACAAGTTTCACAAAGCTCATGTTGTAAAAATGTAGTCAGAAGTTTTCATTACCTGAAGGTAAAATATTCCAATATGCCCCCCCTCCCCAAGACTTATGTAAAATGTAACTGTCAAATATATTCATGTCAACATCAGTTTAAGCAAAGTTTCCTGTTTATGGAGGCTTGTCCTGTCAAAGATTGGCATTTTCCATCAACAAATGACTTATAATAAGTAAACGAAGATGACAAAGTTTGTTAATGTGTAAATTGTATTCACTGGGGTTCATTCTAGGTGTTGGTAATGTTAGACCTTACTTGTGTGAAGCGCCTTGAGTCAACTTTGTTGTGATTTGGCACTATATAAATGAAAATAAATTGAATTGAAAAACTGGCTTTGGAAACACCTAAGCATGTACATCTGTAAAATGCAATCAGTGAATGATCAGATAAGTCAATTCATTCCCTTCAGTTGAACACAATAATTAAAAAAAACAGTGAATGCCATCATATTAATTTCTCCAAATTAATAAGAACAAGAGTAATCCGAGATTTCTGACATCTGCCAAGGGTTGACAAGGACTCAAAATAACAGATATGTGATTCACATCGTGTCCCAGACTTTACCTGAATCTGTATTCCACAACACAATGCAGTGACTGCATACTGATCCAGAATGGTCTGATCAAGATGTTGCAATGTGATATTTAATTCACTAACTGAAAAAAAGAGGCATCCTCCTGATCTTGGTTTTACATCATGATGTTGTATCTGAAGTAGTTTTGACGTAATCCTTAAGTCTACAAAGTGAATTCCTGATCCAGAATCTGGATCCGGATCCAGATCACCTCCAAGATTTATTGGAATGTTCCAAGGCTTAATGCCAATGTGTGGTGAAAATTTGGGGAAAATCTGTTAAGTAGTTTTGACATAATCCTCAAAATCAAAGTGAAATGTACAAATTGAAATCCTGATCCAGAATCCAAATATGGATCACCTCCAAAATTCAGTGGAGTCTTCCATGCCCTAATATCTATCTGTGGTGCAAATTTGGTGTGAATCTGTGAAGTAACTGTGACATAATTCTTAAAAGCCTATATAAACTGAAATCTTGATCCAGAATCCGGATCACGTCCAAAATTTAATGGCGTCATCCATGGCCTAAAATCTATCTGTGGTGAAAGTTTAATCAAAATCCGTGGAGTAGTTTTGACGTAATCCTGCTAACAGACAGACAAATAAGTAAATGCCATTGATATATGTCCGCCAAGGACGTAATAATGTGTTTAAAATTTGGTTAACATTTAATGCACCAAATCAGTACAAACAGCAACTTTGTTTTGCTTGGGCAATACCTCATAAACCTGTTTACTACCTGCGGGACTTGTCTGCGCTTATTGCAGGGAATGATGTTATTGTATACATGGTGGAAATAAGGAGCAGATGTGGCTTGTCTTTTACTTTCCTTTTTCTTTACAAAGCCTAAGTCTGCTTGTTATGAGAACTATTCCAGTACAAAACTGAGTATCAAACACTCCTAATTCCTCTCCTCCTTTGTTTGTTGCAGGACCTTGTCAAAAACCACCTGATGTATGCGGTCCGTGAGGAGGTGGAGATCCTCAAGGAGCAGATCAAAGAGCTGGCAGAGAAGAACAACCAGCTGGAGCGTGAGAACTACCTCCTGAAGAACCTGGCCAGTCCAGAGCAGCTGGAGAAGTTCCAGTCGCGTACCCGACAAACGTGCTGCTGCCTCTGGACAATCAGTCAGACCAGCTGTCCCACGAGCACCACCAGCAGGCCTGCAACCTCAGCACTGGCTCTGCTGTATAAGTGGCTCTGTCTTGGGGCGGGCAGAGCCACTGCCGTGTCACGGAAATGGACCTCCATTTTAACCAGTGTTCTAAAATCGTCGCTGCCGAGACTCCTTTGAGACCGCAAAGGAGATGCATTGGGGCAGAAATGATTGAGACACGAAAGAACTGTTAAATCTGATTAGCACAGAACTTAAGACGCTCTGTCCGGTGCAGCCTCAGGCCCGGCCTATGATGCCATCCAAGTGTTTGTCGTAGTCTCTTGTTGTAGACAACAGCGCTAAGAGGGAGGGCTGACTATACGCGGACGAGTGCTTGCTTTCAGACAGAGTGGGGAAGCTTTCCCTGCCTAGCTGGACCCTTCTGAAACAGCCTTTGCTCCAGAGAGCAGGTGAGGAGGTGTTGATTGGGCTGGTCCTGCAGGTGATAGGTTGGAACATGGAGGAGGTTTTTCCCTCTGTTCACGCAGGTGAAACCCAATGAGATGGTCCTCCGTGTCTCATGAGGAAGAGCCCCGGCTTGTGGACTTGTCCGAGCTGAAAGTACAAGTTTCACAGGTTGCCAGCCACATAATGACACTTTCTGTACCTGCTCATGCAATTTTGTACATTCAAGCATATGATGAATACTCAACAGGATAAGCTAAAGCAGTAGAGGTGGAGGTTAATGCAGTAAAGCTGAGGGTCTGCTGCCCCAAACTAATCACTATACTGTATGATTCATAAAAATGTCTTGTACTGTCTGCAGTTGGGGCTAAATACTGCATGTGAGGGATTTTTATCCTGTTTTGTCTTCTGTTTTTCTTTTTTGCTGATTTGAACAAAATGAGCTGATGTAAAAATAGGAGCATTTTAAAGTGGATTTGTAAGATTTTATTTTTTAAATCGTGAGTACAGGCATATCTGCCCCCGACTGTTTGCTTTATAGGATGGCAACAATGTACAGTATATAACATAGAAACATCCAGAGCAAGCAGACGCACTCCTGATTTTGAGCACCATTGTACAGAATCTGGACTGATAATTCATTTTGAAAACAACGGCATGACACCAGTGCCTGTGTGTAGTAAGACAGGAACACATTTCTGCACTGAGCTCTGTTAGTGTCTTGTAGCTATCACAGCAGCAGAAGCCAGTAAACCAGGACCGTGTGTAAATATTCACAGGGAAAAGTTTGTTGGTGTGCTATTGCTGACTTTTTTTTTGTTGTTTTTAATTTTGTAAAGATAATGGTGTTGTTGCTGTACTGTATCTGTCAGAAGTTTTTCGTTATTGTGTGTGGATACAACTGCACATTCGCAATAAATCTTGTTTACATTAAACTATCACTGGCACCGTGTCACTTGTTGCATACTTACAGACCCGGAGTTTGTTTGACCCATGCAACATGCATCAATTTAAGTGGTGCTTATATTGCGACAAAGCATTTATTTTGAGAACTGCACGGTGATGGTGGAAAGTGCTTTCAACAGGAAGAAACCTCAAGCAGAATCAGACTTTAATGGAGGAGTCACCTGCCATGACAATCTATGTAAATGGTGATGAAATACGTGGATGGTTCACATAATGCTGTGGGTTAAAAATGGTGTTTTGAACACTCAAAAGCCCCCCCCCCCCCCCCCCCCCCGACTTTTGGTCAGCCATTTAATATTTGAGTATCTGCTGATGCAGTACTTTGATTTTCCTAGCTATGACACTTGTATTAATACACTTGGTATTGCTACTGTAGAGCAGGAAGCTGAGTGGGTGAGGAACTGGCCTGCAAATATGTAGACCAGGTTTTGAAATTTACTTATGCTACCTGCGTGGGCATTTAATCTACATTGGCTCAATTAACCCAACGGTAAATGGGTACCGGTCTTAGCTGGGGAAGCAACCCACATTGGACTGACATCCTGTCCAGGGGGAGTCATAGCCTCTCAGCTGCTCATCTGTGCAGAATCCAGATATGAGCTACGGGCCTCAGTACGGATATAGGGCATACTTCTCACAATTGCACAGGGGTGCTGCCAGGGATTTTGGGCCCCATGAAACGAAATCTCACTGGGCCACTCCCGATATTTTGTCAGTATTATTATTAGGGGCCTCTCTGGGCACCTGTCAGTCATGGGCTTGTTCCAGCTTCCTTCTACATCCAAAGAAATGCAGGCTAAGTGATTTGCTGACTCTAATTTGACCATAGGTGTGCGTGTGTGAATGTGTTTGTCCGTCTGTACGTGGCCCTGCGATCCACTGGTGCCCTGTCCAGGGTCTACTCTGTCTCATGTCCTGTGACTGCTGGGATGGGCTCCAGCCCCTTGTGACCCTTAAATGGAGTAAACCGGTATAGAAAATGGATGGATGAGTGAATGAATACTTCATAGTGCAGAACTGTAATAGTAAAACAAGAACATTAAAGAGTAGCAGCAATTAGATGACATTGATGAACTGTGTTGTTAAAAATACATTCATCCTCATTATTACATTCTAATGATGTCTTCAAAGGTGGACTTTTACCTTAAAAAAGGGGAGGAGGCTTTCCAACCCCTCACTCTTCCTGCTAACAAACTATACAGTACACATTAGCAGGAGCAAAATGACAAAAAAAAAAAAAAAAAAAAAAACGTGTTCATGTGGACTGGCAGGTACAAAGCATATCCCATGTACTATTCATCAGAAACAGACGGTGCATATTTGAAGTGAAGCAGAGTGTAAATCACCTTTTCAGAGGTCTACTGTGTCACTGCTGATGAGTCAGCAGACAGCACTGGATGTTAGGTCCATAAGCAGGGAGGTTATGAAAACAGAACACAGACTGATCTAAGACTCGTGTTCAATGAATCTGAAACTGCTGAATCACAAAATGCCTTGATCAGCCATGGCAGCACTTGCAAACGGTGACTTAAGGGCATCGTGATGCACTCCATATTACATGGAGAAATGTGGCATGGGTGGGATTTGAACCCAGAGCCTTCTGCACTGAAACCAAGCGCATTAACCACCACCTCTGCAAAATGAACTGCCAACAAGGATGGGATTCAAACCCACGCATGCAGAGCACAATGGATTAGCAGTCCATCACCTTAACCACTCAACCACCTCGTCACAATTATTCAGCAAGTAATACATAAAATTCCACATAGCAAAGGTGTTTCTTCGATTTAAGTTCAAAGCGCTCAGGGCAAGAATCCAAAACCGGGAGGTCACTGATGACAGGGAAGTAATAAGCAGTTTTCCAGCAGAATTAAATCTGCAAGAGAGAGAGAGAGAGAAATGTTAACAGTTTGTTCTGAACAGCATTTCCCATCAGACGGACTGGCAGTCCGTCAGCCTGTGTGGTTAAGTTGCAGCTTCCCTGGTGTGCAGACTGGGCTCAGATCCATGTTTCGCTGAGAGAAAAAAAAAAAAAAAAAACGCTCAGGCCTTTGGAAAACTCAGAACTGGAGCATATCAAATAACAACTGGGTAAACATTGCGTGTTCCCTGGTGCTTGTTTTTCTCGGACAACAGCCATGTCTTGGCATTTTGTGTCAAAACAATCAAATGTTCTGCAGTTTTTCTGCATTGATTTGGGCGTGCTGAGCACCCTGTGACCCGAGACGACATTTGTTTGCAAACAAAAGAGGGACAGACAGATAGTGGACCTTTTGCACAATGTAAAGTCAGTCCTTCTAAGTCCTTCTAGGGGTGATAAAGTGGTGACCTGAAGTCTGGATAAACCTGGCGAACTAAATGCTTGCAACACACAACATGCCCCATTATTAGTGGTGTAAAAACCGAAAAGAATAAGAATCAAGATAAGATAATGATCCGATAAAAATAAGATAATCAAATTGAATCAGATCAAATCAAATCAGTTTGAAAGTAACAAACAGAACTACTGACTGAACTGACATAAATTTGCTATAACCTGGTCAATGACTTGATTTAAAGTTAGCCTATTTTCCGGACTAAATCACAGACTAAATGACACTTTTTCCTGTATGCGAACACCACAGCATTTCCCTGGGGTGACTTTTAAATTCCAGAAACAATCAAGAAGGACAGATAAACCTGCGATGGACAAGATATCACATGCTGTTTGATGCAGATGAACAACAGAAAACATCAGATGGTCATGGATTTCTGATCCACAGAGGTGGAAATATTACAAAAAAAAAAAAAAAGAGTCGATTTGGTTTAGTTTTTTTTTTTTATAACAGCTCTTTAATTTAGGATATTTGTGCACTGTTAGTGATTTTTATTATTGGAGTTTGTTTTGTCTGTTGATTTCTGGGAAGCTATATATCAATGGTTATTATTCATTAATATTCATTAATAACAAACGCATGATTATTATTATTATTGTTATTATTTTGTTGTATCTAAGTCGCACAACAGTACAAGTCACATGAACTCCCAAACAAGTTAACAAACTGAGTCTTACAATCCGTAAAATATAGTAAGCTAGTTCCTCTGATATTTCCATGTCTTGAAAGCAAGGCTTTGAATTAGTTCAGGCCCTTGAATAGTTTTTCCCATCTCTGTTTCTGCAGGTAGTAAAGATACTGAAAACTAATAGAGGGGCCCTGTGTGTGCACATAATACCGTACTATAAGAATATGATCTTATCAATGTAGCCCTAATGGTTGCAGATATGCAGGAAATGAATCAATGGTTGTGGAGAAATCCTTGAAAATGTGTTTTTTGTACCATTTCACCATGTCATGATGTTGTTGTGAAATCATAATAATGTCACAAATGTCAATGGATTACAAATGGTTTACTAATGTATATAAACTTGATATTGTGTCTCCAGCCAAAAAAAAAAAACTTTGTAGTTCTTAATGTTCCAGAACCGAAACTTTATATAATCGGATCCAGTTAATCACAGTATATTTAGGGTCCAAGCACCCATTGAAGCTGATGTGGAGGACGCCATTGCTTTGTGCTTATTATTTATTTATTTGGCGCGCCGCCACAGGAAAAAACACCTCCGTTGAAAGCCTTAAGGACAAGTTGGAACATGTCCAGCTGTTAAACAGTTTCTCAGATACTCACTCAACTGAAAGCCATCAAAAGCCGCTGGTTTTTACAAATGGTTATCAACACGGAGGTGTTTTTCCTGTGGTGGCGCGTTGCGCCGGCTGCCTGCCGACGCGCCAATCCGTCCGCACGTCTTTCATTACAAAATCTCCTTTAACAGTGGAATGTCCGGATAATCTGCTGATCCCGACCTCTTCTGAAAGTTCTCTGTTCTCTCACGACGTCCTGGGTCAACAGAGGCTTAAATTTGGAGGTTTTCAGCTCGAAACAGGCTGACGACGGCGCCTCCGAGCGCGGCGCGACGTCCCGCTCCGTGGGAAGTCCTTAAGGCGACAGTAACACTCCATAATCTCTCATCAGCCATTAAAATTTTCACCGAAAACCAGCTGAATTTCTTGAATGGTGTCCACTTCGATGTGCCTCACAGGTTCTGAAAAAATTTTGATCAAGCAAAGCGCCAGTCTCTCAGGAAGAAGTCAGACAAAGGAATTCCGACGAGGGGGGTGGACCACTCCTCACTCAAAGTCTGCCCACAGGCGAATGATGTAACCGACAGGCATGAAAAAACTCACGCATGCGCACGAGGGTTCAAGGTTGGCTGATGTAATCGCACGTGATTCAAATCCAAATATTTTTATAAAAAAATAAGAAGGTCGGTTTCTTTTCTAATAGACGTATAGCCTATATCAATCGACACTATTATAACATCCAAAAGATACAGATTGTTTTGCCACACAGGCTTACATGGAATATTACTAATCAGTATTTCATTTAGTTCTAACCAGTTCAGGAACAACAATTCTAAGGTGGAACACAAAACCTAAAAAGTTAAAATACAGAGTCTGCCGGGAATTTAACAGTAGAAGCGATTATGGTTTGGAAACCTGTTTAAAAGTACTTTGTCACAATAGTTTCATAGTTGAACAGGTCAAAAATAACAATGACCTGTACAGCAAAGAGTTATCGTCAAAGCACTGTTGGTTTTCTTTCAGCAATGACCGCCAGTGACTTGTCTGAAACTTCCCGTGAGAAATTTGTTATAGTTGCACGGTTGTCTTGCAGGTGACAAATGATTAGCTTTATCACTCAGCAGAGTTGTCTGCTGGAGTCTGTGGGAAAGATTCAGACTTTAGATGACACCGACAGCGACAGTTAGCGGGATGCTTCCCATCTGATTCAGTTCAGCTCATGTTGATGAGTTCAGACCCACATGAGTGGGCACGTAGACCCGTATAGCCGTGCGCACGCAATAACATGCACTCATGGAAAAAGAAGTGCTCAGTGGGGGACGGCTCACAGTTCTGTCCAGTGTTGTCCCTGTTTGCTGGTGACATGGGTCACAGCTGCAGATGCAAAGTTGTGAAAAGGTGATGAAAATATGGAGAGGAACAGATGGGGAAATGTTTGGATAAATGGTGAGGAGAAGAAGGGAACATGAGAAAGAAATGCGTTGAATGGAATGATGAAACAGGCAGACTGAGGCAGGTGGTGGAAGACACACACATAAAAACTTTATATTTATATACATATATATATATGAAGAGTTCAGGTACAAAACCCTGTATCTCCACCAGACCACTCTTGTTTTAAATAAGGATATTTACCTGATGGAAGTTGTACATCTCCATGAATCATTCTTTCTTGTTATGAAATGGTTATGCTGCACTGAACAAAATAGCAAAATCTCAAAAATCAACGTTTATTCAGAAATGTGTTAATTAGCAACCTTTAATAGATTGGCTGCAAAACCTGGTGTCTCCACCTTCAGTTTTTTGCAAAACTCAGTAAGTTCATCACTTTAATGTACGCTAATGCTGTGTTTACTCATAGGCAGTACACATTATGAATGTCATATTTGCGTCATTCTTGGCACATTTCTGACGTTCTTAATGTGACTTAACGCATCTGAATAAGTTTCTTAATAGTACATGTTGGTGTGTGATATTCGTGATTTCGTGGATTTTTTGTGGCTGTCAAAAAAACTCTTCCACGAATGTAACGCACCACTGTCATTTTGCCTCATGTCGTGGAGGTCCCAACTGAGCGTGTTGATCCGTCTTGATTAGTGATGATCCTTAATGGAGCGTGACAGCGTTCTTCTCTGACGTGCGCACAATTAAACCCTGCTGCACTCCATTCCGTTTCATTGCTGCAGTGTGCTGAAGGAGGACAGTGACGCCAAGTTGGGTAAAAGTTTCGTTCCAATGCTCCTCAGTGCGCTCCTGCAGATGTTCCACCTGCTGCTGTGCCTGATGTTTGGGAAAATGAACAAGATGAGAGTCACGTGAAACCACACATCTGGCTCTCTCCTTCTCCTCCTCTCTGCGCCTATGTGCAATAGCAATGCGTAATGGTTCCTGATAATGTGCCACCAACCCGTTACATTAATCACAACGCGTGGTAACAGATTGCAGCAGTTCCTGAGGACACCTGACACCTCTGCCTCAAATCATCACATTCGTGATCAGCAGCCAGGAATGTATACTTTGTGGCATTCATGACTTGCCGTCATTATGTGTAAATGCAGCATCAGAGAAGCTCTCGTGGGCGCCGCAATCTTTGCGTCACGTGACCAAGATACATGCCAGTGAGTGGTGCGCTGTTCACTATGTGGTTTTGCACACAAACTGGGATGGCGTTTACGAGGTTCTGCATACAAACCACATCTTGACTTGCATTTACTATAGGATTTATGGGGTGTTGCAGCAGAATTGATTTTGTTATCAGATACAAGCCTCTGTAAGCTTTCACTTGCAACGGTTATCTCATTTTCCGTGGGCGCGGCGTTTACAGGGTTTTGTGCCTGAACTCTTCATATATATCTTGTTTTGCAAAATTTACTGTGCAGGATGTTGTGTTTAGATAAGGGTTTGATTCCATGTGCATCTCCCTGTTTGTGTCCTTAGAAGACACTTCATCTCTATCATTTCAGTCCATATTGGGTCCATCACATGGTAACAGCATTGAGTGGCAAAGTACCCTGTAAATGCTATGGTTTCTCATTAAAACACCATCATGATGGGCCTCAGGCCTGTATAGGACTTATCCTAAGCACATTTTTCCAATATGATGCATTCATGTTAGATTTCAGTGCATTATATACCCACTGGTCAAATGTCAGCAGCTTAATTCTGAACTCTAATTTAATACTGATATATATATATATATATATATATTATATATATATATATATATATAATATATATATAATATATATATATATATAATATATATATATATATATATATAATATAATTATATATAATATCTATATATATATATATATATATAATATATATATATTATATATCTATATATAATATATATATATATATATATATATATATACACTAGCACAGAGAGACAGACAGACAGACAAACAGCTGTGGTGTGCAGCAAAGTCACACCATCAGACAAATGCAAACAGATGGTACTGAGCTTTGACCTTATCTAACAGTGTATTTAGCACAGGTGCAATGCACTGACAAACGCCGCCTCTTGCTACAGTTTGGACCTTTGCTTGTAGCTTTTTTTGCCTCCTTGATAATTGCAGCTCTGATGTATTTCATTGGAACCCAAATTGATTTTCACGATGTGCATCCAGCAACACCAGAACACAGAAAATAATGAGCGGCCCGGCGGTTTTCTGACATAGGTCAGTGGTAAATGCTGTGACCTGTAATGACTCACTACTTTTTACCACTGGTTGGCCAATTGGGTCCCAACCTCCAAATTTGTTGTGTGATAAACACAGAGGTATAAGTGAGATCCACAATGCAATGAAAGCCCTGTGTGTGTGTGTGTGTGTGTGTGGTGTGTGTGTGTGTGTGTGTGTGTGTGTGTGTGTGTGTGTGTGTGTGTGTGTGTGTGTGTGGTGTGTGTGTGTGTGTGTGTGTGTGTGTGTGTGTGTGTGTTTTCATGAGCACACATGTTACAATAAAAAACAGATGGGAATCTTGTGGCCATCTTACACAATTTAAAGTGGAGTGGTGGTGTTGGGGGATAAATGGCCTCACCATACAGTAGCACTTCCCAGACTCCTCTGAGTATCTGGGTTATTTCAGCATTTTCACAGTGAATTTAGTAAAGACTTCCTTGTGTTAGAACATGAGGACAGTCTCTGCATTAAAGCTGAATCACAGCCTGATGCCAGATTCTGTGAGGTCCCTAAGCTTGTTAACTGCAAAATATTGCACTGTGCCACTCGCTGCAGCATACTTGTTCTCAAGTCAGTGGCTGTTTGCTGCACCGTAAAAAATGGTATGTTCATCCAACTCATAATTTCAAGGTAACTGATTGCCCCAAAACATATTTTGCAAACCATTTGTTGTGTGGGCCGCTGAAGAGGAGGTACTGCTGGCCCACCACCACAAGACGGCGCCCTGCTTGAAGTGCGGGCTTCAAGCACGAGAGGGCGTCGGCTTTGCTGGAGGTGACAGCTGTCATCAATCAACACAAGCTGTCACCCATCACCACCACTACAAAGACCGGACTGCAACTCCACCTCCTCGCCGAGAAATCAACTACCATTCAGGTAATTTCTCTGCTGACTGACACTGTGTGTGTTTAACCTGAACTTCTATTTTCAGCCGTTTTCCTGGAGTGTTTCCTTATCTGGAGGATTGGCGTTTGGTGTGACAGCGATGGCTTCGCCTCACACCCCAACTCAGATAAGTGGTTGACCAGGAGCTGCACGAGTGTGTGTGATTGGAGGTGGAGGTTTTCCCTCCTTTACTTAATACAGACTGTGGGATTACTGAGTGTGCGAACTCACACTCATCTGGACTGTCTTTGTTCTCTGCCAGCAGCACCGGGTCTGACTGCTGAAGACAGCGGCCACCTGGGGCGCAGGGCTTGGCAGCTCCAGTGTTCTTCAGCTCCGTTGGTGGTGGAAGCTGTGTGGGGATCCAGCTCTTCTCTCTCCAGGCGTCTTCTATCGTCGAGCCTGCCCACACGTCACCTGGTGTATGATTGACAGTCCACTATATTGTTATTGTCTGTACGTTGTTGTGCGATTCACAACATTAAATTGTTACTTTTTGGCTTATCCATTGACCGTTCATTAACGCCCCCTGTTGTGGGTCCGTGTCACGTCACTTTCACAACACCATTCCCACCATCCCCAATGTTCCACCGATCTGTCATCGTGAACATACCTAGTGAGTGAGGTGCTGAGTTGCCCAGAGCTCACTCAGGGGCATCCGAGGATGCTCCATCTTGGCGCCTTCTTTCGTCCATTGTTTGATCCATCTAACTTTTTTCAAGCAATTGCTTTTCTGTTCCACTCAACCCTAACGCCCCTTTCAGGGCCAACGTAGAGTTGCATGGTGTGGCGTACTGACTACGTCGAGCCTATGCAGCTCTACGTGGCAACTAGCAACAAGGACACAAAGGGATCCAAGAAATGGACGGAAAAAATTAAACATGTTTAATTTTTTTTACAGACATTCGGCATAGAGCACAGGACACAGCGCTCTACACAAGTCTATGCAACGCTCCGCTAATTTATGCAAGTCTACACAACACTGCGCTACTGTACACCAGGCCGCCGCAATTGTACACTACCCTACACCAGTCCGGCGAAAAATCCTTTTAGGTTTTTTGTCAGTACATACCTACATTGCTAGATTTTATTCATCCTGCTAAACTCTGCTGGACTTTGCTGGCAGTGAAGCTTCAAAGCCACAGAAGAAAAAGGCAGGCCAAGTTTCACTCTGCGTGCAACATAAGCAGCCATTCGTGCGTACCAGATATGCAGTACAATGCAACTCTGTGTAGGCCCAGTGTGAAAGAGGCTTAAAGCTGTGTAACTGGTGATACAAAAAACAAAAGTTACACTTTGTATATCACATCCACAGAATCCTATAACTCCTGTAAAGTTAACACTGTGGCTTGGTGGCTTCTTTTACCAGTCAGATTCTTGGATGGTCCCTCACCTTTTTAAAACTGACAACTCCAGGCAGATTTACTATACAGTAAATGCCCATTGTATTTGTTAATGATTAATGGAAATGAAGTCCAATACATATCTAACTGACTTGGAAATGTTCATGTATCCATCCCCAACTTCTCCAAATAAAACTGGTTGCAAACATGATGATTTCTGGCAAATAATCAAACTGTGCCAATAAATTTTAATTTTGTTTTGGAAATATTCTACAAATACATTTTTTTGGGGGGGGGGGGGGGGGGTTGTTTTGTTTTTGTTTTTTATTTTATTTTATTTTTGCATTTCTTTCTGAAAATAGTTTTACACTTAAACTATTGGGGTGTCAATCATTCCAATGAACACCCTGCAAGGGCTCCAAAATTCTTTCACTTCCCAAAATATAATTGTACAGTCTTGGGTCTAATTTTGTTATAATAATAATAATAATAATAATAATAACAATAATAATTGATTTGCTTTATGTTACTTACATATTTAATGCTAAATGAACAAACCAACTGATTACAAATCAGTTTTAATGTGGAATAAAGAGACATATCAAAATTATTGCAGATTTTAGGAATTCTAGAAGTTGTGAAAATGCATTCTACACAAGGTCAAAATGTTGTAAAAATATAATAATTACTCTACGTGTGTTAACACATTGCATAACTGAAGGTTTAAACCTGTAAAATTAATATATAATGAGGCCTAACCTACATTTACTATAATGTGATTTCAAATATTTTAGCTTTATGATATCATAATTTCCTTTATGGCGTGATATTAATGGCATGCTGTCTTACCATACAAGACTTTTGGAACTAAATGAATTAATTCCAATATACCTGATTTATTTTGTAAATAGTCTTGGAAGGCATCTCTTCTTGTTAGTGTCTAATCCTGTGTTTCTGCACACATGGGAGTGTATTTCTGTCATAGCACAGGGGACGTGTAAGGTAATAACTGTAGTGTAAATTACATGGCACCCGAAGGAAAAAAAAATATGTGTAGTTCTCCACATTTGCTTACAGTCACAGAATAACATGATCTGTGTCGCAGGTGCCAAGAGGTCAATGTTGAACCAAGTAAATGTCAGCTGAATTTAATGTGGGCATTGATACATGACTTACAGCAATGACATATTCATGTTAAAAACCAAATGATATGGAGCCCTAGAGTTAAAGATCAAATAACAGAAGGGAACATTAAAAAAGGCAACATGCAGAAGCTGGTTAGACACATATTTAACACTCCTCTGCACGTCACAATCTGTGCACACAGTATCAAATATCAAAAGTTTGGGCTTCCAGACAGATACAGTGGAGACAAAGACATGAGATATTAATGCAGAGCTGTCAAACTATACTCCAGCCTGCAGTTCATCATGTGGAGAGGCACTTTGTTTTGCTGTTAATACCTTTGTCGGCTGTAAGAGCTTTTCAGGGATGAATATGTTAATTGGAGCCCCGATGACAAAGGTGGCTCACTGAAAGGGACACATTCACTTTATCAAAATGTCAGTGCATTTAATGGATTATGAATGTCACACACTACAAAATGTCTTAATGGGCTCATGATATCTGCCATAGCTGGTATGATCAAAAAGCATCTGGATTTTATACCAACCTCTATAACAATTTCATCAACGTGTTTTAAAAACCATACAGCTCAGCAATATAATGACACTAAAGCTTTCTGTTGGAGAACATTATTCTATGTCATGTTACAGTTGTGTAAATGTGTATTTAATTACACACACATTTGCACAAGATGTAGGCGTGTCAAAAATTTGCTTCAGGGTTGTCCACCTGCCTGGAGCAAAAGGGTATAAAGGTGAAACATTTGGCACAGTTTCATTAAAGTGTCATTGTGATTGTGGGACCACTGTGTTCTACTGGATGGGAAAGAACATCATGTGCCATTCTGAGCATGGCACACATACTCATGGCAGAGGTATGGCCTGTGCTCAATTGTCTCTTTGTGCTTTGAAAAAACTCTTGTTCAGAGCAAACAATGGAACAATCAGTGAAAAGGCAACGTGATGTTGCTTGTTGAACACTCCCTTCACTTAGAAGCCAAGATGGGCAGCGTCAGACACGTCCCGCTAAAGTTGTTCGTTCTGGGTCTAAACTACCTCTCCCCGAACACTTTGCGCCTTCCACCTGGCCGAATCTGCCCAGAGATCCTGTTGTCACTACCACCACTTCAACTACCCTGAGAGAGCTATGGGCTACTCACCCCTTACTCACCCAGCCTCTTCATGAGGCCAGAACGGCGGTAAGTTTGGGATAGTATATTTATTGCTAGAATATTTCTATTATTATTTATTAAATCAAGGATGCAAGTCAGCGGATGCAGTATTTGCCATGAAACTAACTTGCTGGTGCCATGAAATAATTCCTTATTAATTGCTTTCAAAGGGAGTTATGATTCATCACTGGAAACTGGACTGGAAATTGAACCCCCTTTCCTGGCAGAATCATACAAGATAGATTCCTTGCAGCCTGCTTTGTTATTACATTTCTTTCCTAGATATGGCAGGATGGCAAGCGGCAAGGGAAATAATTTGACTTGACAGAATATTCTATAGCCATGATATATTGTCCAGTTAAAACTTCTTCTGAAGTATCAAATTGCAGAAATGAGCAACATTATTACTAGAGCTGGTTTCTCATTGGGTATTGGGGTTGGGCTACCAATATGTAGGCTTTGTACGAAATGTATTAGATTTCGAGTCAGGCTACCTGTCTGTGTCCTTGGATAAGGTACTTATTATCCCAGTCCACCCAGCTGTAAATGCGTACCAGCATTGGCTGGGGATGTGACCTATGCTTAACTGGTATCCAATCAAGGTAAAGTTGTAGACTCTTATCTACGTCATGCTACTAAATCCTGGAATAAGCACTAACATAAGTGGGCCTCAGGACTGTGTAGGACTTACTTTCGAAAAGATATTGGCATAAATATACTTTCTTCACACATTCCTCAGTATATAACTGGCTACGGGCTGTGCTGTGCACGACTAAGAAAGCTATTGCGGTATACTCAACCATGCTCGCTAGTTAGTATAATGTGGAAGTGGCTCAGAAACATGTGGCTCAGAAACAAGTGTGAACAACAACTGTGTTCTCCTAATATGTTTTTGTTATTGAATAACAGCATGCTGCTGCCCAGAACATGATTTAATTGAATAGTGTAACCTTGCTTTGCAGTTGCAATTGTGCATATTTCTGCATGATTAGCATCACGTTGAGAACAAAAAAGAGATAGAGGAGAGTCAATCCTGAATGCGGCTGCATCATTAATCAAACACTGAAAGCACTGTTGGAGTATTGCTGAAAATGACAGTCAGTTAATGAATGGTTACACTGCCCTCGAGGTCACTGTGCATATTTCTAGTATTGCTGGCAATGTTCAGCCTTGTCAAATGAAATAAAAACACAGGCAAGGAATGAGGCTGTAACCCACGCTCACCATCCACATCCATGGTATAATCCATCTTTTTTAGGGTCACAGTGGTAGAGCAGAGGTTGATGGTTCAATTCCCATCTGAACCCCCCTCCCCCAACCATGTACTATCTGTTGGTCTAAATCGCTTGAGGGTGCGATTTCATGCTTCTATTTTAAAAAAAACGTAGTTTTTAGCATGAATTATAGAGTATTCTGAATCGTGATTTCCGGCACTGAACTATGAAGCTCAGGCGCTTTGTTTTCATTGCAAGTGCTGGTTCAAATTGCTTCATTCCTTCATGCTATTGGTACAAATTATTGTTACATTCTTTACTGCTTATACTTAAACTCAGCAGCGTCTATCTAATTTGTAAAGCGAGCGTTGTGTGTGTGTGTGTGTGTGTGTGTGTGTGTGTGTGTGTGTGCTTGCTATGCACAGCCACAGTAATTAAGCAATCGACACCAAACTTGCTATGGTGACTGGGGGAACCAAATGGAAAGTCACTGGAGCCCTTAGGTTGAAAGCGTACGTGTACGAACACACACACACACACACACACACAACACACACACACACACACACACACCACACACACACACACACACACACACACACACACACACACACACACACACACACACGTGCGCAGTCAGCCTTATATATTAAATCACACCCCACTCACTGGAGCCTTTATTTTCACAGTTCATGTGGTACTCAGGTCAGGTAGCAAGCATCACACTTCACTTACTACATATATAAAATGTTACTATTGCAAATTGGCCACCTTGGACAAAATCATGAAATGCATGGTCAAAATATGTTTTGTTTATAAAAAACTTTCATTTTTACAGATTATATACCGGTAAATTAGCCATAAAATTTTGTGAACTGGATAATAGATTGGTAAATGATTTTAGTTTACTAAAAACTAACATACCAGGAGTGTCGAACAAGCTTTCCTGCCAATCTAATACTCAGAAACAGGATGAGGACCCTTAAATTTAATTGAAAATATGAATTCACCAAACTATGCCCCTTGATCACAAATTATTGCTACATCAGCTTTAGAGCAAGTCCTAGACCATTTACAATAGTAAAGCAAAGGCTTCGGCAGCCATATTGAATTTTCTGATAGACTGCATGATCCGATTTGCAAAATACTGGTGGAAATTGATTCCTTGACCATAAAAACCTATGGATAGACACCAGAAGTGTGGCCGTAGTCCTTGTAGAGTAGGAGATATGACACTTTGAAGTTTAGGGGATCACGCCTAGTGGCCATCTTGGATTTGCACGATAGAAATGCCTGGTTATGATTTTTAAGCCATTAATTGTTATTTCCTTCATAATAACTCACCAAATCATGCCAAAAAAAAAAAAAGAAAAAAACAGATCTTAAGGCAAGTTCCTACCACTTAGGACCAACTTTATGTATCTTGGCAGCCATCTGGATTTTTGGTGGCCATCTTGGATTCTGGACAAAGTTCAAGATGGCACAAAATCTTATTTTAATTAGTATGGTCTGAAGTACCGGAATCTGTTGAGAAAACCTTGACATAAAAAAAATGGCAGTTTTTACCTGGCTCAGCCCTGTCTATAACTAAAGTGACACGAAATACACAATGACATGGCTAAAATTCATTGCTATTATCGGTGCATAGAACGCGTAACTCAACTAGTGAAATATATTTCTTAATTCCATATGTTTGTTTACACTATCCATTGTTTCTACCGTTGTCCATCAAAATTGTGGCAGCCCTCGCCGATACCATAACACCAGCGACCCCACACCTCTGTGTTACACCAAATTTTGTAATGCCATATCGAACATGTACTCAATTCTGCGAAAGTATCACAAACTACTATGCTAAATCACTTTTTGTGATGCCATCACGTTTTTGGCTTGAGATGGGGTTGGACAATTACATATGTAATTTATAAGTGATGTTTTTGTTAGCAACATTATCACTTATATTCTACCATAAGTGCATCAGCATGTTCTTGAGTAAAAATTCACTTATCTTTCTTAAGCCCCTCTCACACAGAAGGTGTATACTTGGCAATCAGAAGCCTGTATGGCACTCGCCACCCAACTTGCCACTATTCGACACAAACATTTCACTATTCGCAACAAATACACCACACTGCTTGATGCCCATTCGTCAGGGTGGGGTGAGGTTTATGACAGGCTCAAAACACTCACCACACAAATCCATTCATTGTGCCGGTGTTGCAGACCTAACAGTCCCTCCTAAAAAATTGGTCCCCTCTGCCTTCACTTCACGTGTCATTTTGGGAGCGTCAGCAGCGATCACAGATTATGCCTCGTTTCTGCTTAATACCGACTGAATAATTTAAAATGTTTTCCTTTGTCATCTGATGGTTAATAATCACATTATTCCCTTTAAGTGCTTTGGGTGTAGAGAGTCAGACTCAGAGAGTCAGACTCAGATGTGCTGCTGTGGCACTCTGATCGGTCCCTGTCTTTTATTATGAAATAATGCTGAATTTATGTGGAAATGATTGTTGTACAAGAGCTTCAGATCTGTTATCATATCTGTTACTGAGATGGATGACTGGAGTGGAATTTTAAGCGGAAACGAGGCAACAATCTGTGAATTGTTGCTGACGCTCCGAAATTACGCATTCACAGTGAAGGCAGGGGGAGACCAATTTTTAGGGGGACCGTTCAGTCGGCGACACTGGCACAATGAATGGATTTGTGTGGTGAGTGTTTTGAGCCTGTCAAAAACACTCACCCCACCCTGACGAATGACATCAGCAGTGTGGCATTGTGTGACGTATTCGTTGCGAATAGTGAAATGTTTGTGTCGAATAGGGGCAAGTTGGGTGGCTTGCATTATGCTCCACTAATTTTTCAAATCCATGATATAATGGAAGAAAACAAAGGCAAAGTTGATAAAACACTGGCCAGGAAGCAGGAGAAGATGTGTTACGTTAAATCCCACTGAGCACAGCTGCGCACGCACTGGAAGTCACCGGTATTGGCGGTGTGTACAGGTGTTTCTGCAGCTCTTATAGCATGTCAGTGGCTGTCACTAACATGACATGCACACTCCTTTTGTGCAAGAGGGACTATACCTGCCATCTTTCTCACCTTTGCACTCGTCTGAGTCAGTTTTTGTTGAGGATTTCGTCAATATAATTTTGTTTGTTTGTAACTCTGGTAGTGTTTTGTTGCTTTGCCACATAATTTTGGGCTGTCACGAAAGCCCCGTTTACACAGTGCCGGTTAGAGCTCCCGGAAGCGTCCCGGAAGACTTTTTGGCTCCTCCAGGCCGTCTTAGGGATCACACGTCGTTGTTAACGCCGGCGCTAGGGGGTGTGGCTTAGTTCCGGCTTTACCAGGAATCGTCGAAAAAATTATTCAACATGTTGAATAATTCCGGGTGCGCTCCCGGAGAACGGAGAATTTGCGTGACAACGGAGACAACGCGAACAATGGCGTTTGATATTTTTAATTGCCGTATCATCCTTTCTCTTCCTGTAGTGCCGCAGTTTACACCGCCGTTATTCGGCGGCCGGTGTTGTATCCATAATCAATGGCGTATAGAACGGCGACAGAGGCGGTCAAAACTGCAGCGCTAGCGGACAGTACACCATTCTATACGCCACCTCCCGGTTAAAATGGCGTTCCAGTATAAAAAGTATAAAAAGAAGAAGAAACAGCAGAAGAAACAGAAGAAGAAGAAGAAACAGATAATAATAATAATAATAAAAAATGAGTCCTGGAGTAACGCAGGATTTACCCTGTTTGCCTGGGTAAAACCTGGGCATATAACCAGCGGTATACAGGGCTTTATCGGCTTCAGCAGAACACCGCCATTCTCACCCGCGTCTTAACCTGCGATTGTAAGGGATAGAACTGGGTATTAACCCCCGTTGCCTGATGTGTGCCGGATGCCAAGGCGTCAAAACATTGCTTTATTTGGCAGATTTAGCAGCATTTTATCCGCCTATTTGCAGATAGTACAGCGGTCAAAACGCTTGCAAAGTGCTCCACCCCTTTCCACCGCGAAAACAGCCGGAACTACCGCGAACTTCGGTCTACGTACTACCCGCCGACTAAACTGTCTATGTGTAAACGGGGCTAGTCATCTTTGAAGTCTGGCTTCAGTCCTTGTTTTTCAAAAATGTAATCACTGCCTTCTAAAAGTACCCAACGCCAATCACCTCATTTCTGGCTCCTCCACTTTCCCTGACAGTTTGACCCCCCACCCCCCCAAAAAAAACACAAATGCTGATCTTCTCCTTGCTTCTCAATCAGCTCAGTGCACAAACCACTCACCATGAGCACTTCCAGGTAGAGCCTTACCTCAGATGGCCTTGCATCAATTCCAGCACCTTTGCACTAAGAGTCCTTACTTACTGTCAGTGAACTGAGTTTAAAAATTACTGTTCCCACAGCAGGCAGAGAACTGTATCTCTACAAGTCTTCAGATAACAGTCATCACGTTTGACTGCATCTGCACCCTTGATTTAACACACACACGAATGAACACTGTTTTATGCAAACAATTGCACAACATGCCATCCTGTCAGAGGGCAAAACTACAGAAGCCAGCCAATTTAATGTCAAACATCCTTCTGAGTGAGGTTGGATCCGTGTGCATGGCTGCTGTTCGTGGCAGAGGAGACTTACAGGGTGATGTGATATCTGACGATTGCCTCTGGGTGTTCTGGTGCGTGCAGAGTGTTCATTATTCCCAGGTTGTATCCCACATGTCTCCTGAGCACCCCTGGCTGCAGCCTCTCTGCAGCCAGTCGGTGTGTTCTAGGCCACATTCAGACACGCCAACGCATTCCTGAATGTCAGAATGCAGCTGGAAAAAAACAGCAAAGAGAATTTTTGTGTACCACAGGCTTATTTGAAAATTGATATTTTGTCTTGTTGAGCTATTCTACAGTGTTTCCCAGACTGTTTTTGAATTTGCTGCATGAGGCACCACCCCCCAAAAAATGCTCCCCATAACAAAGACTGTGGAGTTGGCAGCATATCTCAACCTCATTCTTCTTCAGCCACTGGATGTGTGGTGCAGATGAATCACAGTGTTACATAACATGGTTGGCTGTTTTGCAGGGGACATTTGTGGAAATTATGGCCCATCACTGTGTTACAGAAAGGATCACAGCAATGTGGTGAGGCAATTAGTATATGGGATTTCAATATTGAGGGATAAAAATGTATAAATACATGTCACTTTAATGTTTAAACACTATAAATAAAGTTGTTATGTAGTACTAGTGGGTGTCCTGTGGGGATCCATGGGCTATAGGGTTTATAAAATAGGTAGCTGACTTTTTTCAAGGGTGGTAATAAATATCCAACGTTGCTATAATGTGTTGGAATGACATAGAACCTTAGACCTCAACAGTTTTAAAGGAAGAACTCACCCTTTTTATTTCTGTTAAGTACGTAAATTTTTAAATGTTAATTTACTGTCTTAATGTATTTATAAATTGTTGATGTCCTTGTTATCATATACACATTATTATTATTATTATTATTTTATGTTATTATTACTCCTATTTTGTCATTTTATTTTTAAATGGCATAATGGAAATTAGTGATTTCACTTTCTTGTGTAATCCATGCATTTTTAATGTATTTACAATTACATTATGTACCTACACTCTGGTGCGGGGCGGACAGAGAGGCAAAGAAGTGTGGGGAAAATGAAGGAGGTGGGACTTGTGCTGCTTGTAAATAACTGGTGCCATCCGGACACATAACCATGAAGGAGAAGATTTGTTCCCGGGAGGTGGAGATGCTAGCGGTGAGTTTAAGACCTTATTATGTGCCGAGAGAATTTTCTCACATTGTCGCCATTATTGTTTACATTCCGCCGCGCTCTGACCCCTCCGTAGCGTGTGACGTCATTCATGACGCGGTGGCAGGGATCCAGTGTCAACACTCTGATGTGCTGATTGTTATCTCTGGAGATTTCAATCATGTGGACTTGGGCCCACATATAGGAGGTTTCACTCAGTATATCAATTGCACCACAAGGCACAATAAAATGCTGGATCTCTGTTACATCAATGTGAAGGATGCATACAATGTTGTGGCCCTGCCCCTCTGGGCAAGTCAGACCACAATTTAGTCCATCTCGTTTCATCCTACACACCCCGTGTAATGAGACTGCCTGTAACCACCAGATCTCTCAGGAGGTGGACCCAGAGACCAGCAAAGCTCTGAGGGACTGTTTCTAGTCCACTGACTGGAACGTCCTTCTGGTCACACAGGGTACTGATGACAACCTGGAGGGAGAAGTGGACTGCATTACTGACTACATAAAATTCTGCACGGATGTGGTGGCCCCTGTTCAACAGTGCGATGTTTCCCAAAGAACAAGCCCTGGATAACAAGCAGCATTAAACATCAATTAAATCTGAAAAAGGACGATTTTAAAACAAGGGACAGGTACCGTATCAGGGCTGTACAACATGACCTGAAGAAGAGCATGAAGCAAGCTGAGAGGGATTATAAAAGGAGGTTAGAGAGCAAACTGAAGAATAATAGCATGAGGGAAGTGTAGAGTGGTATGAGAGCCATTACTGGCTACAAAGCGAAGGAGAGCAGGCCACACAGGGACACCGCCATGGCTGAGGAGTTCAATCGGTTTTACTGCAGGTTTGACCCTGCTGCTGCTGCCTCCTGCACTGCTCCACCCAGCGGTGTCTCCACCTCTGCTGCTGCCTCCTGCACTGCACCACCCAGTGGCATCTCCACCTCTGCTGCTGCCTCCTGTTCTGCTCCACCTGGCAGCGCCTCCACCTCTGCTACTGCCTCCTGCTCTGCTCCACCTAGTAGCTATGCGGGGGGACTGTATAGGGAGTATTCACCATGGACGAGGTGAGGGCGGAGCTTCGAAAGGTGTGTCCTGGTAAATCAGCTGGACCTGATGGCATAGCACTGAGGGTCCTGAAGGACTGTGCTGCAGAGCTGGCAGTGCCTCTGCAGGTGCTCTTCAATCGGAGCCTGCAGACAGGGCAGGTGCCAAGGCAGTGGAAGACCGTGTGCATTGTGCCAGTGCCCAAGGTCGGGAGGCCATCAGGGGTCAAAGACTACAGACCGGTGGCCCTGACATCTGTGGTTATGAAGACACTTGAGAGGCTTCTTCTTTGGCTTCTTGGGCCACAATTACAGCCTGCACTCGACCCTTTACAGTTTGCCTATCGAGCGCATATGGGTGTGGAGGATGCCATATTGTTCATGCTGCACAGGGCACTCTCCTTTCTTGATGGCGTGGGGGGGTATGTGCGGCTTATGTTCTTCTTTCTCTTTTTGCTCTGTATGCACCACTCTGCATTTAATCATTAGTGATTGATCTCTGCTCCCCTCCACAGCATGTCTTTTTCCTGGTTCTCTCCCTCAGCCCCAACCAGTCCCAGCAGAAGACTGCCCCTCCCTGAGCCTGGTTCTGCTGGAGGTTTCTTCCTGTTAAAAGGGAGTTTTTCCTTCCCAAGGTCGCCAAGTGGTTGCTCACAGGGGGTCGTTTTGACAGTTGGGGTTTTTCTGTAATTATTGTATGGCTTTGCCTGGCAATATGAAGCGCCTTGGGGCAACTGTTTGTTGTGATTTGGCGCTATATAAATGAAATTGATTTGATTTGATTTGACTTCTCAAGCGCATTTAATACCATCCATCCCTCTATTCTGAGGGATAAGCTTGTGAAGTTGGGTGAGGAGCGGGTATTTATCTCCTGGATCAACAGCTACTTGACAGAGAGAACACAGTACCTTAGGTTGGGGCAATTTCTGGAACTGTGCAAATGAGCATCGGCGCTCCCCAGGGAACGGTCCTCTCCCCTTTTCTTTTCACACTGTATACATCTGACTTCACCTACAGGACTCCAACATGTCATATGCAGAAATATTCTGATGACACAGCTGCGGTGGCCTGTGTGAGGGGAGGGGACGAGACAGAGTACAGGGCAGTTATCAAGGAGTTCACCAACTGGAGCAGGTGCAATGGGCTGGTATTGAACACCAGCAAAACAAAGGAAATGATAGTTGACTTTGGCAAGAGGAAAGCACAACACCTACCAGTCAGTATAGACAATGTGGCATTGAGGTGGTCTCCACATACAAGTACCTCGGTGTCCACATTGACAATAGATTGGACTGGTTGGTGCAGGTAAATGCAGCGTATAAAAGGGGACAGAGCAGATTGTTCTTCCTCAGAAGACTGAAATCTGTTGATGTCTGTAGCGATATGCTTTTCCTTTTTTATCAGTCTGTTGTGGTCAGCGCTCTATTGTTTGCTGTTGTGTGTTGGGGGAACAGCCTGTCTGTTAGGGACAGTAACAGACTGGACAACTTTGTCAGGAAGTGCGTGTCAGTGATGGGGAGGGAGGTGGCCTCTGTGGGTGAACTGGTAGAGTGTAGGTTGAGGTGTATTATGAATTCCGTTATTAACAACAACTCTCATCCTCTACACAACACTGTGGTTGCTCAGAAAAGCAACCGCAGTGACAGATTCCTCTCCATGAGATGCAGGACTGAGAGGTATAGAAGATCATTTGTCCCGGCCGCCATGAGATTGTTTAATGCTTCTTGTTAATGTAGTTTTACTTCCATGTGTTTTTATATTTGTCTTATTTATTGGTATTTTATTGTATGGATGAATTGTGTATGTATGTATGCTCTCGGGCAGATGAATTTCCCCTTACAGGGGATGAATAAAGTATTTATCTATCTATCTATCTATCTACATTGAACTTAATAAATAAAATCACACACACACACACACACACTCATACATGTACACAGATGCCACTTCATTTTTAACATACAGATGATTTACCGCCCCTGCTGGAATGGAGTGTAGGTCCAGAATGTAATTATCAATGTCCATTGTTCAGTGAAGCTAATATCCATATTTCTCCAAAAATATTAGTTCTATCAACTTTCCGTTTTTGTGGTGTTCATCCTTGACCCAAAATACATAAGCATACCAAATGGCAAATGGCAGCTCCTCCCAGTTTCTCCATGATCAAAGCCATAAGCATGCACACACATGCACAGAGGCCACTTGGTTATTATAATATAAATGCATTTTGGGTGTGGACCAAAGTACCAGAGAAGCACATTAAGGCCAGTGAAGCACATTAAGGTTATTAACATCCCATATTATCTCCTCCAAGGAGGGTACATTAGTTGTTAGTCTTGTTGAAGTAATTCGACAAGGCTCTGTTGGTTTGTTTGTTAATTTGTTTGTCTCTTTGTTTGTTTGTTTATTAGTTAGTTTGTTCACCTTAAATTTGGATTAATTTTCATCTGATTGACTTGAAATTTGGTTATATCTTGCAGACTGGCAGTATCTAGAAGCCTATGGTTTTTGGAGTGGTTTCAATTATATTTACCATTGCTAATTGGGTCACACTTCACAAATTTTGGAAAAATAAATGAAAATCCTGGTGGCAACAACCGGTATTACAGCTTTACCTTAAAAATGATCAGTCTTAAAAGCACCTGCTTTATTTAATGACCATGTCAAAAGTTTGTCTGAGAACAATTAGCGCCGGCTTTAAATAAACGGCAGGCATTCTGTGGATTAAAAACATAACATTTTTGGAACTAAATGTAATGAGTCACTCTTTGTTGCACCCGTAGCCATGTAATAACGTCAATGTGCGCGTGACCTTTTTAAAGTCGTCTGTTGTGTCTTGCTGCACTCTGCCGCAGGAACTTTGTTTTTTCTTTGATTAATTTGTCTCTCAATGAGCTCCACTTGTTCATACAATTATCAACCTCCAAACCGATACGGTATGTTCATCACACCCAGGGAACTGTGTGAAACTAACACTATTGATTAGAGTCACATTCCTCCGCTCTCCTCTCCTCCTTTCTGCTCTCTATCTCTGCTCCGACCTTCTTCAAATTATGATTTGGATTAACTATGGAATTGATCAGCTGGTCTCTCAACGCCATTGACCCCATTTGTTTTCGACAAGGAGATCAGGGTTTGGGGACCCTGCGTGCCCTGATGGAACCTACCCAGCGGGCTTTTCTCTCGACGCCTGAGAGAATGGAGTGTGACATGTGGCTCCACTCTCTGTGGAAGACATTGAGGATTCATTCGTATTCGCTTTTATGGTGGGGGGTTTGGTGCAGATTGATTTGTGCGCTGCCCTGACCCACAGGAATATTAGCAAGACGGCTGCTTCCAGAATTTTGTCCCCTCATCAGTCCATCATAATTAATGAGTTGGTCAATGCTGTGTAATCTCAGACTGCGTGAACTGTTGAACTCAAACGCAAAATGGATTCAATCTTGGAGCAAATCACTGCATTGCAAAGGAATGTACTGCTGAGGACCACAGAATATTCTTCATAAATTTGGACTCTCGACGGTCAGGGGTGCAGTAAATAGAATTCTGTATCTCTCCGCCAAACATCAACATGGCAGCCTTGGCTAATGAACATTAGAACTTTAGAATTAATCGGTGTGTCAGTTCTTAACTACTACATTCCACTGAAGCGCACGCTGGGACACTTCTAGTAGCGATGTCACTTGTCGGAAACAACCGAGTACTCATGAGTACTTTGTTTTCAGACGTCTCTGTAGCTGTTTGCTGTGAATGCCGTATACTTTGAAACCAGTCATGGAAGTGCACAATGTAATCCCTCGGATGGTCATTGGATGGTCACTAACAGCATAAATCTTAATTATTATGATTTTGGTGCAACATGTCCTTTAAAGACATGCAGGTTAGGTGAATTGGAAACGTTGTAATTGCCCAGGTGTCCCTTGCAAAAGAGATCTCGATTTCAATTTTCTCTCAGCCACTGAATTTGAAATGTTTGCTCCGTGGTACAGTGGCTGAGAAGTGCAAATCAATTACTCGTGAAAACTGAAAGTAAAAGAGCAAAAAGACCATTCGACAAGACTAGTCAGTCTAACACTGACTTTTCATTTGTTTGTTCTTCAGTAGGATATCTTAAAAGGATATGAATAGATTTTGATCATACATAGTGGAAATTGTGGAGGGGATTTAGATTAAGGTGTGGATTTTGGCTTTTATTATTGAACTTTGATGGGGGAGGAGTTATACTATGTTTTTTCTTGAGCCTGTCTTTTACCTTATATTGCAATGAATTGCTGCCTGTAATTAGGACTGCTGGTCAGATCAGTAATCAAATGTCAGGACTGCTCCTTGATAATGATTCTTGATCACAGATTAAAGATCAAAGGCAGGATTATATTCAAGGGTAGCGCTTGCCTTTGTCAAAAACACCACATAAAGGCACAAAAACAACATCAAAACCTCAAAGTGCAAAGTTCAGCAATGAGAATCAAAGTTTGTGATTAAAGATGAGTGATCAGTATCAAATGTCAACAATGTTGCTCCCAGTGGTTCAAGTCAGTCAGTGTGACTCCTTTTTTTAAATAAGGCTACCAGAGCGGGGTGAGGTAATTCACCGGTCCCTTACAGCCGCAACAAAGGCCCAACATTAAACCTGGCAGCTGTACTGCCACAGTACCAAATGTAAGACGACGGGATTCATGGGCTTTAATACTCAGTCAATGTGTTTCTGCTTAGTTCTGTTAGGCCAACAGGAGTCAGCCTTTCTTCTCTAATGGTTTTCTTACACAACACTGACAAAAACCTGAGGCACTCAGGACTCTGGTTTAGGGCAAAGGAATATTATTATATCTGTAACTCTGCAACATTTCTCCAAAAGATATAAACTCGGTTTTATGGCATGTGATAGATATATTCAGCAATACTTCAGATGTTATTATTTTTTCATTTAACAGAAGCTTTAATCTGTTCATTTCAATATATTTGTACAGTGCCAAATACCAGCACGCCACCTTAAGGCACTACACACGATTAAGGCCTAGTCGTTACTCTATATGCAAATACTTTGGCGACAGTGCTAAGCAAAAAAATGCCTTCAGTGCTTTTTGATAATAGGAAGGAATCTCAAGCAGGACAGAGTCAGTGGGGTGTCCGTCCACAGTTGTTGTTGTTCATTCGGCTGCTCCCGTTTTTTTTTTTTTTTTTTTTTTTTGGGGGGGGGGGGGGCGAGGGGTCGCCACAGCGGATCCAGCCAGATCCGCATTGGTAATTGGCACAAATTTTACGCCGGATGCCTTCCTGATGCAACTCCAGTTTTACCCAGAGAAACACACACAGTGGCTGGTGTTCCAAAGAGGTCTCCCATCCAAGTACTAACCAGATCCTGCTCTGCTTAGCTTCTGAGATCTGACAGGATCAGGCTGACACAGAGCAGACCGGCTACCCGGGTGTCCATCTGCAGTGCAAAACAAAAAGCAGACCAAGATTTCCATAAAAGATAAATGACAAAAAAAAAAGAAAAAAAAAAACTAAGTCAGATTTTGGTCCTAATAAAATAGACAGTGGCAGTGATGGTATTGATGCCAGATCAGTCACTGAAGCAGGAGGCTTTCCACAGCTCACCCCAACCCAGATCAAATCCCAAAAGGTTTAGAATCAGCATCTGCGCACCAATGCTAGTGCAGCAGATAACAGAATATTTGCAGAGGAATCCTTCAAATCTGGTTACAAGCACCAAAGTTTGCCTGTGTATACCTTTTGGTACATATTTTAGAAAAATAACATTAGCCATTTTGAATTTTCAATAGGGGGGCAAGTAGGGGTCAATTGAAGAACTGCATAGGGGTAAAAAAAATGTTCCAATCATATTGAAAGCTATACCACATTATGTGCCTGATCACAAAGATTCCAAAACGGTATAGTTTGGACTATGTGTGACTGAATGTTCTGGAGTTGTGGGGTAAAACAGCAAGCATGGCGACAAAGGTTACTTTCAGTTTGTACAAGGGTCAAAAGTTAAAATTGCTCCAATTATGGTAAAACATGATGCAAATTATTGGTTGAGTTAGTAGGATTTTAAAAGGAATAGTTTGCACCATGTGTCATGCTTAGTTATCATGTTACGGGGTAACATATGTATGTCACGTCATAGAATCCAATGTACGTCAACATTGCTTGACCTTTACTTTAGAGACCAAACATTCAGCACAGTCAGAACTATTCCATTTGTTAATCCTATTAGTTCAACCAATAATTTGCACCACATTTTACCAAAACTGGAGCAGCTTTAAGTTTTGACCCCTGTACAAATTGAAACTGACCTTTGTCACCATTCTTGCTGTTTTTACCCCATAACTCCAGAACATTCAGTTATAGATAGTCCAAACTGTACCTTTTTGGAATCATTGTCATGAGATACATAATGTGGTATCACTTTCAATATGATTGGAACATTTTTTTAATTTTGACCCTGTGCAATTCTTCAATTGACCACTACTTGGCCTCCTATTGAAAATTTGAACGATTCATACAGTTATCTGCTGTACTATGCCTAGAACTTTTATGCGAGGTGCTGACCAGCAAATCTACAGCAGTTTCGAGTTCAGTGTGATGTTCAAGGACAGTTTAGGATGCAGACATTAACCACCTCTTTTGTTAATGAACATTTTGCTCCTCCACCTAAGCCAGAGTCATCCTTTCTCCACATATATGCACATATGTTCAGCAAATTTAGAATCCGTGACTCACAACATGTGCCAGTCACTAGAATGAGAGGTGCCATGTTACAAATTTGGCAAACGCATTCATCCAAACACAAGCTAATCACACACCAGCTACAATATGAGGTATCAACCTGCACATGAGAACCAGTTTGTGTCTGGCTCAAGGGCACTTTGTTGCACAGACAAGAGTAACTGTTCTGTCCAATGACACTCTTGATAATGAATAATCCAGTCTACAAACAGAACTATGTTCACCCAACATGGCTTTGTCCACTGATGATGGAGGTTATGTAATCACCATGGCATTTTCACATCCATAGTACAAAACCTGCACAGTTTCTCCAATTGCAGCCACAGAAACTTACAGGGAGTCTTGGTGGTTTTCCTCACTAGCCTCCCTCCTACATGCATATGCATATATATAAACTAACAAAATGTCATTTGCTTCACAAATTGCAGAACACAGTGTTTTTCCTATAAGTGCCATGGTTTGACATTCTTGAAAGAAAAAAAAAAGCCTTGAGTTGCTTCATGGAGTCAGGCATGTAGAACGGAAAATTCCTTTGAAACATTGGGTCCTGCAACAACAGACTCCCTGCTGTGACATCTCGTCACCCACTGGCCAGGTGTGTTTCCCGTTTCCACCACCAGAGGCCGATAGAGTTGTGAAATCGAGCAGGGACAATGGATGGAAAAGTACCTCTGCAGAACAAGCAGGTTTGCAGATTGAGCTGAACATTCTGTTTCGGCATGCCGATCAGCTATCAATAACAATCACAAAGGAACACAATGTTCTCCTTGGTCGTACTTTTTAAAGTTTAACTTTTGAGCCCTGCAAAGTCGCACTCTGCAAATAAAATACATAATGACAACTGATCATGCAACTTGTTGTTAAATATACACTTTAAAATCACATGCTCAATGACATTAAATGAAAAAAACAAACAAAACAAAAAACAAAACAAAAACAAATGGCATAAAGTTGCTGTATGTGTGGCGTCTCTGGTGGGTGATTACCAGTGTCAGTTTGTTTATGTACTTATTTTTATTATTCTAAAGATCATCTGCTGTAAGCCGACTGATCAAGCGTAAATTGTTTCGCTGGATGTTATCTTGTTTTGTGCGATAACTCGGTCTGTGGCTAAATTGCAGAAGCGTCAAGCGTGCAGGACAAAAGTTCAGAAGCAGGGCAAGTGTAATGTTACATTCACATGCTCCGAGTGAGCTCGTAATTATGAACATTCATTTTGTTTGGCAATAAATTGTGCTGCATCGCCACTCTCTTTTTGACAAGTCTTGTTTTCATTTTTAATGAATCACTTTTATACTTATGCTGCAGTGTAGGCTCCAGCACACAGTAAAACTGACAATTTGCAATTGCAAATAGTTTCTCTCAGCTGTAATCATAACATAAACAAGCGCGAAAAGCCCATTGAAAGTACAGATTAAAGATGGCAATGAAATTGTGGTAAACAGTCATGCTGATTTTATATATTAGTGATTTAATTGTTGAGATTGCTTTGTGCCATGAATGTAGTTGTTTGTAAGAAATGTTGTGTATTTTTTTAAACAACCACAACTGTATCTATTTGATGTTTCTTTTTTTCTGTTTGTCAAATGTTTTTTTTTTTTTGAACTTCACTTAATTATTTTTGAGGCCCACAATGTAAATAATTTGCTTGCTTTATTTTGTCATCGTAAGCAATATTATTTAGATGTATTCTATTTTGTAGTTTATTGTGTAAATAAATAAAATCAAAAGTATCACGAGTTTAAAATGAATTCCATGTCAAAAACCTCGAAAACTTAAGTGGTGTCGCTTTTTCCTGTGCGCCCTGAACGCATCCAGGCTGTCATTCGATCCTGTCACGGATGTTGTGACGTCACGCGGCCAGTCTCTCATAAAGAGGCCGGAGGCAGAAATAGCAGCAGACAGTTGCTTCTTGTGGCAAAGCTGAGCGACACACGGACTCTGCGCGAAAACAGTGCGTCGGCAGTTTATAGTAAAACAGAAACTGGATATTCTCATTTAGCTTTAACCACAAAGGCGCAAACGTGGCGACAAATATCTTTCAAACAAGCGTGGTCTTCAACATGAGCACGGAGATGTTCGCTAAAACTCCCATGGAGGTGGCCGTCTACCAGCTGCACAACTTCTCCATCTCCTTCTTCTCCTCCTTACTGGGAGGAGATGTAGTGTCGGTTAAACTTGACAACAGGTAAATTCGCAATGTGACGTTTATTATATGTAGGTAAAATGTAAATGCTTTAATCCTTCTGTTTTATGTATTTATTTTTTTTAATTATGCAGGCCTTTTTTTCATTGCTTCTGACTACGTTTTCACGCGGCTTTTCACAATAAAAGCACCAATATATCGCTTTTGTGTATTTTAATGGCATTCTTTCCCCTCTGTAGTCCTGTTTAGCTATATATTTAGTAGGATGATTTAAAACTGTAAAGAGACATTTATGTCTCAAAATTGTTCTGCTTTGCACACTTTGGAGTTCACTGTGTTTGCGCCTAACACTTGCACACAATTTTTTTTTTTTTTTTTTTTAACAAGTTAAAAAAAAAGGTTAATCATGATTTGGCACCTTCTGTGGTCAAATTCAATTTTATTTATTGCAAGTTATTTTTTTAAGAGGAATAGTCCAAAAATATGTATCAGTGAATGTTTAGCATTGATAAATGACTGGCGAGATTAATAGATAATGACAGCAGGAGTAGATCGGCTTGTCCTTGCAGTGTTGTGGTGAGGTGTGTTCTTTCAATGGATTCAGGAAATGTCGTCATGATGTTGTTTACAGATGAGCTGACAAACATGTTATTTGTTTTGTCTGCTTTATAGTCCAGTCCCTGAAAAGTAAATGTATGCTCTTGATCTGTCTTGCAGTGCCTCTGGTGCTAGCGTAGTGGCTATTGACAACAAGATTGAACAGGCCATGGTAAGTTGAGATAACAGACACCACACAATGATGGGGATGCATGCTACAACACATGTGCAAGAGTTTGGAAGCAAATTCCAAATTTGTGATTTTACAGAATAAGCAGTGAGCTGATGCTGCACAGCAAAGTGTTTACAGTGACAGCAGCAGGGCAGCAACAAGTTTCACAAAGCTCATGTTGTAAAAATGTAGTCAGAAGTTTTCATTACCTGAAGGTAAAATATTCCAATATGCCCCCCCTCCCCAAGACTTATGTAAAATGTAACTGTCAAATATATTCATGTCAACATCAGTTTAAGCAAAGTTTCCTGTTTATGGAGGCTTGTCCTGTCAAAGATTGGCATTTTCCATCAACAAATGACTTATAATAAGTAAACGAAGATGACAAAGTTTGTTAATGTGTAAATTGTATTCACTGGGGTTCATTCTAGGTGTTGGTAATGTTAGACCTTACTTGTGTGAAGCGCCTTGAGTCAACTTTGTTGTGATTTGGCACTATATAAATGAAAATAAATTGAATTGAAAAACTGGCTTTGGAAACACCTAAGCATGTACATCTGTAAAATGCAATCAGTGAATGATCAGATAAGTCAATTCATTCCCTTCAGTTGAACACAATAATTAAAAAAAACAGTGAATGCCATCATATTATATTTCTCCAAATTAATAAGAACAAGAGTAATCCGAGATTTCTGACATCTGCCAAGGGTTGACAAGGACTCAAAATAACAGATATGTGATTCACATCGTGTCCCAGACTTTACCTGAATCTGTATTCCACAACACAATGCAGTGACTGCATACTGATCCAGAATGGTCTGATCAAGATGTTGCAATGTGATATTTAATTCACTAACTGAAAAAAAGAGGCATCCTCCTGATCTTGGTTTTACATCATGATGTTGTATCTGAAGTAGTTTTGACGTAATCCTTAAGTCTACAAAGTGAATTCCTGATCCAGAATCTGGATCCGGATCCAGATCACCTCCAAGATTTATTGGAATGTTCCAAGGCTTAATGCCAATGTGTGGTGAAAATTTGGGGAAAATCTGTTAAGTAGTTTTGACATAATCCTCAAAATCAAAGTGAAATGTACAAATTGAAATCCTGATCCAGAATCCAAATATGGATCACCTCCAAAATTCAGTGGAGTCTTCCATGCCCTAATATCTATCTGTGGTGCAAATTTGGTGTGAATCTGTGAAGTAACTGTGACATAATTCTTAAAAGCCTATATAAACTGAAATCTTGATCCAGAATCCGGATCACGTCCAAAATTTAATGGCGTCATCCATGGCCTAAAATCTATCTGTGGTGAAAGTTTAATCAAAATCCGTGGAGTAGTTTTGACGTAATCCTGCTAACAGACAGACAAATAAGTAAATGCCATTGATTATATGTCCGCCAAGGACGTAATAATGTGTTTAAAATTTGGTTAACATTTAATGCACCAAATCAGTACAAACAGCAACTTTGTTTTGCTTGGGCAATACCTCATAAACCTGTTTACTACCTGCGGGACTTGTCTGCGCTTATTGCAGGGAATGATGTTATTGTATACATGGTGGAAATAAGGAGCAGATGTGGCTTGTCTTTTACTTTCCTTTTTCTTTACAAAGCCTAAGTCTGCTTGTTATGAGAACTATTCCAGTACAAAACTGAGTATCAAACACTCCTAATTCCTCTCCTCCTTTGTTTGTTGCAGGACCTTGTCAAAAACCACCTGATGTATGCGGTCCGTGAGGAGGTGGAGATCCTCAAGGAGCAGATCAAAGAGCTGGCAGAGAAGAACAACCAGCTGGAGCGTGAGAACTACCTCCTGAAGAACCTGGCCAGTCCAGAGCAGCTGGAGAAGTTCCAGTCGCGTATCCCGACAAACGTGCTGCTGCCTCTGGACAATCAGTCAGACCAGCTGTCCCACGAGCACCACCAGCAGCAGGCCTGCAACCTCAGCACTGGCTCTGCTGTATAAGTGGCTCTGTCTTGGGGCGGGCAGAGCCACTGCCGTGTCACGGAAATGGACCTCCATTTTAACCAGTGTTCTAAAATCGTCGCTGCCGAGACTCCTTTGAGACCGCAAAGGAGATGCATTGGGGCAGAAATGATTGAGACACGAAAGAACTGTTAAATCTGATTAGCACAGAACTTAAGACGCTCTGTCCGGTGCAGCCTCAGGCCCGGCCTATGATGCCATCCAAGTGTTTGTCGTAGTCTCTTGTTGTAGACAACAGCGCTAAGAGGGAGGGCTGACTATACGCGGACGAGTGCTTGCTTTCAGACAGAGTGGGGAAGCTTTCCCTGCCTAGCTGGACCCTTCTGAAACAGCCTTTGCTCCAGAGAGCAGGTGAGGAGGTGTTGATTGGGCTGGTCCTGCAGGTGATAGGTTGGAACATGGAGGAGGTTTTTCCCTCTGTTCACGCAGGTGAAACCCAATGAGATGGTCCTCCGTGTCTCATGAGGAAGAGCCCCGGCTTGTGGACTTGTCCGAGCTGAAAGTACAAGTTTCACAGGTTGCCAGCCACATAATGACACTTTCTGTACCTGCTCATGCAATTTTGTACATTCAAGCATATGATGAATACTCAACAGGATAAGCTAAAGCAGTAGAGGTGGAGGTTAATGCAGTAAAGCTGAGGGTCTGCTGCCCCAAACTAATCACTATACTGTATGATTCATAAAAATGTCTTGTACTGTCTGCAGTTGGGGCTAAATACTGCATGTGAGGGATTTTTATCCTGTTTTGTCTTCTGTTTTTCTTTTTTGCTGATTTGAACAAAATGAGCTGATGTAAAAATAGGAGCATTTTAAAGTGGATTTGTAAGATTTTATTTTTTAAATCGTGAGTACAGGCATATCTGCCCCCGACTGTTTGCTTTATAGGATGGCAACAATGTACAGTATATAACATAGAAACATCCAGAGCAAGCAGACGCACTCCTGATTTTGAGCACCATTGTACAGAATCTGGACTGATAATTCATTTTGAAAACAACGGCATGACACCAGTGCCTGTGTGTAGTAAGACAGGAACACATTTCTGCACTGAGCTCTGTTAGTGTCTTGTAGCTATCACAGCAGCAGAAGCCAGTAAACCAGGACCGTGTGTAAATATTCACAGGGAAAAGTTTGTTGGTGTGCTATTGCTGACTACTTTTTTGTTGTTTTTAATTTTGTAAAGATAATGGTGTTGTTGCTGTACTGTATCTGTCAGAAGTTTTTCGTTATTGTGTGTGGATACAACTGCACATTCGCAATAAATCTTGTTTACATTAAACTATCACTGGCACCGTGTCACTTGTTGCATACTTACAGACCCGGAGTTTGTTTGACCCATGCAACATGCATCAATTTAAGTGGTGCTTATATTGCGACAAAGCATTTATTTTGAGAACTGCACGGTGATGGTGGAAAGTGCTTTCAACAGGAAGAAACCTCAAGCAGAATCAGACTTTAATGGAGGAGTCACCTGCCATGACAATCTATGTAAATGGTGATGAAATACGTGGATGGTTCACATAATGCTGTGGGTTAAAAATGGTGTTTTGAACACTCAAAAGCCCCCCCCCCCCCCCCCCCCCCCCCCCCGACTTTTGGTCAGCCATTTAATATTTGAGTATCTGCTGATGCAGTACTTTGATTTTCCTAGCTATGACACTTGTATTAATACACTTGGTATTGCTACTGTAGAGCAGGAAGCTGAGTGGGTGAGGAACTGGCCTGCAAATATGTAGACCAGGTTTTGAAATTTACTTATGCTACCTGCGTGGGCATTTAATCTACATTGGCTCAATTAACCCAACGGTAAATGGGTACCGGTCTTAGCTGGGGAAGCAACCCACATTGGACTGACATCCTGTCCAGGGGGAGTCATAGCCTCTCAGCTGCTCATCTGTGCAGAATCCAGATATGAGCTACGGGCCTCAGTACGGATATAGGGCATACTTCTCACAATTGCACAGGGGTGCTGCCAGGGATTTTGGGCCCCATGAAACGAAATCTCACTGGGCCACTCCCGATATTTTGTCAGTATTATTATTAGGGGCCTCTCTGGGCACCTGTCAGTCATGGGCTTGTTCCAGCTTCCTTCTACATCCAAAGAAATGCAGGCTAAGTGATTTGCTGACTCTAATTTGACCATAGGTGTGCGTGTGTGAATGTGTTTGTCCGTCTGTACGTGGCCCTGCGATCCACTGGTGCCCTGTCCAGGGTCTACTCTGTCTCATGTCCTGTGACTGCTGGGATGGGCTCCAGCCCCTTGTGACCCTTAAATGGAGTAAACCGGTATAGAAAATGGATGGATGAGTGAATGAATACTTCATAGTGCAGAACTGTAATAGTAAAACAAGAACATTAAAGAGTAGCAGCAATTAGATGACATTGATGAACTGTGTTGTTAAAAATACATTCATCCTCATTATTACATTCTAATGATGTCTTCAAAGGTGGACTTTTACCTTAAAAAAGGGGAGGAGGCTTTCCAACCCCTCACTCTTCCTGCTAACAAACTATACAGTACACATTAGCAGGAGCAAAATGACAAAAAAAAAAAAAAAAAAAAAAACGTGTTCATGTGGACTGGCAGGTACAAAGCATATCCCATGTACTATTCATCAGAAACAGACGGTGCATATTTGAAGTGAAGCAGAGTGTAAATCACCTTTTCAGAGGTCTACTGTGTCACTGCTGATGAGTCAGCAGACAGCACTGGATGTTAGGTCCATAAGCAGGGAGGTTATGAAAACAGAACACAGACTGATCTAAGACTCGTGTTCAATGAATCTGAAACTGCTGAATCACAAAATGCCTTGATCAGCCATGGCAGCACTTGCAAACGGTGACTTAAGGGCATCGTGATGCACTCCATATTACATGGAGAAATGTGGCATGGGTGGGATTTGAACCCAGAGCCTTCTGCACTGAAACCAAGCGCATTAACCACCACCTCTGCAAAATGAACTGCCAACAAGGATGGGATTCAAACCCACGCATGCAGAGCACAATGGATTAGCAGTCCATCACCTTAACCACTCAACCACCTCGTCACAATTATTCAGCAAGTAATACATAAAATTCCACATAGCAAAGGTGTTTCTTCGATTTAAGTTCAAAGCGCTCAGGGCAAGAATCCAAAACCGGGAGGTCACTGATGACAGGGAAGTAATAAGCAGTTTTCCAGCAGAATTAAATCTGCAAGAGAGAGAGAGAGAGAAATGTTAACAGTTTGTTCTGAACAGCATTTCCCATCAGACGGACTGGCAGTCCGTCAGCCTGTGTGGTTAAGTTGCAGCTTCCCTGGTGTGCAGACTGGGCTCAGATCCATGTTTCGCTGAGAGAAAAAAAAAAAAAAAAAAACGCTCAGGCCTTTGGAAAACTCAGAACTGGAGCATATCAAATAACAACTGGGTAAACATTGCGTGTTCCCTGGTGCTTGTTTTTCTCGGACAACAGCCATGTCTTGGCATTTTGTGTCAAAACAATCAAATGTTCTGCAGTTTTTCTGCATTGATTTGGGCGTGCTGAGCACCCTGTGACCCGAGACGACATTTGTTTGCAAACAAAAGAGGGACAGACAGATAGTGGACCTTTTGCACAATGTAAAGTCAGTCCTTCTAAGTCCTTCTAGGGGTGATAAAGTGGTGACCTGAAGTCTGGATAAACCTGGCGAACTAAATGCTTGCAACACACAACATGCCCCATTATTAGTGGTGTAAAAACCGAAAAGAATAAGAATCAAGATAAGATAATGATCCGATAAAAATAAGATAATCAAATTGAATCAGATCAAATCAAATCAGTTTGAAAGTAACAAACAGAACTACATGACTGAACTGACATAAATTTGCTATAACCTGGTCAATGACTTGATTTAAAGTTAGCCTATTTTCCGGACTAAATCACAGACTAAATGACACTTTTTCCTGTATGCGAACACCACAGCATTTCCCTGGGGTGACTTTTAAATTCCAGAAACAATCAAGAAGGACAGATAAACCTGCGATGGACAAGATATCACATGCTGTTTGATGCAGATGAACAACAGAAAACATCAGATGGTCATGGATTTCTGATCCACAGAGGTGGAAATATTACAAAAAAAAAAAAAAAGAGTCGATTTGGTTTAGTTTTTTTTTTTTATAACAGCTCTTTAATTTAGGATATTTGTGCACTGTTAGTGTATTTTTATTATTGGAGTTTGTTTTGTCTGTTGATTTCTGGGAAGCTATATATCAATGGTTATTATTCATTAATATTCATTAATAACAAACGCATGATTATTATTATTATTGTTATTATTTTGTTGTATCTAAGTCGCACAACAGTACAAGTCACATGAACTCCCAAACAAGTTAACAAACTGAGTCTTACAATCCGTAAAATATAGTAAGCTAGTTCCTCTGATATTTCCATGTCTTGAAAGCAAGGCTTTGAATTAGTTCAGGGAATGAAAACAAAATCCAGAAACTGATGGTATTTTTTTAGGAACAAAAACAAACCCAGAAACTTTAGATATTTTTTTATGTTCTGGAACAGGATCGTTATTTTAAAATGATGGTAACCGGTTAATACTGTTAACCGATTACCGTCTTTATACGAATATTTTCTTCATTCTTGAAAAGGTTTCTGTTTACAATGACTTGGTCAGGTTCATTTCCTGTTCTTCACTTATTTTGATTGCTGTTGGCGGGACAAAGTGCTGGCATCCTGTGTTTCACACTGAGAAACACACAAGGAGCAGACAAACATTGAGAGACTTCCTTAGAAACACTAAGTTTATTGGCATTATTATTATGCTTAGTTTTTTTTTTTTTAATTTGGGATTTGGAGCGTTGAAATGAGGGACTTTTTCAAAAATGTAACAGAAAACTGTATTGTAACAAAACTGTAATGTCTTCTCCATTTTTCGTGGGAGCGTTCCAGCATCACATACAGTGTTTTCAGTGTCCTGCAGCTGACATGGAATTTTATTAACCGGTTCAGGAATTTTTATATATATATATATACACATATATATTGTTCTAGGCAATTCAGGAACATCAATTTGGGGCTGGAGCCCAAAACCGGGAATGTTAAATTAGTTGGGAAAAACTTCTGGATCAAAGCCCTGCTTCAAACTCTTTGTTTGAATGGCCCATGACCACTTAATGTCACAAGATGGATTTGACCTGACTGCTTTATGTACAGTCACAACACATGCCCAGATGTCATGATTTGCATGCAGTCTAAACTGATAAAACCAAGTGCTTCATATCTGTCTGGGACAAACCTTGGCACCATGGAATTTTCTGTTATTGCTTATCACGCTGACACAAACACATTCTTCACAAAGTTTTGATATTGCACATACTGCTTGGTCATGCAGTATGTGGGTGCAGGGGGTGGTGGCCAAGTGGTTAGTGCCCTTGGTTTCAGTACAGAAGGTTCCCGGTTCAAATCCCACCCCTGCCACATTTTTCTAATGTGGAGTTGTGTCATGAAGGGCATAATAAAGAGCAGGAATAAAGAGCAGCTTAGCCCTAATGTCGGTGCTCTTGTTTGCAGCGGTGCATGTGACGCCCGCTTCAAGTCCCCAGCGCTGTCTTAGTTGACTCTGTTCATCAGTGTGCGCATCTTTTAATATAACATCTGTTTTAAGGTCAGTCTCCTGTCAGTCCTTGAGTTTGCTCACCACATAAAACTACCGGGTGGGGTTCAGCAGACAGAAAATCCCCAACATCTTGTAAAAGTTCAAAGGTCAGCATGAAGTTCTTTTGTCTGACAGTGCTAGGTGGTATAATTTATAAATGTACTTGTTTGAACATTATGTTCACGTCACAATTTCTTAATACAGTCATACCAGTCCAGAATGGGAACATTGTGCTATGCTGTTTCCCCTATGCTAACAGCAGCCAGCATCTTCTTCTTGGCTTCTATATGCTGCACTTTCTGCTGTTGTATGTGGTGCTGCCCCCAGTGGTGAACAGAAGGTGAGCAGAGGCAGCGCCAATTGCTAGAGTGGGCAGTTCTGCAATCTGAGTGGCCATACAATAAGTGGACAGGTGAGGGAAGCCAACAAGACACACAAACAACTGTGAAGAAGGTATAGGCTTTGTGGTTGTGTCTGGAGGAACTTAAGATTGTGAAACGTTTGCCTGTTGTATGACCTGTTACACAGCCCCCTCTTGGACTTTAGTACAGGAAAACATCAGATCAACGCTTGAGTTATCTGTGTGCCTTCTGGCACTGCAGCTGAAATCTCACATCTTTTTTCAAAAAGTCCTCTGTTACGCTCCACCAACAGGAGCACAATCCAAACAAGCTCAGTAGTTTTATAGCAGTGAGAACGCCAACTACAGCAAGTTTTCAATAGTGGCCCCTCAAAAACAGTGGATAACTCATCTGGCTGTGGAGCCCCAGTGTGTGTGTGTGTGTGCATGCTGGAGGCTCACAAAAGATCTGAAGACAATTAGAACTTTGGCATGACATCAGTGTTTGGCTTTTGCAGTCACTCTGTCTTCTCTATTTTAGGGATGTTGTAGTAACACCCTGTTCCATGCTCACTTCACATCAGTATGTGTGTGTGTTTTATGATTTTGAAACCGATATACACATTAAATCTTCAGTCTCAACTGGAAGAAAATTAGGAATACAACATCTGAGGACATATTTGTCTATTAGCCAGCTCAGTGTTTGCTGTAGATTTTCTCTTCCGCTGGACTTTTTACGTCCACCAAGGACGTAATAAAATCATCTGTGTTTATTTATTTGTCGGCCTGTTAGCAGGATTACATCAAAACTACTGCACAAATTTTGATGAAATTTTCACCACAGATAGATGTTCCAGATCCGGATTCTGGATCAAGAGTTCACTTAATATAGGTTTTTCAGGATTACGTCAAAACTACTTCACGGATTCTCACCAAATTTGCACCGCATATATATATTAGGGCACGGAAGATTCCACTGAATTTTGGAGGTGATCTGGATCTTAATCCGGATTCTGGATCAGGATCTCACTTCGTAGCCTTTTAAGGATTACGTCACAACTACTTCACGGATACAACATCACAATGTAAAACCAAGATTGGGAAGACACTATTTTGTTTTAGTTTGTGAATTAAATATCAGATTGCAACATCTTGATCAGTTGGACCATTCTGGATCAGTATGCAATTATTGCATTGTGTTGTGGAATCCAGATCCAGCTGATGTCCGGGTCACGATGTGAATCATGTATTTGTTATTTTGAGTCCTTGTCAACCCTTGGCGGATATCAAAAATCTCAGATTGCTCTTGTCTTTTTTTTATTTGTTCTCTGTAGTTATAGGTGGTGATCCTCACTGTTCCTTGGTCTGGCTTGCTGGACAGGAGGTCCTTCCATATGGCCTCTCCTGTACAACTGTGTCCACAGCAGCACCTTTACGTGGTTCTCCTGTTTTCACAGAGACTGCTGTGCGGCATGACGACTTCCCAGCTGTGTAACTTGGTGAGCAGACTGAGCCTGTTACCTTGGTTGGCAATCAGTTTTAGAGAAGGACACTCCGACTTCAAACCTATAGCCTTGTGGTCTCCACAGCCATCTGTGGAAGAACACTTGGCCTAAAGAGTGGCAATGGTTTGCACATATTGATTTTCACTTTAAATCTACCTAGCGCGAGTGAGAAGAGCATGAGTGACTACACTGTGCTGTAATGAGTCAGAGAGATAATCAGTTCTTACTTCATCAGCATTGATAAAGAAAAAACACTCATTTGGAATTTGGAAAATGATGACTGAACATTGATATATCTCTGTCTCAAACTCAAACTGCCTGGAAAATATTGACCAGGCTGACAGAAACTCAAGTCTTTTTTACTGTTGAAACTATGGTACCATGCGTCATCATGGCCCCAAATAGATTTACTGGTACTCACCTGTACTTGTACCCCTATCAAATAATGTTAAAAGTAAATTACTGAAGTGTCGAATTATTGTTTTTGGCTGAACAAAAAACCCAAATAACTGAAACAAACATTTGCCAACATTTATTTCTACATCACTTACCACAACAAACACGTAATGTTCAAAGTGTGGGAAGAGCCCAAGGTGCAGATTAAAACTTTTGATTGGAGCTTGCTTGCAAACAAAGAGCCAAGAATTTGTGCTGGATCACTTGCAATGAAAAGAAGATAAACTGGTTCTAAAGGAAATTAGGGCATTACGGTCAGAGAAGACTTTATGCAGGAGGACTGTTTTTATTGCAGACGTGTGCAACTTGTGTGTCCACTGTGACGGCAGAGTACAGACAGGAATCAATATCATGTACTTTATGTGTGCACTGCTGAACACCTTTCCTGCAATGTGAGCAAGGAACCACAACACTTTCTAAGAAAAGCAGATCAAGGAGCAGTCAGTTATTAATGGCAGCTGGTTACATCATTCATAAGCAGTTACATGGCATCATTACTTTAATGTAAGTGACAGCACCTTACATTATGGCATATGATCATTAATATGTTCCCTCACACCACTCTTACCATCACGTAATGGTGTAAAATAACCGCTTTGATGTGGATGTCAAGGAAGGAAGAAGAAGAAGGAAACACTTCTGAAAAGCCAAAAAATGAAGTCAATGTTGAACTGCCAATATGTGCATTTCCTTGAATGGCCACTTGAGTTTGGCTCCAAAAGTGAGTCAGTCCCAATTAAACCCTACTAGCACGTTGCCTGTGGGGATCCACAGGCTCTAGATTGGGTGGAGTTTATGTTAGCTGACATTTTTCATGGGTGGTAATAAATTATGCAAAGTTTCTATAATGTTTTTAATCCTCTGGGGCCGACGCCGTCGTATACGACGGCTGGGACCAAGCTTTACTAATTTATAAATCACTTTTTAATCATATGAGATGGAAACTTGCTTTTTTTTTTTTTTGCTGAAAAGTTAACTCCCCGGGCTTTCGATCCACCATCAGCCATCTTTGTACTCCTCATAGAAGCTGTGTGATGACGTGCGGAATTTGAGTGTCCAATCAGAATTGGTTCACCGTCACATGGTTTTCCAAAATCCAATCGTAGGGCAGATTTACCTCACGTGATAAACCAAAGATTGTTTTCAGGAGTGATATCTTACTAGTTTGCCCGTTTGAATAGCCCCCTAACTCCTCCAGTGCGCCCTGCGCCGTTACACACAGCAAAAGTGAAAGCAGACGGAGCAGACGGAGAGTCTCGCATGACAATCTCACATGCTCAAACAAAGAGTGTGTAACTATCAGCATTGCTCCACTAGTTTGCATTTGAATGTTACTGGATTACTCTATGTCTCTCTCCCTCTGGCGTAAAGCACTGTTTACCATATCAATGAGGTGAGCGAGAGGGGCCGCTCCTCAGAATGTAAGGAACCAAAGTGTGAAATGAAAGCTGCATGCAGAGTCAGACAGAAGACTCCAAAACACTAGAAATAAAAATTTGCGATGTAACCTTTGCATAATAGCAGACAGAAATTGCTTTGAGTTGAAGACAAACAAAACGCATTGACCATTTTGTATATATTGTTCAAAATGTGCATTTGTGTTTGTTTGAACTTTTTTGTTGTACAGTCTTTCACACAAGACCTCAAATTACCTTTATAAAGTGTCAAAACAGTTATTTATTATAGTTTGCTGCGTGTTTTGAAAAAATGTGTGTGGAAAATTATTTTCCGCTTTACTTTTTCCTTTGTTATTTCTGATTGTAAACCTTTATTACACTTATAAAACACAACAAAAGCACATATATTATGAAAGAACAGGTTGTCCTGAAAAAAGAGACATAAAACTTGATTGTGGGATGCAGGGAGAGCTGTTAACAGCAATAATAAAACATTTATGCCAGGCGGGTGAACTGTCCAAATGCATTCTGACATGGCTGACCACGCCTCTTTTCCTCCTGACTGCGTCCAGATTATGGCCATATTTGCCGTGTCGGCCTGGTTCCTGCACATTCTTGCTATGTGTGACAGCTTTAGTAAAAGGCACAAGGCAGCCTGCCTGGAATTTGCCAAAAAGCATCTGAAGGACTCTCAGACCATGAGAAACAAAATTGTCTGGTCTAATGAGACAAATATTGAACTCTTTGGTGTGAATGTCAGGCATCATGTTTGGAGAAAACCAGGTACCATCCCTACAGTGAAGTATGGTGGTGGCAGCATCATACTGTGGGGATGTTTTCAGTTTTAGGAACTGGGAGACTAGTCAGGATTGAGGGAAAGATGCATGCAACAATGTACAGAGACATCCTGGATGAAACATCAATAAGCTATTGTGAAAAATGTGTGAATATTTATGTACATGTGATGTCTTAGTTTTTTATTTTTAATAAATTTGCAAAAATTATTAAAGTTGTTTTGATGATGGTAATCAGTTACACATTTCAACTCATGCAAATATTCTTACAACTGCATTCAAAAGCATTCATTATTTGTATACTACTGTATGCTATTCTGCAATCTGTATCAATCTGTTGTTTTTATTCTGATCAAAGTTACTTATGGAACGTGATCGCTTGAGGATTTCTTATTTATAACAACCAAAAGGTCAGAGGTCAGTGGTTTCAGATTAATAGTTACTCCTTGTTTCATGGTACAGCTACACACAGCTCAAAGCTCTGCAGCCTTCCACTGTGACATGTGGCATGTACAGGGTTCAGGAGGAGATGTTGCATCATCTAACTGTTGTGTGGGCCGCCAGAAGAGGAGGTACTGCTGGCCCACCACCAGAGGGCGCCCTGCCTGAAGTGCAGGCTTCAGGCACGAGAGGGCGCTGCCGCCACGGACACAGCCGGGGGTGACAGCTGTCACTCAGTATCTCTTGACAGCTGTCACTCATTCATGCTTCATCATCTCACTCCATAAAACCCGGACGTCATCTCCACCTCATTGCCGAGATATCGTCGAACCGTTCAGGTACTATTCTCAGCCGTAAAGTAAACTGTGTGTCAGTCTGAACTCTTTTTTGCAGCCGCTTTCCTGTGGTGTTCCTTATCTGTGAGACCGGCGTTTGGTGTGATCAGTGACGGCTTCGCTTCACACCTCTACCAGATAAGTGGGTAGACAGGAGCTGCACGAGTGTGTGTTAGAGGTGGAGGTGGAATTCCCACCGTTGTTGTTACTGGGTGTGCACACACCCATATCTTACTGTCTCTGCTCCCTGCCAGCAGTACCAGATTCGACCTTCGAAGACGGTGGCCACCTGGGGACTTGGGACTTGGCGGCTCCAGTATTCTCCGGGTTCGGTGGCGGAGGAAATCGTGTGGTTCCGGTTCATCTCAGGACAGATGTCTTCTATCCTCGAGCCTGCCCACACGTCACCCTTGTGATTGACTGTCTGTAAAATTTCACATTCCTCTGTGTTGTGCTCATTCACAACAGTAAAGTGTTCATATTTGACTCTTTCATTGTCCGTTCATTTACGCCCCCTGTTGTGGGTCCGTGTCACTACACTTTCACAACACTAACAACACCATGAAGAAAATGTTCACTTCCAAACTACCTTTGTAACAGTTTGGACCAAAATGTCTGCAGACTCATCTTAAAACAATTCTGAAATGTGAAACTTGGCTTTGTGGTTTCATGTAAATGGACAATTTAAGGAAATACAAAACACCAAGATCACAGAGCTGTGCAACCGATCATCTTATTCCAGTGCGACATATCATTTGATGTATTCTTAACACATCATATTGGGCACACAAACATTAATGCTACAAGTAAACAAAATTATGAATGATATTACAGTTTTCATATGCAGCACACTGCTATGTGTAAAATGTTTACATTGCAGTTATGATGGTGCTATAACCATTTGGGTACCTCTGTTACACTAGGATAAAAGTCAACATCTATTTGGTAATTGATTTATTCAGGGTTATGCAACTGTGCCACCTCGATTGTTGTCTGTTTGTGTCTCTGCCCTTTGTGTGGTAAACATCCTTCATCCTGTGCTCTGCTTTTGGCCCATGTGAAGAGAATTGTCACTGCAGGAAGATTAAGATATAAACAGTGTGCAAAATGAGCGCCAGACAGCCTTGGGAATATTTTGGTTTGGTTGTTGTCATAAATAACTCATCGAGAATTTCACATCAGGCCTCTTGTACACAAGGATGAAGTTTAACTATTTAAATGACTGCTCTTAAGAGGTATCAATGCGACCTAGTGGAGGTTTTGTTTGTGGAGGTCGGTGGTGGCAGGATTCTTTTTTCTTAAGTAATAATACAATAGATATTATAGTACCATACCATAAATGGGCAAATAAGCATTTTTTTTTTTTTTTTTTTTTTTTTTTTAGTGGTGGGTTGGAGTTCCTACTGGACATTTGCCTCAAATGTCCTCGGTCCCACTGTGAAGAGGGTTTGCGGGGAGAGATCTCTGTATGAGGACGTTTCAATGAAAACGAACCCTAGCTAAAAACTCCACAAAGCAAATATGGAAAAGTCGAAAAATGGCAAATTGTACTGGCCGGATGTCTCCCAGGATAAAAAGGTCCCCAAATCACGCCTAGGCACCAGGGTGTGTGAGGAAAGTAATGGTGCAACATCTCTCAGTGCTGCATGGAATGATCTCCCCTGCGAGAGCACTCAACTGGATAACCCATCAGATCAGCATAGCCCTGATCCTGGACTCCAGCAGCAACAGCCTCAAAGGCCAAAAGAAATTTACAAAAATACACCACTGTCACTTGGACCATTAAAGAGGAGAAAACAATCTTCTACTGCTTCGCTTACTCAAGACATGAGAAGTGGGGCAGGAGAAAAAAGGCAGTATTTGAGGAGAGGATAAAAGAAGCAGATTTACCAATGGAAAAGAAAGAAGCCACCACAACTGCAAAATTACAATCGATTGCCTCTCAAATTACAAAATATTTGACAGCAGAGGACATAGAAAAAATAAAGGAAGAAGCCCACAATGAAGTAATAAAGGATCTTCAGTCGATGGAGGAGGGTAAACGGCTTGAGTTTGAGGGGAGTCAGTGGAAGAGGGAGGAAGAGTGGGTATTGTTGTGGGCAATTGAATATGCGAAAATAAAATACACCAACCAGAGAGAACGAAGTAAAGAGTGGCAAAGAATATTTTACCATCATTGCCCAAGTAAAAAAGATATACCAAGGGGCCGACTTACCACCCAGAAACACAACTTTATTGTACAAAAACATTTCACGGATATTGAATTACATGAGATGCAGCAAGAGGCTGAGCAAATGGTCAAGGAAGGCATTTGCCCCCTTACACAACCCATTGCACCACCAAAAAGAACATCAGATCAAGCCAGCCTCACACACCAAAGGAGAAGTCGGAATCAAGCACCAACACAACAAGATGGGAATCAAACACCACCCCCACAAAAAAGAAACCAGGCATTGTCTCACCAAAAAACAAGCCATACACCAATTTGCCCAGAAAACAATATACAGACTCATTTGGACCTAGAGCAACTAGAGTTGGAAGAAGAATTGGCAAATAAAATTGAGGAAACGAGGAGAATTGAAATGGATGAGCGCCCTAAATTGATAAAATTAAAGGAGAATAAAAAGTTCAAAAGTATGCTGCAGAAAGTCAACCTGGGATTGACTAAACCACATTATCAGAAATAAATTGTGTAAATTATGGAGCGGCATGGTACATACAAAGTAAATTAGTCTCCCATTATTCGGACAGAACAATCAAAATCAGGAAAAGGAATAGCGGGCTCCGCACAATGCAAAGGAGAAGTGGCTCCACTTTGACCTCCTTACGAACGACTAAGCTCTAAGGGAGACCCCGGCTACCATCCTGAGGAAACCCATTTTGGCCACTTGTACCCATGATTCAGTTCTTTCAGTCATGACCCAACCTTCATGAACATAGGTGAGAGAAGGAATGAAGACTGACCAGTAGATTGAGAGCTTCACCTTTCAGCTCAACTCCCTTTTCATCACAACAGTCTGCTGGAGCGAATGCAATACTGTCCCTGCTTGCCAGTTCTCTGGCCAATCTCACATTCCATTGTCCCCTCACTTGTGAACAAGACCCCAACTTGAACTCCTTCACTTGGGGCAAGACTTCATTCCACACCTGGTGAAGGCAGTCCATTACTTTCCTGCTGAGCACCATTTACAATACAGTACAATCGAAAAATGACACAGCTAACATCAAAAATGGTCAGGATCAAGGACAAATTTCCTTTAGGTACATCTGCCATTTCTTAGTTCCACCTGTTTCTTGTTTCCTGATGGATTTATTTATTTATTTTTGAAACAAGGAAATTATCAATTTTTAGTCCCTGTAGCATATCCAAACAAACAAAATAATCAGTAAAATATAGGAAATTTGCAATATGTGAGTAGGGTGAACTTGCTTCGGGTTAAGGTTAATTAATAACAGTGTAATGCATAAATAATCTAATGGTTGCTATGTGGAAGTCACTGGACAGAGGTATTTGGTGATGATGGTACCTTTGAAGGAGAATGAAGATCCAAGTCTTTAGGCTTCTGGTACTTTCTGTCTTACTGCACGGCTGTTGGATGATAACCAGTGATCTAAATTGATGACTGCATTTCTTTGGTACTTGGGCTCTTTGAAAAATACTTGGGTACAGCTGGAATGACTGTGTCAAACAATGTGTTACTTGGGGAGACTCAGATAACGAGTCGCTGCATTGTGAGTGAATGTCCGCTGTGACATTTTGGTCCTGCAGCACATTTCCCTGGCCTGATTCAACACATAGGTGCCTCAGTGCTGAAGACTGCAGTAACTAGAGAAGGCCAAGGGGTTGCCCATGATTCACCTAGTTGCAGCTACTTTCAATAGGTGGGAACAGACTGGTTGTCTACCTAAGGAGGTAGTGGCCTGGCAGTTACAAAGGTGAGCTTGTGACCACAGGATCCTCAGTTTAATTACCCGTCAGACAGGAAAAGCATTAATTCGCCATGTCCATATGGAGTTTTGTCTTTCTTTTCCTGCTGGGAAAAACGCTGAGAGAGCACCCACAAAAGCTCCATCACAGTGCTTTCCACAGTTTCAGTTTTAGCACTGTTAGCTCTTCCATCTTACTGGGGAGAGATCTTACATTCCCCATAATAACAGATGGAATACATGATTTATACCGTCTTTTCTTCTCCCGACGCTTCATTCCAGCTCTGCATCTCCTTCTCCTTCTTAATTCCACGGGGGCCTCCAGTCTTTCCGCGGGGAGTACCTTCGTGTTGCGCAGTGCTAACAGCTAGTCCCGAGTGTAAACAATGGAGCCATGGCTGAATGGATCCGAGGATGTCAATTTAAGTAATTCCAAAACAATAAGAAAATCAATACGCAGTCTCACATCCATAGGTACACACTTCTGACTGAGACGAATGGTGAAGAAGACACTAAAAGAACACAAAAACACAGCAAAACGATCAAAGCTACTGCAACAGGCTGCCACCTGGAGCAAGGGCCTTAATCCCCAAATTGCTTCCAGGGTGCAGGTGACACTGGGATGTGAATGGTAGTTCTCATTATAAAGCACTTTGAGCATTTCAATAAAGCTGAAAAAGCCCTTTGCCAAGTCGAATGTCATTCAGGACCCAACGTCGTTTAGTAGTGTGCAAGACACAGTGACTTGCATGACAAGGGCGTGCTCCAACTCCTGACGTGATGGTTGCTATGGGCAGCGGGATGCACAGAAGGCTGCATCATTCACATAATGTGAGATAAAAAGGCTGAAAGTGTTTAAATGTCAAATTTCTGCTGTACTTATGTAAACACTATATACTTGGGAGTGTGTGTGTGTGTGTGTGTGTGTGTGTGTGTGTGTGTGTGTCGGTTCCCTAAGATGTGGTGTGTCAGCTACAAAACAATCCTAAAAACGTAATCATTTTACGCTTGATAAAGAGAGAATGAACTCGTTAAGCAACTTTTAATGTTGCGTATTACTGACGCGCGCAGGCTTAGCCAGGAAATCTTCTTCCATGTGTGCACATTATACCATCATTATACCGCCACGCTTTGTGGGTTGCCAGCAGCAAGTCGGGTCAGGATTAAAGCATGCAGGTCAGAATAGAACCGGTAGTGTAGTTACACAACAGTTTACACACTGTGCAAGAACAAACCATCAGGTTATATGCAGTTTGTGTGGCGTGTAATGCAAATTTATCTTTAAGATAAACCAGACAGTAAAAATGTGTAAACCCAGTAAGGAGAAAAGCAAAACAGCATGTTAGAGAAGAGCGAAGATTCACAATAATCAGACGACTTCCTTACTGTCACATGGTTTGTGTATTAGTTCCTGCAGGGTTTTTTTTTTTTTGGTAATTGTTTATTTAACCTTCGTATTATGTTAAGGGTCAATTTGACCCATTTCAGTTTTTGTTTTTACCAAAGCACTGTTTATTCTTTCTTTTTCTTCATGAAATTTTGTGACTTTTCCTCGTCTGTGGTCATGAACTTGTGTGTAAAATGTGGACATTTTGATGTTTAGTGGAATGTCTGTGCAGAGTTTGTATACAAAGATGATGTTACGGGTCATTTTGACCCAAACACTTGAATGTGGCTAAGTAGTTGTTCAGATCCAAATTAAACATGTCTCTTTTGATTTCCAATTATTTGTATTTTGGTTATATAAGAGACTCCGGTGTGTGTCTCTGTTCTCATGTCATCTCTTTGACGAACACACCAAAAATGAGCTCCAGAAGGTTTCCAGCTGAAGAAGCTTTATCACATATTTTGAACTGGGATAGTGATGCAAAGGAAGAGATTTCAGAGACTGAGGACAATGTTTTTGATGATCCAGATTGTCAGTTTTCCTACAATGACGAGGAATCAGAGGATGAGTCTGCCACTGTGGGGAGGTGATGGTCTAGTGGTTAAGGTGTTGGGCTTGAGTCCAGAAGATCATGGGTTCAAATCCCCGCCTGACTGGAAAATCGCTAAGGGCAAGGCCTTTAATCCCCTATTGCTCCCAGTGTGTAGTGAGCGCCTTACATCGGGGTGAATGTGAGGCATAATTGTAAAGCGTTTTGAGCGTCTGATGCAGATGGAAAAGCGCTATATAAATGCAGTCCATTTACTGTCTCTCCATCTAATGAAAATCAAGGAATGCAGCAGTCATCATCCACAGAGTTGACAGGGACAAGTAAATATGGTAATATAAAATGGTCAACATCACCACACCAAAACCAAGGCAGACTGTCATCTTCTAATGTCATGAAAATAACTCCTGGTTTGCGGTCACATGAGTTGACGATATTCAATCAGCATTTCCGTTCTTCATATCCCCACCAACAGAGGATTATACTGGACATGACCAACTTGGAGGCGTGAATTTTTTGAAAAATGGAAGCCACTGGATCAGATTGACTGGCATGCTTACACTGGAATTCTGGTATTAGCTGTAGTGTGCAGGTCAAAGGGAGAAGCAGCTGCAAGTCTATGGAATGAAGAGAATGGAGGACCAATCTTTCGAGCAACAATGTCTTTGGAGACATTTCACATGATATCTTGTGTGATCCGAAAAACGCCTCATTTTCGTCATGGCAGCACAAATTTATTGTTATTCATTCCATGATGGCTGCAAAAAATTAAACGTGAAACTGGGGGGGTGGGGGGTCAGGGTGGTTATGGTTAGAGTTGGAGGAAGGAGTAGGATTAGGTTATGGTTAAGGTTGGGTAGGAGTAGGGTTAGTAATAGTGAGTTGACATGAGACTTGAGCTGAATAAAAAAGACGGGAAGCAATCAGAGTGCTACAGCAGCACATCTGAGTCTGACTCTCTGAGTCTGACTCTCTGAGTCTGACTCTCTACACCCAAAGTGATCAAAGGTTAATAAAGTGATTATCAACTATCAGGTGACAAAGTTAAACCTCTTAAATCATTGTAAAGTCAGTTTTAAGCAGAAACAAGGTGATAATCGGTGAAACACTGCTGACGCTCCGAAATGACATATGCACAGTGATGGGGGTGGGGGGTGGGGTGAGGGTGGACCGTTTGGTCGGCGAAACCGGGTTTCATATGTTTGACACAAAATCACTGTAATTTTTTTTTTTTTTTTGATTCACTGAGTTCATAATACGTAGGTTTTGTTTAAGCTGTGACATTTGATCAGTTCTATGTCGTATGAAACCACTTTGTGAATGAATGACACAACAACCAACCCCTTCCACACTTTGAGATAAACAATTATGACTTTGAGTTTAACATTTCAAGTTCTCCCAAGGTCAAAGGTCATGAGACCAAAAGAAAGGTGATATATGACATGTTAGGATGTAATAGTAACTATAGGTGAATTTCAAACTATTGTTCACTAATAATAAGCCATAGAACATGCTGTATAAATGTGCTGTTTTTCATTTTCATGCAACACAGATGGGGGCAAAGTCAAACTAATGTTTTGAAGGAAATGTGTATCTGATTTATTTATTATTTTTTTTGGGGGGGGGGGCTCACAATGAATAAATAAATATATAAATAAATAAAGCATGTTAGTACAAGGAAAATCAGACATATAAATTGGCTTATTATTCATTTTCTGTTTATTTATTGATTTATTTCATCTTAATTTATTGATCACATTGTTCAATAACCATCTTAGAATGCATTACCTGAAATACACAGGGTGTGGGTTTTTTTTTTTTGTTTGTTTGTTTTTTGTTTTTTTTTTAAGGCGGGCACAATTTTTGACATGTACAGTATTTGATGAAAACATAACAAGTGGTCGTTTCAAAATATTTTTTTCTTGATTTCTCTGTTGCAGGTGTCAAGACCCTAGGGCTAAGATGAGACCCCAGGACCTCCGGATTGGATAAGAAATAGGGAGAGCGTGTTTTTGCAATACATTTATACTCCAACATGATTGATACACTGCATACCGTGTTTTCATACAATTACTCCAGAACAAAAATATTACAATGCAAATCATTGAAGCTGCTTTGGTTTGTTTTACATGGATTTCTTTCTCATGTTACTTGCACACACACATAATCAATGTTGTTGCTGAATTCAGACAGAGTATGTCGATGTATGTGCCACGTTCTCAGCAATGCAGACTTAAAATGTTCTACTGACAAATTCAGTTAAAGCAACAACATGACTTGTCTGAGACAAGTGGTGTTAAATATCTTCTTTTTTGACAGTGTAGGGTTATGAAAAAAGTGAACATATCATCTAAATAATCTCACAATTGTATATGTATTTCTCCCTATTACTCCCTGAGCTGTAATCTGAATTCAAAAAGTGTTGCTGTAATATCAAAAGATCAGTTTGTAGTTGCACCACGATGAGGATGATTGAACTGCCGTAGGTTTGCAACTGACTGACCTTGAGTGCTGTAATTACAGGCTGGCGAAGTGTCAAAGAGGATGATACATGAAGTAGTTCACACATTGCCAGAGGTTGACCCGCTGGGCTCCTATCGGAAGGCGGAGCAACGTGTGCTCTGATGATAATTTACAACCATCATAAATGTTTCCAGGGTTGTGATTTTTATGATGTTTGCTTTACAGCTGCTTAACCCAGCTGGGAGCACAAAAGTCACTAAGCAATTACTTATTGCTGTTTTTGCATGTGAATTATCCAACCATCCATCCATTTTCTTCAGCTTTATCTGGAGTCGGGTCGCGGGGGCAGGAGCTCAAGCAAAGCCACCCAGACCTCCCGATCCACTCACACCTCCCTCAACTCCTCCAGGGGAACCCTGAGGTGTTCCCAACACAGCCGAGAGACGTAGTCCCTCCAGCGTGTCCTGGGTCTTCCCCGGGGCCTCCTCCCGATTGGACGTGCCCGGAACACCTTTCCAGCGAGGCGTCCAGGTGGCATCCCGAAAAGATGCCCGAGCCACCTCAGCTGGCTCCGTTCGACGTGGAGGAGCAGCAGCTCGACTCCGAGCTCCTCCCGAGTGACCAAGCTCCTCACCCTATCTCTAAGGGAGCGCCCAGCCACCCTGCGGAGGAAACTCATCTCGGCCGCTTGCACTCGCGATCTCGTTCTTTCGGTCATGAGCCAAATCTCATGACCATAGGTGAGGGTCGGAATGTAGATCGATCGGTAAATCGAGAGCTTTGCCCCCCTACTCAGCTATCTCTTCACCACGACGGTCCGATACAGCGACTGCATCACTGCAGACGCTGCACCGATCTGTCTGTCGATCTCACACTCCATCCGTCCCTCACTCGTAAACAAGACCCCGAGATACTTAAACTCCTCCACTTGAGGCAAGGACACTCCACCGACCTGAAGTGGGCAAGGCACCATTTTCCGGTCGAGAACCATGGCCTCGGATTTGGAGGTGCTGATTTTCATCCTGGACTCATCACACTTGGCTGCAAACCGCTCCAATGCACGCTGAAGGTCCTGATTTGACGAAGCCAACAGAACCACATCGTCCGCAAACAGCAGAAATGAGATTCTGTGGTTCCCAAACCAAACACCCTCTACATCCTGGCTGCGCCTAGAAATTCTGGTTCCGGTTCCGGTGAATTATTTGATAAAAAAAAAAAAAAAAAAGAATTAGATGATTCAGATGCATAACCCGGTATCTCCAAAATAATATTTGTTTTAGTTATTGATGGAAATATGTGCATTTTCTAGTGCTTTTTCCTTTAAATCCCCTAAAAATCCTTTAAAATACAGTTCTCACCATTAAAAAAAATGGAGTGACTGGGTTCAGCATCTGACCCCGTCAATTTGAAAATGTATTTTGGGTGTTCTTAAGACTGCCTTTGCACACAGTTATTTTTGAGCTTCAGTCTTTTGGAATATTTGAGAAAAACAGAAGCGTTTTTCAGAAAAAAAACCCTTTTCCACATTAAACTGGAAAACAACATGCACAGCACCAGAGATGTGACATATCCACATGGGATTTGCATGACATAAGATTTCTGTTTTACAAGGCAAAACTGGAAAAAGTTAGTTCTCATGAAACACTGGGTATCAGGTGAGACTCACAATAAAAGATTCATTTCTGAAGGGCTTGGAGCAGTGATTTAAGAGAGCTTCCACTAATTACTTGTACTTTCCGTTTTATTATAGGTATGAACAAAATTTACAAATGGTCCAGACTGTTGTGAAAGTGTAGTGACACGGACCCACAACAGGGGGCATAAATGAACGGACAATGAAAGAGTCAAATATGAACACTTCACTGTTGTGAATGAGCACAACACAGAGGAATGTGAAATTTTACAGACAGTCAATCACTAGGGTGACGTGTGGGCAGGCTCGAGGATAGAAGACGTCTGTCCTGAGATAAACCGGAACCACATGATTTCCTCCGCCACCGAACCCGGGGAATACTGGAGCCGCCAAGTCCAGAGTCCCCAGGTGGCCACCGTCTTCGAAGGTCGGATCTGGTACTGCTGGCAGGGAGCAGAGACAATAAGATATGGGTGTGTGCACACCCAGTAGCAACAACGGTGGGAATTCCACCTCCACCTCTAACACACACTCGTGCAGCTCCTGTCTACCCACTTATCTGGTAGAGGTGTGCAGCGAAGCCGTCGCTGGTCACACCGAACGCCGATCTCACAGATAAGGAACACTTCAGGAAAACGGCTGCAAAACAGAGTTCAGACTGATACACAGTTCGCTTTCAAGGCTGAGAATACTACCTGAACAGTTTGACGATATCTCGGCGATGAGGTGGAGATGACGTCCGGGTTTTATGGAGTGAGATGATGAAGCATGAATGAGTGACAGCTGTCAGGAGATAATGAGTGACAGCTGTCAGGAGATAATGAGTGACAGCTGTCAGGAGATAATGAGTGACAGCTGTCAGGAGATAATGAGTGACAGCTGTCAGGAGATAATGAGTGACAGCTGTCACTCATTCATGCTTCATCATCTCACTCCATAAAACCCGGACGTCATCTCCACCTCATCGCCGAGATATCGTCAAACCGTTCAGGTAGTATTCTCAGCCTTGAAAGCGAACTGTGTATCAGTCTGAACTCTGTTTTGCAGCCGTTTTCCTGAAGTGTTCCTTATCTGTGAGATCGGCGTTCGGTGTGACCAGCGACGGCTTCGCTGCACACCTCTACCAGATAAGTGGGTAGACAGGAGCTGCACGAGTGTGTGTTAGAGGTGGAGGTGGAATTCCCACCGTTGTTGCTACTGGGTGTGCACACCTGTCAGCTGTCACCCCCGGCTGTGTCCGTGGCGGCGGCGCCCTCTCGTGCCTGAAGCCCGCACTTCAGGCAGGACGCCCTCTGGTGGTGGTCCAGCAGTACCTCCTCTTCTGGTGGCCCACACAACAGGACCCCCCCCCTCAACGGGCTCCTCCTGGCGCCCAACTAGGCTTATCGGGGTGTCGACGGTAGAAATCAGCCAGGAGGGCCGGATCCAGGATGAAGCTCCTCTTCACCCAGGAGCATTCTTCGGGTCCATACCCCTCCCAGTCCACCAGATATTGGAACCCCCGGCCCATTCGATGGACATCCAGGACCCGGCGCACTGTCCAGGCCGGCTCCCCGTCAATGATCCGGGCAGGAGGCGGTGCCGGACCGGGAGCACAGAGGGGTGAGGTGTGGTGTGGTTTGATCTTGGAGATGTGAAACACCGGGTGGACCTTGAGGATGCGGAAGGGTCCGATGAACCTGTCCATCAGTTTTGGTGACTGTACCTGAAGCGGGATGTCCTTTGTCGACAACCACACTTCCTGCCCGGGCTGGTATGCAGGGGCCGGGGACCGCCGGGGACCGCCGGCGGTCTGCATGGGTCTTGGCCCTCGTCCGGGCCTTCAACAAGGCAGAACGGGCGGTGCGCCACACCCGACGGCACCTCCGAAGGTGGACCCGGACCGAGGGCACATCGACCTCTCCCTCAACCACAGGAAATAACGGGGGGTGGTACCGCAAAAACACACCTCAAACGGGGAGAGGCCGGTGGCAGAAGACACCTGGCTGTTATGCGCATACTCGACCCAGGCCAGGTGGTTGCTCCAGGCCATCGGGTGCGCGGATGTCACACAGCGGAGGGTCTGTTCCAACTCCTGGTTGGCCCGTTCTGCCTGTCCGTTCGTCTGTGGATGGTACCCGGATGAGAGGCTTACGGTGGCCCCCAGTTCCCTGCAGAAACTCCTCCACATGTGAGAGGAAAACTGGGGACCACGATCTGAGACAATGTCTGTAGGGATCCCATGCAGACGTACGACGTGGTGGACCAGGAGGTCCGCTGTCTCCTGGGCCGTAGGGAGCTTCGGGAGAGCCACGAAGTGGGCCGCCTTGGAGAATCGGTCCACTATCGTGAGGATGGTGGTGTTGCCCTGGGACGGTGGGAGGCCCGTGACAAAATCCAGGCCGATGTGGGACCAGGGGCGATGAGGCACAGGAAGCGGTTGGAGCAGTCCTTTGGACTTCCTGTGGTCAGCCTTGCCCCTGGCGCAGGTGGTGCAGGCCTGGATGTACTCCCGGACGTCGGGCTCCATAGACGCCCACCAGAAGCGCTGCCGGACAACTGCCACGGTCCTTCGCACCCCCGGATGACAAGAGAGCTTGGAACCGTGACAGAAGTCTAGGACCGCAGCCCTGGCCTCTGGTGGGACGTATAGTTTGTCCTTTGGTCCAGTTCCCGGGTCCAGGCTTCGTGTCAGGGCCTCCCGGACGATCTTCTCCACGTCCCAGGTGAGGGTGGCCACGATAGTGGACTCAGGCAGGATGGGCTCCGGTGGATCCGACAGTGCAGTTTTGACCTCCTCTTCGTGTACCCGGGACAAGGCATCCGATCTCTGGTTCTTGGTCCCGGGGCGATAGGTGATCCGGACGTCAAAACGCCCGAGGAACAGTGACCAGCGGGCTTGCCTGGGGTTCAGCCGCTTGGCGGTCCTGATATACTCCAGGTTCCGATGGTCAGTGAAAACCGTGAATGGCACAGACGCTCCCTCCAACAGGTGTCTCCACTCCTCAAGAGCCTCTTTCACCGCAAGGAGTTCTCGATTGCCGACGTCATAGTTCCGTTCAGCCGGGGTCAACCTGCGAGAAAAGTAGGCACACGGGTGAAGAACCTTATCGGTCTCTCCGCTCTGGGACAGCACGGCTCCTATCCCTGAGTCAGAGGCGTCCACTTCAACCACAAACTGGCGGCTAGGGTCGGGCTGCACCAAAACTGGCGCAGTAGAGAACCGTCGTTTCAACTCCTTGAACGCGGCTTCGCACCGATCCGACCAGGTGAAGGGGACTTTTGGAGAGGTCAGGGCTGTCAGGCGGCTAACTACCTGACTGTAGCCCTTAATGAACCTCCTATAGAAATTAGCGAAGCCGAGGAACTGTTGCAGCTTCCTACGGCTTGTAGGTTGGGGCCAATCTCTCACCGCCGCAACCTTGGCCGGATCAGGGGCGACGGAGTTAGAGGAGATGATAAACCCCAGGAATGACAAAGAAGTGCGCTGAAACTCGCACTTCTCGCCCTTCACAAACAGTCGGTTCTCTAACAACCGCTGCAGGACCTGACGTACATGCTGGACATGGGTCTCAGGATCCGGAGAAAAGATGAGAATATCGTCCAGATATATGAAGACGAATTGGTGCAGGAAGTCCCGCAAGACGTCGTTAACCAAGGCTTGGAACGTTGCGGGGGCGTTGGTGAGGCCGAACGGCATGACCAGGTACTCAAAGTGACCTAACGGGGTGTTAAATGCCGTCTTCCATTCGTCTCCCTTCCGGATCCGAACCAGGTGATACGCATGCCTAAGATCCAGCTTAGTAAAGATTTTGGCTCCATGCAGGGGGGTGAACACGGAATCCAACAACGGCAACGGGTATCGGTTGCGAACCGTAATCTCATTCAGCCCCCTGTAATCAATGCATGGACGGAGTCCGCCATCCTTCTTGCCCACAAAAAAGAAACCTGCACCCATCGGGGAGGTGGAGTTCCGGATCAGCCCAGCAGCTAATGAGTCCCGGATGTAGGTCTCCATTGATTCGCGCTCAGGTCGTGAGAGGTTGTACAGCCTGCTTTACGGGAACTCAATGCCTGGAATCAGATCAATGGCACAATCGTATGGACGGTGCGGGGGAAGGGCGAATGCCAGATCCTTGCTGAAGACATCAGCAAGATCGTGGTACTCAACCGGCACCGCCGTCAGATTGGGAGGGACTTTGACCTCCTCCTTAGCATGTAAACCGGGAGGAACCGAGGATCCTAAACACACCCGATGGCAGGTTTTGCTCCACTGAACCACCACCCCAGACGGCCAATCAATCCGGGGATTGTGCTTCAACATCCATGGGAAGCCCAAAATCACACGGGAGGTAGAAGGAGTCACAAAAAACTCGATCTCCTCCCGATGATTTCCAGACACCACCAGAGTTACAGGTTGTGTCTTGTGCGTGATTAAAGGGAGAAGGGTGCCATCTAGTGCCCGCACCTGCAATGGCAAAGGAAGCGCCACCAGAGGGAGCCCTACCTCCCTTGCCCATCTGCTGTCCAGCAGATTCCCTTCTGACCCCGTGTCCACCAGTGCTGGGGCTTGAAGGGTTAAATCCCCACTTAGGATTGTAACTGGGAGTCGTGTGGAAATATGTGTATGTCCCACGTGAATGTCTTGGCCCACCCTTAGCCCAGTTTCTAGGGGCGGGCGTTGGTGATTTAACCGCTTGGGGCAGTCTCTCTGCAGGTGCTCATTAGAACCACAGACAAAACACTCCCCGTGGGCCAGCCTCCTCTGTCTGTTAGGTGGTCTAAATGTGGCCCTGCTCGTGTCCATAGCTTCGTCAGCAGGGGGAGCTGTAGCCACACGGAGCGTTGAGGCCGTGGAGCGTGGGGCCAGCAGTACCTCCTCTTCTGGCAGCCCACACAACACAGACCTGCACTAAGAGTCATTTAGTCTGCTGTAATCCACACCAGAGTTTTCAGCAAAGCTGGTCTCCTATTGCCAATTTTTCACACACAATTAGCTACATTTGTGGGGCCTGAAATCAGGTATAATTGGTGTTAATAGGTGCTAAACGCTGTTGCAGTGTTGGGAAAGTGTAGGTACACGGACCCACAACAGGGGGCGCAAATGAACGGACAATGGAGTAGGTCAAATAACAACACTTTACTGTTGTGAATGGGCACAACAAATACAACAGATTACAACAATAGACAAAGTCAATTCACAAAAGGTGTCGTGTGGGCAGGCTCGAAGATAGGAGACGTCTGTCCAAAGCAGAACCGGAACCACACGATTTCCTCCGCCACCAGACCCCGGGAATACTGGAGCCGCCAAGTCCCGAACTCCCAGGTGGCCACTGCCTCCGCGTGTCGGACCTGGTACTGCTGGCGAGGAACAAAGAAACAATTAAATGTGGGCGCGTTTGCACCCAGCAATCCGCACGGTAGGAAAACTACCTCCACCTCTCGTGGAAAAAGGAGTCTGCTAAACAACGCACAAAGTCACAAAGGTTAGTGTCTCACAGTTAGCTGAGTACGTTACCTTCCAGGTAGAACGATATCTCAGCAAAGAGGTGGAGACGTAGTCCTGCTGATGTACCCCTGCTGATCGGATGATTGGTAACAGCTGTTGCAGGTGATGCATGACAGCTGTCACCCTGGCTGCTCCTGTGACGCGGCTGCGCCCTCTGGTGCCTGGAGCCCGCACTCCAGACAGGGCGCCCTCACTCCAGGCAGGGCGCCCTCTGGTGGTGGGCCAGCAGTACCTCCTCTTCTGGGGGCCCACACAACATGCAGGTAATTTTGAACTATTAGGAAAGTTTTAAACATGTAAAAAAAAAATATGTAATACAGGAACACATCGTGATCCAAGACTGAATGGTTGGAGGTAATTTGTGCATATACAATATTTAGCAAAAATCAGGACATGTGAGCAATACGAGCGCTGATTGATTGTTGTGTGGAGCAGAGAGGATGGACTGTTGCCAAGGGCTTGTGGACGTTCACCTTTATTTTCCAGATGGCTTTGTTATTATTTTGTCAGTGTCTTCTGAAATAAATAATTTCTACTTGAATGGGGGTTTGGCTGCTCAGTTATTTTGATACCAGGCTACAGTGTAAACTAAAATTAAAATACAATGCAGGTTGTGTTCTTTTTTGGAGCAAGTCGTGGGTGATTTCATTGCAGCAGGGTGCAGCTTGCAGCACCGAGCAGTGAAGCGCAGTGGTCACTGTGGTGCTTTCAAACACTCACCATTTGCTGACCTCTTTAAATCTCATCTAGACATAATATACATCCATAATCCCATGAAAAGCACAGTGCAGGTGTTACCACATACATTTTAGCCTTGAGAAAATGTCTATAATATATAAAGTTATAACTGCGGGCATTAGCATATACACTGTCCGCAGACTGTCTTGTGTCGTGCTGTGTTCGAGTTCATTTGTAGTCTGCACTAACCTACTGTAGGCTGCTACTGTGATAAATTGGGCCAGATTTCCTTATTTTTACCCCAGGCAAAAATATGGCCATTAGGTATTGCGAAGGTATTGCAAAGGCTTTGCGTCCTTCTTCCCATCCGTCCGTCCATCCGTCTGTCTGTCCGTCTGTCTGTGCTCAGCATAGGTCCAGTCCTATTACTGCCAGGGTTTTCAAATTCACAGAGAACAGTATTGGGACACAGACTTTGGACAACTTCAATGATGGCTAACCTTGACCTATTTTAAGAGGTCAAAAGATCACATTCTGTTTCCTATTTATATGCTTGTACAGCTGAGGGTATTTCAGAATTGTGTTATATTTGTGGGCAGCACATGGCTTAGTGGTTAGCACTGTTGCCTCACAGCGAGAAGGTCATGGGTTCAATTCCCGTGGCCTTTCTGTGTGGAGTTTGCATGTTCTCCCCGTGTTTGTGTGGGTTTCCTCCGGGTGCTCCGGTTTCCTCCCACATCCAAAAACATGCGGGTTAGGTGGATTGGAATCTTTAAAATTGTCCTTAGGTGTGCGTGTGGGTGTGTCTGTTTGTTTGTCTATTTGTGGCCCTGCGACAGACTGGCGTCCTGTCCTGGGTGTACCCCGCCTCGCACCCTATGACTGCTGGGACAGGCTCCAGCCCCCCGCGACCCTTAATTGGACTAAGCGGTAGAAGATGGATGGATGGATGGATGGATGTTATATTTGTACTTAGGAAGGCAACTGGTGCCAAAAGTCTGCAGTGGGAGACCAATCTTACCCATGACCCTCTTACTTGACTAACAGGGAAGTCTGATGTACAACGTAACAAGATTTGTTTTAATCCATTATCATGCCATCATAAAAAGATCAACTGCTGCCTTAATCTGGGCTGCTGAATTTATCTCACTTTCTGTTTAATTTTATATTTTAGTCATTCAGTAAACAAATGTTTAAAATTGTCCACTGTGCATTTCTTCATTTGTTGCATTTTAAAGCTATGTCGATGTAAGTAAGTGAGTCCCTTCGGCTGCTTCCCTGTTTGCACTTGGGGTCGCCACGTTTAATTAAATTAATCAAATTATTTGCAAATGAATTTGAGCCTCACACTGTAATGAGACACACTCTTGGATTTATTTGGCTGCCATTAAGTATCAGCGACCACCTTTAGTAACTGTATTTTATATTACCAAAAGGACAAAAAAAAACAAAAAAAAAAAAACACCCTATCTCTCACAGAAACACAAAAACGTTTTATTGTAATAATAATAATAATTGGCTTATTGGTTTGAACTGCTGCCTCACAGCAAGAAGTTCATGGGATCACTTCCCACCTGGTCCTTTCTGTGTGGACTTTGAATGTTCTTCCGGCATTTGCGTGGGTTATCTCCGGGTGCTCCGGCTTCCTCCCACTTCTAAAGACATGCAGGTTAGGTGAATATTGGAAACTTTAAATTCGGCGTAGCTGTGAGTGAAGATGCGGTTGTATTTGTCTGCTTATCTGTGGCCCTGCAATAGACCGGTGTCCTGTCCAGGGTGTACTCTACCACATGCTCTATGACTCCTGGGTAGACTCCAGCCCCCATGTGACACTTGATTGGAGGAACTAGGTATAGACATTGAATGAATAATTTAATATTATGTTTAATTTAATCAACCAGGCCAAAGGTGTTCTCACCCACACATTTGAAATTTTTCCTGCTCCAATAATGAAGCTACAGTTATTGGGTTTCAAACAGGAGGAGTAACAAATGTTTTAGCAATGACTATTATAATTACATCCGCCAAGGATGGAATAAAATCATCAGTTTATTTATTTGTCTGTCTGTCTGTCTGACTTTTAGCAGGATTACTTCAAAACTACTGCACGGATTTTGACGAAGGTTTCACCACAGATAGATATTAGGCCATGGAAGACTCCATTAAATGTTGGAGGTGATCCAGATCCGGATCCGGATTCAGTTTCACTTTATATAGGCTTTGAAGGATTACATCAAAACTACTTCACAGATTCTCACCAAATTTGCACCACAGATAGATATTATGTCATGGAAGACTCCACTGAATTTTGAAGGTGTTCTGGATCTGGATCTGGATTCTGGATCAAGATTTTCCTTTATATAGGCTTTGAAGTTTTACTTCAAAACTACTTCACAGATTCTCACCAAATTTGCACCACAGAAAGATATTCGGGCATGAAAGACTCCACTGAATTTTGAAGGTGATCTGGATCTGGATCTGGATTCTGGGTCAAGATTTTCCTTTATATAGGCTTTGAAGTTTTACTTCAAAACTACTTCACAGATTCTCACCAAATTTGCACCACAGAAAGATATTCGGGCATGAAAGACTCCACTGAATTTTGAAGGTGATCTGGATCTGGATCTGGATTCTGGATCAAGATTTTCCTTTATATAGGCTTTGAAGTTTTACTTCAAAACTACTTCACAGATTCTCACCAAATTTCCACCACAGATAGATATTCGGGCATGAAAGACTCCACTGAATTTTGAAGGTGATCTGGATCTGGATTCTGGATCAAGATTTTCCTTTATATAGGCTTTGAAGGTTTACTTCAAAACTACTTCACAGATTCTCACCAAATTTGCACCACAGATACATATTCGGGCATAAAAGACTCCACTGAATTTCGGAGGTGATCCACATCCAGATTGGTGTACGTCAGAAATCTCTGCTTGCTCTTGTTCATGTTTTGTTATTTACAAATTCTGCTGCTCTCTCTCTCTCTCTCTCTCTATCTCTCTCTCTCTCTGTCTCACACAGATACACACACACACACATTCAGTGAACCTCTAACTCAATATGTACAACAGCGCATACATAAGTACAAGTGTAATTGTGACTCATTGTGGTGTAATTCTAAAGATTTTTGTCCTGCCAGAAACATCAGCTGGCTGCTTACTGTTGTGAAAAGTGTGATGACACGGACCCACAACAGGGCGCGTAAATGAACGGTCAATGGAAATGCAAAAGTAACAATTTAATGTTGTGAAAAGTGCACAACTGATACAGATACAATTTATACTACAGTCAATCACAAGTTGGTGTCGTGTGGGCAGGCTCGAGGATAGGAGACGCCTGTCCACAGAAGAGTCGGAACCCACATGATTTCCACCGCCAATGGATCTGGAACACCCCGGAGCCGCCAAGTCCTGAGTCCCCAGGTGGCCACCGTCTCCAGCTGTCAGATCGGGTACTGCTGGCAGAAAACAGAAACAGTTAATAGTGGGTGTGAGTGAACACACCCAGTAAACAGTCAGCAAACGAGTCCTTCTTCGGGAGGAGAAAACACCTCCACCTCCTGTTTTCACAAGTCCTGAGTGTTACCGTGCAGACCCCAATTTCCACTTGTTGAGTACTGGAGTGCAGAGCGGGAACGCCAACTCCAATCAACTCCCTCTGACTCGGCTACAAATGGAAAAGCTGCAAACTCACAAAATCACTGAACAACAGCTACCAGCTCAGATGCAAAGGTACGTTACAACAAAGCTTAGCTGAGATACGTATGTAGACGGCTGAGAGTCTACCTGTACGGTTTGACGATTTCTCAGCAGAGGTGTGGTGTCTTCTACAGGCTTTTATGGGTGAGGCATGATGAGTAGATGAGTGACAGCTGTCAAAGTTCCTGGTGCTCCTGGCGGCGAATGCGCCCTCTGGTGCCTGAAGCCCGCCTTCAGGCAGGGCGCCCTCTGGCATTGGGCCAGCAGTACCTCCTCTTCGGGCGGCCCACACAACAGGACCCCCCCCCTCAACGGGCGCCTCCTGGTGCCCGACCAGGCTTGTCAGGATGTCGTTGGTAGAAATCGGCCAGGAGGGCCGGGTCCAGGATGAAGCTCCGCTTCACCCAGGAGCGTTCCTCGGGTACGTACCCCTCCCAGTCCACCAGTTATTGGAATCCCCGGCCCCGTCCACGAACGTCCAGAAGCCTGCGGACGGTCCACGCAGGCTCTCCATCGATGATTCGGGCAGGAGGCGGCGCTGGTCCCGGAGTGCAGAGGTTGGAGGAGTGACATGGTTTTATCCGGGACACGTGAAAAACTGGATGTATCTGCAGTGAAGCTGGCAGCCTCAGCTTCACTGCGGCTGGACTGAGGACTTTGGTGATCGTAAATGGTCCGATGTATCTGTCCTTCAGTTTTTGGGAGTCCACCTGCAGAGGGATGTCCTTAGTTGACAGTCATACCTCCTGCCCGGGCTGGTATGCAGGGGCCGGGGTACGCCGGCGGTCTGCATGGTCCTTAGCCCTTGTCCGGGCTTTCAGAAGGGCAGAGCAGACTGTACACCACACCCGACGGCACCTTCTGAGGTGGGCCTGGACCGAGGGGACCTCGACCTCTCCCTCTACGGCTGGGAACAATGGGGTCTGGTACCCCAAACACACCTCGAAGGGGGAGAGGCCGGTCGCTGAGGAGATCTGACTGTTGTGGGCATACTCGATCCAGGCAGATGTTGACTCCAGGCCGTCGGGTGTGCGGAGGTGACACACCGCAGGGCCTGCTCTAGATCTTGGTTCACCCGCTCTGCCTGTCCATTTGTCTGAGGGTGGTACCCGGACGAGAGGCTCACGGTGGCCCCCAGTTCCCTACAGAAACTCCTCCAGACTTGTGAGGAGAACTGGGGACCATGATCCGAGACTATGTTCGTGGGGATACCATGCAGACGCACAACGTTGTGGACCAGGAGGTCTGCAGTCTCCTGGGCTGTCGGGAGCTTCGGGAGGGCCACGAAGTGGGCCGCCTTGGAGAACCGGTCCACTATCGTCAGGATGGTAGTCATTCCCTGGGACACAGGGAGACCCGTGACAAAGTCCAGGCCTATGTGGGACCAGGGGCGACGAGGCACCGGCAGCGGCTGGAGGAGTCCTTGGGCCTTCTTATATTCTGCCTTGCCCCTGGCACAGGTGGTGCAGGCCTGGACGTACTCCCAGATGTCAGTTTCCATCGATGCCCACCAGAAGCACTGCCGGACCACTGCCACAGTTCTTCGCACCCCTGGGTGGCAGGAGAGCTTAGAACCGTGACAGAAGTCCAAGACTGCAGCCCTGGCTTCTGGTGGGATGTATAATCTCTTCCTAGGTCCATCTCCGGGGTCTGGGTGTCGTGTCAGGGCCTCCCGGACGGTCTTCTCCATGTCCCAGGTGAGGGTTGCGACGACAGTGGACTCTGGGATTATGGTGTCCGGTGGATCCGACAGCTCTGGCTTGACTTCCTCTTCATGCACCGGGGCCGGGGCATTGGACCGTTGGTTTTTGGTCCCGGGGTGGTACGTAATTTGGAAGTCAAACCGACCGAAGAACAGTGACCAACGGGCTTGCCTGGGGTTCAGACGCTTAGCGGTCCAGATGTACTCCAGGTTCCGATGGTCCGTGAAAACCGTGAAAGGAACTGTAGCTCCCTCCAGAAGGTGTCTCCACTCCTCAAGAGCCTCTTTCACAGCTAGTAGTTCCCGATTGCCAACGTCATAGTTCCTTTCAGCCGGGGTCAACCTGCGGGAATAGTAGGCACAAGGATGGAGAACCTTATCGGACTCCCCGCTCTGGGATAGCACGGCTCCTATCCCTGAGTCAAAGGCATCCACTTCGACTATAAACTGGCGATCAGGGTCGGGCTGCACCAGAACAGGTGCAGTCGAGAACCGACGTTTCAACTCCTTAAACGTGGCTTTGCACCGATCCGACCAGGTAAAAGGGACTTTAGTGGAGGTCAGGGCTGTCAGGGGGCTTACAACCTGACTGTAGCCCTTAATGAACCTCCAGTAGAAATTTGCAAAGCCGAGGAACTGTTGCAGTTTCCTACGGCTTGTTGGTTGGGACCAATCTCTCACCACCGCAACCTTGTCCGGATCAGGGGCGACAGAGTTGGAGGAGATAATGAACCCCAGGATTGACAAAATTAGTGCGGTGAAACTCACACTTCTCGCCCTTCACAAACAGTCGGTTCTCCAATAACCGCTGCAGGACCTGACGTACATGCTTGACATGGGTCTCAGGATCCGGGGAGAAGATGAGAATGTCGTCGAGATATACGAAGACGAACCGATGCAGGAAGTCCCGCAAGACGTCATTAACCAATGCTTGGAACGTCGCGGGGGCATTTGTGAGGCCGAACGGCATGACCAGGTACTCAAAATGACCTAAGGGGGTGTTAAATGTCGTCTTCCACTCGTCTCCCTTCCAGATCCGGACCAGGTGGTCCGCATTCCTAAGGTCCAGTTTCATGAAGATTTGGGCTCCATGCAGGGGCGTGAACACTGAATCTAACAGAGGTAATGGGTATCGGTTGAGACTGTGATCTCGTTCAGCCCTCTGTAATCAATGCATGGATGGAGTCCGCCGTCCTTCTTGCCCACAAAAAAGAAATCAGCCCCCATAGGGGAGGTGGAGTTCTGGATCAACCCAGCAGCTAAGGAGTCCCGGATGTAGGTTTCCATTGATTCGCGTTCCGGATGTGAGAGGTTGTACAACCTGCTGGACAGGTACTCAGTGCCCGGTACCAAATCAATGGCACAATCGTACGGACGGTGCGGGGGCAGCGTGGGCGCCAGATCCTTGCTGAAGACGTCAGCAAGGTCATGGTACTCAGCTGGCACCGCCACGAAATTGGGAGGGACTAGAACCTCCTCTTTAGCTGTTACACCGGGTGGAACCGAGGATCCTAGACACTCCATGTGGCAGGTTTTGCTCCACTGCGTCACTACCCCAGATGGCCAATCAATCCGGGGATTGTGCTTTAGCATCCATGGAAAACCCAAAATCACCCAGGAGGTAGAAGGTGTCACAAAAAACACAATCTCCTCCCTGTGATTCGCAGACACGACCAATGTCACGGGCTGTGTCTTGTGTGTGATTAATGGGAGAAGGGTGCCATCTAGTGCCCGTACCGACAAAGGTGACGGTAAGGCCACCAGAGGGAGCCCCACCTCCCTGGCCCATCTGCTGTCCAGCAGATTCCCCTCCGACCCCGTGTCTACCAGTGCTGGGGCGTGAAGGGTTAGATCCCCACTCAGGATCGTTACTGGGATTCGTGCGGATTTGCGGGATCTCCCCTCGTGAGTGTTATGGCCCACCCTTAGCCCAGTCTCTAAGGGCGGGCGTTGTAGTTTAACCGTTTGGGGCAATTTTTCTGTATGTGCTCACTCGAGCCACAGAAAAAGCATTCCCCGCAGGCCAGCCTCTGTTGTCTGTTTTCTGATTTCACTTTAGCCCTGCTCGTGTCCATAGCTTCATCAGCAGGGGGAGCTGTTGCCAAACGGAGTTCTCTGGCAGTGGAGCGGGGGGACGGCGGCACCCTTTCGGACCCGGAAGGAAGAGGGACAGCTCGTGCCCGGCCACGCCCTTCGCCTCGCTCCCGACAATGTTCTTCCAGTCGGTTGTCTAACCGTATAACCAGATCGACAAGCCCATCGAAATCCCATGGCTCATCCTTCGCCAGCAGATACTTATGAAGGCGGCGCGGAGTGCAACATTATTCCAGTCGGCCCTCGCTGCTGCAATGCAGAAGTCGACTGCATAATCGGCTGCACTCCGACGCTCCTGTCTCATCGACAGCAGCACATTCGAAGCGGTCTCGCCTCTATTGGGGTGATCAAACACTTGTTTGAACTCCCGCACAAACCCAGTATATGTCATTAGGAGCCGTGAATTTTGCTCCCAAAGTGCCGTAGCCCAGGCGCATGCCTCTCCTCAAAGCAGGTTTATTACATAAGCCACCCTGCTGGCATCAGACGCGTACATAACAGGACGCTGTGAAAAGACGAGCGAACACTGCATCAAGAAGTCAGCGCATGTCTCGACACAGCCTCCGTACAGCTCAGGAGGGCTTATGTATGCTTCGGGGGGGGGGGGGGGGGGGTCGTGGAACGACCACTGGAATGTCTGTATCTGGCACTCGGGCAGCAGGAGGAGGTGCCGCAGCAGCGCCCTGCGCGTGCGCTTCCACCTGAGCGGTGAGAGCCTCCATCCTCCGATTGAGTACAACATTCTGCTCGGTTACCAAGTCCAACCAAGCAGTGAAGGCGGTTAAGATTTGCTGCAGCTCACCTAATACGCCTCCTGCTGGCCCCTGTGCACCCTGTGTTTCCATTGGTGGTTCACCTGATGGTTGACGCCCCTCGGGATCCATGACGTTGGCCGAGAAATCCTGTTGTGAAAAGTGTGATGACACGGACCCACAACAGTGGGTATAAATGAACGGTCAATGGAAATGCAAAAGTGACAATTTAATGTTGTGAAAAGTGCACAACTGATACAGATACAATTTATACTACAGTCAATCACAAGTTGGTGTCGTGTGGGCAGGCTCGAGGATAGGAGACGCCCATCCAGAGAAGAGTTGGAACCCATACGATATCCACCGCCAACGGATCTGGAACACCCCGGAGCCGCCAAGTCCTGAGTCCCCAGGTGGCCACCGTCTCCAGCTGTCAGATCGGGTACTGCTGGCAGGAAACAGAAACAGTTAATAGTGGGTGTGAGTGAACACACCCAGTAAACAGTCAGCAAATGAGTCCTTCTTCGGGAGGAGAAAACACCTCCACCTCCTGTTTTCACAAATCCTGAGTGTTACCGTGCAGACCCCAATTTCCACTTGTTGAGTACTGGAGTGCAGAGCGGGAACGCCAACTCCAATCAACTCCCTCCGACTCGGCTACAAATGGAAAAGCTGCAAACTCACAAAATCACTGAACAACAGCTACCAGCTCAGATGCAAAGGTACGTTACAACAAAGCTTAGCTGAGATACGTATGTAGACGGCTGAGAGTCTACCTGTACGGTTTGACGATTTCTCGGCAGAGGTGTGGTGTCTTCTCCAGGCTTTTATGGGTGAGGCATGATGAGTAGATGAGTGACAGCTGTCAAAGTTCCTGGTGCTCCTGGCGGCGACTGCGCCCTCTGGTACCTGAAGCCCGCCTTCAGGCAGGGCGCTCTCTGGCGTTGGGCCAGCAGTACCTCCTCTTCGGGCGGCCCACACAACACTTACAGGCAAATATGCATGACCTGAGCAAAACATTCAATGAAACATTAAAATCATACCAAAATATCAGGTAACATGTTCACTTATTGAATTTGGCAGGTCAGGTTGAGCAGAAAGTCTCACTGGATTCACAGCCCCATGAACGTCCCAAAAACCAGACTAGTCTGCAAGATGCAGATTTGATGAAATCAAATGATTTGTTGTGATGCAGAAGGACACTTTCAGTCTGTGGACCTGGAGCATTGAACCATACAACATATTCATTTTATATGACACTAAAAGCTAAGCACTATATATCAAGCATATATCTATGAACCTCTGGTCACATGCTCACATGTGTTGCATTTAACATTCAGAAATACTAAGTCACACTTGTGCAATAATTATGTTGTCTAATCAGCATCTTGATATGCCACACCTGTGAGGTGGGATGGATTATCTCAGCAAAGAAGTGCTCACTAACACATATTTAGACAGATTTGTCAACAATATTTGAAAGAAATAGTTTTTTTGTGTATATTGAAAATGTCTTAGATCTTTAAGTTCAGCTCATGAAAAATGAGAGCGCAAACAAAAGTGTTGCGTTTGTATTTTTGTTCAGTGTAGAAATATGCACAAATGTTTGTGCATTCATTTTATACATTTTACTCTGAATTTTTCCTGAGAATATGGTGAACCATTCCATGTACCGTAAAAATGTACAGTTAGCGTATCATGCACATATAGATTACATCAAATTGTTGTGTTGGAGGTGTAACTCAGTATATGCAGTCTACATTTTGTTGTGTATAAATGTGTAAAATTGGTTATTAATTTATTTGTTTTATAATAGGAAATCTAATGGCTGTTGCTGCCAGTGTAATTTTTTAACTTCTAAGCAATTAGCTGGCAATCAGACTTTCAGTTTTATGCTTTTCAGTCACACACGAGGTGTGGCAGCTCTCTTTATCAAGCTGAAAACTAATCTGCACACTATCACACTCTTTGACCTTCATGCTTACACGAATGTATAAAATTGAACAAGTGTGTTTTCTATCACCTCATTCAAAATGTGGTGATAGTACCCAGGGCATAAAAACAGTCAAGGCTATGGCACTCTTGACATTTGACCTGAATGACCTTGACCCACATGATTGACTTTTTCTTTGACCTTGCAAGGTCAATTCTGAAATCCACATCTCTGCATTTGGGCAAAATTGGGTTTAAAATCAAATTCTGAAAAACTTTTTTTTAAGGTGAATTTCAGGGTCAACCCCCATTGGCATACCAAGATGGTTATGTATTACAGCCCTTCCTTTGGATGATTTTGGTCTCTTCTTCCTATGATTCTTCTGATGTATGATGAATCCTATCCTGGAGAGATAGAACCTGGGACATCTGTAGTAGTGGAAGTCATTTCCAGGATTGGGTGGAGGTTGCTGCCGCTGCTTCTTTCTTCTGCTGCTTTTCTGTATCCTAGCTTACTTTGAGTCTTGAAGTACGGTGCTGTTTAATGTGTGGATGGCCTGTCTCCAAGCAGTGTAGTCTGCTGCCAAAGTCTGAAGTTGGGATGGGGGAACTCTGGAATCTACAGAGTGTGGACTGGAAGTGATCATGGAACCTTTTTCTTTGGCCCATCAAGTGGTTGTGTTCCATTCCAGAGGTCTCCAAGCTTGGTCGAATGCAGCAAAAGAACCTGGGAGGAGTCAGCCAACAAACAGACAGGCAGATTTGTCTTTGATCCTAGTAACTGACCTTTGGCAAATTTAATCTTGCTGAGCTGTTATAGAATGAAGCCCTATATGTGTGCCAAGTTTGATGCAAATTGCAGTGAAAAAAGTTAAATTTTAACCTTTCAGTCCCGAAATGTCCCTTTTGCAAATTTACCATTTTCTGGACAATTCTAAAACCTACCAACATAAATTTCTCTTTTGCAAATTTGCCATTTTCTGAAAAATTCTAAAACCCACCTACATATGTGTGCAAAATGCATCCAAATCAGAATGAAAAACTTTAATTTTAACCTTTGTACAATCCAAATTTTGACCTTTACACCATTTGCTTTTGGCTTTTCCAAAACAATCTCTTTTTTTGGGCAATTCCAGACTCAACCGACATCCACATACCATGTTTGGTGGAAATCAGGCCAAGGATCTGGATCTGGAGTAGGGCCACAAACACACAGATTAATGTTGCTCAAATTAATGTGATGTATTTATTGTGCTGTTAAAACAAAATCAAATGAGAAGCACTTCTTATTATCATTGATGACATTTCCAGGAGGCGTCAGCAAAGCCATTAAAAAAAAAAAACTAACTAAAAAACAGACCACAGAAAATGACATAGTGCAGCCACACACAACAAAACATTCTCACAGTATTACAACAAAATAAAAAAGATGAGTGCCACCACATATGAATGAATAGATCAAAACCATAACACTAGATATAAAAGGCATTTTAAGGAATGTGTCCAAAAACAGTACAAAGTGAACAGGATGAAATTGCTGGATCTTAAATGATAATTGCTGTTGTCAATGTGTAGGAGACTTTAGAGGTAATGACGTGGCAATGACATCCAGCAACTTACCAAGGTCACTTCATCAACAAGCCACAATTCAGTCACTGATCTCTTAATTCCCTTGAAATGCAAATCAATACATGAAGCAATTTGTAAACATTTCTAAGAATCCAGGTTGCTGTCACTGTCGGCCTGTACAGGGAATGACGCCAGGCAGGTCGCTGCCCTTTAATGTGCTCAGCTGTGCTTGGCATCAAACAGGTTTTGTGGCGAGTAGAGCCATGTTAGTTGAAGGCTGTGACTCACCTCTGGACTACAGACACACAGAGGGCCTTTGTTTTTATGAACTCTGATACTTTGATGCAGGTTAAGAGCTGACCGGGTAATGCTGTGCGCTGATAGCAACATGTTGACCGTCAGACAGAATGAGAACAGTTGTTACATGACTTTGAAGGGGAACACATTAAAGGTCACATGTTTCTGGTACTCAAAGCTGTCATGAAAACACGACATAACTGATGATATACATAATGCAATATGAATATTCCTTTGCTTCTGCAGCACCTTTGGCTTTGTTGTCATAGTTGGGGAGAGTCAACCAAGAGCATGCATTTGGATACGGTGCATCCGGAAAGTATTCACAGGGCTTCACTTTATCTACATTTTGTTATGTTATAGCCTTATTTCAAAATGGAGTAAATTTATTGTTCCCTCAAGATTCTACCCACAACATCCCTTATGCTGCATTTGCAAATAATGACGGCACATCACGAATGCCACAAATTATACATTCTTGGCCGCTGATCACGAATGTGATGATTCAGGGCAGAGGTCTCCTCAGGAACTGCTGCAACCTGTTACCAGGCGTTACGATTAATGGCACATGTTGCTGGAGAATTATCACGAACCATTATGCACAGTCAACAATAATGTTCCGCGTAACAGCACATCGTTAAGTTCGGTCACGTTGTGAATGAGGCGAATTGTCTCCACACACACACCCATATTCATCCAACTGTCAGCTGCTGAACAATTCAGATCGCTCCAGTTTTTCCTCAACAGCCACAGCAGAAGAACTTTGTGACTGCATGCTTAGTTGGTTTCTGTGCCATGGAGTGGTGCAGAGAGGAGGAGGACACGGACAGAGGCAGATGTGTGGCTTCACGCGGCTCATGTTTTCCCAAATGTCAGGCACATGCAGCAGGTGCTCACTGAGGAACATTGGAACAAGACTTTTAGCTGACTTGGCGTCACTGTCCTCCTTCAGCATACTGCAGCAATGAAACAGAATACGGTGCAGCAGGGTTTAATTATGCACATGTTAGGAAAGAACACTGTCACGCTCCATTAAGCATCATTACTAATCAAGATGGCTCAACATACTCAGTTGCGACCTCCATGACATGAGGCGAAATGACGGTGGTGCGTGACATTCGTGGAAGATTTTTTGACAGCCAAAAACATGCTCCACGAAAAGCACGAATAACACGCACCAACATGCACTATTAAGAAACCTACTCTGTCAGGAATGTGCCAACAATGATGCAAATATGACAGTCGTAATGTGTCTTGCCTATGTGTAAATGCACCATTAATGACAACATGAAGCAAGTTATTTTATTTGTATTATTATTGCAAATTTATTTAAAAAATAAAAGCAGCAGAAATGTTTCTGTACCCTTCCCCACATTTGTGCTTCGAGGCAATTCTGTCTCGGAGGTCTACAGACAGTTACTTTGACTTCATGCTTGGTTTGTGCTCTGACATGCACTGTCAACTGTGGGACCTTACATTTAGACAGGTGTGTGCCTTTCCAAATCATGTTCAATCAGCTGAATTTACCCCAGGTGGACTCCAGTTAAGCTGTAGAAACATCTCAAGGATGATTAGTGGAAATAGGATGCAGCTGAGCTCACTCTTAACCTTCATGGTAAAGGCTGTGAATACTTGTGATTTCTTAGGTTTATTATTATTATTATTATTATTATTATTATTATTATTATTATTATTATTATTATTATTATTATTATTATTTAAATAAATTTGCAAAAATCTAAAAAAACCCATCAAAACAAAACAAAAAACAAACAAACAAGAAAACATTTCCACACTGTCATTATGGGGTATTGTGTGTAGAAATTTGAGGATAAAAAAAATGAATTTCATCCATTTTGGAATAAAGCTGTATGCTTCACCTTTTCCACAAAATGTGGAAAAAGTGAAGCAATGTAAATATTTTCTGGATGCACTGTAAGTGTAGGTTAAAAAGAACAAACATATATTCATATTTAAAATTGTTTTATTTAAAGGCTGTGACATTTAAAAATTATGATAATTTTCTATCTGAGACAATACGATTTGGACTTTGGTGGAAGTGAGTCACAAAGGCAAACACCTCATCCATCCATTTTCTATACCCACTTACTCTAATTATGGGTCACAGGGGGCTGGAGCCTATCCAAACAGTCATAGGGTGTGAGCCAGGGTACATCCTGGACAGGATGCCAGTCTGTCACAGAGCCACATATAGACAAGGAAACACATTCACACCCGTGTGGACAATTTCATTCATTCATTCATTCATCTTCTACCACTTAGTCCAATTAAGGGTTGCGAGGGGGGCTGGAACCTATCCCAGCAGTCATAGAGCGCGAGGTGGGGTACACCCAGGACAGGACGCTAGTCTGTCGCAGGGCCACAAACAGGCAAACAAACACAGACACACCCATACACACACCTACGAACAATTTAAAGTTTCCAATCCACCTAACCCGCATGTCTTTGGATGTGGGAGGAAGTCGGAGCATCTGGAGGGAACTCACGCAAACACGGGGAGAACATGCAAACTCCACACAGAAAGGCCACAGATGAGAATCGATCCCATTACCTTCTTGCTGTGAGGCAACAGCACGAACCACTAAACCACTGTGCTACCCTGCAAACACCTCAATTCATTTTGTTCACTTGCGCTTTGTTTCATGCACTCTGTTCCTGTTATAATGGTCTAAGCAGTGGGTCACCCCTCTGAGTCTGGTCTGCTTGAGGTTTCTTCCTCAAAAACAAAACAAGGAAAACTAAAAAAGAAGACACCACAGGGAGGTTTTCCTTTTCATGTTTGCCTATGTGCTTTCTCAGGGGCTGGTAAGCTTAGACCTTGGTGCTTTGCAAATACATTGAATTGAATTGTATTTAATTTTTTTTGATTACTTGAGGAAACCTCAAGCAGGCCAGACTGGTGTGATGGCCATCTGATCTGACCATACTAGCAAAACAAACCAACATAATAAAGCAAATGCAAAACAAGGAACTGTCAAATGCAAAACAAGGAAATGTCAAACATGCTGACACAATTTTTTTTTTTTTTGTTAAGCAACCGTATGTATTGAGTCCAATGATCAAAATGACAGATGGCTCAAAAAACAAAGAAGAGGTGAAGAGCAGAGTCCCTGTAAAATGGGCTACAATTGGTAAGTCAGTGTTTACACCCCTCACAGTGTTGTTGATCATAGGATGGTAACTTAATGCCTAGGTACACCCTGGACTTCAAACAGCTCCCACACATAAGGTAATGTCTGGATTTGGGACTGATGGAAATATGGGTGGGTGAATGTACTGTATGTATTTTTGGTCAGTATAATATGATGATAGATGTCATTCCTGTAATCAGTAGTTCCAGTCGTTTCCTTTAGAGGTCAAACTTATGTGGTAATTCCCCCGTTTGTACTTGGCCTGCAAACTTGTATTTTATTTTATTTGATGTAATATCATGTGTCAGTGGCATGCAAACCTTTTGTGGTTGGTATGATTATGCAACTAAAGTCTTCTCTGTAGGGATGGATGCATCCCTCAAATGTGCCACTGCCAATCGACAGGCAGCAATGCTCCTGTTCACTCCTCTGCTCCTGCCTGCCTGCAATGCAGGTGTCATGATCCAGCCCTTGTCCTCATCTTGTGTCCTGCTGTTCCCGTAATTCAGGTTTAAGTTGTTATTGAGTTATATTTTGTTTTTTGTACATCTATCTGTTCTATTCACAGTTTGTCTTCATGTGTGTCTTTGGGTTTTGAGTATTCATCACTTGTGTTCCTTCTAATTTCAGGTTTTCTGTGTTCGACTTCCTCCCTGTGTGTCTGTGTGTATTGACCTTTTCACCTGGTCTTGTCTCTTGCACTGCTGCACCTTGTTTGTCATCACACCTGCCTTCATTTAGCTCGGTTTTCACCATAGTACTAGTTCCTGTTTATGTATTTATGTACAACCCCAATTCCAATGAAGTTGGGACGTTGTGTAAAATGCAAATAAAAGCAGAATACAATGATTTGCAAATCCTCTTCAACCTATATTCAATTGAATACACCACAAAAATGAGATATTTAATGTTCAAACTGATAAACTTTATTGTTTTTGTGCAAATATTTGCTCATTTTGAAATGGATGCCTGCAACACGTTTCAAAAAAGTTGGGACAGTGGTATATTTACCACTGTGTTACATCACCTTTCCTTCTAACAAAACTCAATAAGCATTTGGGAACTGAGGACACTCATGATTGGGTATAAAAGGAGTATCCCCAAAGGTCTCAGCCATTCACAAGCAAAGATTTGGTGAAGATCACCACATTGTGAAGAACTGCATGAAAAAATAGTCCAACAGCTTAAGAACAATGTTTCTCAATGTTCAATTGCAAGGAATTTGGGATTCCATCATCTACAGTCCATAATATAATCAGAAAATTCAGAGATTCTGGAGAACTTTCTACACATAAGCGGCAAGGCCGAAAACCAACATTGAATGCCTGTGACCTTTGATCCCTCAGGCAGCACGGCATTAAAACCAACAACTTTGTGTAAAGGATCTTACCGTGTGGGCTCAGGAAAACTTCAGAAAACCATTGTCAGTTAACACAGTTCGTCGTTACATCTACATGTACAAGTTAAAACTCTACCATGCAAACATCTTCCATTATAGATTTGGGCTTATAATCAGGGACATGGTGAGAATCTTAAATATCTGGGACAGAGCTGGAGTAAAGTTTCTGCTTTTTCACATTGAAAGGAATCAGCTGAGGTGGTTTGGGTATCTGGTGAGGACGCCTCCTGGTCATCTCCCTTGGGAGATCTTTCAGGCATGTTCAACTGGGAGGAGGCCCTGGAGAATGATATTGTGGAGGGAATATATTCCCCAGCAGACTTGGGAATACCTCAGGATGCTCCTGGAGGAGTTAAAAGACTTGGTCAAGAACAGGGAAGTGTAAAGTGAGCTACTTGGTTCGCTGCCACCTCAACCAGACATGGATAGAAGTTGACTGACTGATTGAATGATTGGTTGATTGATTCATTGATTTAATTTACGTACAAATGGAATTGTAAATACATGAAAAATACATAAAAAATACAAAGATGACACAAGAGAGTGAAAAAACAATGTTGTATGGTGTTTCGTGCCAGATTTATACTCACAGGTCTCTCTTGGATTTACAGAAAAAGGTCCATAAAAGAAGAAACACCCAGTGAGCTGGAATTCTTTGAACAAAAATGCCTAGTTGATGGCAGAGGTCAGGGAAGAATGACTGCACTGGTTTGATGTAAATTACTCTCACAACCAAGTCACGCATAAGAGCATATCTAAATACACAAGTTAAACTCAATGGGCTGCCACAGCAGAAGACCACAGTGGATGCTTTCGTGTCAGCAAAGAACAGGAAAGTGAGGCTCCACTGGGCACAAACTAACCAAAATTGGACAATGGAAAATTGGAAGAATGTTGTCTTGGTTTGATGAGTCTCAAATTCTGCTGCAACCTTCAAACTATGTTGTCTGAATTTTACATAAATAAACATTATGGAAGAATGGCTCTATTTTGCATTTTATCAACACCTGGGGATGATAGTGATGATGTAATATGCAATGCTACAAACTGCATTATCATGTCAGTGAGGACCAAACTGAAGAATGTTTCCAGCACTATCTTATATATATATATACGCTATGATTTATTTCAGCTTTTGAGGCTTCAGATGTCTGAAAGCAACAAGGGATCCAACTCTGTACAAGCAAATTGAACTGGCCAGTGAGTACACCTTGTATTGGGCAGGTTCTGATGTGGCCTGCGTTAATGGGTGCGTCAAGTGCAGACAGCACTTGTTCAGTCACTTGTGAAAGTACTTTAATGCTTGAGCGCCGGCAGAATACCACCACCAAAGATATGTTACCTACAATTTTTAAAAATATTGAGTGGTACATCACATTTAGCATATTAGCATTACCTTTTATTGGTGAACGTGAGGGCAACATGGAAGGGGAACATACTTGTGTACCTTACAGGCTTGAGAGAAAGTGCCAATATTTGATTAAATATTGAAAACTTTATTCTTACCTTGTCCTCTTCGAATCTATGAAAGGTTGCACTTCCTACACCTTATGAAGCAGTACTACAAAGTGTTGAGCTAAGTCCCAGTCTGAGACTGACTCAAGGCTTTAACTAAAGGCACCTTGACACTTGCACAAATTTGATCTCTGCACTGGCATGCCAATAAGTAAATGCGTTGTACACTGGGTGTGAAAATTCTGAGATGTTCAAAACTACGCATTAATTTCATGCCTCTTGCATGAACTAGTTGTGAATATTGCACAACCTATTTGAAAACACTGTGTGTGTGCAGGGCATCTGAACCTGAAAATAGATTTTGATGAGAAGTTGCAACATAACTTAGAAAACCTTGTCGTGTTTCTTCTGCCCTCCACTGGACTGCTTTCCTTTTCTCAATAGGGAGAAGAAGATCTGCTTGGAAAGTCAGCTGCCATCCATCCTAATGAGACGATCCAACCACCAAAGCTGGTTCTTGATGGTGACACATCCACCATCGACCAAAAGACCATCTTCCACAGAACTTGCCAGAACTTAGAGCACCTTAGAGCAATTGTAAGGAACACTCAACACTATGGGGTGAAGTTCTGAAAATTATGCAGCATGATTCATTCATTTGGGCAGGGGTGGTGGCCAAGTGGCTAGTGCACTTGGTTTCAGTGTGGTAGGTTCCTGGTTCAAACCCCACCGCTGCCACATTTCCCCATGTAATGTGTAGTTGTGTCAGAAAGGGCATCCGGTATTAAACTTGTGCCGATTCACCTCAGATTTGCTGTGGTAACCCCGTGTGCAAACAAGGGAGCGACCAATGGGACTTACCTTTAAGCAGGAATCATTAATTTGTCAAACAGACATTTTAAGCCCTATTAGGCAAATTTCAGTTACTGTAATACGTGCACTTTAAAATGTTGAAATTATTCAAAGATTTGTTTTACGTCAAAATGAGAAAACAATATCATGGATATGAAGAATTGCAGGAACCCAAATACAGATCAGTTAAATTAAAAAATAAATACACAGACGATGAACCAATGGATGTAATGTTTGGAAACATAAGTCTTGCAAAGTGTCTCCTCTGCTATAAAAAAAAAACATCTAAAATTTGAAATCTACACATGCAGTAGAAAGTAATTTTTAATCTGCTTAATATTACCATTTTACATCATATAATATGTATTTCTCTAAAAATTATGTAATCCTTGTTAATTTATATACAGCAAGTTAGTTAATATTCATGACAGTGTATATTAAAAATGCATGAATGGTTGTGTAGTTAGTACAAATAGAATAAATGTATTATTATTATTAATTTTGTAAGTGCAGCCGGTCTGCTCTGTGTAAGCCTGATCCCGTCAGATCTCAGAAGCTAAGCCGTGCAGCATCTGGTTAGTACTTGGATGGGAGACCTCTTTGGAACACCAGCATCTGTGTGTGTTTCTCCAGATTACACTGGAGTTGCATCAGGAAGGGCATCCAGCGTAAAACTTGTGCCAAATGCCAATGCGGATCTGGCTGTATCTGCTGTGGCAAACCAGAAGAAAACGGGAGCAGCCAAATGGACAACAACAATTATTTTTTAAGTACTGGATAGGGTTTTCCAATGAGTGAACATCTCGAGAGAGTTCTGGCAATCTCCAAAAAAAAAAAAAACCCTGTACCAGTGTAAGCATTGCCCCCCCATCTATGTCTACCACAACAATCACTGCATTCTTGGCCTTAAACCAGGACTAACAAGCTTAAACCACCTCAAATGGGTGGTCTGAGTTTTTCTCTTTTATGTCATACTGTCACGAAATGCATCAGATTTTTGTGACGCGGTCAAGTTTAGTTCATTGATTTTAACTCTAACCATAATCCTAATTCCGACCATAGTGTCTGCCTCCCCCTCAGCATCACCCCCCCAAATTTTTTTTGATGACGGTATCATGAAATAATAGTTTAAATCACTTTTCGTGATGCCATCAAGAACTTGGCATGAGATTGAAATTTTAGACCTTTGGACTAGAGTTACATGGGTCTAACTTGTCTCGTACGTTCCCATAGCACACCACCATATTTAGTCTTTGACTAAATATGGTGGTGTGCTTAGTCTCAGTCTATCCTTGGTAGTACTGCTTCATAAAACCACGTCCTGGTGTACTTTGGATAACAGTTGCACCACCTGTAGCACAATCACTGCCAGGTATAATTTTGGGCTTAGCCAGAGATGCACCTTACTCATTACTGTACTAATGCCAAAGGTTCAGAGGTACTGGAATAACTCTTAAGATTTATACTCCAGACACTCATCGCTCATCTTGAACCTCTTATCCAGGATCGGGTCGCGGGGACAACAGCTGTAGCAGGGGACCCCAGACTTCCTTTTCCCATTTATACTCCAACATTATTTAAAAAAAAAAAAATATATGTGTACACTTTTCCTTCTATTAGTTAATAGAAATATTTCTGAATAAATAATATGAAAGATAATGCTGCGGTACCTAAATTGTCTGTGTATTTTTATCTTCTCTACTGGTGGTTGGCTCTCACTGCGGTATTGTATCACTTCCTGTTCCGGAGCACAGCGGTGTTTTTCTGTATCTGTTAGCTGTTTAATCAGAGTTGTAGTCTTACACACCTCTCTGCAGCTTCTCTCCCCCTGCCATCCCCTCATTACCCCATCCCCGTAGAGACGGTGCCTGCTCCCAGACCACCAATAACCAGCAAAAATCTATTTAAGCATAAAAATTCAAAAAGAAAAAATAATATAGCACCTTCAACTGCACCACAGACTAAAACAGTTAAATGTGGTCTATTAAACATTAGGTCTCTCTCTTCTAAGTCCCTGTTGGTAAATGATATAATAATTGATCAACATATTGATTTATTCTGCCTTACAGAAACCTGGTTACAGCAGGATGAATATGTTAGTTTAAATGAGTCAACCCCCCCGAGTCACACTAACTGTCAGAATGCTCGTAGCACGGGCCGGGGCGGAGGATTAGCAGCAATCTTCCATTCCAGCTTATTAATTAATCAAAAACCCAGACAGAGCTTTAATTCATTTGAAAGCTTGACTCTTAGTCTTGTCCATCCAAATTGGAAGTCCCAAAAACCAGTTTTATTTGTTATTATCTATCGTCCACCTGGTCGTTACTGTGAGTTTCTCTGTGAATTTTCAGACCTTTTGTCTGACTTAGTGCTTAGCTCAGATAAGATAATTATAGTGGGCGATTTTAACATCCACACAGATGCTGAGAATGACAGCCTCAACACTGCATTTAATCTATTATTAGACTCTATTGGCTTTGCTCAAAAAGTAAATGAGTCCACCCACCACTTTAATCATATCTTAGATCTTGTTCTGACTTGTGGTATGGAAATAGAAGACTTAACAGTATTCCCTGAAAACTCCCTTCTGTCTGATCATTTCTTAATAACATTTACATTTACTCTGATGGACTACCCAGCAGTGGGGAATAAGTTTCATTACACTAGAAGTCTTTCAGAAAGCGCTGTATCTAGGTTTAAGGATATGATTCCTTCTTTATGTTCTCTAATGCCATATACCAACACAGTGCAGAGTAGCTACCTAAACTCTGTAAGTGAGATAGAGTATCTCGTCAGTAGTTTTACATCCTCATTGAAGACAACTTTGGATGCTGTAGCTCCTCTAAAAAAGAGAGCTTTAAATCAGAAGTGCCTGACTCCGCGGTATAACTCACAAACTCGTAGCTTAAAGCAGATAACCCGTAAGTTGGAGAGGAAATGGCGTCTCACTAACTTAGAAGATCTTCACTTAGCCTGGAAAAAGAGTCTGTTGCTCTATAAAAAAGCCCTCCGTAAAGCTAGGACATCTTTCTACTCATCACTAATTGAAGAAAATAAGAACAACCCCAGGTTTCTTTTCAGCACTGTAGCCAGGCTGACAAAGAGTCAGAGCTCTATTGAGCTGAGTATTCCATTAACTTTAACTAGTAATGACTTCATGACTTTCTTTGCTAACAAAATTTTAACTATTAGAGAAAAAATTACTCATAACCATCCCAAAGACGTATCGTTATCTTTGGCTGCTTTCAGTGATGCCGGTATTTGGTTAGACTCTTTCTCTCCGATTGTTCTGTCTGAGTTATTTTCATTAGTTACTTCATCCAAACCATCAACATGTTTATTAGACCCCATTCCTACCAGGCTGCTCAAGGAAGCCCTACCATTATTTAATGCTTCGATCTTAAATATGATCAATCTATCTTTGTTAGTTGGCTATGTACCACAGGCTTTTAAGGTGGCAGTAATTAAACCATTACTTAAAAAGCCGTCACTTGACCCAGCTATCTTAGCTAATTATAGGCCAATCTCCAACCTTCCTTTTCTCTCAAAAATTCTTGAAAGGGTAGTTGTAAAACAGCTAACTGATCATCTGCAGAGGAATGGTCTATTTGAAGAGTTTCAGTCAGGTTTTAGAATTCATCATAGTACAGAAACAGCATTAGTGAAGGTTACAAATGATCTTCTTATGGCCTCGGACAGTGGACTCATCTCTGTGCTTGTTCTGTTAGACCTCAGTGCTGCTTTTGATACTGTTGACCATAAAATTTTATTACAGAGATTAGAGCATGCCATAGGTATTAAAGGCACTGCGCTGCGGTGGTTTGAATCATATTTGTCTAATAGATTACAATTTGTTCATGTAAATGGGGAATCTTCTTCACAGACTAAAGTTAATTATGGAGTTCCACAAGGTTCTGTGCTAGGACCAATTTTATTCACTTTATACATGCTTCCCTTAGGCAGTATTATTAGACGGTATTGCTTAAATTTTCATTGTTACGCAGATGATACCCAGCTTTATCTATCCATGAAGCCAGAGGACACACACCAATTAGCTAAACTGCAGGATTGTCTTACAGACATAAAGACATGGATGACCTCTAATTTCCTGCTTTTAAACTCAGATAAAACTGAAGTTATTGTACTTGGCCCCACAGATCTTAGAAACATGGTGTCTAACCAGATCCTTACTGTGGATGGCATTACCCTGACCTCTAGTAATACTGTGAGAAATCTTGGAGTCATTTTTGATCAGGATATGTCATTCAAAGCGCATATTAAACAAATATGTAGGACTGCTTTTTTGCATTTACGCAATATCTCTAAAATCAGAAAGGTCTTGTCTCAGAGTGATGCTGAAAAACTAATTCATGCATTTATTTCCTCTAGGCTGGACTATTGTAATTCATTATTATCAGGTTGTCCTAAAAGTTCCCTAAAAAGCCTTCAGTTAATTCAAAATGCTGCAGCTAGAGTACTGACGGGGACTAGAAGGAGAGAGCATATCTCACCCATATTGGCCTCTCTTCATTGGCTTCCTGTTAATTCTAGAATAGAATTTAAAATTCTTCTTCTTACTTATAAGGTTTTGAATAATCAGGTCCCATCTTATCTTAGGGACCTCGTAGTACCATATCACCCCAATAGAGCGCTTCGCTCTCAGACTGCAGGCTTACTTGTAGTTCCTAGGGTTTGTAAGAGTAGAATGGGAGGCAGAGCCTTCAGCTTTCAGGCTCCTCTCCTGTGGAACCAGCTCCCAATTCGGATCAGGGAGACAGACACCCTCTCTACTTTTAAGATTAGGCTTAAAACTTTCCTTTTTGCTAAAGCTTATAGTTAGGGCTGGATCGGGTGACCCTGAACCATCCCTTAGTTATGCTGCTATAGACGTAGACTGCTGGGGGGTTCCCATGATGCACTGTTTCTTTCTCTTTTTGCTCTGTATGCACCACTCTGCATTTAATCATTAGTGATCGATCTCTGCTCCCCTCCACAGCATGTCTTTTTCCTGGTTCTCTCCCTCAGCCCCAACCAGTCCCAGCAGAGGACTGCCCCTCCCTGGGCCTGGTTCTGCTGGAGGTTTCTTCCTGTTAAAAGGGAGTTTTTCCTTCCCACTGTAGCCAAGTGCTTGCTCACAGGGGGTCGTTTTTGACCATTGGGGTTTTACATAATTATTGTATGGCCTTGCCTTACAATATAAAGCGCCTTGGGGCAACTGTTTGTTGTGATTTGGCGCTATATAAAAAAATTGATTGAACTGAATTGAATTAATCTGCGCAGTTAGATTGATCTAGTTATCTAGATTACGATTTGTTTCCCAGTGTAATATTCACGTGCCTTAACTAAAGCACTCCTTCTGCTGAATCACCTCTAAATTATTTACACATTATTCACTTTGCGTGTTTTTAGGAATCCGCTAGCTTAGCGCAGCTACTAGCTCTTAGCCGATTTAGCATGGCGGCTTCTCCTGTCTTTCCCGCACTTTTCTGCTCTGGGTGTGAAATGTTTAGTTATTCCTCGGCCTCCTTTAGCAGTAACGGTACTTGTAATAAGTGTAGCTTATTCATAGCTTTGGAGGCCAGGCTGGGCGAATTGGAGACTCGGCTCCGCACCGTGGAAAATTCTACAGCTAGCCAGGCCCCTGTAGTCGGTGCGGACCAAGGAAGCTTAGCCGCCGTTAGTTACCCCCTGGCAGATCCCGAGCAGCCGGGAAAGCAGGCCGACTGGGTGACTGTGAGGAGGAAGCGTAGTTCTAAACAGAAGCCCTGTGTACACCGCCAACCCGTCCACATTTCTAACCGTTTTTCCCCACTCGACAACACACCCGCCAAGGATCAAACTCTGGTTATTGGTGACTCCGTTTTGAGAAATGTGAAGTTAGCGACACCAGCAACCATAGTCAATTGTCTTCCGGGGGCCAGAGCAGGCGACATTGAAGGAAATTTGAAACTGCTGGCTAAGGCTAAGCGTAAATTTGGTAAGATTGTAATTCACGTCGGCAGTAATGACACCCGGTTACGCCAATCGGAGGTCACTAAAATTAACATTAAATCGGTGTGTAACTTCGCAAAAACAATGTTGGACTCTGTAGTTTTCTCTGGGCCCCTCCCCAATCGGACCGGGAGTGACATGTTTAGCCGCATGTTCTCCTTGAATTGTTGGCTGTCTGAGTGGTGTCCAAAAAAATGAGGTGGGCTTCATGGATAATTGGCAAAGCTTCTGGGGAAAACCTGGTCTTGTTAGGAGAGATGGCATCCATCCCACTTTGGATGGAGCAGCTCTCATTTCTAGAAATCTGGCCAATTCTCTTAAATCCTCCAAACCGTGACTATCCAGGGTTGGGACCAGGAAGCAGAGTTGTAGTCTTACACACCTCTCTGCAGCTTCTCTCCCCCTGCCATCCCCTCATTACCCCATCCCCGTAGAGATGGTGTCTGCTCCCAGACCACCAATAACCAGCAAAAATCTATTTAAGCATAAAAATTGAAAAAGAAAAAATAATATAGCACCTTCAACTGCACCACAGACTAAAACAGTTAAATGTGGTCTATTAAACATTAGGTCTCTCTCTTCTAAGTCCCTGTTAGTAAATGATATAATAATTGATCAACATATTGATTTATTCTGCCTTACAGAAACCTGGTTACAGCAGGATGAATATGTTAGTTTAAATGAGTCAACACCCCCGAGTCACATTAACTGTCAGAATGCTCGTAGCACGGGCCGAGGCGGAGGATTAGCAGCAATCTTCCATTCCAGCTTATTAATTAATCAAAAACCCAGACAGAGCTTTAATTCATTTGAAAGCTTGACTCTTAGTCTTGTCCATCCAAATTGGAAGTCCCAAAAACCAGTTTTATTTGTTATTATCTATCGTCCACCTGGTCGTTACTGTGAGTTTCTCTGTGAATTTTCAGACCTTTTGTCTGACTTAGTGCTTAGCTCAGATAAGATAATTATAGTGGGCGATTTTAACATCCACACAGATGCTGAGAATGACAGCCTCAACACTGCATTTAATCTATTATTAGACTCTATTGGCTTTGCTCAAAATGTAAATGAGTCCACCCACCACTTTAATCATATCTTAGATCTTGTTCTGACTTATGGTATGGAAATAGAAGACTTAACAGTATTCCCTGAAAACTCCCTTCTGTCTGATCATTTCTTAATAACATTTACATTTACTCTGATGGACTACCCAGCAGTGGGGAATAAGTTTCATTACACTAGAGGTCTTTCAGAAAGCGCTGTAACTGTTGGGAAAGTGTAGGAGCACGGACCCACAACAGGGGGCGCAAATGAACGGACAATGGATAAAGCCAAATGCAACACTTTACTGTTGTGAAAATGCACAACAACAACAGATTACAATAGTGAATGAAGTCAAATACAAGATGTCATGTGGGCAGGCCCGAAGATAGGAGACATCAGTCCGAAGTCGAACCGGAACCACACGATTTCCTCCGCCACCGAACCCCGGGAATACTGGAGCCGCCAAGTCCCGAACTCCCAGGTGGCCACTGCCTTCGCGTATCAGATCTGGTACTGCTGGCGAGGAGCAAACACAGTTAGAAGTGGGTGCGTGTGCACCCAGCAACACGTATGGTGGGAAACCACCTCCACCTCTCGTCGAAAAAAGGAACAGAATGAATACTGTCCAACTCACACAAGTAACAGATATTCCTGTCAACAAACACAGTCAGCTGAGAATATTACCTCCTTAGTAGAGCAATATCTCGGCAATCAGGTGGAGATGCCGTCTTACTGATATACCTCTGTAGATCTGGTGATTGATGACAGCTGTCGTCGGTGATAAGTGACAGCTGTCATCCCGGCTGCTCCTGTGAGGCGGCAGCGCCCTCTGGTGCCTGGAGCCCGCACTCCAGGCAGGGCGCCCTCTGGTGGTGGTGGGCCAGCAGTACCTCCTCTTCAGCGGCCCACACAACAGGACCCCCCCCTCAACGGGCGCGGCGGTAGAAGTCAGCCAGGAGGGCCGGGTCCAGGATGAAGCTTCTCTTCACCCAGGAGCGTTCTTCGGGGCCGTACCCCTCCCAGTCCACCAAATACTGGAAGCCCCGGCCCATCTGCCGGCGCACTGTCCAAGCCGGCTTGCCATCGATGATCCGGGCAGGAGGTGGTGTCGGACCCGGAGTGCAGAGGGGTGAGGTGTGATGCGGTTTAATCCTTGACACGTGGAACACGGGATGGATCCGCAGCGAGGCCGGAAGCTGAAGCCTCACTGCGGCGGGACTGATGACCTTGAGAATCTTAAATGGTCCTATGTACCGTTCCTGTAATTTTGGGGAGGCCACTTGCAGTGGAATGTCCTAGGTTGACAACCACACTTCCTGCCCAGGACGATACGTAGGAGCCGGGGTCCGCCGCCGGTCTGCATGGGCCTTTGTCCTCATCCGGGCCCTCAGCAAAGCAGAACGGGCGGCACGCCACACCCGACGGCACTTCTGCAGGTGGGCCTGGACCGAGGGCACACCGACCTCTCCCTCAACCACCGGGAACAACGGGGGCTGATACCCCAGACACACCTCAAAAGGGGAGAGGCCGGTGGCGGACGACACTTGGCTGTTGTGGGCATACTCGATCCAGGCCAGATGGGTACTCCAGGCCACCGGGTGCGCGGCTGTCACGCAACACAGGGTCTGCTCCATCTCTTGATTGGCCCGTTCTACTTGCCCGTTGGTTTGGGGATGATACCCGGATGAGAGACTGACCGTGGCCCCCAGTTCCCGGCAGAAGCTCCTCCAGACGTGCGAGGAGAACTGGGGACCGCGATCGGAGACAATGTCTGTTGGGATCCCATGCAGCCGGACGACGTGGTGGACCAGGAGGTCCGCTGTCTCCTGGGCTGTTGGGAGCTTCAGGAGGGCCACGAAGTGGGCCGCCTTGGAGAATCGGTCCACTATCGTGAGAATGGTGGTGTTGCCCTGGGACGGCGGGAGGCCCGTGACAAAATCCAGGCCGATGTGGGACCAGGGGCGATGAGGCACGGGCAGCGGCTGTAACAATCCCGAAGCCTTGCGATGGTCGGCCTTGCCCCTGGCGCAGGTGGTACAGGCCTGGATATACTCCTGGACGTCGGCCTCTAGGGACGCCCACCAGAAGCGCTGCCGGACAACTGCCACGGTTCTGCGCACCCCTGGATGACAGGAGAGCTTAGAGCCGTGACAGAAGTCCAAGACTGCAGCCCTAGCTTCTGGTGGGACGTAAAGTCTATTCTTCGGTCCAGTTCCGGGGTCCGGGCTTCGTGCCAGGGCCTCCCGGACGGTTCTCTCTATGTCCCAGGTGAGGGTGGCCACGATAGTGGACTCCGGGATGATTGGTTCCGGTGGATCCGACAACTCCGTTTTGACTTCGTCTTCATGTACCCGGGACAAAGCATCCGATCTCTGTTTTTTGGTCCCGGGACGGTAGGTGATCCGGAAGTCAAAACGGCCGAAGAACAGTGACCAGCGGGCTTGCCTGGGATTCAGCCGCTTGGCGGTCCTGATATACTCCAGGTTCCGGTGGTCAGTGAAAACCGTGAATGGCACGGACGTTCCCTCCAACAGATGTCTCCACTCTTCTAGAGCCTCTTTCACCGCAAGGAGTTCTCGATTGCCGACGTCATAGTTCCGTTCGGCCGGGGTCAACCTGCGGGAAAAATAGGCACACGGGTGAAGGACCTTATCGGTCTTCCCGCTCTGGGACAGCACAGCTCCTATCCCTGAGTCCGAGGCGTCCACTTCAACCACTAACTGGCGGCTAGGATCGGGCTGCACCAGAATGGGTGCAGACGAGAAGCGCCGTTTCAACTCCTTGAACGCGGCATCGCAACGATCCGACCAGGTGAAGGGGACTTTTGGTGAGGTCAGGGCTGTCAGGGGGCTAACTACCTGACTGTAGCCCTTAATGAACCTCCTGTAGAAATTAGCAAAGCCGAGGAACTGTTGCAGCTTCCTACGGCTTGTGGGTTGGGGCCAGTCTCTCACCGCCGCAACCTTGGCCGGATCAGGAGCGACGGAGTTGGAGGAGATGATAAACCCCAGGAAGGACAAAGATGTGCGGTGGAACTCACACTTCTCGCCCTTCACAAACAGCCGGTTCTCCAACAACCGCTGCATGACCTGACGTACATGTCGGACATGGGTCTCAGGATCCGGAGAAAAGATGAGTATATCGTCTAGATACACAAAGACGAATTGGTGCAGGAAATCCCGCAAGACATCATTAACCAAAGCTTGGAATGTTGCGGGGGCGTTAGTAAGACCGAACGGCATGACCAGGTACTCAAAGTGACCTAAGGGGGTGTTAAATGCCGTCTTCCACTCGTCTCCCTTCCGGATCCGAACCAGGTGATACGCATTTCTGAGATCTAGTTTGGTGAATATTCGGGCTGCATGCAGGGGCGTGAACACCGAATCCAACAGGGGCAACGGGTATCGATTGCGAACCGTGATTTCGTTCAGTCCCCTGTAATCAATGCATGGACGAAGTCCGCCATCTTTTTTACCCACAAAAAAGAAACCTGCACCCATCGGGGAGGTGGAATTCCGGATCAACCCGGCGGCTAAAGAGTCCCGGATGTAGGTCTCCACTGATTCGCGCTCAGGCTGTGAGAGGTTGTACAGCCTGCTGGACGGGAACTCACCGCCTGGAACCAAGTCAATGGCACAATCGTATGGACGGTGGGGGGGAAGGGTGAGCGCCAGATCCTTGCTGAACACATCCACAAGGTCGTGGTACTCCACCGGCACCGTCCCTAGATTGGGTGGGACTCTGACCTCCTCCTTAGCCTGGGAACCGGGAGGTACCGAGGAACCTAAACATACCCGATGGCAGGTTTCGCTCCACTGAACCACTACCCCGGACGGCCAATCGATCCGGGGATTGTGTTTTAACATCCAAGGGAACCCTAAAATAACACGGGAGGTAGTTGGAGTTACAAAAAACTCAATCTCCTCCCGGTGATTTCCTGACACCACCAGAGTTACTGGTGGTGTCCTGTGTGTGATTGGAGGGAGGAGGGAGCCATCTAGTGCCCGTACCTGCACAGGCAAAGTAAGAGCCACCAGAGGGAGCCCTATCTCCCTGGCCCATCTGCTGTCTAACAGATTCCCTTCAGAGCCCGTGTCCACCAGTGCTGGGGCCTTCAGGGTTAAATCCTCATAAAGGATTGTAACTGGGAGTCGTGTGGCAATGTGGGTGTGTCCCACGTGAATGTCTCGGCCCACCCCTAGCCCAGTTTCTATTGGTGGGCGTTGGCGTTTAACCGCTCGGGGCAGTCTCTTACCTGATGCTCTATCGAGCCACAAACAAAACACGCTCCGCGGGCCAGCCTCCTCTGTCTATCTGGTGCCCTAAATGTGGCCCTGCTCGTGTCCATAGCTTCGTCAGCAGGGGGAGCTGTCACCACACGGAGCGCAGGGGCCGTGGAGCGTGGGGAGGGCGGAACGCGGTCGGAACCGGAAGGGAGAGGGACGACGCGTGCCCGGTCACGCCCTTCATCTCGTTCCCGATGGCGTTCTTCTAACCGATTGTCTAAACTTATGACGAGATCGATAAGCCCATCTAAATCCCGCGGTTCGTCCTTAGCCACCAGGTGCTCCTTTAGAACCAGTGACAGTCCGTTTACAAAGGCGGCGCGGAGGGCAGTGCTATTCCAGCCGGACCTTGCAGCCGCGATGCGGAAGTCGACTGCATAGGCAGCTGCACTCCGGCGCCCCTGTCTTATTGACAGCAGCACGGCTGAAGCGGTCTCACCTCTATTTGGGTGATCGAACACTGTTCTGAACTCCCTCACAAACCCATCATACACCTGAAGGAGCCGTGAATTCTGCTCCCAGAGCGCTGTAGCCCAAGCGCGTGCCTCACCACGAAGCAAATTTATGACATAAGCTACTTTACTAGCATCAGTCGCGTACATAACGGGACGTTGTGCGAAGACGAGCGAACACTGCATAAGGAAATCAGCGCACGTCTCCACACAACCGTTGTACGGCTCTGGCGGGCTTATGTATGCTTCCGGGGATGGTGGGAGGGGTCGTTGAACGACCTGTGGAATGTCATTGTTTCGCACAGGGTTGGCAGGAGGGAGAGCCGCAGCATCGCCCTGAGGGCGCGCTTCCACCTGCGCGGCGAGAGCCTCCACCCTGCGGTTAAGGAGGACGTTCTGCTCGGTCATTAAATCCATCTGAGCCGTGAAAGCAGTGAGGATTCGCTGCAACTCACCGATCATTCCTCCTGCGGACGCCTGTGCGCCCTGTTCTTCCATTGGCCGTTCAACAGCCGGTTGACGCCCCTCGGGATCCATGACATTGGCCGAGATATCCTGTTGGGAAAGTGTAGGAGCACGGACCCACAACAGGGGGCGCAAATGAACGGACAATGGATAAAGCCAAATACAACACTTTACTGTTGTGAAAATGCACAACAACAACAGATTACAATAGTGAATGAAGTCAAATACAAGATGTCATGTGGGCAGGCCCGAAGATAGGAGACATCAGTCCGAAGTCGAACCGGAACCACACGATTTCCTCCGCCACCGAACCCCGGGAATACTGGAGCCGCCAAGTCCCGAACTCCCAGGTGGCCACTGCCTTCGCGTGTCGGATCTGGTACTGCTGGCGAGGAGCAAACACAGTTAGAAGTGGGTGCGTGTGCACCCAGCAACACGTATGGTGGGAAACCACCTCTCGTCGAAAAAAGGAACAGAATGAATACTGTCCAACTCACACAAGTAACAGATATTCCTGTCAACAAACACAGTCAGCTGAGAATATTACCTCCTTAGTAGAGCGATATCTCGGCAATCAGGTGGAGATGCCGTCTTGCTGATATACCTCTGTAGATCTGGTGATTGATGACAGCTGTCGTCGGTGATAAGTGACAGCTGTCATCCCGGCTGCTCCTGTGAGGTGGCAGCGCTCTCTGGTGCCTGGAGCCCGCACTCCAGGCAGGGCGCCCTCTGGTGGTGGTGGGCCAGCAGTACCTCCTCTTCAGCGGCCCACACAACAGTAACTAGGTTTAAGGATATGATTCCTTCTTTATGTTCTCTAATGCCATATACCAACACAGTGCAAAGTAGCTACCTAAACTCTGTAAGTGAGATAGAGTATCTTGTCAATAGTTTTACATCCTCATTGAAGACAACTATGGATGCTGTAGCTCCTCTGAAAAAGAGAGCTTTAAATCAGAAGTGCCTGACTCTGTGGTATAACTCACAAACTCGTAGCTTAAAGCAGATAACCCGTAAGTTGGAGAGGAAATGGCATCTCACTAATTTAGAAGATCTTCACTTAGCCTGGAAAAAGAGTCTGTTGCTCTATAAAAAAGCCCTCCGTAAAGCTAGGACATCTTTCTACTCATCACTAATTGAAGAAAATAAGAACAACCCCAGGTTTCTTTTCAGCACTGTAGCCAGGCTGACAAAGAGTCAGAGCTCTATTGAGCTGATTATTCCATTAACATTAACTAGTAATGACTTCATGACTTTCTTTGCTAACAAAATTTTAACTATTAGAAAAAAAATTACTCATAACCATCCCAAAGACGTATCGTTATCTTTGGCTGCTTTCAGTGATGCCGGTATTTGGTTAGACTCTTTCTCTCCGATTGTTCTGTCTGAGTTATTTTCATGCATTTATTTCCTCTAGGCTGGACTACTGTAATTCATTATTATCAGGTTGTCCTAAAAGTTCCCTAAAAAGCCTTCAGTTAATTCAAAATGCTGTAGCTAGAGTACTGGCGGGGACTAGAAGGAGAGAGCATATCTCACCCATATTGGCCTCTCTTCATTGGCTTCCTGTTAATTCTAGAATAGAATTTAAAATTCTTCTTCTTACTTATAAGGTTTTGAATAATCAGGTCCCATCTTATCTTAGGGACCTCGTAGTACCATATCACCCCAATAGAGCGCTTCACTGTCAGACTGCAGGCTTACTTGTAGTTCCTAGGGTTTGTAAGAGTAGAATGGGAGGCAGAGCCTTCAGCTTTCAGGCTCCTCTCCTGTGGAACCAGCTCCCAATTCAGATCAGGGAGACAGACACCCTCTCTACTTTTAAGATTAGGCTTAAAACTTTCCTTTTTGCTAAAGCTTATAGTTAGGGCTGGATCAGGTGACCCTGAACCATCCCTTAGTTATGCTGCTATAGACGTAGACTGCTGGGGGGTTCCCATGATGCACTGTTTCTTGCTCTTTTTGCTCTGTATGCACCACTCTGCATTTAATCATTAGTGATCGATCTCTGCTCCCCTCCACAGCATGTCTTTTTCCTGGTTCTCTCCCTCAGCCCCAACCAGTCCCAGCAGAAGACTGCCCCTCCCTGAGCCTGGTTCTGCTGGAGGTTTCTTCCTGTTAAAAGGGAGTTTTTCCTTCCCACTGTAGCCAAGTGCTTGCTCACAGGGGGTCGTTTTGACCGTTGGGGTTTTACATAATTATTGTATGGCCTTGCCTTACAATATGAAGCGCCTTGGGGCAACTGTTTGTTGTGATTTGGCACTATATAAAAAAAAAATTGATTAATTGATTGATTCCCTTCTTCAGAGACAGTACATGACCAGTGTGATACCGTGCTGTTAGAACATATTTCTAAGAAATAAATGTCCATGTATGACGCAGAACTGCACGGAGTTAAAAAAAAAACATTGACAGCAAGATTCCAGAGAGGTAATGTTTGCACAGAATAACATATCCTGAGCTCACTGGGCTCAATTGGCCCACTGCCTTTTTTGCAGAGGAAGAGGAGCCTGTGATGCAAAGTGTCCATTTTTTGCCATTTTCTTGACATCTTTGGTGGTCTGTGTTGTTTATGAGTAAGCAAAATGTTTTGTTTTGCTTTTGGTTAAGAGCACTTTGCTGACGTACTTGGCAATGGGCCGGCTTAGCTTTGATTACTCTAAAAGGATGTTGGACGTGAAGTTCTCGCGTGCATCTCTTTGCGTGCTGCGCTAGAATTTTGATTCTTACGTAAGGTGACAATTCCATTCTTGACTTGTCACGCTGTGTCAGCAGAGTCCCTCATGTACTCAGTTTTACTATTAGAACTTTAGATGACTCATTCCAGAAGTGAGAAATATCTGCTTTTGGTCTCACTGATCAAAGTACCGCTCCTCCTAATTTGTTTTTCTACATAGCATAAAGTAATGAAGTCATTCCAAGCACAATTACACTCAATCAGATAGACTCCGGACACAAAACCTGTTTTGGGTGATGGGTAGGCAAACATGTGACTTCCACAAAGCCGACCAGAAAGCATTGTGTTACAAAGTGTGTGTTACATATGGTGGAAGACAGCGCCCAGAGTTGAGATGCTCTCGCTCTGCAGCACAGGCTCAACTGTGTGCACAAACAACTCTGTCCACTCACCGGGCTTGTATGTATATTCAAAATGGATGTGCACTTTGCCTTTTGAGAGCATCAGCTGTGCCATAGTGCACATTATTATCACTTTCCCGGGGCGTTGCTAGGCCGGTATCGTAGATTTACGCCAACGGTATCTGGCTATACCCGCCCGCTGTGCGTAAACAAATGACGTCATAGTGCGCGCAGCCCAAGAACTGTCCGCAGAGGAAAAGATTAAAAGGCGAGAAGTGTGTTTTGGTCCCAATATGGACATTCCGGATGATTTTCTCATGGATAGGTCGACAATGAACAGCAGCAGCCAGCTTGATGAGGACGCACTGCTGAATTTCAACAGCAGCGTGGCAGAAGTTAAGTGAGCCAACTTTTTATGTATGTGTTACATGTTGTGTATCTCAGTAAAAAGTGATAATAATACAATAACATGCTTTTGTAGGGCGGTATGCATTTTCAGAGGCCCGATGTTCATGCCCAGTCGCCCAAAATGACAGCTATTTGCCCGAGTTAGACGGGGGCGAATAGCTGTCATTTTGGGCGACTGGGCATGAACATCGGGCCTCTGAAAATGCATACCGCCCTACAAAAGCATGTTATTGTATTATTATATAATGGCTGAGTGGATCCTTGTCATTTGATTGGTGCTTTCTATGTCATGTGACACGGATTATTGGTTGCATTTGTGTTGCGTTCCATTTACAGAGTAAATTTGGTTCCATACATTTTGTACCATTGCACGCTGCAAACCCCACCCGCACACACACTAGTGGGGGCTGTGTTTAGCTAAACATGTCAGAGTATGTTTTGCTGACGGATGACAATTTGAACGAGCTAATTGACGGTGTTAATTCTTCTAACACACGCACACACACAAAACAAATTCACTACACCATAAGCCGTCTGGAGGCATGAAGAGTTGTTAGGATAAAAACCTGGATCCGATTTTTCGCTGGACTGAGGAAGTACACAAAGTTGTTTTTTTTTTTATTGTTGTTGTTTGTTTTTTTTTTTGTTTTTTTTGAAGTGTCACAGACTACATCGAGAGAATTATTTTTGAACTTTCTAACTGTTTGTACAAGTTGACCGAGAACATTTTTGGACTCCTATTTAAAGTTCGTGTAGGACTGCTGACATCAACACATCAGTGAGAAACACCAAAATGTAAGTCCTTTTTCTGTTGTTTATAAATTAATATAATATCAAATGACAATGGTCTATTTTAGCAGTTATATAAAACAAATAATGAATGTATTTACATTCTTTCAATGGAACGAATATTTAATTTGGTGAAAGTTGGAACGTACCATTCACTGTTGTGTGGGCCGCTGAAGAGGAGGTACTGCTGGCCCACCACCACCAGAGGGCGCCCTGCCTGGAGTGCGGGCTCCAGGCACCAGAGGGCACTGCCGCCTCACAGGAGCAGCCGGGGTGACAGCTGTCACTTATCACCGGCGACAGCTGTCATCAATCATCGGATCGACAGTGGTATATCAGCAAGACGGCATCTCCACCTCATTGCCTAGATATCGCTCTACCAAAGAGGTAACTTCTCAGCTGATTGTGTTTCTGAATAACTGTTGCTTGTGTGAATTGGACAGCATTTATTCTGTTCCTTTTTCGACGAGAGGTGGAGGTGGTTTCCCACCATACGTGTTGCTGGGTGCACACGCACCCACTTCTAACTGTGTTTGCTCAACGCCAGCAGTACCAGATCCGACACGCGGAGGCAGTGGCCACCTGGGAGTTCGGGACTTGGCGGCTCCAGTATTCCCGGGGTTCGGTGGCGGAGGAAACCATGTGGTTCCGGTTCGACTTCAGACTGACGTCTCCTATCTTCGAGCCTGCCCACATGACATTTTGTATTTGAGCTTATCTAATATTGTAATCTGTTGTTGTTGTGCACTTTCACAACAGTAAAGTGTTGTATTTGGCTTTATCCATTGTCCGTTCATTTGCGCCCCCTGTTGTGGGTCCGTGCTCTCACACTTTCACAACAGGATATCTCGGCCAACGTCATGGATCCCGAGGGGCGTCAACCGGTCGTTGAACGACCTGTGGAACGTCATTGTTTCGCACAGGGTCGAGTCTCTGGCAAATACACACTGTATACTCCAGTCTTAAATGCCACCATGTTCCAATCCATATAGATGCACCACAGCTGTGAGTCCTGACGAGCCGCAGGTGATCAGGGTGAGGTCCTGATAACCTCAGCAACACAGCCACTCAGTCCCAAATGCAAGCCACCTGGAAGGAAAAACAAAAGACAGAAACAAAAAGGCAGCCAGGCCCCATAGCCATACAACAATTCACCTCGTCTTTGCCTAGGCGAATGGAGCATTCCATTCAACTGCTGGTGGTTGGCTCTCACTGTGGTATTGTATCACTTCCTGTTCCGGTGCACAGCGGTGTTTTTCTGTATCTGTTAGCTGTTTAATCTGCGCAGTTAGATTGATCTAGTTATCTAGATTATGATTTGTTTCCCAGGGTAATCTTTACGTGCCTTAACTAAAGCACTGCTTCTGCTGAATCACCTCTAAATTATTTACACATTATTCACTTTGCGTGTTTTTAGGAATCCGCTAGCTTAGCGTAGCTACTAGCTCTTAGCCGATTTAGCATGGCGGCTTCTCCTGTCTTTCCCGCACTTTTCTGCTCTGGGTGTGAAATGTTTAGTTATTCCTCGGCCTCCTTTAGCAGTAACGGTACTTGTAATAAGTGTAGCTTATTCATAGCTTTGGAGGCCAGGCTGGGCGAATTGGAGACTCGGCTCCGCACCGTGGAAAATTCTACAGCTAGCCAGGCCCCTGTAGTCGGTGCGGACCAAGGAAGCTTAGCCGCCGTTAGTTACCCCCTGGCAGATCCCGAGCAGCCGGGAAAGCAGGCCGACTGGGTGACTGTGAGGAGGAAGCGTAGTTCTAAACAGAAGCCCCGTGTACACCGCCAACCCGTCCACATTTCTAACCGTTTTTCCCCACTCGACAACACACCCGCCAAGGATCAAACTCTGGTTATTGGTGACTCCGTTTTGAGAAATGTGAAGTTAGCGACACCAGCAACCATAGTCAATTGTCTTCCGGGGGCCAGAGCAGGCGACATTGAAGGAAATTTGAAACTGCTGGCTAAGGCTAAGCGTAAATTTGGTAAGATTGTAATTCACGTCGGCAGTAATGACACCCGGTTACGCCAATCGGAGGTCACTAAAATTAACATTAAATCGGTGTGTAACTTTGCAAAAACAATGTCGGACTCTGTAGTTCTCTCTGGGCCCCTCCCCAATCGGACCGGGAGTGACATGTTTAGCCGCATGTTCTCCTTGAATTGCTGGCTGTCTGAGTGGTGTCCAAAAAATGAGGTGGGCTTCATAGATAATTGGCAAAGCTGCTGGGGAAAACCTGGTCTTGTTAGGAGAGACGGCATCCATCCCACTTTGGATGGAGCAGCTCTCATTTCTAGAAATCTGGCCAATTTTCTTAAATCCTCCAAACCGTGACTATCCAGGGTTGGGACCAGGAAGCAGAGTTGTAGTCTTACACACCTCTCTGCAGCTTCTCTCCCCCTGCCATCCCCTCATTACCCCATCCCCGTAGAGACGGTGTCTGCTCCCAGACCACCAATAACCAGCAAAAATCTATTTAAGCATAAAAATTCAAAAAGAAAAAATAATATAGCACCTTCAACTGCACCACAGACTAAAACAGTTAAATGTGGTCTATTAAACATTAGGTCTCTCTCTTCTAAGTCCCTGTTGGTAAATGATATAATAATTGATCAACATATTGATTTATTCTGCCTTACAGAAACCTGGTTACAGCAGGATGAATATGTTAGTTTAAATGAGTCAACACCCCCGAGTCACACTAACTGTCAGAATGCTCGCAGCACGGGCCGGGGCAGAGGATTAGCAGCAATCTTCCATTCCAGCTTATTAATTAATCAAAAACCCAGACAGAGCTTTAATTCATTTGAAAGCTTGACTCTTAGTCTTGTCCATACAAATTGGAAGTCCCAAAAACCAGTTTTATTTGTTATTGTCTATCGTCCACCTGGTCGTTACTGTGAGTTTCTCTGTGAATTTTCAGACCTTTTGTCTGACTTAGTGCTTAGCTCAGATAAGATAATTATAGTGGGCGATTTTAACATCCACACAGATGCTGAGAATGACAGCCTCAACACTGCATTTAATCTATTATTAGACTCAATTGGCTTTGCTCAAAATGTAAATGAGTCCACCCACCACTTTAAACATATCTTAGATCTTGTTCTGACTTATGGTATGGAAATAGAAGAGTTAATTTCTTAATAACATTTACATTTACTCTGATGGACTACCCAGCAGTGGGGAATAAGTTTCATTACACTAGAAGTCTTTCAGAAAGCGCTGTAACTAGGTTTAAGGATATGATTCCTTCTTTATGTTCTCTAATGCCATATACCAACACAGTGCAGAGTAGCTACCTAAACTCTGTAAGTGAGATAGAGTATCTCGTCAATAGTTTTACATCCTCATTGAAGACAACTTTGGATGCTGTAGCTCCTCTGAAAAAGAGAGCTTTAAATCAGAAGTGCCTGACTCCGTGGTATAACTCACAAACTCGTAGCTTAAAGCAGATAACCCGTAAGTTGGAGAGGAAATGGCGTCTCACTAATTTAGAAGATCTTCACTTAGCCTGGAAAAAGAGTCTGTTGCTCTATAAAAAAGCCCTCCGTAAAGCTAGGACATCTTTCTACTCATCACTAATTGAAGAAAATAAGAACAACCCCAGGTTTCTTTTCAGCACTGTAGCCAGGCTGACAAAGAGTCAGAGCTCTATTGAGCTGAGTATTCCATTAACTTTAACTAGTAATGACTTCATGACTTTCTTTGCTAACAAAATTTTAACTATTAGAGAAAAAATTACTCATAACCATCCCAAAGACGTATCGTTATCTTTGGCTGCTTTCAGTGATGCCGGTATTTGGTTAGACTCTTTCTCTCCGATTGTTCTGTCTGAGTTATTTTCATTAGTTACTTCATCCAAACCATCAACATGTTTATTAGACCCCATTCCTACCAGGCTGCTCAAGGAAGCCCTACCATTATTTAATGCTTCGATCTTAAATAACATCAATCTATCTTTGTTAGTTGGCTATGTATCACAGGCTTTTAAGGTGGCAGTAATTAAACCATTACTTAAAAAGCCATCACTTGACCCAGCTATCTTAGCTAATTATAGGCCAATCTCCAACCTTCCTTTTCTCTCAAAAATTCTTGAAAGGGTAGTTGTAAAACAGCTAACTGATCATCTGCAGAGGAATGGTCTATTTGAAGAGTTTCAGTCAGGTTTTAGAATTCATCATAGTACAGAAACAGCATTAGTGAAGGTTACAAATGATCTTCTTATGGCCTCGGACAGTGGACTCATCTCTGTGCTTGTTCTGTTAGACCTCAGTGCTGCTTTTGATACTGTTGACCATAAAATTTTATTACAGAGATTAGAGCATGCCATAGGTATTAAAGGCACTGCGCTGCGGTGGTTTGAATCATATTTGTCTAATAGATTACAATTTGTTCATGTAAATGGGGAATCTTCTTCACAGACTAAAGTTAATTATGGAGTTCCACAAGGTTCTGTGCTAGGACCAATTTTATTCAGGCTCCTCTCCTGTGGAACCAGCTCCCAATTCAGATCAGGGAGACAGACACCCTCTCTACTTTTAAGATTAGGCTTAAAACTTTCCTTTTTGCTAAAGCTTATAGTTAGGGCTGGATCGGGTGACCCTGAACCATCCCTTAGTTATGCTGCTATAGACGTAGACTGCTGGGGGGTTCCCATGATGCACTGTTTCTTTCTCTTTTTGCTCTGTATGCACCACTCTGCATTTAATCATTAGTGATCGATCTCTGCTCCCCTCCACAGCATGTCTTTTTCCTGGTTCTCTCCCTCAGCCCCAACCAGTCCCAGCAGAAGACTGCCCCTCCCTGAGCCTGGTTCTGCTGGAGGTTTCTTCCTGTTAAAAGGGAGTTTTTCCTTCCCACTGTAGCCAAGTGCTTGCTCATAGGGGGTCGTTTTGACCGTTGGGGTTTTACATAATTATTGTATGGCCTTGCCTTACAATATAAAGCGCCTTGGGGCAACTGTTTGTTGTGATTTGGCGCTATATAAAAAATTGATTGATTGATTGATAGGTAGAAAGTTGACGTTAGAAAGAGGAAGAAGAAATGGAAATTATGCATATTTGCGTCATGACGTTCTCCGTGTGTCTGGACATTGTCCATGCGTCACTGTTTAGATGGAGATATTTCAAATGATACCAGTGACCATGTATACAGGAGTAACTCTGTCTGCTTAAGCATGTAAATGGGTTATTCCTAATGATTCAGAAACCGTAATATTGACCTTAACCCGAATATTAATGGCATGTAAACGTAGTCACAGAGACTTTCAAAACTGAAGGAAGATAAGGAACACTTACAAACAAGTCATCAATGCTTTTTTCAGGAGCAGTACATGTAAACTTCATTCATAAGTTAAGACCATAATAACATTTTTTTTATGTTTTTATTAAGTGTGTTAAGTGTCTTTTTGTGTGCTACAGTTTGTACAGTAGTGTTCAGAATAATAGTAGTGTTATGTGACTATGTGACAGTACCAGTAGATTCAGTAGATTCTCACAAATCCAACAAGACCAAGCATTCATGATATGCACACTCTTAAGGCTATGAAATTGGGCTATTAGTAAAAAAAAAAGTAGAAAAGGGGGTGTTCACAATAATAGTAGTGTGGCATTCAGTCAGTGAGTTTGTCAATTTTGTGGAACAAACAGGTGTGAATAAGGTGTCCCCTATTTAAGGATAAAGCCAGCACCTGTTGAACATGCTTTTCTCTTTGAAAACCTGAGGAAAATGGGACGTTCAAGACATTGTTCAGAAGAACAGCGTAGTTTGATTAAAAAGTTGATTGGAGAGGGGAAAACGTATACGCAGGTGCAAAAAATTATAGGCTGTTCATCTACAATGATCTCCAATGCTTGAAAATGGACAAAAAACCAGAGACACATGGAAGAAAACGGAAAACAACCATCAGAATGGATAGAAGAATAACCAGAATGGCAAAGGCTCACCCATTGATCAACTCCAGGATGATCAATGACCTTGAAGAGGTCATGTTGCCTTATGCTGAAGAGGACATGCCCTTGAAATGGGTGTTTCAACAAGACAATGACCCCAAGCACACTAGTAAACGAGCAAAATCTTGGTTCCAAACAAACAAAATTAATGCCTTTGTTGTGTGGGCCGCTGAAGAGGAGGTACTGCTGGCCCACCACCACAAGATGGCGCGCTGCTTGAAGTGCGGGCTTCAAGCACGAGAGGGCGTCGGAGCAACCAGGAGTGACAGCTGTCACTCATCATCCATACCAGCTGTCACTCATCACCACCACCATAAAGGCCGGACTGCAACTCCACCTCCCCGCCGAGAAATCAACTACCATTCAGGTAATTTCTCTGCTGACTGACACTGTGTGTGTTTAACCTGAACTTCTATTGCAGCCGTTTTCCTGGAGTGTTTCCTTATCTGGAGGATTGGCGTTTGGTGTGACAGCGACAGCTTCGCCTCACACCCCAACTCAGATAAGTGGTTGACCAGGAGCTGCACGAGTGTGTGTGATTGGAGGTGGAGGTTCTCCCTCCTTTACTTAAGACAGACTGTGGGATTACTGAGTGTGCGAACTCACACTCATCTGGACTGTCTCTGTTTTCTGCCAGCAGTACCGGGTCTGACTGCTGAAGACAGCGGCCACCTGGGGCGCAGGGCGTGGCGGCTCCGGTGTTCTTCAGCTCCGTTGGTGGTGGAAGCTGTGTGGGGATCCAGCTCTTCTCTCTCCAAGCGTCTTCTATCGTCGAGCCTGCCCACACGTCACCTGGTGTATGATTGACAGTCCACCATATTGTTATTGTCTGTACGTTGTTGTGCGATTCACAACATTAAATTGTTACTTTTGGCTTATCTATTGTCCGTTCATTACCGCCCCCTGTTGTGGGTCCGTGTCACGTCACTTTCACAACAGCATTTCTCGGCCAGCGTCATGGATCCCAAGGGGCGTCAACCATCGCTTGAACAGCCAATGGAAGAGTGAGGTGCACAGGCGCCAGCAGGAGGCATGTTGGGTGAGCTGCAGCACATCTTAATGGCCTTTGCCGCTCGGTTTTTACTTAGTTACCGAGCAGAGCGGTGTTCTCGATCGCAGGATAGAGGCTCTCACCGCCCAGGTGGAAGTGCGTGCTCAGGGCGCTGCTGCAGCACCTCCTCCTGCTGACCGTGTGCCAGAAACAGACATTCCGCTGGTCGTTCAACGAACCCCCCCACCTTCCCCTGAAGCATACATAAGCCCTCCGGAGCCGTACGGAGGCTGTGTGGAGACGTGCGCTGACTTCTTGATGCAGTGCTCGCTCGTCTTTTCACAGCGTCCCGTCATGTATGCGTCAGACGCTAGCCGGGTGGCTTACGTTATAAATTTGCTTCGAGGAGAGGCACGCGCCTGGGCTACGGCGCTTTGTGAGCAGAATTCACGGCTCCTAACGGTTTATACTGTGTTTGTGAGGGAGTTCCGACAGGTGTTCGACCACCCTCATAGAGGCGAGACCGCTTCAAGTGTGCTGCTGTCGATACGGCAGGGGCATCGGAGCGCAGCGAAGTATGCAGTCGACTTCCGCATCGCGGCAGCGCGAGCCGGCTGGAATGCTGTTGCGCTCCATGCCGCCTTTATAAACGGACTGTCTCTGGTCCTTAAGGAGCACCTGGTGGCGAAGGACGAGCCGCGGGATTTAGATGGGCTTATCGACCTGGTTATACGGTTAGACAACCGATTAACAGAACACCGATGGGAGCGAGACGAAGGGCGTGGTCAGGCACAAGCCGTCCCACTTCCTCCCGGGTCTGAAAGGGAGCCGACTTCCCCACGCTCCACTGCCAGGGCTCTCCACGTGACAACAGCTCCCCCTGCTGACGTTGCTATGGAAACGAGCAGGGCCAAAAAACGATCAGATCAGAGACAAAGGAGGCTGATCCGTGGAGCGTGTTTTCTCTGCAGCTCTACCGAGCACACACAGAGAGAATGCCCCAAACGGTCAAAACAGCAGCACTCGTCCTTAGAGACTGGGCTAAGGGTGGGTCACAATACCCACGCGGGGAAACCCCGTAAATCTGCACGAATCCCAGTCACGATCCTGAGTGGGGATCTAACCCTTCACGCCCCAGCACTGGTGGACAAGGGGTCGGAGGGGAATCTGCTGGATAGCAGATTGGCAAAGGAGGTTGGGCTCCCTCTAGTGGCCTTACCGTCACCATTGTCGGTGCGGGCACTAGATGGCACCCTTCTTCCACTAATCACACACCAGACTCAGCCAGTGACATTGGTGGTGTCTGGGAATCACAGGGAGGAGATTGTGTTTTATGTAACACCTTCTCCCTCCCGAGTGATTTTGGGTTTTCCATGGGTGTTAAAACACAATCCCCGGATTGATTGGCTGTCTGGGGTTGTGGTTCAGTGGAGCGAAACCTGCCACCGGGAGTGTTTAGGATCCTCGGTTCCACCCGGTGTGACAGCTAAGGAGGAGGTTTTAGTCCCCCCCAATCTGGCGGCGGTGCCGGCTGAGTACCACGACCTTGCTGATGTCTTCAGCAAGGATCTGGCACTCACGCTGCCCCCGCACCGTCCGTACGATTGTGCCATTGATTTGATACCGGGCGCTGAGTACCCGTCCAGCAGGCAGTACAACCTCTCACGTCTGGAACGCGAATCAATGGAGACCTACATCCGGGACTCGTTAGCTGCCAGGTTGATCCGGGACTCCACCTCCCCGATGGGTGCTGGTTTCTTTTTTGTGGGCAAGAAGGACGGCGGACTCCGTCCATGCATTGATTACAGAGGGCTGAACGAGATCACGGTTCGCAACCGATACCCGTTACCTCTGTTGGATTCAGTGTTCACGCCCCTGCATGGAGCCCAAATTTTCACGAAATTGGATCTTAGGAATGCTTATCACCTGGTTCGGATCCGGGAGGGAGATGAGTGGAAGACGGCATTTAACACCCGGTTAGGTCACTCTGAGTACCTGGTCATGCCGTTCGGCCTCATCAATGCGCCCGCGACGTTCCAAGCATTGGTCAATGACGTCTTGCATCGGTTTGTCTTCGTATATCTAGACGATATACTCATCTTTTCTCCGGATCCTGAGACCCATGTCAAGCATGTACGTCAGGTCCTACAGCGGTTGTTGGAGAACCGGCTGTTTGTGAAGGGCGAGAAGTGTGAGTTCCACCGCACTTCTTTGTCCTTCTTGGGGTTCATCATCTCCTCCAACTCCATCGCCCCTGATCCGGCCAAGATTGCAGCGGTGAGAGATTGGCCCCAACCAACGAACCGTAGGAAACTACAACAGTTCCTCGGTTTTGCAAATTTCTACCGGAGGTTCATCAAGGGCTACAGTCAGGTAGTTAGCCCCCTGACAGCCCTGACCTCCACAAAAGTCCCCTTCACCTGGTCGGATCGGTGCGAAGCTGCGTTTAGGGAGTTGAAACGCCGGTTCTCGACTGCACCGGTTCTGGTGCAGCCCGATCCCAAGCGCCAGTTTGTTGTTGAAGTGGATGCCTCTGACTCAGGGATAGGAGCCGTGCTATCCCAGAGCGGGGAGTCCAACAAGGTTCTCCATCCATGTGCCTACTTTTCCCGCAGGTTGACCCCAGCTGAACGGAACTATGATGTCGGCAATCGGGAACTTCTTGCGGTGAAGGAGGCTCTTGAAGAGTGGAGACACCTGTTGGAGGGAGCATCGGTACCATTTACAGTTTTCACGGACCATCGGAACCTGGAGTACATCCGGACCGTGAAGCGTCTGAACCCCAGGCAAGCCCGCTGGTCGCTGTTCTTCGGGCGTTTTGACTTCCGGATCACCTACCGCCCCGGGACAAAGAACCAACGATCTGACACCCTGTCCCGGGTGCACGAAGAGGAGGTCAAGACCGAGCTGTCAGACCCCCCCTGAAACCATCATCCCCGAGTCCACTGTCATGGCCGCCCTTACCTGGGACGTGGAGAAGACCGTCCGGGAGGCCCTGACACGGAGCCCGGACCCGGGGACCGGTCTGAAGAACAAACTGTACGTCCCACCAGAGGCCAGGGCTGCGGTCCTTGACTTCTGTCATGGTTCCAAGCTCTCCTGTCACCCAGGGGTGTGAAGAACCGTGGCAGTGGTCCGGCAGCGCTTCTGGTGGGCGTCTATGGAAGCCGACGTCCGGGAGTATGTCCAGGCCTGCACCACCTGCGCCAGGGGCAAAGCTGACCACCACAAGGCCCAAGGCCTCCTCCAGCCTCTGCCGGTGCCTCATCGCCCCTGGTCTCATATCGGCCTGGACTTTGTCACGGGCCTCCCGCTGTCCCAGGGAAACACCACCATCCTAACGATAGTGGACCGGTTCTCCAAGGCGGCCCACTTCGTGGCCCTCCCGAAGCTCCCGACGGCCCAGGAGACTGCAGACCTCCTGGTCCACCACGTCGTGCGTCTGCATGGGATTCCATCAGACATTGTCTCGGATCGTGGTCCTCAGTTCTCCTCCCAGGTCTGGCGGAGTTTCTGTAGGGAACTGGGGGCCGCCGTCAGTCTCTCGTCTGGGTACTACCCCCAGACGAACGGGCAGGCAGAGCGGACTAACCAGGAACTGGAGCAGGCCCTCCGTTGCGTGACCTCCGCGCACCCGATGGCCTGGAGTGACCATCTGGCCTGGATCGAGTACGCTCATAACAGCCAAGTCTCGTCTGCCACCGGCCTCTCCCCATTTGAAGTGTGTTTGGGGGTACCAGCCCCCATTGTTCCCACTAGTGGAGGGAGAGGTCGGGGTGCCCTCGGTCCAGGCCCATCTGAGAAGGTGCCGTCGAGTGTGGCGTACCGCCCGCTCTGCCCTGCTCAAAGCCCGGACAAGGGCCAAGAACCATGCAGACTGCCGGCGTGCCCCGGCCCCTGCGTATCAGCCTGGGCAGGAGGTTTGGCTTTTCACAAAGGACATTCCCCTGCAAGTGGAATCCCAAAAGTTGAAGGACAGATACATCGGACCTTTCCCCATCCTCAAAGTCCTCAGTCCAGCCGCAGTGAAGCTGGCAGCTTCAGCTTCACTGCGGATCCACCCAGTTTTCCATGTGTCCCACATCAAACCTCACCACGTTTCACCCCTCTGTACCCCCGGACCGGCGCCGCCTCCTGCCCGGATCATCGACGGGGAGCCAGCTTGGACCGTGCGCCGGCTCCTGGACGTCCGTCGGAAGGGCCGGGGGTTCCAGTATTTGGTGGACTGGGAGGGGTATGGACCCGAAGAACGCTCCTGGGTGAAGAGGAGCCTCATCCTGGACCCGGCCCTCCTGGCCGACTTCTACCGGCGGCACCCGGACAAGCCTGGTCGGGCGCCAGGAGGCGCCCGTTGAGGGGGGGGTCCTGTTGTGTGGGCCGCTGAAGAGGAGGTACTGCTGGCCCACCACCACAAGATGGCGCCCTGCTTGAAGTGCGGGCTTCAAGCACGAGAGGGCGTCGGAGCAACCAGGAGTGACAGCTGTCACTCATCATCCATACCAGCTGTCACTCATCACCACCACCATAAAGGCCGGACTGCAACTCCACCTCCCCGCCGAGAAATCAACTACCATTCAGGTAATTTCTCTGCTGACTGACACTGTGTGTGTTTAACCTGAACTTCTATTGCAGCCGTTTTCCTGGAGTGTTTCCTTATCTGGAGGATTGGCGTTTGGTGTGACAGCGACGGCTTCGCCTCACACCCCAACTCAGATAAGTGGTTGACCAGGAGCTGCACGAGTGTGTGTGATTGGAGGTGGAGGTTCTCCCTCCTTTACTTAAGACAGACTGTGGGATTACTGAGTGTGCGAACTCACACTCATCAGTACTGTCTCTGTTTTCTGCCAGCAGTACCGGGTCTGACTGCTGAAGACAGCGGCCACCTGGGGCGCAGGGCGTGGCGGCTCCGGTGTTCTTCAGCTCCGTTGGTGGTGGAACCTGTGTGGGGATCCAGCTCTTCTCTCTCCAGGCATCTTCTATCGTCGAGCCTGCCCACACGTCACCTGGTGTATGACTGACAGTCCACCATATTGTTATTGTCTGTACGTTGTTGTGCGATTCACAACATTAAATTGTTACTTTTGGCTTATCCATTGTCCGTTCATTAACGCCCCCTGTTGTGGGTCCGTGTCACGTCACTTCCACAACAGCCTTGCAGATGTGAAGAAATCATGAAAAACTGTGGTTATACAACTAAATACTAGTTTAGTGATTCACAGGATTGCTAAAAAAGCAGTTTGATCATAACAGTTTTGAGTTTGTAGCGTCAACAGCAGATGCTACTATTATTGTGAACACCCCCTTTTCTACTTTTTTTTACTAATAGCCCAATTTCATAGCCTTAAGAGTGTGCATATCATGAATGCTTGGTCTTGTTGGATTTGTGAGAATCTACTGAATCTACTGGTACCTTGTTTCCCATGTAACAATAAGAAATATACTCAAAACCTGGATTAATCTTTTTAGTCACATAGCACTACTATTATTCTGAACACTACTGTATGTGTAAAGAATGCTGATATGAAATTTTACACATAACCCCTTAACTGCTGTCAATGAAACAGTGAATAAGCTACTCTGTAGGGTTTATATGTTTGTAAATCTGACTGTGATGAAGTCAGTGCCTCACCAGCCATCAACCTCACCGGTTAAGACATTGATAAATCTGTTTGAACCTGATGGTATCACAATGTGAATAATTTTGTTGTTTTTTTTTGGGGGGGGGGGGGGCTTTTAATAAACTGTGAATAAAATACTTCTAATGGGTTTTCTTCTGGTCAATACATGCAAACAAATGACATATATACACTGCAGGCCAGCATGGAAACTGATTAGATTCTGTGTAGTTTTAATTAAATATTTATCATAAACATTTCTTGATCTGTCTAGTGGATGCTGGATAAACTTCCAGCTCCCTGTGAGTAAAATAAAAGAACAGATGATGAATGCAAGACTGAAATAAAAAGACCCAAAAGATCAAGAACAGCTTCGCTCACATTAACATTCAATACTGAACGCAGATAAGTCAGAGGTGTTGGGGTACGAATGCCAAATAACTTTGTCAGGCATCAAACTGAGTAATAGACTGATAATGACAACAGAGAGAGGAAAATCAATGAAGGGATGTTTCCAAATGCTGCTGGTCTTTTGTGGTGCTGCCTGGAGTTGTGCTATGGAGGTCTGAGTATGTTTTTATGGAGGAAAATCTATCATTGCTTACTGACAAGGCAACCATCCTCACTCCTCTGCTTCCATCTGAGGCCACAGAGGCCTACAGGTTGAAAAGTAAGATTGGATGGCTCACCAGTTGGCTTCAACAATCACCAATGAGTGTGATAGAGACACCAAAACCTGATTTTTGCTTCTACAATTCCGTAAATTCGTGGCTATGCAATGATGTCAACGCGGGCATAACCCTTTTGAAATTCTTTGAAATTGGTGGGTGTCATACTGCAATTTGCCATCAGAATAGTAGGGGGCACAGCGAGAAGAACAAGACAGAGACTTTGTTTCCACCTACAACACCACTGTTCCGAGTTTTTCTGGATGAATTTGTCTGTTAATGACCTTCACTTCTTTATACAATCATCAGTCAATGTTATGTGCAATTTACCTCCATGAATGGTCATTTGAGCATTTTAGTAGTTTTTCAACTCAGTGTTGTAAAGTTGGTCTCTGCCAAATGTTCCTCTGTTTGATCCATGATTGAAATGTAATCAGCGTGCACACTGCAAAAACTTTTAAATCTGACAGGAGAGGCAGGAGTGAAACCATAAACGTGACCAATCATAGCCCTTGTGGTTTCCATCATTTTGATGAGTAGTTTCAGAGATGACAGTTTTAGAGCATACTAAACACTGACTCCTATAAAACACCAGATACAGATATTAATTGATCTATGAGTAAAAAAAAAAAAAAAAAAAAAAAAAAAAGCCACCCAGTGGTTTAGAGGGGTTCCCTCCAAACAGGCAGTGCTTATGTGGACAATCTGATCCAAAAAGAGGATTACACCAAAGTTTAGTCACTCTAGGACCTTTTCTAAGGCGCTCAGAGGTGCTTACAACTGAAAATAATTTTGGATTTAAATACCTGTGAAACTTTCCCATGGTACTCAAGAGACAATCTCGTGCAGCAGTACTGTGTTCAACACTCGAGGCATTAGATAGTCGTACTTACAAACAGATGAATATTGACGGTCAGCGCACTTAATGAAGAGTACGGTTGTAACATCCTCACTTTTACACATTTTAAAAGCACATCCTTAAGACAGCTGCAGTTAACAGACTGTGGTTATCTGCCCAAAATGTTCCTTTGAAACAAGTAAACATGCTGTATTCATTTAGCGTAAAATGCATCAGGAGTTTTATGCTTTCATTTAAATTATTTGGCTGTAAGTAGAGAGTACGGGGAAACAGATGCTCAAAGATGACACCGTGCCTTCTGGATACAGCTCAAAGCAACCTCAGAGTTTCAAAGCCTAACACACACACACACACATTCCTTTTTATATACCAATAAAGCCAGTCAATGATAACAGCTGCTGAACTGGCAGAAAGCATTTTGAATGCAATGCACACGTGCACGATAAAAAGGTTTGTGTGTAACGTCAGCCTGAGTCGCGGTGAAAAAGTAAATTTTCATTAACTTTATAGGTCTTTCACAAGCCGCTGCATAACTGATTACAAAAAAAGAAAAAAAAACAAACAAACAAAAAAATTGAAATTGAGGTGCAGAACTGTGTGCGGTCAGGGTGCCGCTCTCCCACGATCCCCGCCATCGTGGATGGTGGCGGGAATTGATGTAATGTCGTCAGGAGATGCTCACAGTGTTCACAGGCAGAGAATGCTGTCATTGTTCAAAACGGCGCTGGGTGCTGTTGGTCTCTGCCTGTGTAGGAGTGCGTTCACAATACAACAGTGGAGGTTGTTATTCATTCTGGTGGCGAATGCAACACTGACAGGCCCTGATAATGCTAAATACTGTCTGAGGGTTCCATTGCGTAAGCCATTAGTCACTGACTGACTATGGCTGAAATGTTGCTTTGTTTTAACACACAAATAAACAAAACAGTCACAAATTGAGCATTTAAATTCTTTACTATATAAACAGAAAAGAAATGTGTCTCCTTTTAGAAAGAGATAAACAAACTACATACTGCAGCCTGGACGGCTTAGCTAGCTAGCTAGAAATACCCAAGGATCCTCAGAAGATAGACATCGAGTTGTCACATTAAGTCACTGCTTAGCATCCAAGTGTCACAAGTATACAGTAAGACAGGAAGCACCAGAACCTGAAAGACTTGGACCTTCATTCTCCCGCTGAGACACTGACATTCCCAAAGAAGACTCCACAAGCTTTTCTCAATCTCAAAGGCCAGGGAACCCATGACATGAATGTACCTGTACATACGACCACATACAGATACACATGTGAAGGATGAGTCCAGGAAGACATTGGGTCTTCATTTTGATGCAGGAGAATCCTCAACCCAGATACTCTGATTCCTCTCTCAGCTTCTCAAGTGCTGCAATCAGGGCACCCACTGATTCAGCGAAGATCACAGCAACATTCACAAAATAATGATCAATAAACCTTTCCTCACCAACAAAGGGTCCTATGCTGTTGGCTTTTAAAAACCTACCAAACATCCAGTACATGCAAGTGTTGGATAGTGAAAGGAGCCAGAATACATAATCACTGGGAAAAAGTCAGAGATTCTGCCCCACACAGCACTCACAGTACCTGTGTGTAGCCTCGCTTGAATGTCCAGTTATGTCTTGGGGTTCCTCCTAATACTTCGGATATCCCAAGATATATATATATATATATATATATATATATATATATATATATATATATATATATATATATATATATATATATATATATATATATATATATATATATATATATATATACTCCCAATATTCAACAGTTCATTATAAATTGCTTTCCCATCCAAGGCAGTTTACAGCTGGGTGGACAAAGCCAATGAAGATGAAGTGTCATCCAAGCAAACAGTGAGATGTCCTGAACCACAAACCCAGAATTAAATCCCAGTCTTTATTTTGAAAGTCCAACTCTTCCCTGAAAGGAAATATTCTTAATTTTATTTGTCCGGTTGCAGGTGCTTGGCATCACCACAGCAAAACCAGGACAGATCCACATGGAGATTTACACAGGATGCCCTTCCTGATATTCCATTTCTGCATGAAGAAACACACAGCCTCTGGTCTTGGAGCCAAATACTAATCAGAACCAAAAATATTACTGCTGAAATGACTCAACAGGGTTCCACTTGTCTTTAGAGATATAGCTGGCAGCCACATTTGCTTTGTAATGTGGCACAAAGTAAAGTATAAGCTCTTATGTGTTTATATGTGTTTCTATTTATGACTGTGAGCAGATTAGGCAACTGAGTATTTCTTTTGGATGGGTTCCACATTAGTTGGGTGCTTGTCACAGGCAGGTGGTGTTTGGGTTTTAGTCCTAGGGCTTTTTTCTGTTATTTTTGAAGCAACCCAGCATCAGATGAGGAGTGAATGGCTTGGTTGGCATGGCAATGGCTGTTGATGACTCCAGTTAAATGTTTATAAGTATTACTGAAGATGGCCTCTACTCCCCCTCCCCCCATAACTTAATCTATGACACTTTTAGCATGAAAGGTTATTTTGTTTGTAGTCTCAGTAATACAGCGGATATCTGCAATAGTCTTTCAAATGGTGATGCAAGCACCACATTTGGCACAAATCCAACTTAGACATTACCCTTTTGAAAAGGTAGGATGTCCACTTGAATTTACAATAGGCAGCCAGGTAGGGGTCAATTGAAGAATTAGGGGTAAAAACAAAAATCTCCAATCATATTGAAAAAAATACCACATCATTTGTCTCATCACAGAGATTCCAAAAAGGTATAGTTTGAACTATCTGTGACTGAATGTTATGGAGTTATGAGGTTAAAAGGTTGATTTCAGTTTGTACAGGGGTCAAACGTTAGGGCCCCTTCACACATAGTATGAATGTGATCAAATTGCACATGAAGCAGGAATCGTATGCAATATGTGTAAAACACCTTGTACACCTGTTGCGACAACTATTTGCGCACAACAGTGGCTGAAAGACAGAGTGTGCGCTGTGAGAGCCCATTTGATCCCTCTCGCAGCAGGTGTTGGCCAAATTCCAGGTGACACACAAACATCTAACAACAATCGCTTGGCACTTAGAAAATGTGTGGCCATTCGCGCTATTAGCATGAAAATAGTCAGCAGATGATCATTCGAGCTGGATGTGAAATTTGTCTAAATTTGTCTAAGTGCCCCCACGACTGTGGAGTTGCCGATTACACATGTGGTGTGCCAGAGTGTCGGCTTCCCCCACAACACATGCGTGTGTTTCGCGCGCTTCTCCCTGCCCCCCCTAAACACATGCATTTATTGTGGTTCGTGCAACCAGGCGAGGAGCCTCTCATCTGATCACAGAGTGACACCTTGGTCTGTGTGCTGACCAGACAGGGGGCATGGCTGGCTGTCTGTGGTCCTGGACATCACAGCTGCAGAACACGTACCGTGGTTTGATGGACACACACGTGTGTGCTTGCTGTCCTCACTTCTTCTTTATCTTTCGGCTATTCCCGTTAGGGGTCGCCACAGCAGATCAATCATTTCCATCTCACCCTGTCCTCTGTATCTTCCTCTGTCACACCAACCACCTGCAATTCCTCCCTCAGCACATCCGTCAACCTTCTCATTGGCCTCCCTCTTTTCTTACTGCCTGGTGGCTCCATCCTCAGCATCCTTCTCCCTATATACCCTGGGTCCCTCCTCTGCACATTTCCAAACCATCTCAATCTCGCCTCTCTGACTTTGTCTCCAAACCGTCCCGCCTGAGCTGTCCCTCTGATATGTTCATTCCTAATCTTGTCCATTCTTATCACTCCCAAAAAGAATCTCAACGTCTTCAGCTCTGCCACCTCCAGCTCTGCCTCCTGTCTTTTTGTTAGTGCCACCGTCTCTAAACCGTACAACATAGCTGGTCTCACTACTGTCTTATAAATTTTCGACTTCACTCTTGCTGATACTCTCCGGTCACAAATCACTCCTGCCACCTTCTTCCACCCACTCCACCCTGCCTGCACTCTCTTCTTCACCTCTTTACCACATTCTCCATTACTTTGAACAGTTGACCCCAAATATTTAAACTCATCTACTTTCACCACTTCTACTCCTTTAACTGCACTATTTCACTGGGCTCCCTCCCATTCACACACATGTACTTGGTCTTGCTTCTACTGACTTTCATTCCCCTTCTCTCCAAAGCATATCTCCACCTCTCCAGACTAGACTCAACTTGCTCTCTACTCTCCCTGCAGATCACAATGTCATCTGCAAACATCTTAGTCCATGGGGACTCCTGTCTGATCTCATTCATCAACCTGTCCATCACCACTGCGAACAAGAAAGGACTCAGAGCTGATCCTTGGTGTAATCCCACCTCCACCTTGAATGAGTCTGTCATTCCTACTGCACATCTCACCGCGCTGTCACACTATTCTTGTACATGTCCTGCACTACCCTAACATACTTCTCTGCCACTCCAGACTTCCTCATACAATACCACAACTCTTCTCTTGGCACCCTATCATAAGCTTTTTAAGTCCACAAACACACAATGCAACTCTTTCTGGCCTTCTCTGTACTTCACCAACAGTATTCTCAGAGCAAACATTGCATCTGTAGTGCTTTTTCTCAGCATGAAACCATATTGCTGCTCACAGATCTTCACCTATTTTCTAAGCCTAGCTTCTACTACTCTTTCCCATAACTGCATGCTGTGGCTCATCAACTTTATGCCTCTGTAGTTACTGCAGCTCTGCACATCACCCTTGTTCTTGAAAATAGGAACCAGCACACTTCGTCTCCACTCCTCAGGCATCCTCTCACTTTCCAAAGTTTTATTAAGCAATCTGGTTAGAAACTCCACTGCCATCTCTCCTAGACATTTCCATGCCTCCACTGGAATGTCATCTGGACCAACTACCTTTCCACTCTTCATAGGAGCCCTCACTTCTTCCTTACTAATCTCTTGTACTTCCTGACTTACTGCGGTTCACCTCCACCTTAAAGACACTAACCACACGTTTGAGGACAAGGAAGTTAAAATATTAGCCAGAGAGAAGAAATGGTTTGAGAGACGGGTCAAGGAGGCATTCTTTGTGAAACGTTTGAAACCCAGCCTTAACCGGGGAGGGGGTCTGAGACACACTTTATCCCCTGTTTACAATGGGGTACTCAGGTCAAAGGAGTTTCAGTCTTTTGTTCATGGTAATGAGTCATCAAGGGAGCCATCAGAAAGGCATCCATTCCATCATTAGAGGGACAGCTGTCCTGCCATTATGTGTGCTAACTACAGCACAATAGTTGCTAATTAGAGCTATTGTTGTGTGGGCCGCTGAAGAGGAGGTACTGCTGGCCCACCACCACCAGAGGGCACCCTGCCTGGAGTGCGGGCTCCAGGCACCAGAGGGCGCTGCCGTCTCACAGGAGCAGCCGGGGTGACAGCTGTCACCTACGACAGCTGTTACCAATCTTCTGATCCGCAGCGGTATATCAGCAGGACGACATCTCCACCTCTTTGCCGAGATATCGCTCTACCAAGGAGGTAACGTATCCAGCCTAACGGATTATCTTTTGACCATTAAATACTTTTTGCCTTTACACAGAAAGAGAGAAGAACAGCAGGAGACTGTATTTTGGATAAGTACTCACATTCCTGCACTACAGTGTTTTTCCTGACGAGAGGTGGAAGTGGTGTTTCCACCATACGTGTTGCTGGGTGCAGACGCACCCACATCTGACTGTTTCTGTTCCTCGCCAGCAGTACCGGATCCGACAAGCAGAGGCAGTGGCCACCTGGGAGTTCGGGACTTGGCGGCTCCAGTATTCCCGAGGTTCGGTGGCGGAGGAAATTGTGTGGTTCCGGTTCTGCTTGGACAGACGTCTCCTATCTTCGAGCCTGCCCACATGACACCGTTGTGATTCAGCTTATTGTCTGATATTGTAATTGGTTGTGTTTGTTGTGCGTGTTTCACAACAGTAAAGTGTTGATATTTGACTTCCTCCATTGTCCATTCATTTGCGCCCCCTGTTGTGGGTCCGTGTTCCTACACTTTCCCAACAGGATATCTCGGCCAACGTCATGGATCCCGAGGGGCGTCAACCGGCTGTTGAACGGCCAATGGAAGAACAGGGCGCACAGGCGTCCGCAGGAGGAATGATCGGTGAGTTGCAGCGAATCCTCACCGCTTTCACGGCTCGGTTGGATTTAATGACCGAGCAGAACGTCCTCCTTAACCGCAGGGTGGAGGCTCTCGCAGCGCAGGTGGAAGCACGCCCTCAGGGCGCCGCTGTGGCTCTCCCTCCTGTCGACCCTGTGCGTAACAGTGACGTTCCACAGGTCGTTCAACGACCCCTCCCACCTTCCCCGGAAGCATACATAAGCCCTCCAGAGCCGTACGGAGGTTGTGTGGAGATGTGCGCGGACTTCCTTATGCAGTGTTCGCTCATCTTCGCACAACGTCCTGTTATGTACGCGACTGATGCCAGCAAGATAGCTTATGTAATAAACCTGCATCACGGTGAGGCACGCGCTTGGGCTACAGCGCTCTGGGAGCAAAATTCATGGCTCCTTCAGACATATGATGGGTTTGTGAGGGAGTTCAGAACAGTGTTCGATCACCCAAATAGAGGAGAGACCGCTTCAGCCGTGCTGCTGTCAATGAGACAGCGGCGCCGGAGCGCAGCTGCCTATGCAGTCGACTTCCGCATCGCGGCTGCAAGGTCCGGCTGGAATAGCACTGCCCTCCGCGCCGCCTTCGTAAACGGACTGTCGTTGGTCCTAAAGGAGCACCTGGTGGCTAAGGACGAACCGCGGGATTTAGATGGGCTTATCGATCTCGTTATTCGATTAGACAATCGGTTAGAAGAACGCCGTCGGGAACGAGACGAAGGGCGTGGCCGGGCACGCGCCGTCCCTCTCCCTTCCAGTTCCGACCGCGTTCCGCCCTCCTTCCACGGCCCCTACGCTCCGTGTGGTTACAGCTCCCCCTGTTGACGAAGCTATGGACACGAGCAGGGCCACATTTAGGGCACCAGATAGACAGAGGAGGCTGGCCCGCGGAGCGTGTTTTGTTTGTGGCTCGATAGAGCATCAGGTAAGAGACTGCCCCGAGCGGTTAAACACCAACGCCCGCCCCTAGAGACTGGGCTAGGGGTGGGCCGAGACATTCAAGTGGGACACACCCATATTGCCACACGACTCCCAGTTACAATCCTTTATGAGGATTTAACCCTGAAGGCCCCAGCACTGGTGGACACGGGCTCTGAAGGGAATCTATTAGACAGCAGATGGGCCAGGGAGATAGGGCTCCCTCTGGTGGCGCTTACCTCGCCTGTGCAGGTACGGGCACTAGATAGCTCCCTACTCCCTCCAATGACACATAAGACACCACCAGTAACTCTGGTGGTGTCAGGAAATCACCGGGAGGAGATCGAGTTTTTTGTGACTCCTGCCACCTCCCGTGTGATTCTAGGGTTCCCCTGGATGTTGAAACACAATCCCCGGATCGATTGGCCGTCCGGGGTAGTGGTTCAGTGGAGCGAGACCTGCCATCGGGTATGTTTAGGTTCCTCGGTTCCTCCCGGTTCCCAGGCTAAGGAGGAGGTCAGAGTCCCGCCCAATCTAGGGACGGTGCCGGTGGAGTACCATGACCTTGTGGATGTGTTCAGTAAGGATCTGGCGCTCACCCTTCCCCCCCACCGTCCGTACGATTGTGCCATTGATTTGGTTCCAGGTGTTGAGTTCCCGTCCAGCAGGCTGTACAACCTCTCACGACCTGAGCGCGAATCAATGGAGACCTACATCCGGGACTCTTTGGCTGCCGGGTTGATCCGGAATTCCACCTCCCCGATGGGTGCAGGTTTCTTTTTTGTGGGAAAAAAGGATGGCGGACTACGTCCATGCATAGATTACAGGGGGCTGAACGAGATCACGGTTCGTAACCGATACCCCTTGCCCTTGTTGGATTCAGTGTTCACGCCCCTGCATGGAGCCCAAATGTTCACCAAGCTCGATCTTAGGAATGCGTATCACCTGGTTCGGATCCGGAAGGGAGACGAGTGGAAGACGGCATTTAACACCCCGTTAGGTCACTTTGAGTACCTGGTCATGCCGTTCGGTCTTACAAACGCCCCCGCGACGTTCCAAGCATTGGTTAATGATGTCTTGCGGGATTTCCTGCACCGATTCGTCTTCGTGTATCTGGACGACATACTCATCTTTTCTCCGGATCCTGAGACCCATGTCCGGCATGTACGTCAGGTCCTGCAGCGGTTGTTGGAGAACCGCCTGTTTGTGAAGGGCGAGAAGTGCGAGTTCCACCGCACTTCTTTGTCCTTCCTGGGGTTTATCATCTCCCCTAACTCCGTCGCTCCTGATCCGGCCAAGGTTGCGGCGGTGAGAGACTGGCCCCAACCCACCAGCCGAAGGAAACTGCAACAGTTCCTCGGCTTTGCTAATTTTTACAGGAGGTTCATTAAGGGCTACAGTCAGGTAGTTAGCCCCCTGACAGCCCTGACCTCCCCAAAAGTCCCCTTCACCTGGTCGGATCGTTGCGATGCCGCGTTCAAGGAGTTGAAACGGCGCAGCCCGATCCTAGTCGCCAGTTAGTACTTGAAGTGGACGCCTCGGACTCAGGGATAGGAGCTGTGCTTTCCCAGAGCGGGAAGACCGATAAGGTCCTTCACAAGTGTGCCTACTTTTCCCGCAGGTTGACCCCGGCCGAACGGAACTATGACGTCGGCAATCGAGAACTCCTTGTGGTGAAAGAGGCTCTTGAAGAGTGGAGACATATGTTGGAGGGAACGTCCGTGCCATTCACGGTTTTCACTGACCACCGGAACCTGGAGTATATCAGGGCCGCCAAGCGGCTGAACCCCAGGCAAGCCCGCTGGTCACTGTTCTTCGGCCGTTTTGACTTCCGGATTACCTACCGTCCCGGGACCAAAAACCAGAGATCGGATGCCTTGTCCCGGGTACATGAAGAAGAAGTCAAGGCGGAGTTGTCGGATCCACCGGAACCCATCATCCCGGAGTCCACTATCGTGGCCACCCTCACCTGGGACGTAGAGAGAACCGTCCGGGAGGCCCTGGCACGAAGCCCGGACCCCGGAACTGGGCCGAAGAACCGACTCTACGTCCCACCAGAAGCTAGGGCTGCAGTCCTGGACTTCTGTCACGGCTCTAAGCTCTCCTGTCATCCAGGGGTGCGAAGAACCGTGGCAGTTGTCCGGCAGCGCTTCTGGTGGGCGTCCCTAGAGGCCGACGTCCGGGATTATATCCAGGCCTGCACCACCTGCGCCAGGGGCAAGGCTGATCATCGCAGGGCTTCGGGACTGCTCCAGCCGCTGCCCGTGCCCCATCGCCCCTGGTCCCACATCGGCCTGGATTTTGTCACGGGCCTCCCGCCGTCCCAGGGCAACACCACCATCCTCACGATAGTGGACCGATTCTCCAAGGCGGCCCACTTCGTGGCCCTCCCGAAGCTCCCGACGGCCCAGGAGACAGCGGACCTCCTGGTCCACCACGTCGTCCGGCTGCATGGGATTCCCACAGACATCGTCTCCGATCGCGGTCCCCAGTTCTCCAGCAAGTCTGGAGGAGCTTCTGCCGGGAACTGGGGGCCACGGTGAGTCTCTCATCCGGGTTTCATCCCCAGACCAACGGGCAAGCAGAACGGGCCAATCAGGAGGTGGAGCAGGCCCTGCGTTGCATGACAGCCGCGCACCCGGCGGCCTGGAGTACCCATCTGGCCTGGATCGAGTATGCCCATAACAGCCAGGTGTCGTCAGCCACTGGCCTCTCCCCTTTCGAGGTGTGTCTGGGGTACCAACCTCCTCTGTTTCCGGTGGTTGAGGGAGAGGTCGGTGTGCTCTCGGTCCAGGCCCGCCTACGGAAGTGCCGTCGGGTGTGGCGTGCCGCCCGTTCTGCCTTGCTGAAGACCCGGATGAGGACGAAGGCCCATGCAGACCGGCGGCGGACCCTGGCCCCTACGTATCGGCCAGGGCAGGAAGTGTGGTTGTCTACTAAGGACATTCCCCTCCAAGTGGACTCCCCTAAATTGCAGGACCGGTATATCGGTCCGTTTAAAATCCTCAAGGTCATCAGTCCAGCCGCAGTGAGGCTTCAGCTTCCGGCCTCACTGCGGATCCGGTTTAAAACTCCAGCTTTTGTTGGCTTCTGTTTTATTCTTCTCTACAAGAGTCAGACAGAAGTCAGACTTCCAGAGCAAGAATTTTAGCTGAGGAAGCTTCTGCGATTTGAAGCGAAACGTCCTCGCGTCAAGCAACCCAGTCCAGTCGAAGATTCAAGCTTCTCTACTTCCTGACTTACTCTCACCACATCACCCAGCCTTTTCTCTTGCTCATTTTCTTCATTCATCAGCTCTTCAAAATAGTCCCTCCACCTTCTCAGCACACACTCCTCACTTGTCAGCACATTACCATGTGCATCTTTTACCACCCTAACCTGCTGCACATCCTTTCCAGCTCTGTCCCCTTGTCTGGCCGATCGGTACAAGTCCTTTTCTCCTTCCTTACTATTCAACTTCTTGTACAGCTCGCAATATGCCTTTTCCTTCACTTATGCCACTTCTCTTTTTGCCTTACGCCGCATCTCCTTGCACTCCTGTCTACTTTCTTCATCTCTCCGACTATCCCAAAACTTTTTCGCCAACCTCTTTCTCCTTATGCTTTCCTGGACCTCTTCATTCCACCACCAAGTCTCCTTGTCTTCCTTCCACTGTCCAGTACTGTCCTTGCTGTCTCCCTCACCACATCTGCAGTACTTTTCCAGTTGTCCAAAACTGCTTCCCCTCCAACCAGTGCTTCTCTCACCCGCTCGCTAAATTTCACACAACAGTCTTCCTCCTTCAGCTTCCACCATCTGATCTTTTGTTGAGCTCTCACTCTCTTCTTCTTCTTTACCTCTAAAGTCATCCTACAAGCAACCATCCTATGCTGTCTAGTGACACTCTCTCCTGCTACCACCTTACAGTCTGATTTCTTTTAGCTTGCATCTCCTATAAAGAATGTAGTCCACCTGTGTGCACCTTCCTCCACTCTTACTGTATATGTTACCCTGTGCTCCTTCCTTTTCTTAAAGTAGGTATTCACCACAGCCATTTCCATCCTTTTTGCAAAATCAACTACCATCTGTCCTTCCCCATTCCTATCCTGGATACCATATCTACCCATTACTTCCTCATCACCTCTGTTCCCTTCACCAACATGCCCATTGAAGTCTGCTCCTATCACCACTCTTTCATGCTTGGGCACACTCTCCACCACCTCATCTAACACACTCCAGAAATCTTCTCTCTCCTTCATCTCACAACCTATCTGAGGAACATATGCACTGAAGATATTCATCATCACCCTTTCAATTTCCAACTTCATACTCATCACTGTGTCAGACACTCGCTTAACCTCCAACACACTTTTAACATACTCTTCCTTTAAAATGACCCCAGCACCATTTCTCTTCCCGTCCTCACCATGGTACAACAACTTGTACCCACAGCCGATGCTCCTGCTCTTACTTGAATGCATGAATGAATGAATGAATGAGTTTATTTGGCACACAATTCAACAACAAAAACAAAAAAACTGATAACAATGCAACTTTACAAAAGTCCTGCGTGGCCGAAAGGGTGAGGGCAGAAGCATAGCTTATAAATACCCACCCCTTATACTAAAAAATAACAAACATATACACACAAACAAAATTTCATAAATACATATCTACACAATCCACACACACATATCTACACAATCCACACACACACACACATATATATATATATATATATATATATATATATATATATATATATATATGTACTTACACACATACACACACACACACACACACGTATATACACATACGCAGATATATAAACATACACATACCTACATGTACATACATACATACGCACACACGATGACAATACCAAAAAAAAAAAAACATACAAACTTAGTCAATGAACTCAAAATTACAAAATCTAACCAGACAATACTGGCACACAACACACAAACCTGATAACAAGACCTAAGTTTTCAACTATAGCATGCAATTTTGTTATTCTTGTAATGTCTTTTCAAGCCTACTAACGTACCAAGTACTTTAATGTTGTCGGGACAGTTGTTCCAGATGTTAACACCTTTGACAGATACACAATGACTTTTTGCAGTAGTTCGGATCCTTGATTTTTCAAACAATAAAATTCCTCTCAAATTATAACTGGAGTCCCTCAGTTTAAACAGATCCTGGACATGTTGTGGCAGCAGTTTATTTTTAACTTTATACATAATTTGTACTGTGAAGTAATCAACCAAGTCCCAGAATTTTAGAATATGCAAACAGGCAAACATTCGTTGATTCATTGGCTCACAATGTGATTTGTTACAAATAATTCTTACAGCTTTCTTTTGCAACAAAAATATTGGATTAGTATTAGTTTTATATGTATTTCCCCATACCTCAATACAATAGGTCGTGTATGGAATGAGCAATGAGTGATATAAAATAGTTATTGAGTGTTGGGAAATTAAATATTTTGCTTTATGCAGAATTGCAATGGCTTTTGACATTTTGGATTTAACAAAATTAATATGCATTTTCCAGCTCAGTTTATCATCAATAACAACACCAAGACATTTTGTATCAGTTACAGTTTCAATTTCAATATCATTTAATAATAAATTTCTGCAGGAAATCCTGGACTTGTTTCCAAATATAATACACTTTGTCTTACCAAAGTGGACCGATAATTTGTTTGAATCAAACCATTGTTTAAACTTCTGTAGTTCCTTCTCCATCATGTCCAAGGTCTGTCCCAAGTGATCCCCACTACAAAACACAGTCGTATCATCAGCAAACAAAAAACATACATACTTACATAAACACATACTTCTCTTCCACTTAGTTTCTTGCGCACACAATATGTCTAACTTTCTCCTCTCCATCATATCAGCCAGCTCTCTCTCTCTCTCTTCACCCAGCTTGCTGTCCTCACATGGAAATAAATAAAAACATATCGCTTTTGCAGGGCTGGAGAGCGCGCACAGTGATAGGCTCCCCCAGCTGAAACAGACCATCAGTTCATGTGGACACGCAGCAGGCGTTCTGAATGTCAAGTCTGTCTGACAGGACACGTGCCACAGGACTATATGACAAGCCAACAGTGCGACAAATACATCACTTTCAATCACGTATCAGCAAAAATATGCTGTAACAAATTCCGTTTGGTCAGTTATCACAGTTTCTCTTTTTTTAAAAATATGTTTATGTCCTTGTTGATTTCAGGCATTTTTCTGCACCTTTTACAGGACAGTGATGGTAGCACAGTGGTAACGTTTCTCGCTGGCAATCAGAGCTTTTGTAAATTGCAGATTTGAACCCCGTGGGTGGCATGTATTTTTATTTTTTAAAGCAGCTGTACAATGTGGTTACACATGCTCCAGCTGCTCAATTTGAATTTATTTTCATTTATATAGTGCCAAATCACAACAAAGTTGCCTCAAGGCGCTTCACACAAGTAAGGTCTAACCTTACCAACTCCTCACACTGTGTTCCCACTGTGACAGTTTCATGCACATTCCAGCACTACCCGCCCCATTCACGCCTGCCCGTCGGCTCAGTATTTTCGTGGTTCGCTCATACAATTTGTACTTATTCGTACTATGTGTGAAGGGGCCCTTAAAGTTGCTCTAATTTTGGAAAAAAAGAGTTGCAAATTATTGGTTGAGTAAATAAGGTTTAAAAAGGAATAGTTTGCATCATGTGTCATGCTTAGTTATCATGTTGCCGGGTCGCATATGTCACATGTCAGAGTCCAATGGACGTCAACATTGTTTAACCTTTACTTTGCAGACCAAGCACTCAACACAGTCAAAACTATTCCATTCCAAACTGAAACTGACCTTTCTCACTATTTTTGCTATTTTTTCCCCATAACTCCATGGAATTCAGTCATAGATGGTCTAAATTATATGTCTTTGGAATTGTTATGATCAGACAAATAACATATAGTATCTTTCAGTATGATTGGAGCATTTTTAAATTTTGACCCCTGTGTAAATTTTCAATTGACCCCTTCCTGGCTGACAATTCAAGTGGACACTCTGCTTTTTCAAAAGAGTAATGTCTAAGGAGTATTTGTGCCATATTTGGTGTTTGTGTCACCATTTGAAGGGTTCCTCTGTAAATATTCTCTTATCTGCTGCCCTACAAGAGAAGATGCCAAATTAAAAAGACTCATAAACCACAGAAATAATCCCAGATTATAAATATATGTACAAAATCAATCTGTTTTAATACAAAGTGAGATTTAACCTCAGAGTTCATATTCCATGTATTTAAAGTGACCTTGTGTCACACTGTAACTTGAAGTCAGCTTTGTTTGTAGGCTGGCAAACACCAAGAAAGTGACTAAAACCCAAACAGACGATATAGAGTTCAGACATCTTACTGTGCCATCTCTTTGCTTTTCCATCAGGGAGTGTGTGAAGTAGAATGGTATATGTTCTAGCCTCTGGTATCACTTCTCAACACAGAGACAAAGAACTGAGAAAAAAACCCCACCTGTGTTGTATCCAGAGTGAAAGCAGACACCTGCCGCTGCGGCTCTGCTGATATTTTCATATGTGCACAGCAGCAGGGCTCCATGTTGTTGTTAGGTCGTATCTTTCAAAACAGGGCCTGTTAGAAACAGCATGCACTGTACATCACAAAGTCTTCAGCCACCATGTGTCTGGTGTGTGTTCAAGTAAGCCAAAAGCAGTTTGTTCTTCTGTGTATTACTTGTTGCATATGTTTTCATGTAAAGTGCGTTGGATTTTCTTGTTACCTCTACCAACTTGCCCACAGTTTTTCATATATTGTTATGAAATATTTACTGAAGATTCATATACCTGATAGGCAAGATTGATTCAGTTTTCAAGGTCATAAAATCTGAGGATATTTTTTCACCAAAACATTAAATCTAGGCTTGCATCTCAGATGTACCTTCTGGCAAATTGTAGCTGAACTTTCAGCTCCTCTTTTTAATAAAATCCTCCTCTATACCACTTCATCATGAAGCTGTATAACTGGGCATACACAATGCAAAATATGCACTATGCACAATTTCTCCAATCACAGCCACAGAAGCCTATAACTTCTTCTGGGTTGTCTGGTGTTTTGCTGGCTTTCCTCTTCTCCTTCTTGCACAGTCATTCAGTTTTGATAACTGTCTACTCCACACAGATTTACCATAGAGACCCATACTCTTTGTATTTCTTCATAAGTGATGTAAATAAAGTTCAAGACATATTCAGTGACTTGGAAATGTTTATGTATCCATCCCCTGACTTGTCTGAAGAAAATTGGCAATTAAACTGATTGTTTATAGGTGTTATACCAAAGGGACTGATTCCTCATGCAACACATCATCTTGGCTTTTATATTTTTAATTTATTTATTTCAAGTTGTAGAGATTTACTTTCAGTTTGAGTCCAAGGAAGATAATTTTAGAAATGTTTATATTGAGAAGCCTGATTTAATTTTTGTATTTGCAATGGCATAAACAAATTAAAATGCGTGGTGTGAAGACCGCACAAGGCATGCATCAGTCGTACCTTTCATGTTAATTCCCATAAATGCGTGTGCAAGGCATTACAATGAGGCAGCAAGATGACAGACCTATTGACAAGACAATTGCTTAAATTACGAGGTAATTTGCAGATTCCATTACACAGGTAAGCCATTAAAAGAAAGAACTGTGTGTAATTGTATAGACGGTAGCAAGGCGTTTGAGTATATCTTACAACACAACTGTCATCTTGAACAACTTCTCCAAAATAATTCCCATGCTTTATTTTTGTTTAAGGTGTGTTTTTTTTTTATATTAAATTCTCCCATCTACTAGATGTCCTGCACAGTCTCCATGTCCACTTTCCAGTCATGTAGGTGTCTGTGGTATGCACATGCTGCATCTTTCCAACATTGGAGTTATTCAACCAGTGATGATGACCAGACCCCTCAAGACCAATATGGATGTTCACACAACAAAAATTTTTTATGTCCAAAACATGGTAAATTAAGAAATTAACTTCAAGAACAGCAGCTGTTTCCTGTGAAAGTAATATTCTGTACTGTACATACTGTTTAAGTACAGAAACTGCATTTAAATATCACAAAATTCCATATATATTGAAAATGCCTTGAATTTTCTTGAGATAACCAAGGATTTGAGCTCTTGAAGCCAAGGTCAAGGCCTCCAAGACCAAGGCTATGGCTAAGGGCTCGAAAAGTCAGCTTTAAGGAACCTTAAGTCTAAAACATTACAGCACTATACACTGTATACCCCAGGAGCACATAATCTGCAGATTGTTATTTATGGTTTCTATGGCTTATGAACAGTAATTTCCATGCAAGCTTCAGCAAGTCACACTGATGCAGTTATGTAAAACCGCTTCATCTGTTTCCAATGTTGAATGCAGCTTTTCCTGGTGTGGCACACTGACTGGTCTAGAACTGTTTGGACAGCTGTTCATCCAGTCTTCCAGTCTTCCAGATCCAGTCTTCTACACACTGATTTTCAACAGGTCTAGTAAATGGACTACAAAATGTATCACACACAGATGATAACGCACACATGTTTGAAGCATGTTTCATTTAGTAAAGTTGATCATCTTCAATACACAGAGCTGTTTTTGACACAACAGCCACCAGACAAAGTCAATGCAAACTGTTGAAAGAAGCTCTGTCACGACTCCTGGGGACATTCATCAGTGCTGACTTGGATTTCCACAATTGACCAAGGAGTGACCCATTTCCTTCTCTTGTTTTTACCTCTCCTGAGGCTGGAAAAAAAAGTGTAAAGAATCATGTGTAACTCTTAAAAACCTCTTAAACCCCAGAGTCCCCAAATTTGGGGACTTGCCCTGTTTTGGAACATTTGAACACTCATAAATAACCGATGCTGACACCAACATACACTTATTATACATCAAAATGTCAAGTGAAATCTCCTCTACAAAAGTATCTACTTCAGTCACATATCTAATCACATAACTAACCACAGGTGAAACGCCAAGCAAATAAAGACATAAATCTGAATTCATTTTTTTTGGGGAAAAAAAAAAAAACCCAACCTCATTTACTCCTTCCAGGTATTATTTACTTTAAATTTTTTTGCATCCACAACATCCCCCAGGACCTGTCTTTTAGCTGATTCAAACATTTGCATTTTTGACCTTGTACAAGCTGAGAAATAAATCATAATATATGGGTATGTGATTTTGGTGAAATAGGCTCAAGGGCTTAAGGGGTTAATGTGAAAGATCAAAACCTCCACTCACTTACGTCAACACTGAGGCTATTACTGTTGTGAATAGTGGATGAATTTATTGTTAATTACGGGTTTCCCTCTGTCACTGTTACCATAGTGATGTAATCATGTAAATAGAGTTGGCGACAGATGTGAGCAACGGAAAAAAATCAGGACCTCTCCCTATTTTAGTCATCAACTTTAAAATAGGCACAAATGGAACAAGTCTGAAGTGACAGAGTGAAACTAGGTGTGAATTGGGAAGAGTCAACCTCAGTGTAAATACCAAAGATCTGTTAGTTGTCAATGACCTTCAATTAGTTTTTTTTCTGGGCGTGTCTGATGGGCACAGTGCACCACTGTCATATCTCCTTTACAGATACGTAGGCTTACCCACATGCAGAAAAAAAAATCATATACAGTGTATTGGGCCTTTCCTGTAAACAAGGGTTATTTAAAATTATATTTTTATTCTTAAAGATGCAGGAAGTGCTGTCTGTAAAATTTTATTTGGTACTATTCACTTGCATTCTGTGATTATCCATCGATCTATTTTCTAAACCTGCATATTCCAATTAATGGTCACAGGAGGATGGAGCCTAGACCAGTTGTCATTGGGTGAGAGGCAGGGTACACCCTGGACAGGCCAGTAGTCTACCACAGGGCCATGCTGTGATTATCATACTATATGTTGAGCAGTCTTTGTCTTGTTTGTTGTCCTGTTCCTCCAAGGTGCTATGGCCAATTTCCACCAAACTTGGCAAGTGGATAAAACTGACTACAGAATTGACTGTAAAAAGTTTGTTTGAGCAAACATCAAGGCTATTTGGGTTACAGGTCAAAATATTGATTTTCATTTTGATGTCCACCAGATGTGGCACATATATTTGAGTTCTGGAAATTGCCCAGGTAAGATCAGATTTACCAAAGGGCAGTCATGAGGGTCAATGTTATTTGACTCAGTTTTTTCTTTAACTCTGACTTGCACCAAATTTGGCACACATATGGAGTTGGGCTTGTAAATATCCCACCCATGTCAAATGTTTCCTGTCAGGCTTACTGGTACAGCGTGGCTGGACACAAATGTAGGATTCAGATGATGATAAAACACGGTTTAATAAAAATTCTGGCAGGGTTTGATACACAGGTAGGCAGGCAGAGATAAACAACAGGATCCGAAAAACAGGCAGACAGGTCAAAAACACGGGTAGGCTCAACAAAGGAAAAAAAAAATGCTCAGAGGAAGAGTGCTCAAAAGTGGCTCAAGGCTCAACAATCGCACAACCAGGTAAGGTGAAATGTGTGACTTAAATAGAGAGTGTGATTAGAAGGAAATGCAAGACAGGTGTGTGTGGAAGGATCTGGAAATGGGTGTGGCAAGCAGGAGAGAGGACAGGAAGGGGACACCCATCACGAAGCATTACACAGCAGACAAGAAAAGTCCCTCCACCAAAACCCCAAGCAAACATGACAGTGACAGAAACCCAGCAGAGACAAAATGAAGTAAAAACAAGAACACACTCCACACAGACTCCAATCTTGACATTTCCAAGTTCATTTCTGTTTGTTGACCTGTTGCTTGCACCACCCAGGTCCCTTTTGGTGATTTCTAACAAACTTGGAATGCCAGTGAAGGTTTACTCCAAAACTGCCCTTCAACACTTAATTATGGGAAAGGTTCAATGTCAAGGAATTTGATTTTCAACCCAATTTGACAAAATGTGGTGCACAGTAAGGTAGATTCCAGAACTGTCCTTTCAGCATCATTCTGCAAAGGTGTAGGTCATTGCGGTCTAATCATCATATTGCAGTAGCCTTTTCTCTATCCATGCTTGCGGGTACTGTTATCAAGTAATGTAATAGGATTTTAAGGGTACACAGATAAGACTAGCCCTGGAGCCCATGGATATTTGAATTCAGTCATAAATGCTGTGCAGAGTGGAGATAGTGACTCACTTTTGACAACAGAATTATAGCATTCTTCAGGCATGTGTGCTGGCTCTTGCTCTGTCTAATGCTTACCTGACTGGGTGTTGGGTTTGGTTGTGGAGTCCAGTTGTCTGTGAGGAAAGGATCACTGACCTTGAATTTGTAGATGATGCTGTGATCTGCGTGGAATCATTGGATTGCAGAACTTGAGAAGCGATTATGAGGATTGTCCTGGATCAAGTCCAAGATCCAGGCTTTCAGTTACTTATTGAATACAGAAAGTGATAAACATTTTGAGAGATTCACTTATCTCAACAGTGACGGTCATGTCTCTGGGAGTTTGGTGTATGAGAATGAAAAATGCCTGGAAAGAGTGTGTGGACACTAAGGGGTGTGGTCAGAGGTATTCATCTTAGAACAGATCCTCTAAGCATTGGACATATGCTTCATGTTCACCTTTGTATTGACCCCACAAGCTTCCTTTTCCTTTTGCTTTCTGGCCAAGGACATTTGGACACTGACAGCAGTAGGCAGAAACAAACCAACAACCATGTCTTCTAATGTACTTTTTCAAACTTACTTTGACTTTTTGTTTAGAGACCATTTGCAAGGCTTTTCAAATAACTTCCACTCAATGTGCACATGAAATTCCATGTGACATCCACCCAAAGAAACACGGCTATAACACAGCTCATTATGATGCAGCATCAAATTTAAATTTTCACCAATAGCTCACATTAATACTGTTTCAATTTACAAAGCATCACATAATTGCCAAGTGTCACTGTTGACTTCACTCATTCATTTGCGCATTAGAGACATAATCATAATGCATGGTGTGCTCATCAGTGATCCAATTAGTGCTGAGTTCAAACAAATGATGAATAAATGATGACTGAATTTGAGTGTTTGGATGGAGATTCTGATGGCATCTTTACTGCCGCCAGTAATGTGAAGACTGTTTACGATACAGCAGCAATAAAAAGGTTCAGGGCTGGCCCACATGCAAAAGTGATTAGTAACCTGAAGCTCCAGAGATTTCAGATCACCGTGTCCAAGTGCTTTTCAGTTTCTGCATGCATACAGTATGTACAGTAGTGTTCAGAATAATAGTAGTGCTATGTGACTAAAAAGATTAATCCAGGTTTTGAGTATAGTATTTCTTATTGTTACATGGGAAAGACGGTACCAGTAGATTCAGTAGATTCTCACAAATCCAACAAGACCAAGCATTCATGATATGCACACTCTTAAGGCTATGAAATTGAGCTATTAGTAAAAAAAAAGTAGAAAAGGGGGTGTTTAATTTAATTTAATTTAATTAGCTTATAATGCGCCAAATCACAGCAAAAGCCGTCTCAAGGCGCCTTATATAAAACAAGTCAACATAAAATTGAATATATAATTAGAAATGAAAAAAAAATCAAATACATAAATAAAAACAGAAGTAAAATAATAAAACAAATAAAAATAAAAACTATCCATAAGAAAGAGAATAAAAATAGGTTTTGAGTCTTGACTTAAAAATGTCCACGGACTCAGACTGCCTCATGGTTGCAGGAAGACTGTTCCACAGGGTGGGTGCACGATACGAAAAGGCTCTTTGACCTGTTGACTTCTTCATCCTGGGAACACAGAGACGTCCCGCATCCTGCGACCGCAAAGCCCGGGCCGGCACGTAGAGTTCCACCAGATCAGCCAAATAAGATGGCGCCAGTCCATGAACAACCCTATAAGTCAATAGCAAAACCTTCAATCTGCTCTCACAGTGACAGGGAGCCAGTGCAAAGATGCCAAAATGGGTGTGATATGTTCAGACCTTCTGCTATGTGTCAGAAGTCTGGCGGCTGCGTTCTGAACCAGCTGAAGACCCCTAATGCTGGACTGTGGTAACCCTGAAAATAGAACATTACAATAATCTAGTGTAGAAGAAACAAAAGCATGAATCAGGGTCTCAGCATCAGCCATAGACAGGATGGGGCAGATCCTCGCTATATTTCTCAGATGGAAAAAAGCAGTCCTAGTAACATCCCTGATGTGGAGGTCAAAAGACAACGTGGGATCAAAAATTACCCCAAGGTTCCTCATTTTGTCCGTATGATGTATGACACACAAACCCAGGCTGAGCGCCAGCTGGTCAAACTGATGTCGATGTCTCACTGGACCAAGAACCATCATTTCAGTCTTATCAAAGTTTAAAAGTAGGAAGTTACTAGACATCCAACTTCTCACTGATAGAAGACAGTCCTCCAGGGATTTTATGGGAGTGAGATTTCCCACAGTTATCGGCATGTACAACTGAGTATCATCAGCATAACAATGAAAGGCAATCCCAAAACTCCGCAGTATACGCCCAAGGGGTGCCACATACAGGGAGAAAGCAAGGGGCCTAAAACAGATCCCTGTGGAACCCCAAATCTCATGTAGGCAAGGTCAGAGGTAGTGCCATTATACAAGACACATTGAGAACGACTGGACAGATATGACGTCAACCAGGCAAGGGCACTTCCAGTAATCCCCAAAAAATTCTCCAACCTATCAAGCAAAATATGATGATCCACGGTATCAAACGCAGCACTGAGATCTAACAACACCAAAACCGAAGTGGTGTCTGAGTCCATTGCTCGCAGAAGATCATTCACTACTTTAGTGAGCGCTGTTTCTGTGGAGTGATATTTCCTAAAAGCAGACTGCAGCGGCTCAAAAAGATCATTCTCGGTAAGGTCATCTACAAGCTGCCGTGAAACCACCTTTTCTAAAATTTTGGAACAGAATGATAGATTTGATATCAGCCTGTAATTTTTCAATACACTAGGGTCAAGATTAGATATCTTAAGTAATGGTTTAATCACTGCTGATTTAAAACATTTCAGAACAGATCCAGAAGTTAAAAAAAGATTAATAATTTCCAGCACAGTCGGCCCAACAGTGGGCCACAGGTCCTTAAACAATTTTGTTAGTATGGGATCAAATAAACAGGTTGTGCTTTTGGTAGACGCCACAAGTTTCACAATAATACTAGTGCTATGTGACTAAAAAGATTAATCCAGGTTTTGAGTATATTTCTTATTGTTACATGGGAAAGAAGGTACCAGTAGATTCTCACAAATCCAACAAGACCAAGCATTCATGATATGCACACTCTTAAGGCTATGAAATTGGGCTATTAGTAAAAAAAAAAAGTAGAAAAGGGGGTTTTCACAATAATAGTAGCATCTGCTGTTGATGCTACAAACTCAAAACTGTTATGTTCAAACTACTTTTTTAGCAATCCTGTGAATCACTAAACTAGTATTTAGTTGTATAACCACAGTTTTTCATGATTTCTTCACATCTGCGAGGCATTAATTTTGTTGGTTTGGAACCAAGATTTTGCTTGTTTACTAGTGTCCTTGGGGTCATTGTCTTGTTGAAACACCCATTTCAAGGGCATGTCCTCTTCAACATAAGGCAACATGACCTTTTCAAGTATTTTGACATATCCAAACTGATCCATGATACCTGGTATGTGATATATAGGCCCAACACCATAGTAGGAGAGACATGCTCATATCATGATGCTTGCACCACCATGCTTCACTGTCTTCATTGTGAACTGTGGCTTGAATTCAGAGTTTGGGGGTCATCTCACAAACTGTCTGCGGCCCTTGGACCCAAAAAGAACAATTTTACTCTCATCAGTCCACAAAATATTCCTCCATTTCTCTTTAGACCAGTTGATGTATTCTTTTGCAAATTGTAACCTCTTCTGCACGTCTTTTATTTAACAGAGGGACTTTGCAGGGGATTCTTGCAAATAAATTAGCTTCACACAGGTGTCTTCTAACTGTCACAGCACTTACAGGTAACTCCAGACTGTCTTTGATCATCCTGGAGCTGATCAATGGGTGAGACTTTGCCATTCTGGTTATTCTTCTATCCATTTTGATGGTTGTTTTCTATTTTCTTCCACGCGTCTCTGTTTTTTTTTGTTCATTTTTAAAGCATTGGAGATCATGTAGACGAACAGCCTATAATTTTTTTGCACCTGCGTATAAGTTTTCCCCTCTCCAGTCAACTTTTTAATCAAACTACGTTGTTCTTCTGAAGAATGTCTTGAACGTCCCATTTTCCTCAGGTTTTCAAAGAGAAAAGCATGTTCAACAGGTGCTGGCTTCATCCTTAAATAGGGGATACCTAATTCACACCTGTTTGTTCCACAAAACTAACGAACTCACTGACTGAATGCCACACTACTATTATTGTGAACACCCCCTTTTCTACTTTTTTTTTAATTAAGAGCCCAATTTCATAGCCTTAAGAGTGTGCATATCATGAATGCTTGGTCTTGTTGGATTTGTGAGAATCTACTGAATCTACTAGTACCTTGTTTCCCATGTAACAATAAGAAATATACTCAAAACCTGGATTAATCTTTTTAGTCACATAGCATTACTATTATTCTGAACACTACTGTACTGTATGTGTAGACTCCGATACAGATGCAAAAACACCCCATGTGTATGCTCCTCATGTTAAAGGAACAGTGACATGAAGTCACATGTGTTGTCACCTCACAAGATTTTTGCACATTGCGTTAGTACTGGTTGAACAGGAAACCTGCATGGAAATTAAATAAGACATACGGTAAAGTTTTGATCATCATAAAAATATTTGCTGCTAGGTGCACCAGTATTTATGCAGCAGAGACATGAGCAAAATGCATTGCCTTCAGCGTGTGTGGTATGTCTGAGTGCAGAAGGGAGGGAATGTAAACACAAAGGGTAACGTCAAGCGCTGACATACAGCTTAATTAGAGGCAGGAAAACACAGGGTTGATATAAGAGGTTGCACTCTCAGTGCTTTTTTCTGCAGAAATCAGGGCTGAACTCTGGAAATGCATTGACAGGAACCAAGGGCATACACAAGGACATACACAAATCCCCTGCCCTGACTGTCGGTGTGAGCCAGTGTAAAAGGAAAAGACCAGCTCCTCAAACATTAATACAGCTCCAAATCACAAAAAGTTGGGAAGGTACGAAGGAATGAAAAAATGTGATTCTTACATTCACATTGATTTCTAATTTATTGCATTCATTGCTTTTGTATAGTCAGCCTCATTTCATTTGTCAATGTTTTTGTCAATGTTTTTTCAATATTCCAGAATTACAGGCTTGCAACACTTTCCAAAAAAAATATATATATAGACACAAAAGCATGTATCACTTTGTAATGTTGCTATTCCTTCTCACAACAGTTAAAAGACAAATGTGGAATTAAGGAAATTAAGCAATGAAGTGCATCAGATGCTGCTTTGTCTTATTGTTCCTGCAAACATATCTTAAGGTGTGCAACACTACAGCGTTGTCACTGCATATTTTGTTTCAAAATTCTCCACACATTCTGTACTGGAAACAGGTCTGGACTGCAGGCAGGCCAGTCTCAGATCCACGGCCTCCCTTTCACAGCCATGCCTTTGTAATGTGCGCAGAATGTGGTTTTGCATTGTCTTGTTGAAAAATGTATGGATGTCCCTTGTAAAGATGGCGTCTTGAAGGCAGTATACATATGTTGCCCTAAATTTTAATGTACGTTTCTGCATTAATGATGCTATCGCAGAAATGGAAATTACCTTTGCCAAGGGCACTGACACAACCGGATACCATGACAGACCCTGGCTTTGGACTTGTTACAGTCTGGATGGTCCAATGCACACTGCATCCATCTCTTCCAAAAACAAGTATGGAATACTGATTCTTCTGACCAAAGTCCATATTTCCAATGCATGATTTGTAGTTCAACCCAGATGCATTCAAGCCCAGAGGCATCAGTACTACTTTGGATAAGACTTTCTTTTTTTGCACTGTAAAAGTTTAAGTGCGAATATAATTCCGTATTGTTGTGCTTGACAAAGGTTCCCATAATTATATAAGCAATTAATGAATGATGGCCCTACTTGCAGTGCTGTCTGAGGGATTGGAGATGAGTGTTGAGTTTAAGCTCACGTCCTTGCTTTTTACACAATGAAATTCTTCCATGTTCCTTTAATTGTTTCATGATATCATAGACTGCAGAGGCAGAAACTAGCAAATCCTTTCCAATCTTTCTTTGAGGAACACTGTATTTAAACATTCAATAATTTTCTCAGCATTTGTTGGTAAACTGGAGTTCTCTGCTTGTCTTTACTCCTCATACAATCAGCCTTTCGGGATACTGTTTCTGTATCAAAGCATGATTACAATCATCTGTGACCTCACCTTTTTGAAATAAACCTCACTTCTTTAGTTAGTTAGTTATTTTTGCCCCATTACTAACCCTGAATGTGTTGCAGGCCTGAAATGCAGGAATGGATGTATATTAACAAGTTAATTGAAATTCAGCATATAAAACATGACATATCTAGGGCTAATCTATTGATAATAAATCAGAAGTCAAAGTGAGAATCACCCATTTTCTTATTTATTGAATTTGCATTTTCATGCCGTCTCAACTCTTTTTGATTTAGGGTTATCAGTGTTGCTTTTCTCTGTCTTTATCTACCCCAGGTTAATTGTGTGACTTGTGTACTGACCATCTAATTCAGTAGAAAAAACAATTATTTGTAGTGAATGATCACCCACTTGTCATTTCGTGAATGCTTTTGTGGATGTTATGTTGCAACTCAAGTTGTGTCAGTCAAACATTCTTACTTTTAGCTTCAGTTTTTTTTTTTTTTTTTTTTTTAAGTCATGACTTTCCGTGGGCTCTAATGGAACACGTCACAAACTGAAACCTTACCATAGCAAGAGCTGAAAACAGCTGCAGTCATGCATGACTCAAAGCTAACCACAAAGATGAGAGAGATCTTCAATCTCAATTCAATCTATATGATAATAGCCAAGTGGCCCCTGTGTGCATGTGTGTGTATGGCTTTGATCACACACAAAGACTGGGAATGCTGACATTTGCCGTTTGGTATGCTTATATCTTTTGAGTCAAGGATGAACACTGTGAAAGCAAAAAGTTGAGAAATTAGCAACTTTAGGTAACCAATAAAAAATGGATGCTGTGCTGCAATGCACCATGGGAGTTTGGGGTTTTATTGTGGTTTATGTTAGTTTAACAGTGTTGTTAGTGTTATTGATTTATTATGTTTATCCAGTTCAGTCACTTTAGATAAGTCTCATATTGCTATTACCATGAGTGACTTGCATTTCATATTGGTACCACAAGTGAAGTGTTTAGTGGCTTTAATGTCCAGTCACTGTCTTTGTCAAAAAAAAAAAAAACCTGCTTAGAACAGCAAGCACGCACTTTTTATTCACCCTAGGGACCTAAAGTGGTCCTGCACCATGAGAACACAGAGCCCGTGCCAGTATGTAGGGTTTAATGAGGTCAGCTAGGTAGGGAAGTACTAGGCCATGAATAATTTTATAGGTTATTAAAAGAACCTTAAAATCTGACCTCACAGAGACAGGAAGCCAATGAAGAGAAGCCAAAATCTTCGTGTCAAAATTCTGGTAGCAACATTTTCAATCAATTGGAGACCCGAAATGCTGGACTGCAGAAAACCAGAGAATAGGACATTGCCAATAGTACCAGTCTAGAAGAGACAAATGCATGGATCAGAGTCTGCATCAGCCATAGACAGGATGGGACAACTCTGTTTCACAGGTGGAAGAAAGGAGTCCTTGTGATTTCTTCTAATATGTAGGTCAAGACAGTGTGGACTCAATAATCACCCCAAGGTTCCTCATGTTGTCAGTGTGATGTCTGCCACCCAAGAAGTAATCCCAAAATGACTCTCCAGCCAATCAGTAGAATATCACGGATCCCCCATATCAAATGCAAACACTAAGATCTAACACTAATTAGAATTATAGTGATGTCTTAATCCATTGCAAGCAGAAGATCATTTTACCACTTTAGTGAGAGCTGTCTCCATGGAATGATGTATTCTAATTGCAGACTGCAGTAGCTCAAAGAGATTATTCTCAGTAAGGTGGTCCATGAGCTGCCATAAAACCACTTTTTCAAGAGTCTACAATAAAATTAATTGGTTTGATATCAAGCCTATATTTTTTCAATACACTAGGGTCAAATTAGATTTCTTAAGTAATGGTTTAATTACTGCAGTCTTGAAACATTTATGAACGATCTCAATGTTAGTGATAGATTAGAAATTTCTAATACAGTGGTCCAGGAGTGGGCCACAGGTCCTTAAACAGTTTTTGGTGGTATAGGGTCAAACAGACAGGTTGTGCTTTTAGCAGAAGTTAGGATTTTTGCCACCAGTGAATAAAATCCATTTCGGTAAGTCTAGGTGATGTATCAGTGATGGCACCCACCACAATAACAGTGTGTAGTGGCCGGACAATGGCATGCTGAGATATATTTAACCTAATGTCATCTGTTTCTTCTTGAAGTAATCTAAGAATCTTGGGCTATAAATGGATAGCAACTTACGGTGGTTGTCTGTGAATAAGTGCTGCCCCCATGTAAACAAGAACTTTGAAATATGTTTGTTTTTGTTTAATCAAATCAGAGTAACAGGCCCGTTTTGTAGCCAATAGTGCATGCTTTAGTGTAGAATAGAATCATGCCACACGTGGAATACTTCTAGTTTTGAAGTGTGCCATTTGCTCTAGACCTCTTGATTTATGCTTGAGGCAAATGTAAGTAATCACTGAATCAAGATGAGCATGTTTTGGAGTGGCTTGGTTTTAATGTAGGTAGAGAAATCATGTCCAATGTGGTCATGATTGCTAAGTTTAAGGTTTCCCTCAAGAGTATCTACTGAATGGTCATTTTTCCAAAAATTGACACTAAGAGATCAGGCAGTCTGGCTTGAAGTTCAATTGTAGTTGAGGAGCTGATGTGTCATCGTGACAGTAAATAACTTTCTCGTTCTAGTGAGCAAGGCAAAGAGATTGTAAACTTAATAAGTGAGTGATCTGAAACCTATGATGCAAGAGGCACAATGTCAATATTTGTAACAGTGATGCCATGAAAGAGGACCAATTCCAGGGAATTTGCACTAATCTGTCCTTTAAATTACTCAACCCAACTTTTAAATTTACTCCAATAATTTTTTTTTCCCTGAAAACGAATGTAAAAGGCACTTTCAAATTTGCCTACAATGAAATCAACTGTTATGTCTTACAACCCCAATTCCAATGAAGTTGGGACATTGTGTAAAATGTAAATAAAAACAGAATACAATGATTTGAAAATCCTCTTCGACCTATATTCAGTTGAATACACCACAAAGACACAATATTAATGTTCAAAACTGATAGACTTTGTTGTTTTTGTGCAAAACATTTGCTCATTTGAAATGGATGTCTGCAACACATTTCAAAAAGTTGGGGACGGGGCAACAAAAGACTGGGAAAGTTGATGAATTCTCAAAGAACACCTGTTTGAAAACAGGTGAGTGTCATGATTTGGTATAAAAGGAGCATCCCCAAAGGCTCAGCCGTTCATAAGCAAAGATGGGCCAGGATCACCACTTGTGAAACAACTGCATGAAAAAAAATAGTCCAACAGTTTAAGAACAATGTTTCTCAATGTTAAATTGCAAGGAATTTAGGGAGTCCATCTCTGGGTCCATAATATAATCAGAAGATTCAGAGAATCTGGAGAACTTTCTATATGTAAGTGGCAAGGCCGTAAACCAACAGTGAATGCCTGTAACCTTCGATCCCTCAGGTGGCACTGCATTAAAAACCGACATCATTGTATAAAGGATCTTACCGTGTGGGCTCAGGAACACTTCAGAAAACCATTGTCAGTTAACACAGCTCGTCGCTACATCTACAAGTGCAAGTTAAAACTCTACGATGTAAAGCGAAAGCCATACATCAACAACATCCAGAAACGTCATTGCCTTCTCTGGGCCCGAGCTGATTTGAAATGGACAGACACAAAGTGGAAAAGTGTGCTGTGGTCTGATGAGTCCATGTTTCAAATTGTTTTTGGAAATCATGGACGTAGTGTCCTCAGGACAAAAGAGAAAAACAATCATTCAGATTGTTTCCAGTGCAAAGTTCAAAAGTCAGCATCTGTGATGGTATGTGGGTGTGTTGGTGCCCATGGCATGAGCAACTTACACATCTATGATGGCACCATCAATGCTGAAAGGTACATCCAGGTTTTGGAGCAAGACATGCTGCTATCCAAGCAATGTCTTTTTCAGGGACGTCCATGCTGGTTTCAGCAAGACAATGCCAAGCCACATTCTGCACGTGTTACAGCAGCATGGCTTCATATTAAAAGAGTGCAGGTACTAGACTGGCCTGCCTGCTGTCCAGACCTATTGCCCGTTGAAATGTGTGGCACATAAGCGCAAAATACAACAACAGTGACTCTGGACTGCTGAACAACTGAAGTTGTACATCAAGCAAGAATCGGAAACAATTTCACCTACAAATCTTCAACAATTAGTGTCCTTAGTTCCCAAACGCTTATTGAGTGTTGTTAGAAGAAAAGGTGATGTAACACAGTAGGTTAAACATACCATCAGGTTTTCAGTTGATATATACTATTTGTATAACATGGGGGTTTCAACATGTCAGGGCTGGTGGTGGGCTGAAACCGGAAGCAGTGGGAGACCAATGCAGACTCACAGGCATGGTTGGTTTAGTTGAATAATAGGCTTTATCTTGAAACCAGGCATTGGGTTCGGTACACAGGTAGTCAGATATGGAAGCAGATGTATCAGACATGGTACAGGCTGGGACGTGGTCCATAAACCAGGCAGGGTTTGTTCACACAGCGTCAAGGTATATAGCAGGGAAAACAAAGGCAGAGTTCAAATCAAATCAAATCAAATCAATTTTACTTATATAGCGCCAAATCACAACAGACAGTTGCCCCAAGGCGCCTTATATTGTAAGGCAAGGCCATACAATAATTACAGAAAAACCCCAAAGGTCAAAACGACCCCCTGTGAGCAAGCACTTGGCAACAGTGGGAAGGAAAAACTCCCTTTTAACAGGAAGAAACCTCCAGCAGAACCAGGCTCAGGGAGGGGCAGTCTTCTGCTGGGACTGGTTGGGGATGAGGGAGAGAACCAGGAAAAAGACATGCTGTGGAGGGGAGCAGAGATCAATCACTAATGATTAAATGCAGAGTGGTGCATACAGAGCAAAAAGAGAAAGAAACAGTGCATCATGGGAACCCCCCAGCAGTCTAAGTCTATAGCGCAGAACTAAGCGATGGTTCAAGGTACCACTTGATCCAGCCCTAACTATAAGCTTTAGCAAAAAGGAAAGTTTTAAGCCTAATCTTAAAAGCAGAGAGGGTGTCTGTCTCCCTGATCTGAATTGGGAGCTGGTTCCACAGGAGAGGAGCCTGAAAGCTGAAGGCTCTGCCTCCCATTCTACTCTTACAAACCCAGGAAACTATAAGTAAACCTGCAGTCTGAGAGCGAAGCGCTCTTGGAGTGATATGGTACTATGAGGTCCCTAGTAAGATGGACCTGATTATTCAAAACCTTATAAGTAAGAAGAAGAATTTTAAATTCTATTCTAGAATTAACAGGAAGCCAATGAAGAGAGGCCAATATGGGGTGAGATATGCTCTCTCCTTCTAGTCCCTGTTAGCACTCTAGCTGCAGCATTTGAATAACTGAAGGCTTTTCAGGGAACTTTTAGGACAACCTGATAATAATGAATTACCAATAGTCCAACCTAGAGGAAATAAATGCAGAATGAGTTTTTTCAGCATCACTCTGAGACAAGACCTTTCTAATTTTAGAGATATTGCGCAAAATTGTCAAAAAAAGCAGTCCTACATATTTGGTTTAATATGCGCATTGAATGACATATCCTGATCCAAAATTGACTCCAAGATTTCTCACAGTATTACTAGAGGTAAGGGTAATGCCATCCAGAGTAAGGATCTGGTTAGACACTATGTTTCTAAGATTGTGGGGCCAAGTACCAATAACTTCAGTTATCTGAGTTTAAAAGCAGGAAATTAGAGGTCATCCATGTCTTTATGTCTGTAAGACAATCCTGCAGTTTAGCTAATTGGTGTGTCCTCTGGCTTCATGGATAGATAAAGCTGGGTATCACCTGCGTAACAATGGAAATTTAAGCAATGCCGTCTAATAATACTGCCTAAGGGAAACATGTATAAAGTGAATAAAATTGGTCCTAGCACAGAACCTTGTGGAACTCCATAATTAACCTTAGTCTGTGAAGAAGATTTCCCATTTACATGAACAAATTGTAATCTATTAGATAAATATGATTCAAACCACTGCAGCGCAGTGCCTTTAATACCTATGGCATGCTCTAATCTCTGTAATAAGATTTTATGGTCAACAGTATCAAAAGCAGCACTGAGGTCTAACAGAACAAGCACAGAGATGAGTCCACTGTCTGAGGCCATAAGAAGATCATTTGTAACCTTCACTAATGCTGTTTCTGTACTATGATGAATTCTAAAACCTGACTGAAACTCTTCAAATAGACCATTCCTCTGCAGATGATCAGTTAGCTGTTTTACAACTACCCTTTCAAGAATTTTTGAGAGAAAAGGAAGGTTGGAGATTGGCCTATAATTAGCTAAGATAGCTGGGTCAAGTGATGGCTTTTTAAGTAATGGTTTAATTACTGCCACCTTAAAAGCCTGTGGTACATAGCCAACTAACAAAGATAGATTGATCATATTTAAGATCGAAGCATTAAATAATGGTAGGGCTTCCTTGAGCAACCTGGTAGGAATGGGGTCTAATAAACATGTTGATGGTTTGGATGAAGTAACTAATGAAAATAATCGGAGAGAAAGAGTCTAACCAAATACCAGCATCACTGAAAGCAGCCAAAGATAACGATACATCTTTGGGATGGTTATGAGTAATTTTTTCTCTAATAGTTAAAATTTTATTAGCAAAGAAAGTCATGAAGTCATTACTAGTTAAAGTTAAAGGAATACTCGGCTCAATAGAGCTCTGACTCTTTGTCAGCCTGGCTACAGTGCTGAAAAGAAACCTGGGGTTGTTCTTATTTTCTTCAATTAGTGATGAGTAGCAAGATGTCCTAGCTTTACGGAGGGCTTTTTTATAGAGCAACAGACTCCTTTTCCAGGCTAAGTGAAGATCTTCTAAAATTAGTGAGACGCCATTTCCTCTCCAACGTACAGGTTATCTGCTTTAAGCTGCGAGTTTGTGAGTTATACCACGGAGTCAGGCACTTCTGATTTAAAGGTCTCTTTTTCAGAGGGCTACAGCATCCAAGTGTCTTCAGTGAGGATGTAAAACTATTGACGAGATACTCTATCTCACTTACAGAGTTTAGGTAGCTACTCTGCACTGTGTTGGTATATGGCATTACAGCACATAAAGAAGGAATCCTATCCTTAAACCTAGTACAGCGCTTTCTGGAAAGACTTCTAGTGTAATGAAACTTATTCCCCACTGCTGGGTAGTCCAATCAGGTAAATGTAAGTGTTATTAAGAAATGATCAGACCGAAGGGAGTTTTCAGGGAATACTGTTAAGTCATTCAATTTCCATACATACGTCAGAACAAGATCTAAGATATGATTAAAAGTGGTGGGGTGGACTCATTTACATTTTTGAGCAAAGCCAATTGAGTCTAATAATAGATTAAATGCAGTGTTGAGGCTGTCATTCTCAGCATCTGTGTGCTGTTAAAATCGCCCACTATAATTATCTTATCTAGCTAAGCACTAAGTCGACAAAAGGTCTGAAAATTCCACAGAGAACTCACAGTAATGACCAGGTGGATGGACAAGACTAAGAGTCAGCTTTCAAAGAAGTAAAGCTCTGTCTGGATTTTTGATTAATTAATAAGCTGGAATGGAAGATTGCTGCTAATCCTCTGCCTCGGCCCGTGCTACGAGCATTCTGCAGTTAGTGTGACTCGGGGGTGTTTGACTCATTTAAAACTAACATATTCAGCCTGCTGTAACCAGGTTCTGTAAGGCAGAATAAATCAATATGTGAGCAATTATTATATCATTTACTAACAGGGACTTAGAAGAGAGAGACCTAATGTTTAATAGACCACATTTAACTGTTTTAGTCTGTGGTGCAGTTGAAGGTGCTATATTATTTTTTATTAGTTCAGGATATGGCAAGGCGGAGATCGGAGCAACAAAGCAAGGTCAAAACACACACGAACAAACCGGACAAGACTGAGAGGTGAGAAAGTGAACAGAGTCAACAATCAGGCAGAGAGCAGTGGAACTGTGAGGGTTTTAAAGAGGAGCAAACTAATCAGGTTGATGTGAAGCAGGTGTGTGGAAGGTTCTGGAAAGGGGTGTGGTTAAGTGAACAAAGAAGAGAGAAAAACAGGCAAGAGCGTGCAGGAGGGCAAAACAAAAGTGGTGCAAAGCAAGATAAGTAGATGACAGAAGAACTAACAGAATAATGTGATGTGTTCTAGACAAACAATCGGTGGTGAGCACAGATAACCAAAAAATTAACTTCGATAACAGATAATAAGATAACTGAAAAGTTATCTTTGATAAAGATAAACCACCCAAAAATGTATCGGAAGTTACAGATAATCGATAAGTTCCGGTGTTGTCTATGGGACATTTGCAGTTATTAAAGAGCTGAAATTGACTTTTAACACGATCGCTTTTGAAAGCATCAAAAGCAGTAAAAGACCTAAAGAATAAGCAAGAATGTTTGCCCATGCTGCCCTCTGCAGGAAGCAGCACAGACAAATCCTGAGAGCACCCACAAAATCAGCTCTTTATTAATCATAATTATTTTTCTTTTAACATTCTGCTCCTGCTGGAAGCTCTTGTTTACAATAACACTCCCACCACAGAAACACAACGAGACCAGCCATAAAGCCAGCTTCCTATCAATTTCAACACTCCGGTCAGGCGGAGGTCTTGAAAAATAAAGTCATACTAACTTATGGTTTTTTTGAAAATACTGATAGAATAACTCCATTAATGTCAATTCTGTCATTTGTACAAAGTTAAAATATAACATATATCTTTTAATGTTGAATAAGGCACTAATTCTGAGGTTTTGTAACAAACACAGACCGCAAAGCATTCTGGGTAAAAGTGCTAAACAGTAATGGTTCAGTAATCCATTATGTAAACCAACACGTTAATGTGACGTGTGTCGTGTGTTGGTTTAAAGATAAATGTGCTTTTGTAAAATATTCCATTTTTATTTGTAAAAACAGGCATTTTTACGGAGCCCTGGAAGTGTCATCGCAATTGCAATGTTTTTAAAACTTTTATGCTGTTGTAAAACCGTGCACTCAATATTAGTAAGTAAGTAATAAATTTATTTTACTATAGTGCCTTTCACAGACATAAGGCCATGTACACATGTTGTCGGGTATTTGTAAAAACCGAATATCTTACCCTTCAGTTTGGGGAAAAAACTTCATCCACACTACGTCGTTTAAAAAATAAAAATCATTCCACATCGAACCGTATAAATGTGTTGTAATTAGTCTGCCAAATCTTTGGGTGGCGGGTACTGATTAAAATTCGATCCAATCAGGAGCCTTATTCTCTTGTCGTCACTTCCACCAAAACCTAAAAACATGGCCACCAAACCTCGTTCGTGTGGACCGATAGGAGTCGAATTTACCTTCTAACCGTAGTTTTAGACTACAACAGTTACACAATATATGCCACACAAAAAGCGCCTGGACAATGGACAATACCAAACACTTTGAGAGCAGCCATGTACCCCAGACGTTTAATCCTGTCATGAAACACTTCTGGCCAGTAGATGGCAGTACGGCCTTGAAAAAATGTCAACAAAATTTCCAGATAATCCGTGTCTGCTACATTTAGATTGCGTGGAATTTACCAAACGCAAATACACTACAGTCTATAAACCTAGAGAATATATTCACGAGAGTTTTTAGGCACTAGAGGTTAATGCTGTTATCGTGGACCCTGAACAGAGTGTCTGAAATGCATTTGTCCGGTCGTGAACCGTCTGAGATTAACCTTATGCTACCCATAATGCATTGCTGCCTGGCACAGCCTGTGCTCACAAAACCTTAAAAATTAGCACATTACTTTAAACGAAAACATATATCTGATATTTTCACTTTATAAACTTCAGACATGACAATAATTTTAAATAACTTGTCTAAAATGAGTGGTTAAAATTTGAACCATAAGTTAAACATGTATGCCTCTGGATTACTAGGTGACATTGCGATTATATAAGTATGGTGTTAAAGGAAATGACTTTTTTTTTTTTGGTCACCAGTTCTCCTTTGCTTACAGACAATAGAGTGGTTTCTGCTTGCAGAGGGTAGAACAACATGCTTATTAGGAAACTTTTAACAGGTAGATCTCAACAGCTTTAAAAATGTTTTTCACTGTTCAGCTTAGTTTAGTACATTATTGGTCTAAAAGTTATCGGCCGGTAATTCATTGGAAGATAATTAGTCCGATGGTGGTTTTTAAATTTATCTAAAAACATAATCCAATTATGAAAACATTATTTTCGATAATTATGTTATCGGATTTTCGGAAGTGTGCCCACCACTGCAAACAATAATGCGTGAGCAAAACAAAAAGGGGCACAACTAAAAAATACTGCGAATAGTCTAAAGAGGGCAAAGAGACAAATGACTAATTAGAAAATAAATGATAAGCAAATACAACCAGAGGTTATAGAAAAGCACAATAAATAACAAATAGAACTTAAGCTAAGAAACACTACAAGATAAATAACCAAAACCTGAGACTAAAGCATAAAACAATAAATGTGATAAACAGAACAAAACTAAGACTAAAACAACTAAAGGGACCAAGAGTGAAAGCAAAACAATAAGCAGTAAAGTAAAACTATAAATGTGGTAAGGAAATGATACACAGAGAGTAAATCAAACAAAACCAATTACAACTGAAGCATGACCATGAAAACTGGACATGACTAAACACAGAAGACTCAGAGCATAGAAGATGAATAGGGTCAAGAACAATACCAGCAGGGCCTAAAGGGCCAGATCATGACACAACATATATACTGTACAATCAGCCCAGTACAATTCAATGTATTTTTGTAGCTCCAACTCACAACATAAGTCACCCCAAGGCGCTTCACAAGGGTAAGGTCTAAACTCACCAAATCCCCTGAGCAAGCACAGAGGCAACATTGGTAAGAGAAAGTCCCCTCTGGTTGTAGTTTACTTGGTGCTTGCAAATGAAGGACAAGATATGTAAATCGGGGCTTTAAAAAATGTAATACAATTTTACTTTGTGTTATTTGACATTTCATTGATTAAACCATACCATTATGAAAGAAACTGGTACAGTATTAAGGTGCTGGTTAGTGCACAAGTTGGAACTTTCTGCCATCAGAGGCTTTGATTCACGGTCTGGTGATTTCTTTTTCTTTATCCCAGTCAATAAATCCACAACTTGTCCCACAATATAGTCTAACAGAATACTATTATTCGGTTAATTTGAATAATATTCTACGATGTTGTTTAACGGTCCTTTTCAATGACGCTTTTGTTTTCTGCTCTGCACTATTAAAATGAACACCCTTTTCTTCCAACGACTTGTGACGTGCATAATATTTTCTCACTGCTCGGCCTCTAATTTAGAATGCAGATTTTACATAAAAACCACTGAGCTCCTTTTAACCCAGACTGTAGCAGATTACACATCAGTCTAGTGTTCTAGGCCAGATGGCTGCAACCTGCACTGGTGTGGTGGTGTGATTATGCACTGTTGTGACCTTCACCTCGAAACAAGACGGAATCCTTAGCAACAGCCTTGTAAGTGTTTACGTCTTGTGGATGCAATTTTGCAGCAGCAGTAACACACAGTGACAAGCTGACCTCTGGGTTTAACCGCCTGCTTCCCAATCCTGTCACATGCAGTTTTTCATGTGTGATCAGGGCCATATGGCTCTGTCCCCTGCTCTGCATTGGTGACTAGTATTTAGATCTATGTTTTTTTTTTTTTTTTTCTTTCTGTAGAATAGGGTCACTAAGCATGGGTTTCACAATATTTATTAGAATGCTTTCAATTTCAATTTATTTTCATTTATATAGCGTCAAATCACAACAAAGTTGCCTCAAGGTGCTTCACACAAGTAAAGTCTAACCTTACCAACCCCCAAAGCAAGCACACAGGCGACAGTAGTAAGGAAAAACTCCCTGTCATGATTTGAGGAAGAAACCTCAAGCAGACCAGACTCAAAGGGGCGACCCTCTGCTTGGGCCACGCTACCAACACAATTTACAAAACAATTCACAAAACGAATACAAAGGAAATGTTGCCGTGCACAGGAGAGGAGGGTGATGCTTCAGACACATCTGTTACTACGAGAAGGTACAGCAACACTGGAGGATTAAAGGTAGTTATTCATTGCATGGTAAATCCATACAGTCACACTATTAACGAAGCCGCAAATTTTACATTTACAAGCCCAAGATGTTTTTCATCACTATGGCAACCACTTGCAAATGCCATGGTAAAATCTGAACAGTAATTCTGCTGTATGATTTCATCATCCCCACTGACTGTATGCAGACAGGAAAGATGAGTACGAGCGTGACTCATACTCAATGCACAATAACATCAACGTGCTGCTCCATGACAACTGTGTGTCCAGGGTGGTGTGAGTTTGCACTGCAAATGCAAAGAGGAGTTGTTGTTTTAGGAAGAACTCTCCAAGGAAGTGTGCGTCCTGTTGTCATATCTGTGCTGCTTCCTGCCCCAACTCTTCAGCACTCTCTCCCTTCAAACATTTATCTCACGTCCGCATTCCCACCTCTTTCTTGAGTTAGTTCCTCCTTTTTTTTCTCCGGCTTGATTGTTTTTTCAGGATGTTCTCGAGTATGCTGCTCTTCCAGTGTCTGCCTTTCTGGAAATATCTGGTGTTTTCATGTTCTACCACCCATGGATTTGTTGTTCACACTTTTCCTCATGACATGTAAAGCTGCAATTCTCACACAGTGTCTGTTCTGTGCAGGATTGTAATGGGACTTAGTGGTGGGCATGTGTCCAGAGGATCCTCAGTTCAGTTCTCTGTCAGACAGAAAAAAAAAAAAAATCACCAAAGCTTCAGTCACACCACAGTGATCCTTTGGGGGATAAATGAGACTTCACAGCTCATTCATTCTAATGGTCACTTTGTTTTGGGCAAAAAAAAAAGAAAAAAAAAAGTTGCAGTTACACATGGAAGACTATAGTGATTGCAAGGACAGAATATATATATATATATATATATATATATATATATATATATATATATATATATATATATATATATGATAGAAATGTAGAAGACTCTTATGGTAGTACCAGTGAGGGAAGAGTGTTTGTTGTACATTGTGGATGGTAAAATGTCAATAAAAACTGATTATAAAATATGTTTTTTTTATGTTTAATTCTTTAAAGGCACAATGACACACTGAAAAGTCAATTCATTTTGTGTTGCAGTGCATCTGGAAAGTATTCACAATGCTTCACCTTTTCCACATTTTGTCATGTTACAGCCTTGTTCCAAAATGGAGTAAATTCATTTTCCCCCCTCAAAATTCTACCCACAACACCCCATAATGACAACATGAAGAAAGTTTTATTTATTTATTTATTTATTGCAAAGTTATTAAATATCAAAAACTAAGAAATCACATGTACATAAGTATTCGCACCCTTTGCTCACGACTTTGTTGATGCACCTTTGGCAGCAATTACAGCCTCACATCTTCTTGAATATGATGACACAAGCGTGATGCACTGATCTTTGCAGAATCTCTCAAGCTCCATCAGGTTGGATGGGGAGCGTTGGTGCACAGCTATTTTTAGATCTCTCCAGAGATGTTCAATCAGATTCAAATCTGGGCTCTGGCTGGGTCACTCGAGGAGATTCACAGAGCTGTCCTGAAGTCATTCCTTTAATATCTTAGCTGTGTGTTTTGGGTCATTGTCCTGGTGAAAGATGAACTGTCGCTCCAGTCTGAGGTCAAGAGCGCTCTGGAGCAGGTTTTCATCCAGGATGTCTCTGTACATTGCTGCATCTATCTTTCCCTCAATCCTGACTAGTCGCCCAGTTCCTGCCACTGAAAAACATCACTACGGCATGATGCTGCCATCACCATGATTCACTGTAGGGATGGTGCCTGGTTTTCTCCAAAAATGACACCTAGCATTCACGCCAAATTATTCAGTCTTTGTCTCATTAGACCAGATCATTTTCTCATGGTCTGAGAGTCCTTCAGGTGCCTTTTGGCAAACTCCAGTTGGGCTGCCATGTGTCTTTTACTAAGGAGTGGCTTTTGTCTGGCAGCTATCATACTGGCCTGGTTGTCCTTCGGGAAGGTTCTCCTCTCTCATAATCTCTCATTTGCTTCATGCAATGGAATCTGGAGATAAACATTTGCACTAATTGGCCTCAGGGCCTAAATAAGTACCAACAAATTTCTTATGTCCTGGCCTTTGTAGTAAACCACACTCTCTAAATCAAATGAAATCAAATCAATTTTATTTATAAAGCGCCAAATCACAACAAACAGTTGCCCCAAGGCGCCTTATATTGTAAGGCAAGGCCATACAATAATTGCGGAAAAACCCCAACGGTCAAAACGACCCCCTGTGAGCAAGCACTTGGCAACAGTGGGAAGGAAAAACTCCCTTTTAACACGAATAAACCTCCAGTAGAACCAGGCTCAGGGAGGGGCAGTCTTCTGCTGGGACTGGTTGGGGATGAGGGAGAGAACCAGGAAAAAGACATGCTGTGGAGGGGAGCAGAGATCAATCACTAATGATTAAATGCAGAGTGGTGCATACAGAGCAAAAGAGAAAGAAACACTCAGTGCATCATGGGAACCCCCCAGCAGTCTAAGTCTATAGCAGCATAACTAAGGGATGGTTCATGGTCACCTGATCCAGCCCTAACTATAAGCTTTAGCAAAAAGGAAAGTTTTAAGCCTAATCTTAAAAGTAGAGAGGGTGTCTGTCTCCTTGATCCGAATTGGGAGCTGGTTCCACAGGAGAGGAGCCTGAAAGCTGAAGGCTCTGCCTCCCATTCTACTCTTACAAACCCTAGGAACTACAAGTAAGCCTGCAGTCTGAGAGCGAAGCGCTCTATTGGGGTGATATGGTACTATGAGGTCCCTAAGATAAGATGGGACCTGATTATTCAAAACCTTATAAGTAAGAAGAAGAATTTTAAATTCTATTCTAGAATTAACAGGAAGCCAATGAAGAGAGGCCAATATGGGTGAGATATGCTCTCTCCTTCTAGTCCCTCTTAGCACTCTAGCTACAGCATTTTGAATTAACTGAAGGCTTTTCAGGGAACTTTTAGGACAACCTGATAATAATGAATTACAATAGTCCAGCCTAGAGGAAATAAATGCAAGAATTAGTTTTTCAGCATCACTCTGAGACAAGACCTTTCTAATTTTAGAGATATTGCGCAAATGCAAAAAAGCAGTCCTACATATTTGTTTAATATGCGCATTAAATGACATATCCTGATCAAAAATGACTCCAAGATTTCTCACAGTATTACTAGAGGTCAGGGTAATGCCATCCAGAGTAAGGATCTGGTTAGACACCATGTTTCTAAGATTTGTGGGGCCAAGTACAATAACTTCAGTTTTATCTGAGTTTAAAAGCAGGAAATTAGAGGTCATCAATGTCTTTATGTCTGTAAGACAATCCTGCAGTTTAGCTATTTGGTGTGTGTCCTCTGGCTTCATGGATAGATAAAGCTGGGTATCATCTGCGTAACAATGAAAATTTAAGCAATGCCGTCTAATAATACTGCCTAAGGGAAACATGTATAAAGTGAATAAAATTGGTCCTAGCACAGAACCTTGTGGAACTCCATAATTAACCTTAGTCTGTGAAGAAGATTTCCCATTTACATGAACAAATTGTAATCTATTAGATAAATATGATTCAAACCACCGCAGCGCAGTGCCTTTAATACCTATGCATGCTCTAATCTCTGTAATAAAATTTATGGTCAACAGTATCAAAAGCAGCACTGAGGTCTAACAGAACAAGCACAGAGATGAGTCCACTGTCTGAGGCCATAAGAAGATCATTTGTAACCTTCACTAATGCTGTTTCTGTACTATGATGAATTCTAAAACCTGACTGAAACTCTTCAAATAGGACCATTCCTCTGCAGATGATCAGTTAGCTGTTTTACAACTACCCTTTCAAGAATTTTGAGAGAAAAGGAAGGTTGGAGATTGGGCCTATAATTAGCTAAGATAGCTGGGTCAAGTGATGGCTTTTTAAGTAATGGTTTAATTACTGCCACCTTAAAAGCCTGTGGTACATAGCCAACTAATAAAGATAGATTGATCATATTTAAGATCGAAGCATTAATTAATGGTAGGGCTTCCTTGAGCAGCCTGGTATGAATGGGGTCTAATAGACATGTTGATGGTTTGGAGGAAGTAACTAATGAAAATAACTCAGACAGAACAATCGGAGAGAAAGAGTCTAACCAAATACCGGCATCACTGAAAGCAGCCAAAGATAACGATACGTCTTTGGGATGGTTATGAGTAATTTTTTCTCTAATAGTTAAAATTTTATTAGCAAAGAAAGTCATGAAGTCATTACTAGTTAAAGTTAAAGGAATACTCGGCTCAATAGAGCTCTGACTCTTTGTCAGCCTGGGGTTGTTCTTATTTTCTTCAATTAGTGATGAGTAGTAAGATGTCCTAGCTTTACGGAGGGCTTTTTTATAGAGCAACAGACTCTTTTTCCAGGCTAAGTGAATATCTTCTAAATTACTGAGACGCCATTTCCTCTCCAACTTACGGGTTATCTGCTTTAAGCTGTGAGTTTGTGAGTTATACCACGGAGTCAGGCACTTCTGATTTAAAGCTCTCTTTTTCAGAGGAGCTACAGCATCCAAAGTTGTCTTCAATGAGGATGTAAAACTACTGACGAGATACTCTATCTCACTTACAGAGTTTAGGTAGCTACTCTGCACTGTGTTGGTATATGGCATTAGAGAACATAAAGAAGGAATCATATCCTTAAACCTAGTTACAGCGCTTTCTGAAAGACTTCTAGTGTAATGAAACTTATTCCCCACTGCTGGGTAGTCCATCAGAGTAAATGTAAATGTTATTAAGAAATGATCAGACAGAAGGGAGTTTTCAGGGAATACTGTTAAGTCTTCAATTTCCATACCATAAGTCAGAACAAGATCTAAGATATGATTAAAGTGGTGGGTGGACTCATTTACATTTTGAGCAAAGCCAATTGAGTCTAATAATAGATTAAATGCAGTGTTGAGGCTGTCATTCTCAGCATCTGTGTGGATGTTAAACTCGCCCACTATAATTATCTGAGCTAAGCACTAAGTCAGACAAAAGGTCTGAAAATTCACAGAGAAACTCACAGTAACGACCAGGTGGACGATAGATAATAACAAATAAAACTGGTTTTTGGGACTTCCAATTTGGATAGACAAGACTTAGAGTCAAGCTTTCAAATGAATTAAAGCTCTGTCTGGGTTTTTGATTAATTAATAAGCTGGAATGGAAGATTGCTGCCCTTCCTCCGCCTCGGCCCGTGCTACGAGCATTCTGGCAGTTAGTGTGACTCGAGGGTGTTGACTCATTTAAACTAACATATTCATCCTGTTATGTGTCGGACGCAGCTCGGAGAACCGACCAGCGTTTGAAGGACCCAGTATGAAATAAGCAGAGCACGGTACAAAGGCTAACTGAATTTAATACATAACAGTGATAATATAATAACAAAAAGGTGCGGCCTGGCGTGGTGCGCTCCCAGCAGCGCTAACGGTCCGGAGCCAGAAGCTGTTTCGGACCCAAGGACCCCGCCGACACCCCCCAGGTGGCCGCAACAACCGAGTCTGTGAAAGAAGGAACCATTATGTGAGTCCACACTCTACACACAGAACACTTAAGGTGTACAAACAGCAAACACTTCCTGGCTTGATTACTGATCAGCTTCCCAACCTGCAGGCATGGAACATCCAGTTCACAAAACTCCACTGCAGTGGAAGCTGATACATGACTAACAAACAGCTCAATACAATAAGGTGTGAGGGACACCACATTTACTGACTGTATAACTGTTAGTCACAAAATCTAACGTACCTCAGGAAGTGTGCTGACGAGCGTGAGACCTCACCCCCTCCTCTTTCACAGACTGTGCATCAAACCTGGACGTTCTCAGCATCCGCTGCTGATGAGATGGCTCCTAAGACGACGATCTCACCCGTCTGGTCACAAGGTCGAGTCTCTGGCAAATACACACTGTGCACTCCAGTCTTAAATGCCAACATGTTCCAATCCATCCAGATGCACCACAGCTGTGAGTCCTGACGAGTCGCAGGTGATCAGGGTGAGGTCCTGACAGCCTCAGCAACACAGCCACTCAGTCCCAAACGCACGCCACCTGGGAGGAAAACCAAAAGACAGAAACAAACCGGCAGCCAGGCCCCCCCAGCCATATAACACATCCTGCTGTAACCAGGTTTCTGTAAGGCAGAATAAATCAATATGTTGATCAATTATTATATCATTTACTAACAGGGACTTAGAAGAGAGAGACCTGTTTAATAGACCACATTTAACTGTTTTAGTCTGTGGTGCAGTTGAAGGTGCTATATTATTTTTTCTTTTTGAATTTTTATGCTTAAATAGATTTTTACTGGTTATTGGTGGTCTGGGAGCAGGCACCATCTCTACGGGGATGGGGTAATGAGGGGATGGCAGGGGGAGAGAAGCTGCAGAGAGGTGTGTAAGACTACAACTCTGCTTCCTGGTCCCAACCCTGGATAGTCACGGTTTGGAGGATTTAAGAAAATTGGCCAGATTTCTAGAAATGAGAACTGCTCCATCCAAAGTGGGATGGATGCTGTCTCTCCTAACAAGACCAGGTTTTCCCCAGAAGCTTTGCCAATTATCTATGAAGCCCACCTCATTTTTTGGATACCACTCAGACAGCCAGCAATTGAAATGACAAATGACATGTCAAATGACAGCATGTATGCTCCAAGTCCATCTTTCCTATCAAATAAACTGTTAAAAACCTGTTCTTTTCCTTCAAGACGATTGAAGAACACAAACTTTGAAAGTTCAGCTGTTGGGCACAGTGTCCCAATTTCCCGTAGGTCTTTCCCATGGACATGAGAAGGTTAAACCCTTTCTGAGGTGTTTGTGTTTTATTACAATAGATGAGGCAGTCCTTTAATCGTCTCCACTCTTTACACCATACCGCCTTGAGGGTGTAGAGGGCAGATAATTAAAAGCAGTGAAGGGATTTCCCAGGCACTGTCACCCACAGAGACAGATATCTGACATTCCTGCCAGTGTTCAATGGACTACAGAGACAAGAAGATCTGCTTCAGCAGACACATGTTCAACACTGAAAAGAATACAGTCTTCAGAACCTTAATGTCACTCTATCCTGGGCGCAATTTGGTGGGGGATAGGGGGGACATGTCCCCCCCACCTTTTCAACCAGGGTGGACAGAATATGGTATGTCCCCCCCACCTTCTGACATATATGTGTGTACTTGAAACATGCTATGACAGGCTTATGTGCAAACCATGTCAGAATAGTATCTTTGTTTATGTAAGTTTGTATTTTTAGCAACATTGACTTGTTTACAACACCTGTTTCTTGTTTGCCACATTCAGAATTTTCTGGGACTGCATTTGCCCATATTTGAAACTAAAAATAGTTGCCTCTAGGGACTAGTGTCTACACATAAGTATCAATGGACTATATGATAATTTACTAAATTTTGAAAGGAAATCAGAAAAGCTATCTGGGACCTCAGAAATCCCATCTACAATTATTGCTTGATCTCCAAAATCAGTCTATGCAAGCGAAATTATGTTCAGTATGAGTGTTGTCATTAGTGCCACTTTGAAAATTAAATTCATGATAAGGAATTTATCCTAAACTTATGATCTGTTGTTTTTTCAAACTTATGCAAAAACAAATCTTGAGAAAAAAAATACAGTATGTGATAGTTGAGGTTTGAGGTTTCTTCCTAAGAGGGAGTTTTTCCTCACCACAGTTGCCTAGTGCTTGCTCTGGGGGTCGGCAGGGTTAATATGGAGTGACTTGGGCCAAGTTTGTTATGATTTGGCGCTTTATACATAACATACTTATACATGAATTGAAATGTAATTGAATATTGAAGTGTATGTCTGTGTTGATATGTAGTGTGTTGTGAATTTGTGTATATGTTGTTATGACTGTTATAATTGTTGGACTCATTCTAGCAGGGGTGGGCATTGATAAGCTTTGCTTCTGCCCACACCCTTTCGGACTCACAGGCTTGTTTATATAACATTTATATTATTGGTATGTTTCTGTTCTTTCGGATTTGTGTGTGTGCCGAATAAATCCATTCATTCATTCACAGTTAATAATTATTAAGAGCCTGTTCTTTCATATTTATGAATACATTTTACCACATTGCAGTTTTTTTTTTTTTTAATTGAAAACTCAACCTATCATTCTTTTTGAGTTCTACACATGTGGTGATACCTTATTTAGACCAGGATGTTAATAAAATGAATGCTGGCTATTCTCCAAACATGACACCTAGCTTAGCTTCTGGGGGGCCTAAAGCGGCCCCAGAAGCTAACTGTTCTGGTGGCCTAAAGCTGCCCCCAGACCCCCGGCCTATGGGCTTCGGCCCTGCGGGCCTCGCACTTTGCCCCCCACAATTTAAATTGCGCCCTTGCACTCTATAGTATTCACAAGAACCTTTTCCATTTTCTAAACTGCTGTCATGACTTATATTTGAGCATCAGCATTTATTGCTTTTTCTCATGCCTCCTTAGTGGCTTTCTGAAAGAACATCTATGAAACTAAAATTAGAGGTAGAGAGAGACTAAGTGTTTTCACATGTGTAGACTCTCCTATAAACATGTGGAAAAATAAGTTCAACTTGAAATTCTGGAAAATCCGCTCCCCTCAACACCTAATGAAAATCACAGGGATCTGCTTTGCCACATTAGTCTGGTCATAAATGGAAAAGTGTAATTTTGGAGTGACAATGTGTTTTAACAATGAGAAGTCTGGAACTCTGAGACAGAGAAACCAGTAAAATGTTCAGCACGTCCATTGACCGACTTTGTTAAAACTGAAAATTATGGCTTTTTTATGCAGTTTCTGCCAGCAAAACTACATCATACCTGAATGTATAATGATAATATAAGAAGAAATATAACGAGCACTGTTCTCTGATTAAGATCTAAGCCAGCTTCTTTTTGTCTTTTTAACATTTTTTTTCTTTTAGATCCCTGCAGCCCATTCCCTGCATGTGAGACAAAAATAGGAAAACGCATTATGATGTCAACACCAGAAGCTCACCAGCTTTTTATCTGCTTCCTGTTTACTCCCTTCTTGCGTCTGCAAATGAGAAAGGAACCACCCAGCGCTCAGCTCGCTAGTAGAGAGACGGCTCAGCGGCAAATGTCAGCAGCGCGCCTTTTGTCACCAGATCCCTCAGCAGGACTTATAAGGATAGACCGCTGATGGTAAACACAGAGGGGCACCAGAGGGGTGAAGGTTCAGTGGGGGGGAAGAAACTGAATATCTATTGTTGAATGATGTCACAATAAGAGAAGAATGAGGGACGGAGGGAAAAGAAAACACAACTTCGATGATAGCCTGGGGAAGCCCCTTGCCTCCCCTCCCCTTTACTGAGTCACCATCAGGAAGTGAGCCAGACGCTGCCATTCCACCTAAATCCTCCTGGCTTCCACTTTTAGAACTGCTACTACATGTCTAGCCTAAAAGACACACTTGATAAGACACAAACACATGAGAGACAATCACACAATTTGAACCGTGTAGTTTTACTTTCTCTGCAGGAGCAGGTGTTACAAAAAAGGAGTATTTACCCCTGTTGTGTCATTGTTTGTTTCACCTTTATTTCGCATTGCTGTGGTGCAGTTGCTATGGCAACATGACTCGGCTTTAAACAATGATTTGAAAAGGGGAAGTGGAGTACTGTGTGCGTGCAAACTAGATTGCACATGTAAGAAGAATCGGTTTGTGCGGTAAAATATGACCAAAGAGACAAAACCTTTCACTTCTACACCATTATCATTTGATTCAGCTCATTTAAAGCTTATCTCCCACTGCTGATTGGTTACTATAGTGACTAAAAACAATCAGAAACCCAAATGGAGCATGTCATCTTCTGCATCCAGTGCTTATAGTGGTGTTGTAGGATGCGATAACAATTACGAAAATTTAAAACGTTCTAAATTATCATGATGCTGTGACCCATCGTGATCCACAAATGTAAACAACTGGATTGTGATTTGTGCAGATTGTGACAAAAAATGCGTCCATTACTATAATTTTGCAGATAGCTTTTGCTTTTATTTTGTTACTGTGCAGTCACTTTGATACCCAGTTAAAATTATAGGCTGAAATTAAAATATAATGGAGGTTGCTTTCTGTTTTAACTGGGTACCAGGGGAGCAGGGGAGAGTAGCATAGCTCAATGGGATGCACAGCGGCTTGGCTGGACCGAGCCAAACCCATTGTGGCATCATGTCGAGGCGCACAGTAAAGCTCCTTGCTCTGGGAAAATCAACGCAGAGGTTTCAATTTCAATTTATTTTCATTTACATAGCACCAAGTCACAAGTTGCCTCAAGGCGCTTCACACAAGTAAGGTCTATCCTTACCAACCCCAAGAGCAAGCACACAGCTGACAGCGGTAAGGAAAAACTCCCTCTAATGATTTGAGGAAGAAACCTCAAGCAGACCAGACTCAACAGGGTGACCCTCTGCTTGGGCCATGCTACCGACACAATTGACAAAAACTAATGTACAGGAAATTTTGGGCATCCAAGCCAGTGCACAGAACGGGAGGCTTGCAGAAAAAGACACCATCCTGGATGGAACCTCACCTCAAACAGAGAGAAAAAAACAGAATCAGGCATCAGAAAAAAACAAATATAGTACAACACATCATGCATCTATATTATTTGTACAGATGGAGTTGTTATTGATGGCTTTGCTATTATTTTGTCTGTGTCTCTTCTAATAACTAAGGTCCACTTGAAAGTGGATTGGGCAGCTCCATTATTTTGATGATGCCAGGTGACAATCTAAACTGAAATTAAAATAAAATGTCGACATTGTTATTAGTTCAAAAACTTACTGGTGACTGTCCTCTTTAAATCTTCTCTGGAAAGATAGTATACGTAGATCCATAATCCTTGAAAGGCATGACACACTCTTCAGAAGAACACATTTTTTCAGATATTAACAGATGGTTTTAAGCTTCGTAATGTGTTGTTAGAACCACAGGCATTAATGCATATGCACACCATGAGCACATGGTGCTGCGTTCATTGCTGCTTATCGGCATTGATCTTGTAATAATTGTGTGGCACACTACTGTAGACTACTGCTGTGGACAATTGGACCCGGTTACTTTGTATTTAGAATCAGTATCATCAATTGGGCACCAAAAATGAGCAATGGGAGATCAGCTTTGTGAGGACAGGTAGAAACAAGCAACATGTCTGTTTGTTTATTTAAAAAAAATCCAACCAAGACCAGAGAAATGACCAACATTGTAACAGGAAAACTGTGTCATGAAAACTGTAATATATGTGGGGGTGGAGGCTGTTGCATCCCCAGTTCCCCTGTGTACAATTTGATTTATGTACTTTGAGTAGCTCTGTTTTAGACTATGATCACTTCAGCAAGGAAAAACATTTTTGTGCACCTCGTCATGATTGGCATGTGTGCGCACTTCTGGCACTTAGTGGAATGTTGTTCTACACTAATGCACTTTGTACACATATCAAAATAATTAAAACATGAACATGCATTGTATTATTGTCTGAACTTTGATGAACTGCTGATGTGGAGAGAATCATAAAACGAAAGATAACTTCATGTGAGACGTGTTCACAGCCTGTGCATGTGTATTTACCTTTTAACTGCAATTTGGTTTCAACTAACTGTGCGCAAAATGTGCAACACATTGCATATGCAATTAAAATGAAAGTAATTGTGAGGACAAGAAATGAGACAAATTAGACACAAATTGGACCTTTCTTAGCATTTTTAAGAAGAGGACAGCACTCTGCTTTCACCTGAGCCTGAGTTGAGGCGTCAATGTGCTTATGAAGGTTGCAAGTGCTGCTTTGTGCAATGTTTTGGAATAAAAACTGTGTTCAGATGTGACAAGCAATTGCCCTTAGCTGTTCCTTATTCTGTATCTTGTATCACTGCTTTTGCTTCATGAGTGAGAAGCAGGTGATTCTTCTCTTTCTTCACACAGCGAGCCTTGACCCCTGCAGAGGTGTTGTGCACGTTGCTCCCCTGATTTGGAACAGAATGCTACAGGATGACCCCAAAAAACAGAACACATAAAAACTGTAATAACTCCTTTAGTCTTTGCACCATCATTCCCCAGAGTTTAATTCATCTTGGTTGCTTTGCGTAAAAGTCATGTCCTTTCAAAATTATGATCCAAATGGTATGATTTGTTGGCAAAATAGGCCTCTAAGCAAAATGTCTTTTCTTTGGTTGACCAAGACATGTTGGTGAAGACAACTGTTCCAATCGTCTTTACACTTTTTATGGGTTCTGGTTTTTTTTTGTTTTTTTTTTGCGGGGGGGGAAATTACCCTGTACAATGAAAGCAGTATGGCAAGTGTAAAATCAAGTAAGAGGAAAAACCCAGGCATTAAACAGGAATGTGAAAGTGCTGGTTCTTATCATAATAATAAATAAAAAACTATCTGCAGAAATGTGGTGTTTTCACATTTTAAACATTGAAATTTCCCTCAGTCCACAGTGTCTCACTGATTGTTTGCGAAAACTGCACAAACAGTGCGCAGTAGCATCAACATAATCATTTTCACAACTCTCACCCACATATCGCTGGCCATGTTGGGTATGAGAGCAAGAATCCGTGCATCGTGATTGGCTGTTGAAGATGCCGCACCACCGAGGTGTCACAGGCTCACGCTGCAACTTCTAAAGTGGCAACATTACGTCGTGAACCACTTCTATATTTGGTGTTAAACTCACCCTGCTTGATTTCAGCGATTCTGTTGATGCAGCAATTACACAGAAAGAGTTTCATTCACCTGATGGCCCCTCCTGTTCCAGGCCAACCTACCAAAAATGACTCATTTAGTCATCGCTCGAGGTGTGGGAGTTGGCCAGCCTAAACAGACGGCCTGGATGCTGCCTGATTAAGTACTTGTCTCAACTTCACCGCTCTGCCCAAAACAGGAATTCACTCTCCATGTTTGGTTTTAGACTCAACAAATCAACCAATCAGTGTTCCCAGCAGCTGCAAGAGTTTCCACAAAATGCTCTTTCAGGTGTTTGTTTACTCTTTCGTGGTAATTTGATGTATTATGTCACAGATGGACTTTTCAGGAAAAGCAGAGGCACCAAGTCAATAGTGCACTGAGAAAAAAAAAAATGTCATTAGAAACATATGCTTTATTTTGAAGGGAAAAAACAAGTTTTCCATAATAATGATTGCGATCTAAATCATAGTTAATGTGTGTTGTTGTTTAGGGAGCTGATAGGATACCTGTTATTAGTGCAAGAAGAGGGTTGGGGGTCACATACTTACTGTTTCCACCGATGACCTCAACTCAACATTATGGCCTCAGTCTCAAAGTTTTCCCACTATCTGAGTCAGATTATTTGCAAATTCATATGCTTCTGTTTCAGGGCTCTAATTTCCATCATTCCTCTGTCGGGCAGACACACATAATTGTCCTGTTTTTATATATGGAAAGGAAAATTAGGGAAGCTTAAGTATGATGGGTTTGCTGCTTTAGTTGGATGGAACACCAGGTTTAATGGCACAAAAAAAATGTTACAAGTGACCCAAAGCTGCCAAGGTGTTTTAGACAAAATGTGGGTCAAACCAAACAGCCTATAACTCCACATACTTAAAAAAAAAAAAAAAAATCAGAATAAAAGGATTAATTCAAATAAATGTTTGCATGAAACCCAGAAATATACACCTAAGCAAGTTTTTTTTTAAATAGTACAGGATTTAGTGGCTGGTAAATTCTGCATTAAATTAATTCTAACACTCAGTTCTGACAGCATGCACCAGTGTGGTTGCTGTATCTACCACACAATGGAATTGCCCTGGGTCCTGATTGGTAACCATCTGGGCAGACCACCAGTCTATGCCTGTCTCCCAAATGCAGCGAGTCATATCTGCTGAGAGAAGGGATGTTCCAGGTACCTATCACATGGACTACTTCAAGTTTGGAAATGGACAATGTGGGCCCCTCAGTACTGCACTAGTTACCAACTTCCAGAGACAGATCCTTTGACGTTGTCTAGTGGTTTCTTCTGTCCAGGGCTGAAGAAAGTGTCCTCTGATGAAAGGGATCAGTAGAATTCATCCTATGGTGTGCAGATACAAGAGACCTTCTTTTCTGGTGTTGCTTTTTTGAGAAAGTAAATAGTATCTAAAGTACCATTCCCAAGACCAGCCCCCCAAAATACGTCTGCAGGTTGCATGATGTACCTACAATCCCAGATGCAGTGAAACATTGTGTCCAACATGTGATTGAATTCATTCACTGAATTCACACACACACACACACACACACACACACACACACACACACACACACACACACACACACACACACACACACACACACACACACACACACACACACACACACACAAAATAAGTGTGCTTAGTGCAAGTGCAAAAGGCTCCCTATTCAAGGTCATCTCTGCCCATTCTCCAAATAATGTGGAGTTGCGTGAGGATGTGCATCTGGTGTAAAACTTGTGCAAAACCAACATGCAGATCCAACGTGGTGCTACTGTGATGACTCCAAGTGAAACAAGGGAGAAGCCTAAAGGACCTGCTCTTTGTTCCATGGAGGATCGTTAATTTGAAACATTTTAAACACAGAAAACCATGTATGTTACCATGGTTAAACAAATGTAGATAGGTTCACCATATTATCAATAAAATCATCTGCTCATCTCCTGGCTAATGACAGTGAAGGACTTTAAAATTTAAAGCCCTTCCAGAACTCATCATTAGGACTTCAAGGACCTATGCTTTAACCTGAAGGCTGCTTTGACTTTCAATGGACTTTCCGTGATATTACAGTATCATAATATGTCAAAATAAAACGTTCCCTGAAGGGTAAAATATCAAAAGAACAGAAGACCTTGAACTACTTACAGCAGCAATGGTTGAGACCCACACATTCGATGACAGTGACATCATAGATCACGTGGGGGCTTCCCCACATTTGCAGGAGGCATTATAGGAATGGCACGGTGACAGCCAATCAGAGTAGAGAGACACTGTGACATCACTGGTGGGATTCTCTCTGGCTGTTAATCCAAGATGGTGGAAAACGCTACAAAACCACAGCATTTCTGTGTAAATCTAATATAGTTCTCATATGTCCTAAAAGCATGTTGGGGTTTGGTTTGGTTGTGGGGTCTTTTGATGTTCTTTTAAGGTTTCTTCCTGTACCTGTGTCCTTCCCTGATCACATGCCCAGTTCTCCTCTATCCTCCCGTTATCTGTAGGTGTGCGTGTGTGTGAGTGAAAGGTGGGTGATGGGTACGTGTGAGAGAGAGTAGTGGGTGATACATGTGTGCTGAAGAAATGCCTGCAAGAGTGGATCTGCTTGTCTTCCGTGTGTACCTGTCCTTCTGTCCTCTGTGGGTGTGGTGTGGGTGTGGTGAGAGAATGTGTGGGAATGCATGCCTGTTTAATTCACTATACACCTGTTTCCCCGCCCCCAGTGGGTATCCTGGGGTGTGCGTGCATGTGAGTGCGCATGTCAGACTGGGTGTCGGTTTCCCGTGGTTTACAAGTGGATGAATGTGGGTGTGGTCGAGACCTGGTATGTGCATCTGGGAATGTGTGTGTGGGGTTCATCTGTCCTTGACGTCAGTGGGTGTGTGCGGGCATGAGTATTTTCTAATTGTCTCGTCCTCTTGTTTGTCAGTCATGTGCCGCTGTCTATGTCTCCATGGGTGGTTGTTACCTCCACCAAGGAGGTTATGTTTTCGGTCGAGTTTGTTTGTTTGTTTGTCTGTCTGTCTGTTTGTCAGCAGGATAACTCAAAAAGTTTTGAACAGATTTTGATGAAATTTTGTGGAGTGATTCAAAATGACAAGAGGAACAAGTGATTAAATTTTAGTGGTGAACCAGATCACGATCCGGATCCAGGAATTTTTTAAAGGATTCTTCACCATTGCGGGATAGGGGGAATTGTGACATTCTAGTTTCTAACTCCACAAAAACAAGGCAGAAAAGCTTGAAAAAAATTAGGGTGTAACACAGTCAAATGTTCTATCAAACAACAAAGTTTGGTGATGATTGGATCCAGATTCCGGATCTGGTGATCCAGAATATGCAAAAATATAGGGAAAATAGAAAATGTGTCAGTGTGAGGTGACAAATCAAATCAATTTTATTTATATAGCGCCAAATCACAACAAACAGTTGCCCCAAGGTGCTTTATATTGTAAGGCAAAGCCATACAATAATTACGGAAAAACCCCAACGGTCAAAACGACCCTGTTGTGAGGGCCGCTGAAGAGGAGGTACTGCTGGCCCACCACCACCAGATGGCGCCCTGCTTGGAGTGCGGGCTTCAAGCACGAGAGGGCGCCGGAGCCACTGGGAGTGACAGCTGTCACTCATCCTCAGCACCAGCTGTCACTCATTCATCTCATCACCATCACCATAAAGGCCGGACTGCAACTCCACCTCCTCGCCGAGAAATCAGCTACCATTCAGGTAATATTCTCTGCTGTACTTAACACTGACTAATAGTCTGAACTTCTTTGCAGCCGTTTTCCTGTGGTGTTTGCCTTGTCTGTGGTATTGGCGTTTGGTGTGATCAGCGACAGCTTCGCTTCAGACCCCAACCAGATAAGTGGTTAGACAGGAGCTGCACGAGTGTGTGATTGGAGGTGGAGGTTTTCCCTCCTAACTGTATACAGACTGTGGGATTACTGAATGTGCGAACTCACACTCATCAGGACTGTCTCTGTTCTCTGCCAGCAGTACCGGGTCTGACTGCTGAGGACAGCGGCCACCTGGGGCGCAGGGCTTGGCGGCTCCGGTGTTCTTCAGCTCCATTGGTGGTGGAAGCTGTGTGGGATCCGGCTCTTCTCTCGCCAGGCGTCTTCTATCGTCGAGCCTGCCCACACGTCACTTTGTGTATAATTGACAGTCCACCATATTGTTATTGTCTGTACGTCGTTGTGCGATTCACAACATTAAATTGTTACTTTTGGCTTATCCATTGTCCGTTCATTACCGCCCCCTGTTGTGGGTCCGTGTCACGACACTTTCACAACAGGATTTCTCGGCCAGCGTCATGGATCCCGAGGGGCGTCAACCATCGCTTGAACAGCCAATGGAAGAGCGAGGTGCACAGGCGCTCCACTGCCAGGGCTCTCCACGTGACAACAGCTCCCCCTGCTGACATTGCTATGGAAACGAGCAGGGCCAAAAAGCGATCAGATCAGAGACAAAGGAGGCTGATCTGTGGAGAGTGTTTTCTCTGCAGCTCAACCGAGCACACACAGAGAGAATGCCCCAAACGGTCAAAACAGCAGCACTCGTCCTTAGAGATTGGGCTAAGGGTGGGTCACAACACCCACGCGGGGAAACCCTGAAGTTCTGCACGAATCCCAGTCACGATCCTGAGCGGGGATCTAACCCTTCACGCCCCAGCACTGGTGGACACGGGGTCAGAGGGGAATCTGCTGGATAGCAGATGGGCAAAGGAGGTTGGGCTCCCTCTAGTGGCCTTACCGTCACCATTGTCGGTGCGGGCACTAGATGGCACCCTTCTTCCACTAATCACACATCAGACACAGCCAGTGACATTGGTGGTGTCTGGGAATCACAGGGAGGAGATTGTGTTTTATGTAACACCTTCTACCTCCCGAGTGATTTTGGGTTTTCCATGGGTGTTGAAACACAATCCCCGGATTGATTGGCCGTCTGGGGTTGTGGTTCAGTGGAGCGAAACCTGCCACCGGGAGTGTTTAGGATCCTCGGTTCCACCCGGTGTGACAGCTAAGGAGGACGTTTTAGTTCCCCCCAATCTGGCGGCGGTGCCAGCCGAGTACCATGACCTTGCTGACGTCTTCAGCAAGGATCTGGCACTCACGCCCCACACCGTCCGTACGATTGTGCCATTGATTTGATACCGGGCGCTGTACGAATGTTGCGACCACAGTCAGATAGCAGTATGGTCTCATCTCCACCGCCGGTCAATTGTGTTTCCAGTACAAGCATGACACAGTTGTGGAGTGCATGTGCTGTGGCCAAATGGTTGTGCCGACTGGTGTATGAGGCATTCAAGTGTGGCTCGGATTTTTCACAAGTACTGTTCGAATCCTCTTTCGTGCGCCATTTGGCCTCATTTGTGTTATGTGTGAAGGGGCCTTTGACAAAGTCACTAGTGTATGTAACACTTTAATGTGTAAATAATAAGGGTACGAGGTCTGTCAATAAAGTATAGGTCCTTTTAATTTTTTTCAAAAACTATATGGATTTCATTCATATGTTTTTACGTCAGACATGCTTGAACCCTCGTGCGCATGTGTGAGTTTTTCCTTGCCTGTCGGTGACGTCATCCGCCTGTGAACACTCCTTGTGGGAGGAGTCGTCCAGCCCGTCGTCGGAATTCCTTTGTCTGAGAAGTTGCTGAGAGACTGGCGCTTTGTTTGATCAAAATTTTTTCTAAACCTGTGAGACACATTGAAGTGGACACGGTTCGAAAAATTAAGCTGGTTTTCAGTGAAAATTTTAACGGCTGATGAGAGATTTTGAGGTGATACTGTCGCTTTAAGGACTTCCCACGGTGCGAGACATCGCACAGCGCTCCCAGGCACCGTCGTCAGCCTGTTTCAAGCTGAAAACCTCCACATTTCAGGCTCTATTGATCCAGGACGTCGTGAGAGAACAGAGAAGTTTCAGAAGAAGTCGGTTTCAGCATTTTATCCAGATATTCCACTGTTAAAGGAGATTTTTTTATGAAAGACGTGAAGACGGGTCCGCGCATCGGGACGCAGTTGGCGCGGTGCGGCGGCACAGGAAAAACACCTCCGTGTTGATAACCATTTGTAAAACCCAGGCGGCTTTTGATGGCTTTCAGTGGAGTGAGTATATGAGAAATTGTTTAACAGCTGGACATGTTCCAACTTGTCCTTAAGGCTTCCAACGGAGGTGTTTTTCCTGTGGCGGAGCGTCGCGGCGGCTGCGAGCCAACGCTGCAATCCGTCTGCACGTCTTTCATTAAAAAAATCTCCTTTAACAGTGGAATATCCGGATAAAATGCTGAAACCGACTTCTTCTGAAACTTCTCTGTTCTCTCACAACGTCCTGGATCAACAGAGGCTGAAATGTGGAGGTTTTCAGCTTGAAACAGGCTGACGACGGCGCCTGAGAGCGCTGCGCAACGTCTCGCACCGTGGGAAGTCCTTAAAGCGACAGTATCACCTCAAAATCTCTCATCAGCCGTTAAAATTTTCACTGAAAACCAGCTTAATTTTTCGAACCGTGTCCACTTCGATGTGTCTCACAGGTTTAGAAAAAATTTTGATCAAACAAAGCGCCAGTCTCTCAGCAACTTCTCAGACAAAGGAATTCCGACGAGGGGCTGGATGACTCCTCCCACAAGGAGTGCTCACAGGCGAATGACGTCACCGACAAGCATGGAAAAACTCACGTATGCGCACGAGGGTTCAAGCATGTCTGACGTAAAAACATATGAATGAAATCCATATAGTTTTTGAAAAAACTAAAAAGGACCTATACTTTATTGACAGCCCTCGTATAACAATCAAAAATCTATTTTAAAGGAATTTATACAACTTTATTGATACATGATGTAAATAATACACCAATCAATCTAAATGCACTAGGAACAAGGTGATCAATTTTAACAGTGTAAGTCAGTTAAGTTTTTTTTTTTTTTTTTGCTATGTCTGCATTTTCATAATTCTGCAAAAGTTCAAATGTCAGTTTCAGACACCCGTGAGACTGGTGACAGGAATACTAACATTGCAGCGCTGCCAACGCCCAATAGGCCTGCATCTGTGTGGGTCTGGACATGCCCCCGGATCCCCCTAGTTACGCTTTGCACCCTTGGAGCTCGCGGCCACGCATGGGTGTCCCGCATTGGTATGTTCAAATGTTGGCAGGTATGACTTTGCAACGTTGAAACAAAATCAACTTGTGCAATTGTCATAGGTGGTGTACCTGTTTCATCTTTATTTTTGGTTCACCATTTGTTCAAACTCTTGTAAAATTTCTTATTTATGCTCTTCCTATAATGACTGGCTTCTTCTTGTGGCCTTCTTCTATGCTCAACTTTCTGGTTCTGTATGTGATGCTGCCCCAGTGGTTCACAAAAGGTTGACCAGAAGTGGCACTAATGTGCTAAACCATAGACCACCTGAAGAAGAGCCCTGATTTTTCTTGAAATATGTATTAGAAGGTTAAGCACTGCTACTTTTGGCATCTTCTAATTTATCGTTGAAAATCAATGTATTCCTTAAACAAAGAATTGCATCCTGTTTCACTGAATCAAGCTACTCCACAATAGTAGTAAGACCCTTTGGCTGCTCCCTTGTTTGCACACGGGGTTGCCACAGCAAACCCGAGGTGGATCTGCATGATGAATTGGCATATGTTTTACACCGGATGCCCTTCTTGACACAACTTCACATTACATGGAGAAATGTGGCAGGGCTAGGGTTTGTGCCAGGAACCTTCCACACTGAAACCAAGCACAGTAATCACTTGGCCACCACGCCTAGCCACAGTAATAAGTGTTATTAGTATATAGATAGTACAGTATAGCTCATACTGTATATCTAGACATGTATTGTATAATTTTGTAAGGAATAGATGTGCACTCTTGGTAAATAACATTTTTTTTTTCATGGCAAGTGGGACATTCAAACATGAATCAACACAATATACGCATCACGCCTCTAAAATTAGGGATCACATCTGGCAAAGGGTGGGAAGTTTGCACTCATGTTGAGACACACCCTGAAAGCATTAACTGTAGGTTATTTTCAGCGTGAAAAGGGTCTAAAAATAACAGTGACAAAGTTATACATCACGTTACTGTAAAAACAGAATTGCACAGAGACAACACTGTAGTAGCTGCAAGTCATGTGGTTTCAGTCAATCTATGCTTCTGAAACAGGGTGTTTGAGTTAGCCAATAAATGTGTTTGGTTTGAATTTTGGTCACAGTAAGGCCAGATTTCCTTAAAAAAAAAAAGAAGAAAAAAGATAACTTTAAACAAGGTGACAGAACAAATTGAGTGCTTTTCAAAGTGTTCACTTAATCAGTTGGGTAAGTGGTAAGTAAAGCTAATTTAGCACTTTAGTGTTTAGTCAAATAAATGAAATAAATATAAGCTAATCAAACAGAAGGCAAGTTTTAACTGAAGTATATTCCAGAAAAGTTGAACAGTGAGGCCCTTTTTTATTTGGAGGGACACTGATTGACTTCACTGAAGTCCAAAGGATGTGTACAACATGCAATCAGCTCGCCAAACTTTTATCTGTTAAATTGTCAGTGAAATAATGGTAACTGGACTACATTTATATAGCGCTTTTCCATCTGCATCAGACACTCAAAGCGCTTTACAATCATGCCTCACATTCACCCCGATGTCAGGGGTGAATGTGAATGAAAATTAATGAATGAAATAATAAGTCACACCTGGTTGGGCAGCATTATCCATTTACTTTTGGTGACTCAAAAATTAGGGACTAAACATTATATCCGACATCACTTGATTTGGATGGAATTTCCGTCAGATTAAAGCCAAAGGTCTGCACTATAAAAGCATAGTTATTTGCTTTAATTTTGCTTTCAGGTCATATTGTGCTGGAATAAAAAATAATAATAACATATTTTATATCACATATCACTGGACAGAGGTATTTGGTGATACTGACACCTTTGCAGAAGGTATGTATGGTTATGACACCAACCATTGACCTGAAGCAAGGACTAGTTGCCTTTGGTACAAAGTGTCTCTGGAGGATCCATCGGTACTGCTGGAATGACTGTGTCAAATAAATAGTTACTTATACAGATGAGAAATATCACTGTGCATTGTGAGTTTTTTTTTACATTTTGGCAACACTGTGCATTTCTCTGGGCATGATCCTGCTCTCAGGTGCCTCAGTGTTGAGAACCACATCAGCTTGAGAAGACCAAGGGGATACCCACATCCCACCTGGTTGCAGCAGATATGGCTGCTTTTGACAGGTGAGATGTACTGCCATCTACCCGAGTTCTTGCCATCCAGGAATCAATGCTGTTCCTTAATGTGATTCATGTGAAGAGTGACATGAACATATGCTCTTGAGCTGATACATATTGAAATCTATGTAAAACCACACACATCTAACACAGACTGTGAGCAGTGTCTGCTGTATCAGAAGATGTCACCAAAGACTGACTCGTAGCCCTGGGTCAAGTTCTCTTCAAACACTGCATCTGTGACAAATGACAAGAACATTAACTAAAAGTTAGTGATAACTGGCTGATGATTGAGGATCCCTATAAAGGGAGTCAAGACAAATCTCATGGTTCTATCCTTTATCTGTTGAATCAAATTAGATTAGATAGAACTTTATTAATCCCTTGGGAAGACTCCCGTGGGGAAACTGAGGTTCCAGCAGCATTGTATAGAGGCACACAGAGTAGGAAGCACACAGAGTATCAAAAGTCGAAGTAAAAAACAATTTGCAAAATGGAAATACAAATATAAATACCAGAAATACTGCTTGCTATTGGTTTACTGGCTACTTCTGCTCCTCTCCTTCCCATCCCCTGTCTTCCTGTTACCCCTCCTCAAAAGGGTTTTGATCAACTCCCAGTACTTCTACTGTTTTTTTTAAGTGTGTTCAAAATTAGTTCAGTACAAAGAATACATCTAGTGAACTGTACCCTCCAAAAGCTTGATATAACTGAAACACCTCCTGTGGGCTGAGTCATGAAGATGAGAAACTCCAGATGTAAAGGAGTGGGGAAAAAAGAAACCTGCAGTCCATTAGTGGCAATTTTATTTTGGGGTAGAACAAAAAGTTATTATTAGAACTACAGCAGGAAGAACAACCTCATGTTTTTAAAACAAAAACAAAACACATGTTAATGAGATTAAGCATGCCAACACACACATTTAATCTCATTAACAATGATTTTAACTGTTCATGCTCTGTTGTACATTCTAAAAACAAGAATACACTGGCTCAATGTAAAACATTAAGGTAACAATTTATGTGAAACATTTTAAGCAATTCCAACTTAGCCAGCTTTAAGTAGATGCTGTGAGATTTTTAGTCAGACTAACTCAAGTTTAGTAAAGCATTTAATTAAATAGTTTAGTAAACTTGAGTGGTTTTGTCTTCTACAAACTTAATTAAGTTTAACCAACTTAATTAAAAGGTTTTAGTGTTATTAAGCAGTCAAATTAATTTAAGTTATTCTAACTTCTTTATATTATTTTTTACTTAGAAATATCAATGCAAAATGTTACCCGAATTGTTGTGTGGGCCGCCAGAAGAGGAGGTACTGCTGGCCCACCACCAGAGGGCGCCCTGCCTGAAGTGCAGGCTTCAGGCACGAGAGGGCGCTGCCGCCTCCAGGAACTGCCGAGGTGACAGCTGTCACCCATCAACCATGACAGCTGTCACTGATCATCTACATTACACCAGGAATAAAAGCAGGAAGACACCTCCACCACATCGCCAAGATATCAACTTCATCCGTTTGTGTGGTACAATATAATTCGTATATTGTGAGTGTTTGCAGGAGTACCGGTACCTCTGTCGGTGGAAGCTGAGAGAGTGCTGGACGGCACTCTTTTCCCCTGAGGAATCACTGCGGTACTCTGCAAGATATTGAGTGAGAGGTGGAGGTGGAATTCCCACCATAATTGTTACTGGGTGTACACACACCCACACTTGACTGTTTTTGTTTTCCGCCAGCAGTACCAGATCCGACACGCCGAGACGGTGGCCACCTGGGGACTTCGGGACTTGGCGGCTCCAGTATCCCTCGGGTTCGGTGGCGGTGGAAATCGTGTGGTTCCGGTTCGTCTCCAGACGGGCGTCTCCTATCGTCGAGCCTGCCCACACGACACCTTTATTGATTGACTTGTATTCATTCTGTAATCTGCTGTGTTTGGTTGTGGCATTCACAACAGTAAAGTCTTCTAATTTAACTCCTTCTATTGTCCGTTCATTTACGCCCCCTGTTGTGGGTCCGTGTCACTACACTTTCCCAACACGAATTTTGTTTGGTTTTTTTTTGTAGTTTTTGTTGAAATTATTTTGCTTAAGTCAGAAAAAATTACATGTTGCAATTTCAGTTTTATGATCAAACTGTTTATTTTATAACTGTTGTCAACCTATGTGCAACTGTTTTTTTTTTTTTTTTTTTAAAACCGTTAACACATTTTGTGCCAATACCTTGTAAGGTATCAACTTATGGAGCTAAATCCAGGCCAAAAGTTTTGTATTCTAATAATTTAAAAAAGTATTATTAAAATAAAAATAAGTGTAAGATATATATATATTCAGTTTAAATATACTTTTGACTCAGCTCTGTAATTGTTTTCATCAAATCATTTATTTTCATTTTTTACTCTGAAATATATTTTAACATGTGATGGGTCATTTTTATTCGTTGCAGGATTACATTTTTTTAAAGTGAACATGCAAAAAAACTTTTTTTTTCTTGCTGAAAATACTCTTCAATTTAATTTATACAAATAAATTTCATGGACCATTGTTAAAACTGTATTTGAACTTTATATTTATTTTTATGCTCATAACAAAGAGGCAATTTTCTGATATTTTTAATGTATGCATGCCTTGAAAATATATTGTTTGTACTGACAACAACCTTAGAAGTGCAACAAAGCAATGAATCATAAATAAATGTGAGGAACAAGGAGGCAAGGCAGAGAATAAGACTGAATTTATTCTAAAATTTTGAGGATCAGAGGCCACCCTGTCAGGTGGAAACAGTTTTTCTTTAAGACTATATCCATAAGGTGGGAACCAGTGAGTCACTACGATAAAGCAAAACCACAAGGTGGGATCTTTCTTAGAGGAAGTCAAAGGGGATTATAAATATTATATTTTGCATGTTCTGACTGATGGTACAGCACAGTCTCACACCCAAACATCACATTATGATGTAAGTGGTTCATTTAATTCCAAAATACACTGAACAAAAATATAAACACACCACTTTTGTTTTTGCTCCCATTTTTCCCATTTACATTTTCTATATACACAAAAGACATATTTCTCTCAAACATTCTTCACAAATCTGTGTTAGTGAGCACTTCTCCTTTGCTGAGATAATCCATCCCGCCTCACAGGTGTGGCGTATCAAGATGCTGATTAGACACCATGATTATTGCACAGGTGTGCCTTAGGCTGGCCACAATAAAAGGCCACTCTGAAATGTGGACGATTTAAGTGAATTTCTCATGATGAGATACGTTTTGACATTTCACTTCATACAAATACACTTTTGATGGCTGAGCCCAGCAAGTCAATCAAAGCCTGATTGCAATGGTGGATTCCATTTGTATGTACATACATTAAAATATTTTCTATGCCCACTTACTCCAATAAAGGGTCACCGACGGGCTGGAGCCTATCCCAGCAGACAAAGGGCATGACACGGGGCTACACCCTGGACAGGATGCCAGTCTATCGAATGGGACACATGTAGACAAACACAATCACACCTGCACGCACATCGTGCTAACCACTAAGCCACTGTGCTGCCCTCATTTGTAGAGGTGGGAACTTCCCAGGTGCACCCCCCAAGAATGTTCCCTGAAATCAGAATTACAACTTGTTAACTCTTTCAAAATCCACATACCCTAGTTCACAAAGCAAGAGGTTTGCTTTGAGCAGCAACAGTTGGAAAAGCTGCTGTTTTTACTGTTTTTGGTGTTCAGTTTAATAAGTAATGCACACAGTAGGGGAAACCAGTGCACGGTGAATCAAGGGGCACAGTGAATACATAGCTATATCTGCAAAACTACATATATAATTGCAGCAGTTATGCCATATTTTTATGCATAAATACATCCTCCTTATAAATTAGTGTTTTGTTTTGTTTTTGGATACATTAAGGGTAAAACTAAGTGCCAAGTGAAGTCAGTTTTTTCCAATCAAAAGTAAATTTTGTGGATGTCAGTGTCTCTGTATTATTTCTCAAAAACACAGGAAAGGTGACCCAAAAAATTGTTATTAGTTCGAAGACTACCCCGTCCACCTGATGAGCATGTGTTATGTCTTCTCCAGACTATCAACTATTTGACAACATGACTCATGTGTGTCACAAGCACCCAGGGCACAGTGCATCAGTCTAGAAAGTCATTTACTATATTTATATTTAATAATTTTGAAGAAATCTTTATAATCATGTGTTTTTTTCATTGTATTTTAAGTTGATTCACTATGCCGCAGACACTGATTCACTGTGCCCCATGAATTAGTGTCCAGAGCTCAGTGAATGAAAAATTGTAAAATTGATTTTAACTACCTGTAAATTACACTTGGGGAGACATAAATAACACAGCCTTATAAACAATAGCTTGCTGTATTAAATCCACAATAGAATGACCTAAACCTATACATAATGTGTTTATGCTGCCACAAAATCGGTGGCGGCGCCAAGAAATGTTTGTTGGGGGGGCTGAGGGAGTGCTGGGGTAAAAGTTGGAGGGGCTCCACAAAATGTCCTCGAAACTAACAATATATAGTAAATTGCTTTATAAATACCAAGGTATATGTTTTAGTCAGCCGTGCTCCTCTAAAATGTGGTATCAATGCACACACACATCACTTAGAATGATTGCAAGTTCAGTGAACTTGCACACAGATATACAAACTGAATTCATTGAAATGGTGCTCAAGACAATGCATGGAATCAACCTTACGTCCTAAATTTTTGGAGTATGGAGTTAAATTTGTCTCATTAATACTTGAAAATGCACAGAGGGTGATTTACAAATATCCTTTGATTTGTACACGTGCTTTGTGATCCACAAACACAAATTTCTGATTTGTAACTTGTGTGTGGGTTTTTACAAATAAATGTTCATTTGCAAAACTGAAAATTCTGTTAGTGAAGAGTGATTCAGCATTGGTGGATCACCGAACATACACATTCATCACTTTGCTCAGTTATGCAATATTGAGACATTCTCAGCGCAAAACTGCAGTTGAGATCTACAAATACTATGTCAGTTGCTATTCACATTATTGGCAGAATTATTGGGGGGCCACTACCGGTTTCCTCTACTGTCATACTGCTGTATGTGGACATGTTGCTGTAGCATTATTATCCATAAAATCCCTCATAATGAGTTGTTTATCAAATGGAGCTGCTAATATTGGCTTAAACGGTAGATGTAGCCAATCATTTGGCTACACCGCACTACAAACCAAGCAGCACATTAAAACACTTGTGCAACTTATATACCATCTCTCCTCTTCCATAAGGTCTCTTTGGGAGAGTGAATATTTTTGTAGCACTCTGTGCTCCATTTTGGAGGCATCCAGCTTAATTTTGTCACTTGCAGTGCTGTGTGGAAAAATGGATTGCATTTACCTCTGGTATGATGTCATTCCAAGCCACGAATTACGACTTCCGAGGTAAATGGAATGAGCCATTAGTCTTAATGCAGAACAAACACACATGCAGACACCCCGACTCCGCACTCAGCTTTCAGACCGCTTCAAGTAGGCGTCCACTTAGTCGACAAAACACCATTCCTTGCAACACCAGAACAGAATACCCACCTGCCTTGAGAAGTTTAGCTCCAACCTCACATTTCCATACAGCTTTACTTGCCCTCAGCTGTTTCTGTCTTGGCATTATTGCTTAGATTCATAGGTTTACAGCTGACCTGTGGTTCAGCCACCAGAACCATTACATCCTGGCACCCACCCTGGTATAGGCGTGGTGTAAAAGACTGAAAATGGTGCCAGGTCAATGTACTTCCCATCACTGTATGTTTGAAAGCACAAATCCTGCTGGAAGGACAAAGGTAGGTTTTGTTTTCCTTTTTGGGTAAGTGTGGTTTCTCTTTGCTCACTGATGAGGGAAGAGGAAGACTGGGAGGGGAGAAGGGTGAGAGACTGACAGATGCAGGGACGGAGAGAGAAAGAGAGACACAGGCAGGGAGCTGACACAACCATCTTGCTTTTGCTGCAGTTTCCCTCCAGCTGCTGCTGGTTCAAAGTACGGTCACTGGCAGCGACTAAAAGCTTCGAGAAAACACCCACACTGCCACTTCATACACAGAAGGAGGGGAAAAGAATGTCTTTGGAACAATCAGAAGCCAAATATTAGAGAACATTTATAAAACAACTCCAAAGAAGATCAAGATGAGGAATGTCATGAGGAATGGCAGACATGATACAACGTTTGAGGAAGTTACTCTTAGTCAACAAGTGTCTTAAAAATCAATGTTATTATTTGTGGAAACAAGCAACATTGAGACCCTGATCCATGCATTTATCTCTTCTAGATTGGACTACTGCAATGTTCTACAGTGAGGAAAATAAGTATTTGAACACCCTGCGATTTTGACGTGGACCTAAGATGGAAATTTCAGACCCCTCCATGATTTCTAAGTGGGAGAACTTGCAAAATCGCAGAGTGTTCAAATACTTATTTTCCTCACTGTATTTTCTGGTTTGCCACAGTCCAGCATTAGGGCTCTCCAGTTGGTTCAAAATGCTGCAGCCAGACTTTTGACATGAAGCAGGAAGTTCGACCACATTACACCCATTTTGGCATCCCTTCACTGGCTTCCTGTCCTAGTGAGATCAGATTTTAAGGTTCTGCTACTAGTCTATAAAACTATTCACGGACTGGCACCTTCCTACCGAGCTGACCTAATTAAACCTTATGTACCAGCCCGGGCTTTGCGTTCTCAGGGTGAAGGACTACTTTGTGTCCCTAGGGTGAATAAGAAGTCTGTGGGTCACAGAGCTTTCTCTTATCGTGCCCCTGTTCTGTGGAATGATCTCCCTGCATCAATAAAACAGTCAGATTCTGTGGAAACTTTCAAGTCCAGACTTAAGACGCACTTATTTTCCCTTTCGTTTGGCTAGCATACTGGTATAGTTTTGTTTTACACTTTTTACTCTTTTAATTCATTTTATTAGGAAACTGATCGTACCGCAGCCCCGACTTTACCTAAATACTGTCTTTTAGTGAAGCTTAGGGCTAGTGGCTGGCGATCACCTTCGTATTTCTTGTTTTTTTTCTTGTTGTTTAATGCTGACAAATTATACTGTATTTCTTGTCTTTCTGATGCCTGGTTCTGTTTTTTTTCCCTCTCTGTTTAAGGTGCAGCTCCATCCAGAGATGGGAGTTGTATTTGTGCTGGAAATCCTCCTGTCCTGTGCACCAACAGCATTTCCTGTATATTCGTTTTGTGAATTGTTTCTGTGAATTGTTCTGTAATTTATGTCTGTAGCATGGCCCAAGCAGAGGGTCACACCTTTAAGTCTGGTCTGCTTGAGGTTTCTTCCTCAGAGAGAGTTTTTCCTTACCACTGTTGCTCTGGGGGTTAGTAAGGTTAGACCTTACTTGTGTGAAGCGTCTTGAGGCAACTCTGTTGTGATTTGGCGCTATATAAATGAAAATAAATTGAAAATAAATTGAAATTGTGGGGAAAAAAAATACCCCAAAGACTCTAAAGTGAACATTGGCATTCGTCCGTCTGTGGGAGACGATGGTGTTGCATCCACTTTGGGTTTTTTTTTGCTTTTTTTTGTTTCTTTTTTATACACTTTTTTCAATTCAATTTCATTTATATGTGTCAAAACAGTTGTTTATTATACAAGTAGTTTGCTGTGTGTTTTGAATAAATGTGTGTGGAAATTTATTTTTTGCTTTATTTTTTCCTTGCCTATTTTTGATTGTAAACCTTTATTACACTTATAAAACACAACAAAAACATATACAAGGGTAGGCTGAAAAGTTCTAAGGCTCACTATAATGCAGTTAATGCATTACTCCTTCATGGGGAGCCTTAGAACTTTTCAGCCTACCCTTGTATATTCTGAAAGCACAGGTTGTCCTGAAAAAAGAGATATAAAACTTGATTGTGGGATGCAGGGAGAGCTGTTAACAGCAATAATAAAACATTTATGCCTGGCGAGTGAACTGTCCAAAAAATGTTCTCGGACCCCAGAGGGTTAACATATACACTCACCGGCCACTTTATTAGGTACACCTGTTCAATTGCTTGACAATCATAACATATATGTGTTTTCATTTTTAAAAGAACTTGAAGAACAATGAAAATGCCTGTGTGAAAATTCTTGTGTTCATGAATAAAAAGAACGTGTCCAATGTTTAAATAATATTTTAGACAATAAGGCCCATGGGCTTCTCCTTTATTTCACTCAGTGTTGCCAAAGCAAGGCAGGGCTGAGTTTTAGGGTGGACCGCTCGGTCTGTAACACCATCTAGTCAATGCAAGTGGCTTTAATCCAATAAGAGTTGATTTTACACTATGTTGAGTTGATTTAGCCTTGTGGTAGAGTATATTTAACTATTTATACTGGGATCAAATGTCATTCCAGCAGAGCAAATTTTACTCAGCAAAATTTCCTGTATGTAAACTTTACAATTTATCCACGGTTCATATGCATGCCAAAATTTCGGAGGTGCTCAAGACAGATCACAGATCAACTATGGTTCCTTACGCTACTAGTGGCGCTCAGTCTTAAGTTGAGCTTGATCAAGGGTTAACTGGCAGGATCCACTCCTTCCCATTTAATCCTGAATAGCAAATTGGGGCATGTTTTGAAGCATCATGGTAACTTCTTGATCCATGTTTGTCAATCTTGAACAAACTTGGTATACTTAGTAGTTATGCCCATCATCGGCACCACATTTTAAATCGTGATCCAATTTTTGAACTGTTTAAAACTTTCATCCTGATTCTCAAAATCATTGATAGTAGGTGGTGACTTCTGGGTATTTTCACCGATGTTCAAACATCTTTAAACAGGGTATTCGTATTGACTACAACTTGAAACTTGTTTAATCTACACTATCTTGTTTACTACACTGGGATAAAAATTCTAAATTGAAATATCGTTTGTTGTGGTTTGTGATCATGTCTAAAACCTTAAGACACAAAAACAGCTTCTTTCCATCCACAGCTAGACTTATAAATAATGCCAGAGACCCCCATTTACCCTGCTCCCCCTTCCACAAAGTACAGATTGACCATCCCTGCACTGAAGGGTACTGTGCGTCTGCATGCCTTTGCACAGCCCCATTCCACTACGTTATATTTATTTGACAGTGAACATAGTTTTGCCTATTTGTCTGACTTCTTCATTTCTAACAGACGTTTTTCCTTTTCTTTTTATTTATGCACCAATGACACCAGATCAAATTCCTTGTATGTGAGAACGTACTTGTCAGTAAATTTTATTATGATTCTGATGTCTAGCCAAGCACACACCTCTTTTCTTTTGTTTGTGGGCGGGTTAGCAGGTCTGCATTTTATAAAGCAGCCTGTTGAGTCAAGCTGGATTAAGCCATTTCATCCTGTTTTTGAACTTTTTTTTGGATTGTTGGCAGTCGTAGTAGAGTGGAATACCTCTGTGTACCGCTGTGGAATAACCCTGTTACTTAGTTTTTTGTCAATTTTCTTTCACTATCTGGCCATCTGTCGGTCTGTTTGTGTGTCTGTCTGTGTGCTTGGCTTTGATTCAAAAGAATTAGTATGAGGTGGTGGATCCTGACCATTACCCTTGATCACTGAGCAAATCGGCAATCTTGGTTACAGCATCAAAGGAATTGGGATCGTATTTCAAAGTTCATAAGAATTGGGATGACAGATCGAAGGTGAAAAGTAGGATCAGGATCAAAGGAAAGGAGGATCAGCACCATATTATGTAATGACCCAAACAGGCAGACAGACAGAGAAGATGACAAAAACTAAACCAAAACAAATGCTTTTATTCATTTCTATAAGTGAATTTACACACAATAAAAGGAAAAGGAGAAAAAAAGCACCTTGTGCTCTGCAGTTGGTGTTTACAGACTGCAGCACTCACAAGGAGAAAACACGAGAAGTGTTTGACTCACTGTGTTTCCCATGCAGGAGCCCTGGGGAGCAGAGAGGCAGAACACTGAGCTATATTCCTGCTGATCAGATTAGTAGCCCCATGCTGCCTGCTTGCTTGTGTGTGTGTGTGTGTGTGTGTGTGTGTGTGTGTGTGTGTGTGTGTGTGTGTGTGTGTGTGTGTGTGTGTGTGTGTGCGTGTTCTGTTTGTTTTCACACATATAAGCGTGCACGCCATGTGTCTCAGGAAGAAGTTTTTTCCAGTGCCATATCCAGACTTTTCCCCGCTGACGCCGGTGTTCTGGCAGAGAAAGCATCCTGTTCTCACCGTTGAGGGGTCGGATGACCAGGACGGGTCACACCCGCCAGAGGTTTACCAGCAGCACCGTTTGATGGAAGGAACAGGAAACTGGGGCTGAAATATGGAAACTTCAACACGTATGGCTGCACACTCAGGAAATCCTGTGAGGTGCTGATCTAAGATTAAAGTGGCTAAATTTCAGTAAATGCTGAAAATAAAACTTTCTTATTGCAAAAGTTTTTTTTTTTTTTGTTTTGTTTTTTTATAACTGTGTTTGTAGTAAGTTTGGCACATCAGAATCATTTTTGAGCACAGGCTGGGTACAGAGCCCAAAAGGAACAAGGAACAACAACACGTGAACACTGGGATACGGTAAAATGTGTACTGTGATTGTCCTACTTGCACTAGTCTTGGCAGCTAATTTAATTAACACTCAGTGGATAAGAAATAGACAGGAACTGAAATGAACTTGCCACAACTTTCCAGTTAATTAATGCCTCAATGGGAAATGTGTTCTTTACTCCATCATTCACTACAACACTAATTTAATTAGGCAGCATACAACTCAGAATAAAATTCATTTAAATAAGATTTCCAGCCAACTGTCTACACTGGATAAGATCAACATTTAGTCAGGTTAAACCTGTAGATTAATATCTGTGATAAAAATATTACAGATTCACTGAGACAAAATCTTTGGGAACTGTTGCATCAGAGCAAAGTGCTGATTTTGCAATGTGCACAAATTTCCAATCAATGTTGTGAAATTAGCAAAGCAAGACCCTTTGGCTGCTCCCTGGTTTTCACTTGGGGTCACCACAGTGATACAAGGTGGGTCTGCATGTTGATTTGGCACAAGTTTTACACCAGATGCCCATCCTGATGCAACTCCACATTACATGGAGAAATGTGGCAGGGGTGGGGTTTGAACTGGGAACCTTCCACACTGAAACCAAGCACACTAACCACTTGGCCACCACCCCTGCAATGTTGTGAAAATTACAACCCCAATTACAATGAAGTTGGGACATTGTGTAAAATGTAAATAAAAACAGAATACAATGATCTGTGAATCCTCTTCAACCTATATTCAATTGAATAAACCACAAAGGCAAGATATTTAATGTTCAAACTGATAAACGTTATTGTTTTTGTGTAAATATTTGCTCATTTTGAAATGGATGCCTGCAACATGTTTCAAAAAAGATGGGACAGTGGTATGTTTACCACTGTGTTACATCACCTTTCCTTCTAACAACACTCAGTAAGCATTTGGGAACTGAGGACACTAATTGTGAGTGTCATGACTGGGTATAAAAGGAGCATCCCCAAAATGCTCAGCCATTCACAAGCAAAGATGGTGCGAGGATCACCACTTTGTGAACAACTGCATGAAAAAATAGTCCAACAATTTAAGAACAATGTTACTCAATGTTCAATTGCAAGGAATTTAGGGGTTCCATCATCTACAGTCCATAATATAATCAGAAGATTCAGAGAATCTGGAGAACGTTCTACACGTAAGCAGCAAGGCCGAAAACCAACAATGAATGCCTGTGACCTTCGATCCCTCAGGCAGCACTGCATTAAAAACCAACATCATTGTGTAAAGGATTCTACCACGTGGGCTCAGGAACACTTCAGAAAACCACTGTCAGTTAACACAGTTCGTCACTACATCTACAAGTGCAAGTTAAAACTCTACCATGCAAAGGAAAAGCCATACATCAACAACATCCAGAAATGCTGCCGCCTTCTCTGGGCCTGAGCTCATTTGAAATGGACAGATGCAAAATGGAAAACTGTGGTGTGGTCTGATGAGTCCACATTTCAAATTGTTTTTGTAAATCATGGAAGTCGTGTCCTCCAGACAAAAGAAGAAAAAGACCATCCAGATTGTTACCAGTGCAAAGTTCCAAAGCCAGCATCTGTGATGGTATGGGGGTGTGTTAGTGCCCATGGCATGGGTAACTTACACATCTGTGATGGTACCATCAATGCTGAAAGGTACATCCAGGTTTTGGAGCAACACATGCTGCCATCCAAGCAACGTCTTTTTCAGGGACGTCTCTGCTTATTTCAGCAAGACAATGCCAAGCAACATTCTGCACGTGCTACAACAGCTTGGCTTCATAGTAAAAGAGTGTGGGTACTAGACTGGCCTGGCTGCAGTCCAGACCTGTTGCCCATTAAAAATGTTGAATATAGGTTTAAGAGGATTTGCAAATCATTGTATTCTGTTTTTAATTTACATTTTACACAATGTCCCAAATTCATTGGAATTGGGGTTGTAGTATTTATCAGCATGTCTTTGATAATCCAGTCTTATGTAAATGGTAAATGGACAGCATTAATATAACGCTTTTCCACCTGCATCAGCAGCTCAAAGTGCTTTACAGTAATGCCTCACATTCACCCATTTGCATAGACACTCACACTGATGTCAGGGTGCTGCCATGCAAAGCACTCACTGCACACTGGGAGTAGCTAGAGGATTAAGGACCTCACCTAAGGGCTGTTAGTGATTTTCTGCTCTGGCTGGATTTTGAACTGAGGATCCTCTGGTCTGAAGCCCAACACTTAACCACTAGACCATCACTTCCCTTATGTAGAATGCATTAGGCCATTGTCCCTACCGGTGCGGGAACAGTGGTGCTTGGGGGGTTGCTGGTTTTTGCTTCAGTGGGCCGTCACAGGTGAGGCACTGGGGTATCTCTGTGGGATTTAAAGGTTGTCTTTTGTTTGATGACTGGTATGCAGTCCACATGGTCACTGTGCACCTCCTGGCAGTGCAGAGTTATGTCCCATCCCTTGTGCATGTCCTCTCCCACAGAGATGGGTTTCTCTGTGGTGCTTGCTGTGTCTGTGTGGCTACCTCTCAGATTGGAGGGTACGTGATACTGATGTAACTCCTTACTATCATTCACTTTATTACACGCCTGTTTTTATCTTTCACACTCTGCACAAAGATTCATAACTTTCCCACATACATTTGCGGTCATACCTTCATGTAACTATACTTCATGTAAATTTTCTCAAGGTTCTTCAGTCATTACTGTCATGGGTAGTTGTTTTGCTGCACATGAGTAACAGCACCCATGTGCAGTGGTTGTAAGCTGACGTGTTTCAGTGCAGTTGTACACTGAAACTGTGCATAAATACATTCTCCCCACCTCTGTACGCTTGTTGACTCCTCCCATTGACTGGATTAAGTCCTGAGATCCAGACAGCTAACAACCCCATTTGTGCCTAATACAAACTGCTCATGCTGTTCACAATGCTTTATGACTTTGTGACCTCCCACAGGGGGACATGTGCAAAACAAAGGGCTTAGCAGAAGGGACCAGAGGAGTAGGATTCAGAGGCAAATGTCAAAAGTGAGGAGACGACAAGGAGGTTTCATGCCACATAGAAGATCAAAGTGTAGTTAACGTGTATTGTGTACATTTTAATTTAAAAAGTCCTAATTTTCACTGTACAGACAACTGACCGCATTCTATACCAATTATATGAAATGCTGATGAGAACATACAAACAATATATCAGAAAAATTTGGATAATACATGTGTGAGCACATAGAGCACAGCAGGCGTCACGTGGAGGCTTTTCAAGTGCACAAATCCTGTCAACATGTGCCAGACGCTCCTGCAGAGTCATCTAAGTTTCCTGTTTCTCCAACAGCAGGACATTTCTTTAATGATCATAAATCACTTAAGAACCTGAACCAGAAAGATAAACTTTACATAAGAAGATTTTGGAATGTGACTCAGGATTTGGGAGGAAACATTAAATAATTTAATCCATCCATCCATTTTCTATAAGACGTACTGTGATCAACAGTCATGGTGGGTGGCGGGCTGGAGCTTATCCCAGCAATCATAGGGCATGAGGTGGGGTACACCCTGGACGTCACCTCATGCCAGTCTGTCGCAGGGCCACATGTAGACTGACACATACATTCACATCTGCATGCGCACATACAGTCAATTTAAACTTTCCAATTTGCATAACCTGCATGTTTTTGGATGGGGAAACCCATGCAAATACGAGGAGAACATGCAAACTCCACACAGAAAGAACCAAGTGGGGAAACGGTCCCACAACTTTCTTGCAGGGAGGCAACAGTGCTAACCACTAATCCACTGTGCCACCTAAAAAATGTAATGTAAATATAAACCAGCATATTCTCCGCACTGTTAACAATGTAACTTTTGGACAGCAAAAATGCAGACAAGTGGGTGAATGAGTGAGCTAATCCATCCCAGCAAGACTGGGTAGACATCATCATCATCATCATCATCACTGCCACTCGACACAAGCATGGTGGTCCAGAAGAAATTCATCCAGGCATCTAACTCGGAGGCTTCCAACTATTTTTCAGAGCTTTAGCAGCTTTCCGTCTTGCACGTCTTTCCTCTTCAGCTTTCCATCTATTGGTCTCAAAGGTCTTGAAGCCATCATAAACCATTCTCCTCCAAACCAATCTATCTGGTGGGGCTGTAGCCCAGTCCACAATCTTGCAGTCTTTAAAGCTTCTTTTAAGGACATCCTTGTACATCTTCTTTGGAGTGCCAACACAACATGATCCAGTAGAAAGCTGACTGAAGATAAGTTGTGTTGGAAGACGTGTGTCCATTCTCACCACGTCTGTACCATTTCAGTCTGTTTTGGTGTAACATAGCCTCGATACTTCTCAGGTAAGCTTGGTCAAGAACTGAAGCACTGGTGACACAATCATACCATTTCACATTCATGATTGTTCAAAGATATCTTTGGTGGAATTTCTCGTTTTTATTTATGTCCACGCATTGACAACAAGCAGACAAACGCACGTCACAGTGGGCAGTTGTTAGTCCATGTCCGTCAAAACACAGTGCGTGTTGTCCAGCTAGGACATGGAATATGGCCGACACCTGCTGCGAGAGGGTTCAACAGCGCACACTCTGTCTTTCAGCCGCTGGTGTGCACAAATAGTTGTAGCAACAGGTGTATGAGGCAGTTGTTATTTTACATGTTTTACACACGATTCCTGCTTCATGTGCAAATCGACCAAAGCCGCACTATGCGTAAAGGGGCCCTCACTCCTCCTTGCACAGTCCCTCAGTTTTTGAGAACAGAGTGCCATACTGTTTGTATTTCTTCATAATTTATGTAAATAAAGTCCAAGACATATGCAGTGAATTGGAAATGTTCATGTATCCATCCCCTGACTTGTCTGAAGAAAACTGACAATAAAAATTGATTATTTACAGGTATTACACCAAAGTGGCCCGGTACTTATGCAATCCATCTTGGGTTTTATATTTTTAATTAATTTATATCAAGCTGCAGAAATTTGCTTTCAGTTTGAGTTTAAGGAAGATCATTTTAGACATTTTTCTTTTTTGCAATTTTTCTTTTTTTTTTTTGCATTTGAAATGGCATAAACAAAGTTAAATGTGTGAAATACCAAGTGTTCCAACACTTTTGTAAGGCACTGTAATCGCTGGATGTGTGTAAATGTGACATCTACTTCAACACAGTACAAATTTAAATTAAAAAAAAAATGTAGTTTTTCTTCTTGTGTTTCAGTACACTTACACTGTCACTCCTATGCTACTTTGCTACAGATTTTAGGGCAAGGGAGAATACTTCCTTTGCACAACTGCGAGCATTCCAGCACACTGTTGCACAACTATTGCATTTGTTCTGTTTCATCAAAACAGCACTGATCACTTCTGTTCCCATGACTGATTCTCAAAGAGTGACATGACAAAGCAATAAATGTTATGGACAGTGGTTTGATACAAAGTAGTGCTTGGAATCTTGAACAATCAAATAATCAATATATTTTAGGAAGTAAGATGATCAAGCTGATCCAAATGATCAAAATTATTTCTTGTACAGTGCATCCAGAAAGTATTCACAGCTATTGACTTTTTCCACATTTTGTTATGTTACAGCCTTATTCCAAAACAGATGAAATTAGTTTTTGCTCCTTAAAATTCTACACATAATACCCCATAATGACAATTTAATTTTTTTATATATATATATATTTTTGCAAATTTATATATAAAAAAAAAAAAAAAACAAAAAAAAAAACCAAAAACTAAGAAATCACATCTATGTAAAAATTCAGAACCTTTGCCATGAAGCTCAAAATTGAGCTTAGGGGCATCCTATTTCCACTGATCATCCTTGAGATGTTTTTACAGCTTAAATGGAGTCCACTTCGGACAATTTCAGTTGATTGGACATAATTTTGAAAAGCACACACCTGTCTACATATAAGGTCCCGATGAGCACCATCATCCATACATGGAAGAAGTTTGGATCCACCACAATTCTTCCAAGAGCTGGCCGCCCATTTGAACTGAGCAAATGGGGGAGAAGAGTGTTAGTCATTGAGGTGACCAAGAACCCGATGATCACTCTGTCAGAGCTCCAGCATTCCTCTGTGGAGAGAGGAGAACCTTCCAGAAGGACAGCCATTTCTGCAGCAATCCACCAATCAGGCCTGTATGATAGAGTGCATGAAACAGGAATTGTGTGCGAACCGTGTCATGTTGTCCCTGCCTCCAATGCGTCGTACACCTGTTGCTACAACTATTAGCGCACACCAGTGGCTAAAAGACAGACTGTGCGCTGTGAGAGCCCATCAAACCCTCTCACGGCAGGTTTCAGCCAAATTCCATCTGACACACACAAACATCTAACACTGCTCGCTTGGCACTTAGAAAATGTGTGGCCATTTGCACTATTGGCACGACAACAGTCAGCAGACAATCACTGTCGAGCTGGATGAGAAATTTGTCTAAGCGCCCCCACGGGTGTGTCTTTAAAACCGACACAGTGACACATTGGTGTGTGTCCATTAACAGGAGCGGCTGTGGAGACCTGAGGTTCTGGACATCCCAGCTGGAGAACATATACCATGTTTGGATGGACATGAACTAACAACTGTCCACTGTGACGTGTATGTGTCTGCTTGCAGTCCTCACATGGACATACATAAAAAAATATATATATATTATATATATCGCTGTTGCAATGGGCTGCAGCGAGCACGTGCAGGCCGCGAATATTGACAGGCTACACCACATGAAACAGACCATCAGATCATAACACGCAGTGGGTGATCTGAATGTCAAGTCACCCACGTGAGCTCTGTTCCACATAACGCGGTGTCTGTCCTGTGGTGCGCCATCCATAAGATACACGTGTCGGGCAGGATATGCATGTGGGGCCAGCTGGACACGCCGCCAGCAGATGTGGACATGATACAAAAGCACTACTTCTCATTCATGTCATTTCATGACTGTATGTCTGTGACCATGGGTCATCCACAGAGGAACAGACGGATCATACCTGTATTGTCCACTTGATAAGAGAGAATCAATAAAATGCAGTGTTTTTATATGGTGTGTGGTTTTATTTTTTCTTAAATACATCCATGTTCTTCTTGATATCAGGCATTGTCCTGCACCTTTTGCAGGACAGCATGGTAGCTCAGTGGTAAAGTTTCTGACTAGCAATCAGAGCTTTTGGAAAGGGCAGGTTCAAATCCCATGGGTGGCATGATTTTTTTTTTTTTTTTTCACAGCAGCTGCTCACACTGTGTTCCCACATCCACGAAACCGTTGCAGCATATAGTTTTTTATTATTCTTTTTTTTTTTTTCTCACAGCAGCGCATAAACTGCACAGTCAGGTCCAGGACCAAAGGAAGGAAGGAAGGACCATGCACTTGGACCATCCTTTTGCTAAGCAAGGACAATCTGATATCTTTTTTCTTTTATTTTCTACAGCAATTATGCAACATTCAAACAAGCTGCAGCTGTGACTTTATTTGACTCTTATGATCAAAGACCTTTGTTAAAAAGTCCCTTCAGTATTATTTCTGACGTACTGGATCATACTTGTATTGTCAGATACTGACTAGAAATAGATTTTGGTCTAAGGCAAAAAAAAAAAAAAAAGCAGTTTAGATTTGGTGGCAAAAGACAGAGCACACTCTCGATGGTACAGCAGTCCATTCCAAGTCTACCACATGCAGACAACCACTGAATCCTATAGTCAGTTAGCCTACTTTACATGTTTTTGCACTGTAGGGGGGATTCAGAGCAACTGGATACAAGGAAAATATACACCTAGTCTATGTATGAATAAAAACAAAGTTAATTTGAACAAAGTGAAGGACAGCAGTGTATGAACAGGAAAGCTGACACTTCACTTTTGACACCACAGAGGTAAAAAAAAGCCGACTGATACTGTTACAGAAAGCACTAATGACTTGTAATGTTACACAAAAGAGCAGCGATTAAATATATTTACAGTGCCTGTAGGCTTGTGCAGTGTATTCACAGTCTTGTAGTTATGAAATTCTGAAATACAAGATTTCTTGTACTCTAGGAGGATGTGGCAGATGACAAGGAAAACACACAATACATAAACGCATTATTGCCACATATAGTGCATATGCATAGTAGAAACCTGTGCATATGTTGATCTGGTTTTATGAGTTTGTTGTGGATTAATTCACGCACAAAGTGTGAGTGAAGCACAGTGCAGGCAAACTGTGTTTTGTAACACTATTAGAAGGCCTGTTCCAAGAACAGCAGGTTTGTCACCACGTCCAATGCTGTGACCTTGTTGACAGTTACATAAGGTATTTAAAACAAATGACCAATTAATAGCCTCTCCTTGGAGACATCCGAGCCGCTGCTTGGGCAGACCTACAGCTGGTCCAGACTGGTGCAGCAGGTGAGGACATGTGTTCTTGTGTGGGGCATGCAGACTCGTTTAGCTGTTTTGGAGCTGCAGGTGTGCAGGAGCTGACTGTGTGAGTGTGTGTGATGGGTCTGATCCAAGCTGAGCAGAGCGAGCAGGCGCTTGGTTCAGCACCAGGTGGTGAAATTTCATTCTGACTTCATATGATTTTGCAACGGATTGGGCTGAGATCAAATGAGGCAGGCGGGTGTTTTATGAATGTATGTGAGTTGCATTTGCAATGTTTTACCATGCGTGTGTGTGTGATGATGATGTGTGAACACACAGTGCCAACATTCATGACACGCAATCTGCACTGCAGCATTGTGCAACAGTACTCTGCTAAAATCACCTTTACCTGACTTTATATGACCAAAGGAATGTCAAATCAAAGAGATTATGGCAACCGTGATTTTCGTCTCAAAATAAGTATCAAAGTATCTTAACACTAACACTAAAACTTTTAACATGCCAGCTGCCTCCCTGCCTAACAAATGATATATTTTCATTTCCCCAGAGGCTGCTCTGGCACAAATACAGCAGTTAAAAAAAGTTGTACAACAGCGAACAACTAAATTTTCTTTTTGCAAAAATCTAAATTGGCTCTTGAGTCTTAGGAGCTGTGAAGACATGATAAATAAGAGTGTGCAGTTAACCCTCTGGGGCCGACGCCGTTGTAAACAATGGCTGGGACCAAGCTTTACTAAATTATAAATAACTTTTGAATGATATGAGATAGAAACTTACTTTTTTTTTTTTGCTGAAAAGGTAACTCCGCGGACTTTCGATCCACCATCGGCCATCTTTGTACTCCTCATAGAAGCTGTGTGATGACGTGCGCAATATGAGTGTCCAATCAGAATTGGTTCACCTTCACATGGTTTTCCAAAATCCAATTGTAGGGCAGATTTACCTCACATGATAAACCAAAGATCGTTTTCAGGAGTGATATCTTACTAGTTGGCCCGTTTGAATAGCCCCCTCACTCCTCCAATGCGCCTTGCGCCATTACGCACAGCAAAAGTGAAAGCAGACGGAGAGCCTTGCATGACAATCTCACGTGCTCAAACAAAGAGTGTGTAACTATCAGGATTGCTCCACTAATTTGCCTTTGAAGGTTACTGGATTACTCTGTGGCTCTCTCCTTCTGGCGTAAAGCGCTGTTTACCATATCAATGGGGTGAGGGAGAGGGGCCGCTCCTCAGACTGGAGCATAAACGCATAGACCATTTTGTATATATTGTTCAAAATGTGCATTTTTGTTTAATGTTTGAACTTTTTTGTTGTACAGTCTTTCACACAAGATCTCAAATTATCTTTATAAAGTGTCAAAACAGTTGTTTACTATAGTTTGCTGTGTGTTTTGAATAAATGTGTGGAAAATTATTTCTGCTTTACTTTTATCTTTGTTATTACTGCTTGTAAACCTTTATTACACTTATAAAACACAACAAAAGCATATATATTATAAAAGAACAGGTTGTCCTGAAAAAAACAGACATACAATGTGATTGTGGGATGCAGGGAGAGCTGTTAACAGCAATAATAAAACATTTATGCCAGGCGAGTGAACTGTCCAAGAAATGCCCTTGGACTCCAGAGGGTTAAAAAAAAAAAACAGTAATTCCAAAAGAAAGGTTTGTAGCTGTTTTTACCCATTGGTTAGTCATACACAATTTTGATCAATATGTGAGACCATGATGAAGCACAGTCTCTTGTCCCTTGTTTCACTTAGGGTCAACACAGCAGATCCGAGCTGGAACTCCATGTTGATTTGTCCCAATTTTTATGCCTGACTCAATTCCACATCACAGTATTTGCATACCTACTTGTTCCAAGTAAGGGTCATGGAAGAGGTGGAGCAGATCCCAGGGGTCATTTGGCGAGAGGGCCACTTATAGACAGTCAGTTCATTTAAGGTTTCAAGTCACCAAACCTGCATGTCTTTGGAAGTGGGAGGAAGATGGAGTAATGGGAGAACATGTAGACACCATGGAGAAAGGACCAGCTTGGAAACAAATTTGGAACTTTCTACCTGTGAGGCAACATTGCTAATGACCAAGCCACCATGCAACCTGTAGTACTTCATGGGCAAAAGGGGGGCGACAGACCACAGTTTGAGATTCACCGCAATACCATATGAGTCCTGCTTGTCATCTTATGTAGTCACCTCATGTAAAAAAATGACTACTTTGGGGGGAATGTACACACAGCAGCCACTTTAATGCATACACCTTGCTAGTACTGGGTGAGTCCCCTTTTTGGCTTCAGAACTGCCTTATTTCTTTGTAGCATAGATTCTACAAGGTGTTGGAAGCATTCCTCAGAGATGTTGGTCCATTTTGACATGATAGCATCACGTAGTCACCCATTCAACCAGTCTGCCCGTTCCCCTCTGACCTCCAACATCAACAAGCCATTTTCGTCCACACATCTGCCTCGCACTGGATATCTTTTTTTTTTTTTTTTACAAACCAGTCTCTGTGTACCCTAAAGATGATTGTGTGTGAAAACCCCAGTAGCTCAGCAGCAGTTTTTGAAATACTCAGACCAGCCCGTCTAGCACCAACAACCATGCCACGTTCAAAATCACGTAAACCCCTTTTCTTCCAACATTCTGATGCTCGATTTGAACTTCAGAAAGTGGTCTTCAATTCACCTAGAATCCTAAATGCATTGAGTTGCTGCCATGTGATTGGCTAATTAGCTATTTGTGTTAAGCAATTGAACAGGTGTACCTCATAAAGTGGCCATTGAGTGTACACTTTGAATCAATGCATTGTTGTGCCAAAAAAAAAAGGCATTAACCTATAAAATTAGACATTAAAAGAAAAATAATTTTCCCTTTTGTTCTTTCTTTAAACAAAAACAGCAAACTACATGTATTCACTGAAACTACAAAATACTTGTTTTATTTGTCAGCAGTTTATCTGTTACGTTGAACAGTTGGATGTATACATATCTTGTTTGGTCTCAGCTGTGACTTGCTCTGGTACCAGAATAGCTCCCTCGTCTTCTATACCTCAGTAAAATGAAGAAGTGGATCACATGACACCCAGGCAACATCTCACTATGATTTTCCCATCACACCCTGCTGATACTGCTGCAGCGCTTCAACACTAAGGTAACATTTCTGTAACCACAAACTTCCTCTATCTGACTGAGCAATCAAGAATAGTGGTGACACCAAGGCCAGCCCAAGGGCCCAGCTTTGGGGTGGGTGGCACCACTTCCTGTGAGGAAAACACCTCCACTGAAATTTCAACCAAAAGATGAAGCTGCCACACCTTTGCAACTGTGTACTGTAATTAAAAAGATTAAAATAATTCACTTTGAAACAGTGCTTAGTTGAAAATAAAGTATAAATTTCTTTATGCACTGAGCCAAACACAACCTTCCCCCACCGTAGCGTGAGTGGGAACTCCAAATTGACTTCAAAATGCACAGAGAGAGCGTCAAGTTCAAAACATGGCAGTAACAGAGAGAAATGCATGTGAACAGTGTTTGTGTATCTGCTAGATATAAGACACCAATTCAAATCCCTATTGAGTGCTGACTGCTGGTGCATGCTGGCCTGTGTTGGTTCCTGCTTGATCTCTGTCATCGGTGAAGCAATGTCTACAAGAGGGAACATCTCTGTTTTTTGATAAATGTGCAGGAAAGGAACAATGAGCACTAAAGTCATAAAATTACACGACTAAAACAGTTATTTGAAAGAGATATTGTTAATATTTGACCCTTATGTAACGGCGGCATTACTCTGCTACTAAAAGTGTGTGTATGTGAGCGAAACTCAAATCCCACTTTCCTGTGTAGCTTACTCAGTGAGGGCACTCAGCAGGGTCACAACATTTATTACTGTGTTCCAATCCAATGAGTAGATGAATTAATATCCAATAGTATCAATTCATAAATAACACCTATGTCACACCTTGACGATTTAGCCAATGTATGCCGACCGCACTACAAAATTGTGGCATACGCTGGCGTACATCTAATTTCATTTTTATATAGCACCAAAACACAACAAAGTTACCTGTTGTCTAATAAATTATGGGAAAGTTTTTATCATGTATTACAATGGTAGTTATGTTAGATGTGCAGTCTCACCCACTATTGCAATCATTATTACATTTGAGATAATAGAGTTTTATTACAAAACCAACAGAAACATCATTTGTGTCCATTATTGTGATAATATCACGATCATAACAGTTGTTACAACAACAGTTGCAACTGCAGTAAAGTCAGTCACAGCTCAAACCTCAAAATCATAATACGGGTGTGTCAGATGGACCAATAAATTTGTACCCATACACACAAAGTGTCACATTGTTTGTCTTGGAAAAGGCAGAGTGCTCACTAATATGGAATTTAACCCTCTGGGGTCCGAGGGCATTTTTTGGACAGTTTACTCGCCTGGCATAAATGTTGTATTATTGCTGTTAACAGCGTTCCCTGCATCCCACAATCAAGTTTTATATCTCTTTTTTTCAGGACAACCTGTTCTTTCATAATATATATGCTTTTGTTGTGTTTTATAAGTGTAATAAAGGTTTACAATCAGAAATAAGAAAGGAAAAAATAAAGCGGAAATAATTTTCCACACACATTTATGCAAAACACACAGCAAACTATAATAAACAACTGTTTTCATACTTTATAAAGGTAATTTGAGGTCTTGTGTGAAAGACTGGACAACAAAACAGTTCAAACAAACACAAATGCACACTTTGAACAATATATACAAAATGGTCTATGCGTTTTATTTGTCTTCAACTCTCACTTTCGCTGTGCATAATGGCACTGGGCACATTGGAAGAGTTAGGGGGCTATTCAGACGGGCCAACTAGTAAGATATCACTCCTGAAAACGATCTTTGGTTTATCACATGAGGTAAATCTACCCTACGATTGGATTTTGGAAAACCATGTGACAGTGAACCAAATCCGATTGGACACTCACATTCCGCACGTCATCACACAGCTTCTATGAGGAGTACAAAGATGGCCAACGGTGGATCGAAAGTCCGCAGAGTTAACTTTTCAGAAAAAAAAGAGAGTACGTTTCTATCTCAAATCATTAAAAAGTTATTTATAATTTAGTAAAGCTTGGTCCCAGCCGTTGTATACAATGGCGTCGGCCCCAGAGGGTTAACAAATTTGGGATGAAAATTTGATGAAGATGTTTTAAAATCTTTTACTCCAATGCATGAAAAATGATAGCAAAAAAAGTGTTGCATTTGTATTCTCTGCACATCCAGTTGGGGATCAAACCTACAACCCTTTATTGTGTTTATAAAGCTGCTTCTTTGACCATATGGAAACATTCATTATTATACTCAACAAAAATATAAACGCAACACTTTTGGTTTTGCTCCCATTTTGTATGAGATGAACTCATAGATCTAAAACTTTTTCCACATACACAATATTAGCATTTCCCTCAAATATTGTTCACAAACCAGTCTAAATCTGTGATAGTGAGCACTTCTCCTTTGCTGACATAATCCATCCCACCTCACAGGTGTGCCATACCAAGATGCTGATTAGACACCATTATTGGTGCACAGGTGTGCCTTAGACTGCCCACAATAAAAGGCCTCTCTGAAAGGTGCAGTTTTGATTTATTGGGGGGGATGCCAGTCAGTATCTGGTGTGACCACCATTTGCCTCATGCAGTGCAACACATCTCCTTCGCATCATCTGTGAAGAGAACACCTCTCCAACGTGCCAAACGCCAGCGAATGTGAGCATTTGCTCACTCAAGTCGGTTACGACGACGAACTGGAGTCAGGTCGAGACCCCGATGAGGACGACGAGCATGCAGATGAGCTTCCCTGAGACGGTTTCTGACAGTTTGTGCAGAAATTCTTTGGTTATGCAAACCGATTGTTTCAGTAGCTGTCTGAGTGGCTGGTCTCAGACGATCTTGGAGGTGAACATGCTGGATGTGGAGGTCCTGGGCTGGTGTAGTTACACGTGGTCTGCGGTTGTGAGGCTGGTTGGATGTACTGCCAAATTCTCTGAAACGCCTTTGGAGACGGCTTATGGTAGAGACATGAACATTCAATACACGAGCAACAGCTCTGGTTGACATTCCTGCTGTCAGCATGCCAATTGCATGCTCCCTCAAATCTTGCGACATCTGTGGCATTGTGCTGTGTGATAAAACTGCACCTTTCAGAGTGGCCTTTTATTGTGGGCAGTCTAAGGCACACCTGTGCACTAATCATGGTGTCTAATCAGCATCTTGATATGGCACACCTGTGAGGTGGGATGGATTATCTCAGCAAAGGAGAAGTGCTCACTATCACAGATTTAGACTGGTTTGTGAACAATATTTGAGGGAAATGGTGATATTGTGTATGTGGAAAAAGTTTTAGATCTTTGAGTTCATCTCATACAAAATGGGAGCAAAACCAAAAGTGTTGCGTTTATATTTTTGTTGAGTATATATAATTATATAATTGAAAATTGAACTTATACGCGCTTTTGCCAATCAAGGGTCACAGGAGGGCTGGAGCCTAACCCAGCAGTCATAGGGCGTGAGGCAGAGTACACCCTTGACAGGATGCCAGTCTGTCGCAGGGCCACATATAGACAGACAAACACACTCACGGTCAATTTAAAATCACCAGTTCACCTAACCTGCACATGTTTGCAATTGGAAGGAAACTGGAGCACCTGGAGCGAATCTACGCAAACAGAGGGAGAACATTAAAACTCCACACATGAAAAGACCAGGTGGGAAGTGATCCCATGACCTTCTCGCTGTGATGCAACAGTGCTAACCCAACCCACCATACTGCCCTTTAAGCCAACATTTTTCTAAAATATTTTTTTAATCATTGGCCAAAATTTAAAATTTTTGAAACCCCTACTTTATGAAATATTTCAAAACTTCATGACTTAATGTACTTTTTCTGTAACACAGGTCACAAACTGAAAGTGCACATTTTCATTTATACTTATGGATGGTTAATCATCTAATAAATCTGAGTTACAGATTTGAAGAAAAAAATGGAAGCACTGAGGTGTTTAAATTAACAAACAATTCATAACAGGCTCAGTGTTATCTGTGTGTGTGTGTGTGTGTGTGTGTGTGTGTGTGTGTGTGTGTGTGTGTGTGTGTGTGTGTGTGTGTGTGTGTGTGTGTGTGTGTGTGTGTGTGTGTGTGTGTGTGTGTGTGTGTGCAGCACATGAAAAACAAACAACTTGTGGTGTATCCTGTTCAGACAAGATGAGAATTCCCCTTCCTGAAAGGTCTGGTAACCTGATGTTACATCCACGTGTGCCAAACTGTGAGCTACAATCACGTGCAGAGTCAGAGTTCTGAAGTGAAACTGAATCTACAGTGGTTTCCACCGGCTCTTACTGCACATATACGAGGATCTGAGAATCCACTTGTTTAGGGGAAATACTTCAGCCTTGAGTTTCTGACTTCAGTGTTCAATAAAACTATTGCTTTAGAGCAGTTTGGCACCGTCAAACTCCAAGCAGGGGCTATTTGCCTATTATTTGTCTGCCAAAGAGAGAAGTCTCCAGTGGGAACACTAAAAACCCAATGAATTAAAAGAAACTTGGTGAGATTAGTGTCCAAAAAATAAGGGGAACTGTAAACTCACATGCAGGAAATATTTGTTTTTGTGCAGGTTAAAGAGCTGCTGGCATCTGGTGCATATTGTGAAGAATCTGGCCAACTTGCCACATGAGTTGCAACATTATTGACTGATCAAAGTGGAACATAAAATAAATAAATAAAGTACAGGCACATATGCACTGATGAAGTGCAAGTACAGTTCAGCAACAAGAATGTTTATGAAAGTGACCATTATTTTTTCCTATTTTTACTTCATTTTTTCCATGTTTGTTTTATGAAATAATAATAAAAACAAAACAATAAAAATTTGACTATTATTTGTGTTCATGGCATTTTTACTTAGTTGGTGATCATATGAGTAAATGTGGCTGATTGTGAGTTTTCTGTTGTTGCTTTGGTAATGAGTTATTTGCATTTTTGTGATTACAACCCCTGGCAAAAATTATGGAATCACCGGCCTCGGAGGATGTTCATTCAGTTGTTTAATTTTGTAGAAAAAAAGCAGATCACAGACATGACACAAAACTAAAGTCATTTCAAATGGCAACTTTCTGGCTTTAAGAAACACTATAAGAAATCAAGAAAAAAAGATTGTGGCAGTCAGTAACGGTTACTTTTTTAGACCAAGCAGAGGAAAAAAATATGGAAATATGTGATTTACATACAGAAAAGCTAAACGAAAGGCATCATTAACACCTAAACAGAAAAAAACAAGGTTACAATGGGCTAAGGAAAAGCAATTGTGGACTGTGGATGACTGGATGAAAGTCATATTCAGTGATGAATCTCGAATCTGCATTGGGTAAGGTGATGATGCTGGAACTTTTGTTTGGTGCCTTTCCAATGAGATTTATAAAGATGACTGCCTGAAGAGAACATGTAAATTTCCACAGTCATTGATGATATGGGGCTGCATGTCAGGTAAAGGCACTGGGGAGATGGCTGTCATTACATCATCAATAAATGCACAAGTTTATGTTGATATTTTGGACAATTGAAAGGATGTTTGGGGATGATGAAATCATTTTTCAAGATGATAATGCATCTTGCCATAGAGCAAAAACTGCAAAAAAACATTCCTTGCAAAAAGACACATAGGGTCAGTCATGACATAGGGTCAATGTCAATGAGCAGATGTGATTTGATGCAGGTGTTAGTTTGGGGGATGAAAATTTACAGGGTGATTCCATAATTTTTTCCTCAGAATTGAGTGATTCCATATTTTTTTCCTCTGCTTGGTCTAAAAAAGTAACCGTTACTGACTGCCACAATCTTTTTTCTTGATTTCTTATAGTGTTTCTTAAAGCCAGAAAGTTGCCATTTGAAATGACTTTAGTTTTGTGTCATGTCTGTGATCTGCTTTTTTTCTACAAAATTAAACAACTGAATGAACATCCTCTGAGGCTGGTGATTCCATAATTTTTGCCAGGGGTTGTATTTATGATGTAGCATTATGTCATGGTGAATTTAATTGCAAGAGGATAGAAGGCCTACATGTAAAATACATGACCTGCCACTGTCAGGTTGATTTTATTTTTGTTACCTACAGCACACACACAAAAAAGACAAACACAAACAAACAAACAAACAAACAAAAAAAAATAAAACAGTAAAACAAAGATGAGCTCCATTTACAACTTGACACATGTAAAAAAAAAAAAAAAAAAAATCATTATATTTTCTATTGAGACAATTTTCTGGTAACTGATATCACTGTTGAATGAAATTAAAAGTTTTCTACTTTTGGTTTGTGACATGTATGACTGGCAGGCTCCATCAAGGTCAGTGACAAAGAAATGTGTCCATCGAGGGCCAAATGTCCACCCACAATTCTCCCTACCGCAAATAGTCTCATCTTGGCCACTGCAGGGGGCACATAATTGTTATTTGTCATATTTTGAAGACATTTATAGTCAGCCATTTTTCCGGTTGCACTCTAGGTGGTGCAGCCAGCACTAAAAATACATCCAGTAAGTGTAAGCCAGACTGGACAAACTGAGGAACATATAATAAATATGTACCTCGCAACACAACTGCGTCCCTCGATTTTACTTCTTCAACGGCACACAACAGTCACAGAGAATATTGCCGTGTTGTCTGACACTGCTTCAGGCTTCACAGGGGTTCATAACTTTATATATTTAACAGTTCCAAAAGTTCCACATAATGATCAATAATCATCTGATTGCCATCGTCATCTTTGTGTCTTTTGAGTCTTTCATTCGTTCAGCAGCAGTCAATAAGCGGGTAGACAGATGTTGCTAACAGCTACCCATGCTAACTGCTTTTTAGTCCCAGGTCTACACCACAGCTGTCCTGATGAGATCCTAACGTGACATTCCTTCCTTTTCAAGCCTTCATGGTCACACGCTTGCAAAACTGGACAAACGCGCGGCTTTCTTGTAGAGACATGCACAAATTAAAAATTGGATTTTAAGCATGATAAACAATGGGACCAGCATGATCACCAGCATGCTTATTTTATGTTATTTCACACACCCCCACACACATATATTTAGATATGTTATACTTAGTTATTTATATATATATATATATATATATTTGGGCATCCAGTGTGGGCAGCAAAGTAAGAATTTCATTGCACAGGGAAACATGTTTCTTTACTGTGCATATGACAGTAAAAGCTTTGAATCTTGAATGGGACCAGACAATCACTTGGCTGGAAACAAAACCTGGATGTTGACAAAGCAATTTATTCTGGATTGAATTTTCCTATATGTGGTAAGGACAACTCTACAATTATGCAAACGTTTCTGACTTTTCAAACTTTAAATATGTACTTCATAAACATTGTGAAAATGTTTAATAAGTCCTCAGAATTTAAGCAGATCTTTCCTAACCTGAGGACAATCGCCCAAGAAAATCTTGTCACAATTCACTGATTATTTTTGAAGATATAGGCCGACACACAAACAGACCTTTGTATTTGGTATTGAGATGCTTAAATAAAAAGCTCAAAGACACCTGAGGACATGTTTCCAGCAAAACTTTTCTTGCAATTGTTTTGCATGCTTCTATCAGTTGACTCATTGATTCAAAGTCATTTAGGTTCTAAATCATGCATGCTCATAAATAAATCCATGTTTCTCTGTTCAGTCCATCATCACTGCAGCTGTCTCTAAGAGCACAGACAAAAAGAGGTATAACAGTTAACTTGACCCCTGGTGGGACTGCTGGGGACATAAACCAGATGGAGCAGTGTAATTTCTTGCTGGCACAAGTTAATTTGGCTGTTCTGCTTAAGTTACAGAAAAACTCAAATCTTTGTCACTACATTTATGCCACCAAATAGTCCAGAGATTTAACATTAATCATAAGGAAACACTTTTTTTTTTTTGCCAGCAACACCTTTGGTCTCATTCATACAGCTCTACAAATGCCCACCTGGGCCCATTAGGAGCATTATTACTGTTGGCAGGAGGTATAGAGAGTAATACATTTGCCACAAGAACTGGTGATGTTCTGTTCAACCCCTGCATGTGCTACATGAAAATCCTTCCACTGAGACATCTGCAGAACTGTGAGTAGAAGCACAGATATTCTGCTTTCATATAAAAGAGGATGAGCCAATAATTAATCAAATCTACTGTGGGAATGCAGAGTGCCTCATAACTATATAAGTTATGAGGATGACCAGCGACTCTCCCCAGAAGAAGCAATAAATGAGAAATCTGGTATCAGTGAGCCCCCTAGAGGTAGATATGTGAATTATGGCATGCATGCAGGGCGTGTCATCTGAAGACAGAACCAACAGGTCTGAAATGTCAAAAAGTGGCAGAAATGAAAAGGAATGTAAATTCCCCTTTGAAATGAACTGTGCCAAGTCCACGTCTATGTGCATGAGATACTTTGTTATATAGTGTTATATATATCCAATTCAATCCAATCCACTTTATTTATAAAGCACATTTAAACAGACTCGAGTCTCCAAAGTGCTGCACAGCAAAAGCATAGACACGCAAAATAGTAATAATAACAATAATAACAGTAAAATAGATAAGATAAAATACATAAATAAAACCATGATAAAACAATAAATTTCAATAAAATAAAAAATAAAATAAGACAACTATAACTCTCCCATATTACATTATTATTTTTTCATGACAAAGTAGCCTTTTATGCATTTCACATTGAGTTTTCACTTTGACAGTGCAAACCACAACTTCCACTGATCTCATGATGACTACACATCATGAGTTGTTATTGTAGGTCTTCCTGCTGTTTCCATCATCCACAGATCACAAAAAAAAAAAGAAGAAAACAAAAGATTGTTTCTACTTTTGTCCATTAAAGTTGCTGAGTAGGAAAACTGCATGACTGGGCCTGTCCTGAACACACTTTGTCTTCCTTTCCTGGACTGGCACAATACTCCGTCAGCTGCAGCTTGCGTGCGACCACTGTTTTGGTAGATTTGCATGCGGGCACAAGAGCAGACTAGGATGAATCACCCGCCTTTATGTGCATGTGTGTGTGTGTCTGTGTGTGCACTCTCAGCTATGTCTGCTGTCTCACAGGACTCCAATCTGTGTCTCGCCATCTCTTCTAAGTGGGACTATTACATTACCTTTTCTCCAAATAGCAACAAATTAAAAAAGCAGCAAGAACAACAACCAAAGACAAATGCAAATTATAAGTCAAAGACAGATGTTTGAAGGCCTCACACACTAAATGGGAATGATTTAAGAAGGCTGTGTGGACATCAGGAGGAGGAACTCAAAAATGCATGAAGACCTACAGAAGAAAAATTGGGCTGCACATTAGCTGCCCATTGTGTGGTGCACTTTGGAAATGGGTATTGCATGACAAATGCATCTGCTTCACAATACGAGAGCCCACCAGGAAGTACGCCCAGAGCACCTGGAAAAATGGGTCCATTTATCACGGTGACCAGTGTAAGTCAAGGCCTTTTATGTAAAATACAGCGTCAACGGTGCCAGTGGGTGAATGAAGACATTGGCAGCAGAAGGAGCCCCAAAGGATTCTGTACATTACTGTGACTGCCATATTATTTTCATTTGACCCCACATGTAATCATGTTTAAATGTGCGTGCAGTTTCTGAAATAAAATGTCATGCTGCAAGCTACGGCCACCTGCAATATATTACACAACATGTCGTGTGAATAATGTTACATATTTGTACGTATGATTGCTAGCGTCTGTGGAGCCATACAGCGTCTATGTTTGAAACATTTCACACAGTCAGAAAACAGCAGTTTTAGTGGGCCAAGCTGCAACAATATTTACTGTCACATGTAATATTAAAGTAAAAGTAACACCTTACGGTTGTCTTTTGGTGTTTTTTGACCCCGATTGTCGTCCTGATTCCAAAAATGAGGAAATCCGGCCTGACTGTCCACAGTGGCAGTCTAACACTGTGTGTTGTCTTATTATACACGAGGTTAGTGCCGATTACAAGCTATATTGACAGTAGCCCCATGACACAGGAGCAGAGGTGCCAAAAAAGGGAGAATAAGGAGAAGAATTCTAGCAGCCCATGACTGACTGGGGCCCAGAGAGGCCTCTCATACAATTATAATACTCACAAAATAATATGGGGGGTGATCCAGTAAGATTTCTTTTCATGGGGCTAAAATCCCTGGTGGTGCCCCTGCACGGGAGTACTGGGTATGCTCACAACTGTGTGCAGTCTATGCACCAATGTGTGTCATAATACGTTACTACAAAGCTACGATACTGGTAACGTCTGAAAACTGTCTTCTGTTGAAGATTATACCATGCCTTTCATGTATATTACATTTCCATTAATGGGCAACTCAATCATTTTGGTAGAGCATATTGATATCTACTACAGTCTACTGAAAAATGTGAGGATACTGAAGGGTTAAGGAAGTCGCCGAAACAGTGAGACTGACTGCTGTGTATGATTGCTGCCCAGTCTGGTCAATGAAATTGCTGTGCCCCCAATTTGCATTGTATTTTAATTTTAGCCTGTAAATTTAACCTGCCATTAAAGTGACTGTACAGACAAATCTACTTTCAAGCTGAAACGGTTCATTTCAAATTATTAATACCCCTGCCAATTTCAAGATGCAGTAAGAAAACAAAAAGTAAGCTGTCATTACAATTTAAGTAAAATATGCATATTACCCCAATCTACACAGAGCACATCCAGTGATTCACTTTTGTACATCATGATGTGTCACAATGTGATGAATTTTATAGCACATGTTCAAAATTTTCCCGATTGGCCACTGCATTCTGCAACACCACTCTTACCATAGATTACACACAATGACATGATCATTTTCCCAGCTGGTGGTTCTCATACTGCAAAATTTCACTGAAGATTTGACTTTTACCTTTGGTTACAATATGATGCAATGTGATACGATGCGACATACTTTATTATCCCATAGGAAAATTTGTCATGGACACGTGCTGTATACATATGCCTTCACAGTACATTCAAAAAGTAAAACAAATATCCATAAAAAAAAAACAAAAAAAACTCATTAGTAAAACAGAGAATATGGTATAAATAATACAGAATGGACTAACATCAGAAGAATCTACCACCTCCCATAAGCATTGGGCATTAACCCTTTTGTATGCATATTGCATTTTGTTGATTGTTCCCTAAAATTTTGATTAAAAAACCTGTATGTTATCTGGTTGGTCTAACAGTAAACAAGAATCACTCCCACCTTTACCAACTGCCCACTTGCAATGTGTTTATCTTGTACCTTACCTTTATATCCAGTTGTTGAGCTCTGATGTAACGCATCACGTGTAAATCTGTTTCCGGGTCCAAAGACCTGCAAGTTTACAATTACAGTTACGTCTGTATGATCCTTTTAAGGATCTACAGTTTAAATTTAGTTTGTGTTTACAATGTCCGTCCCTCCCTTCTCCATCTCCACCTCCGTTAACCGTATTCATCTGTTTCTAAGGTAAGAACACTTAATAAAACTTTTTTCTTTTACTTTATATATTTTATTATGCACAGATAAAATATACATGTCTGTTTCTTATTAAAAAAGTTATTTATTACAATAAACAGGAGGTTAAAGTGCAAACTTCACTTTCCCCCGAACGACATGAACAGGAAGCGATTGCGGCTCACAGCAACTCCCATTGAAAATAACGTTGAAACAACCTGAACTTCTGGCATTTTTACATAAAACAAACGCAATAACAACATCGAAAAACCCAGTTAATATATCCAGGAGAGTTTTAGGCACAATATACAAAGAGTTTTATGTTGCGATGTTAATGCTGTTGTCCGTGTGCAACAGTTTTTCAGTGCAGTTTTCAGTGTTAATGGCAGCGCGTATTTTTTGTTTGGAGCCGAACGTTGAAAATCACAATGCGTTACATCACACTTAATCAGATTGTCAGATATTCATTTCAGTCTATGGCTGGATTTGGATCAGCAGCAAAACTTAAATTATGATTGTTTTATTTATTACATTCTCCACACCTCCACAAATGTAAAGATTTCTGAGTAATCCTGCTGACTTTAAGCTTTTAGCACAGATAACTACTTTTTTATGTTTTTAGTTTGTGGAACATTTTCACTGTTAACAATAATGTCACAACAACAACAATAATAATAATAATAATAATAGCAATTAGAATAATATATTTAATTATTTTAATATTTAATCATTTATTTGTGTAGCACTTTTAGTGTTTGTTATAATATTACTCATTTTCTATATCTTTTTATTTACTTGAGGGCAAGAAAAATTGTTAAATTAATTTAAGTAATTTTCTGGAACCTCCCTATAGAATAAACACACAAATACATTGTACATGTTTTTTATACTATCAATAATAACAATAAAAAAGTACATATGCAATCAAATAGAGATCACAAAAAGGTGTCAAAATGTTAATGTTTGTGAATTGTTATGGGCAAGTTCATGTTTTTGTGTGTTTTGTTTTCTTGGTGTGTAAAATTTGCATTTAGACAAACTTGACCCTGAAGAGCTTTATTATTATTATTATTATTATTATTATTATTATTATTATTATTATTAGCCACTCTACTCTGTGTCAGCCTGATCCTGTCAGATCTCAGAAGCTAAGCAGAGCTGGATCTGGTTAGTACTTGGATGGGAGACCTCTTTGGAACACCAGCAGCTGTGTGTGTTTCTCCGGGTAAAACTGGAGTTGCGTCAGGAAGGGCATCTGGCGTAAAACTTGTGCCAATTACCGATGCGGATCTGGCTGTATCTGCTGTGGCGACCCAAACAAAACCGGGAGCAGCCGAATGAACAACAACGTTATTATTATCATTATTATGCTGCACTGTGAGTAACAAAGTATAAAAAGAACTGTTTTACTTGTTTTACATAAGAATTTCCTCCCTGTGAAAAAAACAATCACTTGAACCTTTCTGAACAATAACCAACAGTGTTTTCAGAAGTCAGGCTCCAGTTTCACAGACAACCCGTAACCAGCATTTTTTTTTTTTTTTTTTTATCACAGTTATAATTGGATTGACCTATTTCTACAACATTTCATGCCAAAGGAAAAATAAGAGTGAATTAACTATATTAAGGACAATAATTCAATATGAGATAATTCCATTATGGCAGTCTGTGTGTCCAAAGATTTTGTATATTTAGGTCAAAGCACATCAGTAGGCCATTGCAACAGACCAATCCTATCACTAAAATCCAATATTATCATTGTGATGGCTTCAGTAGATAGTGACAGTTTGTTACCTGCCCACCCATGAACACCACATGTGCTGATGTGAAATATGACAGAAAAGTAAAACTGTTTCGTTATTACTGGAAAGGATATGCTGTTGATCAACTGAACAGCTATATAAGATATTATAATATATTATTATTGGAGCGAACTGGTCATCATGAAGAAATCATGCCACTTAGATCCTTCATATTACTTGAAATAAAATTCTTGAAAATCCCTTCCATCTTTTCTAAAGTATTCAACACCTGATCTAGATATTACAGTGAGGAAAATAAGTATTTGAACACCCTGCAGTTTTGCAAGTTCTCCCACTTAGAAATCATGGAGGGGTCTGAAATTTTCATCTTAGGTGCATGTCCACTGTGAGAGACAATCTAAAAAAAAAAAAAAAACAAAAAAAAAAAAACCTCTTTACCTGTATTAATTGCACCTGTTTGAACTTGTTACCTGTATAAAAGACACCTGTTCACACACTCAATCAATCACACTCCAACCTGTCCACCATAGCCAAGACCAAAGAGCTGTCTTCAGACACCAGGGACTAAACTGTAGACCTGCACAAGGCTGGGATGGAGTACAGGACAACAGGCAAGTAGCTTGGTAGAAGACAACAACTGTTATGATTATTTATTAGAAAGTGGAAGAAACACAAGATGACTGTCAATCTCCCTCGGTCTGGGATTCCATGCAAGATCTCACTTTGTCGGGTAAGGATGATTCTGAGAAAGCTCAGAACTACACAGGAGGACCTCGTCAATGACCTGAAGAGAGCTGGGACCACAGTCACAAAGATTACATTAGTAACACATGATGCTCTCATGTTTTTAAATCCTGCAGGGCAGCAAGGTCCCCCTGCTCAAGCCAGCACATGTCCAGGCCCGTTTGAAGTTCACCAGTGACCATATGAATAATCCAGAGGAGGTATGGGAGAAGGTCATGTGGTCAGATGAGACCAGAATAGAGCTTTTTGGAATCAACTCCACTTACCATGTTTAGAGGATGAGAACAACCCCAAGAAAACCATCCCAACCGTGAAGCATGGGGGTGGAAACATCATACTCTGGGGGTGCTCTTCTGCAAAGGGGACAGAACAACGGCACCGTTATGAAGGGAGGATGGATGGGGTCATGTATTGTGAGATTTTGGCAAACAACCTCCTTCCCTCAGTAAGAGCATTGAAGATGGGTCATGGCTGGGTCTTCCAGCATGACAATGACCCCAAACACACAGCTAGGGCAACTAAGGAGGGGCTCCATAAGAAGCATTTCAAGGTCCTGGAGTGGCCTGGCCAGTCTCCAGACCTGAACTCAATAGAACATCTTTGGAGTGAGCTGAAACTCCAAACCTGAAAGATTTGGAAAAGATCTGTATGGAGGAGTGGACCAAAATCCCTGCTGCAGTGTGTGAAAACCTGGTGAAAAACGACAGGAAACATTTGACCTCTGTAATTGCAAACAAAGGCTACTGTACCAAATATTAACATTGATTTTCACAGGTGCTGAAATACTTATTTGCAGCAGTAACATACAAAAAATTAAAAAAAATCATACATTGTGATTTCCAAATATTTTTTTTAGATTATGTCTCTCACAGTGGACATGCACCAAAGGTGAAAATTTCAGACCCCTCCATGATTTCTAAGTGGGAGAACTTGCAAAATCACAGGGTGTTCAAATACTTATTTTCCTCACTATATCTTGATGATAGCAGTCTGGATGAACAGTCCTTTCAGAAAATTCTACAATCTGATCTTACAAGTAGATGAAGCACAATTAATTCACTGAGGCAGCCTGCCTTGTATAATTTTTTTCATTGTAAATGCAGTTTTTGAATGATATGGCAGAAAGACAGACCTGCATGGAACAAGCGCCCTGTGAAGCCACGGCTTTGGTGTCTGCACAATGTCATAAAAACAATTAAGTGTATGTTGACAACAAAGAATGAAACGGGCTGTTTGCAGCACAACAGCAGATTACTTTTTTGACCTGAAGACTGGAAAATTGCCTGATAGTTCAAAGGCAGGGTTTTTCTGAGACATTTGTCTCCATAATGGCAGAGAGGGGTTGGGTGCTTTAAGGTCAAGCTGGCAGCACCACAGCTCTATTGAGAGAAAACACAGAATCAACAACCTTGAGCTTGTACTCAAACAACACAGCAAACAAATGAGTGCAGAGTACAAAACCATATAGGTTCAGGAAAAGCACTTTAGCATACACTGCTTCAAAAGATGAAAGAACCTAAAGCTATGTGAAAGCAAACCTTCAGTATAGTAGGATCAGAAAATATACAGATGGTCCCTAAAGTTTCTGAACCTACACTTTGACTTCAATCAGAATGAAAGATGTTTTCACAAAAATACATCATAAATGACTGATGACATGACCTGTGTGGTGGCACAGAGCACTGCGATTTCGAGTGATAAGCAATAGTGCAGAGCATCAGAGAGAGCAAAACAAACATACGATAAAATAACAATAATGCCCAGTGGTGTTGGTTGATGGCTGTTGTATTGTTGGACGTCCAGCTGAGCCTACATTTCCACAGCTGCTCACCCCTGGCCGGGCAGAACTCTAGGCTTTTGGTGGAAGCGATATTTATGGTGGACACCACCTTCTTGACCCCAGGCTTGGCAGACACACACAGGGCAGGTAGTTCTCGCAGGTGGGATGCTGTCTGGGTTGACGTCTCCTCTCCCCTACTGATTTTCAGAAGACTTGCTGGACTTTTGTCCCCACTTCTGCAGAGGGAACTGCTATCTACCCCAAGAAGTCCCGCGCTGCTTAGCCATGTTGCTGGTGATTCAGAAGGCAATACTTCTGGCAGGATGTGTCCTCAGTGTCTCCACAGCTAGTCTGAGACACCTATCTCATCAAGCTGTCATCTGACAAAGCTTGCAATGCCTGACGGCTACCAGGCTGATAGGTGGGATGAGCGTTTGTATAGTTTACAAATATCAACTTTATGCTTATATGGGGCTCTGTGGTGGGGGTCATCATATTACTGGTATGATATTGTGACACTGCTGTTGCACTCGTGTTGGCTGCACCTTACAATGGCTGCCAACCCCTGTTGACCGAAGGGGAACCATATAATTCATGGAGATAGAGAGATGAGTATGAATGGCCTTAGTGGAGCAGCATCTCACTATGAGTTTGTACATTATAGCTCGATAGTCAAGTTTTGGAACAGATCCTACATTACATAATCTTTAAAGCACTCATTGTGCCTGCATTGTGGGATATGGGGACCTCTGATCTTGATCCAATTCAAATCTGTTGCTGCACATAACTCCATCTGTGCTGGCTGGTATGCTGGTTTACTGATTGTCAAAATGTCTTATTCAATAATTGAGTCAAACATAATGATTATACTGGTGCTTTTTACAACCTTGGTCATATTAGAAAATCATTAGCAATGAGTTGTGAAATCACCTTTGACAAATGTGCCATATTAGAGACATCCCTTTTTAAAATAAAAATAATGGACATCAATAAGACCTCTGAAGTAGAGCTGTTAATGGACTCAAAGTGATGTTTTTCAAATCTTAAAACGGCACACTGTAGTTATTAATGAATTCTTTTATGGTACTTGAAACATATATCATTGCTGATACTATTACATTTCTGTTATGAGAATTTATAGTGCACTATATCCATGGTAAAACAACAGCACTAGATTTATAGAAAATGGAATATCAGAAAATAAAGACACTGACACCATATTTCTCAGACCATGTGGTGTTTGGTTTACAGTTATGGTTCATGTTAGGGTTAGACAATCCCATCTCGACAAACTACTACATTTCGTGACAGTATCAGGATCTAAAGTTCACACTGGCCTCTTTTTTTTTTTTTTTTTTTACCAGCCCTGCTTCCCTTTTTTTTTTTTTTTTTTTTTTTTTTATGATACCACCATGAATTGTGTTTCATGAATTTCATGATACCATCATGGAGTACTGTAATTTTGTGATACCCTCACGAAAATGTTCCACACTTCATGACGGTGTCACAAACTAATACATTAAATCACTTTTTGTGATTCCATCACAAACTGTCATGAGACTGGGTTACTTTTTACAGATGCCTGCCCTGTTGACTGTCATCAAGGCCTCCTTGAACCTTTTTTAAGACTTTCTCACAAATTCAGTGATCGTCAAGGATCAGTAGAACACTCAGTAGATTGTTTGTTAGCACCGTCTTAACATGGTATAAGGGAAAAAAGTTCATTTCTCCTGTGAACAACAGAAGTGTTAGCTTGCCAGATGCAAATGATATCTTGGGTAGTAAGTATTATTTCTTAACAAACAAGGTGATTATTAAAATATTACCAAAAACAGGAACAAAGTTGACATAAAGACTTTTAAAATCACATTAAGTAACACTCTCAATGGAGCCAAACAAGTAACTGACAATAGCTAAGAATCTGATTGCTGTCCAACATTGGTGATATTGTCAGCAACTTACTTTACCCAAATCTCAACAACTTCATACTTTATATTTGATAGTCAGTAAAGTTGTCAGGCAATCCTGAATGAAAAAAATACATTTTGTTTTTCCTGAACATAACAGGTCCAGATATTGACATTCAGAAAGGTTGATGTCCCAGTGATGGTAAAGTTATTACTGTAAGAGAGACTGACACATGGAGGTGACTTTGTTGAATGGGTTTGGTTTTATTTGTATGTCATTATCATGCACCACTTTATGAACTATGGAGCGGCAAATTTACCGTAGACCAGAGAGAAATGACACGTTAGGATTTCTTACACAAATGCACGCATGCACACACACCTCATTGGCAAGTGACTGGCGTGTTTTTCTCAGAATATAGTTTGTGTGTGTAATTGGTAATGCAGCAAATTAACAATGAACAAAGACGTGCCCTTTGTCCTGGCCTCCAAATAATCCAAACAAACTAGTTTCTCTGGTTTGCAGTCTCTTGTAAAAAGTTGGCATTTCTGAATATTGGCAAAATGCCATAAATTCAGAAATTAAACACTTCCACCAAATGTCACGATATGGCAATTTTGGAAATTGTCTATATATTTCCTATGATTTTCCATTCACATTTTCAATGCACATTTCACATTTGTCATTCACAAATGTACGTTAGGGTTAGGTTCATAATAGCAAGCATAACAGGAATTTCCAGTTGTTGTTTTTTTCCTGGCCAAAAAACTCCACCATCTTGATTTCTGTAACATCATAACTACCACCAGCTGGTGAAAACATGGGATAATCATGAATTTCTTTGCATTACTTTTCATACATTTTACTACAAATATTTTTGTGAGAATAACCTGAGTGAATCACAGTCTACCTGGAAACCAAACGTTCTTTGAATGTTTATTGAATTTTTGCATGAGAACGTTTGCAAACATGGCATGAACACTGCATGAACATCATATGAACAAAGAATGAGGACAGGTAATGTTTGCATATGAACATTCAATGAACATTTTACAAATGTTCACAAACATCATATGAACAGTTGCAGCAGAACATTAAATGAACATTTTGTAGATAAAAGCTGGACTACAACTCCACCTCCCCGCCGAGAAATCAGCAACCAAGAGGTACTCTTCTCTGTGCTAATTTTCTCTGCTAACATAACTCTTCCTTGCAGCTGCTTGCCCTGTGGTGTTCTTATCGGAGCTGGAGAAGGGCGTGACCGCGACGACTTCGCATCACGCTCCGTAGCAGATAAGTGGTTACACAGGAGCTGCACGAGTGTGTGATTGGAGGTGGAGGTGCTCCCTCCTTGGAGAACATTGTCTGTGAGTGGACTACTGAGTGTGCGGATTCACACTCACCTGGATTTTCTCTGTTCTCTGCCAGCAGTACCAGGGTCGACAGCCGAAGGCAGAGGCCACCTGGGGACTCGGGACTTGGCGGCTCCGGTGTTCTTCAGGCCCGCTGGTGGTGGAAGCTGTGTGGGGATCGGCTCTTCTCTCGCCAGAGGTCTTCTATCTTCGAGCCTGCCCACACGTCACCTGGTGTCTCATTGGCAATCCATATCTCTGTCTGTATTCCGTTGTGTGTTTTCACAACATTAAATTGTTACTGGTTGGCTTATCCATTGTCCGTTCCTTAGCGCCCCCTGTTGTGGGTCCGTGTCATGACACCTTCCAAACAGGATTTCTCGGCCAAGCGTCATGGATCCTGAGGGGCGTCAACCAGAGCTTGAACGGCCAATGGAAGAGCAAGAGGCGCAGGCGTCAGCGGGAGGTGTGCTGAGTGATCTGCAGCATATCCTAACCGCCTTCACAGCTCGGTTGGATTTGGTGACCGAGAAGAATGTACTCCTTAATCGGAGGATGGAGGCTCTCACCGCCAGGGTGGAAGCGCGCGATCAAGGCGCTGCTGCAGTCCCTCCTCTCGCTGGTCCTGGGCCCGACACAGACATTCCACTGGTCGTTCAACGACCCCCCCACCGTCCCCTGAAGCATACATAAGCCCTCCGGAACTGTACGGAGGCTGTGTCGAGACGTGGCAGACTTCCTCATGCAGTGTTCACTCATTTTTGCACAGCGTCCAATCATGTACGCGTCGGACGCTAGCCGGGTGGCTTATGTGATCAATTTGCTTCGAGGAGAGGCACGCGCCTGGGCTACGGCGCTCTGGGAGCAGAACTCACGGCTCCTAACGTCTTACGCTGGGTTTGTGCGGGAGTTCAAACAGGTTTTTGATCATCCCAACAGAGGCGAGACTGCTTCGAGCATGCTGCTGTCGATGAGACAGGGGTGCCAGAGTGCAGCTGCGTATGCAGTCGACTTCCGCATCGCGGCAGCGAGGTCCGGCTGGAATAACGTTGCGCTCCGCGCCACTTTCATAAACGGACTGTCTCCGGTCCTGAAGGAGCATTTGCTGGCTAAGGAGGAACCGCGGGATTTCGATGGGCTTGTCGATTTGGTTATACGCTTAGACAACCGTTTGAATGAACACCGTCGGGAGCAGGCCAGGGGGCGTGACCAGGCCCGAGCCGCCCCTCTCCCTTCCGGTTCCGAAAGGGTGTCGTCGTCCCCAGCCTCACTGCCAGAGAGCTCCGTGTGGCAACAGCTCCCCTGCTGACGAAGCTATGGACACGAGCAGGGCCAAAATGAAAGTAAACATCAGACAAAGGAGGCTGGCCCGTGGGGAGTGTTTTTTCTGTGGCTCATGTGAGCACATGCAAAGGACTGCCCCAAATGGTCAAAACTACAACGCCCGTCCTTAGAACTGGGCTAAGGGTGGGCCATAACACACCGCGGGAAAGCCCCGCAAATCTGCATGAATCCCAGTAACGATCCTGAGTGGGATTTAACCCTTCACGCCCCAGCACTGGTAGACACGGGATCGGAAGGGAATCTGCTGGACAGCAGATGGGCAAAGGAAGTGGGGCTCCCTCTGGTGGCTCTGCCTTCACCTTTGAAGATGCGGGCACTAGATGACACCCTACTTCCATTAATCACATCAGACACCAGCCAGTGACCTTGGTTGTGTCTGGGAATCACAGGGAGGAGATCGTGTTTCACGTAACACCTTCTACCTGGTCATTGCCGTTCGGCCTCACTAACGCCCCCGCGACGTTCCAAGCGTTGGTTAATGACGTCTTGCGGGACTTCCTGCATTGGTTTGTCTTCGTATATCTGGATGATATACTCATCTTTGCTCCGGACCCTGAGACTCATGTCCAACATGTACGTCAGGTCCTACAGCGGTTGTTAGAGAACCGGTTGTTCATGAAGGGCGAGAAGTGTGAGTTCCACCGCACTTCTTTGACCTTCCTGGGGTTCATCATCTCCTCCAACTCCGTCGCCCCTGATCCGGCCAAGGTCGCGGCGGTGAGAGATTGGCCCCAACCAACAAGCCGAAGGAAGCTGCAACAGTTCCTCGGCTTTGCAAATTTTTACCGGAGGTTCATTAAGGGGTACAGTCAGGTAGTTAGCCCCCTGACTGCCCTGACCTCCACTAAAGTCCCCTTCAACTGGTCGGATCGGTGCGAAGCCGCGTTTAAGGAGTTGAAACGTCGGTTCTCAACTGCACCAGTTCTGGTGCAGCCTGACCCTGATCGCCAGTTTATTGTCGAAGTGGATGCCTCTGACTCGGGGATAGGAGCTGTGCTGTCCCAGGGCGGGGAGTCCAATAAGGTTCTCCATCCTTGTGCCTATTTTTCCCGCAGGTTGACCCCAGCTGAGCGCAACTATGACGTGGGCAATCGGGAACTCCTCGCGGTGAAGGAGGCTCTTGAAGAGTGGAGACACCTGTTGGAGGGAGCAGCATTGCCCTTCACGGTTTTCACGGACCATCGGAACCTGGAGTACATCCGGACCGCCAAGCGGCTGAACCCCAGGCAAGCCCGCTGGTCTCTGTTCTTCAGGCGCTTTGACTTCCACATAACATACCGCCCCGGGACTAAGAACCAATGATCGGACGCACTGTCCCGGGTGCACGAAGAGGAAGCCAAGGCTGAGCTGTCGGATCCAACCAAGACCATCATCTCCGAGTCCACTGTCATGGCCACCCTCACCTGGGACATGGAGAAGACCGTCCGGGAGGCCCTGGCAAGAAACCCGGACCCGGGGACCGGCCCTAAGAACCGATTGTACATCCCACCAGAAGCCAGAGCTGCCGTCTTGGACTTCTGTCACGGATCCAAGCTCTCCTGTCATCCCGGGGTGCGTAGGACCGTGGCAGTTGTCCAGCAGCACTTCTGGTGGGCGTCCCTGGAAGCCGATGTCTGGGACTACGTCCAGGCCTGTACCACCTGTGCCAGGGGCAAGGCGGACCATAGGAGGACCACGGGCCTCCTCCAGCCCCTGCCGGTGCCTCATCGCCCCTGGTCCCACATCGGTCTGGACTTCATCACGGGCCTCCCGCCGTCCCAGGGCAACACCGTCATCCTCACGATAGTGGACCGGTTCTCCAAGGCGGCCCACTTCGTGGCCCTCTCGAAGCTCCCGACGGCCCAGGAGACGGCAGACCTCCTGGTCCACCACGTCGTGCGTCTGCATGGGATACCGTCGGACGTCGTATCAGATCGTGGTCCCCAGTTCTCCTCGCAGGTCTGGAGGAGTTTCTGTAAGGAGCTGGGGGCCACCATGAGTCTCACGTCCGGGTACCACCCCCAGACAAACGGCCAGGCAGAACGGGCTAACCAGGAGCTGGAGCAGGCCCTTCGCTGCGTGACCTCCGCGCACCCGGCGGCCTGGAGTAACCATCTGGCCTGGATCGAGTATGCCCATAACAGCCAGGTCTCATCTGCTACCGGCGTCTCCCCGTTTGAGGCGTGTTTGGGGTACCAGCCCCCATTGTTCCCGCTTGTGGAAGGAGAGGTCGGAGTGCCCTCGGTCCAGGCCCACCTCAGGAGGTGCCGCTGGGTGTGCTCGGACGAGGGCCAAGGCCCATGCAGATCGCCGGCGTTCCCCGGCCCCTGCGTACCAGCCCGGGCAGGAGGTGTGGCTTTCTACCAAGGACATACTGCTCCAGGTCGACTCACCAAAACTCAAAGACCGCTACATCGGACCGTTCCCCATCATCAAGGTCCTCAGCCCGGCCACAGTGAAGCTGCAGCTGCCAGCTTCACTGCGGATCCACCCTGTCTTCCATGTGTCCCGTATGAAACCCCGTCACACCTCTCCACTTTGCACCCCTGGACCTGCACTGCCTCCTGCCCGGATCATCGACGGGGAGCCGGCATGGACCGTGCGTCGGCTCCTGGACGTCCGTCGGAAGGGCCGGGGGTTCCAATACCTGGTGGACTGGGAGGGGTACGGACCCAAAGAACGCTCCTGGGTGAAGAGGAGCTTCATCCTGGACCCGGACCCTCCTGGCCGACGTCACCCGGATAAACCTGGTCGGGCGCCAGGAGGCGCCCGTTGAGGGGGGGGGTCCTGTTGTGTGGGCTGCCAGAAGAGGAGGTACTGCAGAAGAGGAGGTACTGCTGGCCCACCACCACCAGATGGCGCCCTGCTTGGAGTGCGGGCTTCAAGCACGAGAGGGCGTCGGAGCAAAGGAGAGTGACAGCTGTCATTCATCATCTGCACCAGCTGTCACTCATTCACCACATCACCATAAAAGCCGGACTACAACTCCACCTCCCCGCCGAGAAATCAGCAACCAAGAGGTACTCTTCTCTGTGGTAATTTTCTCTGCTAACATAACTCTTCCTTGCAGCCGCTTGCCCTGTGGTGTTCTTATCGGAGCTGGAGAAGGGCGTGACCGCGACGACTTCGCTTTCACGCTCCGTAGCAGTAAGTGGTTACACAAGAGCTGCATTAGTGTGTGATTGGAGGTGGAGGTGCTCCCTCCTTGGAGAACATTGACTGTGAGTGGACTACTGAGTGTGCGGATTCACACTCACCTGGATTTTCTCTGTTCTCTGCCAGCAGTACCAGGGTCGACAGCCGAAGGCAGAGGCCACCTGGGGACTCGGGACTTGGCGGCTCCGGTGTTCGTCAGGCGCCTGGTGGTGAAGCTGTGTGGGGATCGGCTCTTCTCTCGCCAGAGGTCTTCTATCTTCGAGCCTGCCCACACGTCACCTGGTTGTCTCATTGGCAATCCATATCTCTGTCTGTATTCCGTTGTGTGTTTTCACAACATTAAATTGTACTGGTTGGCTTATCCATTGTCCGTTCCTTAGCGCCCCCTGTTGTGGGTCCGTGTCACGACATCTTCCCAACAGAAACTTTTGAAATCACTTAACTGATAACAGATTAAATGATGGAATTCATCTTTACAGAATTAAACATCATTGCTCAAAAACCACATAAATTAAAAATTTTCAACTTTACAAAAGATTTCTTAAGCGGTAAACCACAGACGCTACTCCAAAAATGTTTAGACATAATAATAAATCTTCTAGAAATAATAATGAAACCTAATATAATATATATATATATATATATATATAATCCTATATATATATATATATATATATAATAACACACACACACACACAAGGTTGGGGCCAAAAGTTTACATACTCTGGCAGAAGTTTAGATTTTTGGCCATTTTTCAGAGAATATGAACGATAATACAAAAACTTTTTTTTCGCTCATGGTTAGTGGTTCAGTGAAGCCATTTATTGGCAAACAACAGTGTTTACGCTTTTCAAATCATAATGACAACAGAAACTACCCATATGAACCTGATCAAAAGTTTACATACCCCTGTTCTTAATACCATGTATTGCCCCCTTTAATATCAGTGACAGCTTGGAATCTTTTGTGGTGGTTGTGGACGAGGCTCTCTGAGGGTAAAGCTGCCACTGAATGTTTTGGACTTCATTTACATCAATTATGAAGAAATACAAACAATGTGGCACTCTATGGTAAATCTGCATGGACAGTTCTCAAAAACTGAGTGACTGTGCAAGAAGAAGAGTGAGGAAAGCCACCAGGACACCCAGACAACCCAGAAGAAGTTATAGGATTACGTGGCTGTGATTGGGCAAATTATGCACAGGGCAAGCTTTGCATTTTGTATCACCAGTTATCCATCTTCATGATGAAGTGGCATAGAGGAGGATTTTCTTAAAAAGAAGACCTGAAAGTTTAGCTACAAATTTCCAGAAGGTACATCTGAGATGCAAGCCTGGATTTGATCTGTTGTGGTGAAAGAAAATCCTTCTGTGCGCTACTCCACTATGAAGCTAAGAAGCATTATTTTCAATGAAACATGTTGCTTTTTAGAGGCGTCTGAAGCGTTGCGTCAAAAGCCAAGCTTAACCAACGCTTCTGCCAGGAGCGTGCGCATTCCTGCTTGTCGACAGGCTGACATGGTCAAAGTTCAACCCAATCCAACTTTCGCCGCTCTGAACTGTGACAAAGCTTTGCAATGTCCAATAGAAACAACGTGTCGGGTCCAAACATGGAAGACTAGTGGCAGAAACCACTGATCTCTACAAAACAGAAACGTGTCACAGGACTGCTCATTTATACAGAGCAGTTTTCTGAAGAAAAATCCTTGCAAATGTTTTTTTTTAACCTCAAAATTAATTTGATTGCTGTATTAAAGCTTTTTCATGGTTCATCGACGCACATACAACTTGGTGATCACTCAGCTTTTCTCTAGAGAAAAAAAAAAATCTGAGAGAAAGTCTCCGCCCCCCTTGCCACATGCAACGTGTCGGGGGTGTGGGAGGTGCTGACGCGACGCGATGGATGTCATGATGTGTTGCCTGATGCGTATAAAGCATACAATGTGAAAGGCCTTTTAGTTATCATATTTCCATAAATACAGCATGATTACCTCCGCCAAGGAGGTTATGTTTTCGGTCGAGTTTGTCTGTCTGTCTGTCTGTCTGTCAGCAGGATAACTCAAAAAGTTTTGAATGGATTTTGATGAAATTTTGTGGAGTGGTTGGAAAAGAGGAACAAGTGATTCAATTTTAGTGGTGATCCGGATCACGATCCGGATCAGGAATTTTTTAAAGGATTCTTCACCATTGCGGGATAGGGGGAATTTTGACATTCTAGTTTCTAACTCCACAAAAACAAGGCAGAAAGGCTTGAAAAAAATTAGGGTGTAACATAGTCAAAACAAAGTTTGGTGATGATCAGATCCGGAGTCGGTGATCCAGAATATGCAAAATATAGGGAAAATAGAAAATGTGTCAGTGTGAGGTGACAAATGAAGCTAGAGATGCACAACGAACACCAAATTGTAGCTGAATCTGTACTGATTCAGTAAGGTGTCATCAGATTTGATGTAGCTTCAAATGTTATGGAGCTAGATCCAGAAGAAAACCGCCATTACCGAAAAATCGTTTTTATACAATAACTTTTGAACTAATAAAGACATAAAAGTGATTCCAAGTTCTAGTGGTATGTTTTCATGGTCAAGGATGTCAAATATAAAGCAAAGAAAAGTGTATGTATCATAGTTTTGGTTGTAACACTGAATTGTTGAATAGATCACTGTGCCAAGGAGGGAAAATCTTTAGGGTCAGTGACCCTATGGCCTTGTGTAGCACATGCAACACTTAAAAAATAGTTCTATTTCAGAATTTACTGTTATTTATTTAGAGAAGTGTTTCATAAATGTTACAAAATTCATATATTTGCAGTTTAATTGAATAATAAATTGAATTTTGTCTCTTATTTGTTTTTGTCTATAAGCACATGCAATATCAATATCAGTGCTCAGATGACAGTAGCTTCTGGGAAAGGTGTAAGTTGCAATAAACTGTGATGCCAAGCGCTAAGGATACATGCTATCCAGTCACAGCAGATGAAACTTTTTTTTTACTACTGAGCAAACTTCATTGTTAGACTTTTTTAGGTTCAGTGATTCCACGGCGTGTAGATGTTATGGCGTCAGTGACCCCATGGCCTTGGCGGAGGTTTGCACTCTCCGAGTGCTTCTAGTTCATAATATACTGTGTAAAAAAAAATCCATCCATCCCTTTTCTTCCGCTTTATCCGGAGTTGGGTCGCGGGGGCAGCCTCTCAAGCAAAGCCGCCCAGACCTCCCGATCCACACACACCTCCCCCAGCTCCTCCGGGGGAACCCCAAGGCGTTCCCAAGCCAGCCGAGAGCTGTAGTCCCTCCAGCGTGTCCTGGGTCTTCCCGGGGCCTCCTCCCAGTGGGACATGCTCGGAACACCTCTCCAGCGAGGCGTCCAGGAGGCATCCGGAAAAGATGCCCGAGCCACCTTAACTGACTCCTTTTGACGTGGAGGAGCAGCGGCTCGACTCCGAGCTCCTCCCGAGTGACCAAGCTCCTCAGCCTATCTCTAAGGGAGCGCCCAGCCACCCTGCGGAGGAAACTCATCTCGGCCGCTTGTACTCGCAATCTCGTTCTTTCGGTCATGAGCCAAATCTCATGACCATAGCTGAGGATCGGAACGTAGATCGATCGGTAAATCGAGAGCTTTGCCCCCTACTCAGCTCTCTCTTCACCACGACGGTCCAATACAGCGACCGCATAACTGCAGACGCTGTACCGATCCGTCTATCGATCTCACGCTCCATCCGTCCCTCACTCGTGAACAAGACCCCGAGATACTTAAACTCCTCCACTTGAGGCAAGGACACCCCACCGACCTGAAGAGGGCAAAGCACCTTTTTCCGGTCGGGAACCATGGCCTCGGATTTGGAGGTGCTGATTTTCATCCCAGACGCTTCACACTCGGCTGCAAACCACCCCAGTGCATGCTGAAGGTCCTGATTTGATGAAGCCAACAGAACCACATCGTCTGCAAACAGCAGAGACGAGATTCTGTGGTTCCCAAACCAGACCCCCTCTACACCCTGGCTGCGCCTAGAAATTCTGTCCATAAAATAATGAACAGAACCGGTGACAAGGGCAGCCGTGGGGGAGGCCAACATGCACTGGAAACAGGTTTGACTTACTACCGGCAATGCGAACCAAGCTCCTGCTGCGGCCGTACAGGAACCGGATAGCCCTTAGCAAAGGACCCCGGGCCCCGTACTCCCGGAGCACTCCCCACAGGGTGCCGAGAGGGACACGGTCAAACGCCTTCTCCAGATCCACAAAACACATGTGGACTGGTTGGGCAAACTCCCATGAACCCTTGAGCATCCGGTGGAGCGTGTAGAGCTGGTCCAGTGTGCCGCGACCAGGACGAAAACCACACAGCCCCACAACATCCAGAGACTTAAGGTACTCAGGACGGATTTCATCCACCCCAGGAGCCTTGCCACCGAGGAGCTTTCTAACCACCTCGGTGACTTCGGCCCGGGTAATGGATGAGTCCGCCTCTGAGTCCCCAGTCTCTGCTTCCTCTTCGGAAGACGTGACGATGGGATTGAGGAGATCCTCGAAGTACTCCTTCCACCACCCGACAACATCCCCAGTCAGGGTCAACAGCTCCCCACCCGCACCGTAAACAGTGCTGGTGGAGAGCTGCTTCTGCCTCCTGAGGCGTCGGACGGTTTGCCAGAATCTCTTTGAGGCCGACCGTTAGTCCTCCTCCATAGCCTCCCCGAACTCCTCCCAGACCCGAGTTTTTGCCTCTGCGACCGCACGGGCTGCGGCACGCTTGGCCTGCCGGTACCTGTCAGCTGCCTCTGGGGTCCCACCTACCAACAAAGATAAGTAGGACTCCTTCTTCAGGACAACGCTCCATCCCGACGCTGGTGCACAACAAAAAGCATGTCCGTGTTGGAAGTGTCACAGGACAAGTTGTGACATGCCCAGATGTTACACAATTTCTCGGATACTCACTCGACTGAAAAGCCACCGAAAGCCATCTGAATCTTCCAAATGGTTTCCACCTGGCTGTCTCTCACAGTTTCTGGAAAAATTTGATTCAGCCGGACCCGGCGCCACGAGGGGGCGACGCCCCCTCACGTCATCAACCTCGCCCCCTCGGATGTTAGAGTTATCAAAAAATAAAAAAGAAAGAAAAAGAAATACTGGAAAATATAGCAAAATATTAGTTATTCAATAATATCAAGTATTTAACAAATAAACCAAATTAATTAACTAAAGTAATTAATTTTAAAACAAATGGATATGGTGTGTGTCTGTGTTCAAGCGATTTGATAGGTTGAGGGTTGCGCTTGTCAGTGCGGCAGAGGGCGGTGCGTTTCCAATGCGTCGTGACGTCAGACGCGTCACTTCGGAAACGGCAAGGGGTTTTGAAAAAAAAAAGGGGGGGGGGGGCAGAGATTGCGGCCACATCACACTCTGGCTGTTTCCACAATCTGAAAAAAGTTCAGTGATCGCCATCTTGACTTTGCATCGCCTGAACCACAAAAAAACTTAAAAAAACAGCAGTAGAATGATTCTCCCATCACCCTGCTGGAAGAAGCTTCTTTTCAGCTACTTTTCGAAGTGATGACTTGGTGGGATATCGATCGAACCGTGACAGCGGGCCGACCCGCACGGAGAAGCCAGCCTTCAGGCATCATCACTGGGCAGAGCGATCCAGGCCGCCGGGGTGATGGAGCAAACCCACTCAATCTGAAATATCCCACTTTTTGGATATATGCGAAGTCCCAGTTTGCCCAACGGAGTTTAGTTCTGCAGCTTTACTGAGGTGAGAATAATGTAAAAATAAAACGTGACGTTTACTGAACTGTGAAGGTTTAATGATCGGCTAACGTTAGCATAGCCGTTTAGCACAGTTGATCTGAGTGAACACTTTAATTTCTAAATGGTTCACTTAACTTATTTTTTCGGGCATTTTTTGCCGTTTCCCCCCCTTTTTTTATATATATATAAACTGTTTAGTGTTTCTTTATATTTAAAGAAATATTTTTATTTGTCCCAATCAGGAACATTTGCTGTGCAGACAACCAAACTTCCATTGAGGAGCTGAACACCATGAAGTCCAGTCGAAAGAAAACATCTCTGCTTTTCAGTAACACCACCAGAGTTCAAAGCTGCAGAAGAGACCTTCATCTGGTCCGGAGAATCCAGCAGAACATCACCTGCTTCTAAGTAAAAGGCTCTTTAAACAGAAACTATTTTATTATTTAAAAAAAAAAGCTGTTTCATTTTATATTTAAGAGTTGTTAAATCAGTGAATCCTCCATTTGATCAGTCGGTTGAGTGTGTGCCTGCAGTTGATTCACATCAGCCCGATTTCCAGAGGTTTGTACTATAATGGTTAAATAAGATTGTACAGTGTCTTGTGCCAGTAGATTTTAAAATTCACATTCAGCAAGCAAAATATTCAACATTTCTGGCAAGAAATATTCTGTTCTATTTGAGATATAATTTGAAAATACAGTAACATCTGCCAGTAATGAAGTTGTATATACTAACTTTTCTTATTTAAATAAATAATTTACAGGCCCTGTTACTTAATAAACATGTTTATTTATTGCTGATATAAAGTTACAGAATTCCTTTTATAAAAAATCAATTTCTATGTCCCTCGCATAATGTTTAATTTGCATAGTGTGTGTACTGTCTATGGTACCATACACTTGAAACATAAGGACTTCTATGCTATACTACTGAGGTTTACTCTTAAACTTTAATTGCATCAACACCTAATAAAAGAGAGTATACATTTTAGTCATGGTCATAAAAAGTTATGTATATTTTAAATTTAGCCTTTATTTAAACAAGTTAGCCCCTTTGAGATCGAGACCTCTTTTATAAGCAGCCGACGCGACGCTCCGCCACAGGAAAAACACCTCTGTTGAAAGCCTTAAGGACAAGTTGGAACATGTCCTGCTGTTAAACAATTTCTCATATACTCACTCCACTGAAAGCCATCAAAAGCCGCCTGGATTTTACAAATGGTTATCAACACGGAGGTGTTTTTCCTGTGCCGCCGCACCGCGTCGGCTGCGTCCCGACGCGCGGACCCGTCTGCACGTCTTTCATTAAAAAAAATCTCCTTTAACAGTGGAATATCCGGATAAAATGCTGAAACCGACTTCTTCTGAAACTTCTCTGTTCTCTCACGACGTCCTGGATCAATAGAGCCTGAAATGTGGAGGTTTTCAGCTTGAACAGGCTGACGACGGCGGCTGAGAGCGCTGAGCGACGTCTCGCACCATGGGAAGTCCTTAAAGCGACAGAATCACCTCAAAATCTCTCATCAGGCGTTAAAATTTTCACTGAAAACCAGCTTAATTTTTCGAACCGTGTCCACTTCGATGTGTCTCACAGGTTTAGAAAAAATTTTGATCAAACAAAGCGCCAGTCTCTCAGCAACTTCTCAGACAAAGGAATTCCAACGAGGGGCTGGACGACTCCTCCCACAAGGAGTGCTCACAGGCGAATGACGTCACCGACAGGCGTGGAAAACTCACGCATGCGCACGAGGGTTCAAGCATGTCTGACGTAAAAACATATGAATGAAATCCATATAGTTTTTGAAAAAAATAAAAAGGGCCGTTGCTTTATTGACAGACCTCGTATATATACTTTTATTTAGAGGCAAACTTTACACATACAACATGAGCATTATGTGAATGTTCCCAAACACACTAAACATTAAGCATACATTCTATAAACATTTGATTGATTTTTGCAAATGTTTGCTTACATGTTTGTCTAATCTACGCTTCCATGCAAACATTAGACAAACATCACAAACATTACATGAATGTTCGCAAACTTGCTGAACAGTAAATGAACATTCTATGAACGTTCAGTTGATGTTCGCAAATTTTTGCTTCCATGCAAACATTAGACAAACATCACAAACATTACATCAACGTTCACAAACTTGCTGAACAGTAAATGAACATTCTATGAACATTTGTTTGACGTTCGCAAATGTTCGCTTCTGGCTCATGGTCAGAAAATTCAGCTCCAATCCCACAAAACCTCTTGCTTTTGACCATATCAAGTTGCTCTTTGTCTTTCTGCTGCCACTGGAGGGTTCTGTTAACCCCCAAAATGTGAATCACCTGCAAATCATGAATTATCCATAAACCGTGAATTGCAAAACTTGAATGCTGAAAAAATATCTCCCAAAACGGCTGTCACTACAGCCAGAGGAGCACCACAGGCTCTTGCTTCTGATATCAAGCGCCCGGCCCTGCTTGGTGTGTCCCACTCCGGGGACAGTGTTAAGTGAGGAGCTTGACTGGGATGGTCCACCTGTCAAACTCACAGAGGATAGAAACCTCCCCCTCCAGTAAATGGCTTAATAATCTTAAGAGAAATGTTGTAGGAAAACAAACAACACGAGTTTCCAACCTCATGGAGGTAGACAATGAGCTACAACCTTATTTTTTATCCATATGAACCAACCTCTGAGCTGGAAAAAAAAAAAAACATTGACCTGAACGAGCAGGCAGTGGAGAAATGGAAGCGTAGGGACCGTCTATAAGGTAGAAAAACAAGACACCAGAAAAATATTCATTAAATTCAGGTGTGGTGTCACCAAATTCACTGAACATATCAGTGGACTCCTGTTACTTATAATATAGCACTCAGTTTGGAAAAATGTAATTGTAAAAACTTTGGAGAATTTTATTATTGTTTAAATTTTCAATAGTGTCAATGTTATATAGTGGAGGAAATAACTATTTGATCCCTTGTCAGTTTTGCAGGTTTTCCCACCTACAAAGAATGGAGAGTTCTGTAATTTTTATCATAGGTACAATTCAACTGTGAGAGACAGAATCTAAAAAAAAAAAAAAAAATCCAGAAAATCACATTGTGTGATTTTGAAATAATTAATTTTCATTTTATTGCATGAAATAAGTATTTGATCCCCTAACCAACCAGCAAGAATTCTGGCTCTCACAGACCTGTTAATTTTTCTTTAAGAAGCCCTCTTATTCTGCACTCTTTACCTGTATTTATTGCACCTGTTTGAACTTGTTACCTGTATAAAAGACACCTGTCCACACAATCAGTCAATCACACTACAACCTGTCCACACCATAGCCAAGATCAAAGAGCTGTCTAAGGACATCAGGGACAAAACTGTAGATCTGCACAAGGCTGGGATGAGCTACAACACAATAGGCAAGCAGCTTGGTGAGAAGACAAAAACTGTTATGATTATTTTTTAGAAAGTGGAAGAAACACAAGATGACTGTCGTCAGTCTCCCTCGGTCTGGGATTCCATGCAAGATCTCACTTTGTGGGGTAAGGATGATTCTGAGAAAGCTCAGAACTACACAGGAGGACTTTGTCAAAGACCTGAAGAAAGCTGGGACCACAGTCACAAAGATTACATTAGTAACACATGATGCTGTCATGGTTTGAAATCCTGCAGGGCAGCAAGGTCCCCCCTGCTCATGCCAGCTCATGCCAGCACATGTCCAGGCCCATTTGAAGTTCACCAGTCACCATCTGGATGATCCAGAGGAGCCATGGGAGAAGGTCATGTGGTCAGATGAGACCAAAATAGAGCTCTTTGGAATCAACTCCACTTAACTTTTCCGCTACAAAGCTCCAGCTCTACTCGGCTCTACTCGGTTTGGTTCCAAGTGCGAGCTTTTCTACTGCAAATAGTACCTCTTCAACGTGGGCGGGGTCAGCAGAGCAAACTGCAGTGACGTTGTTTTATACGCGAAAAAAACATAAACAGTGGCGAACTCCGTGTTTACTGCTGTGAGTTTTTAAGAGAAAGGTGCTGGCGGCGAGAAAAACACGCTTGAGACGTACAGAAGACTTTGGGATTTTATATGAAGATGAAGACGAGAAGATACAAGCTGCTAGAGATGAAGAGGCAAAGCATGACGGTAAGCTAATCGTTAGCTTCCTAAGCTCGTAAATAATTAATAACTGCAGGCTGTCACTATTAACTATTAAAATTGTGGCTGTCAAAATAAATTGTTAATTTAGATTAATTACAATACCTATCAGGCCTTCAGTCACACTTTTCTCCATTTTGTTTTGACGTCAGTGACTTGGTCAGTGAATAAAGATGCGTTTCTGAGCAATAAACGTGTTAATGTCAATACTTTTTTTTTACCAAAGTAACTTGCTTTGATAACTTATTGTTAAATCTCAAATGTGGGAGTTTGACGTTCACGCACAAAATGTTGATTCGGTTTTAATGACCGTTAATTAACGTCGTCACTGAACTCGAACTGTTATGTGTCGACGCGGGTTGAGGAGCGGACCTGCGTCTGACGGAACCCAGCGCTAAATAACCAGAAAAGCTGGTTCCAATAACAAAACAATTTATTTCTCCACCCTCTGGTGCATAACAAAGTGTATAAACAAAAGATGCGTCAGTCTGGTGGAGTGAAGGCTGGCATGCTCTCCAGCGCCTAAAAGGATCGAAGCCCGGCGCTTCTGGACTCACTTTACCGCCAAACAACCCCGCAGGTGGACACGACAAACCGACTCTCTGCGAAGGATAGAAAGGTGAGGTAAGTCAGCAGCTACAATCAATATCCTTCAAAAGGCACACACTATCAGCAACACATTCAGGTCTGTATTTAAGCTTTATGTAAATGAGCAGCTTCTCACAACAGGTGGAGGATTACCACTCCGCACGCCACGGCAGTGAGAAGCGAGCTGCACAATTCTCATCACAATTCAAATCTACTGTGTAACAAAATACCAAGTTACTATCAACAATTAGTCAAACAATTAATCACCTCAGATGTGTGCTGACACACATCTGAGGTGATTAATTGTCCCTCACCCTTCTTCCTTCACAGGCACGATGTGTCAAACCCAGGCGCGGTCCTCAGCGTCTCACAAACGAACATCACAAGGTCGAGTTCCCGGCAATTCTGCTTGAATCACACATGGCTTAAATGCAGAACGCCATCTCATTATCTGCTTCAGCTGAAAGTCTTTAAGGTTGCACGTGAGCACCATCCACAGGTGCTGCACATAACGTTGATGAGGGTGAAGGACTCTTCAGCCAGCACCTTCTCCACAGACAAATCAGTTTTCATACCACCTGGAGAGCAAAGAAAAGAAAAGAACACCAAAATGTCCAGCCACACCCCCCCAACACACAACACGAACAGGCTTAAAACACATTAAAAATGTTTGTTTTTCATCCAGATTTTAATGTTCAATGGACAAATTTAAAATATGAAATCTAATAAGATAATTATTAAAGGAGTCATATTGTGCAGAAAGAATCAGCCTCCAAACTCCCACAATTCTGTTTTTTTTTAGACATTCTTTATATCCTTTTATTGTCATTGTACACATAAATACAATGAAATTTGCCTGCATTTAACCCATCCAAATTACACTTAGACAGTTCTTCCAATTTAAGACCACTTTACAGCTTAATACCTCCTTGATATGTAACAAAAATAACCCTGATCCTTTTTTACCTGATTATTACACAGATCACACACAGATCTGAGTTTTTTATATATATAACTGCAATTAAATGATTCATTTAGATTAACTAATCACAAACCCTGTAATCACTTACATTATTTTTTAATAACCTGACAGCACTAATTAAAATATGTATGCTGTATGTGTGTGTTTCAGATGGTTTTCTCAGAGTCACCACTGCGGAGGTTCATGCCACTGTGAATTTTTAATAAATTTTTGTATTGTTTGCTAAAATGTCTCCACTTTTGTGTAACATCATTTTGATTTGTAAAAGTTACCAAGGTTTACTGATTTAAAGGCTAACAGTTTGAAAAGCTGTTTAAGCATAATCCAGTAGTAAAATAAGCTTTACATTTAATGGGGTCATAAATGTAAATGTAACAGACAGTAAAACTGGTTGTTCAAAATTCCTTGATGTAATGGTGCCTTCACGGCAAAAACCCAAATTAAAAATTCTTAGAAATGAACCAAAATGTTTTTTACTGTTGACTCAGAATGAAATGACAAATTATGATACACTCACATGAGTCAAATTGTTTACTGCAACAAAAAAGAGCAAATACACACACATTAAAAAAAGCAACACAAACTATACAAAAGTTTCATGTGTCTGTAGTCTGGGTTGGGGGCGCAGGTCTCATGCCCCGGTCATGCATCGCCTGCACAAGGTCACCATGCTGCCAAGATATGCCTGATTAAATGCAGCATCCACCACCGTTGTTTCCTCAAGGATCAGCTGGATGTGTCGATCACACTGAACCCAGTTCAGCTTCAGCCTCAACGTCACTCAAGATGGTGAGATTCTCCTGCTGGAACAGGCTCCCTTTATCTCTTGCCTGGACAATAATGAAGGTAGAAATGGGAAAGAAAGTTTAAAAAAAAAACTTCAGTCTCTGTATGATCATTCCCCAGAGTTTCAGTTATCTTGGTCACTTTGCATAAAAATCTGTTCTTTCAAAATTATCCTCCAACAAATCAAATCATTTGGAGCATCATTTTGACATGACTTTTATGCAAAGCGATCAAGATAACTGAAACTTTGGGATTTTGCTGGACCTTTGTGGGATTTATGACAATATTTATGGGTTCTGGATTTTTGTTTTTTTGTTTTTTGGTGGGGGTGGGGGGGGGGGGTCACCCTGTATATATATCGTATTTGGGAAAGTTAAGGTGATGTGAGAGACGTTATTCTTACCTGTGATGACATGTTGCTGTGTGGTGCTGGACGTTGATACAGATGTTGAAGCTGGTGTTCGAACCCTCCTCGCTTATGGAACTGGATTCTTCAACAAAAACACAAAATGGCGACATGTCAAAAAAAAAAAAAACACATCACCATAATGGCACTAAATGAGTCAAATGTACACGTTTGTCGTCTTGCTGCCTTGAGGTGTTTTTCTGTCAGAAATTAATACTTTAAAGCAGAGCACGGCGTTAGCTAGCTCGCTAGTTAGCAGTCAGCTAGCTCACTGTGTCCGCGTACATGAGACAACGATGTTACTTTAACACAAGTTTAGACTCACAATCTTAGTTTGTTAAAGTGTGCTTCCCACCACCAATGGGGTAAGGAACGTTAAACGGTGCTTTCAAGCAGACTACAGTCACAAAAACACTTACCATCCGTCGCTTCCAACAAAGCTGTGGCCCAGTCGCGGTCATCCTGCCTCCCGTTGCCCGTCGGTCAGTGTCCGTAAATAGCGTTCCTGCGGTCAAACCGTTTCCAGCCCTTGCGGTCCGACCTACTCCGGTCATTGTGGTCCTTTAATCACTTTTAAGCTTTTTCAGCTGTTCTCTGAGTTGCTGTAATGTCTGGTGAGCCGAGTGCGGCCTCACTTCGGATCGCTTCATCCACCTCTCCGTATTCTCTCCTCCGCCACCAAACATAAATGTCCGCAGCTCATCCACAGACCACGGTGTGGTTTTGTGCGAGTAAAAAAAACAAAAAAAAAAACACCGTGAAACAAAAGAAAACAACGGTCGCTGTAACGCCACTTTGACTATTTAAAAATGGCGGGTTTTGATTTTCCTCTCGGACAGCGCACTCATGACTCGTCCAGTGACGACGTTCTCTGACCAATCAGTGGCCGGCAGCCTGTTGACTTCACATTTTAGTATCGGCTCGGCTCGCTTGGAACCGCTCCCGAGCAGGTACTAAAAAAAAGGACCTGGTACCAGATACAACCCTAATGGAAAAGCAAAAAAACCGAGTAGAGACGAGCCGAGTAGTGCTACTTTTATGAAGTGGAAAAGCGCCTTTACTGTGTTTAGAGGATGAGAACAACCCCAAGAAAACCATCCGAACCGTGAAGCATGGCAGTGCAGACATCATACTCTGGGGGTGCTCTTCTGCAAAGTGGACAGGTCGACTGCACCGTATTGAACGGAGGATGGATGGAGTCATATATTTCGAGATTTTGGCAAACAACCTCCTTCCCTCAGTAAGAACATTGAAGATGGGTCGTGGCTGGGTCTTCCAGCATGACAATGTCCCAAAACACACAGCCAGGGCAACTCAGGAGGGGCTCCGTAAGAAGCATTTCAAGGTCCTGGAGTGGCCTGGCCAGTCTCCAGCCCTGAACTCAATAGAAAATCTTTGGAGGGAGCTGAAACTCCAAACCTGAAAGATTTGGAGAAGATCTGTATGGAGGAGTGGACCAAAATCCCTGCTGCAGTGTGTGAAAACAGGAAATGGCTGACCTCTGTAATGGCCGTAAGGTCTGTTTATCTAGGGGATCAAATACTTTATTTCATGCAATAAAATGCAAATCAATTATTTAAAAATCATACAATGTGGTTTTCTGGATTTTTTTTATAGTCTGTCTCTCACAGTTGAAGTGTACTTACAATACAAATTACAGACCTCTCCATTCTTTGTAGGTGGGGAAACCTGCAAAACTGACAGGGGATCAAATACTTATTTCCCCCACTGTACATTGTAGTGACAAAAAATTTACTGTACACATCAGTGGGGTCCTGCTGGTTATACTACAGTGCCCAGTTTGGAAAAAATGTGCAAAAATTTAATTTTTGTGATTTTTTTTATCTTTAAAATAAGTAAAAAAAAAAAAAGCATTAAAATTCATTAAAACATCATGACAGTCATCTGCTGCAACCATGGCCAAAAGCAGAGGAAGCTCTCCTTTTGAAGGAATATGAGTGATGAAAGGATGCTTTTGAGTGTTCCATTAAGTGGTGGTACATGATAGATGGCCATTTTGAGGTACAACACTGAAGTATTGTTGAGGAAAATAAGATTATACCCCCCCGTACCAGGCTAAAACTTTAGTTGGGTAACGTGAAACTTTAGCTGCTAAGTACTTTGTGCAACAACTAATGTCAAAAAATTAGTCAACTAAGTCAGTTTATTTGACTAAACAAGATTAGACTGCGTCATGAAACCGGGCCCTGGTCTTTCCAAGCAGTCTTCCAGCAAAATACTAATGAAGAACTGCTTCACTTCTGAGATCTGACAATGGCTGTTCTTAACCACATTTCTGTTTGTCACTAACAAAAACAAAAAAAAAAAAGAAAAAAAAGAAAGAAAAAATAATAATAATAATAGTGAAGTCTTGTTAACATTATTACTGCGGTATTGTATCACTTCCTGTTCCGGAGCACAGCGGTGTTTTTCTGTATCTGTTAGCTGTTTAATCTGCGCAGTTAGATTGATCTAGTTATCTAGATTACGATTTGTTTCCCAGTGTAATCTGTACGTGCCTTAACTAAAGCACTCATTCTGCTGAATCACCTCTAAATTATTTACACATTATTCACTTTGCGTGTTTTTAGGAATCCGCTAGCTTAGCGTAGCTACTAGCTCTTAGCCGATTTAGCATGGCGGCTTCTCCTGTCTCTCCCGCACTTTTCTGCTCTGGGTGTGAAATGTTTAGTTATCCTCGGCCTCCTTTAGCAGTAATGGTACTTGTAATAAGTGTAGCTTATTCGTAGCTTTGGAGGCCAGGCTGGGCGAATTGGAGACTCGGCTCCGCACCGTGGAAAATTCTACAGCTAGCCAGGCCCCTGTAGTCGGTGCGGACCAAGGTAGCTTAGCCGCCGTTAGTTCCCCTCTGGCAGATCCCGAGCAGCCGGGAAAGCAGGCTGACTGGGTGACTGTGAGGAGGAAGCGTAGCCCTAAACAGAAGCCCCGTGTACAGACCGCCAACCCGTTCACATTTCTAACCGTTTTTCCCCACTCGACGACACACCCGCCGAGGATCAAACTCTGGTTATTGGCGACTCTGTTTGGAGAAATGTGAAGTTAGCGACACCAGCAACCATAGTCAATTGTCTTCCGGGGGCCAGAGCAGGCGACATTGAAGGAAATTTGAAACTGCTGGTTAAGGCTAAGCGTAAATTTGTAAGATTGTAATTCACGTCGGCAGTAATGACACCCGTTACGCCAATCGGAGGTCACTAAAATTAACATTAAATCGGTGTGTAACTTTGCAAAAACAATGTCGGACTCTGTAGTTTTCTCTGGGCCCCTCCCCAATCAGACCGGGAGTGACATGTTTAGCCGCATGTTCTCCTTGAATTGCTGGCTGTCTGAGTGGGGTCCAAAAAATGAGGTGGGCTTCATAGATAATTGGCAAAGCTTCTGGGGAAAACCTGGTCTTGTTAGGAGAGACGGCATCCATCCCACTTTGGATGGAGCAGCTCTCATTTCTAGAAATCTGGCCAATTTTCTTAAATCCTCCAAACCGTGACTATCCAGGGTTGGGACCAGGAAGCAGAGTTGTAGTCTTACACACCTCTCTGCAGCTTCTCTCCCCCTGCCATCCCCTCATTACCCCATCCCCGTAGAGACGGTGCCTGCTCCCAGACTACCAATAACCAGCAAAATCTATTTAAGCATAAAAATTCAAAAAGAAAAAATAATATAGCACCTTCTACTGCACCACAGACTAAAACAGTTAAATGTGGTCTATTAAACATTAGGTCTCTCTCTTCTAAGTCCCTGTTGGTAAATGATATAATAATTGATCAACATATTGATTTATTCTGCCTAACAGAAACCTGGTTACAGCAGGATGAATATGTTAGTTTAAATGAGTCAACACCCCCGAGTCACACTAACTGTCAGAATGCTCGTAGCACGGGCCGGGGCGGTGGATTAGCAGCAATCTTCCATTCCAGCTTATTAATTAATCAAAAACCCAGACAGAGCTTTAATTCATTTGAAAGCTTGTCTCTAGTCTTGTCCATCCAAATTGGAAGTCCCAAAACCAGTTTTATTTGTTATTATCTATCGTCCACCTGGTCGTTACTGTGAGTTTCTCTGTGAATTTTCAGACCTTTTGTCTGACTTAGTGCTTAGCTCAGATAAGATAATTATAGTGGGCGATTTTAACATCCACACAGATGCTGAGAATGACAGCCTCAACACTGCATTTAATCTATTATTAGACTCTATTGGCTTTGCTCAAAAAGTAATGAGTCCACCCACCACTTTAATCATATCTTAGATCTTGTTCTGACTTATGGTATGGAAATAAAGACTTAACAGTATTCCTGAAAACTCCCTTCTGTCTGATCATTTTTTAATAACATTTACATTTACTCTGATGGACTACCCAGCAGTAGGGAAATAGTTTCATTACACTAGAAGTCTTTCAGAAAGCGCTGTAACTAGGTTTAAGGATATGATTCCTTCTTTATGTTCTCTAATGCCATATAACAACACAGTGCAGAGTAGCTACCTAAACTCTGTAAGGGAGATAGAGTATCTCGTCAATAGTTTTACATCCTCATTGAAGACAACTTTGGATGCTGTAGCTCCTCTGAAAAAGAGAGCTTTTAAATCAGAAGTGTCTGACTCCATGGTATAACTCTCAAACTCGTAGCTTAAAGCAGATACCCGTAAGTTGGAGAGGAAATGGCGTCTCACTAATTTAGAAGATCTTCACTTAGCCTGGAAAAAGAGGTCTGTTGCTCTATAAAAAAGCCCTCCGTAAAGCTAGGACATCTTTCTACTCATCACTAATTGAAGAAATAAGAACAACCCCAGGTTTCTTTCAGCACTGTAGCCAGGCTGACAAAGAGTCAGAGCTCTATTGAGCTGAGTATTCCATTATCTTTAACTAGTAATGAGTTCATGACTTTCTTTGCTAACAAAATTTTAACTATTAGAGAAAAAATTACTCATAACCATCCCAAAGACGTATCGTTATCTTTGGCTGCTTTCAGTGATGCCGGTATTTGGTTAGACTCTTTCTCTCCGATTGTTCTGTCTGAGTTATTTTCATTAGTTACTTCATCCAAACCATCAACATGTTATTAGACCCCATTCCTACCAGGGCTGCTCAAGGAAGCCCTACCATTATTTAATGCTTCGATCTTAAATATGATCAATCTATCTTTGTTAGTTGGCTATGTACCACAGGCTTTTAAGGTGGCAGTAATTAAACCATTACTTAAAAAGCCATCACTTGACCCAGCTATCTTAGCTAATTATAGGCCAATCTCCAACCTTCCTTTCTCTCAAAAATTCTTGAAAGGGTAGTTGTAAAACAGCTAACTGATCATCTGCAGAGGAATGGTCTATTTGAAGAGTTTCAGTCAGGTTTTAGAATTCATCATAGTACAGAAACAGCATTAGTGAAGGTTACAAATGATCTTCTTATGGCCTCGGACAGTGGACTCATCTCTGTGCTTGTTCTGTTAGACCTCAGTGCTGCTTTTGATACTGTTGACCATAAAATTTTATTACAGAGATTAGAGCATGCCATAGGTATTAAAGGCACTGCGCTGCGGTGGTTTGAATCATATTTGTCTAATAGATTACAATTTGTTCATGTAAATGGGGAATCTTCTTCACAGACTAAAGTTAATTATGGAGTTCCACAAGGTTCTGTGCTAGGACCACTTTTATTCACTTTATATATGCTTCCCTTAGGCAGTATTATTAGACGGCCTGGCTTAAATTTCATTGTTACGCAGATGATACCAGCTTTATCTAGCCATGAAGCCAGAGGACACACACCAATGAGCTAAACTGCAGGATTGTCTTACAGACATAAGACATGGATGACCTCTAATTTCCTGCTGTTAAACTCAGATAAAACTGAAGTTATTGTTCTTGGCACCACAAATCTTAGAAACATGGTGTCTAACCAATCCTACTCTGGATGGCATTACCCTGCCCTCTAGTAATACTGTGAGAAATCTTGGAGTCATTTTTGATCAGGATAGTCATTCAAAGCGCATATTAAACAATATGTAGGACTGCTTTTTGCATTTACGCATATCTCTAAAATCAGAAAGGTCTTGTCTCAGAGTGATGCTGAAAAACTAATTCATGCATTTATTTCCTCTAGGCTGGACTATTGTTAATTCATTATTATCAGGTTGTCCAAAAGTTCCCTAAAAGCCTTCAGTTAATTCAAATGCTGCAGCTAGTAGTGCTGACGGGGACTAGAAGGAGGAGAGGCATATCTCACCCATATTGGCCTCGCTCATTGGCTTCCTGTTAATTCTAGAATAGAATTTAAAATTCTTCTTCTTACTTATAAGGTTTTGATAATCAGGTCCCATCTTATCTTAGGGACCTCGTAGTACCATATCACCCCAATAGAGCGCTTCGCTCTCAGACTGCAGGCTTTACTTGTAGTTCCTAGGGTTTGGTAAGAGTAGAATGGGAGGCGAGAGCCTTCAGCTTTCAGGCTCCTCTCCTGTGGAACCAGCTCCCATTCAGATCAGGGAGACAGACACCCTCTCTACTTTTAAGATTAGGCTTAAAACTTTCCTTTTTGCTAAAGCTTATAGTTAGGGCTGGATCAGGTTGACCCTGAACCATCCCTTAGTTATGCTGCTATAGACGTAGACTGCTGGGGGGTTCCCATGATGCACTGTTTCTTTCTCTTTTTGCTCTGTATGCACCACCTCTGCATTTAATCATTAGTGATCGATCTCTGCTCCCCTCCACAACATGTCTTTTTCCTGGTTCCTCTCCTCAGCCCCAACCAGTCCCAGCAGAAGACTGCCCCTCCCTGAGCCTGGTTCTGCTGGAGGTTTCTTCCTGTAAAAGGGAGTTTTCCTTCCCACTGTAGCCAAGTGCTTGCTCACAGGGGGTCGTTTTGACCGTTGGGGTTTTACATCATTATTGTATGGCCTTGCCTTACAATATAAAGCGCCTTGGGGCAACTGTTTGTTGTGATTTGGCGCTATATAAAAAAAAAATTGATTGATTGATTGATTATTAGGAATCAATTCTTAACTAACATTTATAAAACATAATTTGTTTTCCATGGGAAGCAAATCCTATTAAAGCAACAAGTATTAAATTATTAACTAAGCTTGGCGAAATATGAGACCTTTCCAGCAAAAACATGTTGAGTTTAGACACCTTTTACTGTCAGTGGACCTCTCGTGACATATTAACAACAACGGCTTCTGCAGGCCTGTTTTGTGTACTTGTGTGTGTAGGTGGATTTTAGTCACTTCCTTTTATAAACCCAACCAAGGACAGCATGTTCTGAATATGAGTGCTTTCACTCTGCAGAACAACCACAGAAACGTCAATGACGAATGTCTGAGCAAAACCTTTCTGCCACTGAAGCAGACGCGAGCACCTTTGCTAACAAGCTTCCAGGTGATACACGACCAGCCAAACTTCTTGTATTATGTAATTGTTACACATTTGTGGCTGTGTGAAATATGTGCAAAACAAAACCTGCACACAAGTGCAGGTATTCGCATACCATGGAGGGGTAATGCCTAAAGGCAAAGAGACCACAGTACACTCCTTCATACTGTCTAAATGAGAGCTATCAGCTGGTTTAGACTGGTTAATTTTACAGCATTTCATCCTGCAGTTTATTCCCTTGTATGTCTCTAATCTGCAGTGTTACCACAAGGATTGGAAGCACAATGTGCTTCATCCAAACTGTATGTGAAAGCTTCATGATACAGTGAACAAAGTCTGTTTGGCTGACTGGCAAGGCCTTTCATGGGTTTAGTGGTGGCTGTGCTGAACATCTGACTTAGCCGTGGGACGTGTCTGCTGACAGCTTAGGTATCACAACCAAACAGGCACATAAGTATCTTTTCTGGCCATGAGAGATTTGGTCAAATGGTCATCTTCTGAAAGCTTCTCAACCATTTATTGATGTGGATGTAAAACTCTCAGTTGCGGGATTCACGAAAATATGTGATCCCTTTACTGTGTCTTTTCTGCTCCACTGGAGAGTCATTCCTGACTCATACGGGACTCGAGAGGGAATTTAAAGAGTTAGTTACTTCTTTTTTGTTTAGAACCAGTACATGTTCACTGTTTCCAGATGAAAACAATGCCCCTGGGCTGAAGCCTAGGATTTGATGGATCTATATGAAGAGTTGCAAAAGATGCAAAACCCAGTAAGTCTTTTTTTTCAAATGGAGAAAAATGCAGTTGAAAATGGCGGTGTACGGGAAACCCTATGCAGAAATGCACAGACTTTCATCAATAACATGAAAACAGTTTGTTCAAATTCTTTCATATTTTGCACATTGATGGTCCCCTTGACAGCCAAGTACATGTTGGCGTCAACTAAAAATTTATGATGTTGAAGATACTGGATTTTGCATCTGAACTCTTCTTTATGTTCTCTGCACAATTATGAATAACTGTGTCATTCAAAGGCAAAAGCTGAAGACAGTTCAAATAACCATTTATAGATCAATATCTGTACAGCAGCCACAAGTATTGAAGTCAGTAAGGAACAAAATCAACAACAGAACTATGTTTGATACAAATTAGTAGGCATTGCCAATCATGCTTTTCTGCCCCAGATCCCAGTCTCAGTCATTTAATGTTGTGTATCTGCTGATACAAAGTCCCAATGTAGCTTCCTCAATAGTGCATTTATACCCACTGCACTCACCCACATTTCCACAATGTCCACAAAAACCATAAGGACTGAGCCAGAAGCTGCACAACTTATTCGGAACCTCACAGGTACAGCAAATGGTGTGATGTGTTCTCCAGGGACAGCACAGTCTCACTTTTTTTTTTTAATGCTCCATCACGAAATGAGGTCAAACTTCGTGACAGGTTTTTTTTTTTTAACTAACTATTACTAACCCTACTCCTACCCCAACCCTAACCTTAACCATAACCTAATCCTACTCCCCCTGCTTCACTTTTAATTTTGTGGAGCCATCACGGAATGAATTAGAAGGAATTCCTGCTGCCGTGACGAAAATGAGGCGCTTTTTGTTACAATATCACGAACCAATAGATTAATTTATATTTCGTGCTGCTGAATCACAATTTGCCGTGAGACCAGGTTGCCAGGGATGTGGTGGATGTGTTCAAACTTTGGACATGTTCATAATATGCACAGTGGATGTGGGCAAATCAGGAAGCAGTTAGGATTAAATAAGGATATATAACAACCACACTGACCTATTAAAGACTTAACTGGGACTTCACTGATGCAGCTCAATGTGATATGGACAGGCACAGCAGCTGCTCGATCACTGTCTATGGGACTGAATATATCCCCTTCAAAAATATTCTACCACACCTCTATCGACAAATCTGGGAATATAGCTTATTAAACTGTGTGCAGTATGTAGGCAGGAGAGCTGCTTTTGTACATGTAGACACAGTAGTAGAATGAATGGAAAAAGCACAACACCTGGTGCAGTATTGATAATATCAGGATGGATGCAGTGAGAATATTACACACCAATGTGTAATACGCTTGTTTGTAAGAAGAACATTGTAAGAATGAATTGCATGTGCAAGTGGAATTGTGTGAGTGGTAAGATAGACACTGTCAGAACATGGCAGAGACATAATCAGGATGAAGTATGAACTTGAGAATGGCAAATACACTGAACAAAAATATAAATGCCACACTTTTGTTTTTGCTCCCATTTTATTCATGAGCTGAACTCAAAGATCAAAAACTTTTTCTACATACACATAAGATCTATTTATCTCAAATATTGTTCACAAATCTGTCAAAATCTGCATTTCTCCTTCCATCCCACCTCACAGGTGTGGCATATCAAGATGCTGATTAGACAGCATGATAATTGCCCAGGTGTGCCTCAGGCTGGCCACAATGAAAGGCCACTATGAAATGTGCAGTTTTGCTTTATGGGGGGGGGGGGGGGGTCTGGGGGATGTCAGAAAACCAGTCAGTATCTGGTGTGACCACCATTTGCCTCATGTAGTGCAACACATCTCCTTTGCATACAGTTGATCAGCAGCCATCAGATGTGAGCATTTGCCCACTCAAGTTGGTTATGATGATGAACTGCAGTCAGGTCGAGACCCCGATGAGGATTTTGAGCATGCAGATGAGCTTCCCTGAGACAGTTTCTGATAGTTTGTGCAGAAATTGTGCAGTTCTGCAAACCGATTGTCGCAGTAGCTGTCCGGGTGGCTTGTCTCAGACAATCTTGGAGGTGAACATGCTGGATGTGGAGGTCCTCAGCTGGTGTGGTGGTCTGTGGTTGTGAGGTCAGTTGGATGTACTGCCAAATTCTCTGAAACATCTTTGGAGATGGCTTATTGTAAAGAAATGAATGTTCAATTCATGGACAACAGCTCTGGTGAACATTCCTGCAGTCAACAAGCCAACTGCTGTGTGATAAAACTACATTTCAGAGTGACCTTTTATTTGGGCCAGCCTAAGGCACACCTGTGCAATAATCATACTGTCTAATCAGCATCTTGATATGCCACACGTGAGGTGGGATGGATTATCTGTGCAAAGGAGAAGTGCTCACTAACAGATTTAGACAGATTTGTGAACAATATTTGAGAGAAATAGGTCTTTTGTGGTCAGCACGGTGGGTTAGTGGATAGCACTGTTGCCTCACAGTGAGAAAGTCATGGGTTCGATTCCCACTGGTGGCCTTTCTGTGTGAAGTTTGCGTGTTCTCCCTGTGTTTGCATGGGTTCTCTCTGGGTGTTCCGGCTTCCTGCCACATCTGAAGACACGTGGGTTAGGTGGAATGGAAACTTTAAACTGTCCGTAGGCATGCATGCGGGTGTGATTGTGTTTGTTTTTCAATATGTGGGCCTGTGACAGACTGGCATCCTATCCAGGGTGTACCCCGCCTCGTGCTCTATAACTGCTGGGATAGGCTCTATCCCCCGGTGACCCTTAATTGGACTAAGTGGTTGAAAATTAGTGTGTGTGAGGTCTTTTGTGTATATAGAAAATGTTTAGCTCTTTGAGTTCAGCTCATGAAAAATGTGAGAAAAACAAAAATGTTGCATTTATATTTTTGTTCAGTGTATATTCATTTAGATCACATCCCTGTGGTGTTCATCAAAATTTCAAGGAGGCAGTGAGATCTTCGTGGCCTTATTCTGAGTTTGAGCAGGACATAAAACTATACTGTAACTGCAGTCCAAGCTGCTTCTCAGAGTTTGGATGTTTGTTTGTTTGTTTGTTTTTTAAGAAAATAACATGGTAAATAAAATATTTTTTATGGGTCTTACCATGTCAAAGAAAGGAGAATATGAAGATTATGGTGTTTTAATTATGACCACTATAGATCAGTCATGATAGTTGAATATGTGCTAAGACAGAAGAGAAAGTGTCTGTACAAACGCCAGTCCCATTTGTCGCCAACCACCAAATAAACTCTAGGATAGAAAAAGAGAAGGCAGGAGAAGGAAAAAAAAGGGATAAACAAAAATTTACAAGGCGAGTATCAAGAGTGTAGTGACATGTTTGAAATATAGTGTTTGAATAGCTGAAGGAAAGCAGAGCATTGCTATATTTTTGAAACATGCTGCCATGCTGCTGGAGACTTGGAGTAGCAGCTATGAACTCTGTTGGCATTTCACTTCTGAAACACACCACAGATGAATTGGGATGACAATTCTATTCAACCCTCTGGTCGTATACGACGGCTGAGACCAAGCTTTACTAAATTATAAATTACTTTGTAATGATATGAGATAGAAACTTACTTTTTTTTTTTTGCTGAAATGTTAACTCCACGGACATTCGAGCCACCGTCCACCATCTTTGTACTCCTAATAGAAGCTGTGTGATGACATGAGTAATGTGAGTGTCCAATCGGAATTGGTTCACGTTCACATGGTTTTCCAAAATCCAATCGTAGGGCAGATTCACCTCATATTACACACCAAAGATTGTTTTTAGGAGTGATGTGTTACTAGTTTATTATAGTTTGCTGTGTGTTTTGAATAAATGTGTGTGGAAAATTATTGTCCGTTTTCCTTTTTCCTTTCTTATTTCTGATTGTAAACCTTTATTACACTTATAAAACACAACTATAGCATGTATATTTTGAAAGTACAGGTTGTCCTGAAAAAATGAGACATAAAACTTGATTGTGGGATGCAGGGAGAGCTGTTAACAACAATAATAAAACATTTATGCCAGGTGAGTAAACTGCCCAAAAAATGCCCTCAGACCCCAGAGGGGTTAATATACCACCTGTAATCAGTTTAAATAGGCTTTGATTGGATTCCACACCAATCTTTGAGAGTGTATAGGGACAGCCATACAAAGTGATTACATAATTTAAGATCAAAACATATGAATTTTTTGTGTTATAGAAGGTTAAATGTTTCCAGAAGAGCTATGGTTGTTGAGAAGAGTGGAACTAAGTGATGGTAGGATTTGACTTCTAGTCTGACAAAGAGGTGCTGGCCAACCAACCAGACATGGTCATTGTTGACAAGGATCAGCAAATGCCAGATATGATAGCTGTGGCAATTTCCAACAACAATAACATCAATAAAAATGTAAGAGAAAATTGAGAAGTGCCATGCACTGAAGGAACAATGAGAAGAGATGGCAGAGGCCAAAGTTCTTCTGGTTGCAAAAGGAACTCAGGGGAACTCGGCTTTGACATACATTATCCAAACCATGAATTGAAAATCGGGATGGTATGACAGCTGACTTTCAGGAATACCTACTGACAGGATTACACAGATAACAGAATACATCAACATCATACTTTCAGCTGGATCCATTTGAGAGGAGCAGAGATAGAAGCTTTTCTTTAATCAAATGAATTTTTAAAGGATGCCAGACAGCATGTTTTATTAACCAAGTTATGTTCAAGGAGCTTCATGAAATGAAATGGCTGGGGTTAATATGTAAGAGAAATTTTTAGCTTTGCATTCTGATCTGGAAAGAGAAGCAGAGGAGAAAAAAAGAAATGAAAAATTCATATTAACATAAACAACACTGGGCCTTGGCAATACTAACAAATTATATGCAAGATGCGAGTCCCTTTGGGGCTTGGCAGAAGACTTAGCAATGCAGTGCTTTGGGGGATCAGTCCATCATATTTTACAGCCACAAAACCTGAAATAAAAAGTGTCAAAGGGGCTATATGTACCTTGTACATCCACATAATAGTGTACTGTTTAATATTTTGGGATGTATTATCCTTATGTAACTCTTACAGCCCCATCACACATACATCAATTGAGGCCGCATTGACAAGTGACAAAGTGACAAGTGACAAAGTTTTTTATTCGGCACACAAAATATTCAAATAGAAAAAAAATGAACAATTCCACAAACAAACACAGACAAAACTAGTGAGTCCGAAAGGGTGTGGGCTGAAGCAAAGCTTATTAGCGCCCACCCCTGCTAGTACAAGTCCAACAATTGTAATCAGTCATATTTACATAAATATAAATTCACTACTACATGTCGACACACAGACATACACATCAATATACTATTCACTTATAATTATATTTATATAGTACCAGATCACAAGAAAGTCGAATCAAGGCACTTTACGCTAGTAAGGACTAACCTTACCAACCCAGAGCGTCAGAGTGACACATATTGGGAAATATTGACTTGCGGTCCGAAGACCAATGGGTGGCAGTCTGTGAGCGTCTACATATTTGGTCCCATTGGCTTGTCTGTCCTGAGTGTGTTGCACATGTTCAAAACACTCTTGGCGTCATCAAGATGGAACGCACATCTGATGGCGGTCTATACACAGTTTTTGCATCAGATGATCACAGTCTACATTTCTGACAGCATCAAAACAGCATCTGAAATGATCTGATTGCAATTGAGCTCTGAGATGGATCGGTCACAGCAATTTTACTGTAATAATGGCACACATCAGAATTAAAGACAACACATATACATTTGAGATTGTTTATGTGCACTAAACTTGAAGCAGTCCGTCATTCGAATTGAGGTAAAGTGGGTGAAGGCCGCAGCAGGCGGGGCCCGCGCCGCCCATCTTGGGGGTTGAAGGCTGCAGCAGTAAAAACCACGCTGCCTTCAAGTCCCAAGCATAAGAGGGATGTTGTGGGATGTCTATCTCCACTGGACCCCAGCCAGAGAGCGCAAAGGAAATGTTGATATGTAATAACATGTGTTGTGTGGGCCGCCAGAAGAGGAAGTACTGCTGGCCCACCACCAGAGGGCGCCCTGTCTGGAGTGCGGGCTCCAGGCACCAGAGGGCGCAGCCGCCTCACAGGAGCAGCCAGGGGGACAGCTGTCACGCATCACCTGCAACAGCTGTTACCAATCACCTGATCAGCAGGGGTACATCAGCAGGATGACGTCTCCACCTCTTTGCCGAGATATCGTTCTACCTGGAAGGTAACGTTCTCAGCTGACCGTGAGATCTTTTCAGTAACCTTTTGTGACTTTTGTGCATTATATAGCAGACTCTTTCCAACGAGAGGTGGAGGTAGTTTTCCTGGCGTGTGGATTGCTGGGTGTAAACGTGCCCACATTTAATTGTTTTTTTTTGTTCCTCGCCAGCAGTACCAGGTCCGACACGCGGAGGCAGTGGCCACCTGGGAGTTCGGGACTTGGCGGCTCCAGTATTCCCGGGGTCTGGTGGCGGAGGAAATCGTGTGGTTCCGGTTCTGCTTTGGACAGACGTCTTCTATCTTCGAGCCTGCCCACACGACACCTTCTGTGATTTGACTTGTTGTCTATTGTTGTAATCTGTTGTGTTTGTTGTGCCCATTCACAACAGTAAAGTGTTGTTATTTGACTTCCTCCATTGTCCGTTCATTTGCGCCCCCTGTTGTGGGTCCGTGTACCTACACTTTCCCAACAACATGTATGTGGCACACATTCATCATTTACAGTAAATATGAACAGCACACAATCAAAAATACTGTGTGCCGCTGCGCCTCTTCATGGTCTCATGTGCAGTAATGCATCATACCACAAGGGTCGGTACTTGGACCCAAACTGTTTATTTTGTATATCAATGATTTTGTGAATATATCTAATGTACTTGGTAGCATTTTATTTGCTGACGATACAACATTATTTTACTCTGGATCAGATATACAGGAAGTGGCACAAGTGATAAATACAGCGTTGGAAAAAGTGAAATATTGGTTTGATATAAACAGATTATCACTTAATAAAACAAATTTCATATTGTTTAATGACAGAGTTAAAAAAAAAGATGTGTCATTAAAAATAGATGGAATGGACATTCAAAGGGTAAAAGAAATGACATTTTTAGGAGTTATGATTGATGAAGATTTTACATGGAAGTCACACATAAATTACATAAAAGGAAAGATAGCGAAAGCCATTGCTGTTTTGCATAAAGTTACATATTCATTAAATAGTTATGGATTATTAACATTGTACAATTCATTGATTGTTCCATATTTGACTTATTGTGTAGAAATCTGGGGATCAACATGTACAACTTATACATAACCTTTATTTATTTTGCAGAAAAGAGCTTTAAAAGTGATTGGCAACAGTCGATTTAGAGATCCATCTAATCCATTGTTCATTAAGTATAGGGTACTTAAATTTAATGATTTAGTTTATTTGAAATTACTACAAATAATGTACCAAGCGAATAACAATACCTTACCAATAAACATTCAAAATATGTTTGAAAAAAGAGTAAGTAGTTATAATTTGAAGGGCATAGAATGTTGGGAAGGTGTCGTAGCACGGACCCACAACAGGGGGCGCAAATGAACGGACAATGAATAAGCCAAAAGGGTAACAATTTAATGTTGCGATAATACACAACGAAACGTACTGTAATCTGCACAGTCAATTTAACACCAGGTGACGTGTGGGCAGGCTCGAAGATAGAAGACCCCCGACGAGAGAGAAGCTGCGTCCCACACGGCTTCCACCACCAACGGCCTGAAGAACACCGGAGCCGCCAAGTCCCGAGTCCCCAGGTGGCCTCTGTCTTCGGCTGTCGACCCTGGTACTGCTGGCAGAAAGCAGAAATATGATGAGTGAGTGTGAGTCCGCACACTCAGTAAATCCACAGTTAACGAGGGAGGAAGCGCCTCCACCTCCAAGCACACACTCGTGCAGCTCCTGTTTGAGCACTTATCTGGGTGGGAGGTGTTGCGAAGCCGTCGCTGAACACCTCAAACGCCACCTCCACAGACGAGTCTCACCAACAGGAAAACGGCTGCAAAGAAGAGTTTAGACAGATACACAGTCTTAAGTTCACAGAGAAATTACCTTGGTAATGGTAGTCGATTTCTCGGCGGGGAGGTGGAGTTGCAGTCCGGCTTTTATGGTGGTGATGATGACGAGTGACAGCTGGTGCAGAGGATGAGTGACAGCTGTCACTTCTTCTGGGTCTGGCGCCCTCTCGTGCTTGAAGCCCGCACTCCAAGCAGGGCGCCCTCTGGTGGTGGTGGGCCAGCAGTACCTCCTCTTCAGCGGCCCACACAACATAGAAGTCTTTAAAAAAACAAGATTCAGAACCAAGATAAAGGAACGGAGTATTGCAGTGAATGGTGTAAAATTATGGAACAACCTCAACAAAGAAATCAAAGAATCAAGGTCGCTTAAATTATTTAAAAAACGTATTAAACTTGATGTATTTCGTAAGTATGAAACTATGAAATAAGTCAGTGGGCTGTGACAAAGCCAAAAATGTAATCTGTTAATAATGTTTAGAATGTTTGAAGTTTAAAATGTAATCTATTAGGGATGTAGTCTTTTAAATAATGGTTAAAATTAGGAAAGAAGTCGGTGGCATGTGACAAAGTCATAGAAATGCAATGATGTCGATTGATGATGCTTTGCAAGATTGTATTGTAAAAAAGGGGCAGAATATATAAGACTTGTTCTTCCAAACTGCTCCTTTTTGTTCAATGGTTTGTAATGTTTTGTTAATTTTGCTTTTCTGTTTTTCTTTTAAATTAATGAAACAAATCCTCAATAAATAAAAAATAAATAAATAAATAGCGCACATCAGGCACAGAGCTGAAAGGATTTCTGCATATTATTACCTGATCACCATCTAAACTCTGTAGGAGGTGTGACATGGAACTGTATCGCCAGGCCGTGACAATTTTATTAAACATAAAACTCACCTCCAGCATGGAACCATGATCGTTTCACAGCACAGAGCGCACAGGATCCAAACCACAGCCTGTGGTGAAAAGCTTCTCAGCCATGTTCTGCAAATAATGAGCTAAAAATTAAATCCCATGTGACAATCCAACTGACATCACGGGGTACAGAGTTGTGTTGTGAGCAAAAAAGAAAAAAAAAAAAGAAATTAAAGTTTGCTGGAAAGGCTGCATGTGAGGCATGGTGTGACTGCTTGGCCCACTACCAGCAAACTTTCAGCAAATTAAACAATAACACAGCGCTGCCTCCCACTCGGGACCCGTGTTTGCCATCCAGACGTTTGGACATTGGGCAGCCTTCAGTGCCTTTTATGGCTGTCTGTGTCATCTAATCTGTTGTCTACATGTGATTTGGATGCCATCGTGCAGGTGTGAATGAGGTAATCTGGATGCGTTCTGACACTGCTGACCACGTTTCTGTCCCTCCCGACTGCATCCGATGATGGTCATATTTACCGTTTGGTTCCTGCACATTCTTGCTATGGGTGACAGGGGCTTAATAGTTTGATTACATTTTTGGAATATATTTTCCTTAACATTTACCTCTGACCAGTCTGCTCCAAAAATGAATACATTTAAAGAAGGGTTAGAGTTAGGGTTAGCTGAGGAAGCATCTGTGATCTGAAGCGAAAGGTCCTCGCGTCAAGCAACCCAGTCCAGCCGAAGATTCAAGCTTCTCTACTATGAAAACCACCTGGACAACTGATAGTCTACACAGAAACATTGCGACCAACTGTGGGCATGAGGCCCTGGCACTGGTACGTAAGCTGGAAAAGACTGCTAAAAAAGATAGCTAACTCTAGAAACCACTTAAGATCTAACCTGAAATGCAAAAAAAACAACGTTATTCCCAAACGCATGAAGCAAAAGGCACTAGAAGCAGGTCACACAGCAGAAAAGATCCAGCACAGTTACCTTAGGAGGATTTTGGGTCTTAGAATTAGAAGGCTTTATTTTAAAATATTAGACCTCCAAAATGATCTTGATAGTCTTCACAAAAGGTTAGAAACATTAGTGTGTGAAGAGGCCCATAATAAGATCACAAAGTTCATAGTTAAAATTCAAATGTCTGAGCATTTAAAAAGTAAGGAGCGGCAAATCAGGAAGTTTCACAACCTTTTAGTGCAGAAAAGGCTACTTTCAGCGGGGGTAGTTATAAAGATACACCCAGACAAATTAGTGAGAAAAAGGAAAATTGGGTAAAGAATCTCTCCGACAGTGTTCTTACACAGACAGAAATGGATTTGCTCGCTAAAGGACTAAATTTCTCAGTGACCACTAAACATATACCGACAGTAGATTACATCACTGCAGTAGAGTCAGCCATTAAACATAGCAGTCTGTCAGAGTCAGAAGCTGGGGACCTCTGGCGAAGAGTCACAGCAGTGCTGAACCACATCAGACCACATCTGCCAACTCTTGGAGATCTGTCTTAACACCACGTATTTCCTGTTTAGGGGGAATTACTACAGGCAGATTCATGGTTGTGTGATGGGGTCTCCGGTATCCCCCATTGTGGCCAATCTGTACATGGAGCTAGTGGAGAAGAGAGCCTTGGAGTCGTTCACAGGCATCACTCCCAGTCACTGGTTCAGATATGTCAATGACACATGGGTTAAAATCAAGCAACAGGCAGTGGAGGCCTTTACAGAACGCATCAACTCGGTGGACTCCAATATCAAGTTCACATGCGAGGATGCCAGAAACAACCATTTAGTCTTCTTGGACTGTGATGTTATGATTGGAGAGAACAGGCAGCTCCAGACAGGGATTTACAGAACATCCACTCACACTGACCAATATCTGCTCTTTGGCTCAAACCACCCCCTTGAACACAAGCTCGGGGTGATCAGGACTCTTCAACACAGAGCCCTACAGGTGCCCACAACTACAGAGGGAAGGGCCAAAGAACAACAACATGTCTTGAAAGCCCTCATAGTATGTGGGTACCCATGATGGTCCCTGGATAAAGTGCAGAAGTCCCAAAGAACAAAGAGACCAGACAGACAGGAGATGAAGCCAAGAAGAAGAGGGGTGTCTCTCCCTTATTTAGCAGGAGTAGGGGAAAAACTACAGAGGATCTTCAGACAGAACAAAATCCCAGTTTACTTTAAACCTGTTAACACCTTGAGACAGAAATTAGTTCACTCTAAGGACAGGATCCCTAGTTATAAACAGAGCAATGTAGTGTATTCTATCAGATGTCAGGAAAACTGTAACGAACACTACATAGGTGAGACAAAGCAGCCATTAAGGGACTGTCACAGTGGCGTGTTCGTAGAGCTGCTCATTGCAGCGTTGTGTTTCATTTAAATACGCCTGAAATACGCGCATACTCAGCCTTTAACAGTGTTCGTTCATACTTGCAGCTGCGTGTGTTTGCGTTTTAATGTGCACACAATCGCGTGTGCCATGCCCCACCAGTTTCAGTGCTATTTTCTGCCTCTGTGGAAGTGCACTCTGTTCTCTACTGCATGGTGTGGTGTGGCTCAAAAACAGTCATTTAACATTATTATTATTATTATTATTATTATTTATTTATTTTTTTTTTATGCAGCGAGTGCGAATTTATTTTAGAGTCACAGCTCTTTTCACCTTTGATCAGACTGATTGATCAGGGCGTTTGATGAGCGCATCGACATGCAGCGAGTGCACGTTTATTTTAAAGAGACACAGCACTTTTCAGCTTTGATCAGACTGATCGATCAGGGCGTTTGATGAGGGCAAAGACATGCAGCGAGTGCACGTTTATTTTAAAGAGTCACAGCTCTGATTAGACACAGAGAGAGAGAGAGAGAGAGAGCACGCATGCGCGAGAGAGCGCTTTTATTTTATTTTATTTTAAGGAGTCTGATAGAGGAGTGAGAGCTGTTTTATTTTAAGGAGACTCAGACTCCTCAAAATAAAACCGCGCTCTCTGTCTCGCTTTTATGAAATGATGTGACACGGTGAAACAGTCCTCATATAATTAGTCCTGTATGATAAAGTGAAGCAACGATCTTGCAGTATTTATAGCTCCAGAAGAACAACAGGGAGATGTGAAGTGGCGTACAGTACCGTGTTGAAGCGTGGGTGGGCTCACAATAGTGGACAGTAGCACAGCGCTGCGTGTTCTCGCGTGAAAGGCTCCATGCTGTGCTGTACACCGAAGAAAATTAAACAGGTTTAATTTCTTCCATCCTACGCACGTAGCCCTCAACATACTGCTGCGTATTGAGAAAAAACTCCTTGTGAAGTGGGCGGAGAGCTGCTCATTACAGCGTAGATGATATGTTGTAATGAGCAGCTCTACGGCCCCTTTACGCAAAAGGCTATAACAGCACCGCAGAGAGGGTGCCGGTGGACCTCAGTCTGCAGTTCATCTTCACCTTAAAGACACTAACCACATGTTTGAGGACAATGAAGTTAAAATCTTAGCCAGAGAAAGGAAATGGTTTGAGTGAGGAGTGAAGGAGGCATTGTATGTGAAACAGTTGAAACCCAGCCTTAACCATGGAGGGGGGTCTGAGACACGCTTTGTCCCCTGTTTACAATGGGGTACTCAGGTCAAAGCAGTTTCAGTCTTTTATTCATGGTAATAAGTCTTTCACGTCATCAGGAGAGTTGTCAGGAGAGCCGTCAGTAGAGGCATCAGTCCCATCATTAGGAGGGACAGCTGCTCTGTTTTTAGGAGGGTGCTAACTAGAGCACAATAGGTGCTAATTAGAGCTATTGTTTAGTCACTAGCCTATAGCATTCTGCCTCTTGGTAGGAGGGGTCTGGTTAGGTTTAAAACTCCAGCTTTTGTGGCTTCTGGTTGTTCTTCTCTACAAGAGTCAAGACAGAAGTCAGAATACCAGAGCAAGAATTTTAGCTGAGGAAGCTTCTGCGATTTGAAGCGAAACGTCCTTGCGTCAAGAAACCCAGTCCAGTCGAAGATTCAAGCTTCTCTACTATGGAAACCACCTGGACAACTGAGAGCCTTCACAGATACATTTGAAGAAGCTGACCCAAGGAATATCCCTGCCAGGTTTGATGAAAATCTGCTCACCCTTTTCAGACTAATTTTGTCCATTGTCACAGATGAGGGATTTTCAATTTATTTTCATTTATGTACCGACAAATCACAACAGAGCTGCCTCAAGGCGCTTCACACAAGTAAGGTTTAACCTTACTAACCCCCGGAGCAGCAGTGGTAAGGAAAAACTCCCTCTGAGGAAGAAACCTCAAGCAGACCAGACTCAAAGGGGTGACCCTCTGCTTGGGCCATGCTACAGACACAAATTACAGAACAATTCACAAAACTATCTATCCATCCATCCATCCATTTTCTTCCGCTTTATCCTGAGTTGGGTCGCGGGGGCAGCAGCTCAAGCAAAGCCGCCCCGACCTCCCGATCCACACACACCTCCCCCAGCTCCTCCGGGGGAACCCCAAGGCATTCCAAGCCAGCCGAGAGATGTAGTCCCTCCAGCGTGTCCTGGTCTTCCCCGGGGCCTCCTCCCAATGGGACGTGCCCGGAACACCTCTCCAGCAAGGCGTCCAGGGGGCCTCCAGAAAAGATGCCTGAGCCACCTCAACTGACTCCTTTCGATGTGGAGGAGCAGCGGCTCGACTCCGAGCTCCTCCCGAGTGACTGAGCTCCTCACCCTATCTCTAAGGGAGCGCCCAGCCACCCTGCGGAGGAAACTCATCTCAGCCACTTGTACTCGCGATCTCGTTCTTTTGGTCATGAGCCAAATCTCTTGACCATAGGTGAGGATCGGAACGTAGATTGATCGGTAAATCGAGAGCTTTGCCCCCCTACTCAGCTCTCTCTTCACCACGACGGTCCGATACAGCGACCACATCACTGCAGATGCTGCACAGATCCGTCTATCGATCTCACGCTCCATCCATCCCTCACTCATGAACAAGACCCTGAGATACCTAAACTCCTCCACTTGAGGCAAGGACACTCCACCGACCTGAAGAGGCCAAAGCACCTTTTTCCGATCGAGAACCATGGCCTCGGATTTAGAGGTGCTGATTTTCATCCCGGACGCTTCACACTCGGCTGCAAACTGCCCCAGTGCACGCTGAAGGTCCTGATTTGACGAAGCCAACAGAACCACATTGTCCGCGAACAGCAGAGAAGAGATTCTGTGGTTCCCAAACCAGACCCCCTCTACACCCTGGCTGTGCCTAGACATTCTGTCCATAAAAATAATCAACAGAACCAGCGACAAAGGGCAGCCCTGGCGGAGGCCAACGTGCACTGGAAACAGGTTTGACTTACTACCGGCAATGCGAACCAAGCTCCTGCTGCGGTTGTACAGGGACCGGATAGCCCTTAGCAAAGGACCCCGGACCCCGACCTCCGGCTCAGGGTGTCCTGGTGCCACGTGCACTTATGGACACCCTTGTGCTCGAACATGGTGTTCGTGATGGACAAATTGTGACTAGCACAGAAGTTCAACAACTGAACACCACTCAGGTTCAGATCGGGGAGGCCGTGCTTCCCGATCACCCCCTTGCAGGTCTCACTGTCTTCGCCCACGTGGGCGTTGAAATCCCCCAGGAGAACAATGGAGTCCCCAGTCGGAGCGCTATCTAGTACCCCTCCAAGGGACTCCAGGAAGGTCGGGTACTCTGCACTGCTGCTCGGCCTGTAGGCCGAGACAACGGTGAGAGACCTGTCCCCGACCCGAAGGCGTAGGGACGCGACCCTCTCATTCACTGGAGTGAACTCCAACACATGGCGACTGAGCTGGGGAGCAACAAGCAATGCGACCCCAGCTCTCCGCCTCTCCTCGTGGGCAACGCCAGAAAAATGAAGCATCCAGCCCCTCTCCAGGTGTTGGGTACCAGAGCCCAAGCTGTGCGTGGAGGTGAACCTGACTATCTCTAGTCGGTATCTCTGAACCTCCTGCACAAGCTCAGGCTCCTTCCCCCCCAGCGAGGTGACATTCCACGTCCCAACAGGCAGGGGCTGTAAGCATGGACCGGGCCACCAGGCCACCTGCCCTCGACCGCCACCCAATCGTATCTGCACCCGACCCCCATGGCCCCTCTGCCGGTGGTGAACCCACAGGAGGGCGGGCCCACGTCGCTCTTTCGGGCTGAGCCCGGCCGGGCCCCATGGGCTCACGCGCGAGCCCCAACCCCAGGCCTGGCTCCAAAGTGGGGCCACGGCTCCGCCATACCGGGCGACGTCTCAGTTCTTGATTTTTTACTGGTCATGGAGTTTCTGAACTGCCCTTAGTCTGACCCGTCACCTAGGACCTGTTTGCCTTGGGTGACCCTACAAGGAGCACAAAGCCCCCGACAACATAGCTCCTAGGATCATCTGGGTACGCAAACTCCCCCACCACGATAAGGTGGCAGCTAGAGGGGGAGTTCACAAAATTAATATACAGGAAATGCTTTTGGTGCACAGGACAGGAGGGTCTCCAGCTCAACTACCACACCCATCTCTGGATGGAGCTGCACCCTAAACAGAGAGAACAAAAACAGAATCAGGCATCAGAAAGAGAAAAAATACAGTATAATTTGTCAGCATCAAACAACAAGAAAAACAGGAAATACTAAGGTGATCGACGGCCACTAGCCCTGAGCGTCACTAAAAGTTTTTAGGTAAATTTAGGGATTACAAATACCTTGCACTGACTGCCATTAGTACACAGAGTAACCAATCCTCCAACATAGCACTTTGCCGTTCCTCACATCTTGTTATCTAGTGCTACGCTTCAAAGTAGGCAGAAAGAAAATGGAATGTAGAGAGATAAATGTCTTCCTTATACAATGAAACACTGTTGCAAATAAAAGAAGAAAAACCATAAGTAGCAAACAGTTGAACATCACAGCATCGACCTTTTATCATCTTTCACATTCCATGATATTTCTTTCATACTTGGATTGCAACAAGTGTGTTTAGACTTCAGAGCACTTGTGCAGTTTCAAGTCATTAGAAGCTCATGTTCAGTTCAGAAATGGATTCATAAACGACCTGGAAATAGTCATGCCCTTGGATAGTGAAACCACCATAGTTCAAATGGATGTATGTGAGATTAGATTTTCTGTCAGTATTTCCAATTAATTATAGCATACAGTGAGAATACCAAATATTTGTTCCTGTTTATTCCTTCATTTGAACATTGTGTCTGTTTGTGAGGAGGCAGTGCACTGTCAACTAAGACCGAGAAGAAGTGTCTGGACCACCTCAAGAAATGTCACAATGCTGTGCATTTTATTCATTTTTATTTAACTGATAGAGATGATGTTAACTGATCAACAAACAAAATACTGTTATTGAGCCAGAGCTAGCAATTTTTGATTTCTAAATAACTGCAAATATGTGTGACTAATAAACACAATAACCAGACCCATCAGATAAACAGTACAACACAGCCAGGCTTACAACATTACATGTAAAACAACAACAAAAACACATAAAACAAACTAACAAATGGAAGGAACCTACACTTGTCAATATAATGCAACACACAAATGCATTACAAAACCACACGTACATAAATACAGTGTCTGAAGAACTGTAATAGTAGTAGAAAATCATGTGGTATGATTATACATAAATCAAATATGGTGTATTTTAAGCCAAGTGTCAAGATTGTATTTAAAAGTTAAATAATAGCATTTATCATGGATAGGCTTATAGGACATTGTGGGATGCACAATACTCAAAGGTTGGGTGGCTAGGAAAGACTTTTTTGATATGCAAACATTTATGGCACATATACACAAAAGACATTCCTGGGTATTTCAACCAAAGGGACATCGTAACAAACATTGACAAAAAGGCAGAATTTGTTGAGTAAGCTAATAAGGCAGACAAGCTTGACATTCCGCTACAGGAAGCCAACAATGAGGAGGACAAATCCCAATAACAATGTTTTATGTGATGGGAAGATGATTTTGTTATCACAGATTTCCATTGCAAAAACTCCTTAAGTCCAGATGTGACGATTGCCAACTTTTTGGCCACTGCAACCAGCATTCAACAGCAAGGCAAAGTGCATCAATGAGAGATCCTACGAGGTGTAGATAATCATTTCCCAAGATACTGAAAAAAAGAAAAATTAACTAACAACATTGTAAGAAACATTAAAGATGTGACTGCATGGAGGTGGTTTGTTTTTTGCTGATGCTGAAACTGCCCAAGGCAGCATGTTGTACATCCACGTACGTCCACGTTGATGCCTGCGCACAATGCGCTACAACCCTAAACATGATATGTGCTGTAAGTAGTCTCTCTTCATTCAATAGGTGAATTATTCCTTTAATTGTTGGATCTGACTGCAAAAACAGTATTACCAAACTTTCTACATCTGTATTGCTCACCAAACATCCAGGCCATTCATTGCCTTTTTGTCATAATACACTGTTGTTGCTTCCATGCAGGAAAATTAAAAACAAACAGACAGGAAACCATTACTGAACTTTCTTTTCCTTGTCAGCTATGTCAATAAACATTACAACCAATAACATATGTAGTAGTTTCTGTAGTTTTCCCAGACACTGACTGACTATAAATGTAGTTTATCATTAGCTGTGTTGGCTATGGAGCCGGTGTACTAGTACAATATGGTGACTCACACCCATAAAACATTGTGACCCAATGCCTTGTTGCCAAGACTGACAGACTTTAATGGAATACTTTGTCAAAAAGGACAATATGATTATGGACACCTTTAGTAAATATGGATTACAAAAATTTCTGCACAAGAAGATAACAGATATACAACACACAGAGCTCTGCAGCATGGAAATTGTGAAACTGTGCAGTTCTCTTTGAATAAGCTACCTGAGCCTTTTCTTAGCTAGATGAGTTGAATAAGTGCCTTTTCTATCTTTGTTCAGACTGATAGTTCAAATCAGGTTGATTGTATAGCTGATTCATATCTGATTGACTGTACACATTTGTATATAGCAAGTGACCAGATCTGATTTCTGTGTCCGTGTTGCAGTTCTCATCTACCGTCTTACCCATATCAGTGGCTACAGTAATAAAAGTCACACACACTTAAACAATGTGTGCAAGATTTAGTGCCACCTGGTGCTGTGGTGTAGATTGTATTCATGTGTGATTCATGGTCCCTTGCCTTCACTTGTCATAAGCAATAAGTATTTTCCTTCATTTTACAAAAATGAGAGTTCTCAAACTCATTAGCCTGTGCTCACAACCATTAGACAGTATCGTGGAGCAACCACTGATTCCTCACCTTTTTTCTTAAGTCTTTCACCTGCACTGCCAAATGCTACAGGCGGAGTTAGTATGTCCAACATGTCAGTGCAAATCGGTGGCTTCCATGGGAGTGGCGGGGGGGGGGGGGGGGCAGCTATCTAGACATGAAGGGCTCATTATAAACTGTGGAAACATATTGATTCATTGCTGCAGGTAATTATGCATGAATGCACAGATGGTAATAAATGCTATAACAGCTGGTGTGGTACTGCTATCCAGGCAATAAAGCTATTTCTGTTACCAACTGGAGATGATTCAGAACTAATCTTTCCTCTTTACAGATGCATGTATTAAGCCAATTAGCTTCATGTGAGGAACACAGGCAAATATCAAATCAAATCAATTTTATTTATATAGCGCCAAATCACAACAAACAGTTGCCCCAAGGCGCTTTATATTGTAAGGCAAAAGCCATACAATAATTACAGAAAAACCCCAACGGTCAAAACGACCCCCTATGAGGAAGCACTTGGCGACAGTGGGAAGGAAAAACTCCCTTTTAACAGAAAGAAACCTCTAGCAGAACCAGGCTCAAGGAGGGGCAGTCTTCTGCTGGGACTGGCGAAATATGCGAACGGCTCTCAAGACGTGCATATCTTTTGTTACAGTTTGTATTGAAATTGTCATATAATTTTCTGTGCCCTGGCATGCCTCCATAGACAAGCATGACACGGCCAAATCTCAACACAGCACACCAGCTCGTCTTCACATAGGTGCCCGCATGATCCCAACTCCTCTGTTATCACTTTTAGTCATATATGGATTGAAGAGGAAGAATGCGGGATCCATCCTGGTCGTGGAACAACCGACCAGCTCTTCACTCTCGCAAGGATCCTGGAGGGTGCCTGGGAGTATGCCCATCCAGTCTACATGTGTTTTGTGGACTTGGAGAAGGCATATGATTGGGTAGCACGGGAGATAATGTGGGAGGTGCTGCGGGAGTATGGAGTGAGGGGGTCCCTTCTCAGGGCAATCCAATCTCTGTACTCACAAAGCAAGAGCTGTGTTTGGGTACTCGGCAGTAAGTCAGACTTGTTTCCAGTGGGGGTTGGCCTCCGCCAGGGCTGCACCTTGTCACCAATCCTGTTTGTGATATTCATGAACAGGATATCGAGGTATAGTCGAGGGGAGGAGGGTTTCCAGTTTGGAGGGCTCAGGGTCTCATTTCTGCTTTTTGCAGATGATGCGGTCCTGTTGGCTTCATCGGCCATTGACCTCCAACACTCACTGGATCGGTTTGCAGCTGAGTGTGAAGTGGCTGGGATGAGGATCAGCACCTCTAAATCTGAGGCCATGGTTCTCAGCGGGAAACCGATCGATTGCGTACTCCAGGTAGGGAATACGGTCTTCCCCCAAGTGAAGGAGTTCGAGGACCTCTGGGTCTTGTTCATGAGCGAGGGGACAATGGAGCATGAGATTGGCTGGAGAATCGGCGCAGCAGGGGCGGTGTTGTATTTGCTCTACCGTACTGTTGTGATGAAAAGGGAGCTGAGCCAAAAGGTGATGGTCTCGATCTACTGATCAGTCTTCATTCCTACTCTCACCTATGATCATGAGGGTTGGGTCATGACCGAAAGAACTAGGTCGAGGGTACAAGCAGCTGAAATGGGCTTCCTTCGGAGGGTGGATGGTATTTCCCTTCGAGATAGGGTGAGAAATTTGGTCATCCGTGGGGAGCTCAGAGTAGAGCCACGGCTCCTTTGCATTGAAAGGAGCCACCTGAGGTAGTTCGGGCATCTGGTAAGGATGCCTCCTAGGCGCCTTCCTAGGGAGGAGTTCCAGGCACGTCCACCTGGGAGGAGACCCCGAGGAAGACCCAGGACTAGATGGAGAGATTATATCTCCACACTGGCCTGGGAACACCTCGGGATCCCACAGTCAGAGGTGGTCAATGTGGCCTGGGAAAGGGAAGTCTGGGGTCCCCTGATACAGCTGTTGCCCCCATGACCCAATCCCGGATAAGCGATTGAAGGTGAGTGAGGAGTGATAAAAAACAAAACCCTCAACAGATTTACAGTAAACACCTACAACAGGTAGAGGTCAGACAGTACAACATAATCATCATAGCGTGCATGCTCTGACTTTGCTTGCTGCACATGCGCTGTGTAGTTTATTTTCCTCTCAAATAATTGTGCAGACATGCATCAGTAACTGCAAAGAGATCCACCGATTTTATGGAGAAGGATGTTCCAGTTGCACAATTGCACCACAATTAGGAAACATCTTCTTCTTTTGACCTTAGCTGGTGCAGTTGTTGGCCTTTGAGCTACTTAAAGTTGTTGACCTCATGTGATAAAATGAAAAAAGATGCCTGAGACTAGAACAAAATGTCCCAGACAGTCGGAGATGAAACCAGGTCAGGAAGTTTGGAGGGAAAGCTGCTGCTTCCTCCTACTGGCTGTTATATGTAGTGTGAATGGCCATTATGTGTTGGACTTTGTGATCTTAACATTTTCACAATTGCACTGTCAGATGCATCTGCTATGAAGCGGTTTGTGTCAACAGTGCTGAAACTTGTAAAGTCAGCTTTGATCTTGTGCATATCAAACACACCCCGAAACTGTTGTAATTCCCCTCCAAACGCTAGTGAAAGGAAATTGTTTTGTTGAGCAGTAATGGGATAAATGAGGCCTGGAGTAAAACAAAAATGACAGTTAAGAAAACTGGAGGGGGATTTTCATTTTGGCTCCTGGCTGATTGGCATCTGTCCATGTCACGTCATCCAGTAAAGGCTCAAACTGTATTCAGTACACAAACATAGGGGATGTTTTGTATGATTTTATTGTTTCATGCATGAATATATAGAATTTTAAGCAGTATTCACAAATTTCATGTCAGTCCAACAAAGGATAACAGTAATAATAATAACTAGAGTACCACACTCATAGGCTGAATCTCAGTTCTACCCCTTGGCCCTTGCCCTTACCCCTTCCCCTCTGTTTTGTGCGGGCATGAGAGACAGAGGGGTGTCTCAATTCTCTTTTTGGAGCGAGGCGGAGGGGTAGGCAGAGGACTACAAACCCCTCCAAATGGAGTGAATCTGGATGCACCTTCCATTTGGAGGGGTAGGAGGAGCTTACTGCTGTCTCCAAAGAAACAAACATGGCACCGAAAGAGCGGCACAAATGAAAGCGGCATTCATTACAAATTACGCTGTTGAGAAAGTTATAACTTGCCAAAAAACTTTACAGGCAATTGCCTATGACAGTAACGTGGATGCTGCTGGATGCATGTTGCGTATACAGTGGTCCCTCGTTTATCGCGGCAGTTACGTTCTAAAAATAACCTGCAATAGGCGAAATCCACAAAGTAGTCAGCGTTATTTTTTACAATTATTATAGCTGTTTTTAGGCTGTAAAACCCCTCACTGAACACTTTATACACTTTTCTCAAAACAGGCATTAACATTTTCTCACTTTTCTCTCCTGTGTAAAGTTCAAACCTTAGTAGAAAAATAAGTCCAGTATTATAGAATGAAACCAAAGATCAAAACCTGTTTTCAGGCCCAAACATTTTTTTGGAGAAATAAAAATAGAACGTTTTCGTATAAATAATTATGATGGCTTTTAAAACTAACAAATTTAATTTTAACGATCAACCTACGAGGTTGGACACATAAGAAATTATTAATAGTGACTCACCAGCATTTCACAGTTCATCTTCGTCCTGGCACCACTTCGCTGTCGCGTCTTTTTCCACTGAGTGACACCTCGGTGCAGGTGTCTTTTTCCAAGTGAAGAACACACTGATGGGTACTTGTTGGCGCTCTTTTTTCTTATGGGCGAGAAAATTATAAACAGGCACACGCAGAACTCAATGCGCGTGCTCTCTCCTCGTCCACTGCCTCCGGTGTTACCGTTGCGGGCTACGGCTGTGGGCCCCGCAAAGAATCCAAGTCATTAAAAAGATACAAACCTTTCTCAGTGGCCACGGAGCTCTGCGGCTGCGGTTACCGAGACCATGCAGCGCTGCGGATTTTCCCGCGAGAAGTCGCACTTACCGAGCCCGCAGACTCAGTAAGCGCATCGGAGGCAGTGAGAGCAATCACGGTGATGTCGACCGGTGCCGCAACCGGCCCGTCTGATAAGGACGCAGAACACAATGCACTGTAAAAAAAAAAAAAGAAGCAGCAGCATGCAAAACTGCACTAAAAAAATCCGCAAAACTGGGAGGCCGCGAACGGTGAATCGCGTTATATCGAGGGACCACTGTATTGTCGTTCTGAAGAATATTGTAACTTCGCCCGTGCGCTGAGGCGTTATAATACATATACACACGAATGCTACAATAACACACTTTTATATCTCACAATGGAGAAAATTGTGATAAAGGATAAGCACGTTAATTTGAATGTTCACATATCTTTGGATAATATCAATCCCTGCTGTTGGATTTCAAGGTCTGTAACGTGTGTGTATTTTGTAAACAAACAGGGAGCCCTGAGCGCACTCGTCTCCTAATAAGCTTTCAGGTAGAAAATGAGAAGTTTCATCAATGGGAGTAAGTTGGAAAATATATACACACACATGTATATGTGTAACACATAACCTGACGTCCTAATAGACTATTATTTGTCAAGGAAATTTCTAAAGGAAATAGGGCTGGATGCAAAAAATGGGAGAATTTGAAAAAGAAATATAAGGTTAACAGAAATAGATGCAGCCCATAACATACATACAGGTGCTGATCATATATTAGAATATCATAAAAAAGTTGATTTATTTCAGTCATTCAATTCAAAAAATGAAGCTTGTGTAATGTATACATTCATTCCACACAGAGTGATATATTTCAAGTGTTTATTTATTTTAATTACTAATTAATTAATTACTAATCAATCAATTAATGATTAATCAATTAACAATATTAATTATTACTATTATTAATTACTAATTCATTAATTATTAATACTATTAATTATTATTATAAATCGCAAATTAATTTAATTAATTGTTAATACCACAAAATTCTCTGACATGATTGCGATGTGTTGAAGAAATCTGTGACTTCTATTTCTTTGCATTTACGCAGAAAGACGATAAAATAAAAAGAGCAAACAGGCTACTGCAACAAGTTTCGCTTCGGTTGCCATGTTGACGAACATTTTCTATGAAGACGGCAATTTGAGACAGGCAGTTTTTTTCCCCCTAAGGCGGAGGGGTGTCTCAATTCATAGGGCTAGAGGCATACCCCTTCGCCTTACCCCTTGTTTTAAAGGGGTAGGGGTAGGGGTAGGGCCAAGGGGAAGGGGTACAAAAGAGAATTGAGATTGGGCCATAGAGTGCAAGCCTCCACCAAGTCTCCAATTCCACAAAATTTTACTTTGCAAATTTTACCAGTTAGAAGTGGATTTTTATAATCTAAAATAGATGTGATCAAATGTCAGGAAGATGTATTTAGTTCATGCACTTGAATCAAAGTTTTTTGTGCTTTTGTCAGGGTTTTTTTTAAACTTTTTTGGTTGTCTTTGCTATGCAAAATTTCTCATTCCTTTTTGGCAATTGGTTTCCAACTGATAATTGGTAGATAGACAAACAGGCATAACATTAGAACCTCCTTCCAATTTTGCTGGTGTAGGTAAATCCATAACAGAAAAAAATGAGAGTGATTGAGACACTTTTGATTGAGATAAAATGCAAAACGGACAACAAATGGGCTTTTCAATATTAAATTCAAATCTCCCACAAAATCCACAAATTTTTCAGGTGATAGTGAGTGCCAGTCTGCATCTCACTTTCAAATATGAGCATGATTGGTGCACGTTTGATTAATGTATATAATGTAAAATCTAATTTATATTAGCCAAGTAGTCTCTGTGTGCATGTGTGCGTGCGTGTGTATGGCTTTGATCATGCCGAAACCGGGGAGAGCTGACATTTGCCGTTAGGTATGCTTATGTATTTTGGGTCAGTGATCAATGTTGTGAAAACAGAAAGTTGACAGGACAAATATTTTTGGAGACATTAGTAATTTTATTTAACCAGTAAACAATGGATGTTGTGATGCAATGCACCATGGGAGTTCTGGGTTTTGGGGAAGAGTCCTGTGTGGTACTAATTTCTCTGTCCCCCTCCCACTGAATTTCAGACCGTTATCGCCCGGACCAGCAACGTGTGTGTTACCCTCCTGCCTGTTCCCACAATGTGCCTGTCCAATCCTGCACACATGCGAGCACTTGATGCCTTGGTGACTCCCCTGATGACTCCCTCAATGATAAAACTATTTGACTTTCAAAACATATCTACTGTGGAACTGCTCTTGATTATTTTGTTTTGCACGTGTTGCTCATTTACTTAAAAAAAAAAAATAGCCAGCATCTCAGGAATCAATCCAGAAAATGAGATGCGTGGTATCAATCATTATACAAATTTAAACTGTAGTTAGTCATACATAATCAATAAATGCATAGATGCATATAAAGTGACACAAACACAAATCCAACACACACGTGTTCCTAATTTTTTGGACAGTAGCTGCCAGTTTTTTTTGTGACTTACTGCAGTGTCTGAAAACACAACTTTTGACATGAGCACAAACGCACAACTGTGTAAAAGCTACAGGACACATTATCTCTCTTGTGTGAGATTTGTGAAGATACCAAGTCCTTCAACCTTAGAAGTCCAGCGTGCATGCATGTGTGCGCATGCATTCACATTATCTCGCTGTCATAGTGATAACAGCCTCTTATCGCTTATCGTATCCTTCACAGGCGTCTCAGACACTGTGTATCGTTGCTTTTTTTGGAGGGGGGGATTGGGGCTGCCTGCATATGAAGGTGATATACAATACCTTCTGCTGTACAGTTTGATTATTTTGACATAACACAGCACAAGATGTCAATTTGTCTCAAGCAACAAATTAAGTTATTAAAGTGAAATATTTGAAACGGCTCCACGGCTGCTTTGGATTTTAGTTGATTAACTGGTTTTCTGCTTCACTTTTTTCTGACTGAAATAACCTGTGCTGGGTGTCAGATTAACATTATTGCCACTGACGGCTCTAAGGTGCAGCTTGATGGTGCTGCAGCCCCATTAGGAATTTCAGTATTCCCACCATAACTCTACAAATCATTTGAAATTTGCCATTTGAAATGCTGGGCCAGGCAACACGGTGGCTTAGTGGTTAGCACCGTTACCTCCCAGCAAGAAGGTCATGGGATCGCTTCCCCTATGGGCTTTTCTGCGTAGAGTTTGCATGTTCACATGGGTTCCCCCCCCAGTGCTCCAGCTTCCTCCCACTTGCAACGACATGCAGGTTAGGTGAACTGGAAACTCTAAAATGACTGTACTGTACGAGGTCTGTTAGAAAAGCATCGGACCTTTTTATTTTTTGCAATAACCCTATGGATTTGAATCATGTGTGATTGCATCAGCCAAGCTTGAACCTTTATGCGAATGCGTGAGTTTTTTCACGCCTGTCGGTTGCGTCATTCGCCTGTGAGCACGCTTTGAGTGAGCACTGGTCCTCCCCCCTCGTCAGATTTTCATTGTGAGGAAAATGTCTGAACGGCTGGAGCAGCGCTGCATCAAATTTTTCCAGAAACTGTGAGAGACAGCCAGGTGGACACCATTTGGAAAATTCAGATGGCTTTCAGGGACGATTTTATGGGCATCACACACATTAAGGAGTGGCACAGCCGGTTTAAAGACGGCGCACAGTGGCGGAGGGCGCGCTGCGCTCCGAGCGGTGATCGACAGGCTGAAACGACCAGATCATTTCCAAACTGAATGCTGTGTTGATCCGGAACGTCTTCTGACTACCAGCGAAATGGCAGAAAAGATGGACATCAGCACTTTATTGGCATCCTGTCCAGGGTGTACACTGCCTCACACCCTATAACTGTTGGGATAGGCTTTGGCCCCCTGTAATCCTGAAAAGGACCACTCACATAGATCTGATGGTGTCAATTGTGCATATCAATGTTCGTTACATTTACCAGATTTACCATAACTTTGGCATCATTAAAAGTATTTTTAGTTGTAAGTAGGGAAATTCTAAGGTCCCCATTTCTTTTGAATTCAACACTACATTTGAGCCCAGTGGAGCACTTCCTCCTTTACATCTTCCACAATTTTACAGAGTAAACTCATTATATTTGTCATGGAATTCATCCCAAAATGAATATTTTACCAATAATATGCATATGTCGGGGACATGAACGAGTGAAGCTTGTCAGCATCTCACCATGTCATTTAGGTTCTTAAGACTTTATTTTGAGTAAATGCTTCAGGGGAGCATTAGCATGGAAAAAAAACCCAGGGGGCAGGGAGGGGGAGGCCTCTGCCTTTTTAAGGATTTTTGTTGTCCTATAATTGTCCTATAGGTCCTTCAGACTTTTTTCAGTAAAATAGTTCTTGGGAGCATGAGCATGAAAAAGTATTGGAACACTTGGAATTTCACAAATTTTAATTTGTTTATCTCATTTTAAATACAAGAAATACAAAAAAAATGAAGAATTAAAATTTCTAAAATTATCTTCCTCAAACTCAAACTGAAAGCAAATCTCTAAAACTTGATAAAAACCTGGAAATAATAATCAGTTTTATTGCCAGTTTTCTTTAGACAAGTCAGGGGATGGAAACATGAACATTTCCAAGTCACTGAATATGTCTTGGACTTTATTTACATCAGTTATGAAGAAATACAAAGGTTTCTTTCACCAAAACATCAAATCTAGGCTTTCTTCTCACATGTACTTTCTGTCAAATTGTAGCTGAACTTTCAGGTCTTCTTTTTAAGAAAATCCTCCTCTATACCACTTCATCAGGAAGCTGGATTTTATATTTTTAATTCATATATATCAGGTTGTACTTTTATACTTTTAGGGCAATTGAGAAACACTGAGGAGCAGCATTTTACATCTCATATATAGTGCAGCAGATAAGAGAATATTTAGAGTGGAATCCTTCAAATGGTGATACAAGCATCACATTTGGTAGAAATAATCCATAGACATTAACTCTTTAAAAAAAAAACACTTTGGCCACTTGAATTTTCAATACGCAGCCAGGTAGGGGTCAACTGAAGAATTACACAGGGGTCTAAATCAGGGGTGGGCAACTTGTTCCAGAAAGGGCCAAGTGGGTGCAGGTTTTCTTTGCAGCCACTGATTCCACCAGATGATTTCACTGATTAATATCACTTTGAGCAGATCACCTGGTGGAATCAGTGGCTGCAAATAAAACCTGCACCCTCTTGGCCCTTTCTGGAACAAGTTCCCCACCCCTGGTCTAAATTAAAAGATGCTCCAATCATATAGAAAACTACACCACATTATTTGCCTGATCATAAAGATTCCAAAAAGGTTAGTTTGGATAATCTGTGACTGAATGTTATGGAGTCATGAGGTAAAAGCAGCAGGAATGGTGACAAATGTCAGTTTCAGTTTGTACAGGGGTCAAAAGTTAAAGTTGCTCCATTAATTTATAGCTCCAGCTGTATTTGTGCTGAATTTGATGCTTGTATCAACATTTGAAGGATTGTTTCAGTTATCTGCTGCACTAACAAGCCAACAACAATAAACCTCCTGAATTAAAGGAGAAATGCTGCTTTTAACAACCTGGACCTCCTTTCTGACATAAAATACGGTCGTTTACTCACCAATATAAGTTTGGTGTGATTAGAAGTCCATAGGTCAAATGACGTGTTCAGTTCAAATCTGGAGCAAATATTTTTCTGGTTCTTCTAAGGTGGATTAGACCTTTTTGTGGTACAGAGCACAAACTACTGGACAGGAGGAACCTAGCAGTCAATGTGACTCACTGATTTGAAAATGCAGCTCTTTCAAACGGATGTGTGGTGTTGTGACATGTCAATCATTTGTGTCCAATCAGATTTCAGGAGAGTCCAGTGAAACCCCAGCCTCTGCTTTAGCTCCACCCATGCCAGGAAGTGTTTGACATTTGAACATTTCCTGTTTCACTGTGACTGATAAATTGGCACTTCCTGTTTGAGTGTGAGCTTGCCAATGAGTTCCCGCGAGATTCCATGGGATCTCGTCTCTCAATCTTGGAAGTGTTTGACATTTGAACATTTCCTGTTTTACTGTGGATTTGAAAATTGGCACTTCCTGTTTAGGACGCCCTGTACCATAAGTGAACTTCGCAACACTTCGCTCATATTAAAATTATTTACAATTTGCGATGTCAGTCAGTCCAGCCTCAGTCATTATCAACTATGCCAGAGAAGAAACCAAATTCATCATCAGTCATGATCATCTATAGCTGAGGAGCGATTCTGCCATCTTTTGAGTCTCTCCAGGTTAGCCTTTTTATCCACCCTAATAACGCACCTGAGACTTGCACACCAAGCATCACTATCAATGCATACAGTTGTCCAGCTAGCAGGGTTTATTTGGACGTTTGTGAGAACTCATTTCAGAACATCCTCGCACCTACGTTGAGGTTGACCAGTTGCCCTTGAACCATCTTTGAGAACACTATGGAGAATGCACGGAGGTAAGTGAGATTTTGGCATTTTGTGGAAATGCCCAGCCCACTTGAGTTTAGTGAATTTCAGGATACCTGATAGAGGTCTGGACTCTGTAATACGAAAAAGGTCCTCATTGGTAATCTTGTTTTTCCAAGTGACACCAAGTATAGCTCTTAAAGATCTTGTGTGAAAAGCACTGAGGTTCTGTTCTCTATATATACTATAGTATACTCTTACGTTTGTGTAAAAGAAGCAATTTGTGATATAACACATAAATAAATGTGGAATAGAAAAACAAAATTATTTCTACACAAAATACATTTGATCAATTTTGTGAAAAATAAAATGGATATCAGAATAAAATTTATTGCCAAATTTATTAATCTATTAAATTTATTAAAAGTTCACACATACAAGGAATTTGATCTGATGTTATTAATGCATAAACAAGAACAAGAAAAGAAAAAAAAGACACTTCTGTAAGAAGTAAAAGAGTCTAATTGACAACTGATTGAAGTACAGATGTACAGTACCTTTCAGTGCAGGCATGACCAACCTGTACTTTGTGGTAGTGGGGGTGTGGGTACGGTTCACCTGTATCCAGGCCTGTGCATTTACCCTAAGATACAGATTTGAACATTTGCTATAAATGTGGGCACAGAAGCAATAAAAGAACATTAGAACGTTGCCCCACCTAAATCCACCAAGAAACCTCTGGGGCCGCCAATGTTTATTGTTTCACTTCCATGCTGTCTGTAGTGTTTAACGCCCACAAAATGCACAGAAAAGAGAGGGTAGTTTTCAATGGCACCACTGTTCAGATGTCTTGCACTCACTCAGGCGTGATCACCGTCTTCCAGCACGTGCAACATCACAGTACAGTTTTCTGCAGGCAGAGAATGTGCAGGAGAGGCACTGCGACGCAGGCGATGTGGGATTAATGTGTCGCTGGATTCTTCGTCCACAACCTCTGTGGTGCTGACCTGCACACGAGCCATGAGCACAGTCGCTGAGAGGGGTTAACAAGCAGAGTAATTAAGGAATAACAGTATCTGCCAGCACCTTCTTTTTCAGCCTGACTTTTTCCTCCTGAGTCCCTCCAGCAGCTCTACTTTCTCTCTCCAAGAGCCCTTTGTTTGGCTCTGTGCTCTGCTCTAATCTGCCATGTCGGTCGCCTTCTAATTCAGGCACTCATTATGGCAGTGATTATCACAGTGCACACTGTGTGAGCTGAGAAGTGACGGTGACGGTGCATGTTGTTGAGCTATTCACGTGGTGTGCAGCTTGTGCTTAAAAAAAAACGTTTATATATATATATATATATATATATATATATATATATATATATATATATATGCAATTCGTAGCATCAGGCATGAAGTAAAGCTTACCTTTAAATTAACCAGATCATATGGAACTGAACTGAATAATAATTATTAATAATTATTATTATTTTTATTTAGTTTACCTTAGTGATCTTCCCTCAAACTGGTTCAAGGACTTTTTACGTAAATAATAAGACATGGAACGTGGCTTAACTTGTGATTCTATGATTTACATATGAAGTTTACATAGATTATGTTGCTGCACAGTTAAGGTTTGTGGTCATCAAAGGCAATCTATACTCACGTTAGGTTTGTCCAAGTTCTGTAATTTATGATGAATCCAGGGTTTTTTTTTTCTTCTATTGGCTGCCACCTTTCATTCAAGATTGCCCCAGCGGATATGGTACAGATCCACATGTTGATTTGGCAAAAAAATTAAGCTGGATGCACCTTCTGACCAGTGTTGCCACAGTTACTTTGAAAAGTTACTTTATTATTTACTTTTTACAGTTACTTTATACAGTTACTTTATTAGCAGCTGCGGACAACTTGTCAGCAGCTGCGGAATGTAACCAATAAAGTAACTAGTAATCTAACTTGGCTATTTTCAAGATTGAGTACTCAGCAAAGTAACTATTACTTACTTTGCTGATCAGTTACTTTGCTGATTACTCAATCTTAAGAGTAACCATGTTAGATTACTAGTTACCTTATTAGTTACATTACTCATTAGTTACAAGTTGTTGGCAGCTGCTGATAAAATAACTGCATAAAGCTGCTAATGAAGTAACTGTATAAAGTAACTAAAAGAGTAATCTAATAAAGTAACTTTTCAAAGTAACTGTGGCAACACTGCTTCTGACACTAAAGTAGTTCAACAAGAACAAGGAACCTAATGTAAATACACTCACTTGCCAATTCATTGGGTACACCTTGCTTATACGGGGTTGGACCCCATATGGCCTTAAGAACTGCCTTAATTCTTCATTCAACAAGGTTGAATGAGATGTTGGTCAATATTGACATGATAGCACCATAGCACCATCCACATAACTGCCGCTCACTGTATATCCTCTGTTTTCCAGACCATACTCTATAGACCCTAGAGATAGTTGTTTGTGAAAATCCCAGTAGAACAGCAGTTTCTGAGATACTCAGTCCAGTCTGTCTGGCACCAACAACCAAGTCACTTAAATCTCTGTTCTTTACCATTTTGATGCTCTGTTTGAACTTAAAGTTATAGGGCTTTTCAAAATTTCCCCAAACTGTAAAAATTTAGTTTCTACCAAAGTCCAAGCATTACACTGTAGGTTTAATTTTGGAACATGTTGCCAAATTACAGCTCATTTTAATGAAGAGGACATATTTATCTGGGGGGGAATTCCATAGTAAATATAGTCTTTTCCTTCATCTCCGTCATGCAGACTAACTACAGGAGGATGCATGAGTGTGCATGTGTGAGGTTTTGAGATTACCTGTGACCCATCTTATGTTAACATCCACAAGATTTCTTGTAAATGACTCCCAAATCTAGCACATGTTGGTCATAGCATCTGATCCCTTGAATTTCACCCCCTCGGGGTTGAAGTTCTAAACTGTTTCCAGGCAGCATGAATTTTAATCATATTGGCAATATCATATTATGAATCCATCTAAATATGAGAATACAATTTTAGTGATGGCAAAAAATTATGTCCATGACTTAAATCTTTTATTTAAAAAAAAACCCCAGTAGTGCTATAACTTTAAGTAAGTCATTTTCACTATGTCTATATGCCTAAATGCATTAATTTCCTGACATGTGATTGGCTGATTAGCTATTTGTGTAAACAAGCAATTGAACAGGTGTACCTAATAAAGTGACCGATGAGAGTATACTGACCGAAGGAACAAACCGATGTACCCTTTAGGAAACCCACATAGAGACGGGTACATTACGCAAACTCTACACTGCAGTTAGGAGTTATTTAGTTAAGAGTTTATTTATTTACATCAAACCACGCACTAAAATATACAAAAAAATAAAGAAGAAATATTAAATATACATAGGTAGGATGTAAGGCTGTCCAGAAATAACTTAGAAGGTAATCTAGCTGGACAGCTGAGAATTAGTTATAAAATAAACCAAATAGAGATCGCACAAGACATAACTATAAAAAAAATAAACATGTGCATTAGCCAACAAATAACAATGAAAATACACCCACGTAATTTTTGATAATAATGAAAAATGAAGATATAATTTTGTTTTTAACTGAATATTTAAATTTGCCAAAATTAAAAATAGAAAAGAACTGATAGACACAAAGTAAGGGGCTTATTTCTGTGAAGTAAAATTACAAATTACATTGAAAAGAGGTTTTTGTTTGACCAAATATGTTTATTTACGAGTATTTTTGACTTTGGGATGTCCTTGCTTGCTCTGAGTTGCCATGGCAACCATCTATACATACTCATGCACAGCTCCTGGTGTTCCCAAGTGATTTCCCAGAACCAGGAACTACACAGCTTCTCTTCGGAGATCTGAAGGGATCATGTGTGCTCAGGGCAGTGTAGCTGGGCTGGAGCAAGTTTCAGTGAATACAGCAAACAAGTAAAAACAAGTACTCAAAGTGTGCAAACCCCGCTCCTTACGTTTGACACTGAATGAATTCCTTGTGATTTGATGATATTATAATAAATGGATCTGTGTGACCTTTGAAGTTTAATAAATTCTGTCAAAAACACATTCTCTAAGACATAATCATATTAAAACATTTTTATTGGCTCCAAACAGTTTACTTTGGTTATTACCTTGACCTTGACCATTCAAGCTTACCTAAATTCAAAGGATGCACTACCAAAGGAAATGTGACACTGGAATTTATATTAGTGTTTAATAGTGAGCACTGGTGTAGCTTTAATTGGCCCCTTGGGAAACCAATTTTTAATACTCCCTTATTAATGTAATATGTTGGTGTTTTGCCAAAATTTTGATTGTGGCTTGTGAACTTGACTTTTAACCAATTTTTCTCAAACTCAGACCACTTTGTCCTTGGCTGACCCTCAATAATTTCACCACATTCCTTCCAAATTTATTAAAACATTTTCACCTTATTATGTTCACACATGGAAGGACTGTTCTCCCCATGATTGCGTGGGTTCTCTCCAGGTGCTCTGGGTTCCTCCTACATCAAAAGACATGCAGATTAGGTGAATTGGAAACTTTAAATTGTCCGTAGGTGTGTGTGCGGATGTGAATGTGTTAGTCGGTCTACATGTGGCCCTGCAACAGACTGGCATCCTGTCCAGGGTGTACCCCGCCTCATGCCCTATGACTGCTGGGATAGGTTCCAGCTCCCCCTTACCTGATCTTGGATAAGCAGTTGAAGATGAGTGTAAAATGTCAACCTTTGATTCAATAATCCAACAAAACCTAAGGTAAAAAGAAAATTATGATTTAATCAAAATTTCAATTTTCAATTTCAATTTATTTTCATTTATATAGCGCCAAATCACAACAGAGTTGCCTCAAAGCGCTTCACACAGGTAAGGTCTAACCTTACTAAACCCCAGAGCAACAGTGGTAAGGAAAAACTCCCTCTGAGGAAGAAACCTCAAGCAGACCAGACTCAAAGGGGTGACCCTCTGCTTGGCCCATGCTACAGACATAAATTACAGAAAAATTCACAGAAACAATTCACAAAACAAAAATGTCTCATTTAAAGAGGCCATGCACACAATCCTGGCCCAGCATTTATTGTTACATTTGACTATTTTCAAAGTCCTCACAATTCTGTTTTTGTTCACACACAAATCCCCTCTGTTATAAACAAACTTTATGTGTGGAACATTTAATTTCAGACTATGTTTGAACTCCTGCATACGCTGTGAGACATGTCCATTGCACACCCACATGTTCTGTATGAAAGACTGCAGCTAGTCACACAGAAACTGTTTATTTCTTACAGACTTTTTACATTTTTATGTTTTGTTTATGGGATATATTTAGCTGCAGACTTTATTATCTGTTTGTAAGACACCTGATGACTTAAAAAAATAAAAATCTGGCACCAATTGGTGTTAAATTTTAACAACACATGAAAGCAGATGGTGTTATGTAACATAATGAGTAAATGTACTGTTTAAAATGCATCATTTTAAAGTGTAAATTAAACAACCATTGCATCAGTAACCCAGATTTGATTACTGGCACTTTGCCAAAATCAGATTGCTTGTTTATTAGGCATAATTACAGATCTCAACCCTATTTTAAAGGCATTTGTTGCACAATTTAAATATCTGTGGAAGTGATTATGAGTAATTAGACTCATAATAAGATGGTCAAGGTCATGATAAACATTATGAGCCAGTTGGGAGGAATTCATCTTGCAGTACACATCAAAGGATGCTGCAGCATACTGGCAAAAGCAACAACATCAAGTATGCCAAAAAAATAAACTGAATACTGTGGTAAACATACGTGACAAGTGTCACATTAATTTCAAAGCATATGCAACGAAAATACAATCATTTGATTTGTGGAGTTATGGTGCCGGTTCTGTGGATTTAAGGTGCAACTGAAAAAGAATCAAACACATACTACTGTGCAAATGTGTGTTTATATATATATATATATATATATATATATATATATATATATATATATATATATATATATATATATATATATTCAAACACATACTACTGTGCAAATGTGTGTTTGAATATATATATATATATATATATATATATATAAATTGAGGTAGGAAGCATTTATGAACCCCCAAAGATGAAAATTAATGAATATGTAGCTTTTTATTGAATTCTCAGCATGTTCAACTCAAGAGCAAGATTATTTTTCAGTGTTACCACGTGGTGGCAGTAGAGAGCAGTGTTGCTGTCTGTGCTGATGATCTCATCCCTCCTGTTCCCCCCAAATATTAAAGTGAACTGTGCTTCTGGGATAAGCCAGTTTCCTATTTGCTGCAAGTGCAGTGTGAATGAGACATATTTAGAGAGCTTCCAAGCTCAGCACACAACAAACAACAAACAACAACAACAATGAAAGGACTGTAAAGCTCACAGACTCCTCTCTCCTGTTCAAGTTGAATTTTAAAAGCATTTTCTCCAACAATGACAACTTCCAATAAACTGAATACACTCGCTTTTGAATGTGTTTGGTCGCATTTAAGCAAGTCGAAGCACGATGAAAGAAATAAGAGACCTTGATGAGGCCTTCTGATATGGCACACTGACACTGTGTGCAATAGATGGTGAAGATGAAAGATGTTTGATGAATATAGAAAAAAGGCTGAGCGGTACAAATGTGTGCACGGCGACGCACCATGACAACAAGGCTAAATGTTCCCTTCTTTTGCCCCTTCATTATCTTGCTTCTCATAGAGGTTGCTTGTGAAAGAGGCAAGCGTGGGAGGACATTGTGTCAAAGCCTTGCAAGAATTTGTCCACTAGTTAGAAATGGATTTAACTTTGTGTGTTGTCTCTGTGTTACACTTTAGTTAAGGTGCAGAAATTTCTCCTTTAACTGTCAAACATCCATTTAACAGATTTTTTTTTTTAGTTTCCCCCACACGGTGCAGGAATTCCATCTGACTTCGACATGGGGCAGCGATCAATTACTAATTCACACACAAGTGGACAGGAGTCTTCAGTCAGGCTGGCAACTCAAGGGCACTAATTCAACAAGCGCTCAGCCTGTTTGTATCCCAGGCGGCTGTGCGTAAAGATCCACACTGACCACACAAATCCGACGTGATTAATGTCCCCCATATGTGGGAGTAGAGTAGCGCAGATCGATAGACACTTTATTGATAGGGCCCGCCAAATAAAGATGACATTTGCTTGCTTTAACAGATATTTTAATTTGTCATTCTAAGTGAAAAGGTAATTCATTCTCAGCAACGGAACGCCTCCGTAGGTCATGCCGAGGGCACTCGGGAGAGAAGAGGAAGCCATGCGGAAAAGAGGGAGAGCAGCAGACAAATGCGCTTTACCATGCAAAAAGTCACACATGCGTGCACATGCGCACGTTTTTGTTTACCCTGTCCTGTGTTTAGAAGAAAATCTGCTGCGATCGAGCAGCTCCAACATCAAGTTTGTGCTGCCTCAAAAGCACAGACGTGCCTTTGAGGCAGCACATGTCACGCAGGGAACATTGAGCCATCAAGCCAGGCGGCCGGAAGCATTGTCGGGAAATTACATGCGGGGAGCTTGTGATTTGGCCTTGGTATAACGAGGAAGGAGAGAATAGAGCATTTGGGTTTTCAAAGCTCCAAAAAAAAAAAAAAAAAAGGGATTCACACATCTGGGGGAGGCTTCTCTTTCTTTCTCCGTCCACAAACAATTTGTAGTAGAAACTGAAGACAAAGCCACCTCCCCCCATCACCACCAGAGCCACCCCCCTCCCCATTTGCTCTCTGTCATCTCATCCTGTTTAATTCCTCGTTCTCAGGGCCCTTCTGCCCTCCCCTCTGGTATCAAATGCTTTGTGATCCGTGCATCAACACACTGCGATATGAGGCTTCTGCTGCTGAAAATGTGCTCATCGGTGGCCGGATCAATAGGGGAGGATTCTGCGCATAAAGCGGCGGTGGCAGATGAGAGCCTGTGAGAAAGGCGAACGTGACCTTTGGAGAATACAATTTGAAACATCTCTCTGACTCGGGCTAAGTTAACCCTGGCATCACGCTGCGCCTGCAAGTTGTAGATCGTTTATTTTCCTGGACAGTACCGATTGGATGGAGGTGGGAGGGGATGCAGAGGACAGCACGATACATCAGCGTGTTGTGCTCAGAGATTTATATATATATATACATATATATATATATATATTTTATTAAAAAAAAATCACATCTCACTTTCTCTTATCTGTTCTTAATTTATACCCAGTTCTGTCGACTCCTGATTCCCAAACTAGTGTCCAAACGCCCTGAGTAGGATGCCAAACATCACAGGAGACAATGTTAAACAAAATCATCATAAGACACTTATTGGATGCTCAAAACAAACTCGTGTGTTGCCCGTGGGGATCCATGGGCTCTGGATTTGTTAAGGTAATCATAAAAGTTGGAATGGCGTGTGAGTCCAGAATGTTTTTTAAAACCTTAGACCTCAACAATTTTTAGAAGAACTCAACCCCTTTTTTCCTGTTAAGAATATAATTTTTTATGTTAATTTACTGTCTTAATGTATTTATAAATTGTTTAGGTTCTTTTTATCATATACACATTATTATTATTATATTTTAACATCTATTTTATTATTTGATTTTTAAATGGACCACAATGGAAATGAGTGTTTTCACTTTATTGTTTATTTTTAACGCATTTACATTGACAATTATATTATGTACTTACATTGAACTTACCAAACAAAATCACGCACGCACACACTCGCTCACACTTTTAATATAAAGATGATTTACCGCCCCCTACTGGAATGTCAACATGACATATCCGAAAGGGAGTAGGAAGAAGCCTATGCTTATTCCTTCCTAGCCCTTCCTGTGTATCTAAGTCCTTTTCTTAACATTAGTTGATTTCAAAATACTCTTTCAAACAAATTTGCAACTAAATGTATGTAAATACCTACTAACATCTCATGATTATGCATATTTACAGACAAAAAAGAAAGCAGTTCATCAATAAATAAATGTAAGTAATAAATGTATACGTGAAACAACTGGTGACCATCAAAGCCCTTCATCCCCCCTATACCCTGTGAAAACCATGTTTTTGTCCCCCCGTTTGGACTGAGTCATGCTTGGACATTGCTTTGGACATGTTGGGTCCCTGTGATCTTTGGTACCTGCCTGTGGCCATCGAATATCACAATGGCACGTGTAAAATAAATAAATTAAGATAAGACTTTATTGATCTCACAGTGGAGAAATTCATGTTACTTCAGCTCTTAAAAAAAGACACACAAGATGGGTGCGAGTGGAGGAAAATGTGCATCAAACAGCGTGTGCAAGGATAAGCAATAATAATGATACTTGTAATAATGCAATAAGATAAGAGAATGAGGTAGAAATAGAATATATATATATATATGTGTGTGTGTGTGTATATACACATACATATACATACTGTATATATGCTGCATGGACAATCAAAACTAATTCAACTGATTTTTATTTTCTCTTTGGTTCAACCAAAGAAAAAAAGGAGAATAAACCACAGTTAAAATCATATATGTGTTCAAGTTAATTGAATAAAACAACAACAACAACTAAAAACAAATCACTTTACTCTTTTCTCTGTGTGTGGGAGGAGCGAGGGTGCAAAGCTGTAGAGGTTGTTTACGGCGTCACACTTAAAGCGTTGTGGTGCCGTCCGAACACAGTCTGTTTCCTGATGTCTATTTACATCCTGTCCACCAGAGTCGAGGTCTAAGTCTGCACCACCCCAATGAGACGGTGACAGAAAACCAATATTTTTGTTCTCCCTTAATGATTTAGCTTCTTGGTCTCTCTCACACAAATATGCAGTCTCTCATTCACTCATTTCTTTTTACCTGCACCAGCTGCTGAAATAACTCTCTCATTACGAATATTTCAAAGGTTAAAGCACTGATGCGCACGGGCACCATGGAAACTATCAATCCATAAGGCGCTCGCGGTTTGTCAGGTGTCCTGATGGATTTAACAGCTTGACGTGCTCCGGGGGACTTTTTATTTTTCATGGAAGATGAGCGTGCATTTGAAGTCGAATGCAAACGCTGCTGTCCTTCCCCTTGTCAAACAGCGGGGGGCAGTGTTCAATGAGGTATGGTACGCCGGTGACTTTTTGTCCTTTCAGAGACTGATGGGGCTGCTGCAGTCTTGTCTGGAGGAAGAAAGAAGAGGGGGTGAGAGAGAGAGAGAGAGAGAGAGAGGAAGAACAGACACTGCAGTGCTCAACACAAAAAAAGTGTACGACAGGAAGCTGGCGGATTTACATGTGCAGCCGTCTACCTTTGTTTTACATCTCAATTGTGTTTGGACAAGCCGCGCTCTACATGTGTAATTACCACTGACACTGTTACTTTTTCCAGACACGGGTTCAGGCCTCGGCTGGGTGATTAGCATGCTTTGTGTCTCTGGGGCGCCCATAAATACAAAAACCAAGAGCCCTCAGCATGTTTGCCATATATTTGTTTCTCATTTTCCCTCAGTCCCCATTAATACCAACTTACTGCTATTAAAAAGTCTCAAGGACAAAAGGGGATTCAGATCTGACACTTATTTTCTCTGTCTCACCAAACTACCAAGAGACGTGTGAATAATTCTGACAGATTTGCTGTCTACATTTCCTGGTTCCGGCGTTTTCAATACCGTATCACTCAAATCACAAATCATTTGATCTTCCATTCAGCTGGGATTAACGATAACAACTACATTCGCTTGAACAGAAGGATTGACACTAACGTCTACAACAAACCATTCTTGGCAAAGATTACATTTTCGAGGAAAATTAACATTCATTGCCACACATCTGAAGATGAAATCAATTTTTCTGCTTCTGTCACGTCACGTTATCAGCCCTGAGAAGCTAAACAGGCGGCGCAAAGTGACTTCGTCTTCGATGTGGTCCAGAAGCATTCCAACACATGCAAATGTGTGTAATAATGTTTGCAACTTAGATGTGCCACATATGCAATATTCATGTGCTGGTTTTGTCCATCATGGGCACAGAGTTAAATGATAATCTCACAGAGTTCTGGATTAATCTGGTTTTATTCACACTTGATTCAAACAGTTCTTATATGATTTAATTTGATTGACAGCATCACTTAAAACACTGCACAGATGCTTTATGTAGCTATTAAAAAGCCTGCAGTATTTGAGTGCTTAATAAATCTGAATGCCAATGAAGAAGCAAATTTGTAAACAAATATAATAATAAAATAATAAATAAATAAATGTAAAATGTTTTTTTATTTTTTTTTAAAGAAGCTCATCAATGGTCAAAAATTATGTTTCACTTATTTATTTATTTATTTATATTTATATAGCGCCAAATCACAACAAACAGTTGCCCCAAGGCGCTTTATATTGTAAGGCAAGGCCATACAATAATTATGTAAAACCCCAACGGTCAAAACGACACCCTGTGAGCAAGCACTTGGCGACAGTGGGAAGGAAAAACTCCCTTTTAACAGGAAGAAACCTCCAGCAGAACAAGGCTCAGGGAGGGGCAGTCTTCTGCTGGGACTGGTTGGGGCTGAGGGAGAGAACCAGGAAAAAGACATGCTGTGGAGGGGAGCAGAGATCGATCACTAATGATTAAATGCAGAGTGGTGCATACAGAGCAAAAAGAGAAAGAAACAGTGCATCATGGGAACCCCCAGGCAGTCTACATCTATAGCAGCATAACTAAGGGATGGTTCAGGGTCACCTGATCCAGCCCTAACTATAAGCTTTAGCAAAAAGGAAAGTTTTAAGCCTAATCTTAAAAGTAGAGAGGGTGTCTGTCTCCCTGATCTGAATTGGGAGCTGGTTCCACAGGAGAGGAGCCTGAAAGCTGAAGGCTCTGCCTCCCATTCTACTCTTACAAACCCTAGGAACTACAAGTAAGCCTGCAGTCTGAGAGCGAAGCGCTCTATTGGGGTGATATGGTACTATGAGGTCCCTAAGATAAGATGGGACCTGATTATTCAAAACCTTATAAGTAAGAAGAAGAATTTTAAATTCTATTCTAGAATTAACAGGAAGCCAATGAAGAGAGGCCAATATGGGTGAGATATGCTCTCTCCTTCTAGTCCCTGTCAGTACTCTAGCTGCAGCATTTTGAATTAACTGAAGGCTTTTTAGGGAACTTTTAGGACAACCTGATAATAATGAATTACAATAGTCCAGCCTAGAGGAAATAAATGCATGAATTAGTTTTTCAGCATCACTCTGAGACAAGACCTTTCTAATTTTAGAGATATTGCGTAAATGCAAAAAAGCAGTCCTACATATTTGTTTAATATGCGCTTTGAATGACATATCCTGATCAAAAATGACTCCAAGATTTCTCACAGTATTACTAGAGGTCAGGGTAATGCCATCCAGAGTAAGGATCTGGTTAGACACCATGTTTCTAAGATTTGTGGGGTCAAGTACAATAACTTCAGTTTTATCTGAGTTTAAAAGCAGGAAATTAGAGGTCATCCATGTCTTTATGTCTGTAAGACAATCCTGCAGTTTAGCTAATTGGTGTGTGTCCTCTGGCTTCATAGATAGATAAAGCTGGGTATCATCTGCGTAACAATGAAAATTTAAGCAATGCCGTCTAATAATACTGCCTAAGGGAAGCATGTATAAAGTGAATAAAATTGGTCCTAGCACAGAACCTTGTGGAACTCCATAATTAACCTTAGTCTGTGAAGAAGATTCCCCATTTACATGAACAAATTGTAATCTATTAGATAAATATGATTCAAACCACCGCAGCGCAGTGCCTTTAATACCTATGGCATGCTCTAATCTCTGTAATAAAATTTTATGGTCAACAGTATCAAAAGCAGCAATGAGGTCTAACAGGACAAGCACAGAGATGAGTCCACTGTCTGAGGCCATAAGAAGATCATTTGTAACCTTCACTAATGCTGTTTCTGTACTATGATGAATTCTAAAACCTGACTGAAACTCTTCAAATAGACCATTCCTCTGCAGATGATCTGTTAGCTGTTTTACAACTACCCTTTCAAGAATTTTTGAGAGAAAAGGAATTAAAAAATGTATTTAAAAAACAGGTGAAAAACATTGATCATATACAAGCACACATCTCTATCCAGTGTGTGTGTGTGTGTGTGTGTGTGTGTGTATGTGTGTGCAACATTATGCTTGTTAAACTCCAAATTAAATAAAATACCAAACATCTGTATAGTTTATACAATTCTGTCCAAAACTGAACCACTTTATCTTTGACTAAAATGCAACAGATCCACTATGTTTAAACTATATTGGCTATAACCTGTTTGACTTAAACACTAATTAACCTTGAGTTTGACTTTTTTAATGTTACCCAAGGTCAAATTATCTGACAAATAGGAATGCGATAATTTTTGTGTAATTCTAATTATAGGTGGATCTGTAACCAATTACTTATAATAGTCTTTCATATTAGGCCCTGCCCTTGATCAAAGCATCTTGTCTATATCTGGAGTTGGTCCCCATGCAGTTGGCAGACTTTGGCTGCCAACTGCCAGATTTGATTGTTTGTATGTGCAATGGCCATGCGGCACAATGCTGTCCTTTCCAGGGTGTACCCTGCCTCACACCCTAAGACCACTGGGATGTATTCAACACCACTGAGCCCAAAGCAAATTTCCATAAACAGACAACAAAGTATATGGCATCACATCATACCCCCGCCTCGCCATGTGACTTTATACCTATTTTTTTTCTATCTATCTATCTATCTATCTATCTATCTATCTATCTATCTATCTATCTATCTATCTATCTATCTATCTATCTATCTATCTATCTATCTATCTATCTATCTATCTATCTATCTATATATATATATATATATATATATATATACACAGGGAGACACACAGGACCAAAAGCATCCCTGCATCCACTACCGTGTGCAGGTTTAATAAATACATATGAAACACAAAAATAATATATTGCATAATTACTTGAATATGCCAACTAGCAGGCTTACACCCTTAAATGTATGGTTAAGCATTTGAATTGGATTCAAATCATCTGATGACATGGATGACAAGTGCTCACATACAGTAGTATAATTTTCAATACTTCAAAAGTCAACCAATTCCTCAGGAAAGCACAGACCTGGCAACATGGATCTAACACCATAGTAGCAGACCTTAAATTATTACAAATTTTGTGGCATACTTTGATTTTTTTTCTCTGCCATCACAGTCTCTCACCTGCCAATCATGATGAATTATGCAATGTGGGATTTATCAGTCAACTGTACTGCATGCATGGCAAGATTTTTATGAAGGCAGCAGATAATGAGGAAGTATTTTGTAGCTTTGCTTGCTGACCACAACTCACATTCATAAATAGGATGAGCCCTCATGTTGTCCAGTGAATTTTAGACTGTATCGTTCAAGTAGTAACAATAATATTAGCTGTAGTTATTCAGCTGAATAGCCATCATCCTACATGTGTACAGCATCAGAGTCCAACTGAGCTATGCCACATACCGCCTCTGCAGTTGGGCTCAGGCACAATAAAGGGTCACATTAGCCATGGAAACTCTGCTTTAGGGGTCAAACATACTCAGACATAGTACGGATTGCCTTATGTGAGTATGGCCTAAGCATGTAGAACATTGTCAAGCCAGTGATTCAGGTGTCTGTTATTGCTGGATTGGTTGCACAGCTGATTGAGCTAATCAGCTTTTGACAGAGCATGGAGAGGTGGAAAATGTCTTGGTTAGGTGGTGTAGAGGAACATCCACTGGTCAGCTTGAATAATGCTTATTTGTCTTTATATTGTCTTTCATGCCTCTTCTTGTGTCTTTGTCATGCAGTCTGCACTGCCATTGTATCCTAATGCTGCAATATAAATTAGCTTCCTTGGCTTGAGTGCTGCTGCACAAGTGCAGCTCTACTAAGCAGAGTAAACACACAACACACTTACCTTCAGCTTTCACACAGAACATATTGTCTGTGCCGTCCTGGCCAACTGCCATTTCATCCAACTCCCTGCTTTCACTACAGAATAGAAGAGCACAAAGCAACTCTGCGACTCTCGTTTGTTTCCATTCTCACTTGTTGGTGTTGTCGCTGTTCATGTCTGATTTGAGAATACACAGAATACAGTACATTGCTGTCTGTCACATGCTTAATTACATGCACAGCCACAAGATGAAAATTTAATGATGTGGTCAATACATAAGACTGTGTGCCTGCAAAGCCTGAGAACACTGGTCACAGTGTATCCACTGTAGAATTAGTTCATTTTAAAAAGAGATGAAACATACAGCATATGCTGAGGTCCTTTACACACTGCTGCGTTTTCAAATAAGAACAACTAATTGTCCATCTGTTTTGGCTAATACGGTCATTTTATTTCTTTCTTACTAATTAGTTAATTAATTAATTCTAATTAATTATCAAATCCTACTGAATGAATTTATTTATTTATTGCACAGTATGTAAAACAGTAAAAAAAAGTCCAGTAGAGGTAAGTGGCACTCTTTGCAGCTTTGAGTTTATCTTTTGTAGGTTTGAAGCCAATCTGAGTTGAGTTTGAATCAAAATCAAGAACTGCTGCAACCTGTTACCATGTGTTACGATTAATGGCACGTGTTGTTGGTGAATTATCAGGAACCATTTCGCATGGTCAAGAATAATGTTCCGCTATGATGCGCATTATTGTGCGGAACAGCACATTGTTACATTCTGTCACATTGTGATTGAGGCAAGTTGTCTCCACACGGTATTCATCCTACTGTCAGCTGCTGAGCAATTCAGATCCCTCCAGTTTGCTCCTCAAAATCTAGATTAATCCACAGCAGAAGAACTTTGTGATTGCATGCTTAGTTGGGCTCTGTGCCATGGAGTGGCGCAGAGAGGAGGAGGAGATGGAGAGAGCCAGATGTGTGGCTCCATGTGGCTCTCGTCTTGCTCATTTTCCCAAACATCAGGCACAGCAGCAGCAGCAGGTGGAAAACCTGCAGGAGTGCGCTGATGAGCATTGGAATGAGACTTTTAGCCAACTTGGCATCACTGTCCTTCAGCATATTGCAGCAATGAAACTGAATGTGGTGTAGCAGGGTTTAATTGTGCGCACATCAGAGAAGAACACTGTCATGCTTGAACATGTAACGTGTAAACGCAGCATTAAGTTGTAGTCACAATTAACCAGCGAGAAGAATATGTTCGTTTTTAAGAATCAGCGACACCCCCCAGAGGGTCTTGACAATTTCCGCTGTTTGTGTGTCAGTGGTGCTCACTCGTAAACTTTGATATTGGGAGATTTTAAGTATGTATCGGGAGGTCTGGAGATAATGCTCCAAATCAGGAGACTCTCAATGATATCGGGAGAGTTGACAGGTAAGAGATTGCTAGGTAAATTCAGGATCACAAACACAAAACAAAAGCACGAAAAATAAATACATAATAAAAAATAAAGCCCCAAACACTGTCATCGTCTTTATCAAAAGCAGTAAATTGCAGTTTTAGAAGTCAGAGTTTTTCTCTGTATTCTATTTTTAGAAACGGTTACAGGAACAGCTCACCCGTGTTGCATTCAACGGGACTGGTAAAATCTACACCTCACCCATTGCATTGAGCTTCCCCACTGAAGAAAACCCATGTAAGTTTTGGCTTTACATATTGGGAACAGTGGTGGAAATTTCTTCAGTCTATTCACATGGATAATAGCAGGAAAATTACAGCTGAACACTTTGTATGCCAATGTGCCATTCATCTTCGGCTGCGAGTGGCCATTTCAGTGAGATACCAACTGTTGCTCGTTCATGTGGTTGATCACTAAGGCTGGGCATACACTGTACGGTATTTTCATTCGTTGTACTTGGCTCCAGCTCAAACTGTGCGACAAAACCGCAGGGGTTAAAAGTTCAGAGCGCACGATTCATGTTCTCACGGTGTACGGCCCAATGCTCTGATGCGATCTGACTGCTCACATTGTATGTTCAAAAACCACACGTCGGAAGCTTTTTTCTTTAAAAAAAAAAAAAATTCATGCCTATCAGCGCGCACAGTGAGTGAAATCAGGTGGGGGGAGACCGAACGTATATGCACGCGCGCACACAGCAGACAGCAACATGATTCATGAGAGGACGGTAAAAAAAGAAAACATAAACATTTATAACAGGTGTTGCTACTTACACTGTTGTATAAATAAACTATATTTCATACGGAGTCATACAGCTGTGCAAGGTGCAGCAACTTACTCCCTCATCTGTCATAAATCCTGTTGTTGTCTGCTGTGTGTGTGCGCGTGCATATACGTTCAGTCTCCCCCACCTGATTCCACTCACTGTGTGCACTGATAGGCATGACTTTTAATATGATATTAGGTTATTGCAAGGGAACGCAATAAAAAAAAAAAAAAGACTTTACATGAGATCACTGTTTGCTCTCTCCGGCATTTGCTGATGGACAGTGTGTGAGGTAATCAGCGCGTAGACGCTTGTAGCGCTGCTTCAACAGCGTGGAACCCTCACAAGTCACGATGGCCGACCAAAATATCAAACAGGTCTGATTTTCATCCGACCATACGATTCCCGATCGGGAGGTGGTCGTGAAATGTTAAATGCAGCTCGTTACTCCATGTAGACTGCACGATGCAGGACGCACGATTAAGCTGAAACTTGGCGCGATCCAAAAAATTCTCTCACGAGTGAAAAATCAGCTGAAAAAGGGCCAAAACTCGCACAGTTTAAGCCCGCCTTAAGTCGCACATCCGACTGTTCTCCAATAGTCGTGACCAGTGAGATAGAACACTAAGCCACCATGCTGCCATGACTATAGAAAACAAGTAAAGGTGCCTACATTCATAATCACATGACATACATTAACAAATGTCTATGTGTATCTTCTTGCTGGCCTCTACTGGTGGTTGGCTCTCACTGCGGTATTGTATCACTTCCTGTTCCGGAGCACAGCGGTGTTTTTCTGTATCTGTTAGCTGTTTAATCTGCGCAGTTAGATTGATCTAGTTATCTAGATTATGATTTGTTTCCCAGTATAATCTTTACGTGCCTTAACTAAAGCACTCCTTCTGCTGAATCACCTCTAAATTATTTACACATTATTCACTTTGCGTGTTTTTAGGAATCCGCTAGCTTAGCGTAGCTACTAGCTCTTAGCCGATTTAGCATGGTGGCTTCTCCTGTCTCTCCCGCACTTTTCTGCTCTGGGTGTGAAATGTTTAGTTATTCCTCTGCCTCCTTTAGCAGTAACAGTACTTGTAATAAGTGTAGCTTATTCGTAGCTTTGGAGGCCAGGCTGGGCGAATTGGAGACTCGGCTCCGCACCGTGGAAAATTCTACAGCTAGCCAGGCCCCTGTAGTCGGTGCGGACCAAGGTAGCTTAGCCGCCGTTAATTACCCCCTGGCAGATCCCGAGCAGCCGGGAAAGCAGGCCGACTGGGTGACTGTGAGGAGGAAGCGTAGCCCTAAACAGAAGCCCCGTGTACACCGCCAACCTGTTCACATCTCTAACCGTTTTTCCCCACTCGACGACACACCCGCCGAGGATCAAACTCTGGTTATTGGCGACTCTGTTTTGAGAAATGTGAAGTTAGCGACACCAGCAACCATAGTCAATTGTCTTCCGGGGGCCAGAGCAGGCGACATTGAAGGAAATTTGAAACTGCTGGCTAACGCTAAGTGTAAATTTGGTAAGATTGTAATTCACGTCGGCAGTAATGACACTCGGTTACGCCAATCGGAGGTCACTAAAATGAACATTAATCGGTGTGTAACTTTGCAAAAAACAATGTCGGACTCTGTAGTTTTCTCTGGGGCCCCTCCCCAATCAAGACCGGGAAGTGACATGTTTAGCCGCATGTTCTCCTTGAAGTGCTGGCTGTCTGAGTGGTGTCCAAAAAAATGAGGTGGGCTTCATAGATAATGGGCAAAGCTTCTGGGGAAAACCTGGTCGTGTTAGGAGAGACGGCATCCATCCCACTTTGGATGGAGCAGCTCTCATTTCTAGAAATCTGGTCAGTTTTCTTAAATCCTCCAACCGTGACTATCCAGGGTTGGGACCAGGACAGCAGAGTTGTAGTCTTACACACCTCTCTGCAGCTTCTCTCCCCCCTGCCATCCCCTCATTACCCCATCCCTGTAGAGAAGGTGCCTGCTCCCAGACTACCAATAACCAGCAAAAATCTATTTAGCATAAAATTCAAAAAAGAAAAAATAATATAGCACCTTCAACTGCACCACAGACTAAACAGTTAAATGTGGTCTATTAAACATTAGGTCTCTCTCTTCTAAGTCCCTGTTGTAAATGATATAATAATTGATCAACATATTGATTTATTCTGCCTTACAGAACCTGGTTACAGCAGGATGAATATGTTAGTTTAATGAGTCAACACCCCCGAGTCACACTAACTGTCAGAATGCTCGTAGCACGGGCCCGGGGCAGAGGATTAGCAGCAATCTTCCATTCCAGCTTATTAATTAATCAAAAACCCAGACAGAGCTTTAATTCATTTGAAAGCTGAACTCTTAGTCTTGTCCATCCAAATTGGAAAGTCCCAAAAACCAGTTTTATTTGTTACTATCTATCGTCCACCTGGTCGTTACTGTGAGTTTCTCTGTGATTTTCAGACCTTTTGTCTGACTTGGTGCTTAGCTTCAGATAAGATAATTATAGTGGGGCGATTTAACATCCACACAGATGCTGAGAATGACAGCCTCAACACTGCATTTAATCTATTATTAGACTCTATTGGCTTGCTCAAAAAGTAAATGAGTCCACCCACCACTTTAATCATATCTTAGATCTTGTTCTGACTTATGGTATGGAAAATAGAAGACTTAACAGTATTCCCTGAAAACTCCCTTCTGTCTGATCATTTCTTAATAACATTTACATTTACTCTGATGGACTACCCAGCAGTGGGGAATAAGTTTCATTACACTAGAAGTCTTTCAGAAAGCGCTGTAACTAGGTTTAAGGATATGATTCCTTCTTTATGTTCTCTAATGCCATATACCAACACAGTGCAGAGTAGCTACCTAAACTCTGTAAGTGAGATAGAGTATCTCGTCAATAGTTTTTACATCCTCATTGAAGACAACTTTGGATGCTGTAGCTCCTCTAAAAAAGAGAGCTTTAAATCAGAAGTGCCTGACTCCGTGGTATAACTCACAAACGCGTAGCTTAAAGCAGATACCCGTAAGTTGGAGAGGAAATGGCGTCTCACTAATTTAGAAGATCTTTCACTTAGCCTGGAAAAAGAGTCTGTTGCTCTATAAAAAAAAAGCCCTCCGTAAAGCTAGGACATCTTTCTACTCATCACTAATTGAAGAAAATAAGAACAACCCAGGTTTCTTTTCAGCACTGTAGCCAGGCTGACAAAGAGTCAGAGCTCTATTGAGCTGAGTATTCCATTAACTTTAACTAGTAATGACTTCATGACTTTCTTTGCTAACAAAATTTTAACTATTAGAGAAAAACATTACTCATGAACCATCCAAAGACGTATTGTTATCTTGGCTGCTTTCAGTGATGCCGGTATTTTGGTTAGACTCTTTCTCTCCGATGTTCTGTCTGAGTTATTCTTCATTAGTTACTTCAATCCAAACCATCAACAGGTTTATTAGACCCATTCCTACCAGCTGCTCAAGGAAGCCCTACCATTATTTAATGCTTCAATCTTAAATATGATTAAATCTATCTTTGTTAGTTTGGCTATGTACCACAGGCTTTTAAGGTGCAGTAATTAAACCATTACTAAAAAGCCATCACTTGAACCCAGCTAATCTTAGCTAATTATAGGCCAATCTCCAACCTTCCTTTTCTCTCAAAATTCTTGAAGGGTAGTTGTAAACAGCTAACTGATCATCTGCAGAGGAATGGTCTATTTGAAGAGTTTCAGGTCAGGTTTTAGAATTCATCATAGTACAGAAACAGCATTAGTGAAGGTTACAAATGATCTTCTTATGGCCTCGGACAGTGGACTCATCTCTGTGCTTGTTCTGTTAGACCTCAGTGCTGCTTTTGATACTGTTGACCATAAAATTTTATTACAGAGATTAGAGCATGCCATAGGTATTAAAAGGCACTGCCTGCGGTGGTTTGAATCATATTTGTCTAATAGATTACAATTTGTTCATGTAAATGGGGAATCTTCTTCACAGACTAAAGTTAATTATGGAGTTCCACAAGGTTCTGTGCTAGGACCAATTTTATTCACTTTATACATGCTTCCCTTAGGCAGTATTATTAGATGGTATTGCTTAAATTTTCATTGTTACGCAGATGATACCCAGCTTTATCTATCCAGTGAAGCCAGAGGACACACAACAATTAGCTAAACTGCAGGATTGTCTTACAGACATAAAGACATGGATGACCTCTAATTTCCTGCTTTTAAACTCAGATAAAACTGAAGTTATTGTACTTGGCCCCACAAATCTTAGAAACATGGTGTCTAACCAGATCCTTACTCTGGATGGCATTACCCTGACCTCTAGTAAATACTGTGAGAAATCTTGGAGTCATTTTTGATCAGATATGTCATTCAAAGCGCATATTAACAAGTATGTAGGACTGCTTTTTTGCATTACGCAATATCTCTAAATCAGAAAGGTCTTGTCTCAGAGTGATGCGAAAAAACTAATTCAGTGCATTTATTTCCTCTAGGCTGGACTATTGTAATTCATTAGTATCAGGTTGTCCTAAAAGTTCCCTAAAAGCCTTCAGTTAATTCAAAATGCTGCAGCTAGAGTACTGACGGTGACTAGAAGGAGAGAGCATATCTCACCCATATTGGCCTCTCTTCTTGGCTTCCTGTTAATTCTAGAATAGATTTAAAAGTTCTTCTCTTACTTATAAGGTTTTGAATAATCAGGTCCATCTTATCTTAGGGACCTCGTAGTGCCATATCACCCAATAGAGCGCTTCGCTCTCAGACTGCAGGCTTACTTGTAGTTCCTAGTGGTTTGTAAGAGTAGAATGGGAGGCGAGCCTCGCTTCAGGCTCCTCTCCTGTGGAACCAGCTCCCAATTCAGATCAGGGAGACAGACACCCTCTCTACTGTTAAGATTAGGCTTAAAACTTTCCATTTTGCTAAGTAGCTTATAGTTAGGGCTGGATCAGGTGACCCTGACCATCCCTTAGTTATGCTGCTATAGATGTAGACTGCCTGGGGGTTCCCATGATGCACTGTTTCTTTCTCTTTCTCTTTTTGCTCTGTATGCACCACTCTGCATTTAATCATTAGTGATCGATCTCTGCTCCCCTCCACAGCATGTCTTTTTCCTGGTTCTCTCCCTCAGCCCCAACCAGTCCCAGCAGAAGACTGCCCCTCCCTGAGCCTGTCTGCTGGAGGTTTCTTCCTGTTAAAGGGAGTTTTTTCCCTTCCCACTGTAGCCAAGTGCTTGCTCACAGGGGGTCGTTTTGACCGTTGGGGTTTTACATAATTATTGTATGCCTTGCCTTACAATATAAAGCGCCTTGGGGCAACTGTTGTTGTGATTTGGCGCTATATATGTAAAAAAAAAAAATTGATTGATTGATTGATTGATTGATTGATCTTGCAAAAGATAACCACTACATCATAAACTATATAAAGTCTTCTAAAAATGCTTCCTTAATTCCAACCACAAACACCAAATATATAGGAGCTGTAAGCGGCTGAGCTAAATCTAAATCACATTTCACTTTTCTACTTTCCTAATGATTACTTTGTCAATACTGTTCATTCATTTTCTAAGTACTGATTCCCCAGATGCTGAAGAGGATGGTTGATGGTCAGTGAGTGAAACTGGTTTGTTGTGTCAGTGAAGGTCTTTATTGGTTTTATGTGGTATGTCATCGGATGTTATGTTCAGCCTCCGCTACGTTGCTTTAATTGTAAGTGGTTTTGGCATGTAGCTGTGGTTTGTCAGATTAAGCAGCGTGTGTGGTGTTGTGGTGATGATCACGATTATCGAGAGTGTGGATAGGGAGCCTCAAGTGAAATATTGTAAACTATGGAAGGACCCACAGTGCTGCTTACACAGGTTTTGTAGCAAGAAAGAAGGCTGAAGTAGTTCAGGAAGAATGGGGGTTATGTATGCCGAAGTAGAAAAGCGGGGGAATGCAGAAAGCAGCACCACCTGTTGCAGCCAATTCTATCACCACGGCATCTATCCCCCACATCATTGGAGGTCTGGCACCTGTCCATCTTGCACTAATTTTACTGAAGACATGTTGTTGGTGTCCAAATCAGCTTTTGTATTGTTCATGGTGAAGGTGGTTAAGTGTGGCACAGAGTAGATTGAGAGGATGAAAATATTGTGAAGACAGTGAATCGGTACTTCGGCATCAGGAAAGTAAGTTTGGAAACAGTTAAGGGTGCACTGGGTTAGGGAGAAGGTGGTTGCTAGATGCCTCTTCAGACATTTTGCTGTTGTGTTGTTAGTCTCTCAATGCACCCTCCTGTCCAGATGTTGGTGGTAATGCACCTTTCGATTGTTTTCCAATTACCATAAGACTGAACAGAAGAAGAAGATGAAGAAAAAAATATTGTATAGAATCTTTCGAATGATGTCACAGCTGAAGGTGTTAACCCAACCCCATCGCCGTGTTGGATTACAAAAACTCAATGTGTTGTGATTGTTGTGAACTGTGAATTGAATTTTTGTGCTGTTGTGACCTGTAGCAACAGGGGTGATAGAAATGGACCTAAAAAGTGATCTATCAGTGACTTATCACCTCGGCCAGAAAACAAAGAAGCTGTTTCAACATTGTAAGGATTAATGGCTGGCAAGGATTGGAAGGCCTGATATCATGGAATCCAACTATAACTACAGGTCTAGTGATCATTTCATGCATTGTGCATTGATTGAAATTGTTGTTAACATGCCAACAATTTATGACAAATTAATTTCTCATTTTCTGTTGTTTTCTATTGAACATTTATGTTTGCTGCAGTTTACTGTAGTGATCTGCTCTTTCAGCCTGATCCCGTCAGATCTCAGAAGCTAAGCAGTGCAGGACCTGGTTAGTACTTGGACGGGAGACCTCTTTGGAACACCAGCGGCTGTGTGTGTTTCTCCAGGTAACACTGGAGTTGCATCAGGAAGGGCATCCGGGGTAAAACCTGTGCCAAATATCAATGCTGATGTGGTTGTATCCGCTGTGGCGACCCCGAACACAAAACGGGAGCAGGTGAATGGACAACCACTGCATAAAAACAGCAGCTTGCTTCCAGAAAGTAATTCACACCAAGAAATACCTTTGAAAATGCGCAAACAAATCACACTGTATCCAGCAAATTATTATTAATGACCGTATGAAGAGGAAAAGTGCACAAAAAAGTAAAAGCTCATCCCCTCACTCTGTGGACCCCAAACAGAACATTTGAATCATCCAGAATTTCCAGATCAACAAACAGATCATATCGCCGATTGCATCTTTTTGTTACAAGGACTGGGTGAAAACATATGGTAATTCATAAAATCCCTATTGCAAACAGAAGGCCATGAGTCAATATTGTCACTGAAACACCACTGTCCATTGTATTAGGATTCAGAAAGTCGAAATGTACACATTTTTGGAAATAGGCATCCTTGCGAGGAAAGTGAGTGAGGAAAATACCCTTGTATTCATTGTTTCTGCTTTCAGCCTCAATAGCACACCACCAATCATTTTGGTCATGTTACCCTAGACGTCAAATGGCAACATACGATTTAGCAATTAATATACTAAGGCTTTATTGATGTATCTAATGCAAAGAAGTGTGTCTGGTGTTTTGCAAATTCCTCCTATACACTTATACAGAACTGTTGCTCAACATAGTTGATGGGAACCACTGATTATTAGGGTTGGGACAACTAATAAACATCATTAGTCAACTGGTCAGGTACCATTACTCATTGACTAGTCGGCAACAAAATTTGACATTGAATGAATTAAGCCGGTTTCGAGTCTTCATGGTGAAAGTCAAATGTGACCAGTGGTGTGCACAGCTAACCAAAAAATTAGCTTTGATAATAGATAATGAGCAAACTGAAAAGTTATCTTTTATAAAACTAAACCGATAAGCCACCCGAAAATTTATTAGACGCTACAGATAACCGATAACTTCCAGTATTATCTCCGGTACACTTGCAACTACTAACAAGATGAGTTTGAGTTTTAACACCATGATCACTTCTGGTAGCATCAAAGGCAACTACAGACCCAAACAATGAGTCAGCACTTCTGTCTTTGTGCACCCTGCCCATTGCTGGAAGCTCCTGTTTATTATGGAGCTTCCAGCAGAGAAGCAGTTGAGAGGAGCAGCAAAGCTCAACTCTCTACTCAATAACAGCAGTGCAGACGTCTTGGAAAATAAAGCAGTGCTGACTTATGGTTTGGTTTATAAATAAAATGAATACTGATAGAATAACTCCATTAATGTTAATTCTGTCATTTGTACAAAGTTCAAATATAGCATATATCTTTTAATGTTGAATAATGCACTAATTCTGAAGTTTTGTCACAAACACAGACAGATGCCAAAGGGATTATAGGTAAAATGTGCCTCCACTAACATGATTGGTTGACTCTTTCATTCTATGTAAACCAACACATTAATGTGACGTGTGTTGTGTGTTTACAGATAAATGTGCTTTTGTAAAATATGTTGTTTTTTTTGTTGTAAAAAAAGGCATTTTCAAAAAAAAAAAAAGCCAAGTTGTAAATAGATAACCATCTGATATAACTGGTGTCAAAATAAATAGAACACTGCCATGATCTACTGGTGCCCAGATGCTCAGTACCTAAAGCCTGGTTCACATGGCAGGACAATTAGGCTGATATCGGACCCGATCTTCCCCTTCTGACAATGTTAAGGACGCCCCGACAATCGTGATGATGTTAAAGATAACCTTATCAGATATTCCTGCTGTGGTGTGGTGTGTTAAGAGCACTCTGATCTGCTCGGAAGGATGTCAGGGGCGCTCCGATCGCAAATCAGTAATATTCAACATGTTGGATTGTCTTGGTCCAATATTGCAGCATGTGTTGTGTCCTCCGACCACAAATGAGCATGCAGCCTGTTGAATGTGATGTGTACCCAATCCGAAAGTGAGGTGACAGATGCACAGAGCGGAAAATAAAATCAAAACAGCTGTTCTGACTTACCAGAAAGTCCGGTGGTTGCGCTGTCTCCACTCCTTTAAGGAACGCCTTTTTTTGTATTGTTTTTTCCCTCTGTTTTAAATAGTCCAAAGTACGAGTATCTCCGTTTGTTTACTCTGAAGTCACGTTTAATCTTGACAGAGTTTCCTGTCTGAGCTGGGAATGTTCGTGTGTGAAATCTGTCCATGTGTGGTGCTGAACACCACACGCACTGTACAACCAAACCTGTTAGTTCTATGATTTTTTTTTATCTTCACGTGTGTGGTCTCTCAGGTTTTAGAAACCTAAAGATAATTTTAAAATCCTGTCGTGTGAACCAGGCTTTAGGGTGAATACTGCCATGAACACTACTGGCCAGTAGATGGCAGAATAGACCGTGAAAACTTGCCAAAACAAAATTCCAGATAATCTGTGTCTGCTACATTTAAGTGGGTGGAATTTAATAAATGCAAACTGAATTTCAGACATCTTATATATATTACTCTGAAACAAAGACAACAGACAGTGTTTGACATAAGCATGACTCTAAATAGCAAACAGGAATCGATTGTAGTGATACCAATTGAAAATAATGCAGAAGCAACCTCAGCTTCTTCTGGCATTTTTACATAAAACAAACACAATATAACAATGTCTATAAACTCAGAGAATATATTCATGAGAGTTTTAGGCACAATATACAAAGAATGTAATGCTGTTGTCCGTGTGGAGCCTGATCAGAGCATTTCTTCTGTGAATGTACTGACATTACCCATAATGCATTGCTGGGCATAGCATCTCCACACTAAAACCTTCAAAATGAGTGCATTACTGTAAAACAAAAACATATATCTGATATTTTCACTTTATAAAACTTCAGACGTGACGTTAATTTAAATAACCTGTCCGAAATTAGTTTGATTAAAAATTTAACCATAAGTTAAAACTGTATGCCTCTGGATGACTTGGGTGATATTGCCAGCGTATCAGTATGGGGTCAAAAGTAATGAGCATTTTTCTTTTCTGGGACCAGTTTTCTTTTGCCTGCAGAGGATAGAGCGGTTTCTTTTAGAACCAGCTCTCCTCTGTTTATAGACGATAGAACTATGCATCTACTATGAAACACTTAACAGGTAGGCACTCAACTGATTTTAGATTTCATAAATGTTTGTTTACTACGTCTGCAAAAATACCATAGTGGCCTAAAAATTATTTGACCAAAACTTCGATAATGGTTTTCAAAGTTATCTGAAAATCTAATCCGATAATGAAAACCTTATCTTCAATAATTAGCGATTAGCGGAACTGTGCCCACCACTGAATGTGACATTTTACAGTTTTATAAATTGCTAAAACACATTTCACAAAACTCTCCCTCATTTTCTCAAAACACACTTTTCTAAAGCTACATATACAAAACCACACCGTCTCTTTTCAAAACACAAACTGTCACACCAAAAGAATGTAAACACTATTGGCATCATTACACACTCCATCAAAACAACTGAAAACACAATGTTCAGTGTGTGACAATGTCCTCTTTACGTTTGTTCGCAACTGCCAAAGCATAGTATCTGTATCTGAACAGTATCTGTTCTCAAAATATATTACTGTAGAGTATGTAGCATTCATAGATTTGTGTGGTTCATATGAGCAGTATGTAAATCTACAGAGAATACAGTATGTACACTACTGTACTGTTATCACAACTCAATGCAAACACTACATAGGATCCATTACACACAATACTCATTGAAGACACAATGTTCAGGGTGTGATGGTTTTTCATTTATTGAACTATACCACACACACACACACACACACACACACACACACACACACACACATATACACATTCACACACACACTCACACACACACTCACACACACACACACACACACACACATCATTGTGTGGCATCACGTCGTCGAGCTGGGTCAGGCCACAGGACCTCATCTACGTTGCAGGCATAATGGTGCGAGTTTGCCTTGCTCTCCCTCCTTGGCCTGCTCCTCTCTCTCTTCTTGGCCTGCTCCTCTCCCTCCCCTGACTCTAACTCCTCTTCCTCTGATTCTGCCTCTGTCCATTGTCATCCTGTATATGTTTGGAACCTTCACCAAACTGTGCACTCTGAACTGGCTTCTATAGGTGTGGTCACATTTGCAACATCATTATGAGACAAAGGAACACCTCCGTTTCGGAGTGCCAGACAACAAGTTGGGACATGTCGAGCTCTTCACAATTTCTCTTATACTCACTCAACTGGTAAGCACTGAAAGCTGAGATAGGTATGTCCCAACTTGTTGTCTGGCACTCCGAAACGGAGGTGTTCCTTTGTCTCGCTCCATCAGCGAATCGGTCGTGACGCGCGAAGCCTCCGCGCGGCTTTCCATGACAAAATCTTTTGTTAAAAGTGAAATCTGATGGAAAATGGCTGATGTCCAGCTCTTGTGATAACCAGAGAAATTGCACACGATGGTCCCAGCTCCACACAGCCATCCGTTTAGAAATGATGTGGTGGTTTCTGCCTCGTTGTCGCAGCTCGGAGCGTGGCGCGCCGAGCGCCATTGTGGGCCATCCTTAAAGCTGTAGTAACACTCCTTATTCTCTGTGAAGCCCGTAAATTTTCACAGAAAGCCAGATAAATTTTTCGAATGGTTTCCAGCTGCATGTCTCTAACAGTTTCTGAAAAAATTCTGATGGAAAAAAAGCCCAAATCATTCCGCCATTTCCTGACAATGGAAATCTGACGAGGAGGCTGGACCACTCCTCCCACAAGGCGTGCTCACAGGCGAATGATGCAACCGACAGGCGTGGAAAAACTCATGCATGCGCATGAAGATTCAAGCTTGGCTGACATAAAAACATATGAATCAAATCCATATAGTTTTTGAAAAAAATAAAAAGGACCATTACTTTATGGACAGACCTTGTAATTACCTTTTTAGATGGCTCCAAACAGCATTGATGGCTGGAGTGGTCCTCCGTGACTCAGGAAGCGATTAGAGCTGTTTTCAACAGACAACTAGCAGTGAAAATGATTCATCTGCTGCAAAATTATTTTATATAGCCAGCATCCAGCGCACAGCATGTGGCAGCCAGTGGAACAAAGCATGGCGTCCAGCTGGGAACACAGTGGGTGAGATCGTCACTATGACGTGCGTGCAAGTGTGTGCATCAAAGTTGTGCAAGTGTCAGGTGGTCTTAAGTCACCCGCCAAGGTTCACACACTTTCTTCACTGAGTGAAGGGAGTGGTGGAAGCTCCAGCATGTCTGTTCTTTTAAGGGCTAAATGAACTTAATAAATAGCTTTTGACTAGTCAACTAATAAAAAATAGTGGACCTGTCAGATGTTAGCTAGTCGTAATTGACTATTACGACTAGTCATCCTATCCCTACTGATTAATTTCCCCTTGAATCTGGTGGAGACTCTTGAGTCTGCCCTCAAAAAAATGTGATGCCCAGAGTCACCAAAAAATCCCCAAAACAAAACAAATCAAACAAACCAAAAACACCTAAATCAACAGGCCATGTAGGGAGGTCTTCCCTACCCTCCTAGGAGATTTGCAATTGGCCCTTCCTGCTCTTTGATGTCCTCTGAAAAGCAATTAGCCAGTCGCATATCTGCATGTAAATGAAATGACTTGTATCCATGGAACCTGCAGGACCTCAAAGACATATTCCCGCTGCTGGCGTGTGTGACAAGAGTTCTGCCAGCATTAACATTTGATAAGAAGGGTCGTTTACAACTCCCAGCAGCGTGCCAGTACCAGACACTGACCTTTCAAACAACAGTAAATTTTACAGACCTTTGAAAAAATAGCCCCTGCCTTCCTTGCACGCTGCCTCATCCTCTCTAATGATTTTCTTATTTTGACCATGCCACGTAGGTGTTGCTGTCTGTACCCACACAGATATATTCCTTCATTCCGCTTGCTTAATAGTTTCACCCCTCCCCTCCCTTCACTCTCACCTGCTACTCCGCTATCTGCATTATCACTCACAAGGAGCTTGTTTATTTATGCTTTTTTTTTATTTCAGTAGTGATACATTTGTCACATAGCTCGATTTTCTTACATGGTGAGGTGAGCGTTTCCGCACGCATCCTTTCTCACAGATCTTGGGTGTCAGAATCCAACCTGTGTACACAGCGCTTGGAAAATGTTGAATTACATGGATTTTGGCGGTGATAAATTTTCTTCACTGGTCAGTAGTTCATCATCCCTGTGCTGAATTCTTTTTAATGCAATGTACTGATGTGAACTCCAAAATGTGGTGGCTAAAAATTGTTGACAAAGGACCAAGGAGTGTATTAGCCTTGGAGCGCAAACAGAACAAATCCAAATCACTGAGTGAATATTACATAAACACCACAGAGCTGCAGAGATGGTTGAATAGCAATCGGATAAACACAGCTGACATGAGACGACAACCTTGAGAGGAAGAAGACATCGATTGGAACAAGCAACAATACTCATACGTACATGTGGTATAAAAGTGAAAACAAGCTTTGTATCAGTGCAGTCTTTTCTGTTATTTGCTCACCATGGCAACAAGCTTTTCAATAACCTTCAATCCCTCACTGTGCTTTAGTTTGGCAGACAATTAAAAAAGAAAAAGTTTTTATTAGTGTTAGAAAGTGCATAACAAACTTTTCCATTGGTGTTATTGCATGACTGTTATGTATTTTAGCAAATCCTTTTCAGCTTCCCTTTTTTCCACGTGGGGTCGCCACATCTGCATGTACACCTAATGTCCTTCCTCACTCAACTCCACATTCGATGGAAAATGGTCAGGGGTTGTCTTGAACCACAAACTTTCAACTCTGGAAACAAACACAGTAACCACTTAGCCCGAAGACCAGTAAGGCAATTTTCTTAAAACTAATTTAACAATATGGCAATATGGGTTATATATTAACAAAACATGGGTTAGGTTTAGGGGTCTGTGTCAGATCAATTCTTTTGTTGGTCTTTTATTTCTAACTGGTGGTCATCTATCTGGTATATGTCTAACTGGTATTGGTCTATCTGAAATCAAACCTTTTGGCACTTCTCTGCCCATACTATGATATATTTTGTGCCAAACAAAAATGGCAGGCAGTGTTTTCACTCCAGCAGAGTATGATCAACATATTTTAAAAAAAACAACAACAACAACAAAAACAGCATCACTACAATCCACCCGAAAGCACAATGGGGCAAAGCAGATAAAGTGTTTGGTCCAAGGACACTGACAGGTTGCCTCCAGCACAAACTTTGAATCAAAAGGTGTAGTCACACCATGGCAGATATGTAGAGCAAACTGAATAGGTGCATTTTTAAATATATTGTCCATTGGCAAAATTGCTTAATCCGTTTTCTTCCCGTGGGTTTGGGAGTCTGATGGATAGATGATGGTACATTTGCACTTGCAACACAGAGAGCTGGATCATGAAGATAAATTTTCCTGGTTTCAAAACATACGAGGTCTCTTAGATAATAAACCGACCCTTTTATTTTTTTTTTAACTATATGGATTTGAATGACATGCGATTACACCAATCATGCTTGAACCCTCGTGCGCATGCGTGAGTTTTTTCACGCGTGTCGGTGACGTCATTTCCCTGTGGGCAGGCCTTGAGTGAGATGTGGTCCCGCCCTCTTGGCTGAATTCCTTTGTTTCACACACTGCTCGAGACGGCGCGCGTTGCTTTATCAAAATTTTTTCTGGACCTGTGAGGAATATCCGAGTGGACACTATTCGAGAAATTAAGCTGGTTTTCTGTGAAAAGTTTAACGGCTGATGAGAGATTATGGGGTGTTTCTGTCGGTGTAAGGACTTCCCACGGAGCGGGACGTCCTGCAGCGCTTCCAGGCGCTGTCGTCGGCCTGTTTCGAGCTGAAAACATCCTAATTTAAGGCTTAATTCACCCAGGACATCGTGAGAGAACAGAGAAGATTCAGAAGAGGCTGGCATGAGGAATTTATGTGGACATTCCACTGTTTAAGGACATTTTTTTAATGAAAGACGTACGCGCAAATTCGCCGAGTCGTTTCCGTGACGACTCGGCAAATCTGTGTGCGCCGCGACAGGAAAAACACCTCCGTGTTGAAAACCATTTGTAGAATTCAGGCGGCTTTTAATGGCTTTCAACAAGTGAGTAACTGAGAAATTGTTTAACAGCTTGGGCATGTTCCAACTTGCCCGTTTAAGATTTCCAACGGAGGTGTTTTTCCTGCCGCGACCCCCCGCGGTCGGGTCCAGCCCGACATGCGACTCTGCCCGCACGTTCTTTCATTACAAAATGACCGTTAACAATGGAATGTCCGAATAAACTCCTCATGCCGACTTCTTCTGAAAGTTCTCTGTTCTCTGACGACTTACTGCGTCAACAGAGCCTGAAATGTGGAAGTTTTCAACTTGAAACGGCGAGACGCTGCCGCCTCGAAGCGCAGATCGCCGTCAGGCGCCGTGGACCGTCCTTAAAGCGACACTACCAGACCAAAATCTCTCATCAGCCGTTAAAATTTTTACCGAAAACCAGCTGAATTTATTGAATGGTGTCCACTCAGTTGTGCCTTACAGTTTTGAAAAAATTTTTATCAAACAAAGCAACAGTCTCTGAGCCATTCCTAAACAATGAAAAAAATCGACGAGCGGGTGGACGACTCCTCACTCAAAGACTGCCCACAGGCGAATGACGTAACCGACAGGCGTGAAAAAACTCTTGCATGCCCACGAGGGTTCAAGCATGTCTGATGTAATCACACGTGATTCAAATCCATATGGTTTTTGAAAAAAATAATAAGGTCGGATACTTTTCTAATAGACCTCGTATATGCACACGGGGGGTTGAGCCAAAAGAATCTGCCTGGTAATCCAAGGTCCAGACAAATAAAGATTAAAAGCACACAGCAATGTTGTCTTTTTCTTCAGTTTTACTTGGAACAGCTGCATCGGGAACCGTCCACTCTCCATTAATGCAGAATTCACACCACATGCTGGAGCTTTGGCCAGTCAGATGCCCAGTCTGAAACAGTGGACACCCATAGGATAAAAATGCACGAGTATCATAAAAGTAAATTGGTTTGTATTTTTTCAGCAAACGCAAGGATGGAACATGGGAAAATGGCATATACTTGTAGAAAAAAGGGAAAATCAGTTTGTGTATGCATAACCAAGAACATCTTTTCTGCTTAGTGTTTAACACTTGGTGGCACAGTGTCTTAGTGGTCAGCACTGTGCCCTCACAGCAAGAAGGTCCCGGGGTCAATTCCCACCTGGTCATTTTTGTGTGAAGTTGCCTGTTCTCTCTATTTATTGAGTGCATTTCCTTTGGGTGCTCCAAGTTCCTCCAACTTACAAAGACTTGCAAGTTCGCTGAATTGGACATTTTAAATCAAGTGATAGTGTACATGTGTTGGTCTATCTGTATGTGGCCTTTTGATAGACTGGTGGTCGAGCCAAAGTGTATCCTGGCTGTTTCCCAATCACTGCTGGCATAGGCTCTAGCCCCCTTTGACCTGCAATTGGAATAACTTGATATAGAAAATGAATGAATGAATCTTCACTACTGTTTGCCGACAGCAGTGAACAGTCTACAAGCATTCAACAGTGTCACCAGCAATATATAGAAAACAAGTTCTATGTCAAGTTAGAGCTTGATTGATAGGGCCCCTTCACACATAGTACAAATAAATACAAATCAGGGTGAATCACGGCGGAAAAGCTCATATGAGCGAACCACGAAAACATAGAGCTGACGGGCAAGCGTGAACAAACCTGCTGCGATGGTTTCATGCACGTGATGGTCTTGTGCACAAGCGTGCACAAGACCGTCGCAGTGGGATTGGTAAGGTTAGAGCTTACTTCTGTGAAGCGCCTTGAGGGAACTTTTTGTGATTTGGTGCTAAATAAATGAAAATAAATTGAAATTGAAATTGAGCAGTTGGAGTGTGTGTAACCACAGCTGCTATGAAAAAAAATGTCACCCACATGATTTGAACCTACAATTTACATAAGCTCTGATTGCCAACCAGAAACTTCACAACTGTGCTACCATCACTGTCCTGTAAAAGGTGTGTAAAAATACCTGAAATCAACAAGGACATAACGTTTTTTTTTTTTTAAAGAGAAAAAAGCGCCGTGATAACTGACCAAACAGAGTTTGTTACGGCGTATTTCTGCTGATATGTAACTGAAAATGGCGTATTTGTCACACTGCTGGCTTGTCATATAGTCCTGTGGTATGCCACACAGGGCACGCATGTCCTGTCAGACATACGTGACATTCACATAGCCTGCTGTGTGACCACACGAACTGACAGTCTGTTTCAGCTGGGACAGCCTGTCAATGTGCACGCCCTCCAGCCCGTTGTAAAAGTGATATATGTTTTTATGTATTTCCACGTGAGGACAGCAAGTACACAGACGTGCGTGCCCATCAAAACATAGTACATGTTCTGCAGCTCTGACGTCCAGGACCACAGCTGTTGACAGCCGGCCATGCCCCCTGCCCATTTAGTGCACAGACCAAGGTGTCATTCTGTGATCAGATGAGAGGTGCTCGCCTGGGGGGGGCAAGCCACATGCACACACGTGTTGGGGGGGGAGTGGGGGGAGCAGGGGGAGCTTGTGAAACACACACATATGTGTTGTGGGGGGAACCGACACTCTGGCACGTCACATGTGTACTCAGCAACTCCACAGTTGTGGGGGCACTTGGACAAATTTCACCGCCAGCTCAAAGGTGATCATCTGCTGACTGTTTCCGTGCTAATATTGCGAAGTGTCAGGCGAGCAGTGTTAGATGTTCATTGTCCGACACCTGCTGCAAGAGCGATCCAATGGGCTCTCACAGGGCACACTCTGTCTTTCAGCCGCTGGTGTGCACAAATAGTTGTAGCAACATGTGAATGAGGCGTTGGAGGCAGGTCCAATTTTACACGCATATAGTTCCTGCTTCGTGCTCAATTCATGCGGAATTTGACCACATTCGTACTATGTGTGAAGGAGACCATACCTATATATCGTTTTCAGTTTTTTGTTTTTTTTTTTTTGAAAAAGGGGTTTCTCATATAAAATCATCAGAGGACTCAACAATTACCAACACTATTTAAATAAGACAATAATTTCCTTTGGCTTCTCCCTTCCATCGACTCAGTGTCACCATAGCAGATCCAAGCAGATATGCCGCATGTCCTTCCTGATGCAATTCCACATGATATGGAGAATGGACAAAGATGGTCTTGAACTAGAAACCTTATGTGGAAACAAGCCCAGCATTTGCTTGGCTGCCATGCTTCAGCAATGTTTTAATATGACCAATACTGTTAAACTGAGGATTCCCTTCAGCTCCCCCTCCGCACACACATATACTATACACACATTTTGTTGTGTGGGCCACCAGAAGAGGAGGTACTGCTGGCCCACCACCAGAGGGTGCCCTGCCTGAAGTGCGGGCTTCAGGCACGAGAGGGCGCTGCCGCCTACAGGAACAGCCGAGGTGACAGCTGTCACTCATCAACTATGACAGCTGTCACCGATCATCTGCATCTCACCCGGGATAAAAGCAGGATGACACCTCCACCACATCGCCGAGATATCGACTTCTGTGAGAGGTAATATTCTCTGCCAGCATTCAGTGATTTCCAGAGCTATTGTGTTGCAGCTGTCAACCAGAGGACCCGCGTGGGTCACGACTGTTTCGTCCTTCGTCTCGTCAGATAAGTGGTTAAACAGATGCTGCATGAGTGTGTGTTAAAGGTGGAGGTGGAATTCCCACCATTATTGCTACGGGGTGTACGCACACCCATACTTGACTGTCTTTTTTTTTCGCCAGCAGTACCAGATCCGACACGCTGAGACGGTGGCCACCTGGGGACTTTGGGACTTGGCGGCTCCAGTATCCTTCGGGTTCGGTGGCGGTGGAAATCGTGTGGTTCCGGTTCGTCTCCAGACGGGCGTCTCCTATCGTCGAGCCTGCCCACACGACACCTTCATTAATTGACTTGTATTCATTCTGCTGTGTGTGGTTGTGACATTCGCAACAGTAAAGTGTTCTAATTTAACTCCCTCTATTGTCCGTTCATTTACGCCCCCTGTTGTGGGTCCGTGTCACTACACTTTCCCAACACATTTGTTGTCATTGCCAAGACCGCTCCAAAAAGGAATCAATAAAAAAATTAAATTAACACTGACAGTCAACATATGGTCCCACTCTGGCCAGAGTGGGACCATATGTACATTGGCAGTGTTATTTTAACACTGTCAGTCTTAGGCTGAATCTCAATTCTACCCCTTGGCCCTTCCTCTTACGCTTTCCCCTCCATTTTGCACGGGCACGAGAGACAGAAGGGTGTCTCAATTCTCTTTTTGGAGCGAGGCGGAGGTGAAGGCGGAGGGCTTCAAACCCCTCCGTTTGGAGTGAATCTGGATGCACACTCCATTTGGACGGGTAGGAGGAGCTTACTGCTGTCTCTGAAAAAACAATAGCGCCAAAAGAGCCGCACAAATGAAGCGGCTTTCATTACAAACTACGCTGTTTAGAAAGTTATAACTTGCCAAAAAACTTTACAGGCAGTTGTCTATGACAGCAACATGTATGCTGCTGGATGCATGTTGCGTATACGAGGGCTGTCCGTAAAGTATAGGTCCTTTTTATTTTTTTCTAAAACTATATGGATTTCATTCATATGTTTTTACGTCAGACATGCTTGCACCCTCGTGCACATGCGTGAGTTTTTCCATGCCTGTCGGTGACGTCATTCGCCTGTGAGCACTCCTTGTGGGAGGAGTCGTCCAGCCCCTCGTCGGAATTCCTTTGTCTGAGAAGTTGCTGAGAGACTGGCGCTTTGTTTGATCAAAATTTTTTCTAAACCTGTGAGACACATCGAAGTGGACATGGTTCGAAAAATTAAGCTGGTTTTCAGTGAAAATTTTAACAGCTGATGAGAGATTTTGAGGTGATTCTGTCGCTTTAAGGACTTTTCACGGTGCGAGACGTCGCTCAGCGCTCTCAGGCAGCGTCATCAGCCTGTTTCAAGCTTAAAACCTCCACATTTCAGGCTCTATTGATCCAGGACGTCGTGAGAGAACAGAGAAGTTTCAGAAGAAGTCGGTTTCAGCATTTTATCCGGATATTCCACTGTTAAAGGAGATTTTTTTAATGAAAGACGTGCGGACGGGTCCGCGCGTCGGGACGCAGCCGACGCGGCGGCACAGGAAAAACACCTCCGTGTTGATAACCATTTGTAAAATCCAGGCGGCTTTTGATGGCTTTCAGTGGAGTGAGTATATGAGAAATTGTTTATCAGCTGGAGATGTTCCAACTTGTCCTCAAGGCTTCCAACAGAGGTGTTTTTCCTGTGGCGGAGCGTCGTGGCGGCTGCGAGCCGACGCTGCAATCCGCCTGCACGTCTTTCATTAAAAAAATCTCCTTTAACAGTGGAATATCCGGATAAAATGCTGAAACCGACTTCTTCTGAAACTTCTCTGTTCTCTCACGACGTCCTGGATCAATAGAGCCTGAAATGTGGAGGTTTTAAGCTTGAAACAGGCTGATGACGCCGCCTGAGAGCGCTGCGCGACGTCTCGCACCGTGAAAAGTCCTTAAAGCGACAGAATCACCTCAAAATCTCTCATCAGCTGTTAAAATTTTCACTGAAGACCAGCTTAATTTTTCGAACCATGTCCACTTCGATGTGTCTCACAGGTTTAGAAAAAATTTTGATCAAACAAAGCGCCAGTCTCTCAGCAACTTCTCAGACAAAGGAATTCCGACGAGGGGCTGGACGACTCCTCCCACAAGGAGTGCTCACAGGTGAATGACGTCACTGACAGGCGTGGAAAAACTCACGCATGCGCACGAGGGTTCAAGCATGTCTGACGTAAAAACATATGAATGAAATCCATATAGTTTTAGAAAAAAAATAAAAAGGACCTATACTTTACGGACAGCCCTCGTATTGTCGTTCTGAAGAATATCGTCACTTTGCTCATGCGCTGAGGTGTTTATTTATTTTAAATAGTCTTTTTTATTCTTTTTATTATTTTACTTCTTTTACTTAATTATGTTTTAATTTTTTATTGTGTTTTAATCTTATTTCTTTTCATTCTGCTTTTAAATGGTGTTTGTGAAGTACCTTGAGGCGATTAGTTGTGATTTGGCGCTATATAAATTGATAAATTATTATTATTATTATAAATTATTTTAATTACTAATGAATTAATTACTAATCAATCAATTAATGATTAATCAAACAATATTAATTATTACTATTATTGATTAATTATTATTAGTATTATTAACATTAATCAATTACTAATTAATTCATTATTAAAACTATTATTATTATTATTAGAAATCACAAATTAATTAAATTAATTAACATGACATGATTGTGATGCATCGAAGAAATCTGTGACTTCTTCTATTTCTTTGCATTTACACAGAAAGGTGAGAAAATAAAAAGAGCAAACAGGCTACTGCAACAAGTTGCATTTCGGTTGCCATGTTAACAGTGAAGACGGCAGTTTGACACAGGCAGTTTTTTTTTTTCCTAAGGCGGAGGTGTGTCTCAATTCATAGGGCTAGAGGCATACCTCTTCACCTCACCCCTTGTTTTAAAGGGGTAGGCGTAGGGGTAGGGCCAAGGGGAAGGAGAAGGGGTACAAAAGAGAATTGAGATTGGGGGTTAGTTTTACCCTGGTGATTTTACTGTGGAAGCACACAGCCAAGATATCAATGGAGTGGCTTCAGGACAACTCTATGAATGTCCTTGAGTGGCCCAGCCAGAGCCCAGATCTGAATCAGATTGAACACTCTGGAGAAATCTGAAAATAGCTGTGATGCTCTCCATCCAATCTGATGGATCTTGAGAGGTGCTCCAAAGGGGAATGGGCAAAAGTGCCCAGGTGATCCAAGCTTATGGCATCATATTCAAGAAGACTTGATGCTGTAAAGTGCATCAACAAAGTGCTAAGCAATGGATGTGAATACTTATGTACATGTGATTTCTTATTTTTTTTTATTTATTTATTTTTTATAAATTTGCAAAAAAAAAAAAATAAATCAAAAAACTTTTTTTTTTCCATGTTGTCATTATGGGTTGTTGTGAGTCAAATTTTGAGAGAAAATGAATCTATTCCATTTTGGAATAAGGCTGTAACATAAAATGTTGAAAAAGTGAAACCCTGTCAATACGTACTTTCCAGGTGCACTGTAGTGAATGAAGTTCTGCATAGAGAATATTATTGTATTTGGCAGATGGTGTATTACCATCTCTGTTCCACTGGTGCCAGAAATCCATTCAAAAATAAGAAGCTCTTTTCCTGTTGTATCCTGCACTTTTTTTTTTAATAAACTGCCTGCTCACACCACACAGTTTAATTCTAGTCAGTGTTTTAAATTCACACCCTCAACTTATCTGTGTTCATTCTGCATTTACAAGCAGTAAACAGAGACATAGAAGGACTTCTACAACAAATGCTGTATTTTATTTTCCAGTGGTGAGTTGTTTCATTTTCTTTTATTTCTGTTCATCTCTGTTATAATGATTGTTGCATTTTAAATGTGTTTTAGCATCACATTATATTGTATTCGTGCTTCAGTTTTATAGTTTCAGTTTTCCTGTTTTATTCATTGTGAATTCCTTTGAAACATTTTCTGAATTATGTCCAGAGATACACAGTATAATGCACTTGAGTTGTATTAAGCATTGCCATAATGTATTTTAGTTGCTCATTTTACAGAAAAGGCGACGTAATGGGCAAAAAATCTGTCAGTTTACAGTGGGAGGCAAGCAACACCCACTTGTCAGTGGCAGGACTTGTCTTTGAACTGCAAACACACTAGAAACAACTCAGACAAAAAAATAAAAAATAAAAAATCTGCAAAAAATAATCTGCAGATTATTATGAGTGAACAAATGTAAATATTTCACTCTTAAGAAATGATTAGGGGAACTTCAATTCAATACTTAATGATTTTAACAGATTTTAACAGTTTTTATTCCTTCCAGTAGCACCCTAACAACTCTTTCTTTCAAGAGTGATCTTCAACTAAATTTCACCTCGATATCATGTTACGTCACAAGAACAAAAACAAGACAAACGTGAAAGGAAGCCAATACTGAGGTCTGCCACTGGTTGTTAAATTTTGCAGCTTTGAGCCTGGACGTGGAATAACTGATTCAGTATCTTAGATGGGCATGATTTATCTTCCGCCCTATTGAGATATCCCATAATACCTTGTGCACCAGAGTAGTCTGGCACGCAAGGGATTATGGGATATCTGGTCTGTATATGTTTTCTATTTATGGGATATCAGGTCTGTAGTCAAAACAACATAGAGAATCCACATGACAACTGCAAATGAACATTATACTACCAAAATGTAATTTTTTTTCATGTTAATAACAGACTCCTGCATGAGACCATGAAAAGTTGCTAAAACAAATATTCCGTGTCTGCTAAGTTTAACCCATGTGGAATTTAATAAACGCAAACCGAATTTCAGACATCTTATATTTTACTCTGGAACATACAGGACAAAAAGTGCTGTAAAGGACAATAATCAGGACGTTAAAGACCAAATGTCACTTTCCCCCAGACTGACATGAACCAGAAGCGATCGTAGCTCATGGCAATTCCCTTTGAAAATAATGGAGGAACAACCTGAGCTTCTCGCATGTTTACATAAAACAAACACAATAACGACGTCTATAAACCCAGAAAGTTGGCGAGATTTTACGGGATTTGAAACCTCAATAGGTCGAATGGAATTTGTTTGAAGTCTGGCCCATCCCCCACACTGCAGGATTGCCTTGGGTTCTGGTTGGCAACTACCTAGCCAGACAACTGGTCCATTCCCAACTGTCAAAAATAACCACCAATCTACCACTGCCAAATGAATCGTATGCATCTCCTTGGACTTATCCAACCACACGGCTGTTCAACAATGGGGCATTTGTTTGCTGGATAATTCCAAGATAAACTACCTTGCACATTCAATTCAGGAAACTGAAGTTCAGTTGTCATGAGAGGGCACTCTTCCAAGTAGATAATAATCAACCAGGTGCGAGATACTCAAATATCAGGACTTTTAAATTTATGAAGAAACATGGTCATGACTTTTCCTAATGCAATTCATTCCCAGCTGGATGTAGTCCAACATCTGGTACCAATCTTGAAAACAGATCCGGCCCAGACAATTTTTGCACCCTGGCCCAGAACTTACGCGGAGACTAAATGCCACTTAAAGCATGGCTGTTATGACACTTGTCATAAAGCAGGACTGGTTGGTTGCTGTGGTGACGCTGTGTGGCTCCTGTGAGACTCTTAAGCTAAACGTAGCATGTGGACATCCCAAACTTTTGGAGCTCTCAAGTTTTAAAAGAAGAATTTTGCAGCATGTCTGTGTCACGGAGCGACATCAGACAGAGAGAAGATGACGAGAAAGACAGTTTGAAGAAGTCTGATAATGACAAGAATTGTCGCTGGCTTCATGCACACACCTGACAGATAAAAGCTTGTTAAGCTTGTTCAGTTTTTAACATAAATATGTGCAATGCCAATAAAGAACAATTTGTTGAAAGCAAAGCATTGTGATTGTTTTATCACTCACAACTGACAAAACTTGATTAGCCAATAAAACTCATTAGTGTGATAATATTTCACACCAAAATGTGTTTTATTGGCAGATTAAGTTCTTACTTACTTAAGAGCTTTTTTCAAATGTGGACCACATCTGTCCCAGATCCGTGCCAGATATGGGCTGTAAACGGTTGGTCTTTTGTGGATCCAATTCAGATCTGGTCCGGCTGCAAAAAATTGTCTGGACCAGATCTGTTTTCAGGATTGGTACTGGATGTTGGACTACATCCAGTCTGGGTTGTTGATGTTGAGATTGTCTGTTAAGACTGCAGACACCATTACAAGTGCATGGCAGCCAGTGCACACTAGCTGAGAGTATGAGTTCAGTATAAACACTGTCTGGATGACCACTGGCAGTGGATCTTCTGATGAACAGGATACTTTCTCTACTCATAAGATTCACATCAGCTGCAACAAATACAAGCTGGAACATTAAGGCTAGTGTGAGCATGATGCTTTATTACAACACCCATTAACATGAACACATCACTGAGAATTCCCCTGAATGTGACGTCTTGTTGAGGTTGAGAAACATTGGGGACAAGCTTAAAGATATTGGAGATCACTGCAATAAGCCATATAGTAATGTAGATACTTTTAATAGGAGGATGAAGGTCAAATTAGACAGTCTGCTGATGGTGGTGAGGACTGACCTGTTGTTTTTCTGGTTGCTTTCCAGATAGACAGGACCCAAGGTTGTGTTCTGAATGTAATGACTCACAGCACCAGCTCATTCTCCCACACCTTACTGGACCTTACTTGAATACCTTTCATTGGTTTCACACTACAGGTAGACAACAGACATCCTCTTTTTACTGATATATTCTTCATGCACAACCAGTGATCTTTAGGAATCAACACAGGTGACACTTCTGGTGAATATAACCGTTAGTCCCTGTGTGCAATGTCCTGTTACGCACTGAATATGATCTCTTTAAAAAGTAATTTTCCTGGAGATGTAACTTTTTTGCTTCAATTTATGTTCAATTAGTAGTGTGCAGTAAGTAATAAATGTTATTTATAACATCAGGAAGTGAACCGAGTGGGTGAAAAGTGCCCTGTAGGAAATTAAGTCCAATAACTCAATTTTCGCAGGTACAGGCTGTGTAGATTCAGCCATTCTCCTGCAAGGACTGTAAAATGTCAAGATCTGATACATTTGTGATAAGTAGGGAATGCTACAGTGCTGTTTATTCAAGTCTCTGATGGTCAAAATGATGTGCAGAATTAATGTGCATGAGACACATGGACTGTTGGCACAAGTGAAATACCCCAGTGATAGAAAAGAACATGCTTAAGGCTGTGCCTAAGGCTTTTTGCACAGTACTTACCAATGCATGTGTACAGTTTCAGAAGTGATCCATGTGAACACTGTGAGAATTTAAAAAACAAGATAAACCGGGAAGACAGCCAAAACTAAGTTGTACTAATAGTTATTAAATGTTTCACCTTCAAGATTAGACATGTGTTATAACTAATTGATTGTTTGCTGGTTTTGACCAATGCTGGCATTTGGTTGAAACCACACTTCAGGTAAGGTCAAGGGGAATGCCCACGTGCTGTATGTTGCCGCATCCATAACACCATGGATCTGCCCAGATATTCAGTACATTCCCACTTCTCAAAAGAAACCACCTATGTGTTGCAACGAGGTGAAAGGCTTGCGCCCCCTTAGCCTTCTCCATCCACTGGAGCCTGCACCAATGAGCCTGATGGATCGTGCCCAGGTGAAATTCAGGAAATTTAAGCCTGGGCTGGTCTCCAAGATGCTAATCAATATGGTACAGCACATTCAAATGTTAGGATTGTTGAATTTATGAATGAATATGGTCTTGAGGGGTGCAAGGTGGCTTAGGGTGGTTAGCAGTGTTACCTGACAGAAGAAGGTTCTGGGCAGTGGTGGTTCTACACTGAATTACTCCCCGGGCAATACCCCTTCCGAGCACCCCCCCCCCAAAAAAAAAACAAAACAACCAAACAAACAAGCAAAAAAAAAAACAAACAAACAAAAAACAAAATTTTGCACAACCAGCCATTTTTTAAATTTGATGATTTTTCTTAATATGTTAAAAGTGCCTGTGAAATTGCAAATGAAATTGACATCAGAAGACTGCAGGCTACAATATACAGTATCTCTTATACAAAACATCCACGAATTGTAAATTTGAATGGATGTGCTCTTACATATTAAATGTCTGTTATTAGACAATTTATTAATCTGTCTTTCATGAAGGAACAATTAGCTCTTTTAATAAGGTGCATATTTGTCTCAGCATTTAGTTAAATATTTAGCTTAATGTCTGTAAACATTAGGCTAAATGTGTAAATACTTAGCTTTAACTAATCTGCAAATGGTTTAGGTATGTATAATGCTGCTTTTAACAACCTGGACCTCATTTCTGGCATAAAATACGGTCGTTTACCAATATAAGTTTGGTGTGATTAGAAGTCCATAGTTCAAACGACGTGGTCAGTTCAAATCTGAAGCAAACATTTTTCTTCTTCTACTAAGGTGAATTAGAACTTTTTGTGGTACACAGCACAACCTACTGGACAGGAGGAACCTAGCAGTCAATGTGACTCACTGATTTGAAAATGCAGGTCTTTCAACCAGACATGTGGTGCCGTGACATGTCAATCATCTGTGTCCAATCAGATTTCAGGGGAGTCCAGTGAAACCCCGGCCTCCACTCTAGCTCCACCCATGCCAGGAAGTATTCAACATTTCCTGTTTCACTGTGACTGAGAATTCAGCAATTCATGTTTGAGTGTGAGCTTGCCCCTGTGTTCCCGCGAGATTCCATGGGATCTCGTCTGTCAATCCAAGAAGAGTTTGACATTGGACATTTCCTGTTTTACTGTGGATTTGAAAATTGGCACTTCCTGTTTAGGATGCCCTGTATCATGAGCGAGTTTTGCGCCGCTGCATGACGCTTCGCTTATATTATTATTATTATTATTTTTATTATTATGTCAAAGTGCATGACAACAAAAAGAGAGTTTCCAGCTGCTGTGTAAAAATTGGACAACACACACTCTTGCAGGCACACAAAAACAGGTCAGAGTCCAGTCACTTCAGCTAGAATTGCAAACAGAGCTCCTATCCTCTCTGATGAGATTCAAACCCATTGTTCCACCCTGTCTGTCCACTTTCAAATGCCTTTTATTTCATAAACTAGCTGCCTGCATCGTTCGCTAGAGTTCTGGTTCTGCTCTGCTGCATTTTAAGTGGACTTCTGCCAAAGTGGAGACGCTGTGGAGGCCGAGCAGCTAGGAGCAATGAGCACTATGTGCCATTCATAGCCATAGAGCAGAGCGCACGGGCCGACAACTGCCGAACCTTGTCACTGCCTCTGTTCGGTGCACGTCAGCATGCAGGGGCACCTGCCTGCAGCTGTGGGGTGCTACATCAATTTGCCAATTCCTCACACAGTGATAGTATAACTGCTTTGCGATGCAGAATTTTTTTAAGTTATTGTGCCGCGCCCATATGTGTCATGAAAAAATGCGCCCCGGGCGACAGCCCAACTCGCCCGCACCAAAATCTTCTCCATTTGGAGTATGAATGTTCTCCCTGTGTTTTCACCAAGGGTGGTTCAGATTCCTCCCGCCTGTGAAGGCATGCGGGTTAGGTGAATTGGAGACTCTAAATTGATTGCAGGTGTGGCTTATTTCTTTGTTTTTTGGTGCACTTGGTATCCTTTTTATACATTACACATTTATACCTTTATATTTATTTACTCGAGAGCTCTACACAAGAATTCCAATGTATCCAAACCTTGCGTGTGACTACAAATGGAAAAAAAAAGTCTATCTCTATCTCTTAAGAGTGTGAAAGAGTATGTCTGTCTCTATGTGTTGGCCCTGCAATAGACTGGCACCCTGGACAGGGTGTACCCCACCTCTCCAGTGGAGAGCAGTCCAGTGACCACCAAGATAAGCTGCAGCCCCTTTTGACCCTTAAATGGAATAAGCAAGTTAACCAAATGGATAGATATGGTTATGAGTTTTTGTGATGTCCTTTGTCGACCACTATTGATGTTGCCAGTGCCTGCAAAGACTGCAGAAACCAATACAAGTTTATGGCAGCAAGTTCACACTGGCTGAGACAGTTCAGTTGAAAAACTGTCCGGATCACCACTGGTTGATCTGGACATTACTATAATTTATAGTCACAGCACCTTACTGATGAGATTCACATCATCTGTAAACTGGCACCTTGAGGTGAGAGTAAGTTTAGGCTTGAGAACATGAGCATGATGCTGTACTGAAATGTTGTAAATATGAGCACATTGTTGGGAGTTGATGGTGGTGGTGAGATGTCGAGACATCTGGGAAGAGCTTACTGAGTCTAGAGGTCACTCAACAAAGGTGTATAGTGATGCTGATACCTTTGAAGGAGGATGAAGGCTCAAGGCTGTTGAAAACTGAACTTTTACCAATGACGTCTTATTGGTTCATCCACAGATTCTGCTGGAATATCTTTGTGAGAAATGGTTATTGAGACTCAGATGAGTCATCTGCTTGTGCTACTTGATTTGTGAATGAACATTATTCATGACACAATAGTACAGGCATATGGAAAATTTTCCTCAGCATGATCCAGCAGACAGATGCATCAGTGCTGAGGACCTCAACATCTGTTTGAGTCGCAAGGATTGCACATGTATTACCTGGGTGGAGGAGAAACATGACTACGTTCAGTCCATTAGAGATGGACCATTGGTCTGCCCAGGTGGTGGTTAATCAGGACCAAGACTGGTTCTCTGGGGTGGTGCATTTGGCAACCTGCACCATATGCTCCCATTCCTGAAACCTGATGTCACCAAGTTATAAAGACTAAAAGCTGGTACAGGCGGCATTGCCCACATTTTTTTTTTTTTCAGTGACAGCATGTCTGCCCATATGCTATTCAGTGTTTTAGCAGCTGCAGTGACCAAAAATGGGAGGAGAGGCTGCTGTTGATGTGTGTGAGAATGTATTTTTCTGGCTATCTGAAAACAGTACTTAGAGGAAAATTACTGATCAAAACTAGCACTGGAAGGGTTGAACTGCATTTAAACATTTGCTGTGATCTTAAACCCTGTCCTGTGGCCTGGGCGCAATGGATATAATGGCTAAAGTTTGAAGTACGTGCCACTGTAGATTCTGGAGACACATGGTTAATGGGCAGCAATTACATATCATTTTCCCATCTAATGCAGAAACTCAAAGTACTTTACAATAACACCTAAGATGCACCCACAACCACCCACCCACACACACACACAGTATGTTGCCATGAAAGATGTTCATCTGCACCGGAAGCAACCTGAGTATTAAGAACCTTACTCAAATTCACCTTTGTGATTTTTCTCTCTGATGAGAGAATCAAGGACAGCACAGTGGCTTAGGGGTTAGCACTGTTGCCTCACAACAAGAAGGTCATGGGATACTAGATTTCCATCTGTGGCCTACTACTACTACAACTACTACCAATATACTGCTACAAAATAGCATTTGAGACTCATGGTGGCCGATTTGAGCAGATGAAATTAATGACATATTTACAGTAAAAAAAAAAAAAAAAATCCATGAAAATTTTTAGAAGAATATATTTGTGAAAAATGTTGTAAATGGTAAATGGACTCCATTTATATAGTGCTTTTCAATGCCCCACATTCACCCTGATGTCAGGTTGCTGCCATGCAACATGCCCACTACACACTGTGAGCAAGTAGGGGATTAAGAATCTTGCCCAAGGGCCCTTAGTTATTTTCCAGTCAGGCTGGAATTTGAACCGAGGATCCACTGGTCTCAAGCCCAATGCTAGATCATCACCTCCCCTAAGAGCATGTGGGCATGCACTACATGCGGGCAGTATGGTGGATTAGTGGTTAGCACTGTTGCTTCACAGCAAAAAGCGTGAGTGTGAATGTGCTTGTTTGACTATATGTGGCCTTGCGACAGACTGGTGTCCTGTCCAGGGTTTACACTGCCTCACGCCTTATGACTGCTGGGATATGCTCCAGCTTCCCGTGATCCTTAATTGGAGTAAACGTATGGAAAGTGGATGGATGGATAAGAAAATCGACTGGAGGATCATCCGGTCACAAGGCCACTGAGGCAAGGAGTCATCAACCATGCCCCAGGATGTTTAACCCTGAAAATCCAGTTCAGTTGATGAGGTACGCTCAACTGTGCCTGGCCTGACTTGCAGAGGTGGTCTGAGGCACAGTTCAGTTGGAATCAGGTGTGGTATGCATGTAATGTGATTTCTAATCAGGTTGAAGCATGGATCTCATACGTCACGTCACTGACACCAACATTCAATTTAACGTTCCAACTATTATTATTATTACTACTTGAACAGTACAGTCTTCAAATAACTGAAGAACATTTTGGTTAAAAATGTTTCTGGTTTCTTACCTATTGATGAACATAAATTGTTGTCAGAAAGCAAAGCTGCAAAATAAGTCCTTAACTGCTCCCTCTGTAAGGATGTTGCATCATAACTAAATTTGAGCAAGCAGCTGATTGGATAAGGAGCTGGCCTGTCAGTATGTAAACCATGGTTCAAGTCCCAGTCATGCTACCTGTCTGTGTCTTTGCACATGACTTCTACATTGTATCAGTCCACCCACCTGTAAATCAGTGCTGGTCTCTGCTGGGGAAGTAAACTGTGTTGAACTGGTGTCCCATCCAGGCGGAGTTGTAGACTAATCTGCTTGATGTTACGGAATCTGCAGATAGACACTAGCACCAACGGACCTCAGCACCAATTTTGGACTTACTATAGGAATACAAGAGGCTATCAATGCTGAAAAATGGCTCAAGAAAAGCCAAAAGTCAGTAATCTTTCAAAGTCCATTGCTGTACTGCAGCCTTGGTTTCCACAGAATTGGGCTACTTCTGAAGTACTGCAAATTACAGTACTGCCTGGAACCACTTTCAGCTTTCTCCTTTCTTCGATTTCTGGCAATGGCCTTGCTTTTTGTGGCTCTTGGGCAGAATTTCAGTTGCTATTTGACTGGTTTTCAATTCAATTCACTTAATTTATAATAGCACTGTTGTGAAAGTGTAGTGACACGGACCCACAACAGGGGGCGCAAATGAACGGACAATAGGAGAAGTTAAATCTGAACACTTTACTGTTGTGAATTCCACAACTACACACAGCAGATTATAGAATGAATACAAGGTCAATTAATAAAGGTGTCGTGTGGGCAGGCTCGACGATAGGAGACATCCGTCTGGAGAAGAACCGGAACCACACGATTTCCTCCGCCACCGAACCAGGAGGATACTGGAGCCGCCAGGTCCCGAGTTCCCCAGGTGGCCACCGTCTCCGCGTGTCGGATCTGGTACTGCTGGCGAAGAGCACAAACAGTCAGGTGTGGGTGTGTGTGCACCCCGTAACAAGGATGGTGGAAATTCCACCTCCACCTCAAATCACACACTCGTGCAGCTCCTGTTTAACCACTTATCTGGTTGGGGTGTGTGGCTAATCACACCAAACGCCAATCCAGCAGATAAGGAAACACCACAGGAAAACGGAAGAACGATATCTCGGCGACGTGGTGGAGGTGTTGTCCTGCTTTTATGCGGGGTGAGGCGCAGATGATTGGTGACAGCTGTCATAGCCGGTGAGTGACAGCTGTCAACCTGCTGCTCTTGGAAGGTGGCAGCGCCCTCCTGTGCCTGAAGCCCGCACTTCAGACAGGGCGCCCTCTGGTGGTGGGCCAGCAGTACCTCCTCTTCTGGCGGCCCACACAACAAGCACCACATCACAGCAAAAGTCACCCCAAGGTATTTTACAAGAGGAAAGTCTAACCTTACCAACCCCTCAGCAAACATGTGGGCAACAGTGGTAAGGAACACTCTTGGGTGATTTTTGAGGACGAAACCTCAAGCAGACCAGACCCAGAGGGGTAACCAACTGTTTAGGTCATACTAACACTAACAAAGATCAACAAATAAACAAAGTTCAAAATAGAATGGTCAAGCATAGTGTACAAAAACAGAAAAAGACTAATTTGTTACAGATACTTTCTAAACCATGTGGGACCATGCTTTTTTGTTCAAAACAAAATTCATATAAATATGCTCGGGTCTGGAACATGTAGTGCAATATAAGCGACTGGGACTAGTGTGAGTAAAGCCCCTGCCACACATAGCAAGAATGTGCAGGAACCAGGCCGAAACAGCAAAAATTGCCATAATCCGACACAGTCGGGAGGGAAAGGCCATAAATTATATGTGCTCAGACAATCAAGAGCTTGGAAACACCAAAATTAACCATTCACCTGTAGTTGAAACAGGTAGACCTGGAAAACGGGCAGGATGGGTGATCTACAGGAGCAGGGTTTGTGACCCCTGATCGAGGCCTTCACCTGCCACATGCATGAGTTTAGATATCCAACCCGTCTTGTTTTGTGCACCTGTGTCAAATAGTCAATTTGGCAATGTGACTGTTGACCTTCACTGGGGAAGCCTACCTGTACTGACCTCATAGAGTTTGAATCATGAGTATGTGACACCCAGAATGAGAATGTGTTGACATTTTCATAGACGTGAAGGTAGTGAGTGTGCCCAGTATTGCATGGTGGCCCAGACTTTGGCATGTGTTTCTGAGTTCAATATAGAATAAGTTACACCTCCATCAAGCAGTTATGATCCATGGTAACCGTGTGCTAAGACCAATGGGAGTTTGTATAACACACTGCATGTGGCATGATATGTGTGATGTAGAGGGATTTGGATAGATGTGAGGACTGTCTGTAATCTTTCTCACCCTCCTTCACATGAATCCTTTATTCCTTTAAGCCCCATCTGATGGGACCACAGTGGGTACTCAATCAAAACCTCTTTCTTTCTCCTTCGCCATCTGTGGGTAAAAAAAAATTCTCTCACAACAGCATTAGGAAAATAACCTACACGTACACAGTGCACTCTACTTTACAGCACACATAAATATGCCTGTCATCTCTGCTCGTCCTCCACTTCTTCACCTCTGTCTCACACATATACACAAGCACACAAAGAGCCACCGACTGCCAGGTGATCATTTTTCCTTGAGGTGTTGCCATCAATCAATCAATCAATTTTATTTATATAGCGCCAAATCACAACAAACAGTTGCCCCAAGGCGCTTTATATTGTAAGGCAAGGCCATACAATAATTACGTAAAAACCCCAACGGTCAAAACGACCCCCTGTGAGCAAGCACTTGGCGACAGTGGGAAGGAAAAACTCCCTTTTAACAGGAAGAAACCTCCAGCAGAACCAGGCTCAGGGAGGGGCAGTCTTCTGCTGGGACTGGTTGGGACTGAGGGAGAGAACCAGGAAAAAGACATGGTGTGGAGGGGAGCAGAGATCAATCACTAATGATTAAATGCAGAGTGGTGCATACAGAGCAAAAAGAGAAAGAAACAGAACCCCCCAGCAGTCTAAGTCTATAGCAGCATAACAAAGGGATGGTTCAGGGTCACCTGATCCAGCCCTAACTATAAGCTTTAGCAAAAAGGAACGTTTTAAGCCTAATCTTAAAAGTAGAGAGGGTGTCTGTCTCCCTGATCTGAATTGGGAGCTGGTTCCACAGGAGAGGAGCCTGAAAGCTGAAGGCTCTGCCTCCCATTCTACTCTTACAAACCCTAGGAACTACAAGTAAGCCTGCAGTCTGAGAGCGAAGCACTCTATTGGGGTGATATGGTACTATGAGGTCCCTAAGATAAGATCAATCAATCAATCAATCAACTTTTTTCTTGTATAGCGCCAAATCACAACAAACAGTTGCCCCAAGGCGCTCCACATTGCAAGGCAAGGCCATACAATAATTATGAAACACAGTCTACGTCTAAAGCAACATAACCAAGGGATGGTCCAGGGTCACCCGATCCAGCCCTAACTATAAGCCTTAGCGAAAAGGAAAGTTTTAAGCCTAATCTTAAAAGTAGAGAGGGTATCTGTCTCCCTGATCTGAATTGGGAGCTGGTTCCACAGGAGAGGAGCCTGAAAGCTGAAGGCTCTGCCTCCCATTCTACTCTTACAAACCCTAGGAACTACAAGTAAGCCCGCAGTCTGAGAGCGAAGCGCTCTAATGGGGTAATATGGTACTATGAGGTCCCTAAGATAAGATGGGACCTGATTATTCAAAACCTTATAAGTAAGAAGAAGAATTTTAAATTCTATTCTAGAATTAACAGGAAGCCAATGAAGAGAGGCCAATATGGGTGAGATATACTCTCTCCTTCTAGTCCCTGTTAGCACTCTAGCTGCAACATTTTGAATTAACTGAAGGCTTTTCAGGGAACTTTTAGGACAACCTGATAATAATGAATTACAATAGTCCAGCCTAGAGGAAATAAATGCATGAATTAGTTTTTCAGCATCACTCTGAGACAAGACCTTTCTAATTTTAGAGATATTGTGCAAATGCAAAAAAGCAGTCCTACGTATTTGTTTAATATGCGCAAATGAAACTGAAGATTCTTCAGTGTTGTGAGGGAGAAAAAAGATACAGGTTATGTGTGTTAATTCCATCATCCATATGATACTGTAGATATGTTTCCTATTACCCGTTTTCACTTTTGACAGACAGCCTGAATGTGGTCGCCTGCTGTCTACTATCATACCAGATGATGTGTGGGCCGCTGAAGAGGAGGTACTGCTGGCCCACCACCACCAGATGGCGCCCTGCTTGGAGTGCGGGCTTCAAGCACGAGAGGGCGCCGGACCCACTGTGAGTGACAGCTGTCACTCTTCATCAGCACCAGCTGTCACTCAGTCAACTCATCACCATCACCATAAAGGCCGGACTGCAACTCCACCTCCTCGCCGAGAAATCAGCTACCTTGGAGGTAATTTTCTCTGCTAAACCGAAAACACTGACTAATAGTCTGAACTTCTTTGCAGCCGTTTTCCTGTGGTGTTGCCTTATCTGTGGGATTGGCGTTTGGTGTGATCAGCGACGGCTTCGCTTCACACCCCAACCAGATAAGTGATTAGACAGGAGCTGCACGAGTGTGTGATTGGAGGTGGAGGTGCTCCCTCCTTACTGAACACAGACTGTGGGATTACTGAGTGTGCGTACTCACACTCACCTGTGCTGTTTCTGTTCTCTGCCAGCAGTACCAGGTCTGACAGCTGAAGACGGTGACCACCTGGGGACCCAGGACTTGGCGGCTCCGGTGTTCTTCAGGTCCGTTGGCGGTGAGGGCTGTGTGGGATCCGACTCGGTTCTGGACGGGTGTCTCCTATCCTCAAGCCTGCCCACATGTCACCCAACGTGTAATTGACTGTAGTCCCAAACTGATTGTTGTCTGTATTCCGTTGTGCACAATTTACAACATTAAATTGTTACTGTTTGGCTTATCCATTGCCCGTTCTTTTACGCCCCCTGTTGTGGGTCCGTGTTCCTACACTTTCACAACACCAGGAGCGCAAATAGCCCCACCTTTTCCAAGTGTCCCGCGAGCGGTGTTAGATGCTTGTGTGTGACACCTGGAATTTGGCCGACACCTGCAGAGAGAGGGATCAAATAAGCATACACAGGGCATTCGCTGTCTTTTGGCCACTTGTGTACCCAAATAGTTGTACCAACAGGTGTACAAGGCATTTGAGGTGGCTTCAATTTTTCACAAATGGCATGCAATTCCTCCTCCATGCGCGAGTTGGCTTCAATCTTGTTATGTGTGAAGGGACCCTAAAGTATGTTAATTTTTTTAATTTCAACTTTATCAGGTTTGCCTTTGCATTACTCCCCCCCTGCATTTTCAGCAAAGTCAGTTGTTCAGCAGTTCTTCAAGTACTCTGATGGAAAAGAGGCAGAAAGAAAGGAGGATATTCTCAAAATGCAAAAAGAAATCAAAGAAAATAGTGAAGGTAATAATCAAAATATTTGAAAGTGGAAGACTATTTTCTGACAAAATTAAACAGTTTTGCAAAATGTGATCACCCTTTTTTCTGATTTGTAATCTAGATTTCTTTCGGGATCTTGAACAAAACCAAGACTGGCATGATGCCCATAAGAGGGAAAACCCTATGATTAAATGTCGAACCAAGTTGTTCATCCAAGAACCTTTTGGGTGCTGCTATTAAAAATCTGAAAGATTTCAACCGATGGAGAATACATTCTGCTGTACTCTGACAGCTCTCAAGTAAAAAAAAAAAGAAAAAAAAAATCCCTGGAATGGACACACATTTTACAGTTAAACTCTACAAAAGGGCCAGTGGAAATTTTTTCCAAAGAATTACACTGTTTATCTGCAGCCTTGAGGGTTTCTTGTCACAAACAGAGTATTAAATATAATTGCCATAATTTTTTTTTTTAAACTGTCTCTATTTTGTAATTTCTTTATTTCTGATTAGTGGTTTAATTTTTAACCAAACTTAGCTTTCTAGTTAGTGTTGTACAGCATTGAACAGCAAATTGTAACTGTGATGATAAAATATTCCTAAGGTCCCAGAGATGTGTAGTGAAGATACCTTCTGAGAAAAGTGCGAAACTGAGAAAAGACTGGTGTTACACCTTTAACCTCCTGGTTCCAACTGGGATGTTGACAGGGTTTTCTCTATATTATCAATATATATTATCAAATATTAATGTCTTTATTTTGATGTACTCTCTGTGATTGTGTCTTTGATTCTGTTCTCTATTTTTCATATATACATGTATGCATGTGTGAGAGTTCATGTACAATTATTCCTTTAAATAATTACTCATTGTCAAAGCAATCACTGTTCAAGTAATCATTAAAACTGCCACACGAGAAAGTGAGCAGATGATCTTTGGCTTAGTCAATGTGCAGACTGTTTTGCTAGAGTTATGTTTTTGCTAAGTGCAGATGTGCATCTTTAATTAACGGTTCAGCCTTGAGGGAAGAGCAGTGTAACCAGAACACTGGTTCAGGGCTGGACATTATTATGAGAAGCCTAGGAGACTGAGGGCTCAAAGCCATAACAGTTCTCATATCAACGTGAAACCAGATTTTGTGTCTTTCCATTGTTTTGTGATATTGTCACTCCTATATGCTTGTATGTAACTATATTCAATAAAAAGGAGAAGCAAATGGGCGGGGCCTTCAGAACAGATGACAGTTCTTGACGAAGGAACTCACTCATTTGTTCTCTCCTGATCAGTGTCTCCTGCGTGATCATTTTCTGTGTGTGTAAACTGAGTTGTTCTTTCCAGGTCCAACTCTGAACGACTCTAACAGATGTCTAAAAACGTCAGCCTCCACATTCCAGCAGGGCTACCCTTACTTATAATTGAGTTTTCTTCAAAGTTATCGGTGAAATTACGGTCAGTGTAAGTTATAAGACACTTTAACAGCCAAGCTTCAAAATCAGAGATAATTCAGACCACGAGAAGTTAACATCCCACCTCTCTGGAACCATTTTAATTTCTTGTTTATCTCCAAAATACTCTTCAAAGCATTCCAGGGTCAAACGATATCTGCGAGAAAGCCAGCTACACCTGGAGTCAACAGTTCTAAGAACACAACTATACTTTGTGTTACAAATTACATTATTTTATCCACATATGAAAGTTATAATGTTTTTTGTGTGTATAATTAAGCAAAAACACTATTTGCATATGTCCAATTTAACCTGACATGTTTTTTTTTTTATAATTTGGGGTATGTTGAATATGTTTCTTGAATTATTAATACCTTGCCACTGTGAAATGTTTTTAATCAAGATTTGTTGAAGAAGGGACTAAAAAAAGTAATTATATTTGGTGCAGTTAAAAGTACCTATAAGAACAAAGTGTACAACAGTATTTTTAATGTCTATTTGACAGTGACAGTGAGACCTGGAGGGGGGTGATCGGGAAGCACGGCCTCCCCGATCTGAACCCGAGTGGTGTTCAGTTGTTGGACTTCTGTGCTAGTCACAGTTTGTCCATCACGAACACCATGTTCGAGCACAAGGGTGTCCATAAGTGCACGTGGCACCAGGACACCCTGAGCCAGAGGTCGATGATCGACTTTGTAGTCATATCATCTGACCTTCGGCCACGTGTCTCGGACACTCGAGTAAAGAGAGGGGCATCCTCTCTGAGTTGGATCCGCTGGGAGGGGAGGAAGCCGGTCAGACCTGGCAGGCCCAAACGTATCGTGAGGGTCTGCTGGGAACGACTGGCGGAACCCTCTGTCAGGGAGGTCTTCAACTCCCACCTCCGGGAGAGCTTCTCCCAGATCCCGGGGGAGGTTGGAGACAGACATGGAGTCCAAGTGGACCATGTTCTCCACCTCCATTGTTGATGCGGCCACTCGTAGCTGTGGTCGCAAGGTCTCTGGTGCCTGTCGTGGCGGCAATCCCCGAACCCGGTGGTGGACACCGGAAGTAAGGGATGCCGTCAAGCTGAAGAAGGAGTCCTACTTATCTAGGTAGGTGGGACCCCAGAGGCAGCTGACAGGTACCGGCAGGCCAAGCGTGCCGCAGCCCGTGCGGTCACATAGGCAAAAACTCGGGTCTGGGAGGAATTCGGGGAGGCTATGGAGGAGGACTATCAGTCGGCCTCGAAGAGATTCTGGCAAACCGTCCGAGGCCTCAGGAGGCGGAAGCTGCTCTCCACCAGCACTGTTTACGGTGTGGGTGGGGAGCTGTTGACCCTGACTGGGGATGTTGTCAGGCGGTGGAAGGAATACTTCGAGGATCTCCTCAATCTCATCGTCACGTCTTCCGAAGAGGAAGCAGAGACTGGGGACCCAGAGGCGGACTCATCCATTACCCAGGCAGAAGTCACCGAGGTGGTTGGAAAGCTCCTCGGTGGCAAGGCTCCTGGGGTGGATGAAGTCCGTCCTGAGTACCTTAAGTCTCTGGATGTTGTGGGACTGCCTTGGCTGACATGCCTCTGCAACATCGCGTGGCAATCGGGGACAGTGCCTCTGGATTGGCAGACCGGAGTGGTGGTTCCTCTGTTTAAGAAGGGGGACCGGAGGGTGTGTTCCAACTATAGGGGGATCACACTCCTCAGCCTCCCCGGTAAGGTCTATTCCAGAGTACTGGAGAGGAGAATTCGACCGATGGTCGAACCTCGGATTCAGGAGGAGCAGTGTGGTTTTTGTCCTGGTCGCAGCACACTGGACCAGCTCTACACGCTCCATCGGGTGCTCGAGGGTTCATGGGAGTTCGCCCAACCAGTCCACATGTGTTTTGTGGATCTGGAGAAGGCGTTCGACCGTGTCCCTCGGGGCACCCTGTGGGGAGTGCTCCGGGAGTACGGGGTCCTTTGCTAAGGGCTATCCAGTCCCTGTACGACCGCAGCAGGAGCTTGGTTTGCATTGCCGGTAGTAAGTCAAACCTGTTTCCAGTGCACGTTGGCCTCCGCCAGGGCTGCCCATTGTCACCGGTTCTGTTCATTATTTTTATGGACAGAATTTCTAGGCGCAGCCAGGGTGTAGAGGGGGTCTGGGTTGGGAACCACAGAATCTCGTCTCTGCTGTTTGCGGATGATGTGGTTCTGTTGGCTTCATCAAATCAGGACCTTCAGCATGCACTGGAGCGGTTTGCAGCTGAGTGTGAGGATGAAAATCAGCACCTCCAAATCCGAGGCCATGGTTCTCGACTGGAAAAAGGTGCTTTGCCCTCTTCAAGTCGATGGAGTGTCCTTGCCTCAAGTGGAGGAGTTTAAGTATCTCGGGGTCTTGTTCACAAGTGAGGGATGGATGGAGCGTGAGATTGATAGATGGATCGGTGCAGCGTCACTCATTAAGTCCATGCCTCAAAGACTGCAAGCTGTTATAAAAGCCAGAGGTGGTGCAACAAAACACTAGTGATGTGTTGGAGCGTTCTTTTGTTTTTCATGATTCCATAATTTATTCCTCAGAATTGAGTGAGTCCATATTTTTTTCCCTCTGCTTGGTCTAAATAAGTAACCGTTACTGACTGCCACAATTATTTTTCCTGATTTCTTACAGTGTTTCTTAAAGCCAGAAAGTTGCCATTTGAAATGACTTTAGTTTTGTGTCATGTCTGTGATCTGCTTTTTTTTTTTTACAAAATTAAACAACTGAATGAACATCCTCCGAGGCCGGTGATTCCATAATTATTGTCAGGGGTTGTACAAAGACTTTTAATCCAGTCCCACAAGTTTTTGAGGACACCGGAGTACCATTTTTAACAAACACCTTTGTCCGTGACTCGAGTGAACCAGCTGACAGACCTGCAGAACTACTGGTCTGTCCTGCCGGCAAACCAAGATGAAATGATGTCTAGTGTCATCGGAGAAAACCAGCAGTTCAACCCCAGAACCAGGCAAGCTAAAGCAGAACCTAGCCCATGAACAACTGATGCTGATTGGATCATTATCATCTTCAAAGGACCAGCTAAGTGACCCATCAGATTCAGCAGGGCTTTGTTAAGTGGTACACGGTGGCTTCATATATTTGTTTGATAATTTTCTTAATAATAATAATTGGTGACTCAAAATCCATCATTAAATTCCAATGAGATTTATTCACTTAATTCCTTAAACTTTATTTCACTGCTTTCTTTTAATATCTCATGAGACAAAATGTATGACAAAATGTATCCATAAAAATAACTATTTAATCATTGTCCATATGCCAGTAACCTGTTTGCATATTTGCAAATAAAATGTAAATATTCCTGCAGTGGTTTTTAATGTGTTCAGTTGGAAACAGTGTTGGTCAATTATATCATGCAAGTTCTGACTTTTAGGGCCCCTTCACACATACCATGAATAAGTAGGAATCAGGGCGGAACATGGCAAAACAGCCCAAATGAGCGAACCATGAAAACATTGAGACGGCATCGGGAGGGACTCATGGTTGGGTAGGCATGAACAATCTTGCTGCAATGGCTTCATGCACGCTTGTGCGCGTGCACGAACACAGTGCGGGCCATTGGAGCGTGTGGAACCACATCACGCACATTGCACCTCTGCTGTGGAGGTCAAAAAAATAAAAAGCAGCTGGAACGTGTGGAACCACATCGCTCCGTGCTGTGGAGAAAAAAAAAACAGCTGGAATGTGTGGAAACACATCATGCCGCTGCTGTGGAGAAAAATAAAATAAAAACTACACACCATAAACAAAAAACACTGTAATGTCCAATATTTAATCCCTCTTATCGAGCAGACAATATGATCCCTCTGTGCCTCTGTATATGACTCATGGTCACAGACGTACAGTCATGAAATGACATGAATGAAGCAGTGCACTCTGTCAGAGCTTGTGATGGATTGACACAGGAAACAGGTGGAGACCAATGCAGACTCTGAGACATGGCTGGTTGTAATGAATAAAAAACTTTATCTTGGAACCAGGCAGTAGATTCAGTACATGGGTAATCAGATAATGAGGCAGAGGTATCAGAGAGGGTACAGGCTGGGACGTGCTCAAAAATACGAGCTGAGGTCATACCAATGGCGTCTGGGAGTATCACAGGCAAAAACAAAGGCAGAGTCACAATGCAAGCTGACTTCAGGATTAAGGCAAGGCAGAGGTCGGAGCAAACAAGCAAGGTCAAAACACTGAGAATCAAACAGGGCATGAACTGAAGGCAAGAGAGTAAACAAAGTCAACAATCAGGCAGTGAGCTGTGGAACTGTGAGGGTTTTAAAGAGGAGCAAACTAATCAGGTTGATTTGAAGCAGGTGTGTGGAAAGTTCTGGAAAGAGGTGTGGTGTAGTGAACAAAGAGGAGAGAAGAAAGGCAAGAGGGTGCAAGAGGGCAAAACAAAGTGGTGCAAAACAAGAGAAGTGAGTGACATTAAAACTAACTGTGAGCAACATGACGTGTTCAAAAAATGAAAGTGAACAAAAACAAAAGGGGCAAACTTAAGAACTACCGTAAGAAATCAAAAAGGGGAAAACCATAAAACTAATGATTAAAACTAAAACTAGAATGGAACTGTAACTGAACGGTACAGAAAAGTGAATACAATAAAATGGCCAAACAAACTACTGGTTAAACCGCAAATAAATAAAACCCAGTGAATACAGAATAATGCAATGAATAAAACAAGATAACTGATAAACAGAAAATGCAATGAACAGCAAATGGAACATAATCTGATGAGCAACACCAAAGATAAATAATAACAAAGTCCTGTGACTAAACATTATACAACAAATGTGAAACAGAAGTTAAACTAAGACTAAACTAACTTAAAAACCCAGAGTGAGCAAATACGAACTACACAATAAATGATAAACAAAGAATGAACCAGTGATGAAAGTGTAACACAAGAAAAAACAACAAATAACTGAATAACTGCAAACTAAATGATGATGTGCTGAATGAAACCAGTGACTAAATAATAAACAAAGCACAAACAATAAACAGAACCAAACTGAGACTAACTTGTTAAAGTATGAACTAATGGAAAGTAGAACCAGAAAATCACAAAGGAAATCCACCAAAGACTAAGACCTAAACCCCGAGCTGGGGCCGAGCATGACACACTCTTAGTATGTCCAGGGGGTATATAAAGAATTACTACAATCACTGGACACTGATAGATTAGATATTAGTGATATTAGTGTATAATTAGTTGAAAATCACTGGATTTATATCAATAATAAATAAAAGGGGACCCAATACAGAACCCTGTGGTTAAATAAACCTGGTTAAATAAAAAATAAATGCCACCCTGCAATTTACAAAAGCTCTGATTAACAGATGGAAACTTTACCACTGTGCTACAATCACTGGCTTATGACAGGAACATAAAATGCTTAAAATTAACAAGGAGATAAAAGTTTTTTTTTTGTTAAAAGAACTTAGACAACGTTTTCGTCGTCTTTAATTACGGCGAAATAGCACCGTAATAACTGACAAAACAGCATTTGTTACAGTGTATTTTTGGTGATACGTGACTGAAAGTGCTGTTTTTGTCACACTGTTGGCTTGTCATAGTCCTGCAGCGTACCGCTCACAGGACACAGGTGTCAGGCTGGCCTGTGCGCATCTGGCTGGACACGTGACAGTCAGATCGCCCGCTGCATGTTCACATGATCTGTTTCACGAGGAGCAGCCTGCCGAGCTGTGCTGTGCGTGGCCGCTGCAGCCCAGCACAAAGGCAAAAGATGTTTTATGTATTTCCATGTGAGGACAGCAGGCAGAGACACGCGCCTCACGGAGGACAGTTGCAAGGTCATCTCCTTCAAAACACAGTACATGTTCCCCAGCTGTGACGTCCAAGAGCAGAGATCTTAACAGCTGCTGCTGTTTGGGGCCATGCTTCCTTGTCCATTCAGCGCCCAGTCCAAGGTGTCACTCTCTATTTGAGTGTTATGTGGTCATGGGGGTCATGGGGGCAGCACAGTGCTTAGTGGTTAGCACTGGTGCTTCATAACAATAAGGAGAACAGCCAGGACATGGAGGTGAGGGGAAAAAAACAATCAAACAAACAAAAAACCCACAGTGTTTAACATTCCACTTTGACAGTGAATGACAGAGGCATTGTCGTGTTATCACACGGCAATCCTGTGTGACAACAAACCGAACATACCAAAAATTGCTGGGTGTAAAAACAAATGATGATGTAACTAAAAAGGACTGTAAAAACCCACAACGGTGAGTAACACTTATGATACAAGTGAATGAGGTGACAACAAGCGGAACTTGTGACAGGAGACAAAGGCAAACATAACTGTTCAGCAAACAGCAGTGAGAAGTGAGAGGTTTAAACTACTCAACTAATTAACAGCAGATGTAACAAAAGGGCAAATGGAAAACCAGGACATGAAGGGAAAAATAAATGAATTCACAGAGATTCAACATAAATGGGCAACCCGAGGTGAGTGGACAAATAAAACCAAATCATGAAATATCAACCCAAGACATAATTTGCAAAAAACTACAAAGAACAACTAGAAACAAACAAACAGTAGAAAATAGAAACCATACAGAGAGTACACACAGAGAAACTAAAGGTGGGACTCCAAGTGGGGCCTAATAAACATCGTGGACATAAGATCATCTATGAAATACATGAAGAACATAATGGCAAAAATAACAAGAGCAATCAGAGATTTCTGACGTCTGCCAAGAGTTGAAGAGGACTCAAAATATATATTTACCTTGTCACCCGTACTTTACCACAACACAATGCAATAATTGTATATTGATCCACAAAAGCCCAACTGATCAAGATGTTGCAATCTGATATTTAATTCACAAGCTGAAGCAAAACAGTGTCTTCTTGAACTTTGTTTACATTGTGATGTCATATCTTTCTGCTGCAGAACCTGCATATTGATGCGGATCAAGCACAAAAGCCCAACACTAACAGGGTCTTCCTTTGTACAACAGACACATGTGATTTAAGTTTTGTCAAGATCCACCAAGCAGATTTGAGATGATCCTCAAAATGGTGAAAATATGAGAAATGAACCAGAATCGGGATTTTGATCCACTCCAAAATATAATGGAGTCTCCCATGGCCTAATATCTATCTGTGGTGACAATTTCGTCTGTGTCCGTGCAGTTGTTTTGACGTAATCCTTCAAAGCCTATATAAAAGGAAATCTTGATCCATAATCTGGATATAGGGAAATCTTTATTGATAGTCTGGATCCAGCTCACCTCCAAAATTTAACAAAGTCTTCCATGGCCTAATTTCAATCTATGGTGAAATTTATGTCAAAATCTGTACAGTAGTTTTGACATAATCCTGCTGAAAGTCAGGCAGACAAATACATAAATAAAGAAATCTTGATCCAGAATCCAGATCCAGATCCGGATCACCTCCACAATTTAATGGAGTCTTTCATGGCGTAATAACTCTATGTGGTGAATTTTTCAACAAAATCCATGCAGTAGTATTGACTGCATGCTTGGAAGCCTATATAAAGTGATATCCTGAGCCAGAATCTGGATTAATATAATTTCCAAAATTCAGTGGAGTGTTCCATGTCCTAATATCTATCCGTGGTGCAAATTTGCTCAGAATCCATGAAGTAGTTTCTCTCTTATCGTGCACCTGCTTTGTGGAATGATCTCCCTGCCCCAATAAAAGAGTCAGATTCTGTAGAGACTTTCAAGTCCAGACTTAAGATGCACTTATTTTCCATTCGTATGCTTAGTATGTTACTATGCTTCCTACCCTTTTCAATTCATTTTATTAGTAAACAGAGTGGACTGCGGCCTCAAGTCTGGTTCTTTTAGTGAAGCTTAGGTCCAGTGGCCGGCAATCACCGTAGCATTTTTTCTGGTTTTCTTGTTGCTTAATTGCTGACAAATTATACTCTATTTGTTGTCTTTTTGTCACCTGATTCTGTTTTTCTCTCTGTTTGAGGTGTGACTCCATGCAGAGATGGGAGTGGTGTGTTCTTCTGCAGGCCTACTATCGTGTGCACCAACATAATTTCCCAAAATTTCCTGTATATTCATATTGTCAATTGTGTTGGTAGCATGCTCCAAGCAGATGGTCACCCCTTTGATTCTGGTCTGCTTGAGGTTTCTTCCTCAGATCATCAGAGGGAGTTTTTCCTTACCACGGTCACCTGTGTGCTTGCTCTAGGGGTTGCTAAGGTTAGACCTTACTTGTGTGAAGCACCTTGAGGCAACTTTGTTCTCATTTGGTGCTATATAAATGAAATAAATTGAATTAGTTTTGACATAATCCTTCAAACCCTATATGAAATCTTGATCCAGAATCCGGATCCAGATTACCTCCAAAATCAAACATTTATTGGAGCCTTCTATTGACTAATATATATTTATGGTGAAACTTTTGTCAAAATCCATGCAGTTGTTACAGTAGTGTTCAGAATAATAGTAGTGCTATGTGACTAAAAAGATTAATCCAGGTTTTGGGCATATTTCTTATTGTTACATGGGAAACAAGGTACCAGTAGATTCAGTAGGTTCTCACAAATCCAACAAGACCAAGCATTCATGATATGCACACTCTTAAGGCTATGAAATTGGGCTATTAGTAAAAAAAAAAAAAGTAGAAAAGGGGGTGTTCACAGTAATAGTAGCATCTGCTGTTGACGCTCAAAACTCAAAACTATTATGTTCAAACTGCTTTTTTTTTAGCAATCCTGTGAATCACTAAACTAGTATTTAGTTGTATAACCACAGTTTTTCATGATTTCTTCACTTCTGCGAGGCATTAATTTTGTTGGTTTGGAACCAAGATTTTGCTTGTTTACTTGCTTGCATAAAGCAACATGACCTCTTCAAGTATTTTGACATATCCAAACTGATCCATGATACCTGGTATGCAATATATAGGCCCAACACCATAGTAGGAGAAACATGCCCATATCATGATGCTGGCACCACGCTTCAATGTCTTCACTGTGAACTGTGGCTTGAATTCAGAGTTTGGAGGTCGTCTCACAAACTGTCTGCGGCTCTTGGACCCAAAAAGAACAATTTTACTCTCATCAGTCCACAAAATATTCCTCCATTTCTCTTTAGGCCAGTTGATGTGTTCTTTGGCAAATTGTTGTAACCTCTTCTGCACGTCTTTTATTTAACAGAGGGACTTTGCGGGGGATTCTTGCAAATAAATTAGCTTCACACAGGCGTCTTCTAACTGTCACAGCACTTACAGGTAACTCCAGACTGTCTTTGTTCATCCTTGAGCTGATCAATGGGTGAGCCTTTGCAATTCTGGTTATTCTTCTATCCATTTTGATGGTTGTTTTTCATTTTCTTCCACACGTCTGTTTTTTTGTCCATTTTAAAGCATTGGAGATCATTGTAGATGAACAGTCTATAATTTTTTGCACCTGTGTATATGTAAAGGGAAATCTTGAGAATGTGGATCCGGATCATCTCCAGCATTTATTCGAGTTTTCCATGGCCTAATTTATATCTGTGGTGAACATTTTGTCAAAATCCATGCAGTAGTTTTGACGTAACCCTGCTAACAGACAGAAAAATAAGTACAGAAACACTGTTGATTTTATTATGTCCTTGGCAGACATAAAAAGGGACCAGATGACAAAAAATGGTAAACATACTGACAGGGAAATAGATGGCAGACATCACACACCCACTTACATATGTAGGAAAGAGAATGTCACGGATGACATCTCCACACACACGCATGACACAGACACACAGATGATCGCATTCACACACACACACACACACACACACACACACACACACACACACACACACACACACACACACACACACACACACACACACACACACACACACACACACACACACACCAAAAGACAGACAGACCAGGGAGGGGGTGTGCCCAAACATTCACACACACAAACACATGCAACCGTGTGGCAGAACACACACTCAGTGGACAAAGACCGGGGTGGGCATACCCACACACACTTGCACACAACTGACAGATGACACAGAATCAGACAGCAGAATGACAGGTGCGTATTCATACATACAGGGCCAACTGAAACACATTCCACAACAGACACTGGAGACAGACGTGGCAGGTGACAGGACTCACATAAAAGACACTGAGATAAATTAATAACCTAAGCCCAGACCGAACCCCAACAGTGCAGTCTGTCTCATAGCTGGGGAGTGTGTGGCATGTTTTCTCTTGGACCAATACCATCCCTGGTTTGAGGACATGGCCAGTCCTACCAGAAAACCCCTCAGTGTAGAAAGGATATGTTGGTGAATGCCAGTTGACCATGCCTACACCAACTTAAGGGGTCACCCCCTGCAAGGAAACCCTGATCAGTGTGTCCTTGGTTGGGGATACCCAGTGGATGACTGCCAGGGTATATAGAGGTGCTAATAGGCCATGTGCAGTACACCTAATAAGCCCTATCCTGCTCCCCAAGCTCCTGTATTTCAGTCTGGAGGTGTGAGTCACCCAGTTTTTGTTGTCTGTTACAGGAAGGCAATGCAAAGGAGTCTTGAGTTTGGAGAAGCGTTGTATTTAGAGAAAGGGCTTACTGTAGATTAGCCAGCAGCTACAGCAGGAGCCTGAAAGCATAAAAAGCTTTCAACCAGCACTGCAGCACTAAACACTATACACAGATCTGTGTCTAAGACACTACAACACTAACACACATGCTTTAAATATATGACAAGAGCACCTGTCAAATGGTAACGTGGGTGTCCTCAGACAAGATCAGGGAGTGCAGAATCCTCTCATGGAGCAGACTGGCAAAAGTTCACTTGATCTTGATTTCTGATATGAAAATCTAACCATATAATAAAAACTAAATGAACAAATAAAGTGTGAACAGCCTAAAATTCTGCTGTATAGACTGTATAGCTTGTGTGTGTGTGTGTGTGTGTGTATGTGTGTGTGTTTATTTTCTTTGCATAACTATCTTATTTGTGCAGTATTTGGAAAATCACAAGGCAATGAACTTAGTATTTGAATAGCTTCCCTGATTTAACTGCATAATTACTAAAACTGTCAAACAAAAGTGAAAAGACAATATTTACATCTATGCTAAGATATTATTTTATTTAGATTTTCATTTTGGGATTTTTATTTTTTTATTTTTTATCTGTGACCACTAATACTTGATAATGATTACTGTGCTTTGGGTCAATGATGATGAGTGATCAGGATGAACGCTCAAGTGATCAGGATCATTGATCAGGATTAAACAATTTGTGATCTCACTCAGAATGTTGATCTTGAGTTTTGATCCTGATCAATGTCCTTTGATCATGCATCCAGGGTGTGCTCCACCTCATTCCCTATGACTGCTGGGATAAGCTCCAGTCCCTCGTGATCCTTCATTGGAGTAAGGGGTTGAAGATGAGTGAGTGAGTGACTGAGTGTTCACCAGAGTGAAGGTTTTGCTTGTTTCCTTGCTGCCAGTGGAAAACTAACAATGCAAATGAGGTAATAGAGATTGGCCAAGATAGCATGAAAGAGAATAAATAAGGCCACCCCTACCTGTCTCACATCATTAGTGTGAAGGTGACATGGCTTCATATTAATCTGACATGAGTATTTTGAGCACTCATTGCTTGATTTACACTTACCTTAAAACCAGCAGAGCTGATCCCCTTTATAATAATACAACCAAATGTATGTCCATGATAACACCATTTGCAATGATGTGATATCCTGACTCAAATCCCACTTCAACCAAACATCATCATGCTCACATCACAAGTGCTCTTATTGAAAGGTCAAGAATGTAAATGTTTGTGTATGATGAAAGTATGCAGCATCACAATTACAAAACAAAACCAATGCTATATACTGTAGGTATAAAGTCAGGATATGAGATACTCCTTGACACTTTAAAAATAATAGATTTTCCCTTGGAAATCTTATTCTTGCTTAGTTTTCAATCTTTTGTTTAGGCGGGATGTGATTTGTGACAACAATCTTGTGTTAAAATGATCCAAGTTAGACAAATCATGTGACTGATAACTAGTTGTCACATACAAAATACTCAAGTCAGACCATGTACCCACTAAATCATCGTGGGTCCTGAAAGACAATCATCCAGTTAAACCCTTGGTCCATCCCAAGCTCCTGAAAGTAGCCAAGCATCCACTTGCTCAGATCTTCACCAATGAGTCTTGGTAAAATGCATCATGTAGTCATCATGTCATAGCTGATATTCTTTCACAATCTAAATAAAGCAGTATGCCTTATCTGGATGGCAGCGGGGTTAATCACCCGGGCCACCACGAATGGCTCAACATACCTAGGAGGTTAGCTTCTGAGATTCAGTCTGAAGGGGAATGTCCTTGGAACATAACCACACCTCCTGCTCAGATTGGTAGTTGGGGGCAGTGGTCCAATGCTGGTCTGCAGGGTTTTGGGTCTGCTCCTTCATCCACAGGAGGGTGGAACAGGTCATCTTCCACACCTGACAACAATGTCTGAGGTGCTGTTACACAGAGCATACAGATAATTTGTTCTTTTGACTGGGGAATAGTGGTGTCAGATAACCAAAGGATGCCTCAAAGGGCGAGAATCCAGTAGCGGTGCACGTCTGTGTGTATTCAATCCAGGGTAGGTGGGTACTCCAGGTGGTTGGGTGGGAAGACGATAGACACCGTAAAGTAGATTCCAGGTTTTGATTTGCCCATTCCGCCTGGCCATTGGTTTGGGGTGGAACCCCCAAAGCAATGCTGACTGAGGCACCCAGGGGAGAGCAGAAGGCATGCCATACTTGGGAGGTAAAATGGGGGCCCCAGTCAGACAATATCAAAAGGAATGCCATGCATACAGAAAACATGAGGTCCGCTGTCTCCCGGACCGATGGCAACTTTGGCAGGGCCACAAAGTGTGCTGTCTTGGAGAACTGGTTCACAATTGTGAGCATGACGGTGTTTCTCTGGGATGGAGGAAGTACTGTCACAAAATCCAGGCAGACATGGGACCAGGGGCGACCAGGAGTTGGAAGTAGCTGGAGGAGTCCAGAGGGCAGCTGGTGAAGAGATTTGCACCTGCCACACGTGGTACAGGCTTGGACAAATTCCCTCAAGTCTGCCTGGACCAACGGCCATCAGAAACGTTGACAGAAAAGGTCCAAGGTCCTGTGGTTTGCCTAATGGCAGATGAGTTTGGAGGAGTGACAAAACTGCAGGACCTTGTTCTGGGTTTCTGTTGGGATAAAAAGCTGCCCGGGAGGTCCCCAGCCGGGATTGGGATGATGTTTCAGTGCTTCTTGAAGGGCTCTCTCAACATCCCAGGTGAGAGCCCCTACAACCATGGTCTGGGGAAGGATGTGGTCTGGAGATGGAGAATGGTCTGGAGGGTTGAACTGTCAGGAGAGGGCATGAGATTTCCCTTCTTTGATCCAGGTTGATAGGTTATGGTGAAACTGATACATCCAAAAAAACATCAGTGCTTGCCAGGACTTCAGGCACTTGGCGGATTGGATGCATTTCAGATTCTTATGAGCTGCCCAAATGATGCTACAGCTCCCTCCAAACAGTTCCTCCACTCTTCCAGGGCCTCTTTAACTGCCAGGATTTCTGGGTTCCCAGTGTCATACTTCCGTTCTGTGGGAGACATATGCCAGGAGAAATAGGCACACAAATGGAGGTGGTGGTCACCCTCAGCTCACTGGGAAAGCACAGCTCCTTTTCCGATTTCGTAAGCATCCACCTCCACTATGAACTGAAGGTCCAAGTTTGGTTGGATGAAGATGGGAGTGGTAGAAAACCAATGCTTCAGGTGAGCGAAAGCTTGTTCAAACTGAGGAGACCAGTGAAACAGGACTTTAGCTAAAGTGAGCGCAGTGAGGGGGATGCAATCTGGCTGTAATTTCTGATGGATCTGTGGATAAAGGCTGCAAAACCAAAAAAAAAAAAAAACTCTTGTAATTGCTTGATGAAGATAGGTGTTGCCCAGTCGAGGACTGCCTTCATCTTGGAGGGGTCAGGTTGTATGGTGTTATGGGAAATGACAAATCCCTGGAAGGACATGGTCTCTTTGTGGAATTCACACTTGTCAGTTTTCACAAAGAGTCACTGAGGTGTCCATATGTGCTCTGAGTTCATGTTTATTGATAAACTAGTGAGTTCCACATACAGAAAAAAAAAAAAAAAAAAAAATCTGTGACTTGTACTCAGGTGCAACATAAACTCAAGTGCAACTTTTATGTTTTTTTTCCCTCTCTCTCTTCAAAAGGCATTTTTTGACAAGTATAACTTATGTTCTGGAAAATACGGTATCTGGGAAGGTTTCCAGGTGGTGTCTTGTCATGCTGTGGTGAAGAACTGATTACCCGTAATGAATGTGAGCAACAAGTACAAAGCCGAATGGAGCCACTGTTTGGCGGGGCTTCATCAGTGATCCTAGAAAGGCATTAGAAGGAGAGAGAAAAAAGTTGTCTTTGGAAGCACTCCATCAAGAACCCAGGGGGAAAAAAAAAATCTTCAAACAATGTGACTGGAGGTCTGATGGCCATTTTTTCAAAGAAAGTTTTACTTTGCCAATGAATATGTACTTCTAGCATACTTCTAGTGTCACCTTCCGGCTATCTTCTTCTCTTTCTCTCACTTGTCTCCCTTCTATGTTCTCCTCCACAATAGCCAGGCCAATTAAGCAATGGCTGTTGAAAGGGTAGCAATTATTCTTTTGCAAGACATACATGGTTCCTGCTCGCCTTCACACATTATGCTGCTCTGGTATCCTGCAGTGAGGAGCCTGGCCAACCATTCACTGCAACCCCTTACATTTCTGCCAGCAACACTGCTTCTTTTCTCTATCTGGTTGTCTGCACTGAGGAGAGCCAGACTGCATAGCCAGCCAGTCTGAGACCCAATGGTGAGCAGAGAAACACAATATAATAGCAGGATTATTAAGCCGAGCCCTGTGGAGATTTTTGATATTGACACTACCATCTACACAACCTACATTCCATCCCTTTTCTAGCATCCCTCAGCTTCTCCCACCTCTTGCCTTCTTTATGCCTCTTATATTTTATTCTCTCAGTGATGATCCCTGGTTGCCACATGCAAATTAAACACAGTGCTGCGGTTTTAATGCTAATCAATGCTGTGCAAATATTAATTTACTGAGACAGCTGCATGGTGAGAGAGAGACCTGACCTATTTGAAATGCAAGGTGCTCTACATTTAGTTGTAAGCATTGTCGTGGAAATGCTTGGTGTGCAAACACACAGGCACACATATTACCCAACTCTAAAAATGCCGCAGGAAATTAACCTGCAAAGAAATAGCGGATGAGATTGTAAAAAGACAGACATCATCTGAGTCGATCAGAACATGTAGTGAGTCAGATGCTTTTCAATAACTATTCTGACAGTTGGGAGGTTCCTTTTATTCATACTCTATGTAAGACCTTTGCATTAAAAGCCAGATAAATAGACAGAGCCAGGTATATAAATTAGAGGATGGATTACATGAGCTACTAAGAAGGTAATGCTACCATGACTGAATGGGCCAACTTGCAGCGAGACACTGCAAGCAGCCCAAAGTCCAGTAATGTTGACTTTCCTGGTTATTTTTGTACTACAGCGAGTGTATTTATTTATCTAGCTCAATGATGAATGTGTGTCTCTGTTCATTCAAGTCTAGAAGTATGCACTAGTGGCATGCCTAGCTGCATCCATCACACCACAAAACCTCTCTGGGTCACACAGGTTCTGTGGTGTGATGGATGCAGCTAGGCATCCAGGAACACAACCAGTTCCATATGAATTTCTCAAAACTATGCTCTCCAGCAAGGTGAAACATGGGTGTCGCTTTGGCCTTCTCCAGCCACTCGAGTCCTGACCACTGAGACACCTGCATGCTGGATTATGGACAGAGAAATGCACAACATGTCTCAAATTTCGCAAATGGCATTCCCTCACAATGCCAGCGATACTCCTCAATTGAGTTTCCTGAAGTAGCACCTTGTCTGGTCATTCCAGCCATACCCAAGGATCCTCTGATGAGACCTCTGTGGTGCCATGGAAATGCCTGATACTGTAGCTGTCAATGTTATGATTGTTTGAACTGGAGAGAAGGTGGTGAAAGCATCTTTCCACAAGTGAGTATATGAACTTTTTTTTTCTCAAGAGAAAAGACAAACTACACCAGCATGACTAGAAGCATTGGTGATCATACGATAGCCAATAATCAATCAATCAATCAATTTTTTTTATATAGCGCCAAATCACAACAAACAGTTGCCCCAAGGCGCTTTATATTGTAAGGCAAGGCCATACAATAATTATGTAAAACCCCAACGGTCAAAACGACCCCCTGTGAGCAAGCACTTGGCTACAGTGGGAAGGAAAAACTCCCTTTTAACAGGAAGAAACCTCCAGCAGAACCAGGCTCAGGGAGGGGCAGTCTTCTGCTGGGACTGGTTGGGGCTGAGGGAGAGAACCAGGAAAAAGACATGCTGTGGAGGGGAGCAGAGATCGATCACTAATGATTAAATGCAGAGTGGTGCATACAGAGCAAAAAGAAAAAGAAACAGTGCATCATGGGAACCCCCCAGCAGTCTACGTCTATAGCAGCATAACTAAGGGATGGTTCAGGGTCACCTGATCCAGCCCTAACTATAAGCTTTAGCAAAAAGGAAAGTTTTAAGCCTAATCTTAAAAGTAGAGAGGGTGTCTGTCTCCCTGATCTGAATTGGGAGCTGGTTCCACAGGAGAGGAGCCTGAAAGCTGAAGGCTCTGCCTCCCATTCTACTCTTACAAACCCTAGGAACTACAAGTAAGCCTGCAGTCTGAGAGCGAAGCGCTCTATTGGGGTAATATGGTACTACGAGGTCCCTAAGATAAGATGGGACCTGATTATTCAAAACCTTATAAGTAAGAAGAAGAATTTTAAATTCTATTCTAGAATTAACAGGAAGCCAATGAAGAGAGGCCAATATGGGTGAGATATGCTCTCTCCTTCTAGTCCCCGTCAGTACTCTAGCTGCAGCATTTTGAATTAACTGAAGGCTTTTTAGGGAACTTTTAGGACAACCTGATAATAATGAATTACAATAGTCCAGCCTAGAGGAAATAAATGCATGAATTAGTTTTTCAGCATCACTCTGAGACAAGACCTTTCTGATTTTAGAGATATTGCGTAAATGCAAAAAAGCAGTCCTACATATTTGTTTAATATGCACTTTGAATGACATATCCTGATCAAAAATGACTCCAAGATTTCTCACAGTATTACTAGAGGTCAGGGTAATGCCATCCAGAGTAAGGATCTGGTTAGACACCATGTTTCTAAGATTTGTGGGGCCAAGTACAATAACTTCAGTTTTATCTGAGTTTAAAAGCAGGAAATTAGAGGTCATCCATGTCTTTATGTCTGTAAGACAATCCTGCAGTTTAGCTAATTGGTGTGTGTCCTCTGGCTTCATGGATAGATAAAGCTGGGTATCATCTGCGTAACAATGAAAATTTAAGCAATACCGTCTAATAATACTGCCTAAGGGAAGCATGTATAAAGTGAATAAAATTGGTCCTAGCACAGAACCTTGTGGAACTCCATAATTAACTTTAGTCTGTGAAGAAGATTCCCCATTTACATGAACAAATTGTAATCTATTAGACAAATATGATTCAAACCACCGCAGCGCAGTGCCTTTAATACCTATGGCATGCTCTAATCTCTGTAATAAAATTTTATGGTCAACAGTATCAAAAGCAGCACTGAGATCTAACAGAACAAGCACAGAGATGAGTCCACTGTCCGAGGCCATAAGAAGATCATTTGTAACCTTCACTAATGCTGTTTCTGTACTATGATGAATTCTAAAACCTGACTGAAACTCTTCAAATAGACCATTCCTCTGCAGATGATCAGTTAGCTGTTTTACAACTACCCTTTCAAGAATTTTTGAGAGAAAAGGAAGGTTGGAGATTGGCCTATAATTAGCTAAGATAGCTGGGTCAAGTGATGGCTTTTTAAGTAATGGTTTAATTACTGCCACCTTAAAAGCCTGTGGTACATAGCCAACTAACAAAGATAGATTGATCATATTTAAGATCGAAGCATTAAATAATGGTAGGGCTTCCTTGAGCAGCCTGGTAGGAATGGGGTCTAATAAACATGTTGATGGTTTGGATGAAGTAACTAATGAGAATAACTCAGACAGAACAATCGGAGAGAAAGAGTCTAACCAAATACCGGCATCACTGAAAGCAGCCAAAGATAACGATACGTCTTTGGGATGGTTATGAGTAATTTTTTCTCTAATAGTTAAAATTTTGTTAGCAAAGAAAGTCATGAAGTCATTACTAGTTAAAGTTAATGGAATACTCAGCTCAATAGAGCTCTGACTCTTTGTCAGCCTGGCTACAGTGCTGAAAAGAAACCTGGGGTTGTTCTTATTTTCTTCAATTAGTGATGAGTAGAAAGATGTCCTAGCTTTACGAAGGGCTTTTTTATAGAGCAACAGACTCTTTTTCCAGGCTAAGTGAAGATCTTCTAAATTAGTGAGACGCCATTTCCTCTCCAACTTACGGGTTATCTGCTTTAAGCTACGAGTTTGTGAGTTATACCACGGAGTCAGACACTTCTGATTTAAAGCTCTCTTTTTCAGAGGAGCTACAGCATCCAAAGTTGTCTTCAATGAGGATGTAAAACTATTGACGAGATACTCTATCTCCCTTACAGAGTTTAGGTAGCTACTCTGCACTGTGTTGGTATATGGCATTAGAGAACATAAAGAAGGAATCATATCCTTAATAATGAGGTCATACTATTATTTTGAAACTACTATGTTTTATTATTATTATCACTTTACCGAGGCGGTGCTAGGCCGGTAGCGTAGATTTACGTCGACGCTACCTGGCTATACCTGCCCGCAGTAGCGAGCTAGTATCGGCATACCCGCCCGCTGTGTGTAAACAAATGACGTCATAGCGCGCAGCCCAAGAACTGTCCGCACAGGAAAAGATAAAAAGGCGAGAAGTGCGTGTTGCTCCCAATATGGATGATTTTCTCATGGATAGTCCAACAAAGAACAGCAGCCAAAGCAGCTAGCTTGATTAGGACGCACTGCCAAATTTGGAGAGCAGCGTGCTCCAGCCAGCACAAGAAAAGTTAAAGTGAGCCAACTTTTTATGTATGCGTTTTCTGGGTGTTGCACATTTTGAAATGCCATTAAATATTGTTAATGTGATTCCACGTGTTGTGTATCTCACTAAAGTGATAATAATGCAAATAACATGCTGTTGTGCGGTATGCATTTTCTGAGTCCCTCCGTTCACGCCAAGTCGCCCAAAATAACAGATATTCGCCCTTGTCTAACTTTGGTGAATATTGTCATTTTGGGTGATTGGGCATGAACGTCGGGCCTCTGAAATTGCATACCACCCTCCAAAAGCATGTTATTGTATTATTATTGCAACACATAATGTTATTTTGTTTAGATATTCAAAATCCAACTTATTAATTTTTCAGATGACGTATGCAAGACTGATGCCTGGATTTACATTATTTTCCCTGCACAGATGCACTTTTAAGCATAACTGTATTGTAACTGACTGAATGTTGTTAAGCTTATTCTGAGCACAGCACCAGTTAATGGCTCCAGTACAAGACTTTTCAAGGACGTTCTGTCCCTAAATTGTCAATTCAAGGTAAGAAAATATGTTTTTAAATTTTCTTGCGTGGATGTGCTTTTTTTAGTTGGGGCTACGTATATTTATTAGATGGAAATCCTGCACATAATTGAATTGAGTTCATCCAATTGATCATTTTTTGAGTGTATGGTGACAGGAACTGTTCAAAAAATTGGTTACTCCTCTGCTCAAACATGGAATATTCAAACTCTCTGAAAAGAGAAATACATTAAAAGATAAGAATATTAAACTTCGCCCCTCACCCAAAAATTAGCAAGATTCAAAGGTGACATCAGGCAAGTGGACTAAGCCAAGTAGCAGAAACCAGCCTTTGAAAGACATCCCCCAACCCCCTCCCAGAAATGAGAACTCTCAAGATGAAAGGAGTATTCATCAAGTGGGATTTTCTGTACAATCAAAGGTGGTAAAAATTTCAATCTCACTCCCACCTACAGCAGTGAAATTGTCATCTCATTCAGAATACATCTAAGGCTGCATTTACACATGATGACGACAAGTCACGAATGCCACAAATGCAAATTTGTGACAGAGGACCACAAATTTGCATTCAGTTTGATGATCCAAGGCAGATGCGTCATTTGCCATCATGGACTGTCGCGATCTGTTATCACACATTACAATTAATGGCATGAATCTCTGACGATTCATCAGGAATCATTATGCAAGGTCACAAATATTGTACCATGCTATTGCGTGCTGCTGCGCACCATTGTGATACTGTCATGAATGTTGCAAGTTGAATTTTGTATATATATATATATATATATATATATATATATACATATATATATATGGCTCCACACACACACCCCGCAGTCATTCTACCGTCAGCTGCTGAACAGTTCCCATAGTTTCAGACTGCTTCCAGATTGTGTAAATGCAGGGCTAGCTAGGATTGTTATTTGACAATGTAACACTTGATGACCTGATGCAAGTGATGTGACAAATCAAGTTTCTAGAACACCATTTCATGTGTCCATTTCAGTGTCATCCATCCATCCATCCATCCATCCATCCATCCATCCATCCATCCATCCATCCATCCATCCATCCATCCATCCATCCATCCATCCATCCATCCATCCATCCATCCATCCATCCATCCACCCATCCATCCATCCATCCATCCATCCATCCATCCAACCAACAATTTTCTAAACCTGGTTATTTCATTTTAGGGTTACAGAAGAGCTGGAGCCTCTATTCTATCTCATGCAGAACTTCAGTGCCACAGAGGTTAAAGGCTATGGAAGGACAAGTATAGGAACCAATTTACTGAATACTGCAATTCAAGTGGCATTCTTGGCTCAACACAGTATCATTACCCCCAGCCATCTTCAGGCTAAGGTTTCAATTCAGGAAATCCTGGATGTATCCTTCACCATGGTAGAGGTATGTAATTCGGCATATCATTGTTCAAAGAAGAGGTAGCATACAGAGGCAATATCATCAAAGTGATGATGACTGAACTGACTGTTGTTTGTTCATTTAATATCTATGAATGATACTCAAATGTAATCCAAGCTATCTGAAGAATGTTGAGCTGATACCTTCAAACTAAATTGTATTGAAAGTATCAGCAAACCTCTCCAGTGTGAAAGCACTGCCTTCAAAACTCACCATGCAAGAATGGAAGGCAACGATATCAGTAACACTACACATTCCATGGACATGTTGGCATGTCCACATCAACTGTTCATCATATTTATCTTCATAGATCAGATATGGAATATGATAGACTTTTTCCAATCACTTGCTGAAAATACAACTTCTTAGCTAGAATTTCCATCTTCACTTGAGATGATTTTTCACTCACAGCCAATCCTAGAGTCTGGAGAAGATCACATGGCCGATGTTTCTTTGCTCTGTCTCTGTTTTGGCACAGTGAAGCCTGTCAGTCTGGAATTCTCAGTGAAAGAACACAGAAAGAAACCCTCAGAAACTCAAATGGGGCCATCTGAATGACTGCAAAATACTTTAATTTGAATATGACTTTCACAAAAGGAAATTGTCATGGAAAAATGCACTTAGGATTGTTATTTTTTTCCATCTGAATCTCAAAGAACAACAGAGGATCTTATTCATGTTGATGCTGGAGTTTCAGTGACTGTCGCCTTATATTATTGGATTAGTTTCTTGGAGGCACAGGAGATTTGTTTAATCAGTTCACCTTTCTGTGTTTGTACATTATGCTTGCTATTTCAAAATGATTAGAAATCAGCCTCCAGTGGTAATTTCTGGGATAGAAATGAAAATTAGTGATAGATGTGTATAGCATGGCATCTACACACACTAAATCCTATTGTAAATGGAAGGAAGGGTAAATGAAGGAAAGAAGGAAGCTTAATATGTAGTCTTTATTAAGTGTCATTTTATCTAAATCACTGTAAAATTTGTTAATGCACAGTGATGGACAGCGTTTTCACTCAGTAATTCTGATTACATATTTTCATTTTGGATATTTATTATACATGTAATTTAAAAAAGACACATTAAGAAAGCTGGGATTGTTCTGAACATTTTGTTATGTAAAACACTGGCATTATGTTATATGCAAATACCTTAACAGGAAAATTATTGATGATATGTTAAAATCGCGATAATGCCCTTGGATACTAGGTTAAAAAGACATCTGATATCTTGCTGGCAAATAAATGATGATGCACAGTGGTCCCGCACACACAGTGTTTGAATGCTGTTGTCTGCATACAAAGCCATGGACCATAGGGCACAAAGGTGCCAAAGGTGCAGATTGTGTTTTTCTAATGTATCATGCACCCACATGCCTGATAACCAACAAAAATACTCTTACACAGATGCTTCTTTTTACAAAAAGTAATATAACCTGAGGTAATTTCTATGGATCGTTTTCCACAAGCTAAAAGGTTCTGAATCCATGGATGCACACCATTACTGCTAATTTTACTGTGAAAAGAAAAGCTTTTATATGATACAAACCCACTCTTTTGGGCACTGCAATGTTCTCTTTCATGAACTTGTATCCTATCGACTGTCAGTTTTTAATTTAACTTCCCACCAAATTACGACACATATCTACAAGGCAAATATATCACGGTGCAGCATAGGAAAACTGTGTCAGGGTGTACTTGGGTGTGTCACATCTTGTGTCTTCAGGTATTTTCACCCCTTTAGTCATCACAATGTCATGGCTGATTAGTGTATACTGTATGTCCTGTGCAAAGATGTGTGTGATTACTACCTACTTCCAAAATAATGAGGGTTTCTGCAGATAAAATCATGGTGGTCTCCTAGGGTCACTGATGTCTCTCCAATGACTATATGTTAGATCTTAGAGAACACAGCCTGATCTTCTTTGCATTAGTGTAGGAAAATAGATGACATCTGAGACAAAAACAAAACACAAGACATAAAAGCTTTAACAGAACACATCAATGCTGTGAACAGGAACATCACATTCACTTTTTGTACAGTGTGGTGCACATTGAAGAAGACATAAGCTTCAGCATTAAAGTACAGAGAAAGCCCACACACACATATTTGCACTTTGATTCTTACCACCCATTGTACCAAAAGCTGGGGTTTATCAAAACCTTACATCCTCAGGCTGAGAACATGCCCACAAAGCTAGAGGGGAAGAAGAAGGAGTATATACACATCAGGGAAACCTATTGTTAAGCCACAAAAAAGATATAGAGCAGATGGGAAGGAAACTAACAATGTAAGAAACCACAGTTATTCTATACATTGTGGGAGTATCTGAACACCACATTCTCACGCACTTCAAACCTAGCAACACACTGAAGCAGAAGCTTGTCCGCCCTGAAGACAAAACACCCAGACACAAGCAAAGTGATGTAGCACACACTGTTCAACACAGTGAGGAATTCACACCCACTTGTACACTGGAAAAACAAAACAACCTCTGCAAGGGCACTAAAGGAGAGCCAGCTCCTCAGGTGTCAACCAACATTTGACAGACAAAGGACATTCTTTTGAGGACAGCAATGTACACATTTGAGACAGAGAAGACCAGTGGCTTGACAGAGGACTGAAATAAGTGATAAGTACATTGAACTGGCATCACTGAACAGAGGATGTGGTTTACAACACTATTTATTAGCTACTTACAATGCAGCCCTGAGATCCCTTCAGAGGTAGTTTTACAGTTTCTTAACTGAATCCTCTGGAGTCCAGAGTTGTTTTCTCAGTTTTAAATAGTAAATGGACTGCATTTATATAGCACTTTTCCAGCTTTACAAATAATGCCTCACATTCACCCCAATGTGAGGGTGCTGCCATACAAGGTGCTCACTACATACCAGGAGCAATAGGGGATTTGCCCAAGGGCCCTTAGTGATTTTCCAGTCAGGCTGGGATTTGAACCGAGGATCTTCTGGTCTCAAGCCCAACACCTTAACCACTAGGGATGAGCGAGTACACCAGTATCTGTATCTGTTCAACCATCTAAATGATCTGTATCTGTATTCGTAGTGGGTGGGGCCTAAACTGAAAGTGGGCGTGGTGTAACCCAAAATGGCTGGAGCTTAGCCCTCTGGGGTCTGAGGGCATTTTTTGGACAGTTCACTCGCCTGGCATAAATGTTTTATTATTGCTGTTAACAGCTCTCCCTGCATCCCACAATCAAGTTTTATGTCTCTTCTTTTTCAGGACAATCTGCGCTTTCAGAATATATATGCTTTTGTTGTGTTTTATAAGTGTAATAAAGGTTTACAAACAAAAATAAGAAAGAAAAAAGTAAAGCGGAAAATATTTTTACACACACATACTGTTTTGACACTTTATAAAGGTAACTTGAGGTCTTGTGTGAAAGACTGTACAACAAAAAGGTTCAACCAATAAACACAAATGCACATTTTGAACAATATATACAAAATGGTCTATGCGTTTTTTGTCTTCATGGTAAAAACAACAGAGTTATCCAGTAACATTCACATGCAACCTAGTGGAGCAATCCTGATAGTTACACACTCTTTGTTTGAGCACGTGCGATTGTCATCAGAGGCAGTCCGTCTGCTCCGTCTTCTTTCAGTGATCGCTGTGCGTAATGGTGCAGGGCGCATTTGGAGCCCAATAGTATGTACTCATTGGAGCACCCAGGGGGCTATTCAAACGGGCCAACTTGTAACATATCACTCTTGAAAACAATCTTTGGCTTTTCACGTGAGGTGAATCTGCCCTACGATTGGATTTTGGAAAACCATGTGACGGTGAACCAATTCCGATTGGACACTCAGATTGCACATGTCATCACACAGCTTCTATGAGTAGTACAAAGATGGCTGATGGCTGGCTCAAAAGTCTGCGGAGTTAACTTTTCAGCAAAAAAGTAAGTTTCTATCTCATATCTTTAAAAGAAAAAATTTATAATTTAGTAAAGCTTGGTCTTAGCCGTCGTATACGATGGCGTTGGCCCGAGAGGGTTAAATTAGTTCATTATTTTAAGTCTGAAATTAATAGAGATTGATCAGAAGTTGCTATATTTGTTTATTTGAAAACTATTTACAGAACAGCCTCAAAATTGAGAATCAAATCAATGTTTTTGATCACAAAAGTAAGAGAACTATTTGCAGAACAAGATTTTTTTTATGAACTCAGAACATGAATATTCTTAAGTGTATGAATGAACATTTACAGAACAGCCTCAGAATTGAGAGTCAATGTTTTTGATCACAATAGTAAAGGAACTATTTTACAGAACAAGTTTTTTTTTTTTTTTTAATAAACTCAGAACATGAATATTCTTAAGTGTATGAATGAATAACAGAACAGCCTCAGAAGTGACATTCAGTGTAGTAGGAAATTATGAACTACTAAGTATGCATGAACAAGAGTTGTCATACTCAACACAACTTTCTTTTTTTTTTATTTTATGATCAAACTGTCATTTTTTTAAATTATATTTTTATTTTTACTACCGAACATTCTTGGCATTTTTCCACACAAAGTTAAACAATATTGATTAAGGTTTGTGTGTGTGTGTGTGTGTGTATGACTATCTGTCTGTGTGTGCATGTGTGTGACTGAGTGACTGTATAAGAGGGAAAGAGGTTGTTTGACCAATTTATTTTTATGAACTGCCGTAAGAAAGTGTCAGATACTACATGCAGTCATAGTCAATAAAAAATATTAATATAGGCTACTTTGTGTGTTCAGCTATATGTGTGTAAGTGGTCTGTAAGACTGTTTATTTTTTAATGATCTATTTGAACATGGTGATTCATGCAAACATCCAGTGATGGCAAACAGGGAAATAATATGTCAGCCTTGTTCACTGTATTCTTCTCAAAAGCACAGCGTTCAGTAGGAGCAAAGTTTTCCAACTGGCTTTATGTCACCAACAAAATGAAGAGCAAACAAACGGTTAAAAAATAAATAAATAAATAAAAACCCAGACCGAATGCTGTGACCGACGCAAAAGGAGCCATTTTCAGCACTGTCTTGTCAAAAGCACCGCATATGATATGAAACAAGTTCAAGTAACTTTAAATATAAGACAAACCGAAAAAGAGGCGAGTTGAAGAAAACTTTTACAGAGTACTGACAGAGCAACGTGAGGCAGAATCCAGCCAAGCACAGAGAGAGATACAGTCTGTGTGTGTGTGTGTGTGTGCGCGAGAAGCTGCAGTGAGAGTTGTCTGTGTAGGGAGGGGCGGGTGCTGTGTGTGACTGGCCAATCACAGAGCGTGAAGGCAGTCAGTTAGCCAATGAGAATTTTTCTTCAGCACAAGCACAGATATTGATGAGTTTTATTCAGATCATGCTCGTGCTCGTCTAAAATGCTTTATCTGTACCGGATACTCGTCTAAAATAAGTATACAGTATGGCTCAACCCTAGTAACCACCCAGCTAACAATGGAACGTTCCCTGAACGTTACATCAAAGTGGCAGTAACGTTGCATCACAACGTTGTAGGAACGTTCATTTGTAGACTCTCCAGAACGTTCCAGGGATGTTGCCAAGAACGTTGCCAACCAACCAACCTAGAACGTTCTCAGGAGGTTGTGACACAACACTGCTGCAACGTTGTTGCAATGTCCCCCAACATGAAGGAACACTGTGAACAATGCATGAGTCTGTAAATTGCAAGTTTATTACTTTAGAAGTATTATTACAATAGCAATGCATTAAGCCATGGACAAGTTCTCAGTAACTTGATTAGTTCTCATCCGCCCTCCAGTATTATTACAATTACAATTGCATTAAGCCAGGGATCAGTTCTCATCCATGATGTGTGACCCATGACTAAGGTTCAAAGATTTTGTTGTTATTTTCACTGTGCAATTGTATACACTAGAAAACGAAATTTCTTTTCAATCAGTGACTTCAGTGCAATAAAACTTCAATAGAATAATTTACCTTACATAAATAAACACATAAAATAATACAGTCATAGAAACAGGTAAAATACACTCCAATCTCTCAGGTACTAAGCCAGGTGACATCATCCAGTATTATTACAGTTACAATAGCATTAAGCCATGGATAAGTTCTCAGTATAAAATGAACTACAAGGGTCAACGTTAAACAAAAGCTGAAGATGTCTCCACCGCCCACCCTTTAAAGCAGCAACATCAGTCCCGGATCCAGACCGGTTTGGACCGATGTAGTTGCATCGGTCAGATTTTTTTTTACGCATTGTTCGTCATCGGTAAAAAAAAAAACCAAAAAAAAAACCTCAATCCTGAATAGTGCCGAACGTGTCCCCGTGGTGAACACAGCTTTTGATTTGTTCCCACAATGGTGGGTGGATCACAAAGGTGGATCAAAACAAACATAGCGTCAGTCCAGTCGAGTTGATGATCATGGCATCCAGGATAAAAGTTGTGCAAGGAAAATTGGGCACTTATTTCATGTCTCCCCCGCACCTTACAGAGGGGGAGGCATAAGTTCTCAGTATAAAATGAATCACTTCTCATCTGACCCATGACTAATTGTGGCATCATCACTCATGGCATTGCCGTCCATGGTGTCATCATTCACTACACAATGGTCCATGGCATCGGCATCCACATCGTCGCCCATGGCATCGGCATCCACATCGTCGCCCATGACTTCATCCACCCCAGCATCTGAGTCAGCATTAACACCAGTACCAATTCTTTCATCCTCCTCCTTTGCCTAAAAAACAAAGAAAACCATTCATAAAAATACTATACAATAACTTCTACACCCACTGGCAAAAATTATGGAATCACCGGCCTCGGAGGATGTTCATTCAGTTGTTTAATTTTGTAGAAAAAAAGCAGATCACAGACATGACACAAAACTAAAGTCATTTCAAATGGCAACTTTCTGGCTTTAAGAAACACTATAAGAAATCAGGAAAAAAAAATTGTGGCAGTCATTTACTTTTTTAGACCAAGCAGAGGGAAAAAAATATGGAATCACTCAATTCTGAGGAAAGAATTATGGAATCATGAAAAACAAAAGAACGCTCCAACACATCACTAGTGTTTTGTTGCACCACCTCTGGCTTTTATAACAGCTTGCAGTCTCTGAGGCATGGACTTAATGAGTGACAAACAGTACTCTTCATCAATCTGGCTCCAACTTTCTCTGATTGCTGTTGCCAGATCAGCTTTGCAGGTTGGAGCCTTGTCATGGACCATTTTCTTCAACTTCCACCAAAGATTTTCAGTTGGATTAAGATCCGGACTATTTGCAGGCCATGACATTGACCCTATGTGTCTTTTTGCAAGGAATGTTTTCACAGTTTTTGCTCTATGGCAAGATGCATTATCATCTTGAAAAATGATTTCATCATCCCCAAACATCCTTTCAATTGATGGGATAAGAAAAGTGTCCAAAATATCAACGTAAACTTGCGCATTTATTGATGATGTAATGACAGCCATCTCCCCAGTGCCTTTACCTGACATGCAGCCCCATATCATCAATGACTGTGGAAATTTACGTTCTCTTCAGGCAGTCATCTTTATAAATCTCATTGGAACGGCACCAAGCAAAAGTTCCAGCATCATCACCTTGCCCAATGCAGATTCGAGATTCATCACTGAATATGACTTTCATCCAGTCATCCACAGTCCACGATTGCTTTTCCTTAGCCCACTGTAACCTTGTTTTTTTCTGTTTATCAATCAATCAATTTCAATCAATTTTATTTATATAGCGCCAAATCACAACAAACAGTTGCCCCAAGGCGCTTTATATTGTAAGGCAAGGCCATACAATAATTACGTAAAAACCCCAATGGTCAAAACGACCTGTTTAGGCGTTAATGATGGCTTTTGTTTAGCTTTTCTGTATGTAAATCCCATTTCCTTTAGGCGGTTTCTTACAGTTCGGTCACAGACGTTGACTCCAGTTTCCTCCCATTCGTTCCTCATTTGTTTTGTTGTGCATTTTAGATTTTTGAGACATATTGCTTTAAGTTTTCAGTCTTGATGCTTTGATGTCTTCCTTGGTCTACCAGTATGTTTGCCTTTAACAACCTTCCCATGTTGTTTGTATTTGGTCCAGAGTTTAGACACAGCTGACTGTGAACAACCAACATCTTTTGCAACATTGCGTGATGATTTACCCTCTTTTAAGAGTTTGATAATCCTCTCCTTTGTTTCAATTGACATCTCTCGTGTTGGAGCCATGATTCATGTCAGTCCACTTGGTGCAACAGCTCTCCAAGGTGTGATCACTCCTTTTTAGATGCAGACTAACGAGCAGATCTGATTTGATCCATAATTTATTCCTCAGAGTCCATATTTCTTTCCCTCTGCTTGGTCTAAAAAAGTAACCGTTACTGACTGCCACAATTTTTTTTCTTGATTTCTTATAGTGTTTCTTAAAGCCAGAAAGTTGCCATTTGAAATGACTTTAGTTTTGTGTCATGTCTGTGATCTGCTTTTTTTCTACAGAATTAAACAACTGAATGAACATCCTCTGAGGCCGGTGATTCCATAATTTTTGCCAGGGGTTGTATAGTGCCAGTCCCCTCAGCACAGTGTCAAGGGCGCTCAACCAGTCCATGTATTAATATGCAGAATCCTTAATTCAATATCTCAATTTTTACAATTCATATTTAAATTTTTCAGAGGATACTATTCAATGGTTTCAATCCTATCTTTCGAACAGAAAGCAGCGTGTTGTTGTGGATGGTGCCACATCCTCGTATCTCCCTAGTTATGTTGGTCTTCCACAAGGCTCAATATTAGCCCCTCTATTATTCTTTCTGTATAGAAATGATCTCCCCGATGTGTGCTCTGAACTAAATATGCAAATGTATGCAGATGACGCAGTAATCTTTACCCAGGGAAAGAGTGACAAAATATCTGTAGACCTCACAAATGCACTATGTAAAATACACAAATGACTACATAAAAATTGTCTTCTGCTGAACACCAAAAAACTGTATGTATGATGTTCACCAAAAGACCAATTAAGCTAGCCAGATCCCATGTTTTCTTGGAAGGGGAAGAACTGTGCTTGTGAACCAATTCAAATATCTCTGAGTGATATTGGACCCAAATCTTACATTCAAAAAACATATCAAAAAGGTAAATCACACTGTAAAGTTCAGTCGATCTAATTTTAAACAGATAAGACCGTTTATTACAATAGATGCGGCCAAATCTTACTTACACTTCATGTCACATACAGAGTATTGCATTACAACATGGTCCTTTGCAGGAACAACTGTACTGAAACCAGTAGAACAGTTGTACAAAAAAGCCATAAAAATATTGGACCAAAAAAAACGATTTCTCATCACTGTACAATCTTAGAAAAATATAAGCTTTTACGTTTTGAGAATTTCATGCTATTTAAAATGTGTTGTGTTGTGTACAGGTCCCTACACAATTTGGCCCCACTCCCTCTGAGGAACTATATTAAAAGGAAAAGTAACAATGAAATTAACACCAGATCCTCCGCTAGGTGTGATTGCGAGATCAAATTTTGAAAAACTGTCTTTGCTTAAAATGTACTCTCTATTAGGGGCAATAGCACTTGGAATACTCTGCCAACGACAATCAGGTTCAGCCCCACATTTGCTTTATTCAAGACACAGCTTAAAACATGGCTGAAAGATAACCAAACCTGTAATCATTATGAGTTAAAGACATGCGAAAGCAATATACTTTCATATACACGCACACAACAACACATAGGTAAGCTTATGCACGCCAGCACTTTAAAGAGATACTGCAGCTGTATCGAGCACTTTACTATCGCGACAAAGCACTTTAATTCAGCATCTTATAATAAAACTGACTGTACCTGTACATACCTACAACTGAATTCTACCTCAGTACTTTCCTGAACTTTATATTGAGACAACAGCATTTTAACCTCCATCTTGACCGGAACAGATAACTCCTCCTTTATATGGCTCTGGGTTATATTAAAATAAGACAGTGTATTATATTGTAAATTATCTATGTTTTTATGCTTGTTAAATGCTGGAGACTATGGATGGAAATTAGTATTATGCTAAAACTGGCATATTTACGTTAAAGTGTGTGCCCTATATATATATATATATGTGTGTGTGTGTGTGTGTGTGTACGAGGGCTGTCAATAAAGTATATGTCCTTTTTATTTTTTTTCAAAGACTATATGGATTTCATTCATATGTTTTTACGTCAGACATGCTTGAACCCTCGTGCGCATGTGTGAGTTTTTCCACACCTGTCTGTGACGTCATCCATCTGTGAGCACTCCTTGTGGGAGGCGTCATCCAGCCCCTCGTCGGAATTTCTTTGTCTGAGAAGTTGCTGAGAGACTGGCGCTTTGTTTGATCAAAATTTTTTCTAAACCTGTGAGGCACATCGAAGTGGACACGGTTCGAAAAATTAAGCTGGTTTACGGTGAAAATTTTAACAGCTGATGAGAGATTTTGAGGTGATACTGTCGCTTTAAGGACTTCCCACGGAGTGGGACATCGCGCAGCATTCCCAGGCGCCGTCGTCAGCCTGTTTGAAGCTGAAAACCTCCACATTTCAGGCTCTATTGATCCAGGACATCGTGAGAGAACAGAGAAGTTTCAGACGAAGTCGGTTTCAGCATTTTATCCGGATATTCCACTGTTAAAGGAGATTTTTTTAATGAAAGATGTGCGGACGGTTCCGGACGGGTTTTTCCTGTGCGGCGGCACAGGAAAAACACCTCCGTGTTGATAACCATTTGTAAAATCCAGGCGGCTTTTGATGGCTTTCAGTGGAGTGAGTATCTGAGAAATTGTTTAACAGTTGGGTATGTTCCAACTTGTCCTCAAGGCTTCCAACAGAGGTGTTTTTCCTGTGGTGGAGCGTCACGGCGGCGCTGCAATCCGTCCGCACGTCTTTCATTAAAAAAATCTTTAACAGTGGAATATCAATCAACTTCAACTTTTTTCTTGTATAGCGCCAAATCACAACAAACAGTTGCCCCAAGGCGCTCCACATTGCAAGGCAAGGCCATACAATAATTATGAAACACAGTCTACGTCTAAAGCAACATAACCAAGGGATGGTCCAGGGTCACCCGATCCAGCCCTAACTATAAGCCTTAGCGAAAAGGAAAGTTTTAAGCCTAATCTTAAAAGTAGAGAGGGTATCTGTCTCCCTGATCTGAATTGGGAGCTGGTTCCACAGGAGAGGAGCCTGAAAGCTGAAGGCTCTGCCTCCCATTCTACTCTTACAAACCCTAGGAACTACAAGTAAGCCCGCAGTCTGAGAGCGAAGCGCTCTAATGGGGTAATATGGTACTATGAGGTCCCTAAGATAAGATGGGACCTGATTATTCAAAACCTTATAAGTAAGAAGAAGAATTTTAAATTCTATTCTAGCATTAACAGGAAGCCAATGAAGGGAGGCCAACACGGGTGAGATATGCTCTCTCCTGCTAGTCCCCGTCAGTACTCTAGCTGCAGCATTCTGAACCAACTGAAGGCTTTTTAGGGAACTTTTAGGACAACCTGATAATAATGAATTACAATAGTCCAGCCTAGAGGAAACAAATGCATGAATTAGTTTTTCAGCATCACTCTGAGACAAGACCTTTCTGATTTTAGAGATATTGCGTAAATGCAAAAAGGCAGTCCTACATATTTGTTTAATATGCGCTTTGAATGACATATCCTGATCAAAAATAACTCCAAGATTTCTCACAGTATTACTAGAGATCAGGGAAATGCCATCCAGAGTAACGATCTGGTTAGACACCATGCTTCTAAGATTTGTGGGGCCAAGTACAATAACTTCAGTTTTATCTGAGTTTAAAAGCAGGAAATTAGAGGTCATCCATGTCTTTATGTCTGTAAGACAATCCTGCAGTTTAGCTAATTGGTGCGTATCCTCTGGCTTCATGGATAGATAAAGCTGGGTATCATCTGCGTAACAATGAAAATTTAAGCAATACCGTCTAATAATACTGCCCAAGGGAAGCATGTATAAAGTGAATAAAATTGGTCCTAGCACAGAACCTTGTGGAACTCCATAATTAACTTTAGTCTGTGAAGAAGATTCCCCATTTACATGAACAAACTGTAATCTATTAGACAAATATGATTCAAACCACCGCAGTGCAATGCCTTTAATACCGCAGCGCAATGTCCGAATATCCGGATAAAATGCTGAAACCGACTTCTTCTGAAACTTCTCTGTTCTCTCACGACGTCCTGGATCAATAGAGCCTGAAATGTGGAGGTTTTCAGCTTGAAACAGGCTGACGACGGCGCCTGGGAGCGCTGCGTGACGTCCCGCTCCGTGGGAAGTCCTTAAAGCGACAGTATCACCTCAAAATCTCTCATCAGCCGTTCAAATTTTCACCAAAAACCAGCTTAATTTTTCGAACCGTGTCCACTTCGATGTGCCCCACAGGTTTAGAAAAAATTTTGATCAAACAAAGCGCCAGTCTCTCAGCAACTTCTCAGACAAAGGAATTCCGACGAGGGGCTGGACGACTCCTCCCACAAGGAGTGCTCACAGGCGAATGACGTCACAGACAGGCGTGGATAAACTCACGCATGCGCACGAGGGTTCAAGCATGTCTGACGTAAAAACATATGAATGAAATCCATATAGTTTTTGAAAAAAATAAAAAGGACCTATACTTTATGGACAGACCTCGTATATATACTGTCTATAAACAATTGTACGTTCGTTAATATGCACTGTCCCTGTCAAATAAACCAATAATGAATGAATGAATTCCAATTGTCAACACAGCTGAGTGACAGTTACACTATGGAGGGAAGGTGAGCCCACACAGATAGGTTTTAAGATGTTTGTGGAAAGAGAATACAGAATGTGAGGAACGGATTGAGAGAGAGAGATTGCTCCAAAGAGCTGGGGTGCATGTGAGCCGGTCACGGTCATCACTCTTGAAACAGTCAACACTGGGCCGGGATTTGATTGAAGGGAATGACTAGGTGTGGCCATGGTGCTAGTATAAGTCACCTGTGAGTTGCTGATGCCATAAAAGTTTAACTACTTACCCTCTTTGCTGCATGGCGCAGTGTTTCAGTTAACGCATCATCGATAGCATCTGGTAAAATTTCCATCTTGTTGCTGAAGGCTTCTGTCACAAAAACAAAATAAAAAACGGTCTTGTATTTTCCTCTTTTTTAACTGGAGAAACGATAAAATTCTTTTTAATTGCTAACTAAAATTAAATGATGCAGTGAGACACCTTGATAACTTACTCTTCAAAACTCTAGAGAGTGAGAGGCTGCAGGGCTTTCTTCCCTTTCCATCCTTTGAGGCTGACGCCAGCCCACAACCGCCACATCCCAATTTCACCGAGCATCGTCCTGGCAAAGGAGTTCAGCATTGATCCAGATAGCTGTTTCAGCAGATTCACCTATGACAGAGTAAAAAGAAGTATGTGTGCAATGGCAATATGCAACTTTTATGAAAATAACCACTTCTGCAAAAGTGTTAGGAACAATAATTTACCACTGTCCTCCTAAACTCCTGGTCCTCCAGCATTTTGCTGAATTGGTCCAGCTCCTCCGTTGTTTTAAGTCTGGCCTGCATTATCTCCAATGCAGTCAGCTTCTTCAGCAGCCTGATTCCTCCACAGTAGTTGTAGTATGCTGTCCACCTTTGACTCCAGTCTGTCGAGTCGTTGCTGCGTACCATCTGTTACAAAGTTGCTTCAAGTTTAGTATACATGAAACAGCTACAATGCTGCTGAAAGCAGGAACACGTATATAAACACAACAGAACTACTCGGTCAGTTAATAGGCCTCTTATGCAATGAAATTTGATGACATGGTTGTTTGTATAAATACATTATTAAGATGGCATTGAGCTGGCAGCTCGGTTATAGAAATGAGTTTGTAGAGGGGCAGCTGGCTCTTATTAACAAATTCCATAAAAACCTGAAACATATCTGTGCCTTTCGTGTGGCCTTTCAAAGGTAAAATGCTCAGCAGTTCTTCTTTTACATTCATGTTGTCAAAAAACATTCTAATAAAAACACATAGCTGAGCCACGTCCACAGTATCAGTGGATTCATCGAATTGCAGAGAAAAACACTCACATACCTCAATATCATTCCTCAGTTGCCGATCAACATCCTCCATTAACTCGCATCGTCGTGCAACAGACTTTCTTGAGAGCTGCACATCCTGCAGACACGATCTCCTTCTGATTTTTAAAATCGGCAAAGAGCACATCTCCAGCTTCCATGAAAGCTTCTTTCACAATTTCACCATTTCAGAACACGGCTGGCACGATAAGAAGCTGTGGTTGCAGCCTGACTGGTGGTATTTGTCCGGGGGAAAACGGCCTGTTGTGCTGCTAGCCGGCTTTTAGCCAGGAAGCTAGCTTCATAGCTCTTGTGGATCATCTTAAAATGCCGCTCCAAATTCCCTTTCTTCGGTAATGCCACGTTTGCACTGCAGATAAGGCAGATGGATTTGCCATTTGAATAAACGAAAAAATAATCTTCCTCCCACTCTGGATGAAAATGATAAGTTTGGGATCTTTTTCCTCCGCCATTATACGCTTGCGTCACTTTCCACTGTAGCTCCTCACGACCTCTTGACCCTGCGCATGCACAGATAGAATGAACCGCGGGAGTTCCCCCCCCACCATGCGATCGACCGGTCAATCCGGACTAGACTATCATCGGGACGGTAGGCCTACTAAAGTATCCCTGAGAATGAAAACTTTCGGAAAATTAAGTAAGTTATAAAATATAAGTGTTAAGAAAGAAAATACAGGAATCACTTTATTTAAATTTACAACAATACCAATTCACCAGCCTTATCAATCAATATATAGATTGATAAGGCTGGTGAATTATGTAGTTAATAGAACGTCCCCTCAACGTAAGTACAACGTTCCAAAGAAACGTCCAAAAACTGTAACAAGTAAACGTTCCTGATGGAAGTTGCCAGGAGGTGGTCAGAACGTTCCCAATTGTGCAACGAAAATGTAACCTCCCAGCAACGTTGCAAGGATGTTCCGTGTCAGCTGGGCACTAGACCATCACCTCCCCTTTTACCATGGTTTCAGTAATTCCCCTTTTAAGGTACTTTCTTTTAGTGTAATGCCCATGTGCTGCATATGAAGAACAATCTCAGCTTTCAGAATATGTGACATACTTTTCTAGAACACTGTTAGGCCATAAGATGAACCAAGAAAAAGTGGCTAGAAAATGAGTTTTGTTCCCATGTCTGGTCACTGCTTTTTAAATAAATATTTTATAGATTGTACCCTTATGGACTTTGGGTTAAACATTATCTGCAATATATCCTGCAGTTTTTTTTTTTTTTTTTTGTCACAAGCCATACATCTATATAAGCATAAATAAAAAAAGAAAAGAAAATTGGATGGTACTAGTTTAATGTGATTTTTTGACAAAGTTTGACAAAGTTTTTTTAATTCGGCACACAAAATATTCAAATAGAAAAAAAATGAACAATTCCACAAACAAACACAGACAAAACTAGTGAGTCCGAAAGGGTGTGGGCTGAAGCAAAGCTTATTAGCGCCCACCCCTGCTAGTACAAGTCCAACAATTCTAATCAGTCATATTTACATAAATATAAATTCACTACTACATGTCGACACACAGACATACACATCAATATACTATTCACTTATAATTATATTTATATAGTACCAGATCACAAGAAAGTCGAATCAAGGCACTTTACGCCAGTAAGGACTAACCTTACCAACCCCCAGAGCAAGCACTAGGCAACTGTGGTGAGGAAAAACTCCCTATAGGGAAGAAATCTCAAGCAGACCAGGCTCTTGGGGATGACCCTCTGCTTGGGCTGTGCCACATATACCTATATACATACGTATATACTTTACAAACATAAATATATACATACATATACACAGTCACTTATATACATATACACCTACCCATATCTATATATCTACATACGCATATACATACCCACACATTCAAATATACAATAAGTCCCACTTATAAATTGAACATTCCATATAAATCAAATTATATTTGCTTCTTTATGATACTTAGACATAATGTTCTTTTTGAGTAGTTTCTTAAATCTCACTAAGGTACTACTCATTCTAACCTCTGTTGAACATTTGTTCCATTTCCTCACCCCAACCACAGACACACAAAAACCCTTTACATTTGTTCTTACTGGTGGTTTCATAAAAATTGCACAACCTCTTAAACTATATCTGGATTCCCTCAATCGGAACAGACTCTGGACATGTCTCGGTAAGGCTTGGTTTTTCGCTCGAAATAAAGTTTGAATTGTAATGTAATCGACCAAATCAATGAATTTTAATAAATTTAAAGACACAAATAGAGAATGAGTTGGTTCACGATATTGTTTATTGCAGATGATTCGTATGGCTCGTTTTTGCAAAAGGAATATTGGATTGGTATTTGATTTGTAAGTGTTTCCCCATGACTCAACACAATATGTCATATATGGTACCATCAGAGAATGATATAAAGTAAGTAACCCTTCTTGCGGCAGTAGGTCTTTGGCTTTATACAAAATGGCTATAGTTTTTGACAGTTTTGATTTCACATAATTTATATGTGGTTTCCAGCTAAGTTTACTATCAATTATAACACCTAAAAATTTATTCTCTGTTACTAACTCAATTTCCTTATTGTTTATAGTAAATTTTTTACATTTGGGTGCCTGTTTATTTCCAAATATAATACATTTAGTTTTCCCAAGGTTGAGTGACAACGTATTAGCGTCAAACCAAACCTTAAATTTTTCCAGTTCTTTCTCCACTATGTCCAGAAGCTGTTCAAGATTTTCACCGCTACAGAACAGTTGTATCATCCGCAAAAAGGACACATCTCAGTGAACTCGACACCCAACTTATATCATTTATATAGATTATAAACAACAAAGGACCCAGCACTGAGCCCTGCGGCACCCCACATGTGACATCCCTGAGTTCAGAATTTGTATTATTGAATTGAACATACTGAAATCTGCCTTGTAAATAACTAGCTATCCATTCATATGCCAGACCTCTGATTCCATATTTCTGCAGTTTACTTAATAGTATTCCATGGTTAATTGTGTCAAACGCTTTCTGTAAATAAAAAAAAACACCTATTGTGTATTGTTTATTATCAATTGCAGTTGCTATACTTTCCACAAAGTCCATCAAAGCATGTGATGTAGTTCGAGACCTTCTGAATCCATATTGTTCTTCACAAATGATGTTATGCTTCAGTAAATAATCATTTAATCTTTTAGCAAATATTTTTTCCAAAATTTTGGAAAATTGTGGCAGGAGTGATATAGGTCTATAATTAGAAAATGTGTGTTTGCCACCAGTTTTAAACAGAGGAATTACTTTGGCTATTTTCATTTGAGAAGGAAATTTACCAGTACTTAGTGACATATTGCAAATATAATTGAACGGTTTTACTATACAATCAATAACTTTTTTTAATAAAGCCATATCCAAATTATTAAAATCAGTCGATTTCTTACTTTTTGAACCATGAACCAGATCAAGTATTTCCCTTTCATGAGTACCACCAATGAACATTGAAACAGATTTGTTAAACGTTGAATTATTTACCCAGAAGTTATTAGTTGATGAGTCAATCTTACTGGCAAGATTTTTACCCACATTAACGAAGTATTCATTAAAGTGTTCAGCAATAGACTCGTCATTATCAATCGTGATGTAGTTGTTACTCTGAAAAAATGAAGGATAATCTCTAGTTACTCTATTCTTTTTTACTATTTCATTTAATATGTTCCATGTGTTTTTGATGTTATTTCTATTTTTGACAAGTAACTCATTATAATGTTTTTTTACTGAGTCTCATGATATTGTTAACTTATTCTTATATGTTTTATACTTACTTTCAGCTTCCTTAGTTCGTAGTTTTATGAATTGTTTATATAGTACGTTTTTTTTTACATGCCCTCTGAAGTCCCTTAGTTATCCATGGTTTGTTGCTATATTGATTTCTATATATTTTGTCAACAAATGGACAGTGTTTATTATACAAACTGGAAAAAATGGAAATGAAAGCATCATATGACCTGTCAACATCATCAACAAAAACATCTGACCAATTCTGACTTGATAAATCCTCCCTTAAATTATCAATTGTTTCAGGTGTTACTTTTCTACTCATGAATTTGATATTGCTTCGATACATACAACAACCCTCCAATGCAAAGACTGAGAAAACTGGCAAGTGATCACTGATATCACTGACCAGTAGTCCCCCACTAAGATTACCGGATATAACGTTAGTTAAAATATTGTCAATGAGAGTTGTTGAGTCCATAGTTATTCTGCTAGGATGAATGATGGTTGGAAACAGTCCTAAACAATACAACGTGTTTATAAATGAGGTAATTTGTGGATGATTGTGAGGGTTTAAAAAATCTATATTGAAATCTCCACAGACAAATAAATGCTTATTTCTGTTGATTTTGTTGTACATTCCTAAGATAATGTCTTCAAAGGTGTCAATATTTGTCCCAGGAGCTCTGTAAATGCAACTAACAACTATGTTTTTGGAGTTTATAGATGTCATTTCTATGGTAACACATTCCATGATGTTGTCCACTGTAAATGACATGTTGTTAATGAGTTTAGTTATAATCTGACCTTACAAACAATGCAACGCCTCCGCCCCTTCTCGTCTGCCTATTAACCAGGAACAATTCATAACCATCAAGATATACCAGATCTTTATTATCCTCATTTAACCATGTTTCTGAAATTGCAATAACTGAAAAACGTTTTTTGGATGGTTTCAAACAATCATTAATAGTGGACAGATTACGAGAAAGTCTTCTGCTGTTGAAATGTATAATTGAAAAATTTTATCATTGATTTTATAATTTTTGAATTGTTCTTCTGTAAAATATTTGCACTGTCTCACAATATTCTCACTGCTAAAGGTATCAGGATCATTTTCAGATTCGAAGGGGTGGTTAGCAGAGTTATTATAATTAAATGTATCTAGACAGAGCTCCTGGGCAGAAATAAACGGATCATTATCCTTAGTCATTATGTCTCTCTTGTCTCCGGGTGTAGATGATGTGGATGAGTGGGTTGCTCCAGTCTGCATCATGGTGCTGTGATGTGTTTGAGTCCTCATACCTATTGTTCATATTTGTTCAGCTCCTCGATGTTCCTTATTGCCATGACTTTTGCTTGTTCTGGTGATCCGTTCAGTTTGATGAATATTTTACAGTTTGAAGTCCATGTGTGCTGGATTTTTCCCTGTTTCTTTAAGAAGTGTGCTTTCCTGGCGATGTCGGCATTCCGTTTGGTGAGATGTTCACTGATGAATACGTTTGTCCCTTTCAGTTTTCTTCCTTGTTTTAACAGTGCTGTTTTGTGTTTTCTGTTGATGAATCTCATGATGACGGTTCGTTTATCACCGTCATTTCTCCGGGGCAGAATTTAATGATCAACATTCCCTTTAGCAAAATAAATCTCTCCGAAATGTGAATTTAGACCATAAAATGTTGTGAATTTGTGGAAAAACACTTCTTCAACTGATATAATACACATGGTGAATTTTGCTACACGCACATACATGTAAATGTCTCTAATCATCCACATCACTGTCAGAAACATCATGTAGCAGTATTTTTCAATTTTCAATTTCAATTTATTTTCACTTATATACAGTAGTGTTCAGAATATTAGTAGTGCTATGTGACTAAAAAAGATTAATCCAGGTTTTGAGTATATTTCTTATTGTTACATGGGAAACAAGGTACCAGTAGATTCAGTAGATTCTCACAAATCCAACAAGACCAAGCATTCATGATATACACACTCTTAAGGCTATGAAATTGGGCTATGAATAAAAAAAGTAGAAAAAGGGGGTGTTCACAATAATAGTAGCATCTGCTGTTGACGCTCAAAACTCAAAACTATTATGTTCAAACTGCTTTTTTTTAGCAATCCTGTGAATCACTAAACTAGTATTTAGTTGTATAACAGTTTTTCATGATTTCTTCACATCTGCGAGGCATTAATTTTGTTGGTTTGGAACCAAGAATTTGCTTGTTTACTAGTGTGCCTGGGGTCATTGTTTTGTTGAAACACCCATTTCAAGGGCATGTCCTCTTCAGCATAAGGCAACATGACCTCTTCAAGTATTTTGACATATCCAAACTGATCCATGATACCTGGTATGCGATATATAGGCCCAACACCATAGTGGGAGAAACATGCCCATATCATGATGCTTGCACCACCATGTTTCACTGTCTTCACTGTGAACTGTGGCTTGAATTCAGAGTTTGGGGGTCGTCTCACAAACTGTCTGCAGCCCTTGGACCCAAAAAGAACAATTTTACTCTCATCAGTCCACAAAATATTCCTCCATTTCTCTTTAGGCCAGTTGATGTATTCTTTGGCAAACTGTAACCTCTTCTGCACCTGTCTTTTATTTAATAGAGGGACTTTGGGGGGGGGGGGGGGGGATTCTTGCAAATAAATTAGCTTTACACAGGCGTCTTCTAACTCTCACAGCACTTACAGGTAACGCTAGACTGTCTTTGATCATCCTGGAGCTGATCAATGGGTGAGCCTTTGCCATTCTGGTTATTCTTCTATCCATTTTGATGGTTGTTTTCCGTTTTCTTCCACGCGTGTTTTTTTTTTTTTTCCATTTTAAAGCATTGGAGATCATTGTAGATGAACACCCTATAATTTTTTGCACCTGCGTATAAGTTTTCCCCTCTCCCATCAACTTTTTAATCAAACTACGCTGTTCTTCTGAACAATGTCTTGAACGTCCCATTTTCCTCAGGTTTTCAAAGAGAAAAACATGTTCAACAGGTGCTGGCTTCATCCTTAAATAGGGGACACCTGATTCACACCTGTTTGTTCCACAAAATTGACAAACTCACTGACTGAATGCCACACTACTATTATTGTGAACACCCCCTTTTCTACTTTTTTTTTTTACTAATAGCCTAATTTCAAATTTTATAGCCTTAAGAGTGTGCATATCATGAATGCTTGGTCTTGTTGGATTTGTGATAATCTACTGAATCTACTGGTACCTTGTTTCCCATGTAACAATAAGAAATATACTCAAAACCTGGATTAATCTTTTTAGTTACATAGCACTACTATTATTCTGAACACTACTGTAGCACCAAATCACAACAGAGTTGCCTCAAGGCACTTCACACAAATAAGGTCTAACCCTACTATCCCCCAGAGCAACAGTGGTAAGGAAAAACTCTGTATGAGGAAGAAACCTCAAGCAGACCAGACTCAAAGGGGTGACCCTCTGCTTGGGCCATGCTACAGACATAAATTACAGAACAATTCACAGAAACAATTCACAAAACAAATATACAGGAAATGCTATTGGTGCACAGGACAGGAGGGTTTCCAGCGAAAATACAATTCCCATCTCTAGATGGAGCTGCACCTTATACAGAAAGAAAAAACAGAACCAGGCATGAGAAAGACAAGAAATATATTATATTTTCTATATTATATTCTGTTTCCTTCTGAACATTCACACAGTGCTGGCACCTACACAAATCAGTGCAAGACAGTTGTGCTGACATGCAGGAACATATGTCTATCACTATTTGCCTTGCTTACAGCTTACAACTGCAGTGGACCAACTGCAACACACTTTGAGGAGCAGGACTGTTAGTCATCGAGGTCACTGTTAAGTCCTCATCCTCAATGTACTCATTATACTCCCGTCGCAACAGAGCATGAATTGGACGCATGCTGTACGAACTGACATTTGAACGACATTTATGCAATTCGTGTTGTATTCGAACTGCACTCCTGCACTGCATTCCTACAGCAGTTGGCACATTTGTGTGTTGCTCATGCTAAAAAACATACAAATGGTGGTTGAGTTGCAGTCATACTACATACTTACTGGCATACAAATGGACATTTGAACGACATTTGTGCAATTCGAATTGCATTCAAAGTGCATTCAAGCTGTGCAATGGCGCATATGGAGCTACCCAATAGTATGTATTCATTGGAGCACCCAGGGGGCTATTCAAATGGGCCAACTAGTAACATATCACTCCTGAAAGCGATCTTTGGCTTTTCACGTGAGGTGAATCTGCCCTACGGATTTTGGAAAACCATGTGATGGTGAACCAATTGTGATTGGACACTCGCACCCATCATCACACAGCTTCTGTGAGGAGTACAAATATGGCCGATGGCTGACTCAAAAGTCCGTGGAGATAACTTTTTTTCTATCTCATATCATTAAAAAGCTATTTATAATTTAGTAAAGCTTGGTCTTAGCCGTGGCATATGATGGCATCGGCCCCAGAGGGTTAAATAGCACAACAACAACAACAAAAAACTATTTCAGGAAAATAAAGGCACGAAAAAAAAGCATGTGACTAGGCTAACCATAGTGCCCTCAAACAAAGCACAGTGTGTTTTCTGAAGCAGACTTTAAGACACATTGGCAAATACATGCTGAGGTCATGGACACATCATTCAGATGGGGAAAAAAAGATATGTATTTTCAATAAAAATTATGTTGAGGCAAGTTTAGCAACCATCATAGCAGGAAGAGAAGAGAATTTGAACATACTACATGTACTAAAGTAGGGCTTGTAACTTAAAATGAATTAACTGCTTTGATTAACTGGATAGGAGGGGCTTTAAAAATGCACTTTTGTTATTTCTTTAAAAGTACATTTAAGAGGTTTCAGAGAGACAAACTTTTACATACAAACATAACACATGCATACACGCAGGACAAACACATTCACACACACTCACAGGCTCTTTGTTGATACACACAGTAAAAAACCTTGTCAACATTTTTTTTTAATCGGTTAACCACAATGAGCAACCATGTACAGGTACACTCTAAAAAGGAACTGCTGTCTCAACGAGAAAAATTGAAGCAACAATTTGCATAGATTAGTTTTAAGTTATTTCAGCTTTCAATTGAGTTAACACGTTCAACACGTAATGGATAACATGCCTAGATGTGTAAAGTGCATATGAAAGTGTCTCAGCCCCTTTGATATTTTCCCATCTCTGTGGGAAATGGGCGATGTTTGTTCCTGTTTCCTGTGAGGACATCTGCATGGGTAAAGGGCGATGTTTGTTCCAGTTATGCATATGACAAATGCTAATATGTGTGAAGCGCATACGAAAGTGTCTCAGCACCCTCAATGTTTTCCTGTCTGGACCCCTGTGGGGTTAATGGGCGTAGCAAAGCTGTTCTATAAAGTCTGTGTGTTGTGTGAACTAAGAGGGAAATAAATGACACTCCACTGCGTTGTGAAAATTGTTGTTCCTTCTTTCATCCATCTCAAATTCCACAAATGCAAATTTGGCCCCAAAATGGCACCAGTAGTCATGTCACCACTTTTTTCGGATCGTCATTTCACTACTTTCTGTATGAAGGGACTCTATCCCTTTGCGCCCCTCCCTTTTCCCCTGCTCACTGCTTCTGTGCACCTTCTCAGTGAGCAGGGGTGCCTACAACTGCAGGGGGCCCACTGGAGTGTGGCTGCAGAGCCCTTCACTAACACTCTCAGAAGCGAAAGCGGATGGCTCCCCCCAGTGACGTTGTTAGGTACGGAAGTGGACAGCTCCATGGCGATGACCTCAGTAGCAGGGGTGGAACGCCTCTCGGTGACATCCTCAGTAGTTGAGGTGGAACACTCCTTGATGATCTCCTCAGGTGTGATGGTGGACAGCACCATGCACCTTCTCAAAAAGTAGGGGTGCCTGTAGCTGCAGGGGGCCCACTGGAGGTCACAGCTGCATCTGAAGTGTGGCTGCACAGCCTTTCGCTGACGCTGTCAGAAACGAGGGCAGATGACTCCCCAGTGACGTCGTTAGGTGTGGTAGTGGACCTTTCCATGTTGATGACCAAAGGAGCAGGGGCAGAATGCCCCTCGGCGGCATACTCAGCCATGGGGGCGAACAGCCCCACAGTGACGTCCTCAGATGCAGGGGGAGACTACCCCTCTGCAATGTCATTTGGTGCGGGGGCGAACAGTCCATCAACACTGTACTAAGAGATGGGGTGGACATCCTCATGGCCACATTCTCGGAGGTGGGGGTGGATGGTCCCTCTGCGACATTATCTGGTGCGGGGTGAATGGCTCCTCAACAAATTCATCGGAGGCAGTGGTGGAAAGCCCTCCTACATCTTTGGGCCCCGGGGCTGATGGTCCCTCTGGTGCTGTGGTGGACGGATCCCTCAGAGCACAAACACCACATGCACCAGAGTCGGCCGACTCCTGAATTCCAGCAACGTCTCTCTGTCATGACGGGCGGCTGCCCGACACCAGGAGCGGGTGGACCCACATTACAAACTCCCAAACCAGGCTTTGAGGTATAAGTCGTCGTGTTTATTTCAGGCAGAGGTTCGGTACACAGGTTGTCAGAAAATGGAGCAGAGGCACAAGCAGTGTGAGGCAAAAACGTAGTCATCTCCAGGCAGGGGTCTGAGGCACGGGCAAACACTGGCATATAGGCTGAGGCAAAAAGGCACGGTCAAAAAAACACTGAGCAAGGAACTGGTACACAGCAAGACTAATCAGGACAGAGAACAAAAAGGCTGGAGAGTGTGCTGGAAGTGACAACAATCTGGAGAGGGACTGTGAGACTGTGAGGGTTTATATGAAAGTGGACTAATGAGGGACAGGTGGTGATAACAAGGTGCACGTGAGGAACAATCTAGAAGGGGGCGTGGTTAGTGAACAAAGATAACGCACAGACAAGATTGTGAGAACGGGAGTGCACAAACTGATGTGATGTAATACACAAAGATATGTGAACAGGTGCCAAGAGCGCGAGTAAATGAAAACACAAAGCAGACTGGGACAAAGTGTGAGAGAAGGGCACAGAGCTAGTGGAGTGACATGACGTGACAACACAGACAGAGATGCCAGAGGGAATGAAAACATAGAGCAGGTGCAGGTTGGAGTGAAACACAGAACAACAGAACTACTACGGAATATAATATTACTAAAAACAAAAGTAACAGTGAAAATGTAGGGCAGAAAAACATAGCTAGGAACCAGGCATGACATGATAACTGATCAGGACACATGAAGCAGAATACTAAAGCAAAACTAAAGAAGTGATAACATAATGAAAACACAACTGACTGAAGAATACCAAATGAAAACCAGATGACAAGATCAACAAGCCATGATGCCAAAATACCAATACTCAAGATCAACAGAAATGAATAGATGACATCTGAAAGATAAACAATGAAAACACAATCTGGCAGAACAAGAAAAGAACTAGACAATAGCTAAAGAATGCAAAGTAACAGAGAACCAAAGTAAAATAGAACAGGGAATAAATACATAATAACTAATAAAAAAGAACAGGAGCAGAAAGTGGGTCAAAGAAAAGGGAAGCAATTAAACCAAAAACCCGATCAGGGCCGAGCATGACACTCTCAAGATGTGTACGGATGGCCCCTCTGTGACGCCATCAGCGGCCGGGACTGGTGACCCCTCGGTGATGTCCTAACCAGTGGATATTGACAGTCCCTCTGTGACATCATCAGGGGCCAGGAAAGATGAATGCTCGGTGACGTCCTCAGGAGCGGAGGCAGACTGCTCCTCTGAAACACCATCAGGTTTTGGGACAGGTGACCTCTCAGTGACATCCTCAGGAGCAAAAGCAGACTGTTCCTCTGTGATGCTGTAAGGGGACAGGACAGGTGACACCTCAGTTACATACTCTGGAGTGTGGCTGATCGCCTCTGTCACCTCTGGTATGGAGCTGGACCTGCTCACTGACATGAAAACAAAGTAGATAATTCTGGTTGCCCCGCGCCCACCCTGGAGCTAAGACATGGCTCTGCTGAGGGACTGGGCATCCCCTCCTGGACCAGCCCCAATGAAGCACAGATGTGAGAGCTGCAGTCTCCAGAGTGGCCTGCCGGTGATCCCTTCTGTTGAATTTGGACTGGCTCTTCCTCTCTTAGGTGTTTGGTCTGTGATCTGAGATTGTAGTGCTCTTGGGAGGTCCAGAGTGTAGGTGATTAGTGGCAGCAGAGAAATATTATCTGTCATGGTGGGTGTGGCTGTCATCGCGGGTGTAATCTGAAATAGCATATTTGAAAGGATGTCTTGAACTGAGACGAGGGGTGGCTGCAGGGTCTCCGGAATGCTGGTTGATGTATCTTGGATGTGTGTGAGTGCTGTGGTTGGAGTGGGAAGCTGAAAAGCAGGAGTGTGAATGTCAGGAACAAACAAACTCACTGTTTTGGGGCGTACAACTTGAAACCTGGTTTCAGGATCCCTCGGAATGTGTCATGATCAAGGTCATGTGACCATAAATGTTCCTCAGATTAATGTACCCAGTCAGGAGCCTATCCCTATCAAAAAGATCTTCCAATGAAAATAATTCTGGGAATGAATGTAGAACCCATGAGTTTGTCTCCACCAAATCCCCATCTTGTTTCACAAAATCATATTGCGTGCTCTGGGTGTAGCAACTGTGATAACAATTAAAGATTACATTCATCTTAGAAAAATGAATTTAAAATCATGATAGCGTAGTGTGTTATTAATGTAATCTTTGCAACTGTAGTTCCAGCTCTCTTCAGGTCATTGACCAGGTCCTCCCTTATAGTTCTGGGTGGTTGCTCTGTGCTGCCTTCCCCTCCCTTCCTGTGTTTTTCCAAGAAGCATGCCGTGGCACTGACTGCCTCACCTGACGCTCATCACTGACAGCTGTATTTAAACCCTGGTTTGGTGTGTTTGTTCTCTTCTGCTTCCAGTCAGCTCCGTGGGTGGCCACCTGGCTCCGCTCTCTAACGTCATTGCCTGCTCTTTTCCCTGGCTCTGGATTCAAACACCATCACCTGCCCTGGTCTCAACTAGCACCACGTCTCTGGTGCTGGTCTCACCAGTCTCTGGTTTCCAGTCATGTTCTCTTTTCTGGTCCAGTCTGTGTCTGTGCCTCCTTGCACATTTCCAAATTCAGTTTGTATAACACATTCTCCAATAAATTGTATTTTGGGTCCCCCGTGTTTGGTCCTTTGGTGGTCCATTGGGTTTAACCATAACATTTTCAGACATAGTCACTAATTATGTTTACAGATGGATATGCTTGTGTTATCTGAAGAATTTGTTAATTTTATTTATATATATATATATATATATATATATATATATATATATATACACACACATACACACTAGTGTGCTGTCCGCGGGGATACACAGGCTCTAGATTGGGTCGTGTTCATAAAATAGGTAACTGACAGTTTTCAAGGGTGTTAATAAAGTAAAGCATGCTTTTATAATGAGTTGGAAGAGCATGTGAATCTAAAATGTTTTTAGAAGAGGGACTCAGCCCTTTTATTTCCTGTTAATTATATAATTTGTAATATAATTAATTATAATATTATATAATTCTTAATGTATTTATAAATTGTTTAGGTTCTTATTATGAGGTGATCGTCAAGTGGTTAAGCTGTTGGGCTTGGCACATTTCACTCATGGTACCGGCAATATGAAACTTAACTAAACTGACTAAACCAATTGAACTTATAAAAAAAAAAAAACACTAAATCAAAACACTAACAACACTGCTAAACTCACATAAATCACAAAAAACACATTTAAAACCACAAAAGCCTGAACTCCCATGGTGCATGCAGCAAAACATCCATTGTTTCCTCGTTAGCTAAAATTGCTAATTTCTCCCAAAATATTTGTCCTATCAACTTTATGTTTTCGCAGCATTCATTTTGACCCAAAATTCATACACATACCAAATGGCAAATGTCAGGTCTTCCCCGTTTCTGTGTTTTTGAAGCAACACACACACACACACACACACACACACACACACACACACACACACACACACACACACACACACACACTGGAGTGTTGTCCGTGGGGAACCATGGGTTGTAGACTGGGTAGTGTTTTGGTAGCTGACGTTTCAAGGGTGGTAATAAATTAAGCAATGAGTTGGAATGGTGTGTGAGTCCAGAATGTTTTTCGAACCTTAAGGCGCGGTCCCACTGGGGAGAGGATTAATTGCGCATGAATTGAGTATACAAATTACGGGCATTTGTTGTCGTCCGCAACAAATTTGGCCAAAAATGACAAATGTCCCAGTATGAATTACTGATATATATATAATATATGATGAACAATCACGGATGTATAATGCATGTATTGAGGAAATGGTTTGGACGCATTGTGATTATCACGGATGTACAGTGGTCCCTCGTTTATCGCGGGAGTTACGTTCTAAAAATAGCCCGCGATAGTTGAATTCCGCGAAGTAGTCAGCGTTATTTTTTCTTACAATTATTATAGATGTTTTAAGGCTGAAAAACCCCTCACTACACACATTTTCTCACTTTTCTCTCCTGTGTAAACACTCTCAAAGTTCAAACCTTAGTAGAAAAATAAGTCCAGTATTACAGAATGAAACCAAAGATCAAAACCTGTTTTCAGGCCCAAACATTTGTTTGAGAAATAAAAATAGAACGTTTTCCTATAAATAATTATGATGGCTTTTAGAACTAACAAATTTAATTTTAACAATCAACCTACGAGGTTGGACACATAAGAAATTATTAATAGTAACTGACCAGTATTTCACAGTTCCTCTGATCGAGCCTCTATGTCGTGGCGCCGCTCCGCAGCGTCTTTTTCCGAGTGATATGGGTAGTTGTTTGTTATGTTTCGGACGCGGTCGGAGCACCGACCCAGCGTTTGAAAGGACCCAGCATAAAATAAGCAGAGCACGGTTCAAAAGATAACAGAATTTAATAAACATAACAGTGGGTGAAGTGCTAAACAACTAAAAAGTCCGCGGTCTGGTGAGGTGGAAACACGGCGCGCTCTCAACAGCGCAAACGGTCCGGAGCCACAGCAGTTCGGACCCAGGGACCCCGCCGACACCCCCCAGGTGGCTGCGACAAACCAAGTCTGTGAAGAAAGAAAACATGGAGGTGAGTCCAACTCCACACAGAGAGACACAACTCAAAGGTGCACGCAATCAGCAAACACTTCCTGGCTTAAATCTATACATCAGCTTCTCACCCTGCAGGCACGGAACAACTCAGTTCAAATCTCCACTGCAGCAGAAGCTGATTAGACAATTAGCATAACGTGACAGCCCAATAACACAAGGTGTGAGTGACACCAAATCCACTGTCATTACTTCATAAAAGTCACCAAAACCAAATTACCTCAGGAAGTGTGCTGAAGAGCGTGAGACCTCACCCAATCCTCCTTCACAGACTGTGGCGTCAAACCTGGAGCGGTCTCTGCGTCCGTGATGGTGAGATTGTTCTCCTGACGTCGATCTCACACGTCTGCTCACAAGGTCGAGTCTCTGGCAATCACACACTGTGCATTCAAGGTTTAAATGCAGCAATCTCTGATCAAGACAAAATACACCACAGCTGTGAGTCCTGATGACCTGCATGTGAAAACAAGCCTCAGGTGTTCAGGGTGAGGTCCTAATGCTCAGCCACTCAGTCCTGAATGCATACCACCTGGTGGGAGAAACAGAAAACAAAAACCAAGCCAGCCAAACACCCCAGCCCACAACAGTACCCCAACCTCACGGGAAGCCTCCCGGTGACCACACGGACCTGGGCCAGAAAAAACAAAGCCCCCCTCCAGGGACCATGGCTGGAATGTTTGCTGGGAACAAAAAACACCTCCTGCAGCTTCAGTTTCAGCTCCTTGTGCTGACGATCCAGCTGGGAAAGGCCCGTCTCCAGGAGCTGTGCGTTACTGTGCTCTGACGACAGCTCCATCATCAGCTGCTCCACCTGCAATGTTAATTTCTTCATGCAGTCATTGATCATCTCAATGTTGAGCTTCTTTAGTTCTTCCTTCAGCTGGATAATGCACGCTTCCAGCCGCCTCTTCTCTGTCAACAGGGAACTTTGTGCCGAGACTATCACTCTCATCCTGGAGCTCATCCTTTCTCACCCTGAGCCTGTCTGCAGTAGACTGCTCCGCAGCTGACACTCCAGTGCAGAGATATCCTTTGTTGACTTTAATGGTCTTGCCCTCTGTTTCATTTAGCTAACCTGTTAGAGTCTCCACCTCTGACTGCATCTTTGCGTTCATTCCTGTCGACTCTTACTTTAGTTGTTCACTTTGCATAATTTTGGCCAGGAGTTCTTGAACCTGTGCACTCAGCCTTCTTCCGACTGTGTGTTAAAGTCTGCTTAGTCATAAAACAAAAAAAAGACAAACACAAACAACCATACCAACCCCCCCCCTCCCCAGAGGACCGTCCCATCAAACCCCGGGAAGAGGAGAAGAGAAAAAACAACCCAAACTTAAGCTTGCAAAAAAAAAAACTCTAACCTCCCCCCCACCCCACCCAACCCACCGGACGACATGTAGGGACCAACACCCCCCAGAGGACATCCCGCCAGCTCCAGGAGTAATAACCACAGCCGAGGTCCCTCTGGGATCCAAAGTCACCCACGGGGACTCCCAGCGCCTCCCAGAGGACCGTTCCATCAAACCCCAGGAGACGCCCCCCCTCATGACTAACAGACCCAGCCCCGGCCGTCTATGGCTAGATGGACCCACAGCCCTTTCCCCCCCCAGAGGACACCAGTGTCACACCCTGAGGGCGGAAACTGGGGGAAAAAAAAAAAAACATACAAACAAAACAACCCCAACCCCACCCCCTCAGCGCAGTGGAAACTGGAAGTACGTCCAGTGTCACCAACCACGACTATACCCCAAAAGTCAACCGGGAGGAGTGGAACAGCGGTAATGGCGTATGGCACAAGACGGCACCACCCCTCCGACTTTTAAACCAGCCACCAGCTGCGGGTATATTCCACAGCCCCAAACCTCAGCTACGCCGATGGCATACGGCTCAAAGGCGCGCTGAAGCCGGAGGTGGAACAGGGAATCAACAAATAAAAAACAACCCCCCCCCCCCCCTGGATGCAGAGGTTATCTGGGAAACGCCCAGCACAACCAAACTGCACCACTCCAGCAATGCCGCCAACATACGGCTCACACGGCTGGGGCCAGAGGAGAAGAGAGGGAACAACAAAAACAAAAAGAAAAGAAAAAAGAAAAAAACAACCCAATTACCCCCCCCCCCCCCCCCCCATCACCCCCCAGAGGACTGTCCCATCAAACCCTGGGAGGTGAAACCAAAAGAAATAAAAAAGAAAGACTAACAGACAAACTTAAAGTCACCTGGGTCCAACTATGCTCCAGACAGCCTGTATTTTCACGCCACCAGACCACTGACAGTGCTTAAAACCCACACAAAAACAATTTGAATCACACATATAAAACCCCACAATTAATAAACCAACAAGAAACTAACTAATAAGTGACATACCGTCAAGCTCAAACAAATCAATCAATAAATCAATCAATTTTTTTATATAGCGCCAAATCACAACAAACAGTTGCGCCAAGGCGCTTTATATTGTAAGGCAAGGCCATACAATAATTATGTAAACCCCAACGGTCAAAACGACCCCCTGTGAGCAAGCACTTGGCTACAGTGGGAAGGAAAAACTCCCTTTTAACAGGAAGAAACCTCCAGCAGAACCAGGCTCAGGGAGGGGCAGTCTTCTGCTGGGACTGGTTGGGGCTGAGGGAGAGAACCAGGAAAAATACATGCTGTGGAGGGGAGCAGAGATCGATCACTAATGATTAAATGCAGAGTGGTGCATACAGAGCAAAAAGAGAAAGAAACAGTGCATCATGGGAACCCCCCAGCAGTCTACGTCTATAGCAGCATAACTAAGGGATGGTTCAGGGTCACCTGATCCAGCCCTAACTATAAGCTTTAGCAAAAAGGAAAGTTTTAAGCCTAATCTTAAAAGTAGAGAGGGTGTCTGTCTCCCTGATCTGAATTGGGAGCTGGTTCCACAGGAGAGGAGCCTGAAAGCTGAAGGCTCTGCCTCCCATTCTACTCTTACAAACCCTAGGAACTACAAGTAAGCCTGCAGTCTGAGAGCGAAGCGCTCTATTGGGGTGATATGGTACTACGAGGTCCCTAAGATAAGATGGGACCTGATTATTCAAAACCTTATAAGTAAGAAGAAGAATTTTAAATTCTATTCTAGAATTAACAGGAAGCCAATGAAGAGAGGCCAATATGGGTGAGATATGCTCTCTCCTTCTAGTCCCCGTCAGTACTCTAGCTGCAGCATTTTGAATTAACTGAAGGCTTTTTAGGGAACTTTTAGGACAACCTGATAATAATGAATTACAATAGTCCAGCCTAGCCTTTCCACAAATGGAACATTTATGTTCTACCTTAAGAGCTGTGATGGTAATGTGGCTCAGTCACCAGCAGGGGGAGCCAGAGTGCTAAAAATAAAAAGCCCTGTGGCAACCGAGTAAACTCAACACACGCTGCTTTAATTGTGAGCAGCTACGTGTAGCATACAGCTAAAGTGTGATGTAACTAATAAATCCGGAGCTGATACAACAGACGTAGTAGCTATCTTTACCCGGGGAGACGGGGCTACATCTGTAACAGCAGGACGCAAAACGACCCGTGCTGCAGAACGCGTTCACCCTCCAATCACACACTCATGTAGCTCCCGTCTAACCTCTTATCTGGTTGGAGTGTGAAGTGAAGCCGTCGCCGGTCACACTTTATGCCAATCCCATAGATAAGACAACACCACAGGAACACGGCTGCAAGAGAGTTCAAACTATTATTCAATGTTAGGTTCACTGACACGCACAACCCGGGCGGAGAGCACCCGCAACTGATCCCGGATAACTTCCAACGTCTGCTGCCGCCTTCCCGGCACGGTACCGACTCTGCTGCCGCTGGGTCTGTGATGTTTGGCCAGAGACTACTGTTATGTTTCGGACACGGTCGGAGCACCGACCCAGCGTTTGAAAGGACCCAGCATAAAATAAGCAGAGCACGGTTCAAAAGATAACAGAATTTAATAAACATAACAGTGGGTGAAGTGCTAAACAACTAAAAAGTCCGCGGTCTGGTGAGGTGGAAACACGGCGCGCTCTCAACAGCGCAAACGGTCCGGAGCCACAGCAGTTCGGACCCAGGGACCCCGCCGACATCCCCCAGGTGGCCGCGACAAACCAAGTCTGTGAAGAAAGAAAACATGGAGGTGAGTCCAACTCCACACAGAGAGACACAACTCAAAGGTGCACGCAATCAGCAAACACTTCCTGGCTTAAATCTATACATCAGCTTCTCACCCTGCAGGCACGGAACAACTCAGTTCAAATCTCCACTGCAGCAGAAGCTGATTAGACAATTAGCATAACATGACAGCCCAATAACACAAGGTGTGAGGGACACCAAATCCACTGTCATTACTTCATAAAAGTCACCAAAACCCAATTACCTCAGGAAGTGTGCTGAAGAGCGTGAGACCTCACCCAATCCTCCTTCACAGACTGTGCCGTCAAACCTGGAGCGGTCTCTGCGTCCATGATGGTGAGATTGTTCTCCTGACGTCGATCTCACACGTCTGCTCACAAGGTCGAGTCTCTGGCAATCACACACTGTGCATTCAAGGTTTAAATGCAGCAATCTCTGATCAAGACAAAATACACCACAGCTGTGAGTCCTGATGACCTGCATGTGAAAACAAGCCTCAGGTGTTCAGGGTGAGGTCCTAATGCTCAGCCACTCAGTCCTGAATGCATACCACCTGGTGGGAGAAACAGAAAACAAAAACCAAGCCAGCCAAACACCCCAGCCCACAACAGTTGTTGGCGCTCTTTTTTTCTTCTGAGCGAGAAGATTAAACAGACACACGCAGAACACAATGCGCGAAGGGTGAACCGCGATATAGCGAGGGACCACTGTATTGTAATGATAATAGAGTTGAGGTTCATGTTGTCATGCAAGGGTTAACTGTTCATGAGTTTGGGGAGCGGGAGGGGGAAGCAGCTCAGGGTTGTGAGACTGTTTTTTTTTCAGAGTGTCATGAAAAGAAAGAGTTCAGCATGAGTTGTGGCTGTAACAGCAACTCTTCCTTTTGTTGGTGTTAAATAAAAGTCCTGAAAGAGAACCGAGGTCCACGGCTGACTTCTTTGCAGCTGGGGATTTACAGTATGTTGTTGGATGGCAGCAGCTATTACGTCTTTGGGGATTTCTACCTACATCTGTACGTCTCCACAGTTGGACTGGTACTGACTGGCAGGTATGTCGATTTCTGCCACATATAGTACTTTGGGTTTACGTGATGTGTTTGTTATGCACTCGCAAATTGTCCGCAAATCAGATGCAAAGCAGACGTGATACAAACACTTTATCCGTGGCCACTCTGTATGCATTTGCTATAACTTATTTTAGTCCGTGATGTGGACATGATAGGCATGCAATATATCCGTTTTACATACTGTTCCAGTCTGCTGCCAAGCCGCAAATCGCCATCAGTTGTGGATATCAGCGGATAACGGCGGATATACAGGGCATAGCTTCAGTATGCATTGAGTATGTAAGGCGGATGTCATCCGCAACCAGTTTTGTGCACCTCAAAAATCCTGGCAACGGAAAATCCTGCCTCTGCAGATAATTGCGGACGTGTGCGGATGTTGGTCGACTCATACAAGCATGTTTCATGGCTATTGTGGATGTTTAGAGAATATGAGCCAATTTTTTTGCGCAATCCAACGCAAATCTTCCTAAACGCCAGTGCGACCAGGCCATTAGACCTCAACAATTATTAGACGAAGAGGAACTCAACCCTTTTAATTTGCTGTTAATTATGTCATTGTTAATGTTAATTTATTGTCTAAATGTATTTCTAATCTGTTTAGGTTGTTTTTATGTATATGCATGAATTATTTTTTAATTGTGTTATTACTTCAATTTTGTCATTTGAGTTTTATATGGACCACCATGGGAATAAGTGTTTCCACTTTCTTGTGTCATCCATGTATTTTTAACACATTTATATTTATATGCACTTACGCTTACACTTTTAATATAAAGATGATTACTGCCCTCTGCTGGAAAGCCATGCAAGTCCAAACTGTAATTAGCAACATTAGCCAATATTCGTAGCTTCTCCAAAAGTATTAGTCCTATCAGTGTTCCATGTTGACGCCGTTCACCTTTGAACAAAAATACATAAGCATACCAAACAGCAAATGTCAACTGTGCTCTGTTTGTCCCTGACCAAAGTTGCTTGAACGCACACAATTTTAATTTGACCAACAAAGACAGTGGCTGAAGACAATAAAACCACTAAACATTTCACTCATGGTACCAACATGAAACTTAACTCACTCATGGTAATAGCAACATGAGACTAAACTGACATGAGATCTAAACTGACAAACCAAAATAAATTAATAACTGTTAAACTAAAACAAAATAAACCACAATAGCATTTAAAACCTCAAAACGCCAAACTCTCATGGTGCATTGCAGCATAGCAACCATGTTTATTGGTTAGCTAAAATTGTTAATTTCTCCAAAAAATTTTTCCCATCAATGTTGCGTTTTTGCAGCATTCGTCCTTGACCCAACAAAGGTTACTGTACAAAATATTAACACTGATTTTCACAGGTGTTCAAATACTTATTTGCAGCAGTAACATACAAATAAATTATTAAAAAAAAAAAAAATCATCCATTGTGATTTCCAGAATTGTTTTTTTTTTAGATTATGTCTCTCACAGTGGACATGCACCTAAGATGAAAATTTCAGACCCCTCCATAATCTCTAAGTGGGAGAACTTGCAAAATTGCAGGGTGTTCAAATACTTATTTTCCTCACTATACAAGGTCTATTAAATCAAATCATATCAAATCAAATCAATTTCATTTATATAGCGCCAAATCACAACAAACAGTTGCCCCAAGGTGCTTTATATTGCAAGGCAAAGCCATACAATAATTACATAAAAACCCCAACTGTCAAAACGACCCCCTGTGAGCAATTCTATTCTAGAATTAACAGGAAACCAATGAAGAGAGGCCAATATGGGTGAGATATGCTCTCTGCTTCTAGTCCCTGTCAGTACTCTAGCTGCAGCATTTTGAATTAACTGAAGGCTTTTCAGGGAACTTTTAGGACAACCTGATAATAATGAATTACAATAGTCCAGCCTAGAGGAAATAAATGAATGAATTAGTTTTTCAGCATCACTCTGAGACAAGACCTTTCTAATTTTATAGATATTGCGCAAATGCAAAAAAGCAGTCCTACATATTTGTTTAATATGCGCATTGAATGACATATCCTGATCAAAAATGACTCCAAGATTTCTCACAGTATTACTAGAGGTCAGGGTAATGCCATCCAGAGTAAGGACCTGGTTAGACACCATGTTTCTAAGATTTGTGGGGCCAAGTACAATAACTTCAGTTTTATCTGAGTTTAAAAGCAGGAAATTAGAGGTCATCCATGTCTTTATGTTTGTAAGACAATCCTGCAGTTTAGCTAATTGGTGTGTGTCCTCTGGCTTCATGGATAGATAAAGCTGAGTATCATCTGCGTAACAATAAAAATTTAAGCAATGCTGTCTAATAATAATAATATTAGAAAAGTATCCGACCTTATTATTTTTTTCAAAAACCATATGGATTTGAATCACGTGTGATTACATCAGACATGCTTGAACCCTCGTGGGCATGCGAGAGTTTTTTCACGCCTGTCGGTTACGTCATTCGCCTGTGGGCAGTCTTTGAGTGAGGAGTGGCCCAGTCTCTCGTCGATTTTTTCATTGTTTAGGAATGGCTCAGACTGCTGCTTTGTTTGATAAAAATTTTTTCAAAACTGTAAGGCACAACTGAGTGGACACCATTCGATAAATTCAGCTGGTTTTCGGTAAAAATTTTAACGGCTGATGAGAGATTTTGGTCTGGTAGTGTCGCCGTAAGGACGGCCCACGGCTCCTGACGGCGATCTACGCTTCGAGGCGGCAGCGTCTCGCCGTTTCAAGTTGAAAACTTCCACATTTCAGGCTCTGTTGATCCAGTAAGTCGTCAGAGAACAGAGAACTTTCAGAAGAAGTCGGCATGAGGAGTTTATTCGGACATTCCATTGTTAACGGACATTTTGTAATGAAAGAACGTGTGGGCAGAGTCACATGTCGGGCCGGACCCGACCGCGGGGGGTCGCGACGGGAAAAACACCTCCGTTGGAAACCTTAACTCGCAAATTGGAACATGCCCAAGCTGTTAAACAATTTCTCAGTTATTCACTTGTTGAAAGCCATCAAAAGCCGCCTGAATTTTACAAATGGTTTTCAACCCGGAGGTGTTTTTCCTGTCGCGGCGCACACAGATTTGCCGACTCGGCGAATTTGCGCGCACGTCTTTCATTAAAAAATGTCCTTAATCAGTGGAATGTCCGCATGAAGTCCTCATGCTGTCCTCTTCTGAATCTTCTCTGTTCTCTCACGACATCCTGGGTGAATTATGCCTTAAATTAGGATGTTTTCAGGTCGAAACAGGCCGACAACGGCGCCTGGAAGCGCTGCACGACGCCCCGCTCCGTGGGATACCCCATAATCTCTCATCAGCCGTTAAACTTTTCACCAAAAACCAGCTTAATTTCTCGAATAGTGTCCACTCGGATATTCCTCACAGGTCCAGAAAAATTTTTGATAAAGCAACGCGCGCCGTCTCGAGCAGCGTGTGAAACAAAGGAATTCAGCCAAGAGGGCGGGACCACATCTCATTCAAGGCCTGCCCACAGGGAAATGACGTCACCGACACGCATGAAAAAACTCACGCATGCGCACGAGGGTTCAAGCATGACTGCTGTAATCGCATGTCATTCAAATCCATATAGTTAAAAAAAAATAAAAGGGTCGGTTTATTATCTAATAGACCTGGGATATATATATATGGTTGAGAGGTGAGAGGTTGAGAAGTGTGAGGTGGCCTTAAGAATAGATATATGTGTTGACTTTATATTCTGGTCAGTTTTGATGGAATGTCTTAAGATAGTCATTCATTCATTAAAAAATACAATGTGTTCCCTTCATTGAAATCGAACTTTTTTGACTTTATGTCCATTTGTTTTTGTCTTCTGTTATTGAAAATGAAGAGCGAAGCTCAGCAAAGTCAATCTCCAATTTGAACTCACAGCAAGTTTGTGATGGAATCACAAAAAGTGATTTCATCTATTAGTTTGTGATACCATCAAATGGAGCAGATTTTCGTTTTGGGTGTCACAAAAAAAAAAAAAAAGTGATGGTATCACGAAATTTGGGGTGAAACGGGGGGAGCATTGGGGTTTAGGTTTTGTCACAGTTTCACAAAAAAAAGTCAGTGAGAATGGGTTGCTATCTCACACAGAGTGCTGAAAGAAGTGACACAGCAGGTGCACATGACCTTCTCCAACCTCTAGGTTTGGCAGTGAATCAAGGATGATCTAGAGCAGAAATTGACACTAGAGAATAGACATTTTTGGTTCAGGGGGTAGGTGAACAAAGTTTCTGCAATGTTCCATTGCTGATTTATTGATTGGAACATGATAAATAGCGGGTTTGGATGCACCGCCATGTCCATTGACAATAGAGGGTTAAAAGTAACATTAATGACTCTCAAAATTTCATCAGCATGTGACATCAGTTAGTCTCAGTTTCAAGAACCCCCACAGAGACAGAGGTTAAATAACTGAGACACCCCGTCAGCCATGCTGGAGTGAATGAGAGGTGAAAGGTCTTCTGGAAAGTCAAGCATATCTAATTGCCTTCATACAAATTTTTATGTTGTCTATCATGAATTGACAACTTCACAGATTTATGAAGTTCTCCATTTGCAAGAGAAAATAATGCCAGACAGAAAAATCCTGAAACATGATGTACTCCGAACATACAGATGGTACTTATGTGACTACATCAAGAAGACCATATTCTTTTTCAATATTCATGTACCTTAAGACTCTAAGAACTGGAGTCAAGCATACATATTAGGACTCTTTGCTGCAGATCAACAAACTAAAAAAAAAAAGCCTGAGAATAAATGAAAAAGCTGAAAACAAATTCTGGAGCAAGGACCATTACATTAGCTTCTTATTCTTTTGGTTGCTTCAATAAGGGGTCGACACAGCAGATCAATTTTGGCAGATTTGGCAGAACGGTGCCTTAGTGGTTAGCACTGTTGCCTCATAGCAAGAAGGTCATTGGATCATTTCCCACCTGTAGCCTTTCCGTGTGGAGTTTACATGTTCTCCCCGTGTTTGTGTGGGTTTTGTCCGGGTGCTCCAGTTTCCTCCTACATTTAAAGGCATGCGAGTTCGGTGAATTTTAATCTTTATAATTGTCCAGGCCTCCCTTGCAAAAGAAATCTTGATCTCAATGGGGCTAACCTGGTTAACCCTTATAAGGTCTGGTGGACCCATTGCATTTTGGGGCTTTTAATTCAACATAATCAAACCTTTTTTTGTTGTTAAAATATTCATTACTTCGTCCCAAGTGCAAGTAATATTAACAACACATATGTTAAATTTGTTCCTTTTACCTTTGTTAAATTACATTTCTGAAATAGAAATGCCACTCGTTTTTTTTTTTTTTTAATTAAAGTGTTACAAAATAAGGAAATGTATTGTGAAACAGGCATAACTGGAAAATAATAAACAAATGTATAAATGAAGCACTCATCTCATCACTCATCTTCAACCACTTAGTCCATTTAAGGATTGCGGGAGGCCGGAGCCTATCCCAGCATAGAGAGTGACGTAGGGTATATACCCTGGACAGGATGCCAGTCTGTCGTAGGGCCACATAAAGACAAACAAACACATTCACACCCACACGCACACCTATGGACAATTTAAAGTTTCCAATTCATCTAACCTGCGTGTCTTTGGATGTGGGAGGAAGCCGGAGCACCCGTATAGAACCTACACAAACATGGGGAGAAAACGCAAACTCCACACAGAAGGGCCACAGGCGGGACGTGAACTCATGACCTTCTCGCTGTAAGGCAACAGTGCTTAACTCACCATGCTGCACAAATGAAGCAAGTTTTTCCAAAATAGTGTATTATTTGTTTTAATTTAATTAGAAATATAACCTACGTAGGTCCGTTAACACACACATCTGTCTGAACAACACATTTGCTCCACTGAGCACTGTCATTTTCATACCAGACTATACCCTATACCAGCTTTCCCCTATTCCAGTCTGGCCTCAGTGACAGCTTATCAAGGCTGTCCACCCCTCCTCCTCAAACTCAATGTCAGACTCTGAATTTTTAGAAATGTGATCATCACATTCTGAAACCCCTTCCTATTTATCACCAACAAAACCTTCTGTCCATTGCAATATTAACTGTAAGGCAGGCTGAACAGATAATCGCTTTGCCATCTTGATCAGTTGTGGTATGGAACCATACTGACAGAGCAATTTATAGTGTCAGGTCCTCGAGATTGGTTCCTGCAAGACAGAGGGTGAAATATGTGGGAATGTGGGTGCAGTTCCCGCACAAGGTCGCCATATTGTGCGGGAACAGTGGGCGCATGCTGTGGGTGCTCACACCAAGGGCCCATTCACCTGCTTTACTCTCTCTCTCCCTGTCTCTCGCACTCTCTCTCTCTCTCTCTCTCTCTCTCACTCACTCACTCACACACGGCCCCAGAGAGCAGAAAGGGAAAATGAGGGTTCACAGGATCTGTGATTTCTCTGTTTTCACTAGCCTATCTTACTCTTTTTTAGTGCCACCTTCTCTAAGCCATACAACATAGCTGGTTTCACTACTGTCTTATAGGTTTTCCCTTTGCTCTTGCTGATATTCTTTACAATGGACAGATGACACCAAGCATTTAAACTCATATGCCTTCACCACATCTAGTCCTTGTATCCACACTATTCCACCGGGGTCCGTCTCTTTCACATATGTACTCATTCTTGCTCCTGCTGACTTTTATTCCCCTTCTCTCCAGATCATATCTCCACCTCTCCAGGCTAGCCTCAACCTGCTCTCTACTCTCAATACAGATCATAATGTCATCTGTAAACATCATAGTCCCAGCAGACTCCAGTCTGATGTCATCTGTCAACTTGTCCATCACCACTGCGAACAAGAAAGGACACCTCAGGCATCCTCTCACTTTCCAAGATTATATTAAACAATCTGGTAAGAAACTCCACTGCCACTGGAGGCTAGACTCAACCTGCTCTCTACTCTCAATACAGATCATAATGTCATCTGTAAACATCATAGTCCAAGCAGACTCCAGTCTGATGTCATCTGTCAACTTGTCCATCACCACTGCGAAGAAGAAAGGATACCTCAGGCATCCTCTCACTTTCCAAGAAAATATTAAACAATATGGTAAGAAACTCCACTGACATTGGAATGTCATCTGGACCAACTGCCTTTCCACTCTTCATCCTCTTCATAGCTGCCCTCACTTCTTCCTTACTAATCGCTTATGCTTCCTGGTTTACTCTCGCCATCCAGTCTTTTCTCTCTCTCATTTTCTTCATTCATTAGGTCCTCAAAATATTCCCTCCACCTTCTCAATGCACTCTCCTCACTTGTCAGCACATTACCATCTGCATCTGTTACCACCCTATCCTGCTGCACATCATTTCCAGAATCTGTCTTTTTGTCTGGCCAATCGGTACAAGTCCTTTTCTCTTTCTTTGCTATTCAACTTCGTGTACAGATCACAATATGCCATCACTTCAATATACCATCACATCAGCTATCTTCCTAGAGTTACACACTTGAAACAGTGTTGTTTGGCAGATTCCTGGAGTTTTCACATGGAAAGAAATGCCAGCACAATTATTGTTCACCAGCAGTTTCATGCTGTATTCTACTGCCAGTATAAATAACAGATTCTGTGTGAGTACCTAGCCCAAGGTGCTTGTTAGTGAATGGTAATGGTAGTACACACTGCTAGGTTTTATCTCTTCCAAATCTGGTTTTCCAGTTACAGCAATTTTGCATTTTGATCCTGGATTAGTGTGAATAATGTTGGCTTTTGTAAATTTTGTTTCAAATTATGATTCTTGGATCCTTTTGACTTCCTTCTTGTGATGTGCAAAGGGGTGGTGAAGCACTGAGTAGACAAGGTGTGAGTGTGCGTGGGTGGCGGGGGTCTCAGCGGGGGGAGAGTGGAAATGCTCAGTCCCTTGCTTTTCAGCTCTGACAAATTTACCTTTTCTTTCAAGTTTTCTCCTCAGCAGACTCTTGTTTGACTGCATCACAGTCCTTCAAAGACACCGTCAGCTTGCCATTCTCCTGCATGATCCCCATCCACACCTTGCACACTCATCTGTCCAAAATGTCTGCGGCATGGCTCTGATGAGAGTTTTTCCTTGAAAGTGGGCTGTTCTGACAACTGGCTCTGGCCTTGAAATAGAATCGTTGAAAACAAAATTACAGCCGAACATCCACTGCACAGTCACTTACAATAGCCACATGTCTCAGCAGGACCTTGTTTTACAGTTATCTCCAGCTAATCAATACATTGCTTTCGTCGCCACTTGTACTTTGTTTCTCCCTCCCTCACCATACCTTTCATTTGCTGTCTTTTGTCCCATTTTGTTCTCATTTTCTCTCTCTCCCTCACTGTCTCAGTGGGCACCTCTCTCAAATAACCTGATTTTCTTCTTGCTGTTATTGGATAACACAAAACCCACACAGGGATTGGCAGCAACATGCTCAATCAATCAATGTTCTCTGTGACACTACTTATCCCTCCAATAAGTTGCTTCCCAGCATTCATGTCCCACTTAGATAATTGCTTATTATTGAATCTAATGCCACAATTGAATGCTGCCGGATCACATGGATATTACTTCCACACGGTGAAGATAGTTATTTATTAAGGTGTGCGTTGTCGGCTCTGAGCAATACCAATGAGGATGATCAGATCCAGACATGTTCCACACAGACATGGAACACAAATTGGGAGGCAGCAGCCAGCAGCTGACAGGCAGCAGTTTAAATAAATGGGTACCTCTTGCCCTGTCCAACGAGCCTGCTAATTGTATTTCCTCTCACTTGGTGCAGTTTGTCAGACTCCATCAGTCTTTTGTGTTATGTTTAAAATGGCAGTCCACCTAGTTGACATTGTGAATGGTAGTTAGGTCAGAGCCCTGCTGTCCTTGGGGCCAAGAGGATTGTTCAAACATTTTGCTTTGCCTCATTAATTCTCCCTGAAAAGAGGAAGCCAAGAGTTAGGCTTCTTTTTTTTGGCTGATTGCCATACCCTTTGTATTACACTAGGACAAACAAGATGTCTGTTCTCACAGTTGAGCCCATGGGTATATACAGAATGTGATGGACAGTACTCCAGAGAAACTATCAGGGTGCAATGCCAGTGGTGTGCAGACCCATTTAGGAGCAATCCAAACTCACCCAATGCTTTAATTCAACCTGACTGTGACTAAAATGTGCTTTTAAGGTCCACCAAGGACATAATAAAATAAGCTGTGTTTATTTATTTGTCTGTCTGTCTGTCTTTTAGGAAGATTACCCCAGAGTTACTGCAGGGATTTTGATGAAATTTTCACCACAGATAGATATTAGACCATGGAAGATGCCATTAAATTTTTGAGGCAATCCGGATTCTGGATTAAGATTTCATTTTATATATGCTTTGAAGGAATATGTTAAACCTACTACAGATTCTCACCAAATTTTCACTACAGACAAAAAGGCCAAGGAAGACTCGATTAAATTTTGGAGGTGATCCGGATCTAAATTCTGGATCAAGATTTCACTTTATATATGCTTTAAAGGATTACATCAAAAGCAATTCATGAATTCTCACCAAATTTGCACCACCGATAGATATTAGGGCATGGAAGGCTCCATTGAATTTTAAAGGTGCTATTTATCCGGATGCAGATTCTGGATCAAAATTTCCCTTTAACTATACTTTGAATGATTATTTCAAAATTTCATGACATATTCTCACCAAATTTGAACCACAGATAGAAAGTCAACCCAGTCTCACAGCAAGTCGTGATTCAGCAGCACAAAATATACATTAAACTATTGGTTTGTGATATTGTGAAAACAAGTGCCTTATTTTCATCACGGCAGCACAAATTCATTCTAATTCATTCCAAGATGGCTGCACGAAATTAAAAGTGAAGCGGGGGAAGCGGGGGGGGGGGGGGGGGCTTATGGTTAGGGTTGGGGAATGAATAGGGTTAGGTTATGGTTAAGCTTAGGGTTGGGGGTGGGAGTAGGGTTAGTAATAGTGAGTTTAAAAAAAAAAACCCTTCAGGAAAATTTGACTCATTTCATGACGGGAGCACGAAAAAACACAAAAAGGGCCCCTTCACACATAGCATGAATAAGTAGGAATCAGGGTGAATCATGGTGCAACAGCCCAAGTGAACGAACCGCGAAAACATTGCGCCGACGTCGGGAGGGACACATGGTCAGGCAGGCGTGAATGGTCCTGCTGTGATGGTTTTGTGCATGCTTGTAGGTAAATAAGACGAGCTTGTAGTTTTCTCTGGGCCCCTCCCCAATCGGACCGGGAGTGACATGTTTAGCCACCTGTTCTCCTTGAATTGCTGGCTGTCTGAGTGGTGTCCAAAAAATGAGGTGGGCTTCATAGATAATTGGCAAAGCTTCTGGGGAAAACCTGGTCTTGTTAGGAGAGACGGCATCCATCCCACTTTGGATGGAGCAGCTCTCATTTCTAGAAATCTGGACAATTTTCTTAAATCCTCCAAACCGTGACTATCCAGGGTTGGGACCAGGAAGCAGAGTTGTAGTCTTACACACCTCTCTGCAGCTTCTCTCCCCCTGCCATCCCCTCATTACCCCATCCCCGTAGAGACGGTGCCTGCTCCCAGACCACCAACAACCAGCAAAAATCTATTTAAGCATAAAAATTCAAAAAGAAAAAATAATATAGCACCTTCAACTGCACCACAGACTAAAACAGTTAAATGTGGTCTATTAAACATTAGGTCTCTCTCTTCTAAGTCCCTGTTGGTAAATGATATAATAATTGATCAACAAATTGATTTATTCTGCCTAACAGAAACCTGGTTACAGCAGGATGAATATGTTAGTTTAAATGAGTCAACACCCCCGAGTCACACTAACTGTCAGAATGCTCGTAGCACGGGCCGAGGAGGAGGATTAGCAGCAATCTTCCATTCCAGCTTATTAATTAATCAAAAACCCAGACAGAGCTTTAATTCATTTGAAAGCTTGTCTCTTAGTCTTGTCCATCCAAATTGGAAGTCCCAAAAAACAGTTTTATTTGTTATTATCTATCGTCCACCTGGTCGTTACTGTGAGTTTCTCTGTGAATTTTCAGACCTTTTGTCTGACTTAGTGCTTAGCTCAGATAAGATAATTATAGTGGGCGATTTTAACATCCACACAGATGCTGAGAATGACAGCCTCAACACTGCATTTAATCTATTATTAGACTCTATTGGCTTTGCTCAAAAAGTAAATGAGTCCACCCACCACTTTAATCATATCTTAGATCTTGTTCTGACTTATGGTATGGAAATAGAAGACTTAACAGTATTCCCTGAAAACTCCCTTCTGTCTGATCATTTCTTAATAACATTTACATTTACTCTGATGGACTACCCAGCAGTGGGGAATAAGTTTCATTACACTAGAAGTCTTTCAGAAAGCGCTGTAACTAGGTTTAAGGATATGATTCCTTCTTTATGTTCTCTAATGCCATATACCAACACAGTGCAGAGTAGCTACCTAAACTCTGTAAGGGAGATAGAGTATCTCGTCAATAGTTTTACATCCTCATTGAAGACAACTTTGGATGCTGTAGCTCCTCTGAAAAAGAGAGCTTTAAATCAGAAGTGCCTGACTCCGTGGTATAACTCACAAACTCGCAGCTTAAAGCAGATAACCCATAGGTTGGAGAGGAAATGGCGTCTCACTAATTTAGAAGATCTTCACTTAGCCTGGAAAAAGAGTCTGTTGCTCTATAAAAAAGCCCTCCGTAAAGCTAGGACATCTTTCTACTCATCACTAATTGAAGAAAATAAGAACAACCCCAGGTTTCTTTTCAGCACTGTAGCCAGGCTGACAAAGAGTCAGAGCTCTATTGAGCTGAGTATTCCATTATCTTTAACTAGTAATGACTTCATGACTTTCTTTGCTAACAAAATTTTAACTATTAGAGAAAAAATTACTCATAACCATCCCAAAGACGTATCGTTATCTTTGGCTGCTTTCAGTGATGCCGGTATTTGGTTAGACTCTTTCTCTCCAATTGTTCTGTCTGAGTTATTTTCATTAGTTACTTCAACCAAACCATCAACATGTTTATTAGACCCCATTCCTACCAGGCTGCTCAAGGAAGCCCTACCATTATTTAATGCTTCGATCTTAAATATGATCAATCTATCTTTGTTAGTTGGCTATGTACCACAGGCTTTTAAGGTGGCAGTAATTAAACCATTACTTAAAAAGCCATCACTTGACCCAGCTATCTTAGCTAATTATAGGCCAATCTCCAACCTTCCTTTTCTCTCAAAAATTCTTGAAGGGGTAGTTGTAAAACAGCTAACTGATCATCTGCAGAGGAATGGTCTATTTGAAGAGTTTCAGTCAGGTTTTAGAATTCATCATAGTACAGAAACAGCATTAGTGAAGGTTACAAATGATCTTCTTATGGCCTCGGACAGTGGACTCGTCTCTGTGCTTGTTCTGTTGGACCTCAGTGCTGGTTTTGATACTGTTGACCATAAAATTTTATTACAGAGATTAGAGCATGCCATAGGTATTAAAGGCACTGCGCTGCGGTGGTTTGAATCATATTTGTCTAATAGATTACAATTTGTTCATGTAAATGAGGAATCTTCTTCACAGACTAAAGTTAATTATGGAGTTCCACAAGGTTCTGTGCTAGGACCAATTTTATTCACTTTATACATGCTTCCCTTAGGCAGTATTATTAGACGGTATTGCTTAAATTTTCATTGTTACGCAGATGATACCCAGCTTTATCTATCCATGAAGCCAGAGGACACACACCAATTAGCTAAACTGCAGGATTGTCTTACAGACATAAAGACATGGATGACCTCTAATTTCCTGCTTTTAAACTCAGATAAAACTGAAGTTATTGTACTTGGCCCCACAAATCTTAGAAACATGGTGTCTAACCAGATCCTTACTCTGGATGGCATTACCCTGACCTCTAGTAATACTGTGAGAAATCTTGGAGTCATTTTTGATCAGGATATGTCATTCAAAGCGCATATTAAACAAATATGTAGGACTGCTTTTTTGCATTTACGCAATATCTCTAAAATCAGAAAGGTCTTGTCTCAGAGTGATGCTGAAAAACTAATTCATGCATTTATTTCCTCTAGGCTGGACTATTGTAATTCATTATTATCAGGTTGTCCTAAAAGTTCCCTAAAAAGCCTTCAGTTAATTCAAAATGCTGCAGCTAGAGTACTGACGGGGACTAGAAGGAGAGAGCATATCTCACCCATATTGGCCTCTCTTCATTGGCTTCCTGTTAATTCTAGAATAGAATTTAAAATTCTTCTTCTTACTTATAAGGTTTTGAATAATCAGGTCCCATCTTATCTTAGGGACCTCGTAGTACCATATCACCCCAATAGAGCGCTTCGCTCTCAGACTGCAGGCTTACTTGTAGTTCCTAGGGTTTGTAAGAGTAGAATGGGAGGCAGAGCCTTCAGCTTTCAGGCTCCTCTCCTGTGGAACCAGCTCCCAATTCAGATCAGGGAGACAGACACCCTCTCTACTTTTAAGATTAGGCTTAAAACTTTCCTTTTTGCTAAAGCTTATAGTTAGGGCTGGATCAGGTGACCCTGAACCATCCCTTAGTTATGCTGCTATAGACGTAGACTGCTGGGGGGTTCCCATGATGCACTGTTTCTTTCTCTTTTTGCTCTGTATGCACCACTCTGCATTTAATCATTAGTGATCGATCTCTGCTCCCCTCCACAGCATGTCTTTTTCCTGGTTCTCTCCCTCAGCCCCAACCAGTCCCAGCAGAAGACTGCCCCTCCCTGAGCCTGGTTCTGCTGGAGGTTTCTTCCTGTTAAAAGGGAGTTTTTCCTTCCCACTGTAGCCAAGTGCTTGCTCACAGGTGGTCGTTTTGACCGTTGGGGTTTTACATAATTATTGTATGGCCTTGCCTTACAATATAAAGCGCCTTGGGGCAACTGTTTGTTGTGATTTGGCGCTATATATAAAAAATTGATTGAATTGATTGATTGATTGGAGCGTGTGGAACCACATCGGGCAGCTGCTGTGGAAAGAAATAAAAATAAAAACCAAAATGCCTAAATTGAACAAGAGAAAAAAAAAAAACACTAGATTTTCTTGAATCCCTCTTATCAAGCGAACAATACATGTATGAACTGTCTGTTCCTCTGTAGATGACCCATGGTCATAGATGTACAGAAATGACATGACATGAATGAAGCAGTGCTCTCTTATCATGTCCACATCTGCTGGCCTGGCATGTCCAGTGCTTGTTATGATCTGATGGTCCGTTTCACCTGTATCCCGTCGCAACAGCGATACATGTTTTTATGTATGTCCACACAACCTGGTCTCATGGCAAGTCATGATTCAGCATCACGAAATATACATTAATCTACTGGTTTGTGATATTGTGACGAAAAGCGTCTCATTTTCATCACGGCAGCACGACTCATTTAGTGACGGGAGGACGAGAAAAAGGGTGAGACTGGACTGGACCATGTGAGGACAGCGAGCAGACACACGCGCGTCACAGTAGACAGTTGAAAGTTCATATCTTGCGTGGCTGGCTAGTCCCCATCTGTACATCTGTATCAGCAGTTCATGCAAGTGCACTCCCAGTCATCCCCCCCGGCATGCCACATGTGTTGCAGAAGGGGGGGGGCAACACACGCACGGTACACACACACACTACATGTGTCGCGGGGGGAGTCAACACTCTGGCACACCACATGTTGCTTTTTTGTAATGCCACACTCATGTGGGCACTTAGACAACTTTCACATCCAGCTCGAAAGTGATCTTCCGCTCACTGTTTTTGTGCTGACAGCACAAATGGCCACGCATTGTCTAAGTGTCAAGCAAGCAGTGTTGGATTTTCATATGTGTCAACTGGAATTTGGATGACACCTGCCATGAGAGGGATCAAATGGGATCTCACAGGGCACACTCTGTCTTTCAGCCACTAGTGTGCGCGAATAATTGTAGCGACAGGTGTACTTGCAGCATTGTAGCACTGGAGGCAGCTACGATTTTCACGAATGGCATGCAATTCCTCCTTCGTGTGCTAGTCGTCTTCAATCGTGTTATACCCTTAGGGTATGAAAGACTCCACTGCATTTTGGAGGTGATCTGAATCCAGATTGGCAGACGTCATAAATCTGCTTGCTCTTGTTTTAAATTTGAAATTGTCAACTTTTCTCAGTGTTTTTGTCTACTCTTCAATCATGCAGTTGTCTGTGGTAAGCATGTACTGCATCTTTTAATAATATGAGTTATTCAACCAAAGACGTTTTACAAAACAATTATTTCTTAAACACTGATATTCACCCTGAGGTAATATTTGACTAATATGCTGAAAACTTATTTTCACTGAACTGGTCACAAATGACTTGAATATCATTAAAAAATATTTTTGTTTGCTTGTAACTGCAGGTGACTGTGAGTGTCTGATTTCAACTGTGTTAAGTTTGTGGTCTAAAGAGGCAAAACTGCAAAAAATGTGGAACTGTCCAAATACTTGATTGAACAGTGAACTTCTGGAAATCTCTACCTCAGTGACTGAGATCTTGCATCATCATACACACAAAAGCTTTATGCCGCGTTTGCACTGGACGACACGTGAGCGACGGCGGTGACAGGTTGCCATGTAATCCCTATGGAAGGACGCGTTGTGGTGCCACAAAAGTCCAAGTCACGCAATGCAACACGATGAACTCGAATGAAGCGATGCAAATGAAGCGATTTCGAGTGATTGGCGCATTTGCCCTCTTCCCCAAGTTGAACAATCTGAACTTTTTCGTGTTTTCGCGTCGCGATGACCAATCAGGGACTGGATATGTAGTGACGTGGAGATGTCTGGAGTTTATACTTGATGTGGACATGTCCTGTCTCTGGCAGCCAGCCTGTGAGTTGGACTTATGTCCCTTTTGTCCTTTATTTCACAATTATGACAGAGTTTGAGGGGAGCGTGAGCAGCACCACCGCAGCAACAGCAGCCAGTTTCTTTTTTTTCCTATGTGCGCATGCGAACAAATCGTCCGTGAAGATAATTTTATTAACTACACAGATGTATAATAAAACAAATGGTGACTGGTTTATAACAGTTATGACAGAGTTTGAGGGGAGAGTGAGCAGTAGCACCGCAGCAGCAAGTTGCTTTTTTTTCATGTGCGCCTGCGAACGAATAGTCCGTGAAAATAATTTTATTAACTACACAGATGTATAATAAAACAAATGGTTACTGGTTTATAACACAATTATGACAGAGTTTGAGGAGAGAGTGAGCAGCAGCAGTGGCAGTAGCCAGTTTATTTTTTTCACGTGCACGTGCAAACGAATCATCCGTGAAGATCATTTTATTAACTTCACAGATATATAATAAAACAAATGGTGACTGCTTTATAACACAATTATGGCAGAGTTTGAGGGGCGAGCGAGGAACTGGAGCGGCAGCCAGTTTTTTTTTAAATGTTCATTGTGTGCATGTGAACAGGACAGGAGGTCCTCAAACTGGGTCCTAGAGAGCCGGAAGCACCACTGAAAGCGACTGTCATTCAGACGCAGCTCCTGCAGCAAATGATGAAACTCCCCAAATTGGAAACGTCTCATGAGGATGTTGTGAACCCAGGGACGGTGACGCTGGTGGTGTTTATCAGCTTTCCACAACAAATAGAGCACAGCAACTTGCTCCGTGTGATCAAGGTCAGGCATGTTGGATTGACGGCGAGCGGGATGGAAGCTCCTCCTATTTGATGACGCATTGGGGTGAATTTTCGCAGCCAAAGCAGAGCGACACACCGGGCGATGGTGGCCCGTCCATCGCCAGGTGAGGGACGCGAATTTGTGGTGTCGCGTGTCGCCCGGTGTGAACATGGTGTTACACTGTGCTTCTGTTGAGTTTGACTTACATTTCATGGTTACGTATTCAGTGGCCCACCATTTGGAATGGTGAGTTATATTTGGTTGCCTCAGCTGGAACAAGGTATTGGAAACATTCCTCAGAAATGTTGGTCCATATTGACATGATAGCATCACACAGCCCATTCAACCAGTCTGTCACTGCAACTGCCACTCACTGGATAGCTTGTCTTTTTTGGACCATTCTCTGTAAACCCTAGAAATGGTTGTGCATGAAAATCCCAGTAGATCAGCAGTTTCTGAAATACTCAGACCAGCACGTCTAGCACCAACAACCATGCCACATTCAAAGTCACTTAAACATCCTTTCTTCCCCATTCTGATGCTTGGTTTGAACTTCAACAAGTCATCTCCACCATGTCTAGATGCCTAAATGTATTGAGTTGCTGCCATGTGATTGGCTGATTAGCTATTTGTGTTAACAAGAATTTGAAAAGGTGTAGCTAGTAAAATGGCTGGCAAGTGTGTGTGTATCTATCTATCTATCTATATATATAACTTTATGGGGGGAGCAAATATCACGTGCACTGCAAAATAATAAAGAACAGGGTTCACTTTGGTGTTGGCATATCAAATTAAAATGATGCTGAAAAAAGAAAGATATTAGTTGCCTTTGGTTGCTGTTTGATGATTAACTTCACACTGTTCAATCAATCAATCAATTTAATTCATTTGAAAGAGACGTACATTTAAATCGATTTGATGCATTGCACCAGAGTTAGCCTTAGCTAATTTGCATCCGCAGTCCCTAGATATAAATATAGCACATATAAAAACATCAAACATCACATTCAAAATTATTATCATGAATTATCTAACTTTGTAGAAGTTGGCGATTGAGTAAGGTAATGTTTCTTAGTGTGTTTTGTAAAGATAACCACAAACTAATTCCATGTTTTCATAAACTGAAATGAAACACAATGTTAGTTATTGAATTAAGTGTTGAAGCTTGAAGAATAGTGCAAGGATACAGACATTATTAATGTGTGTGTGTGTTGGGGTGGTCCCCCCCAAAAAAACCCAGGTTTTGAAAATAAATCCCCAAAAATTCATAATGAAGAACTGAGTTGATAATAAGCACTTTTTATGTCATTCAGGTCTATGTTTTGCTTGATATGTTGTGTTATTATTTGAATATAGTATTTCATATTGTTTAAGAAAATCAGTTTCATTATCAATTATATGAAAATAAAAGGATTCCCATTAAACAGTTTATTGGAAGAGACAGACAAAATTAGACAAAATTAAACAAAACATTTAGAGAATTTGAAACACAGTATCCCACCTCCTGAACACAGTTCATTTAAACTTGAACTCAAAGCAAATATAAGATTTTATTCAGCTTATGTTCTTCCTGAAACACTGTATAAATTGTGGGAAAATAGAGATTTTATTCAGCTTATGTTCTTCCTGAAACACTGTATAAATTGTGGGAAAATAGAGATTTTATTCAGCTTATGTACTGACTGAAACATTGTACAAATAATGGGAAATTTGTTTGTGTTAGCCAAAAACAGATTTTAGCTAATGTTTCCTCAGTGTTGTCAAGTTAAACTCGGTCACAAGGAACACTGATACTGATACTGTGTTTCACAGTAAAACGTATTTGCTGGGATCCTGGCATTAAACATTTTATTGTGAATTGGTGCAAGCAAGTATTTGATGTTGTTTAACTTTGCTACCAGTAACATCAGCGAGCCACGCCATGTTGGAAATACGAATGTTGCAATGTTAATCAAAATAAAGGTTTTGAAAATTAATTCCCAAAATTTTCATAATAGAGGATGCACATCACCGTGCAATGCACAAGCCATATCCAAAAGCTGAGGCAGATCTAACAAATAGAAAGAAATGAGAGCCACATACTCACACAGATGCTTCTTGCTTCATAGATAGATGGTATATATCCTGCCAGTAATCCACCAGCAGTACAGTCACACGTTTACTCGTCTAAATAACGTACTGAATTTAATGTAAGGCTAAAATAGAAAGATTATCATCAAGCTTCTAGAAAGTTTCTAGATTAACATAAGTACAGACTTAGCTGTGTGTGACTTAGGAAGTGGAGACATTTCTACAGTCATTTTCGAGCACATCAAGTATTTTTCTCACAGTGAATAAAGACAAACACCTGGATGGTTGTCATTCCGTTCACTAATGATATGTAATGGTGCAAAAAAAAGAAAAATCACCAGGCGACGCTTTTACTTCTTATTCTCAAATGTCACTGCATAACACTGTGTGAATATAAACGCTTAACATTTACTGGCAAATAATGGAATGTGGACAAGGCATTTGTAGCACTGACATTTTAGATCAGTGTTCATAATGTGTTCTGGGGAAGCTGTAAAACAGCTAATGTGTTTGAGGGTCTCAGCGGTTTAGAATGCTTCTAAATTGGAGAGCAAAGCAGAGAAGGGAGCGAGGGAATTGGAAAGCAGCTGAAAGAAAGAAGAGGAAGGAGGATGAGCAAGAGAAAAGCGAAGGATTTGAGTGTGTGTGTGTGTGTGTTTAAATCCCATGCTAAAGGGGGAAAAAGGGAGAATTGCACCAGAAGAAAAATTGCCATTGTCACAGACAGAGACAGTGGTAAATGGTGCGTCATTTTGCAGTAATTTACAAATCACGGAGTGGAAACAAAATTAGATTAAGTGGGTCCATTGAAATGGTCCTGCTAAACATCACTATTAATTATGCGGCTGTCAGGGGTAAAGATTATTTATTTTCGCCGCAGCGAGTGAAACCGTGTCACAGGTGACTGCTTTGGGGTTTTGGCAGAAGTCATTTTTCATGTGCACATGCACCTGTGAGAAGAACAACAGGGAAACACAGACATTCAATCAAAGGTCACTAATGTCTACATTATCGTTCAGGGCAATGAACGATGTAGACCAACTTGTAGGAAATAATCGGTGCGCCGGGTTGATGTAATGTCACTGCTGACTTTAATGAGGGAGGAAATGCTTTGCTACGCTCTGAAAGGCTGGATGAATGTTGTCTACTAAATAAAAGGCTGGACTGATCATGTGAATAAATGTTTTGAATGTTGCGTGACATACAACTCAGAGTGGTTTATTGAACGTGTTGTTTTTGCTACACTGAAGGACAGACTGTGCAAAGTTCTACAGCAGCTGAAAGACGCCTACCGCATATCCGCTGCACATGCTTTGTCCTTGCCATGTTCTCCAATTCGCCTTCATTAGGTCAAAACTACATCAACCTTCACAGCAAACCCTTCCATTGTGCTGCTTCCCTCCCACAGAGCTTCCACACGGAGGAGCTGTAAACGACAGCAGATGGGTCAACACTGTTTTCATCTTCATGTATGGTCAAGGCTACACACACCTGCAAGGGATATTAGCTTTTCTGTCATGCTTTAAAAAAACATCTGGAGCTACCTCAATGAAAAAATCTTCAACTTACTCATTTGTGCAGTCATTTTGATAAATATTTGTCTCACTTGTTTTTAAAATAAATAATCAAAATGCACTTAGCTGGTTGATGGATTGGACTCAACAGCTAAATTCTGTGAAAGCAAATCCCTCGATAATTTTTTGGCTGTGAAGATAAATGTTTCCTTAAAAATAAAGATCCATCACAGCACATTGTGCCAGCAAAACCCTAAAGGCACATCCAGCTTCTACCTTTCCATGATTGCTAATGAACCTTGAGGACTGCATATGAGTGAAGAATAACTCAAAAATTCAACAGGCTCAAAATAAAGAGTGATATGATTTAACCTTTCCCATGAATACTGTAAATACGAACCGACAGCAGCTGGCATGTTGAAGTCTGTTCTCGCTTGATTCGATTTGTCTGTTGCATCTGTAGCCCAGCCTGTCTATGCTGACCAGCTGGAAAAAATCTGCTTTGTGTAGATGGACGAACTGAGCCTCACACAGGGGTTTGCCAGTCAGGAGATTTACTGTGTGAAACACAACATATGCAAATACAGCCACTCCAGTCTCACAGGTTCACACAAGTCTCCCCTCTGCTCTCTTCCCAGCAACTCACTGTGTTACGGTATTACAAATTATGATATTTTAATAATGTGATCATATAGCTTTACACTTAGAACAAATAAACTCCCCTGATCATGGCAATTTTTAGATATTTTTACAAAATAAACTAATCGTGTGCAAAAACACATCTTATACAAATTTTCATTGATACAAAAAAAAAAATACATTTATCAACATACCTGTGTGAAACACAACATATGCAAATATAGCCACTCCAGTCTCACAGGTTCACACAAGTCTGTAGAAAAATACGAAGAAAGTGCCACAGACGAAAGTGAGACCATGCTGCTAGCTTAAATCCACTGGCTAACATTACTTTTTTCAAATGCTGTATTTAAACATAAAAAACGCTATTCCACACACTTATCACTAACGTACACATTGACGAAGGTCTTATAGATTATTAACAACAAGCACGAGAGTATTTCTGCAGCTTACCTCCCCTCTGCTCTCTTCCCAGCAACTGAGGAGAAGCCATCCCCAGGAAGTAGCAACACCGCCAAAATAAAAGCCTCTAATTAAAAAACTGTCAAAATAAACTTACACACAATCCCATTAATACTCACAAATAAAACGGAATTTTGGTGAAATTGACATAACATAAAGACCACATGGGGCTACACATCCAAGTTTCAACCTCTGGCGATCCATAATGAGGCATGCCTGGAAGAGGAAAATTTTGCAGTTCCTCGACGTGCTGCTTGAGGCTGATTCTAAAAGGAGCGGGCCGTGGCCTCAACTTTATCTAAATTCTGAGTCTTTTAGTGAAGCTTAGGGCTAATGGCCAGCAATCACCTTAGTATTTCTTTTGTTCTTCTTGTTGCTTAATGCTGACAAATTATACTGTATTTTTTGTCTTTCTGATACCTCCTTCTATTTTTTTTCTCTCTCTCTGTTTAAGGTGTGGCTCCATCCAGAGATGGGTGTGGTGTCTGTTTTTGAAACCCTCCTGTCCTGTGCACCGGCAACATTTCATGTATATGCATTTTGTGAATTGTTTTGTAATTTGTGTCAGTAGCATGTCCCAAGCAGAGGGTCACCTCTTTGTGTCTGGTCTGCTTGAGGTTTCTTCCTCAGAGGGAGTTCTTTCTTACCACTGTGGCCTGCGTGTTTGCTCTGGGGGTTAGTAAGGTTAGACCTTACTTGTGTGAAGTGGGAGGGTTAGGGTTACCAAAAATTTTGGGGCAGAGTCTCACTCCAGCCAAAGTCCCAAAGTTGTCAACCCTGTAGCCTATAAGAATGTATGTGGGTGTGTACGTATATATATATATATATATATATATATCTTCACACAGACATATGCATGTGGGTGTGTACGTATATATATACATACATATTCTATTTCTACCTCATTTCTTATGTCTTGTACTGTTATAAGTATTATTATTATTGCTTAGCCTTGCACACGCTGTTTGATGAACACTTTCCTCTACTTGCACCCACCTTGTGTGTTTTTTAAGAACTGACGTAACATGAATTTTTCCTCTGTGAGATCAATAAAGTTTATCTTTATCTTTAGCAGCTAGTTGATGTGAAGGACAGTTTCTGTCCTTTCTGAGCATTTTATTACAAATATATGTACTAAAAAGGCTTGTTATGTGGCCAATTTTTGTAACACTGTTAGCACTTTTAGCAACTGTCAATAGCTTGATAATGTTAGTTTCCAGTTAATTGACAGACACAGAGAAACTAAGCAGGTCATAATTTTTAATGCTCACCGCACAAATTAACATGTTATGAAAATCACTGCACAGTCAACAAAAATATGTTTTTATGAACATCCACTCCAAGGTTGCTTGTCACCTTAAAGTAGACCTGCATTGAAATAAATGTGGTCAGATTTCAGAAAGAAATAGCTGATATGTATTTATAAGACCCTTGTGAATGCAGTAAAGTAAATCTGTAAGCCCAAATTTGTAATTCAGCAGAGAAATCTTCATTTAAAAATGAGAAATTTGCAGCTAAAATTTAGCCCTCTGTGAAAACAGTTTGTACAGCCGTATCATTTCCATGACGTCAGGGACAAGACGACGCGCTCCCGCCTTCAGTCTGATCCCGCATTGAAATTGATTTTATCTGTTAGTAATGTTACTTGTACACGTCCTGGTTTCAACATCCAAAAGTAAGCTGCAATGAATGTGAGATACAGATCTGTGTGCTCAGATCAGCAACGACATCGACAGCGGGCGCCGTTCTTCCTCTCCCGCTCTCTGCCTCCGCTGCGCTTATTAAGTCTGCGGGCTCGTTAACGAGCTCGTTAACCGCCGACGCGGGCCACTCACACCGCCCGTGTCTGCTTTGCAGCTGGTGTTGTGCCAGATTTAGCACACAACACCGGCATCACCTCTCTGTCTACTGAATGGGGCTGCAGCACACTTGGCACAAGTCCTGAGATTACGCTCGCTGTTTTAATGTGAAGCGGCCGGTACACCTGTTGCTGCAAGGACAGACTTCTTGCGGCAAAATCCACAGCACCACACGTCTCGGCAATCGGAGCCCCAGAGCTCCATGGACGCTGAGAGAGGTTTATATATTTTTAATGACTGGGATTCTTTGCGGGTCTCGCCTCCATATCCCGCGATGGTACCGGAGGCGAAAGACAGTAGATTTTCATTGCGACACCACTCAATCAAACGGGCATATGACAAAGTCCCCCAAAATAATTTTTAAGCACAAATAAAAGAAATGTGTACTCACCAAAGGTGCCGCAAGACAATATGAAGTTTAAAAAAAAAGTAGATCCTTCCGTATAAGACAAGAAAAAGGACAATTGGCGCAATGCATGCTGGGAAAGGGTCTTGTCCGTGACGTCTCGGCAGCGTCCATGATGAGAGGGACAATTTGCGGAGGGCTAAATGTTAGCTATAAATTTGTCATTTTCAAATTAAGATTTCTCCGTTGAATGACAGATCTGGGCTTGCAGATTTACTTTACTACGTAAGTCATTTTTTTGTTCAAAAAATCTGACTGCATTTTTTTCAATGAAGGTCTCCTTTAACTTGTTCTGTAACTCTAAAACGGAGTGTGTTTGGGCTTTGTTCATCACACCAGGATCACACAGAGTCTTGCCCATGCCCAGCTTCCAGTGTAAGCAGTGCCAACATTTTGACACCAAGAGGAGCACATTTTGAGCTTCAAAATAGCTCTAGGGTTTGTCCAGTATACAGTAGTGTTCAGAATAATAGTAGTGCTATGTGACTAAAAAGATTAATCCAGGTTTTGCGTATATTTCTTATTGTTACATGGGAAACAAGGTACCAGTAGATTCTCACAAATCCAAGACCAAGCATTCATGATATGCACACTCTTAAGGCTATGAAATTGGGCTATTAGTAACAAAAAGTAGAAAAGGGTGTGTTCACAATAATAGTAGTGTGGCATTCAGTCAGTGAGTTCGTAAATTTTATGGAACAAACAGTGTGAATCAGGTGTCCCCTATTTAAGGATGAAGCCAGCACCTGTTGAACATGCTTTTCTCTTTGAAAGCCTGAGGAAAATGGGACATTCAAGACATTGTTCAGAAGAACAGCGTAGTTTGAATAAAAAGTTGACTGGAGAGGGAAAACTTATACGCAGGTGCAAAAAATTATAGGCTGTTCATCTACAATGATCTCCAATGCTTTAAAATGGACAAAAAAAAAACCCAGAGACGCGTGGAAGAAAATGGAAAACAAGGCTCACCCACTGATCAGCTCCAGGATGATCAAAGACAGTCTGTAGTTACCTGTAAGTGCTGTGACAGTTAGAAGACGCCTGTGTGAAGCAAATTTATTTGCAAGTATCCCCAGCAAAGTCCCTCTGTTAAATAAAAGACATGTGCAGAAGAGGTTACAATTTGCCAAAGAACACATCAACTGGCCTAAAGAGAAACGGAGGAATATTTTGTGGACTGATGAGAGTAAAATTGTTCTTTTTGGGTCCAAGGGCCGCAGACAGTTTGTGACCCCCAAACTCTGAATTCAAGCCACAGTTCACAGTGAAGACAGTGAAGCATGGTGGTGCAAGCATCATGATATGGGCATGTTTCTCCTACAACCCCTGGCAAAAATTATGGAATCACCGGCCTCGGAGGATGTTCATTCAGTTGTTTAATTTTGTAGAAAAAAGCAGATCACAGACATGACACAAAACTAAAGTCATTTCAAATGGCAACTTTCTGGCTTTAAGAAACACTATAAGAAATCAGGAAAAAAAAAATTGTGGCAGTCAGTAACGGTTACTTTTTTAGACCAAGCAGAGGGAAAAAAAAATATGGAATCACTCAATTCTGAGGAAAAAATTATGGAATCATGAAAAACAAAAGAACGCTCCAACACATCACTAGTATTTTGTTGCACCACCTCTGGCTTTTATAACAGCTTGCAGTCTCTGAGGCATGGACCTAATGAGTGACAAACAGTACTCTTCATCAATCTGGCTCCAACTTTCTCTGATTGCTGTTGTCAGATCAGCTTTGCAGGTTGGAGCCTTGTCATGGACCATTTTCTTGAACTTCCACCAAAGATTTTCAATTGGATTAAGATCCGGACTATTTGCAGGCCATGACATTGACCCTATGTGTCTTTTTGCAAGGAATGTTTTCACAGTTTTTGCTCTATGGCAAGATGCATTATCATCTTGGAAAATGATTTCATCATCCCCAAACATCCTTTCAATTGATGGGATAAGAAAAGTGTCCAAAATATCAACGTAAACTTGTGCATTTATTGATGATGTAATGACAGCCATCTCCCCAGTGCCTTTACCTGACATGCAGCCCCATATCATCAATGGCTGTGGAAATTTACATGTTCTCTTCAGGCAGTCATCTTTATAAATCTCATTGGAATGGCACCAAACAAAAGTTCCAGCATCATCACCTTGCCCAATGCAGATTCGAGATTCATCACTGAATATGACTTTCATCCAGTCATCGTGTTGGAGCCATGATTCATGTTAGTCCACTTGGTACAACAGCTCTCCAAGGTGTGATCACTCCTTTTTAGATGCAGACTAATGAGCAGATCTGATTTGATGCAGGTGTTGGTTTTGGGGATGAAAATTTACAGGGTGATTCCATAATTTATTCCTCAGAATTGAGTGATTCCATATTTTTTTCCCTCTGCTTGGTCTAAAAAAGGAACCGTTGCAAGAAGGAGAACAGTGAGGAAAGCCACCAAGACACCCAGACAACCCAGAAAACGTTTTAGGCTTCTGTGGCTGTGATTGGAGAAATTGTGCACAGTGAAAATTCTGCGTTTTGTATCTCCAGTTATACAGCTTCATGATGAAGTGGTATAGAGGAGGGTCTTCTTTCACTAAAACATCAAATCTAGGCTTGCATCTCAGGTGTACCTTCTGGCAAATTGTAGATGAACATTCAGGTCTTCTAAGAAAATCCTCCTCTGCTCCACTTCATCATGAAGCTGTATAACTGGGGATATAAAATCCAAAACTTGCACTGTGCACAATTTCTCCAATCACAGCCACAGAAGTATATAACTTCTTCTGGGTTGTCTGGGTGTCTTGGTAGGTTTGCTCACTCTTCTCCTTCTTGCACAGTCACTCAGTTTTTGAGAACTGTCTTCTACACACAGATTTACCATGGAGTGCCATATTGTTTGTATTTCTTCATAACTGATGTAAATAAAGTCCAAGACATATTCAGTGTCTGAATACACTTGGAAATGTTCATGTATCCATCCCCTGACTTGTCTGAAGAAAACTGGCAATTAAACTGACCATTTACAGGTATTATACCAAATGCGCCCATTACTTATACCAGTGATTCTCAACCGGGGTGCCAGTGCCGTGGGCAATTATCAAATATCACCATTATCAGGTGTATGTGCTGTAATAGTGTGGCAGATGGTGTAATGCTCTTGTATTCCAGTAGATGGCAGCAAAGCGCGCAGTAGCGCTGAGCCATGTGCCGACAAGCAGGCGTGATCGCCATTTTAATTCCGGGCAAGTTAGTGATTTGTGTGCATAGAAGTTCACTTAGTCTCGTCAAGAAGCAGGTGGAATATGCCGGAAAGCTGCGCATGTTGGCAAAGTCACAAACGGAGGAACAAGGGAGACAATATTTCCTTCCATAAGTAAGTGGTTTTGGTTATTGTTGTCACTTTGTCCGTGATATTTGGATGATAAACAGCTGTATGTCTCCTGCCATACCTGTGTCGCCCGATGACACGGATCATTAATTTCACTTATGTCTAGTTGATATTTTCCACTGCTAGACCAATGTCTAGTTAAAATTGTTGTCATTAGTGACTAAAAATTCTTCGACAAGACTGGGGAGTTTTTTTTTTTTTTTTGCACCTTAAAATAATGAGATTAATAGGGGTGGTGGCCAAGTGGTTAATGCGCTTGGTTTCAGTTCAGAAGGTTCCGGGTTCAAATCCCACCCCTGCCACATTTCTGCATGTAATGTGGAGTTGCGTCAGGAAGGGCATCCGGCGTAAAACTTGTGCCAATTCAACATGCAGATCCACCTTGGATTTGCTGTGGCGACCCCAAGTGCAAACAAGGGAGCAGCCGAAGGGACTTACTTTACTTTACTTTTACTAAAATAATGAGATTAATGATCCGCGCTGTGCTGCCACTCACACAGAGATGTGCGCACACACACACACACACCGCTGACTTCATGAATGAAACTCGGTCAATAAAGGATAATTGTGTAAAAATATAATATATATAAATGTATTGTAATGGTTTTAGGAGCCGCGCTGCATTGAACACAGCGGCAGCTCAGCCGAGCAGCGTAGCTTAACAGCGCAGATCCGTGTAACTTTCAACACTAATATTTGTGAATGTGTGGGTGTCAGAGTAAGTTTAATACTTTCCTGACATAATTTAATGTAATTTAATTTTACTGGCTCAGTATCCAGGACAAAATGGCATTTTAACACGTATTTTGCGAGCATTTTTCTGAGTGTGTCCAGTCGCGGATCTCCATTGAAAATGCATTAACATCTGGGTACTTCGTCAATATTTTGCCCGGTTAGGAGACGTCATGTCGCTGTCCATGAAGGGACGTTTTCATTTAGTGTGCAGCAATGGGACTGCGCTCTCTAGTTCTCATATACAGCTCCATGACTATAGTATACTATGTTACATCATATCTGTACCGCACGTGTTGCTAACGCACCGTGTAGAGACAGTCGAGTTAGTAGTGCGTGACACGTGACACATGACAGTGGTGTGCCGCAGGATTTTGTAAAAATAAAAAGGATGCCGCGGCTCAAAAAAGGTTGAAAATCACTGACTTATACAACCCATCATCTTGGCTTTTATATTTTTATTTAATATATCAGGTTGTAGAGATTTACTTTCAGTTTGAGTTTAAGGAAGATAATTTTAGAAATTTTTATACTGAGAAGCCTGATTTACTTTTTGTATTTGAAACACTATAAACAAATTAAAATGTGTGAAATATCCAGGGACTGAATACTTTTGCAAGCCACTGTAAAAGGTCATTCTTGCTCTGGGAAAGGATGTTCCATGCACACCTGCATGACGCACCTCAGGTTTGGCCATGGGTGCCACCAAGCAGTGTACAATCCCTCATGATCACAGATACGTCAGTGTTGAGGATCCCAGCGACTGGAAAAGACTGGTTTTCTGCCTGGGTAGTTGACATCCAGAAACCCAATGGGGTTCCGTAGTGGAGTGGCAGCAATATGTGGCACCAACACATGCTCCCAGACCTGGATTGAAGTGACGTGACATAACCTGGTGTAAATGATATATAAAAGTTATTCAGTTACTTGGCAGTGCTCTTGTATCCATTCCCTGGTTTGTCCAAAGAAAACTGGGTGCAAAAGTGATGATTTGCATTAAAAATAGTCCTCATTTTTAGTTTGTGAAATTACTTATGGGCTCTGAAAATTGAGGTGGTATGTATGCAAATGACTGCAATTCGAAAATAGTTACTGCAATATTCTTGTTAACGCCTTGAGTCAAGTTTAAAAGTTTATATTACAACATCTGGATTGTTGACGTTCAACTCCATTGTGGTGGCATATGGAGGAATAATTGCAGTCATGGAACAGTGATATAACACTGTTCAAAGATTTGCAGACCTGAATGTATTTGTGTTTCTTTATGTGTGGTAAGAAAGGGGTAAGTATGCTCCAGTGCTGTGCAGTGTCTTGCTCAATGATGCTTAGCCACACTTAAACCCACTGACCATTCAATTAATGCACTTTCTGCTTTTTTAGATGAATCCCACACCGGACACACACCGGATTAAAACAGCAAAATTGTCATTGTGGTCTTTATAGACTAGTTATAGTGCAGCCAACAGTGTTGTAGATGCTACTTTAAAACTGAAGCTTCAAAAAGACTGCAAGGTAATTTGCAATCAAGTTACTACATCACTATTTATTTATTTATTATTATTTATTATTATTATTTATATATGCATTCACTGAAAGTCAAAGCTACATTACAAGCTGCTTGGAAGCGTTACTTTCTAGTGTCACCTACCTGTGGGTATGGAGAGATTATTCATATATATATATATATATATATATATATATATATATATATATATACGCACACACACACACACACATACAGTTGTGTTCAAAGGTTTACATACCCTGGCACAATTTTTTTTTTTTTTTTTACTTTTTACTCATGGTTAGTAGTTGTGTGAAACCCTTTACTGTCGAGTAGCTATGTTTACTCTTTTTGAATCATAATGACAACAGAAATTAGCCAAATGACCCTGATCAAAAGTTTACATACCCTGGTGATTTTGGCGTGATAACATGCACACAAGTTGACAAAACGTGATCATCCTGATGTGTGTTTGCTTGTAATCAATGTGTGTATATAAAAGTCAAGTCACTTATTTCAAGATTTGACGATCTTAAGTGAAATTATCTGTCCATGCAGCAATTTAATTTCCCTCAGATTTTCTGTTTTTAGCTTGTTTTTAGACACCCCTTTTTTGCAGTGCAGAAGCTGTGCATGGGATGTACTTGGACGTTTCATCATGATAATGATCCAGAATGCAAGGACAAGTCGACCTGTCAGTGGCTACAGTGGAATAAAGTGAAGGTTCTGGAGTGGCCGTCTCACTCTGCTGACCTCAATATCCTTGAGTCACTCTGGGGAGATGTCAAATGTGCAGTTCATACAAGAAAGTCCAGGAATATACAGGAACTGGAGGCTGTTGCCAAGAAGAATGTGCAGCTTTACTATCAGAGAACCTAAATTGTCCACAACTACTACAAAAGACTCCAAGTTGTCTTTGATGTTAAAGGGAGTAATGCACAGTATTAAGAACTGGGGTATGTAAACATTTGATCAAGGTCATTTGGGTAGTTTCTGTTGTCATTATAATTTAAAAAGAGTAAACAGTTGTTTGACAATAAATGGTTTCACACAACCACTTATTATGAGTGAAAAAAAAAGTTTTTGTGTTATCATTCATATTCCTTGAAAAATAGCCAAAAAAATCAAAAATTCTGACAGGGTATGTAAATTTATGGGCACAACTGTATATATATATATATATATGAGCAATAGAACCACTGGACATTCTGAGGTGGTACTTGTTTGTACAGCCCATCCCAAAGATGATTTATAGGTGGTTTTCCTCCCCCTCTGATCACTGTTGGTAGGTTACGACCACTACAGACTAGAAACCCCCTACAAGAATTGCAGTTCTGGGGATCCTCTGCCCCAGTTGTCCAGCCATCACAATCTGCCCTTCGTCAAAGTAATTCAAATTTTTATGCATCCCCATTTTTGTTCCAACTTGCAGTACATCAACTGGAGGACATATTGTTTACTTGCTGCCTAGTATATCTTACCCACTGAGAGGCACCATTCAATTCAAGTCATCTTTATTTGTCAATTCTGCAATGCATACACTTACATATTGAGAATAGAAATTCCATTACATTCTCCCAGACAATACAGAGTACAAAAACAAAAAAACAAAACAAAATAAAACAAACCAAAAAAACCCACATCATTGGATTATAAATATAGAAATACAGTAGACATTAGAATGTGGTCAGTGAGGTACCTTGTCGTAGCAGTATGTCTTTTGCAAATTGAACAGTGATTCAACATTGATGAGGTTATTCAAACTAATTTGAAGTGCATATAGTGCATAAGCAGAGATGGGTGTCATGAGTAAGAAGTCAGTGATGGGGGAGTGATAAGGATCCAGAATTTTTCTTTGAGGGCGGCAGCGGGGGATATGTGGGGAGAGCAAGGTGAGAGTTAAGTGCTCTGACAGCCTGGTGAGTGGGCCAGAGACTCTGCAGTCTCCTTCCTGATGACAGCAGGCAGAAGCAGCAGTTTAATGGGTCGGTGGGATCTCCAAGTGATGCGGATGGCCTTGCAGGTGAGGCAGGTGCTATAAAGGTCTTGGAGGGGGAGAGAGGTGCCTGTGATCTTGTCAGCCGCTCTCACGGTGTGCTGTAGGGTCCTGAGGCAGGATGCAGTACATGCACTATATCAAACGTGATGCAGCTTGATAGGATCCTCCCAATCATGCCCCTGTAGAAGGTGCACATGATGGTGAGCAATACCCGACCTCCTTTTACAAACCCAATTCCAATGAAGTTGGGACGTTGTGTAAAATGTAAATAAAAACAGAATACGATTTGCAAATCCTCTTCAACCTATATTCAATTGAATACACCACAAAAACAAGATATTTCATGTTCAAACTAATAAACTTTATTGTTTTTGTGCAAATATTTGCTCATTTTGAAATGGGTGCCTGCAACACATTTCAAAAAAGCTAGAACAGTGGTATGTTTACCACTGTGTTACATCACCTTTCCTTCTAACAACACTCAATAAGTATTTGGAAGCTGAGGACACTAATTGTGAGTGTCATGACTGGGTATAAAACGAGCATCCCCAAAAGTCTCAGCCGTTCACAAGCAAAGATGGGGTGAGGATCACCACTTTGTGAACAACTGTGTGAAAAAAATAGTCCAATAGTTTAAGAACAATGTTTCTCAACGTTCAATTGCAAGAAATTTAGGGATTCCATCATCAACATTCCATAATGTAATCAGAAGATTCAGAGAATCTGGAGAACTTTCTACATGTAAGCAGCAAGGCCGAAAACCAACACTGAATGCCCATGACCTTTGATCCCTCAGGTGCCACTGCATTAAAAACCGACATCATCGTGTAAAGGATCTTACCACGTGGACTCAGGAACACTTCAGAAAACCATTGTCAGTTAAGTTTCTGTGTAGGCTCTCAGTTGTCCAGGTGGTTTCCATAGTAGAGAAGCTTGAATCTTCGACTGGACTGGGTTGCTTGATGCGAGGACGTTTCGCTTCAAATTGCAGAAGCTTCCTCACTTAAAATTCTTGCTCTGGTAGTCTGACTTCTGTCTTGACTCTTGTAGAGAAGAATAAACAGAAGCCACAAAAGCTGGAGTTTTAAACCTAACCAGACCCCTCCTACCAAGAGGCAGACTGCTATAGGCTAGTGACTAAACAATAGCTCTAATTAGCACCTATTGTGCTCTAGTTAGCACCCTCCTAATGACAGGGCAGCTGTCCCTCCCAATGATGGGACAGAAGCCTCTCCTGATGGCTCCCTTGACGACTCTCCTGATGACGTGAATGACTCATTACCATGAACAAAAGACTGAAACTGCTTTGACCTGAGTACCCCATTGTAAACAGGGGACAAAGCGTGTCTCAGACCCCCTCCCCGGTTAAGGCTGGGTTTCAACTGTTTCACATAGAATGCTTCCTTGACACCTCTCTCAAAGCATTTCTTCGCTCTGGCTAAGATTTTAACTTCCTTGTCCTCAAACATGTAGTTAGTGTCTTTAAGGTGGAGATGAACTGCAGCCTGAGACTGGCGCCGTCTCTGCGGTGCTGGTATAGCCTTTTGTGTAAAGGTTGCTTAGTCTCACCTATGTAGTGTTCGTGACAGTTTTCCTGACATCTGATAGAATACACTACATTGCTCTGTTTGTAACTAGGGATCCTGTCCTTAAGGTGAACTAATTTCTGTCTCAAGGTGTTAACCAGTTTAAAGTAAACTGGGATTTTGTGCTGTCTGAAGATCCTCTGTAGTTTTTCCCCTACTCCTGCTAAATAAGGGAGAGACACTCCTCTTCTCTTGTCTCCGTCTCCTGTCTATCTGGTCTCTTTGTTCTCTGGGACTTCTGCACTTTGTCCAGGGACCATCATGGGTACCCACATACTGTGAGGGCTTTCCTGACAAGTTGTTGTTGTTCTTTAGCCCTTCCTTCTGCAGTTGTGGGCACCTGTAGGGTTCTATGTTGAAGAGTCCTGATCACCCCGAGCTTGTGTTCAAGGGGGTGTTTTGAGCCAAAGAGCAGATGTTGGTCAGTGTGAGTGGGTTTTCTGTAATCCCCTGTCTAGAGCTGCCTGTTCTCTCCAATTGTAACATCACAGTCCAAGAAGGCTAAATGGTTGTTTTTGGCATCCTCACATGTGAACTTGATATTGGAGTCCACCGAGTTGATGTGTTCTGTAAAGTCCTCAAACTCCTGTTGTTTGATTTTAACCCATGTGTCATCGACATATCTGAACCAGTGACTGGGAGGGATGCCTGTGAAAGACGTCAAGGCTGTCTTCTCCACTCGCTCCATGTACAGATTGGCCACAATGGGGGATACCGGAGACCCCATCGCACAACCATGGTATGTTATGCATTAATTTTCCATGAAAAATTACAATAAGCAAAAACTGCCATTGCTTACTTTTGTATGTCATTGCGTACTTCAAAGTATATATTTCATGAAAAACCAGGAAACATCTTCAGTTTTTTCAACTCTGCTGATGTACCCTGGGGTTGTCTCTGCTCACCTTTTGTTCAACACTGCTGACATGGTAGCAGGAAGTGTTGCATAGAAGAAGTACAGAAGAACACAGGTATTTTTAGCACAGCATAAATTTGCAATATTTTTCCATTCTGAACTGGTATGACAGTATTAATACTTAAGTAAACTTTTTCTGATGGAGCGTCGAATGCTGATGAACGTTGCTATTTTTAGATTCATCAACTTTGTTGGTGAAAATTAAGCCTAAATCTCTGCTTCCCTTGAGGAAGAATGGCTTTGTCTGCCTGCTGCTGCAGCTATCCTGCTACAGAAGGGAAGGGAAAAAAGAATAAAGGAAGAAAAAAGGTATACAGTTTGGGTCAGAGTGTGGTTGCAAAACAAAAAGGACTTTGGTGATGGGTGACAGGTGTTTACAAATGCTTAAAACTGTTTCACAAATATTTGCAACTGCTTGCGGAAAAATAAATTAATTAATACATTTTGAACATGTTCAAAATTTGCAACAAGAAATACAGTTTGCCACCATCAAAACTGTTGGCAAATTTCAGCTTTTTACAAACCCTAACAAAACCCTAAATTTACATTTGTCAGCATTTGCCGATCCGTGAAATATGGGTTTTACATTTATTCCTTATACCACCAACTGCTATCCAATGTTAATTTTGTTTTAACATCTCAAACTTAAAGTACACCTGCATTGAAATAAATGCAGTCAGATCTTTTGACCAAAAAATGACATATTTACACATAAGATCCTTCTGAATGTAGTAAAGTAAATCTGCAAGCCCAGATCTGTCATTCAACGGAGAAATCTTCATTTAAAAATGACAAATTTACAGCTAAAATTTAGCCCTCCGCAAAACTGTCATCACATCCAGGACGCTGCCGAGACGTCAGGGAAAAGACCCTATCCCAGTATGCATTGCGCGCACCAACTGTAATTTGTGGATTTACGTCAGTTTGCATCTGCACCTTTTTCTTGTCTAATATGGAAGGATCTACTTTTTTTAAAACTTCATATTGTCTTGCGGCACATTTGGTGAGTACACATTTCTTTTATTTGTGCTTGAAAATTATTTTGGGGGACTTTTCATACGCTCGTTTGATTGAGTGGTGTCGCATTGAAATTCTACTGTCTTTTGCCTCCGGTGTTACCGTCGCGGGGCACGGAGGTGGGACCCACAAAGAATCCAAGTCATTAAAAAGATAGAAACCTCTCTCAGCGGCCACGGAGCTCTGTGGCTCCAATTACCAAGATGTGCGGCGCTGCGGAAAGTCTGTCCTAGCAGCAACAGGTGTCACCGGCCGCTCCGCATCAAAACAGCGAGGGTAGTCTCTGGACTTTTGCCAAGTTGGCTGCACCTCCATTCAGTAGACAGGGATGTGGTGCCAGCTGCACAGCAGACACGGGGGCGATGTGAGTGGCCCGCTTCAGGGTTTACCGAGCATGCAGACTCAGTAAGTGCAGCGGAAGCAGAGAGCGAGGCGTCGGGGAAGAACATCGCCCGCTGTCGATGTCGCCGCTGATCTGAGCATGCAGAGCTGTATCTCACATTCATTGCAGCTTACTTTTGGATGCTGAAACCAGGATGTGTATAACAGTAACATTACTAACAGATAAAATCAATTTCAATGCGGGATCGGACTGAAGGCAGGAGCGCTCCGTCTTCTGCCGGACGTCACTGCAATGACCCGGATGTACAAACAGTTTTCGCTGAGGGCCAAATTTTAGCTGCAAATTTGTCATTTTTAAATGAAGATTTCTCTGCTGAATTACAAATTTGGGCTTGCAGATTTACTTTACTGCATTCATAAGGGTCTTACAAATACATATCAGCTATTTCTTTCTGAGATCTGACCACATTTATTTCAATGCAGGTCTACTTTCATATTCCTATAACCAGTCTTGGGAGATCCTCGCAGTAATTTTGGTATGTTTATGACAGTTTGAACACATTGAAGTAGAAGTGAAACAAGGTTAACGAATTCATAATGTTGAAATTGAGCCAGTGACTAGTTCATTTAGATTCATTCAAGGGTCCATGTATTGATGTACAGTTCAGTCCAAACGTTTTTGGCCCCTTGGTATTTCATGTATTTTAAGTTGTTTATGCACTTTCAAATACAAAACAATACAGAAACTACAAGAAAATATAAATTTATCTTTTACCAAAATATCAAATCTAGGCTTTCATCTCAGATGTACCTTCTGGCAAACTGTAGTTGAAATTTCAGGTCTTCTTTTTTTTTTAAATCCTTTTCAGAAAATCCTCCTCTTTGCCTCTTCACCATGAAGCTGTGTAACTGGGAATACTAAATGCAAAATATGCATATACAATTTCTCCAATCACAGCCACAGGAGCCTATAACTTCTTCTGGGTTGTCTAAGTGGCTTTCCTCACTGTATTGCACAGTGAGGAAAGCACAGTCACTCGGTTTTTGAGAACTGTCTACTCCATATATATTTACCATAGAGTGCCATACTGTTTGTATTTCTTCATGATTCATGTAAATAAAGTCCAAGACACATTCAGTGACTTTTAAATGTTCATATATCCATCCCCTGACCTGACCTGTTTTAAGAAAACTGGCAATAAAACTGATTATTTACAGGTATTATACCAAAGTGGCCCATTACTTATGCACCTCATCATCTTGGCTTTCATTTTTAATTAATTTATATCATATTGTAGAAATTTGGTTTAAGTTTCATTTTAAGGATGATAATTTTTGAAATTTTTATTTTTTGTAGTTTTTGTATTTTTTGTATTTGCAAATTTAAACAAATTAAAATGCCTGAAATACAAAGGGGCCAAATAATTTTGGACTGAACTGTAGTCATATCTATTACCTTCTCTCTAAATATAGTGGATAAAATAAATATTTAACACATCTCCATTTTCTCAGTAAATATGTTTCTAAAAGTCATATTGACATGACATTTTCACCAGATGCCCAACAACCCAAGTAATCTACACATACAAAGAAATCAAACCATAGATCTAAAAAAAATAAGTTATGTGTAATAATGTGAAATGCACCAGCTGAAATCTGTCAATAATTAGAAAGCAGTCCTGCCCCTTGTCAGTGCAAATTCATATTAGCTGGTTCAGTCCCAACTGATTACTTGCAAAAAGGTGTGTCATTCCTAAAGTGTCACACAAGAAACATCTCAGGATGGGTAAAAGGAAATATCTCAAAATATATATTTATAAATATATATTTATTTATATCTCAAAGATATTCACAAAGTTATTGTTGCAAAACATACTGAAGGCATTGGTTACAGAAGGATTTCTAAACTTCTGAATGAAGATGATCATTTCACCATAAAACAGCCACAACCAGGTACACCTCACAAGATTTGTGACAAAGGAGTGAAAATAATTATCAGAAGAGTTTCTAAGAGCCAAGGACCAGTTGTGGAGAGCCTCAGAAAGACCTCGAATTAGCAAGTACAATTGTCTCAAAGAAAACAATAAATAATGAACTCAACCACCATGGCCTGTATGTACTCTCACCATGCAAGACTTCATTGCTGAAGAAAAAGCATGTTGAAGCACATTTAAAGTTTGCTGCACAACATTTAGACGAGCCTGTTAAATAATGTGTTTGCTGGATTTATATGTGTATATATGCAATAACAGCCGAATACTGTTCAACTGGGTCACCATAACTTGTAGTTCAGTCATTATTGCCATATACTGATGGGTTTCAACCTGCTTTCCTGAATTGTGCACGAGTGCCTAACACAGTGTGGGGTAAAAATAAACAAACAAAAACAAAAACCTTTGCACACTCTCTGTGTGTGAGCTGTGTTTGTGGAATGCACCTGCTGGGTGTTGATTGCTTAAATACCAAAGTGTGTGTTGCATGCTTCAATGATGCTCTATTTCACTGTTGATAGTGTATTTTCTTTTTTTTTGTTGTTGTTGTTCTTTTTTTAATGAACATGAAGATGGTGTTAGATTAAAATGAAAATCTAATCTAGTAATGTGATGTTTGGATACTCTACTACTTAATAGTGGGTAAAACAAAACAAAAACTGCTGCAGAAAATGACTACTTGTCATGTCCACTGCTGCCTCGAAGTTAGTGCTTTGCAAATTCATGCCAGTAATTTCCAGATAATGTGATGATTTTCTTCTGTGATAATAATAAAGGTCTTACTTCTTACATCTTATTATGCATGCGAGACATGAAGTAGTTGCTTGAAAGCATTTTCATAGTCCATAACAAGGTGCAAACCAAGATTCATATTGTTGTCAATTTGTACATCTTTGTTCTGGTTACGCGATGTTGCGATGTTGCAACATCGCAACATCGTGTGGCGATCAGGGACAGTGCCTCTGGATTGGCAGACCAGGGTGGTGGTCCCTCTGTTTAAGAAGGGGGACCGGAGGGTGTGTTCCAACTATAGGGGGATCACACTCCTCAGCCTCCCCGGTAAGGTCTATTCCAGAGTACTGCAGAGGAGAATTCGACCAATGGTCGAACCTCGGATTCAGGAGGAGCAGTGTGGTTTTCATCCTGGTCGCGGCACACTGGACCAGCTCTACATGCTCCATCGGGTGCTCGAGGGTTCATGGGAGTTCGCCCAACCAGTCCACATGTGTTTTGTGGATCTGGAGAAGGCGTTCGACCGTGTCCCTCGGGGCACCCTGTGGGGAGTGCTCCAGGAGTACGGGGTCTTGGGTCCGGGGTCCACCATTCGGAAGACTCAGACGGCTTTCGTTGGATTTTTAGTCGTGTGACTATCCGAGAAATTGTGGACAAGCTGGGCATGTCACAACATGTCCTGTGAGGCTTCAACACGAAGGCGCTTTTGCTGCGCCATCAGCTTCGTGCCGTTGGATTTCGCTGCAACTCTTTTCATGGTAAAATCTTCTGTCACAGTGGAATGTGCCGAAAAAGTGCTGATGTCCACCTCTTCCGCATTTTCTCGGATAGACAGACGACAGTCCCACATCATCACAGCATTTACTTTGGAAATGATCTGGTCATTTCAGCATGTTGATGGCCACCGGGAGCGCAGCGTGCTCTCCACCGTTGTGCGGACGTCTTTAAACCGGTTGTACCGCTCCTTAATCTGTGTGATGCCCAGAGGATCGTCACCGAAAGCCGTCTGAATAATCCGAATGGTTTCCACCTGGCTGTCACCCAGTTTCTGGCAAAATTTGATGCAGTCGTGCTGCTCCAGTTGTTCTGCCATTTCCTTGCAAAGAAAAAACGACGAGAGACTCCACCCATCCTCACACAAAGGCTGCTTACAAGCAAATGATCAAATCAAATCAATTTTATTTATATAGCACCAAATCACAACAAACAGCTGCCCCAAGGCGCTTTACATTGCAAGGCAAAGCCATACAATAATTACAGAAAACCCCAACGGTCAAAACGACCCCCCGTGAGCAAGCACTTGGCAACAGTGGGAAGGAAAAACTCCCTTTTAACAGGAAGGAACCTCCAGCAGAACCAGGCTCAGGGAGGGGCAGTCTTCTGCTGGGACTGGTTGGGGCTGAGGGAGAGAACCAGGAAAAAGACATGCTGTGGAGGGGAGCAGAGATCAATCACTAATGATTAAATGCAGAGTGGTGCATACAGAGCAAAAAGAGAAAGAAACACTCAGTGCATCATGGGAACCCCCCCCCCAGCAGTCTAAGTCTATAGCAGCATAACTAAGGGATGGTTCAGGGTCACCTGATCCAGCCCTAACTATAAGCTTTAGCAAAAAGGAAAGTTTTAAGCCCAATCTTAAAAGTAGAGAGGGTGTCTGTCTCCCTGATCCGAATTGGGAGCTGGTTCCAGAGGAGAGGAGCCTGAAAGCTGAAGGCTCTGCCTCCCATTCTACTCTTACAAACCCTAGGAACTACAAGTAAGCCTGCAGTCTGAGAGCGAAGCGCTCTATTGCGGTGATATAGTACTGTGAGGTCCCTAAGATAAGATGGGACCTGATTATTCAAAACCTTATAAGTAAGAAGAAGAATTTTAAATTCTATTCTAGAATTAACAGGAAGCCAATGAAGAGAGGCCAATATGGGGGAAATATGCTCTCTCCTTCTAGTCCCTGTCAGTACTCTAGCTGCATCATTTTGAATTAACTGAAGGCTTTTCAGGGAACTTTTAGGACAACCTGATAATAATGAATTACAATAGTCCAGCCTAGAGGAAATAAATGCATGAATTAGTTTTTCAGCATCACTCTGAGACAAGACCTTTCTAATTTTAGAGATATTGCGCAAATGCAAAAAGCAGTCCTACATATTGTTTAATATGCGCATTGAATGACATATCCTGATCAAAAATGACTCCAAGATTTCTCACAGTATTAGTAGAGGTCTGTTGTGGGCTGGGGTGTTTGGCTGGCTTGGTTTTTGTTTTCTGTTTCTCCCACCAGGTGGTATGCATTCAGGACTGAGTGGCTGGGCATTAGGACCTCACCCTGAACACTAAAGGCTTGTTTTCACATGCAGGTCATCAGGACTCACAGCTATGGTGTATTTTGTCTTGATCAGAGATTGCTGCATTTAAACCTTGAATGCACAGTGTGTGATTGCCAGAGACCCGACCTTGTGAGCAGACGTGTGAGATCGACGTCAGGAGAACAATCTCACCATCACGGACGCAGAGACCGCTCCAGGTTTGACGCCACGGTCTGTGAAGGAGGATTGGGTGAGGTCTCACGCTCTTCAGCACACTTCCTGAGGTAATTTGGTTTTTGGTGACTTTTATGAAGTAATGACAGTGGATTTGGTGTCCCTCACACCTTGTGTTAGTGAGCTGTCACGTTATGCTAATTGTCTAATCAGCTTCTGCTGCAGTGGAGATTTGAACTGAGTTGTTCCGTGCCTGCAGGGTAAGAAGCTGATGTATAGATTTAAGCCAGGAAGTGTTTGCTGATTGCGTGCACCTTTGAGTTGTGTCTCTCTGTGTGGAGTTGGACTCACCTCATGTTTTCTTTCTTCACAGACTTGGTTTGTCGCGGCCACCTGGGGGGTGTCGGCGGGGTCCCTGGGTCCGAACTGCTGTGGCTCCGGACCGTTTGCGCTGTTGAGAGTACGCCGTGTTTCCACCTCACCAGACCGCGGACTTTTTAGTTGTTTAGCACCGCACCCACTGTTATGTTTATTAAATTCTGTTATCTTTTGAACCGTGCTCTGCTTATTTTATGCTGGGTCCTTTCAAATGCTGGGTCGGTGCTCCGACCGCGTCCGAAACATAACAAGGTTAGGGTAATGCCATCCAGAGTAAGGATCTGGTTAGACACCATGTTTCTAAGATTTGTGGGGCCAAGTACAATAACTTCAGTTATTGATGCAATAAAAAGGCATGAAAAAACTCACGCATGCGCACGAAGGTTCAAGGTTGGCTCATGCAAGCACACGTGATTCAAATCCATCAGGTTTTTGAAAAAAATAAAAAGGTCAGATACTTTTCTAACAGACCTCATATATATATATATATATATATATATATATATATATATATAAATAAATTTGCACTGCTGTTTTGGCCATCAAACTAAAAAGCCTTAGTGTGAAATGATCCTGAGTTACTAAACTTGACATTTCTTTGTCTACAGTACATATAACCTGAAGCTTTAACTGCTTGCTTGTCCCCTGTGTGTTGAATTTGCCATTTATTCTCCTTGAACAAAAGCACCTCCCACACTGATCCATCCCTGGGTCAAAGCTGTTCCCTTTGGGTATTGATTAGTCTTCGTTTGATCAAATTGTACTGCTAGAAGAACCCTTAATAACAGTTTATGAAAAAAAAAATAGAAAAAAAAATCATATGGCAGAAGAATATTAAGGTGTGAACATTTTGTAGAAATTACTATTGCAGTACCTCTGCCAAGGAAATACTGTTTTCAGTGCTGTTTGTTTGACTTTCAGCAGGATTATCCAAAAAGTAACTCCCTGCTGCTGCAGTCTAAGTAGGTTAGACCTTACTTGTGTGAAGTGCCTTGAGGCAATGTTGTTGTGATTTGGCACTCTATAAATGAAATAAATTAATTAAATTAAAGTACTGAACCAATTTTCTTGAACCTTAGTAAAAGGGTGGGGAGGGGGCCAAGGAGAAAAGCAGTAACATTTGGAGTAGATCCAGTTTATGGGGTGGATCCAGGACACTTTAGCGGATTTCCATTAATTTGTCAGAAATTAACATATAGACCATGTGGACAATTTACTTTATGAAACATTTCAACAGTGTATTTAATTTGGTGCAGATCCCTATAAAGAGTTAGATTTTATGGATCAAAATGTGTGTTTTTTTTGGGGGGGGGGGGGTGTATTAATATTGGGTTAACAAACTGAGCTAGACATCACATATACAGCAAGCATACAATCATAACATTTCTTTCTGATGGGTGACAACAACAAAATGACTGAGCTTCATGAAGTGTCATACACAGTGTTTCCTACAAGTTGAAAATTCACTTGTGGTGGCGGGCAGTATGGCATGTGGTCTTGTGTCCCGGCATGTAACAGCGAGATGTGTGATGAGATACTTAAGGATTAGACTCATCAAATTTAGTTTTATGAATTCTGCCTGTTACCAAACATAATGAAAGATAATAAAAGATTAAGACTTTATATTTACTCAGTGTGTGAATGGTTTTAATATTTGATAGTCTAAACTGTATGAATGGTCACATGAGGACCACAGCTTTGGCTTTAGCTGCTGATCCCATTGGTGGACAGCAGTGGGTCAGCTCAAGTCTTCCTGGGGGTTCTTGAGGCATTCCCCGACTAGTTGAATGTGCCTAAAAGACCCCCTTCTGGAGACGACCAGTGGGCATCCTCATCAGATGCAAGAACCACCTCAGCTGGCTTCTTTCAGTGTGAAGAAGCAGCAGCTCTACTTCAAGTCCCTCCCGGATAGTCGAGCTTCTCACCGTCCAGTTGTGTAAGCCCAGATACCCGATGGAGTAATCTAATTTCTGCTGCTTCCATCCGCAATGTCATTCATTCAGTCATTACTCAAAATTCATGACCATAGGTGTAGATAGAAGCATAAATCAACTGGTTAATTGAAAGTCTCAACTTCTGGCTCAGTTGTTTCATCACAATGGTCTGGTACAGCGTCTGTAAGACATCATATGACATCCCAATCCGTTGATCGATGTCATGCTCCAATTTACCCTCACTCATGAACAAGACCCCAAGATACATAAACACCTCAACTTTGGGCAGTAACTCTCTCCTGAGGGGACAATCAAACTCATTTCCAACAGAGGATCATGGTCACAGATTTAGAGGTGCTGATTCTCATCCCAGTAGCTTCACACTCTGCCTCAAACCTACTCAGTGTTCATTGGAGGTCACTGCTGGATGAAGCCAACAGAACCACAATAGCTGTGAAAAGCAGAGATGCAACTCTGAGGTCACAAAACTGGACAGACACCCCCTTGCCCCTGACTGTGCCTTGGAATCATGTCCATGAACATCATGAACAGGATTGGTGAAGTCCAACACCCACTGGCAACAGGTCTGATAAAATTTGCTGAGAATACAGACACACTTGCTACTTTGGTCATAGACAGACAGGATGGTATGATGCAGCAGTTCCAATACCCATATTCCCGCTGTGCGCCCACAGGACACCTCAAGAGACCTGGTCTCACACTTTTTCCAACTCCACAAAACATGTAGACTAGTAGGTCATAGCCCTAAGACCCTTGTATTATCCTTATGAGGGTAAAGAGCTGATCTGCCGTTCCATGATGAGAACGCAACCTCACTGGTCCTCTTGAATGTGGTTTTGATGAACGTCCCAAGTCTCTGCTTTAGCACCTTGGCATAGGCTTTCTCAGGGAGGCTGAAAAGTGTGATTCCTCTAATTGTAATACACTCCGTGGTCAACTTTTTAAAAGTGATATGTTTAATAAATATATGGTTGTGCACCGCGCAGACATGCTTGTTTGCTTGCTCAATGAGTGAACACTTCTTAGCAAATAAAACTCTGCTGTGTTCACACAATAAAATCACAGAGCAAATTTCTAGGAACCTTTCATGCTGTCTTTAAATGATTTTACAGCAGTATTCATGAAAAGTGAGCACAAAGCTTTTTAAGCATTTACTGTACAGTTAGATTAGCTACAAGTGACTCCAACGGCAGAGGCAAACCAATGAGCTGGCATAAATTTCAGCTACAGTGTGGGTATTCCAGTGACAAGAGGCAATGGTTGCTATGCCGTCATCTTGGCGAGGTCAAAATAAAGAAGCCTATTTTATGCAAATGCTGAGCAATGAGACAAGGTGATTGCCAATCCAAGTGAAGGCAGCATAGTTGCTTGCACAAACAAAATAATCTAAGATGGCACACTATTCTTGCGGACAGTTATATTTCTGTTGTGTGGGCCGCCAGAAGAGGAGGTACTGCTGGCCCACCACCACCAGATGGCGCCCTGCTTGGAGTGCGGGCTTCAAGCACGAGAGGGCGTAGGAGCAACGGAGAGTGACAGCTGTCATTCATCATCTGCACCAGCTGTCACTCATTCACCACATCACCATAAAAGCCGGACTACTACTCCACCTCCCCGCCGAGAAATCAGCAACCAAGAGGTACTCTTCTCTGTGGTAATTTTCTCTGCTAACTAAACTCTTCCTTGCAGCCGCTTGCCCTGTGGTGTTCTTATTGGAGCTGGAGAAGGGCGTGACCGCGACGACTTTGCATCATGCTCCGTAGCAGATAAGTAGTTACACAGGAGCTGCACGAGTGTGTTATTGGAGGTGGAGGTGCTCCCTCCTTAAAGAACATTGACTATGAGTGCACTACTGAGTGTGCGGATTCACACTCACCTGGATTTTCTCTGTTCTCTGCCAGCAGTACCAGGGTCGACAGCCGAGGGCAGAGGCCACCTGGGGACTCGGGACTTGGCGGCTCCGGTGTTCTTCAGGCCCGCTGGTGGTGGAAGCTGTGTGGGAATCGGCTCTTCTCTCGCCAGAGGTCTTCTATCTTCGAGCCTGCCCACACGTCACCTGGTGTCTCATTGGCAATCCATATCTCTGTCTGTATTCCATTGTGTGTTTTCACAACATTAAATTGTTACTGGTTGGCTTATCCATTGTCCGTTCCTTAGCGCCCCCTGTTGTGGGTCCTTGTCACGACACCTTCCCAACAATTTCTGCATAAATCTAATATGTTTGGCATTTTTATCATATATTTTGTAAAGGTTAGTGAGAAATAAACTCTTCTAAATCTAAAAATACTGTTTTTGAAACCAGATACTACCTCTGAAGTGATTTACAAGAGGTGCTGCAAAGCTGCCCAGAGATAGGTGCTCTAAGCTTCTGGTATCATATTCAAGAAGATGAGAGGTTATAATAGCTGTCAAAGGCACATCAACAAAGTGCTGAGTGAAGGATGTGAATACTTATGTACATGTGATTTTGTTTTTTGTGATTTTTTAATAAATTTGCCAAAATTTCAAAATAACTTTTTTCATGTTGTCATTATGGGATGTTGTGAGTAGAATTTTGAGGGATACAATTAATTTACACTATTTTGGAATAAGGCGGTCACATAAAAAATGTGGAAATAGTGAAGTGCTGTGAATATTTCCGGATGCACCGTATTTAAGTAGGGAAAGACTGTCTATTCTTCTTTCATGTGCAAGTCATTTACAGCTATAGTTTGGAATCAACACTCGACTTCTTTTGTGGCCTTCACAGGCCTAGATATCAGGCAAAAGTAATACACAACAAGGTACTCCCTGGCTCCAATCTCCATCTGTTTGCAAGGCTATGTCCAAGTCAGTATGCCCCCACATGAGGACCCAGCTTGAGGAGAGTGGAGCAGGAGGGGACAGGGCTGGTCCCCATATGACTGGCACTGGCTATCCAGAGAGGGGCATCTGGCAAGACTGCATGTCAGGTCAGCCTATCTGAGGAAGGAGCACACTGGTGGGCGCTTCATGGATGGCTCACTGTCTGCCCCTGGCAGCTTGTCATTTATCACTGCTGAGCAGCGATGTCAACTGAGAACGTGATTAATTTCACTTTACCATTCTCAGAAATAAGCCCTATAAATCATCCTAAGCTCGGCTGTTGTGCAGGTTTTCATTTGACAAATCTTTACCTGGTTCCTCCTCCTTGCTCTGGCCTCGCCTTGATGGTGGGGTTGAAACAAAAGATGGTCTGTTCCAAAAAGACAGCCAGTTGACAGGAAAGTGTCTCCTTAATGACAGACATAAAGACAAGAATGGACACATTTTCGGTTACCTATACTGCTCACACAGAAATGGATAGGAGCATATTAAGAAAGTGAGAGTGTGGCACTATACACAGTTCTCATCAATATATATTGATGTCACTTCTGTCAATATAATCTTCAAATTTTACCATCTGTGCCATCAAAGTGAATGACAAGAGGAGAAAGTAGCACAGACAGGCTCAAAATGGAACATACTGATTATGTGGACATGTCACTGGAATCTATGAATGCAGTAGGTCCTAATTTATTACCAGAGCAACAGAACACATCACATCTAATATGTCAGAGGTAATAAGGACACGCTTGAGATCGGTGGCAGACTGCCAGCATGCCAGACATGCACCCTGGTATGAAAAGCTTTCCTGTTAATTGTACAGATGTACTGCAGTTTTGTGGTTTAACTGAGGCTTTAATGAGACTCTCTTCTCCTCTCTGCCCTGCTCCCTCAGGGTAATGGCAATGTGAAGACCAAGAGGGGATGAGAATACTTGACATAGATGCGGGTACGTGCAGAAGCATGAAAACCTATGAATGTGTAGAGACTTAATGTGGTGTGGAGTAAGAGTGGGTGATATAGCCTCAAAATTATATCACAGTATTCTAAGGAAATTTGCTATAACAATATTTATGATATACAGTGCCCTTCAAAAGTATTGGAACACTTGGTATTTGACACATTTTAATTTGTTTATGCAATTTCAAATACAAAATATAAGGTAATGCTAAAATACCCTCGGCCACATGAGCATGTAATCAATGAAAAGTGTGTAGAAAGAATGTGACCTTTTGACCACTAAGACTTGGTCAAGATTAGCTATCTTTGAACTTGTTCAAAGTTTGTGTCCCAAGAACGTTCTCTGTGAATTTGTAGACCCTGGCAGTAATAGGTCTGGACTTATGTTGAGCACAGACAGAAGAACAGACAGGCAGATGGACAGATAGACACTATACAAAATGGCCATATTTGTGGCCTTGTGTAAAATAATGAAAAATGAATACAAACATTTTTCTTCTGGTGTAGACTCTATGTAGGCGAGTAAGGCCTATGTAAGATCGACACATCCTTCCACAGTGACTGTAGGTGAATGTCTGGGTGAAAGTATGTCATTTGGTGCATTTTTGCATCATTGTCTATTCTCTGCAAAAATACTTGTAGGATAGACTCATAAAATGTGTGATTTTGAAACATTTCTTTACACCATGTTTCCACATGACCAGCCCAGCCCAGCTGACTGTTTTGCAACAAATCTCAATGCAAGACATAAATGGTAAATAAATGGACTGCATTTATATAGCACTTTTTCCATAGATATAGAGATAAATACTTTATTCATCCCCTTTTAGGGGAAATTCATCTGCCCGAGAGCATGCATACATACACAGTTCATGCATTCAATAAAATACCAATAAATAAGACAAATATAAAAAGACATTAGAAGTAAAAATACATTAACAAGAGGCGTTAAACAGTCTTGTGGCGGCCGGGACAAATGATCTTCTATACCTCTCAGTCCTGCATCTCATGGAGAGGAGTCTGTCACTGCGGTTGCTTTTCTGAGCAACCACAGTGTCATGCAGAGGATGGGATTTGTTGTTAATAATAGAATTCATAAAACACCTCATCCTGCTTTCCACCAGTTCACCCACAGAGACCACCTCCCTCCCCATCACTGACATGCACTTCCTGACAAATTCGTCCAGTCTGTTACTGTGCCTGACAGACATGCTGTTCCCCCAACACACAATGCAAACAATACAGCACTGACCACCACAAATTGATAAAAAGAAAGAGCATACTGTTACAAACATCAAAGATTTCAGTCTTCTGAGGAAGAAGTCTGCTTTGTCCCCTTTTATACGCTGCATTTACCTGCACCAACCAGTCCAATCTATTGTCAATGTGGACTCCGAGGTACTTGTATGTGGGGACCACCTCAATGCCCACATTGTCTATACTGACTGGTAGGTGTTGTGCTTTCCTCTTGCCAAAGTCAACTATCATTTCCTTTGCTTTGCTGGTGTTCAACACCAGCCCGTTGCACCTGCTCCAGTTGGTGAACTCCCTGATAACTGCCCTATACTCTGTCTCATCCCCTCCCCTCACACAGGCCACCACAGCTGTGTCATCAGAATATTTCTGCATATGACATGTTGGAGTCCTGTAGGTGAAGTCCGATGGGGAGCGCCGATGCTCATTTGCACAGTTCCAGAAACTGCATGCCCCAGCCTGACATACTGTGGCCTCTCTGTCAAGTAGCTGTTGATCCAAGAGATAAATACCTGCTCCACACCCAAGTTCTCAAGCTTATCCCTCAGCATAGAGGGATGGAAGGTATTAAATGCGCTTGAGAAGTCAAAGAACATAAGCCGCACATACCCCCCCAAACCATCAAGAAAGGAGAGTGCCCTGTGCAGCATAAACAGTATGGCATCCTCCACACCCATGTGCACTTGATAGGCAAACTGTAAAGGGTCAAGTACAGGCTGTAATTGTGGCCCAGGAAGCCGAAGGAGGAACCTCACAAGGGTCTTCATAACTACAGACGTCAGGGCCACTGGTCTGTAGTCTTTGACCCCTGATGGCCTCCCGACCTTGGGCACTGGCACACTGCATGAGGTCTTCCACTGCCTTAGCACCTGCCCTGTCTGCAGGCTCCGATTGAAGAGCACCTGTGGAGGCACTGCCAGCTCCGCAGCGCAGTCCTTCAGGACCCTCGGTGCTATGCCATCAGGTCCAGCTGATTTACCAGGATGCACCTTTCCAAGCTCTGCCCTCACCACGTCCACAGTGAAATAATCCCCGTACGGTCCCCCCTGCATAGTTGCTGGGTGGAGTAGAGCAGCTGACACCAGCAGAGGTGGAGACGCCGCTGGGTGAAGTAGAGAAGGAGACAGCAGCAGCAGAGTCAAACCTGCAGTACAAGCAATTGAACTCCTCAGCCATAGCGGTGTCCCCGTGTGGCCTGCTCTCCTTCGCTTTGTAGCCAGTAATGGCTCTCATACCACTCCACACTTCCCTTGTGATGTTATTTTTCAGTTTGCTCTCTAACCTCCTTTTATAGTCCCTCTCAGCTTGCTTCATGCTCTTCTTCAGGTCATGTTGTACAGCCCTGATACGGTACCTGTCCCTTGTTTTAAAAACCTCCTTTTTCAGATTTAATTGATGTTTAATGCTGCTTGTTAACCAGGGCTTGTTCTTTGGGAAACATCGCACTGTTTGAACAGGCACCACCACATCCATGCAGAATTTTATATCGTCAGTGACACAGTCCACTTCTCCCTCCAAGTTGTCATCAGTAGCCTGTGTGACCAGAAGCTCGTTCCAGTCAGTAGACTGGAAACAGTCCCTCAGAGCTTCGCTGGTCTCTGAGGTCCACCTCTTTTCAGATCTGGTGGTTACAGGTATTCTCATTACACAAGATCTGTAGGATGAAACCAGATAGACTAAATTGTGGTCTGACTTGCCCAGAGAGGGCAGGGCCATGACATTGTACGCATCCTTTACATTGATGTAACAGAGATCCAGCGTTTTATTGTGCCTTGTTGTACAATTGATATACTGAGTGAAGCCTCCTATATGTGGGCCCAAGTCCACATGATTGAAATCTCCAGAGATAACAATCAGCACATCAGAGTGTTGACACTGAATCCCTGCTACCGCATCATGTATGATGTCACACACTAAGGAGGGGTCTGCACACGGTGGAATGTAAACAGTAATGGCGACGATTTGAGAAAATTCTTGCGGCACATAATAAGGTCTTAAACTCACCGCTAGCACCACCACCTCACAGGATCAGATCTTCTCTTTCACGGTTATGTGTCCGGGGTGGCACCACTTATTGTTTACAAGCAGCACAAGTCCTCCTCCTTTCATTTTCCCACACTACTGTGCCTCTCTGTCCGCCCGCACCAAAGTGAAGACGGCATATTGACAGCTGATTTGTGGATAATGTCCATAAGCCATGTCTCAGTCAAAAAGAACAGGCTACACTCACGGTACGTTCTGTCCGTTTTCACAGGGTCTCCAGCTCTGCATATCTGTTAGAAAATGAGTTGACATTCCCCATAATGATCAATGGCAGGAAAGGTTTAAATCTCCACCGCCGAGCCTTCATCTTAGCCCCGGCTCGACAGCCACGGAACGGTTTTCTCAGCTCACGAGTGATTCCTTTCAGTTTACTCCATAATAGAAGGAGCTCCTCACATGTGTATGTTATAACGCACATCTTGTATCAAACACTATAAATACAGTTACAACATTCATCCAGTGCTAACATGGAGCTACACAGGCCTGCAGCCTCTACAGTTGGCGCATGCAAACCATCTGCATCAGACGCTCAAAGCGCTTTACAAATAATGCCTCACATTCACCCTGATGTGAAGGTGCTGCCCTACAAGGTGCTCACTACACACTGGGAACAATAGGGGAATAAAGACCTTGCCCAAGGGCCCTTAGTGATTTTCCAGTCAGGCTGGGATTTGAACTGATGATCTTCTGGTCTCAAGCCCAACAGCTTAACCACTAGACCAGGGGTAGGCAACCTGTTCCAGAAAGAGCCATGAGGGTGCAGGTTTTCTTTGCAGCCACTGACTCCACCAGGTGATTTCACTGATTAACTGATTCCATCTGCTCAAAGTGATATTAATCAGTAAAATCACCTGGTGGAGTCAGTGGCTGCAAAGAAAACCTGCACCCTCATGGCTCTTTCTGGAACAGGTTGCCTACCCCTGCACTAGACCAACACCTCATAACAAGAACCTAAACAATTTATAAATACATTAAGAATTATATAATAAGAGTGACGCGTCACACAGCGGCGTGAAGCTCACTCATGGTACAGGGCGTCCTAAACAGGAAGTGCCAATTTTCAAATCCACAGTAAAACAGGGAATGTTCAAATGTCAAACACTTCCTGGATTGACAGACGAGATCCCATGGAATCTCGCGGGAACTCAGTGGCAAACTCACACTCAAACAGGAAGTGCCAATTTATCAGTCACAGTGAAACAGGAAATGTTCAAATTTCAAACACTTGCTAACATGAGTGGAGCTAAAGCGGAGGCCGGGGTTTCACTGGACTCTCCTGAAATCTGATTGGACACAGATGATTGACATGTCACAGCACCGTAGTAGAGAAACTTGAATCTTCGACTGGACTGGGTTGCTTGACGCGAGGACGTTTTGCTTCAAAACGCAGAAGCTTCCTCAGCTAAAATTTTTTGCTCTAGTAGTCTGACTTATGTCTTGACACTAGTAGAGAAGAAGCGTCCTCGCGTCAAGCAACCCAGTCCAGTCGAAGATTCAAGCTTCTCTACTATGGAAACCACCTGGACAACTGAGAGCCTACACAGAAACATGTCACAGCACCACACGTCTGTTTGAAAGAGCTGCATTTTCAAATCAGTGAGTCACATTGACTGTTCCTCCTGTTCAGTAGTTTGTGCTGTGTACCACAAAAACGTCTAATCCACCTGAGTAGAAGAAGAATAATGCTTGCTCCAGATCTGAACCGAGCATGTTGTTTGAACTATGGACTTCTAATCACACCTAATTTATACTGGTGAGTAAACAACGGTATTTTATGCCAGAAATGAGGTCCAGGTTGTTAAAAGCAGCATTTCTCCTTTAATTCAGGTGGCTTATTGTTGTTGGCTTGTTAGTGCAGCAGATAACTGAAACAATCCTTCAAGTGATGATACAAGCATCAAATTCTCCACAAATACAGCTGGAGCTATAAATTAATGGAGTAACTTTAACTTTTGACCCCTGTACAAACTGAAACTGACCTTTGTCACCAAACGTGCTGCTTTTACCTCATAACTCCATAACAATCAGTCACAGATTATCCAAACTATACCTTTTTTGGAATCTTTATGATCAGGCAAATAATGTGGTGTAGTTTTCTATATGATTGGAACATCTTTTAATTTAGACCAGGGGTGGGGAACTTGTTCCAGAAAGGGCCAAGAGGGTGCAGGTTTTCTTTGCAGCCACTGATTCCACCAGGTGATTTCACTGATTAACTGATTCCATCTGCTCAAAGTGATATTAATCAGTGAAATCATCTGGTGGAATCAGTGGCTGCAAAGAAAACCTGCACCTTCTTGGCCCTTTCTGGAACAAGTTGCCCACCCCTGATTTAGACCCTTGTGTAATTCTTCAGCTGACCCCTACCTGGCTGCTTATTGAAAATTCAAGTGGCCAAAGTGTTTTTTTTTAAAGAGTTAATGTCTATGGATTATTTGTACCAAATGTGATGCTTGTATCACCATTTGCAGGATTCCACTCTAAATATTCTCTTATCTGCTGCACTATATATGAGATATAAAATGCTGCTCCTTAGTCTTTCTCAGTTGCCCTCAAACGTATTGGAACACTTGGTATTTCACACATTTTAATTTGTTTATTCCATTTCAAATACATTTTTTTCTAAAATCATCTTCCTTAACTCAAACTGAAAGCAAACCTCTCCATCGTGATATAAGTTAATTAAAAATATCAAATCCAGCTTCCTGATGATGTGGTGTAGAGGAAGATTTTCTTAAAAAGAAGACCTGAAAGTTCAGCTACAATTTGACAGAAAGTACATTGAGATGAAAGCCTAGATTTGATGTTTTGGTGAAAGAAACTTTTGTATTTCTTCACAATTGATGTAAATAAAGTCCAAGACATGTTCATGTTTCCATCCCCTGACTTGTCTAAAGAAAACTGGCAATAAAACTGATTATTATTTCCAGGTTTTATCAAGTTTTAGAGATTTGCTTTCAGTTTGAGTTAAGGAAGATGATTTTATGTATTTAAAGTATTTAAAAATGGCATAAACAAATTAAAATGTGTGAAATTCCAAGTGTTCCAATACTTTTGGAGGGCACAGTATCCTAACCTTATGATGAGTGCAAAATGAGTGTGATATTATTACTGTTTTGTTTAAGAATGTTTAATTTTCACTGTTTTGTGTCATATATCATACTGATATGAAAATTCAGTAAAGTATATCTTCTATTATACATTCCAAATCTAAGGTGGAACTCTACTAGTGTTTACTAAGGTACACCTAAATATCTTTAAAAATAAAATAAAAGAGTAGAGCCACTTAGGTGCCTGGTCTTGAGAACCAGGGATGGTAGGTTGAAAAGCTTTTTTATTCCACGGGAACTCTCCCTACCCACCTAAGCAGCTCCAGAATATGGACAGCATGTATATAAGTGACATTTACATGACAATTTATATGACAATATTAAGATACGATATTTTGGCCATATTGTACAGCCCTACTGTCAACTAGCCGAAATCTTTGAGTACTAATTTACATCTACATTAAAAAAAATGCTTAAAGTGGCAGGGGGTTAAGGCTGTAATTGGGGGGTCAGCTGAAAAGCAAAAAAGAAAAATGCTTAAAAAGGTGGGGAGCATGGGGGGCTGAGCCCCTCCAGAAGCTGAAAGGCAAAATAAGGAAAATGCTTAAAAAGGAGAAAGGTTTTTGTCATGCTAACCTGAAGCATTTACTCAAAATAAAGTCTGAAGGACCTAAATGACATGGTGAGATGCTGACAAGCTTCGCTCATTCATGTCCGCGACATATGCATATTATATTTAATTATATTATAAATTATATAATTAACAGGAAATAAAAGGGTTGAGTTCCTCTTCTAAAACAGTTGAGGTCTAAGGTTCTAAAAACATTTTAGACTCGCATGCTGTTCCAACTCATGACACAAGCAAGCTTTAATTTATTAACACCCCTGAAATACGTTTCTGAGTTCATGATACAATGATTTTTTATTTATTATTTATTTATTTTCCAGGCATAATGAGCTGCAGACCAATTGGGACTGAAAAATATTAATTTATTTCTGTAATCTGCAAAACACCTGTCCTCTGCTTAAAAGTGCAAGTGAAAATTATGTTTTAATTTACATAAAAATAAATAATTGGATTTGTAAAACAAATCTGATTTCACAATTTTTTTTTTAACAGAATGAGCTGCAGACAAATTATTTCTGAAAAATATTGATTTAATTTCAATTCAATGTATTTATATACAAATCACAACATAAGTCACACCAAGGCACACACAGTAAGGCACACAAAAGCAAGGGCAAAATGTGCCCTCTTCTTAAAAGTGCAAGCAAAAATTAGATTTTATCTTAAATTACAAAAATGAAAGTTGGTGTTGGTTCTCTAGCACCACATAATTCACACAATTGGCTATCAGCTTGGCGCATCTGGCATCTTGGCTGATCTGGAGAAAATGCTGCATTTATGGTTTACACTTTGAATTACATCTTGGAATTTCAGACTAGTGTTAATGCTTCTAATTTAATGCTTTAAAATATTGTCTACATCTGCAAGAATTCAAAGTGTATTTTCTTGAGTGCATTGCAAATAAAACTAGAAGCACTCGGAGAGGGCAAATCTCCGCCAAGGCCATAGGGTCACTGACGTCACATGGCAAAGAGACTTATTCCACATCGTTTAACGATCTACCATCATGTTTCATATTCAGTGGTTAACCCTCTGGGTCCGAGGGCATTTTTTGGACAGTTTCACTCACCTGGCATAATGTTTTATTATTGCTGTTAACAGCTCTCCCTGCATCCCACAATGAAGTTTTATGTCTCTTTTTTCAGGACAACCTGTACTTTCAAATATTATATGCTATAGTTGTGTTTATAAGTGTAATAAAGGTTTCCAATCAGAAATAAGAAAGGAAAAGTAAAGCGGAAATAATTTTCCACACACATTATATTCAAAACACACAGCAAACTATAATAAAGAACTGTTTTGACACTTTATAAAGTTAATTGTGTGCTCTGTGTGAAAGACTGTACAACAAAAGGTTCAAACAATAAACACAAATGCACATTTTGAACAATATATACAAAATGGTCTATGCATTTGTTTGTCTTCATCTCAAAGCAATTTCTATCTGCTATTACACAAAGGTCACATCACAAACTTCTACTATGAATTTGACTGTGTGTTTGTTCTCTCCTGCTCTGAAAGCAGCATTCACATTTTGAGGCTCATTCAGTTTGAGGAGCGGCCCCTCCCTCTCACTCCATTGAAATAGTAAACAGTGCTTTACGCCAGAGCAAGAGAGCTGCCACAGGCTTATCCAGTGACATTCACAGGAAACTAGTCAAGCAATCCTGATACTCACACACTGTTTGAGCATGTGAGATTGTATGAGAGGCTCTCCATCTGCTCTGTCTGCTCACTTTCACTTCTGCTGTGCGTATGGCGCAGGGCGCATTGGAGCATACAGGGGGCTATTCAAATGGGCCAACTAGTAACACATCATTCCTGAAAACAATCTTGGTGTGTCACGTGGGGTGAATCTGCACTACAATTGGATTTTGGAAAACCATGTGATGGTGAAACCAATTCCAATTGGACACTCACATTGCTCACATCATCACACAGCTTCTATGAGGAGTACAAAAATGGTGGACAGTGGCTCGAAAGTCCGCGGAGTTAATCTTTCAGCAAAAAAAAAGTAAGTTTTCTATCTCATATCATTAAAAGTTATTTATAATATAGTAAAGCTTGGTCTCAGCCATCGTATACGACGGCGTCGGCCCCAGAGGGTTAAACCGTTAGATCTTTAGCAAATGTATTTATAAAGAGAAACTGCATGAACTACACAAGTTTTTTTTATTTTCTAATAACACGTTTATTCAATGAGGAGAAACAAATGCTAAATTATTGTTGTGTCTTAACTTAATTTTTGTTCAGCCTTTCTGACCCGTCTTCATGAAGTTAGATGCAAAAATGTTGAAATTGGCCCTATCCTGCAATGATAAGGAATCCTTTAAAAAAATTACTGGATCCGGATCGCGTTATGGATCATTACCAAAATTTAATGACTTCTAAGTTAGGCCAAGATACACCCCTGGTAAAAATTTCATTGAAATCTGTTGATGATTTTTTTTAATAATCCTGCCAACAAACCAACCAACCAAACAACAAACAAACGGACGCGACCGAAAACATAACCTCCTTGGCGGAGGTATAATAACAAAGTTTGAAAGTATAGCTTGCATAAACACATGCAAAATGGATTCTGCTCTGCCGATGAGGTATAGGATAAGAGAGGAACGCCACAATGCACTTAATTGTCCATCAGTTAACGTCCTGTGGATGGAAACCACTTTCTCTGTTGTGTTGTTCCTACTCCCACTGAGTTGTGAAGCTTTACGATGTGTTTGTGTTCAGGTGTGTTATATGACTTTGCAGCAAACACATTATCAAAATAAATTTTTATATATGCTCCAGGTTAAATTAAGTGGTTTCTTTCTTTTTTTTCAGTTTGCAATTTTTTTATGTAACTGTCTGTCGTTGAATTGATGCAGTAGTTTTGTTGTTGTTGTTGATGTTTTGTTTTGCTGGTACTGTCTTAATTTGCATGTGTCGTAGCCCCTGTTGGCCATGTTATATGTTCTTATTTTGTGTGGAAAATACACTCAACAAAAATATAAATGCAACACTTTTGGTTTTGCTCCCATTTTGTATGAGATGAACTCAAAGATCTAAAACTTTTTCCACATACACACAATATCACCATTTCCCTCAAATATTGTTCACAAACAGGTCTAAATCTGTGATAGTGAGCACTTCTCCTTTGCTGAGATAATCCATCCCACCTCACAGGTGTGCCATATCAAGATGCTGATTAGACACCATGATTAGTGCACAGGTGTGCCTTAGACTGTCCACAATAAATGGGTTTTGTTTTATTGGGGGGGGGGATACCAGTCAGTATCTGGTGTGACCACCATTTTGCCTCATTGCAGTGCAACACATCTCCTTCACATAGAGTTGATCAGGTTGTCAATTGTGGCCTGTGGAATGTTGGTCCACTCCTCTTCAATGGCTGTGCGAAGTTGCTGGATATTGGCAGGAACTGGTACACGCTGTCGTATACGCCGGTCCAGAGCATCCCAAACATGCTCAATGGGTGACATGTATGCCGGCCATGCAAGAACTGGGACATTTTCAGCTTCCAAGAATTGTGTACAGATCCTTTCAACATGGAGCCGTGCATTATCCTGCTGCAACATGAGGTGATGTTCTTGGATGTATGGCACAACAATGGGCCTCAGGATCTCGTCATGGTATCTCTGTGCATTCAAAATGCCATCAATAAAATGCACCTGTGTTCTTCGTCCATAAGAGACGCCTGCCCATACCATAACCCCACCGCCACCATGGGCCACTCGATCCACAACACTGACATCAGAAAACCGCTCACCCACACAACGCCACACGCTGTCTGCCATCTGCCCTGAACAGTGTGAACCGGGATTCATCTGTGAAGAGAACACCTCTCCAACGTGCCAACGCCAGCGAATGTGAGCATTTGCCCACTCAAGTCGGTTACGACGACGAACTGGAGTCAGGTCGAGACCCCGATGAGGACGACGAGCATGTAGATGAGCTTCCCTGAGACAGTTTCTGACAGTTTGTGCAGAAATTCTTTGGTTATGCAAACCGATTGTTTCAGCAGCTGTCCGAGTGGCTGGTCTCAGATGATCTTGGAGGTGAACATGCTGGATATGGAGGTCCTGGGCTGGTGTGGTTACACGTGGTCTGCGGTTGTGAGGCTGGTTGGATGTACTGCCAAATTCTCTGAAACGCCTTTGGAGACGGCTTATGGTAGAGAAATGAACATTCAATACACGAGCAACAGCTCTGGTTGACATTCCTGCTGTCAGCATGCCAACTGCACGCTCCCTCAAATCTTGCAACATCTGTGCATTGTGCTGTGTGATAAAACTGCACCTTTCAGAGTGGCCTTTTATTGTGGGCAGTCTAAGGCACACCTGTACACTAATCATGGTGTCTAATCAGCATCTTGATATGGCACACCTGTGAGGTGGGATGGATTATCTCAGCAAAGGAGAAGTGCTCACTATCACAGATTTAGACTGGTTTTGTGAACAATATTTGAGGGAAATGTAATATTGTGTATGTGGAAAAAGTTTTAGATCTTTGAGTTCATCTCATACAAAATGGGAGCAAAACCAAAAGTGTTGCGTTTATATTTTTGTTGAGTGTAAAAACAGGTGCTACATGTAGTTTAATCAGAACTGCACAACCTGCACACAAAAAACCCCTGCATACTACACTATATATAGCCCATCTGTCAGCCTATGACTGATAATTTTATATGATCTCTAATGGAAGGTCTTGTCAAGAACTGAAGAATTACTATGGTAATGCCACTTCTCAGCTCTCAGTAACCATCAAGGTAACAGGGATCTTTGGCTCAAGTAACATAACAACCAGAACTTTGTATTTATTCAAATAAGCATGTTTGAAAGATCTAGTAAATGCCTTTAAGGCCTGTTTTAACCTTTAAAGTCCTTCAAATCATCATTCACTGCTTCAGTAAGATGCTGGAGAACAGAATTCAGATTTAAATCACTCAGTTAGAAATGTCTTTACTTCGATTTCCAGAAAAAGATGGAAACATTCATTTATTTGTTTTATTTTTTTACTTTGACCACATAAAATGGCCCATTAACTGAATAACTGCTGAAGCTGGACAGCAGATTTCGGCCTGAAAGTGTTTCAATCTGATCAAATGAAATTTTTCTTTCTTGCTTTTTTTTTAACCTTTAGTTTATATGAACTGTCATTGAACTGTCATTGCATTTCAGTAACAGGTTAGCAATTCAATATACGTATCTTCAAGTGTGTAAGAAATAAAGTTAAGTGAATGCAAAGCATCATAATTAAGTAACTCTGATCATCGTCGTCATGCCAATGCCTTGTTGCCAAGGGAGACTGTCTCTGGATCAATTCCTGGATGGGTTGGATGATGGTGAGATGATGGAACAGGCCCAGCCTTGATGTGCCCCATGCTGATATCCAGGGTCAATCTAGAGACTGTGTGTCGGCTTGTTTATCATGGGAATGTTGTTGCAACAAGACAATTGGGAGGACCTGCTGTAGCCTTCATGTGTTTTTACAGTTGTTGGGTGACAGGCCATTTCCCCCTCTGTCTGATCTACAGTTAAGGACTTCTTGTTTCATCAGATCTCCGCTAGCTATCGTGTGTTCTGGGTTCCTGTTGGGCTTTTATGGTTTCTGTAACGGCCACATGGCACACAAGGTCCCAACTGTATTTCATCCAACAGGCAGTCCCCTACTTGATCCATTACTCAGGTGTCCTTATGTGGACTAGGGGTTGGATTTTTGACACACATAGCTCTTGTAACATAATACAGAGAAAACTAGAGACGTTCATCACAAAATGCCCCGCGCGCAGTATTATTTTCCATGCAAAGTGCAGTAATATGTACTTGTATGGGGTGGGTATTTGGTTGAAGCCTTATGTGTTTGATTGTAATGTGGGATATACAAATAAAAAATTGGAGATTGGCATAATATTATTTAGAGGATGTGACAAACACTGACCATAAAAAGTCGGTCACGGTCGCCAGCCTTAAAAATAAAATGCAACCACTAGTGACCTTGAAACGGAGGTCAAGGTCACCGGCCTTCAAACCCATGCGAAGTACTCCTCCAAGGCATGTACCCACCAAATATGAAGGTTCTGCGAGTGATAGGTGCCAGGCTACTTTGCGGCAAAGGATTTGACAGATGTGACCATTGGTGACCTTGAAAAGTAGGTCAAGGGTAACGGCCTTCGAACACATGTGAAGTACTCCTCCAACGCATGTACCCACCCAAATGTTAAGTTTCTGCAAGCAATAGGTGCCGAGCTACGTTGTGGTGAAGGATTTGACAGTTGTGACCACTGGTGACCTTCAAAAGTAAGTCAAGGTCACTGGCCTTCGAAACCCATGTGAAGGACTCCTCCAAGGCATGTACCTACCAAATATGAAGTTTCTGTAAGCAAAGGTGCGTAGCTACGTTGTGGCGAAGGATTTGACAGTTGTGACACTGGTGACCTTCAAAAGTAGGTCAAGGTCACTGGCCTTCAAACCCATGTGAAGTACTCCTCCAAGGGATGTACCCACCAAATATGAAGTTTCTGCGAGCAAAAGCTGCCGAGCTACGTTGCAGCGAAGGATTTGACAGCTGTGACCACTGGTGACCTTGAAGAGAAGGTCAAGGTCACCAGCCTTTCAAACCCATGTGAAGTTCTCCTCCAAGGCATGTACCCACCAAATACGAAGTTTTTGCGAGCAATAGGTGCCAAGCTACGTTGCGGCGAACAAATTGCGGCCAGACGGACGGACAACCCCGATGGTACGAGGTCTATCAGAAAAGTATCCTACCTTTTTATTTTTTAAAAAACTATATGGATTTGAATGATGTGCGATTACACCAATCATGCTTGAACCCTCGTGCGCATGCATGAGTTTTTTCACGCGTGTCGTTGACGTCATTTCCCTGTGGCAGGCCTTGAGTGAGATGTGGTCCCGCCCTCTCAGCTGAATTCCTTTGTTTCACACGCTGCTTGAGACAGCGCGCGTTGCTTATCAACATTTTTTCTGGACCTGTGAGGAATATCCGAGTGGGACACTATTCGAGAAATTAAGATGGTTTTTCGGTTGAAAAGTTTTAACGGCTGATGAGAGATTATGGGGTGTTTCTGTCGCTGTAAGGACTTCCCACGGAGCGGGACGTCGCGCAGCGCTTCCAGGCGCCGTCGTCGGGCTGTTTCGACCTGAAAACATCCTAATTTTACGTCTTAATTCACCCAGGACGTCGTGAGAGAACAGAGAAGATTCAGAAGAGACCGGCATGAGGACTTTATGCAGACATTCCACTGTTTACCTAATTTTGTAATGAAAGACGTGCGCACAAATTCGCCGAGTCGTTTCCGTGACGACTCGGCAAATCTGTGTGCGCCGCGACAGGAAAAACACCTCCGTGTTGAAAACCATTTGTAAAATTCAGGAGGCTTTTGATGGCTTTCAACAAGTGAGTAACTGAGAAATTGTTTTAACAGCTTGGGCATGTTCCAACTTGTCCGTTAAGGTTTCCAACTGAGGTGTTTTTTCCTGTCGCGGTCGGGTCCGGCCTGACATGCGACTCTGCCCGCACGTTCTTTCATTACAAAATGTCCGTTAACAATGGAATGTCCGAATAAACTCCTCATGCCGACTTCTTCTGAAAGTTCTCTGTTCTCTGACGACTTCCTGGGTCAACAGAGCCTGAAAATGTGGAAGTTTTCAACTTGAAACAGCGAGACGCTGCCGCCTCGAAGCGCAGATCACCATCAGGCACCGTGGGCCATCCTTACGGCGACACTACCAGACCAAAATCTCTCATCAGCCGTTAAAATTTTTACCGAAAACCAGCCTGAATTTATCGAATGGTGACCACTCAGTTGTACCTTACAGGTTTTGAAAATTTTTTATCAAACCAAAGCAGCAGTCTCTGAGCCATTCCTAAACAATGAAAAACGACGAGAGGTGGGCGACTCCTCACTCAAAGACTGCCCACAGGCGAATGACGTAACCGACAGGCTGTGAAAAAACTCTCGCATGCCCACGAGGTTCAAGCATGTCTGATGTAATCACACGTGATTCAAATCCATATGGTTTTTGAAAAAAATAATAAGGTTGGATACTTTTCTAATAGACCTCGTATATGCCCCACCATGCAGGGCATAAAATAGTTTTGTAAGTAATGGCCAGTCACACGATACTTAACGAAGGGCAACAAAGCCCTAATGAAACAAGAAATCTGGACTTTCATTGGCATCGTTTAACCTTCCCACAGCTTTGCAACTGCAGCTGCAGCTGGTGCTTCATCAGGATTTTTAAACTGTTGAAAATTTAAACGAGTGCCACCGAAAACCTCAATTCATCCGTATTTCGTTTTGCTGTCATTCTTGATGTTTTTTTTTATCATTTGCTTAGTTTAAGTAATGTTAGCGTTTAGTTTGACTTTGTTTGACCAGGTGAATGTTTTCACAGAAGCTGTTTCTGAGCGCTGCTGCTGCCTCTGCGTTCATGTACCGTCGGAAATTACAGGGCAAACTCAACGTGTTTTGCTTGGATTTTTTTATCTGGGTGGGGGGTCAGCTTCACTGGGCTCAGGCACCTCATATAGGACAGAATTAATCTTTTTTTTGTAGATACAATTAATTATAATAATAAGCGCAGCTCCTGCATGCGCTTATTATTTTTTTATTAAATACAAAAATATGAGTGTAGGAATGACAATCCACCCCTTTTTTTCGGTGCTCCAGCTGTGGCTCCAGGCGCATTCGTTTAAAGTGTTGAGATCAACGTTAGCTTCAGTTTCATTTAGTTCCTCTTTTGTCCCTTTTGTGCTCTGATTTGCAGGGCTATTTGGCGAGTGAAGCTCTTTCGTTCACCTTTTCTCAACAATTGTGACTTTTTTACTTTTTTCCCTTCGTTCAAGAATTGTCATGTGCCACGCAGCTGGGCCATTGGGAATAATTTGACACAATTAAGGAGCTAGATAGAAGTCAAAATATGCTTCTTAGGTGTTGTGAGTTTTTATGGTTTAGCTTATATGTCTCATAAAATATAAGCTTCAAAGTCTGAAGCTATAAGGGCATGGCACAAACCAGGTGGACACAAATGCAAACTCCCACAGCAGGTGCAGTTTAAAATCAGGTATAATTGTAGCAACAGGCTGGGATTCGGTACACAGGTAGTCCAGCAGCAAAGCAAGGTACAGACATGTGTGAGGCTGAGGCTTGGTCAACAAACAGACTCAGGTCAACATTGAGAAATGCTGTAAGTTCATGTGCTTCCAAACACGGAGCATGTTCTCAAGCTGGGACGTTCAGGAGCAGAGATCTTTAAAGTCATGGCTGTCAGCAGACCCCTCCACCCCCGTCCATTCAGTGCCCAGACCAACGTGTCACTCTCTGTGTTATGTGGTCATTCTTTGCATATGTAGCTTTGTTGTAATTATTTACATAACTGCCTTGGCGGTGGTGTCTGAGTTTGTAATGTGTGCATTGAGCTATCATCCAGCTGTCAGTGTGCTGCTATCAGATGACATGCACCTCCCCGTGCTGTGTGCGCTCAGACCTACATATAATATAATGTACATATAAGCAGTTTATGCAAGTGTGGTCTCTCCCCCCGGCATGCCAGATGTGTTGTGGGGGGGGGGGGGCGACACACAGGTACACGTGAGAGACACATGCGCCACATGTGTGACTTTTTGCAACTCCATAGTCATACAAATTTTACATCCAGCTTGACAGTGATTGTCTGCTGACTGTTTTCATGATGATAGTGTGAATGGTCACACATTTTCTAAGTGCCAAATAAGCTGTGTTAGATGTTTGTTTGTGTCAGCTGGAATTTGGTCAACACTTCCCACGAGATAGATCAGACACACTCTGTCTTTCAGCCACTGGTGTGTGCAAATAGTTGTAGCAACAGGTGTATGAGTAGTACAGCAGATAAGTGAATATTTACTGAGGGATCCTTCAAATGGTGATGCAAGCACCAAATTTGGCACACATACTCCTTAGACATTACTCTTTTAAAAATGCTGGGTACCCACGTGAACTTTCAATAGGCGGCAAAGAAGGGGTCAATTGAAGTATTACACAGGGGTCAAAATTTAAAAATGCTCCAATCATATTGAAAGGTATTCCATATTATTTGACTGATCATAAAGATTCCAAAAAGGTATAGTTTGGACTATCTGTGAATGAATGTTCTGGAGTTATGGGGTAAAAACAGCAAGAACAGTGACAAAGGTCAGTTTCAATTTGTACAGTGGTCAAAAGTTAAAGTTGCTCCAATTTTGGTAAAAAGTGATGCAAATTATTAGTTCGGTGAATACGGTTTAAAAGGAATAGTTTGCATCATGTATCATGCTTAGTTATCATGTTACAGGGTAGCATATGTCACATGTCATAGAATCCAATGGATGCTGATATTGTTTAACCTTTACTTTGCAAACCAAGCATGCAACACAGTCAAAACTATTCCATTTATTAATCCTATTAGCTCAACCAGTAATTTGCACCACTTTTTACCAAAATTGGAGCAACTTTAACTTTTGACCCCTGTACAAACTGAAATTGATCTTTCTCAGTGTTCTTGCTGTTTTTACCCCATAACTCCAGACCATCATTCACAGATAGTCCAAACTATACCTTTTTGGAATCTTTATGATCAGACAAATAATATGGAATACCTTTCAATATGATGGGAGCATTTTTAAATTTTGACCCTGTATAATACTTCAATAGACCCCTTCTTGGCCGCCTATTGAAAGTTCACGTGGGTACCCGGCATTTTTACAAGAGTAGTGTCTATGGAGTATGTGTGCCCAAATTTGGTGCTTGCATCACCATTTGAAGCATTTTTTTCAGTATCCACTGCACTAGAGGCATTGGAAGCAGCTACGAGTTTACATGTTTGGCACACAATTCCTACTTCATGCGCAATTCTCCCAAATTGCGCTATGTGTGAGGGCCCCAAGGCACACCTTGAAATATTGAACAACTTAGTGGGACAACACAATTTATACAATCTCTCTGTGTGGTGTGGTGTGTGTGTGTGTGTGTGTGGTGTGTGTGTGTGTGTGTGTGTGTGGTGTGTGTGTGTGTGTGTGTGTGTGTGTGCAACTAGCTGGCTGACATAAATACATATATTACATTAGTATATTGTCATATTTTCCAGAGCATAAGTTTTATTTATTTATTTATTACTAATATTGATTTTTTTGTTTCTAAAATTGTGGACCAGTAATCCTTTTTCATCTGCATTAAAAAACCAACTAACCAAAAAAAAAGCATCCACTGTGTTGTCTAATGCATGTTTATTTGTCCATCTTGCTTGTTTTTGGAATTCAAAAGTACTTAAGATGTAAACCACAGGCTGAAGATTTCCCTCAAAAAATCCACTGTTCACATTTGCATCTGTGTCAATTTGACCATTGCTTTGTCAAATAACATTAATGTTTTGTCCAATTCATGTTGATTTGTTCATTCCTTTTTGCCCTATTTTTGGAATTTTAAAGTCCTTTTGTTAACAGCACACAATGTGGTTTCCACATGTGCCATTGAGTTCCTGCCCAATGTCAAACTTGTCCCCAGTGAAATGCAGTTAAAAAGTGAGTTCCACAACTATCTATGAAGCAAGAAATATCTGTGTGTGGGTATGTGGCTCGCATTTCTCTCTGTTTGTAAGATCGACCTCAGCGTTTGGACATGGCTTGTGCATGGCACGATGATGTCCATCCTCTATTATGAAAATTGTGGAAATTAATTTTCAAAACCTTTATTAACATTGTAACATTTGTACTTCCAAGATGGCGTGGCTCGCTGATGTTACTGGTAGTAAAGTTAAACAACATCAGATAGTTCATATTGCTTGCACCATTTCACAATAAAATGTTTAATGCCAGCATCCCATCAATACTTTTACTGTGAAAGGCATGCTCTCAGTGTTCCTTGCAACTAAGTTTAACTTGACAACACTGAGATGTTAGCTAAAATCTCTTTTTTGCTAATGCCAACAAATATCCTACTATTTGTTCATTTCATTAAATACATCAGCTGAATAAAATTTTATTTTTCCCACAATTTGTACAATGTTTCATTAAGTACATAAGCTGAATAAAATCTTATATTTGTTGTGAGTTCAAGTTTAAATGTGTTCAGGAGGTGAGATACTGATTTGCTGTTTCAAATATTCTAAATGTTCTGTTGAATTTTGTCTGTCTCTCTTCCAATAACCTGTTGAATATGAATTCTTTTATTTTCATATAATTTATAATAAAACTGATTTTTTTAAAGCAATATGAAATACTATTTTCAAATAACAATATAATATAACATAAGTATACGAGGTCTGTTAGAAAAGTATCGGACCTTTTTATTTTTTTTCAAAAACCTGATGGATTTGAATCACGTGTGCTTGCATGAGCAAACCTTGAAACTTTGTGCGCATGCGTGAACTTTTTCACGCCTGTCGATTGCATCATTTCCTGGTAAGCAGCCTTTGTGTGGGACGTGTGCAGCGCGCTTGGCGGATTTTCATTTCAAGGAAAAAGACGGAACGACTGGAGCAGCGCCGCATCAAATTTTGCCAGAAACTGGGCGGCAACCAGGTGGAAACCATTCAGAAGATTGAGATGGCTTTTGGTGACGATCCTATGGGCATCACACAAATTAAGGAGCGGTACAACTGGTTTAAAGACATCTGCACAACGGTGGAGAGCGAACCACACTCCAGTCGGCCATCAACATGCTGAAATGACCAGATCATCCAAAGTGAACGCTGTGGTGATGCGGGGCGTCGTGTGGACTATCCGAGAAATTGCAGAAGAGGTGGACATCAGCACTTTTTCTGCACATTCCACTGTGACAGAAGATTTGGCCATGAAAAGAGTGGCGGTGAAATTCGTGCCGAAGCTGACGGTGGAGCAAAAGCGCCTCTGTGTTGAAGTCTCACAGGACATGCTGTGACATGCCCACCTCTTCCACAATTTCTCAGATAGTCACACGACTGAAAAGCCACCGAAAGCCATCTGAATCTTCCGAATGGTTTCCACCTTGCTGTCGCCCAGTTTCTGGCAAAATTTGATGCAGTAGCGCTGCTCCAGTCGTTCCGTCATTTTCCTTGCAATGAAAATTTGCCGAGAGCACGACACACGACCTCACACAAATGCTGCTTACCAGCAAATGACGCAATCGACAGGCATGAAAAAGTTCACGCATGCGCACGAAGGTTCAAGGTTGTGGCTCATGCAAGCACACGTGATTCAAATCCATCAGGTTTTTGAAAAAAATAAAAAGGTCTGATACTTTTCTAACAGACCTCGTACACCTTTATACATCCCACCTTCAAACACAGCTTCACACAACCATACATGAGAAATCTGCTTAAGCTCCCATTTTTCTATAGGAATACAAACTTATGGCACTGCACTAGTACAGAAAAAAAAAAACAAAGGAGAATTTGTGACATATACTCCAACACAACTTACACTTCTGAAAACTTTTCAGGCTGCTATTTCATGTTTCAGAAATTTCAAACCACATGTTAATGTAACTTATCACTTTATAAATCAAAAATAACAAACACACACATTTATCTGAATTTATATGTGTACTTATAGACAGTGGGCTTGAGTTTCACTGGCAGGATTTCTGCAGTCATGGTAAGACTGATTCAAGTGAATCAAAGGACCCGTAAAGCCCTGATTGGATTAGTGACTGACTCTGAAAGATTCAGGTCCGTAAAATGAATTGTGTCTGTGACCTCTGACCGGTGCTTGACATAAAGTGTTACACTGTTCTGGGGAATCTCTTTGATGGCAGGTGGAAAGAAAGCAAAGCATGAGTTAGAAATAGGACAAATGTGGCTGTTATTACCTTCCACAAGACCACATGATGTAAGTAACCTAGCAGCAACTGGGAAACGGAATTCATCAATAAAGCACACAGTTTCTCTCATCAATGCAAAGTGTGATGTTTTGGTTAAAAGTACATTTTGGTCATGAGGGGGCACATCAATGAAATGGCTCCATGTTGAACCTTTCTGCTCTACTTTTATTTGGAGAGTGTATTTTTAAATGTCTATAATTGACGGCTGCACCTCGGCAGAAATTACTCAACCTCCCGCGAGTCCCCCCCCCCCCACCTCTTCTTTAATCTCCTGCTACCGTCTTTTTTTTTAATTAAGTAATGACTTTCAAATGAAACCCAGATCATGTGTAAGAGAAGGCACTTATCCTTAAGACTATCTCAGTCTTGATGTATTAATTCAGGAGGAAGTGGGCCATGCGTCTTGCACATTAACAATTCCTCCATTGCTGGAAGCCATGTAATGGAGTATTACATGCAGACATTGTCAATACAGCTGCTGATTTTAAAAATAATTAAACTGGCATGACTGATGTTGTGGACATGGTGTCATATTTACCTTCAGTTACAGCAGCTTCACATTCACATCAGATCCCAATGAGACAAGTCACTCCATTTGAGCCGTGCCAAAATCCATATTCCCTCTAACAATACCGTTCTCGCCTCCCTGGTGAGCCTAACAAATGCCATACAATGACTCCTCTCCAGCTTAGGCTATGCCCACAACATTTACTCCTGTGCTAAACCAAGCATGGCTAATCGATTGGCATGTGCTGCGGTCAGAGCCTTAGTCAAAACGAATACTGACCCTGTTTCCCTTTCAAGAAAAAAAGAACATGAAAAAGAAATCACATTTACAGCACAGGAAGAAAGGCTGGAGGAGGCGGTGAAAGTGATGGGAGTGAAATAAAGGATTCTTTTGCAACACAAAAGATCTGAGTGTTTCCACTTCCATTTCCTGATCTTCACTTTCTCGTTCTCTCTGTGGCGTGCCGTACTAGAGAAGCCAGCTTGCATGACTAAATAGTCATGTAGAGCTTACTCTATTTCATATTTATATTCCTATTGATGTCTTCTACTTCCTGAAGTTTTAATTGGGTGCTAATAAATAAATCATCCCGACTCTTCCTCAACAGATGTGCAAGTGAGTGTTACACTGCATAATATGTCTCTGCTTTGCAGGTGTGTTCTCATGTCACCTCACTGGTGAACGGCCAGGACCCCTTAATCTGCCACACTGTGTCTCAATAAAACACAACATAACAGAGTTATGTGACGGGCCCTACAGGTGGATCAATGGTTACTTCATCTTGTTTTGTCTACTAGAGGTTGAATGTTGCACTGGGGGACAATGAGTTACAACATAAACATCTGATCCTTTGCATCCTTGTGTTGAAAATTATATATAAAGCTTGAAGAATATATCTTTATAGGTGAAAACTAGGAAGTTGACTGAGATTCCGAATGGCACACATATACAACCCCTGGCAATAATTATGGAATCACCGGCCTCGGAGGATGTTCATTCAGTTGTTTAATTTTGTAGAAAAAAAGCAGATCACAGACATGACACAAAACTAAAGTCATTTCAAATGGCAACTTTCTGGATTTAAGAAACACTATAAGAAATCAAGAAAAAAAGATTGTGGCAGTCAGTAACGGTTACTTTTTTAGACCAAGCAGAATCACCCTGTAAATTTTCATCCCCAAAACTAACACCTGCATCAAATCAAATCTGCTCGTTAGTCTGCATCTAAAAAGGAGTGATCACACCTTGGAGAGATGTTGCACCAAGTGGACTGACATGAATCATGGCTCCAACACGAGAGATGTCAATTGAAACAAAGGAGAGGATTATCAAATCTTAAAAGAGGGTAAATCATCATGCAATGTTGCAAAAGATGTTGGTTGTTCACAGTCAGCTGTGTCTAAACTCTGGACCAAATACAAACAACATGGGAAGGTTGTTAAAGGCAAACATACTGGTAGACCAAGGAAGACATCAAAGCGTCAAGACAGAAAACGTAAAGCAATATGTCTCAAAAATCGAAAAATGCACAACAAAACAAATGAGGAACGAATGGGAGAAAACTGGAGTCAACGTCTGTGACCGAACTGTAAGAAACCGCCTAAAGGAAATGGGATTTACATACAGAAAAGCTAAACGAAAGTCATCATTAACACCTAAACAGAAAAAACAAGGTTACAATGGGCTAAGGAAAAGCAATCGTGGACTGTGGATGACTGGATGAAAGTCATATTCAGTGATGAATCTCGAATCTGCATTGGGCAAGGTGATGATGCTGGAACTTTTGTTTGGTGCCGTTATAAAGATGACTGCCTGAAGAGAACATGTAAATTTCCACAGTCATTGATGATATGGGGCTGCATGTCAGGTAAAGGCACTGGGGAGATGGCTGTCATTACATCATCAATAAATACACAAGTTTACATTGATATTTTGGACAATTGAAAGGATGTTTGGGGATGATGAAATCATTTTTCAAGATGATAATGCATCTTGCCATAGAGCAAAAACTGCGAAAACATTCCTTGCAAATGTCATGGCACAGGGTCAATGTCAATGAGCAGATCTGATTTGATGCAGGTGTTAGTTTTGGGGATGAAAATTTACAGGGTGATTCCATAATTTTTTCCTCAGAATTGAATGATTCCATATTTTTTTTCCTCTGCTTGGTCTAAAAAAGTAACCGTTACTGACTGCCATAATATTTTTTTTCTTGATTTCTTATAGTGTTTCTTAAAGCCAGAAAGTTGCCATTTGAAATGACTTTAGTTTTGTGTCATGTCTGTGATCTGCTTTTTTTCTACAAAATTAAACAACTGAATGAACATCTTCCGAGGCCGGTGATTCCATAATTTTTGCCAGGGGTTGTATATGATTAGCGAATGGTTAGGTTGGGGAATGATTCTTAAAGGAATTATAAATTCAGTGGTATTTGATGTTGTACGAGGACCAGCATCTCAGAACAAAACACTGGTTTCCCTCCGACTACTCCTCTCCAGCCTTCCCTACTCCCCTCAACTTTGCCTTCCACAACAAGGGTAAAGTTGCCTTGACACTTGCACACATTTAACCCCTGCACTGCCACTCAATTCACCGTGCCAGTGCCACCCACTGTATCCCGCTAGATGCTGCGCTTTGTGCCGCTGCATTATATAAGATAATATTTCATAGCGGATTAATCATTTGCTCTCAGTTTCTCTGATGAAAACACCTCTAACACCTTCCGAAACCACAGAGGAATTTTCTACAGCTGCAGCTTTTTTCTCTCTCTCGTGTGCTTCATGTGGTGGAGAACACATTTGGAATCATCTAAAAGGTAATTATTTATCATTACCTTTTATAGCATGCTTAGCTGTGACTTGTAAGCACAGATATTTGAAGAGCTGCTGTGGAGAAAAAAAAAAAAACAACAACAACCCACACACCATAAAAAACACCATAATTTATTTAATCCCTCTATTTGAGCAGACAATACAAGTGTGAGCCTTCTGTTCCTCTGGAGTTGACCCATGAAATGACATGAATGACAAGCAGTGTGCTCTTATGTCCACATCTGCTGGTCCCATGCATGTGTCCAGTGAGCGGTGCGCATGTCCAGCAAGCGGGGGGCATGTCCAGTGAGCGCCGCGCTGAAGGAGATGCACTGCATCATGTGGACCAGAGCTGACATGGGTGACGTGACATTCAGATCAGCAGCTGAGTGTCCACATGACAGACAGGCCTGTTCTCCTGGCACAGCCTGCCAGTGTATGCACTGTGTGGCCACTGCAGCCCGTGGCTAAGACAATATATGTTTTATGTTTTTCCACGTGAGGACAGCAAGCACATGGGTGCACCCCACTGTGGACAGTTGTAAGGTCATGTCCTTCAAAACACTGTACATGTTCTTCAGCTGTGATGTCCAGGTCCAGAGATCTCAGCAGCTCCTGCTGTCTGCAGCCATGCCCATGTGTTCATTCAGCCAAGGCAGGTGCTAGCCATTTACGTGCCTTAAGCATAAATGCTTTGTGGTCTCAAGTCCCCCCCGCCTCCAGAAATGAAGAATAATTCAAAATTTCTCAGGGTGGTTCAATATTAAATTAATACTATTTATTATTTTAATGATAATTTATTAATGTTTTTTAAAACAGCTGCAAATATATAATTTTGCATTAACAATGGCACCAAACATGACAAGAAATAAAAAATAAATATAAAATTGAAATGAATAAATACCACCACCAAAAAAAAAAACAAAAAAAAACATATACATAAATACTATATTACTTAATGAATACATTTGCACTTATTAACCTCAACCTCTCAATCTCAACCTCAAACATCTGTCCAGAATGGGGTGGAGAGTCCAGCAGGTGCAGTGTTGGTGGGGGAGCAAGAGGGAAAAGTCAGTGCTTTTAAGTGATGCGTGTCCACGACAGGGAGAGAGGTGAAAGCGCACCCACACTTAAGAGACAAGGAACTCCAGACAACCTTGTGGACCACCAATGGGACACCTGGCCACGTGGACAGATGTGTAATCCAGTCCGTAAATTCTCCTAAATGAATTCTTATGAGGAAAAGAACAGGGTCGCGCAGACCCACTCCTCGCGCAGGAGGAGTCAGATTTAGTTCTTGTGGGGCAGGGTCAGGGCGGCGCTGTTGGAGGTGAGCTCGCTGATGGAGGAAACTGCGAGCTGGAGAAGGGAGCTCTGGGGGCACAGCGCAATGCAAGGCAGCGTGCCAGTGTGTGTCATGACTGCACACCCACACTGGCTCCTGTGGGTCACATAGACCGCGATCCTTAGCCGCCTAGCTGCTGCACTTCTCTGTGCACCATCCAAACACAGCATGATGACATCACCTCCAAAATGTTTGGGGGGGGGATGCAATTCAATCTTCTTATTTATTTTTTAAACCATCGAACGTTTAAGTAGTTTCTCTTAATGTGGGGAAAACCAATGAAGTCTCTTTGGCTTGTGCAAAGAGAGAGAGAGAGAGAGAGAAAGAAGTCCAAGGTTGAAGAGGCGCAAAGATCACCACTTTGTGAAGAATAAAAGTTAAACAGGCTCACTGGAAAATGTGTTAACTCCAAATCACACACACAGATTGAGTCCAGATTAAAAAAAAAAACAAACCTCAAATGTTTCTCTGTTTTATTCACAGGAGAGCACGGAGACAGGCACACTTTTTGGCATTTTTATCCACAGATTTTTTTGGTGCTCCCCAAGGACCTGGTGTCCTACGCGCAGTGCGTGATGAGCATGCGTGGAATGGTGGCACTGCATTCAGTGCACAGAACAAAGTGTCACTCTCTTTCTTTGCTCTGTGATTATTTTTTATTTTAGTTATTTGTTATGTAATTGTGTATATAGTTATTGTAGTATTTATTTTATTTATATGCTTGTCATGGCTGTGCTTTATGTGTTTTTAATGTAACAAGTCGTGTGCACTGAGCCGTTGTTTCCAGCTGTCAGTAAGTGGCTGGCCGGGGTGACCAGCTGAGAGGTGCCTTGCCATGCTGTGCGCACTCATACATGGCTGGCTGGTCTCCATGTGATCTTTTCTGTCCATAAATATCAGTATATAATGCAACTGTGCCCCCCCCCCCCCCCCACACACACACACACGTGCCACATGTGTTCCTCCGTGTGCTTCAATCGTATTATGTCTGAAGCGGCCCTTAATAAAGGATGTAGGTATAGAAAATGAATTAATGAGGAACTGCTGCTGAAAATTACAATAATTCCCCTTCTGACAGGATACAAATGTTAATTTAGAAAATCTGGGGAAATATTCATGCAGTACAATAGGAAGACTACATAAGCAGCAACAAACTACACATTCAAGAAAGAAGCTGCTGTCCTGCATTGGGGCTATTCTTAACATCTGAAATTTGGACAATCATCCTCTTGGTCTTGCTTGCATACTAGAGCAAAAATAATGATAATAATAACTTTACCAAAGTTTGCATCGTAGATTCACAAATTTGATCAGTTGTCTACAAATACATTTTCTTTAGGTATTTCAAAAACAGGGAGCACTGTGGGACTGGATCGTCAGAGAATGGTGGTAGAGGTAAGAAAGTGAGGCTGAAAACCATGGAATATTAAATTGAAATTATCGATTTTCTGTTGGGGTTATGGGGGGCTCCTGAAATTCTTCAGGGACTACAGCCTCCCCACCAAGCCCACCCTCGAGCTCCTGACAAATCAAACGGCCACAGCTCCTTCAAGAAGCTTTGTGCAATCCACAAGTGATCTGACCCCTTTTTTTGTGTAAATTCTCTCAATTCACATCTATAGCTTCTTCCCTGCTCGTGTATTGTTGACCTCACCACTTATGAATGGGTAGGGGTAAGATATCCTAACCTGGATATCTTCCCCCACCCCTGAAATGCAAGTCTGCTGTACCATTATCACCCATTTCATCTGACCCAGATTTTATACATGGGCTGACAAAGTGGAAAACTACATTTGAAAGTGTATGTTGCAGGGATATGGTCTTGCCCTTGACTGATTATAGACCATTTGGTAAAGTAATCAGGAACATAGTTTGAAGGTTGCTACCTCATTGTTTAATATCTGCCACAGGTTATGTTGGGCTGAATTTAGTAGATATAGTAATACAGAAGTGTTTTTTTGAATGAATGAATTTATTCGGCACACCAAAACCATAACAAAACATATCAGCAACAAACCCGTGTGACCGAAAGGGCGAGGGCAGAAGCACAGCTAATAAAAACCCACCCCTTGATGCTGGGGTGGGGGGTGGGAGGGGGAAGATATTCAGGTCATGATATCTTACCCCCTTCATGGACAGATGTTCTATCATATTTCAGGTTGTCAGTCAGGTCCATATATTTAAATGGACTGCATTTGTATATAGTGGCTTCTCCTTGTGCATTGAGATGCTCAAAGTGCTTCACACATCAATGGCTCACATCCACCCCATGTGAGGCTGCTGCCATGCAAGGTGGCCACTACACACCGGGAGCAACTAGGGGATTGCCCCTAGGCCCTTGCCCAAGGGCCCTTAGTGATTTTTCCAGTCAGGCTGGGATTTGAACCGAGGATCCTCTGGTCTCAAGCCCAACGCTTTAAATACTAGACCCCCACCTCCCCTAATTTGTAGAGAATATTTAGAAGGAGGATTTAAATATACATCAGAATCGGAACTATTACTAATGTAGATAGCTATAGATACATACAGAAAGAATACCAATATCGTTCACCTTCATTCAAACTGTGCTTCATCTGGGACCACAAGACATCCATGAAATATAGGGTTTAAAGGTTGCTCTATCCTGATTGGGCTTTATCAAGGTTTGGGTATGCTTTAATCAGTGCTGCCCTGTAGGAATGTTGCCTTTCAAGGATGGGTGGAAGATTTCCAGGGTGGGGGGGGTACTGTTACACCTGCTCTCGCTGTAAATTACAATGTAATGTTGGAATGTAATGCATCTGGATGGCATTCAGATGATTGGTTTCCAAACATGGCTGGGATCAAGGTTGACTGGCACAGTCCTGACCGATTGGTGAGTTCCCACTGGAATACCCCTGTTGCCAGGAAACACAGCGTGGTCAGCACCTGTGTTGGCACAGACAACCCCTAGTTCCTCGCTGTACTGCACTCTGGGCTGGCTGCATTTCTCCAGTGACAATGGCCTTGGTATGTGAAACTGGCTTATGAGCCAATTATTGTTATTTGCAAGTAAATCCTCATGTTCCCTGAATACACTCTCACCTTGGAGTGGACCATTTGTAAGGTCTTCCAACAATGCTAATGCAGCCATTGTTAATGGCATTTTAAGCCCCTTTCACATTGGGCCTGCTTCGAGTTGCATATGCTGCGTATCTAATAATGCTGGAATGCCTGCATCAGTAGTGCAGCGGGAGGAAGATTGAGGAGGTAAGACCACCAAGGAGCTGCAGCCAGACTGTAATGAGCAGGTGTGCACTCTGATTTCTCTTCTAGTTTATATGTCTTCTTGTGCAGAGCTGCAGGTGTGCACTCTGATTTTTCTTCTAGTTTATATTTCTTCTTGTGCAGAGCTGCAGGTGTGCACTCTGATTTTTCTTCTAGTTTATATTTCTTCCTGGGACTGCAGAGGTGCAGCCGGCATATGCACGTGCAAACCATCTGTGAGTGGATGTGGAGATGTCCTCCGTGAGGAGTTATACTGGATATGGACATGTCCTGTTGCTGGCAATCAGTCTGTGAGCAGGAGTTAATGGACTTTATTTAACGCAGTCGTAAGAGAACTTAAGGAGGTGAGTGCGAGGAGCTGCAGCCAGGCTGTAATGAGCATTTTTTTTTTCTTTTAATTGTTCACATGTGGTCTTTGATCGGTATAGTTTTACTGCATTTTGTTCACGGTATAAAACGTTTGACAACAAGCCTGCATGATTTATAGCTTGGCAACAATGGCGCACAGCAGAAATCATAAATTGCCGTCAGGTAACATTATATTTTGTGTGGCATCCAGTCACGTTAAGTACCATTAAGTTGCCTCAACTTGTGAGAAAACGACTTCCTTTCTGCATCCTGTGCTTGATGCTGAAAAAATTAAACGTTGAATTTTTTTGTTTCCGTTTCACGTCGCCTCTCGGTATTATGGCATTAGGCTGCATCAACTCGGCGATAGGTTGCATTGATGCAACTCGAAGCAGGCCCGGTGTGAAAGGGGCTTTAGGCATCACTTTGTACAAGCTATTTTAAGGCCCGGTCCCACTGGGGAGAGGATTAATTGTGCATGAATTGAGTATACAACTTACGGGCGTTCGTTGTCATTTGCAACAAAATTGACCAAAAATGACAAATGTCCCAGTATGAATTACGGATATATTAATAATGTATAGCAAATATATGATGAACAATCACGGTTGTATAACGCATGTATTGAGGAAATGGATCATACACACTGCGATTATCACAGCAGTATTACGGATTGTATTGTTAATGCATCGCGCAAGCGCAACATGTGCGCCGGCATCTGCATTGCTGTCATAAAAGCAGTGCCTTTCGGCATCACTATTCACACCAACACCACAGCCTCTGGAGCAATTGCTGGACTTGGACAAGTTGATTGGTATTGTAATGATCACAGAATTGATGTTCATGTTGTCATGCAAGGGTTAACTGTTCATGAGTTTGGGGAGCGGGAGGGGGGAAGCCACTCCGGTTGTGAGAAGGTGTTTTTTTTTTTTCTTTCAAAAAGCGAGAGTTCAATGTGAGTTGTGGCTGTAACAGCAACTCTTCCTTTTGTTGGAGTTAAATAAAGGTTCTGAAAGAGAACCGAGGTCCACGGCTGACTTCTCTGCAGCTGGGGTTTTTTACAGTATGTTGTTGGATGGCAGCAGCAATTACGTCTTTGGGGATCCATACCTACATCTGCACGTTTCCACAGCTGGACTGGCACTGACTGGCAGGTATGACGATTTCTGCCACATATAGTACTTTGGGTTTACGTGACGTGTTTGTTATGCATTCGCAAATTGTCCGCAAATCAGATGCAAAGCAGACATAATACAAACACTTTATCTGTGGCCAATCTGTATGCATTCACTACAGCTTATTTTAGTTGGTGATGTGGACGTGATAGGCATGCAATATATCTGTTTTACACACTGTCCCAGTCCGCTGCCAAGCTGCATATCCCTGTCAGTTGCAGATATCGGTGGATAAATAGCACATAGCTTCAGTATGTATTGAGTATGGAAGGCGGATGTCAAATTTTGTGCAGCTCAAAAATCCTGGCAATGGAAAAACGTGCCTCTGCAGATAATTGCGGACGTGTGCAGATGCTGGCCGACTCATACAAGCATGTTTCACGGATATTGCAGATGTTTAGCGAATATGAGCCAATTTTGTGTGCAATCCATACACAAATCTTCCTAAACACCAGTGGAATTGGGCCTTTATCCACCCATATAATTGCAAACACGTGAGAGTGTTAATTGAACATCAGTGTGTTGCTGATATGCAAAGCACTCTGATAACATCTTGTTTTCACGCTATTAATGGTTCCCAGTATCACCTCTAAGGTGTCAGCAGTGGAACAATAGCTGTAGAAACGTATGTATTCCAGCCAGGATTTTGCATGATGCACCACACATTTCCACAGTCATTTCACTTTTGGTACATCTGAACGTTGGCATGGAGAAGGACATATGCCACATTTTTTTGTGTACGGATGCTTTGTATATGATGCCCCTGGTGTGATATTTTGCTCCTGTAGCCCATCTGCTTCAAAGTTCAGTGTGTGTACATACAGAGGTGTTCTTCTGTATACTTTCCTTGTATCAAGTTGTTACAGATACACGTGCCATTTTTTTCAGCATGAACCATTCTGGCTATTCTTATCTGACCTGGATAATCAATAAGGCATTATTACCCAGAGGCCAGCCACTCACTAGGATGCATCTTAGTTTATAAACTTTTTTCTCAAGATAGTCGTGTGTGAAATTTCCATTACATCAGTAGTTTCTGAAATACTCAGTCCATCTGGCACCAACAAACATGTCACATTTAAAGCTTCAAAAATCTTCTTACTTGCTCGTTCTGATCTTTGATTTAAACTTCAACAGATACTCTTGACCACATCTCTGTGCCAACCTGCATTAAGAATCTGTCACAGGACTGGATTATTTTCTTCAAAGAACAGTTGCACAGGATTTAAATCAAGTGATAATGCAGAGAGGAATTCTGAATGTTGAAGCAGGTAAACTTGACAAGTCAACTATAGAATTACTTCATTTTGCCCTATATTCTTATTTTTCATGAATTCTTGAGAGTTTTTTGATTAACCAGCAATATTTGTGAGGATACCATGCATGCATGAGTGCCATTTTGTTGGAGTTTACCCCGGCAGATGGGAGGGTCGCCTCCCTTTGCCTTCAAGTGGCGGGGGGGGGAAACTCTGACTGTTGTTTGTGCGTATGCTCTGAATTGTCTCTTAATGGAGTCCTGTTGGCTTCATCAACCTCTGACCTTCAACACTCACTGGATCGGTTCGCAGACGAGTGTGAAGCGGCAGGGATGAGGATCAGCACCACTAAATATGAGGCCATGGTTCTCAGCAGGAAACCAATGGATTTCCTACTCCGGGTAGGGAATGAGGTCTTGACCCAATTGAAGGAGTTCAAGTTCCTCCGTGTCTTGTTCATGGGTGAGGAGCGTGAGATTGGCCGGAGAATCGACACAGCAGGGATGGTGTTGAAAGCGTTCAACCGTACTATTGTGACAAAAAGGGAGCCGAGCCAAATGGTGAAGCTCTCGATTTTTGGTAAGTCTTAAATTCTCTAATTAGCCTTCTAATTTTATCAGTATATAAAACAACATCAACAAACTGGATGTGAAGCTGCTGAAAGTGGGAACACAAAATGCATGTCTACAAATTACTGTGGTGTTCTCTAAACGTCATGCTAAAATAGGGTAAAAATATGAAAATGCTAAACGAAAAGAGAGCTTGGTAAAGCAATTATTTTTGAAGGTATTAACATCTCAAGTGTTTCTACTCAACCCAAACAAATAATCTAATGATAGTGTTTTGGTCCTCTGACAAATTTATAGTGAAACACTGAGGTCTCTGCATGGGTGAACAAGCATAAAAGCTATGTTTTAACAAGATTTGTTAATATTTTAAACACAGTATATTTTTTAAATATAGACAAATATTTCAGTACAGTATGTATGTGTTGTCTTTTCGGCTGCTCCCATTTTGGCTCAGGGTTGCCACAGCGGATACAGCCAGATCTGCATTGGTATTTGGCACGAGTTTTACGCTGGATGCCCTTCCTGACGCAACTCCACTTTTACCTGGAGAACCACACACAGAGCCGCTGGTGTTCCAGAGACGTCTCCCATCCAAGTTCTAACCAGATGCCACACTGCTTAGCTTCTGAGATCTGACAGGATCAGGCTGATGGAGAGCAGACCAGCTTACATTTCACTACAGTATGTACAAGAGCAGATGATGTTGTTTAGATTTTTAGTTTCTTTGTTTCAGTGACAAGGCCATTTGAATTGACATGGACTTGATCATCTGTGACCCTTATTCCTGTGTGCACTGATCAGATTACTTGCAAGCAACATATTTTAAGTTTCCATGGACATTTTTATTCTTTTGTATGCTTTCTTTTGAGTTCATGAGCCTTAGTGTGTGCAAACCCATGTGTGTAGGTGGTATTGTGACATGCTGGAATTGTATTTCATGTGGTATGAGGCGCTTTGCCAACCAGACTGCAGGAGATCTGAAGGCGTTGTATAAAAATGCATGCACACATGCTGTTTACTACAGCTTCCCACTTCACTTCTCCTCTGACATCCAACATTCAAACACCTGAAACCTGAAATGAAATGTCCTGGTCGTGGAGAGGGCAGGCAGCCATCAGAAGGCAGAAAGTAGAATTGTTGTGAAAGCCAAATACTAGCAGCAAAGATACTGTATGTGCTTCTTTATGCATTGTATGCAGGGAAGCTACCTGCAAAGGATGCATGTGTTCTAACTTATTGATCAGGACTGACAGTCTGCATCAGCAAAGACTGTGCATGTCATTAGTTCACAAATCACATGGAATTATTTTGTACTGAAATATGGAAAATGTTAATTGAAATATGATGAAGCAATATTACAATTTACAAGATTTTTAGCTCAGGAAATAATGTTTAAAAAAATGGGTTTACATGTCTAATTTGGGTGCATGTGCTGGTGTTGTGTGTTGTACAGTACACCACACAATGGAACCAAATTGGGTCCTGAATGGCAACCACAAAGGCAGGCAACAAAAATCCATGCTGCAGCCAGGTGACACATAGGCATACCTGTGGCCTTCTCCAGTTGATGGGGTCCTCATCGCATGTACAAAATGTTGTTGCTGATGCTGACACAAAGTCATTAAAACATGGGCGCAATTTGGTGGGGGATAGGGAGGACATGTCCCCCCCCCACCTTTTCAATCAGGGGGGACAGAATATGGTATGCACCTCCATCTTCTGACATACGAGGTCTGTCCATAAAGTATAGGTCCTTTTTATTTTTTTCAAAAACTATATGGATTTCATTCATATGTTTTTACGTCAGACATGCTTGAACCCTCGTGCGCATGCGTGAGTTTTCCCACGCCTGTCGGTGACGTCATTCACCTGTGAGCACTCCTTGTGGGAGGAGTCGTCCAGCCCCTCGTCGGAATTCCTTTGTCTGAGAAGTTGCTGAGAGACTGGCGCTTTGTTTGATTAAAATTTTTTCTAACCCTGTGAGACACATCGAAGTGGACATGGTTCGAAAAATTAAGCTGGTTTTCGGTGAAAATTTTAACGGCTGATGAGAGATTTTGAGGTGATACTGTCGCTTTAAGGACTTCCCACAGAGCGAGACGTCGTGCAGCACTCCCAGGCGCTGTCGTCAGCCTGTTTCAAGCTGAAAACCTCCACATTTCAGGCTCTATTGATCCAGGACGTCGTGAGAGAACAGAGAAGTTTCAGAAGAAGTCGGTTTCAGCATTTTATCCGGATATTCCACTGTTAAAGGAGATTTTTTTAATGAAAGACGTGCGGACGGGTCCGCGTGTCGGGACGCAGCCGGCGCGGTGCGGCGGCACAGGAAAAACACCTCCGTGTTGATAACCATTTGTAAAATCCAGGCGGCTTTTGATGGCTTTCAGTGGAGTGAGTATATGAGAAATTGTTTAACAGCTGGACATGTTCCAACTTGTCCTTAAGGCTTCCAACGGAGGTGTTTTTCCTGTGGCGGAGCATCGCAGCGGCTGCGAGCCGACGCTGCAATCTGCCTGCACGTCTTTCATTAAAAAAATCTCCTTTAACAGTGGAATATCCGGATAAAATGCTGAAACCGACTTCTTCTGGAACTTCTCTGTTCTCTCACGACGTCCTGGATCAATAGAGCCTGAAATGTGGAGGTTTTCAGCTTGAAACAGGCTGACGGCAGCGCCTGAGAGCGCTGCACTACGTCTTGCACCGTGGGAAGTCCTTAAAGCGACAGTATCGCCTCAAAATCTCTCATCAGCCGTTAAAATTTTCACCGAAAACCAGCTTAATTTTTCGAACCGTGTCCACTTCGATGTGTCTCACAGGTTTAGAAAAAATTTTGATCAAACAAAGCGCCAGTCTCTCAGCAACTTCTCAGACAAAGGAATTCCGACGAGGGGCTGGACGACTCCTCCCACAAGGAGTGCTCACAGGCCAATGACATCACCGACAGGCGTGGAAAAACTCACGCATGTGCACAAGGGTTCAAGCATGTCTGACGTAAAAACATATGAATGAAATCCATATAGTTTTTGAAAAAAATAAAAAGGACCTATACTTTATGGACAGACCTCGTATATGTGTGTACTTGAAGCATGCTATGCCAGTCTTATGTGCAAAACCATGTCAGAATAGTATCTTTGTTTCTGCAAGTTTGTATTTTTAGCAGCATTGACTTGTTTACAACACCTGTTTCTTGTTTGTCACATTCAGTATTTTCTGGGACTGCATTTGCCCAGATATGAAACCAAAAATAGTTGCCTCTAGGGACTAGTGTCTACACATAAGTATCAATGGACCATATGCTAATTTACTAAATTCTGAAAGGAAATCAGAAAAGCTATCTGGGACCTCAGAAATCCCATCTTCAATTATTGCTTATCTCCAAAATCAGTCTATGCAAGCGGAATTATGTTCAGTATGAGTGTTCTTCGAAAATTAAATTCATGATAAGTAATTTATCCTAAACGTATGATCTGTTGTTTTTTCAAACTTATGCTAAACAAATCTTGAGAAAAAAATACAGTATGCGATAGTTAATAATTATTAAGAGCCTGTTCTTTTGTATTTATGAATACATTTTACATTGCAGTTGTTTTTTTTTTTTTTTAATGAAAACTCAACCTATCATTCTTTTTGAGTTCTACACACGTGGTGATACCTTATTTACACCAGGATGTTAATAAAATCAATGCTGGCTATTCTCAGAATAAAGTACTTATATCCACAGTTTCAAATTGCATAAGTCAAATGGTGTCTACTTTATGGTCTTCTCAAAACATTAAAATTACTGTTCTGAATGCTCAGAATGAATCTGAGCTTATCTAGAAACCGTTGGCTTCTGGGGGCCTAGCAAATTCAAACAATTAAATCTTCATACACGTACAACATTCACTCACTCATCTTCAACCGCTTACTCCAATTAAGGGTCATGGGGGGAGGCTGGAGCTAATCCCAGCAGTCATGGGGTGTGAGGCGGGTACACCCTGGACAGGATGCCAGTCTGTCACACACACACACACACACACACACACACACACACACACACACACACACACACACACACACACACACACACACACACACACACACACACACACACACCTACAGACAAAGTTTCCAATCTACCAAAGCTGCATGTCTTTGAATGTGGGAGGAAGCAAGAGCACACGGAGGAAACCCACACAAACACAGGGAAAACATGCAAACTCACACAGAAAGGCCACAGGTGGGAATTGATCCCATGACCTTCGTGCTGTGAGGCAACCATGCTAACTACTAAGCCACCATACTGCCCACATGTACAACATTTTTCACAAATATATTTTTCAAAAAACATTCATGTTTTATTTGAGTTACTGCAAATATGTCATTAATTATATCTGCTTAAATCTGCCACCATGAGTCTCAAATGCTGTTTTGTTGTTGCTGTATTAGTAGTGTGTATTTGTTTTGTTTTCCACTCACAGTTCTGCACACTCAATTTTGTTAACAAAAGTGTGGAAAGGGTCAGGGACTTCCATTTCCTGGGAGTCCACACAGAGGACAAACTGACCTTGGACAGGAACATCACACACTTGATACAGAATGCACGACAAAGACTCCACTTTCTGAGAATCCTCAGGAAAAATAACATAAACCGGAGTTAGCTTGTGTCTTTTTTATCTCTGTATATGTTTTTTCAGCTGCATGGTGTCAAATAGGAAACAGCTCAAGAGGGTGACTAAAACGGCAGATAAGTTCACTGGGTGCCCTCTAACCACACTGGGGGACCTTCATGGCTCTTATGCCAAGTTCACACTGGGCGCGACCAGACGCTACAAATTCGTGGGGGTCACGTGGTGACGGACGCGCCTCCTTCGCCCGGTGTGTTGCTCTGCTTTTGCTGCGAAAATTTGCCCCGGTGCGTCATCAAATAGGAGGAGCTTCCATTCTGCTTGCCGGACCTTGATCACACGGAGCGAGTTGTTGTGGAAAGCTCCCAATACAGGGAGTATCATTATTTGCTGCAGGAGCTGCGTCTGGATGACGGCCGCTTTCAGCGGTCCTTCCACCTCTGCGGGACCCAGTTTGAGGACCTCCTGTCCCGTTCACGCGCGCACATGTAAACAGTTAAAAAAAAAAAGAAACTTCGCTGCTTGATGCGGGGCTGCAGCTCACTCTTCCCCCCAAAAAACTCTGTCATAATTGTGTTTAGAAACCAGTCACCATTTGCTTTATTATACATCTGTGTAGTTAATTAATAAAATCTTCTCCACAGACAATTCGCTCGTGCGCGCACGTAAAAAAAAAAAAAGAAACTCCACTGCTTGCTGTGGGGCTGCTCTCGCTCTTCCCCAAAAAAACTCTGTCATAATTGTGTTTAGAAACCAGTCACCATTTGTTTTATTATACATCTGTGTAGTTAATAAGTAAAATAATCTCCATGGACGATTCGCTCGCGTGCACACGTAGTATAAAAAGAAAAAGAAACTCCGCTCCCGCTGCTGTGGTGCTGCTGCTCGCTCCAAAAACTTTGTCATAGTTGTGAAATAAAGGACAAAAGAGACATACGTCCTGCTCACAGGCTGCTACCAGATACAGGGCATGTTCACATCTTCAGTCAAGCTCCAGACATCTCCACGTCACTACATATTCAGTCCCTGATTGGTCATCGCGGCACAACGAGACGAAAAAGTTCAGATTTTTCAACTTGGGGAGGAGGGCAACACGACGTGATGCGACGCAATATCGCGCCACAAACGCGCCAATCGCTCAAAATCACTTCACTCAAGTTGCTTCATTCGCGTCCGTTGCGCTACGTGACTTGGCGCCAAAACGCGTCGTTCCATAGGGATTACATGGCAACCTGTCGCTGCTGTCGCTCACGTCGCGCCCGGTGTGAACGCAGCATTACTGTCTCAGGAGAGCCAACACCATCCTAAAGGACTCATCCCACCCTGGACACTCTCTATTTGAGGTACTGCCATCAGGCAGACCGTCAGGGCCATTAAAGCAAGTACAAAATATTGAAAAACTGGTTCTACCCAACTGCTGTGAATGCCACTGGAACCAAATAGCCATATCACATGCCACAAATGAAATGAGTGCAATATTTGTTTATGTGCAATGTCCACTGCCACTGAAATACCTACCATTTTGTACATGTTTTTATCTTTTTAATATGTAATGTCTTTTTTGCTACTATGTACTTATATTTGTACTATATACTTATATAGCTCTGGACATACCTTTTTCATTCAGTTAAATTTTATGTTTATTTTCTTTTCTTACCCAGGCCTTTCAAGTCTGTGTGTGGTTTACTAAAGATTTGTAGTTGTACTGAAAGGCTTGCACCTTACCTTTCATTGTACCCATTACAATAGCAATAATGAATCTGTATCTGGAAATATACACATCCTCTTTGCCTTTTCCAGTTGTTAGGGTCTGCACCACTGAGTCAAGTGTATACTTGGTCATACTCATGGATATAGACCACATGGATGTTGTGCCATATCTGACACACCATATCTGTATTCCCACACAATACATAGAAATGCCATTTGAATTCCATGACGCAACTTCGGCAAGTCATTTTAGCAGTACTCAAGGATTCTCTTGAGAGACCAAGTACCAAAGATGTCATATCATCATATTAAGCCACTGGTTAGTACCCAAGTTGCAAAATTATGCAGTAGGACTAAGAATACCAGGACTGTAAAGACTTATCCAGTGACCTCATGATTCCTTTCCAGTAGAGTATATGCAACAGATAAAACAGACAATGAGCGGACAACCACAGAATCTGTTGTGATTTTGCCAGTAGATGCAAATTGATGACAAATGGATACTCATCACTCACACTCTCATCTTCAACCGCTTATCCGGGATCTGGTCATGGGGGTAACAGCTCCAGCAGGGGAGGCCAGACTTCCCTTTCCCATGCCACATTGACCACCTCTGACTGGGGAATTCCAAGGTGTTGCCAGGCCAGTGTTGAGATATAGTCTCTCCACCTAGTCCTGGGTCTTCCCTGGGGTCTCCTCCCAGGTGGACGTGCCTGGAACGCCTCCTAAGCGAGACGCCCAGGGGTATCCTTACCAGATGCCCGAACCATGTAAGCTGGCTCCTTTTAATGCGAAGGAGCCAGCTAAGAGGAGGAACGAAGATTGACCAGTAGATCAAAAGCTTCACCTTTTGGCTCAGCTCCCTTTTTTGTCACAACAATACGGTAAAGCGAATGCAATACCACCCCTGCTGCGCCCATTCTCCAGCCCATCTCATGCTCCATTGTCCCCTCATTCGTGAACAAGACACTGAGGTACTTGAACTCCTTCACTTAGGGCAAGACCGCATTCCCTACCCGGAATAGGCAATCTATCGGTTTCCTGCTGAGAACCATGGCCTCAGATTTAGAGGTGCTGATCCTCATCACAGCCGCTTCACACTCAGCTGCGAACCGATCCAGTGAGTATTGAAGGTCACAGGCTGATGAAGCCAACAGGACCACATCATCTGCAAAAAGCAGACTCTAAGCCCACCAAACTGGAAAACCTCCTCACCCCGACTACGCCTCGATATCCTGTCCATGAATATCACAAACAGAACCACTCTCCTTGATAGGGGTTGGCACAAACGGAGAGTGTACGGATAAAGACAAACATCTTCCAGATGCCCACTCGCAAGCTAACAGACAAAACATACAGCAAACACAGAAGCACAGGTCATGTTATGGACATGGAGTGGCCTAGAAATATAACCGACTGGTTACCACACACACACACACACCATTTCTACACTTAATCAGAAATTCACATTTCCTTTTTTTTTTCAGCATGCTGCAGAATAATGGATGGAAGGGGAAGCAGAAGACCCCAGCCACCCATGGGTGGAGGGCTGCCCCTCCTCTGCCTACTCCTCTAAGTTCCCGTAAGAGTGCCTAGGACCAAGCAGCAGATGAGCCAGAACAGAATGAGGAGCCAGAATAGTCACCCAGGGACCCTTCTCCCTCCTCCCACTCTGATGGAACCCAGTCAGAAGACCAGTCAGGAGCCAAACAGATAACCACAGCATAAGAAGGCATGAGTATTGTAGGAGTAACAAAGACAGCTTGCAATGCCAATAGGACAGAATCTTAACTAAGCTGAAGACTTTCATTCCTGATACCACAGATTCCGCCAGCTTTGCACACCTTCAGAATTGTTCATATTTGCAATCTAAAACCCCAGTTCCACAGGGTGGGATTCTACTACGATTAATCTTTGCTGTTTTTTAATTGACCAATATGTACTAATTACTTTGCAATGAATCATATGGATTTAATTTTGTTTCATTTAGTCTTTTTATTTTTAGAATGAAATTATAAACAGTCTCTCTGCAAAGTGGTTAAGTGCACTTGTTTCCAGTGTGGAAGGCTTCCAGTTCTGCCCATTCTCCGTGTAATGTGGAGTTTCATCAGGAAGGGCATTCAGTGTAAAACTTGTGCCAAATCAGCATGCAGGTCAACCTCGGATCTGCTGTGGCGACCCTGAGTGAAACAAGGGAGAAAATGAACGGTGTTACATCCTGTGACTAGTGTCTAAATATTTCCATCTGATTAATTAGTTATATAAGAAAATGGCAATGTAATTATTTTCCATGTAAAAACAAAAAGAAAAACAACAAAGCCAATGGATTTACTTAACTGCAGGGTATGGGAGGTGTCCTGCCAAAATCCTTTTAGTGTGTATGTTTTTCTATAGATTTCTAGTCATGCTGTGCTCTCGGCCCTTAAGAGGATAGGCTGTTTACACGTATTAATACATAAAACAGAATACAAGAGAATGGAAAGTCCTACTCTGCAGCTAGTTATTCATCTCGCCCTCTGGATGTGTTCAGGGCACCCTAGCCAATCACAGGCTGGCCACGCTGTAGCTGCTTATTAATTTAAAATCACCTCCAGGGGGATATAAATGCCAGCTAGGTGCAGAGACAGGGCAATGGTGAACCTATAAAACTATTACGGAAGCACCTTCCTTACCCCTATTGCCACGGCCTGATAATAGCCTCACATTGCAGGAGGTAAAGCTAAACCATATGAGAGCAAGGCACTTCTATCGCAGTAGCTCTCTCCCTCCTAGGCTCTGCTGCTGAATTAGGGACACACACACACACACACACACACAAAGGCCACTGTTCAGCTGAGTTGCATAAAGCCCCCGCATTGCCCAAGGGCCCACCCACCAATGTCAAAATGCCGCTGCAAATACTGTAAAGGCCATAAAAAGATGGCATCAATGTGGCAGTATCCCTCTGTACTAAAAGAGAATAGATCAGACAAAAGATGCAAGCAGGTGAAGTAAATTCTTGTTTCTGTGCAAAAGCGGAATGATTTGAGCAGTTTTTATTTTATTCATTTAGTTAGTTTTGGCTGAACAAAGAGGAATATTAGATCCACTGTTTGGACCTTTTTGATTGGTGCTCAGCAGCTCAACATGTAAAAACTGGCTTGTTGGTCATTGCCAGCCAAATGGGTAAAGGTGCCCTGACACTTGCACACATTTTGGCTCTTCACTCTCATGCACTAGTCATGACAGTCCCACCTGCTGTGTTCCCAGCTGGATGCCATGCTTTGTCCCATTGGATGCCACGCTTTGTGCACTGGACGCTGCATATATAAATTAATCATTTCATAGCACGGGCCGGGGCGGTGGATTAGCAGCAATCTTCCATTCCAGCTTATTAATTAATCAAAAACCCAGACAGAGCTTTAATTCATTTGAAAGCTTGTCTCTTAGTCTTGTCCATCCAAATTGGAAGTCCCAAAAACCAGTTTTATTTGTTATTATCTATCGTCCACCTGGTCGTTACTGTGAGTTTCTCTGTGAATTTTCAGACCTTTTGTCTGACTTAGTGCTTAGCTCAGATAAGATAATTATAGTGGGCGATTTTAACATCCACACAGATGCTGAGAATGACAGCCTCAACACTGCATTTAATCTATTATTAGACTCTATTGGCTTTGCTCAAAAAGTAAATGAGTCCACCCACCACTTTAATCATATCTTAGATCTTGTTCTGACTTATGGTATGGAAACAGAAGACTTAACAGTATTCCCTGAAAACTCCCTTCTGTCTGATCATTTTTAATAACATTTACATTTACTCTGATGGACTACCCAGCAGTAGGGAATAAGTTTCATTACACTAGAAGTCTTTCAGAAAGCGCTGTAACTAGGTTTAAGGATATGATTCCTTCTTTATGTTCTCTAATGCCATATAACAACACAGTGCAGAGTAGCTATCTAAACTCTGTAAGGGAGATAGAGTATCTCGTCAATAGTTTTACATCCTCATTGAAGACAACTTTGGATGCTGTAGCTCCTCTGAAAAGAGAGCTTTAAATCAGAAGTGTCTGACTCCATGGTATAACTCTCAAACTCGTAGCTTAAAGCAGATAACCCGTAAGTTGGAGAGGAAATGGCGTCTCACTAATTTAGAAGATCTTCACTTAGCCTGGAAAAAGAGTCTGTTGCTCTATAAAAAAGCCCTCCGTAAAGCTAGGACATCTTTCTACTCATCACTAATTGAAGAAAATAAGACAACCCCAGGTTTCTTTTCAGCACTGTAGCCAGGCTGACAAAGAGTCAGAGCTCTATTGAGCTGAGTATTCCATTATCTTTAACTAGTAATGAGTTCATGACTTCTTTGCTAACAAAATTTTAACTATTAGAGAAAAAATTACTCATAACCATCCCAAAGACGTATCGTTATCTTTGGCTGCTTTCAGTGATGCCGGTATTTGGTTAGACTCTTTCTCTCCGATTGTTCTGTCTGAGTTATTTTCATTAGTTACTTCATCCAAACCATCAACATGTTTATTAGACCCCATTCCTACCAGGCTGCTCAAGGAAGCCCTACCATTATTTAATGCTTCGATCTTAAATATGATCAATCTATCTTTGTTAGTTGGCTATGTACCACAGGCTTTTAAGGTGGCAGTAATTAAACCATTACTTAAAAAGCCATCACTTGACCCAGCTATCTTAGCTAATTATAGGCCAATCTCCAACCTTCCTTTTCTCTCAAAAATTCTTGAAAGGGTAGTTGTAAAACAGCTAACTGATCATCTGCAGAGGAATGGTCTATTTGAAGAGTTTCAGTCAGGTTTTAGAATTCATCATAGTACAGAAACAGCATTAGTGAAGGTTACAAATGATCTTCTTATGGCCTCGGACAGTGGACTCATCTCTGTGCTTGTTCTGTTAGACCTCAGTGCTGCTTTTGATACTGTTGACCATAAAATTTATTACAGAGATTAGAGCATGCCATAGGTATTAAAGGCACTGCGCTGCGGTGGTTTGAATCATATTTGTCTAATAGATTACAATTTGTTCATGTAAATGGGGAATCTTCTTCACAGACTAAAGTTAATTATGGAGTTCCACAAGGTTCTGTGCTAGGACCAATTTTATTCACTTTATATATGCTTCCCTTAGGCAGTATTATTAGACGGTATTGCTTAAATTTTCATTGTTACGCAGATGATACCCAGCTTTATCTATCCATGAAGCCAGAGGACACACCAATTAGCTAAACTGCAGGATTGTCTTACAGACATAAAGACATGGATGACCTCTAATTTCCTGCTTTTAAACTCAGATAAAACTGAAGTTATTGTTCTTGGCCCCACAAATCTTAGAAACATGGTGTCTAACCAGATCCTTACTCTGGATGGCATTACCCTGACCTCTAGTAATACTGTGAGAAATCTTGGAGTCATTTTTGATCAGGATATGTCATTCAAAGCGCATATTAAACAAATATGTAGGACTGCTTTTTTGCATTTACGCAATATCTCTAAAATCAGAAAGGTCTTGTCTCAGAGTGATGCTGAAAAACTAATTCATGCATTTATTTCCTCTAGGCTGGACTATTGTAATTCATTATTATCAGGTTGTCCTAAAAGTTCCCTAAAAAGCCTTCAGTTAATTCAAAATGCTGCAGCTAGAGTGCTGACGGGGACTAGAAGGAGAGAGCATATCTCACCCATATTGGCCTCTCTTCATTGGCTTCCTGTTAATTCTAGAATAGAATTTAAAATTCTTCTTCTTACTTATAAGGTTTTGAATAATCAGGTCCCATCTTATCTTAGGGACCTCGTAGTACCATATCACCCCAATAGAGCGCTTCGCTCTCAGACTGCAGGCTTACTTGTAGTTCCTAGGGTTTGTAAGAGTAGAATGGGAGGCAGAGCCTTCAGCTTTCAGGCTCCTCTCCTGTGGAACCAGCTCCCAATTCAGATCAGGGAGACAGACACCCTCTCTACTTTTAAGATTAGGCTTAAAACTTTCCTTTTTGCTAAAGCTTATAGTTAGGGCTGGATCAGGTGACCCTGAACCATCCCTTAGTTATGCTGCTATAGACGTAGACTGCTGGGGGGTTCCCATGATGCACTGTTTCTTTCTCTTTTTGCTCTGTATGCACCACTCTGCATTTAATCATTAGTGATCGATCTCTGCTCCCCTCCACAGCATGTCTTTTTCCTGGTTCTCTCCCTCAGCCCCAACCAGTCCCAGCAGAAGACTGCCCCTCCCTGAGCCTGGTTCTGCTGGAGGTTTCTTCCTGTTAAAGGGAGTTTTTCCTTCCCACTGTAGCCAAGTGCTTGCTCACAGGGGGTCGTTTTGACCGTTGGGGTTTTACATCATTATTGTATGGCCTTGCCTTACAATATAAAGCGCCTTGGGGCAACTGTTTGTTGTGATTTGGCGCTATATAAAAAAAAATTGATTGATTGAATTGATAGCAAATTAATAATTTTCTCTGAGTTGGCTGTTGTAAACGCCTCTAATCGCTTCCAGAATCACAGAGGACCATTTAAGCTGGAGCTTTATTTTTCTCTCTTTCCTGAGCTTCATGAGGTGGAGAACGCATTTGCAACCATCTAAAAAGGTAATTATTTGTAATGTTTATATTGTATTAGCATGTCATTATAATCGTTCCGATGAGCTGCACTGTGATGCGGTGCGCTGATGCAATCACCCACACTCACAGTGTTTTTTAATTGTTTGTGCAATGTTCTTGTGAAGTTCATGTAATTAAGGGCCCTTTCACACATAGTACGAATGTAGTCGAATTGCGCATGAAGCAAGAATTGTATGCAATACGTGTAAAATCAATCATGTGCACACACCAGCGGCTGAAAGACATAAAGTGCCCTGTGAGAGCCCATTCGATCCCTCTTACAGCAGGTGTTGGCCAAATTCCAGGTGACACACACGAACAGTGTTCACTTGGCACTTAGAAAATGTGTGTCCATTCACGCTATTACCACAAAAACAGTCAGCAGACAATCACTTTGGAACTGGTGGTGAAATTTGTCTAAGTGCCCCCACAACTGTGGAGTTGCCGAGTACACATGTGGCATGCCAGAGTGTCAGCTCCCCCCACAATACATGTACATGTGTTTTGCACACTCCCCCCACAGTTAAGGCACCACTCATCACAGAGTGACACCTTGGTCAGTGTGCTGAATAGACGGGGGTGTGGCTGGCTGTCAACAGAAGGAGCTGTTAACAACTCTGGTCTTGGACATCACAGCTGCAGAACATGTACCATGTTTGGACAGACGTGTGTGTGTGTGTGCTTGCTGTCCTCATGTGGAAATACATAAAAACATATATCGCTTTTGTGATGGGTTGGACAGCACATTGACAACTGTCCCAGCTGAAACGGACTGTCAGTTCATGTGGACATGCAGCAGGTGATCTGAATGTCACATTTTTCTGACAGGACATGCGTGCCCTGTGAGCGGCGCACCACTGGACTATATGACAAGCCAACAGTGCGATAAATACGCCACTTTCAATCACGTATCAGCAGAAATATGCCGTAACAAACACCGTTTGGTCAGTTATCACAGTGCTTTTTTCTCTTATTTCTAAAGTACGTTTATGTCCTGTTTGATTTCAGGCACCTTTTACAGGACAGCAATGGTAGTGCATTGGTAAAGTTTCTGGCTGACAATCAGCGCTTTTGTAAATTGCAGGTTCGAATCCCGTGGGTGGCATGTATTTTTTATTTTTGTGGTTACACATGCTCCAGCTGCTTCATTTCAATTTATTTTCATTTCTATAGCGCCAAATTACAACAAGGTTCCCTCAAGGCACTTCACACAAGTAAGGTCTAACCTTACCAATACCTTGCACTGTGTTCCCGCTGTGATGGTTTTGGGCACGCTCATGCATGACACCGTTGCGTGCATGAAACCGTCGCAGCGGGTTCGTTCACGCCTGTCCATTGGTTTGATGTTTTCGTGGTTTGCTCATACGAGCTGCTCCACCGTGATTCAACCCGACTTGTACTTATTCGTAATATGTGTGAAGAAGCCCTAATGCATGACAGAGATTTTGAACATTTAAAAATTTTCTTTGCACACTTGCACGAAGCCGCACACAGTTTACAACGGTTTGTGACGAGTTTAATCTCCTGCATGGCATAGTGCGTGCAAATGTGCAGCTTAAAACTGCACCTCAGTCATCATCTAGCTCAGCAATCTGAAGCTTTTGTACAGCAATCATTTCTACATAAATTCAGTATTATTTCATAATAAAAGACAAGGAGCGATCAAAGCGCCACAGCAGCACATCAGAGTCTGACTCTCTGCATCTGACTCCCTACACCCAAAGCGATCAAAGGGAAAAATATGATTATTAATCATCAGATGACAAAGTAAAACCTTTTAAATCATTCTAAAGTCAGTTTTAAGGAGAATTGAGGCAATAATTGGTGAGTCGCTGCTGACGATCTGGAAATGAAGCATGCGCAGTGAAGGCAGGGGGACTGATCAGTACTTACTTTGTCACGTATGCTGCAGCTAAGTAGACAGAAAAAAATTATTTGCAGACAGGCATTTTGACATCATACTGGCAACATTAAATAATTAACATCTTTTACTAGACTTTCTATGAGTGGCAAATAAATCACAGTCTTGAAAAATATGAGAAGTCATTTTTTAAAATCCATTTTAGTGATTACAAGAACTCACTTTCTGCTGTTCACATATCTGAACTCTCAACTAAACTCACAGTGAGCTCTGTGATTCACAAAATCTGGATTAGATCTAAAAGGGCAGAGTTGATGGGAGGTGGCATCTGAGGTGACATCAGATGCATGGCTGTATCTACTGACCCTCCAAAAAACAACAAAACAAACAACAAAAAAACAAGAACAACAGAAATACAGGCACGCACATACACACACACGAAAAGCCCAAGCTGACTATGCACTCACAGGAAATACAGATTGTGTAGCAAAATAGATTTTTTTGAAAGACAAATGATTGGAATAGGTTGAGCAGTGAAGTACCATAAACACAACTGAAACACATGCATGACTGTTGTGTTCCGGGCATTAAGTGATATGTATAGTATCTTGTCAAATAATGTCGACCAAAAATCCACATCATATGCACTCTTTAAGAGATTAAGGGCATCATCTTGACAGTCTATGGCACACAATCAAAAATGTATTGAGCAAGTGCATTTGAGGCTTGTCCAATTCCACACTGGTATTTACATTGCACCAATCATGAGCACAAACTAGGACAAAGAACGCAAAGGGGTTGCACTTTGTTACATAATTAGTCATGCGCATGTTGGGTGGCATAACAGAAAAAAATCAGTCAGCATGTCATTTGTGAGGAATTTTGGGAGGTGCATTTTGGGAGTTGCATGCACTTTATGTGCAAATTGACCAAATTTGTGAAAGGGCCCTAAGGAAAAGAAACCTATACTAGATCATTTTAATGATTATTTTGCCAATGTGGGGAAAAATTTGGCCAATTCAATTGTACCTTCTAATACAAGTACTTGGAATAACAGAACAATGAGAAATAACCTTTCCGATTCAATATTTATGAGACAAACTGATGAATATGAAATAATTGACATACTGCATAAACTAAAGGGGAAAAAATAAATTAATTACAATAATTTTGGTATGTCTTTGATAAAAAATATAATTGATTGTGTCATTAAACCTTTAACTTTTTCTGTAACTGGGAAATTTCCTTCCAAAATGAAAATAGCTAAAGTGATACCGCTGTTCAAATATCATGAGAAATGTTTTTTTTTTTTTTTTCAAACTACAACTACTCACTGCTACCTCAAAAAAAAAAAAAAAATCTGGAAAAAGTATTCTTTAAGAGGTTAAATGATTTTATATTCAAACATCACATACTAAATGAGCAGCAATATGTATTTAGAAAAAAAATTGTACAACTTCACTGGCGGTAATTGATTTTGTCGAGCATATCATAAATGCAATTGAAAACAAAAAATATACCGTAGCGTTTTTTTTTTTGTTTTTTTTTTCAACCTACAGAAAACATTTGATACTGTAGATCATACATTACTTTTGGATAAATTATGGAAGTATGGCATCAGAGGATTAGCTTACTAACTGGAAAGCTGGAACAAAGACACAATGAACAACAAATGGGTAATGAGAGGAGGGAAAACAGCTGGTTTAAATAACAGGTGTGATTAGGGAAAATGAGACCCAGGTGTGAGATAACATCCAGGAAGAGGGCGTGGCAAACAAAAGGAACAAGACACACCCAGACCCAACCCCAAACACAAGACAAGAGCGTGCAGTCAGAAAAACACAAAGCAGACAAAACTGAACATAAAAAACATGAATAAAATGAAAATGCAAAAACCCACACATGAAATGGCATCCCACATGACAACAACTAGTGAGGCGCCCTCAATTTTAGTGTTATCCAGTGAAGTAACAGACACTAAATGTGCAAAACATATGCAATGTACCTTTACACTCTTCAAGGGGACCTCTGCGGAAATAGTTCAGTCTCAAAAAAAATAAAAAATAAAAATAAAAAAATCCCGCCCTGGCACATAAACTACACACTGTTACATAACTTTGTTTACAGAGTTGATGAGCAGCACAAATATGCTCAGACCAAAGACAAACAAGAACCAACCACAGGACCAGATGATGAAGATGAGATTTTTTTTTTTTTTTTTAAGTTCGTTTTTGTTTTTTCATTGATGATTTTGCTGTTCAGCAAGTTTCAAAACAGTGAGATGTAATGATTTGGCATTCAAGAAAAACAACGTTTGATATGGACTAAATTTGCAATTATGCATTATGCAGTACTTTCATGGTCAAAGTGCTTTACAGTGATGCCTCACATTCCCCCCCTCACAGACCAACCATGCTCAACTGCACACTGGAAGCATCTAAGGTATAAAGGAACTTGCCTAAGGAGTCTGATGGGGATTTATATTGCGGATCCTCTGGTTATAAGTCCACCACATTAACCACTATTGTATACTGCTTTTTGTCCTTCAGTCAGTCAAACACCTGCTGGATGGCTTTCACACCAAAAGAAAATAAAACCATTGATTGTACTTTGGAAAATAATTTGCAATAATTTACGACATTATCACCAATATTAGGTAAGACTTATACATTTCAAAATCACCTCCATGTTACCTGTTTTACAAGTTAACAAGGTCAGCAAATACTGTATTTAACTTGCTCTTAACTGCAGTCTTATTGGAACTCATCATTAGCAATCATTTTTGAAATCCTGTTTTGCTAAATACTCATACTGTTAGAAACCCCAGACATCTGACCACGGACCAAGCTGAGGCAGAGCAGATGTGGGCAAAATCAAAATGAAACTTAAGAGTACAATATGAAATTGTGCAAAATATGCACAACAATAAATACAGTTCTATTGTCTATTGTACCATCTGGTGGAGAGTTCCTCACTCCATGGCTGTCCAATTTGGGATTATCCTGACTGAGTGAGACAGAGAAAGACACAAGGTAAAACAGTAGAGGACAGCAAGAATCAGGTCCAGCAGCAAGAGCATTAAACAAATGACAGTGGACTGTGGAATCATCTGGACTTTGTCTAGCTTTGTGGTAATTTAAACAAAGAAGTAATTTGTGCAGGGTTTTCCTTACTCGGCTATCCTGGGCTTGAGTGGTGAAGAATGACGTCCGGAGTTCCTGAGTTCTGTGAGCTGTCGCGTTCCACATGATGTCTTCTTTCAACTCAAATTGAGTCCCTTTTAGTGTTTTTTGATCTTGGGGAACAGCCAAAAATCCTAGGGATCCATGTTTGGAGAGTATGGCATCTGCTGAATCACAGGAGTGTTGCTTGGCCAGGAAAGCATGCATCAGCTGTGGAGAATGTGCAGGGGCATTTTCGTGATGGACCTTCCGGAGGTAGTTGCTTCCGCATCACCATTATAGCAGCTTCAGTGCGAATTTCGCTGACACTTTCTGCATGCCAGCTTTTCACTGAGCACATATCCAGTCATTGGCTGTGCACAGCATCATGAAGACAATGGTAATATTATTATTTTTAGTGTTATTTTATTATTTTATATTTATATTGTATTTTTATTTTATTTATTATTATTCTTTATTAATATTTTGGCCTTCTGCTGCATACTCATGATGCACCATGTCACGGGAGTTAAGTGATTAACATACCTTTGACATTGCTGCTCACCCTCCGTGCTTTCTTTGGCCTCAGGGATGTTGGATGTTTCCATTGCAATGACTGAAATTTGGTTTATAATTTGGTTCATCTCCAGTGATGACAGTTTTCAGGAAGTAGGGGTCACTGCACATTCCAGCATGCCGTACGACTTTGACTTTGGTACATAAGGCACTTGTTGGGCTGGTTCCTACCTCTGATGGATGAGAAAAGTACTTTTGTCAGACCAAACAAACACCAATGTATAAAATCAGTTCCTCATACATTTCATTGACGTGTCACAGTGTGACTGGGGCTTAAGACATGCGCAAGAAGGTTCCCTACCCTTCCCCACCAAAGGACAACTCGCATGCTTAATTTATTTCCGTGGGATAAAATGAGGTCTGATACTGCTTGAATGCAGGTCATATATATATATATATATATATATATATATATATATATATATATATATATATATATATATATATATATATATATATATACAGTTGTATGTAAAGGTTTAGGCACCCCTGATGATTTCCATGACTTTCCTTTATAAATCATTGGTTGTTTGGATCAGCAATTTCAGTTAAATATATCATATAGCAGACAAACACAGTGATATTTGAGAACTGAAATGACGTTTATAGGATTTACAGAAAGTTTAAACAAAATTATGCAGGTGCATAAAACAGTATTTAGTAGATCTTCCTTTTGCAGAAATAACAGCCTCTAAACACTTCCTATAGCTTCCAGTGAGAGTCTGGATTCTGGTTGAAGGTATTTTGGACCTTTCTACTTTACAAAACATCTCAGGTTTGTAGGATTCCAAGCATGGACAGCCCGCTTAAAATCACACCACAGATTTTCAATAATATTCAGGTCTGGGGATTGAGATGGCCATTCCAGAACGTTGTACCTGTTCCTCTGCATGAATGCCTTAGTAGATTTTGAACTGTGTTTAGGGTTGGTGGCTTGTTGAAATATCCAGCCCCAGCGCAACTTCAACTTTGTCACTGATTCATGAACATTGTTCTCAAGAATCTGCTGATATTGACTGGAATCCATGTCACCCTAAACTTTCACAAGATTCCCAGTACCTGCACTGGCCACACAGCCACACAGCATGATGGACCCACCTCCAAATTTTACTGTAGGTAGCAAGCGTTTTCTTGGAATGTTGTGTTCTTTTTCGGCCATGCATGCCACCCCTTGTTATGTCCAAATAACTCAATTTTAGTTTCATCAGTCCACAGCTTAAGGAAGTTGGCTTGTCCAAATGTGCTTTAGCATACCTCAAGCAACTCTGTTTGTGGCATGTATGCAGACAAGGCTTCCTCTGCATTACAGCATCATAAAGCATTTCTTTGTGCAAAGTGCACTGTATAGTTGAACGATGCACAGAGACACTATCTGCAGCAAGATCATGTTGTAGGTCTTTGGAGCAGGTCTGTGGGTTGACTATGACTGTTCTCACCATCCTTTGATTCAGCTTATCTGAGATTTTTCTTGGCCTGCCACTTTGGGCCTTGACTAGTACTGTGCCTGCGGTTTTCCATTTCCTCACTATCTATCTCACTGTTTAAACTGACAGCTGAAATCCCTGAGATTTTTGTATCCTTACCCTAAACCATGATGTTGAACAATCTTTGTTTTCAGGTCATTTGAGAGGTGTTGAAAGGCTCACATGTTGCTACTCATTAGAAGAGATGCAACGAGGGGAAACATTTGCAAATGGCCACCATAAATACCCTCTCTCATGACTGGATTCTCCTGAGTAAGGAGGGCAAGGGTCAATGAGCTTAGCAAACCAACTTTGTGTTCCAGTAATTAGTACTAAATGTATTCAAATCAATAAAATGACAAGGGTGCCCAAATTTATGCACCTGCCTAATTTTGTTTCAATAATTATTGCACACTTTCTGTGAATACTAGAAAATTCATTTCACTTCTTAAATATCAAAGTGTTCATCTGCTATATAATATATTTAACTGAAATTTCTGATCCAGACAAACAATGATTTATAAAGGTAAATCATGAGCATTATCAGGGGTGCCCAAACTTTTGAATACAACTGTATATATATATGATAAATAAAATTACATGGACTACAATTAAAGAATGAGAAAAGGACAAAAAATGGACACAGTCATGTGAGTTATTTGTGATATATTTTTTATTTGTGATGAAATTAAACATTATGTTGAAAGTCGCTTTCCAATTTACATGATATTGGCCATACTTGGTTATGGGCCCACACCCTCTGCAGGTAGAAATTTGCATGAAGACCTTCTGATGGGAGAACAGGGTGTGCATGTACATTATATATACAGTGGGGCAAAAAAGTATTTAGTCAGTCACTGATTGTGCAAGTTCTCCTACTTAGAAAGATGAGAGAGGTCTGTAATTTCCAACATAGGTACACTTCAACTGTGAGAGACAAAATGAGAAAAAACAAATCGAGAAAATCACATTGTAGGATTTTTAAAGAATTTATTTGTAAATTTTGGTGGAAAACAAGTATTTGGTCAATAATAAAAGTTCAACTCAACACTTTGTAACATAATCTTTGTTGGCAATGACAGAGGTCAAACATTTCCTGTAAGTCTTCACCAGGTTTGCACACACTGTAGCTGGTATTTTGGCCAATTCCTCCATGCAGATCTCCTCTAGAGCAATGATGTTTTGGGGCTGTCGCTGGGCAACATGGACTTTCAACTCCCTCAGCAAATTTTCTATGGGGCTGAGGTCTGGAGACTGGCTAGGCCACTCCAGGACCTTGAAATGCTTTTTACGGAGCCACTCCTTCATTGCCCGAGTTGTGTGTTTGGGATTATTGTCATGCTGGAAGACCCAGCCTCATTGCATTTTCAATGCTCTCACTGATGGAAGGAGGTTTGTCTTAAAATCTCACGATACATGGCCACGTTCATTCTTCCCCTAACACGGATCAATTGTCCTGTCCCCTTTGCAGAAAAAAAAACAGCCCCAAATCATGATGTTTCCACCCCCATGCTTCACAGTAGATATGGTGTTCTTGGAATGCAACTCAGCATTCTTCTTGATTTATTCTGCCTTACAGAAACCTGGTTACAGCAGGATGAATATTTTAGTTTAAATGAGTCAACACCCCCGAGTCACACTAACTGCCAGAATGCTCGTAGCACGGGCCGAGGCAGAGGATTAGCAGCAATCTTCCATTCCATCTTATTAATTAATCAAAAATCCAGACAGAGCTTTAATTCATTTGAAAGCTTGACTCTTAGTCTTGTCCATCCAAATTGGAAGTCCCAAAAACCAGTTTTATTTGTTATTATCTATCGTCCACCTGGTCGTTACTGTGAGTTTCTCTGTGAATTTTCGGACCTTTTGTCTGACTTAGTGCTTAGCTCAGATAAGATAATTATAGTGGGCGATTTTAACATCCACACAGATGCTGAGAATGACAGCCTCAACACTGCATTTAATCTATTATTAGACTCAATTGGCTTTGCTCAAAATGTAAATGAGTCCACCCACCACTTTAATCATATCTTAGATCTTGTTCTGACTTATGGTATGGAAATTGAAGACTTAACAGTATTCCCTGAAAACTCCCTTCTGTCTGATCATTTCTTAATAACATTTACATTTACTCTGATGGACTACCCAGCAGTGGGGAATAAGTTTCATTACACTAGAAGTCTTTCAGAAAGCGCTGTAACTAGGTTTAAGGATATGATTCCTTTTTTATGTTCTCTAATGCCATATACCAACACAGTGCAGAGTAGCTACCTAAACTCTGTAAGTGAGATAGAGTATCTCGTCAGTAGTTTTACATCCTCATTGAAGACAACTTTGGATGCTGTAGCTCCTCTGAAAAAGAGAGCTTTAAATCAGAAGTGCCTGACTCCGTGGTATAACTCACAAACTCGCAGCTTAAAGCAGATAACCCGTAAGTTGGAGAGGAAATGGCGTCTCACTAATTTAGAATATCTTCACTTAGCCTGGAAAAAGAGTCTGTTGCTCTATAAAAAAGCCCTCCATAAAGCTAGGACATCTTACTACTCATCACTAATTGAAGAAAATAAGAACAACCCCAGGTTTCTTTTCAGCACTGTAGCCAGGCTGACAAAGAGTCAGAGCTCTATTGAGCCGAGTATTCCTTTAACTTTAACTAGTAATGACTTCATGACTTTCTTTGCTAATAAAATTTTAACTATTAGTGAAAAAATTACTCATAACCATCCCAAAGACGTATTGTTATCTTTGGCTGCTTTCAGTGATGCCGGTATTTGGTTAGACTCTTTCTCTCCGATTGTTCTGTCTGAGTTATTTTCATTAGTTACTTCCTCCAAACCATCAACATGTCTATTAGACCCCATTCCTACCAGGCTGCTCAAGGAAGCCCTACCATTAATTAATGCTTCGATCTTAAATATGATCAATCTATCTTTGTTAGTTGGCTATATACCACAGGCTTTTACGGTGGCAGTAATTAAACCATTACTTAAAAAGCCATCACTTGACCCAGCTATCTTAGCTAATTATAGGCCAATCTGCAACCTTCCTTTTCTCTCAAAAATTCTTGAAAGGGTAGTTGTAAAACAGCTAACTGATCATCTGCAGAGGAATGGTCTATTTGAAGAGTTTCAGTCAGGTTTTAGAATTCATCATAGTACAGAAACAGCATTAGTGAAGGTTACAAATGACCTTCTTATGGCCTCAGACAGTGGACTCATCTCTGTGCTTGTTCTGTTAGACCTCAGTGCTGCTTTTGATACTGTTGACCATAAAATTTTATTACAGAGATTAGAGCATGCCATAGGTATTAAAGGCACTGTGCTGCGGTGGTTTGAATCATATTTATCTAATAGATTACAATTTTTACATGTAAATGGGGACTCTTCTTCACAGACTAAGGTTAATTATGGAGTTCCACAAGGTTCTGTGCTAGGACCAATTTTATTCACTTTATACATGTTTCCCTTAGGCAGTATTATTAGACGGCATTGCTTAAATTTTCATTGTTACGCAGATGATACCCAGCTTTATCTATCCATGAAACCAGAGGACACACACCAATTAGCTAAACTGCAGGATTGTCTTACAGACATAAAGACATGGATGACCTCTAATTAATTTCCTGCTTTTAAACTCAGATAAAACTGAAGTCATTGTACTTGGCTCCACAAATCTTAGAAGCATGGTGTCTAACCAGATCCTTACTCTGGATGGCATTACCCTGACCTCTAGTAATACTGTGAGAAATCTTGGAGTCATTTTTGATCAGGATATGTCATTCAATGCGCATATTAAACAAATATGTAGGACTGCTTTTTTGCATTTGCGCAATATCTCTAAACTTAGAAAGGTCTTGTGTCAGAGTGATGCTGAAAAACTAATTCATGCATTTATTTCCTCTAGGCTGGACTATTGTAATTCATTATTATCAGATTGTCCTAAAAGTTCCCTGAAAAGCCTTCAGTTAATTCAAAATGCTGCAGCTAGAGTACTAAGAGGGACTAGAAGGAGAGAGCATATCTCACCCATATTGGCCTCTCTTCATTGGCTTCCTGTTAATTCTAGAATAGAATTTAAAATTCTTCTTCTTACTTATAAGGTTTTGAATAATCAGGTCCCATCTTATCTTAGGGACCTCATAGTACCATATCACCCCAATAGAGCGCTTTGCTCTCAGACTGCAGGCTTACTTGTAGTTCCTAGGGTTTGTAAGAGTAGAATGGGAGGCAGAGCCTTCAGCTTTCAGGCTCCTCTCCTGTGGAACCAGCTCCCAATTTAGATCAGGGAGACAGACACCCTCTCTACTTTTAAGATTAGGCTTAAAACTTTCCCTTTTGCTAAAGCTTATAGTTAGGGCTGGATCAGGTGACCCTGAACCATCCCTTAGTTATGCTGCTATAGACTTAGACTGCTGGGGGGTTCCCATGATGCACTGAGTGTTTCTTTCTCTTTTTGCTCTGTATGCACCACTCTGCATTTAATCATTAGTGATTGATCTCTGCTCCCCTCCACAGCATGTCTTTTTCCTGGTTCTCTCCCTCAGCCCCAACCAGTCCCAGCAGAAGACTGCCCCTCCCTGAGCCTGGTTCTGCTGGCGGTTTCTTCCTGTTAAAAGGGTTTTTCCTTCCCACTGTTGCCAAGTGCTTGCTCACAGGGGGTCGCTTTGACAGTTGGGGTTTTTCCGTAATTATTGTATGGCCTTGCCTTACAATATAAGGCGCCTTGGGGCAACTGTTTGTTGTGATTTGGCGCTATATAAATAAAATTGATTTGATTTGATTTGATTCTTCCTCCAAACATGACGAGTTGGTTTCATCTGACCACATGATATTCTCCCAATCCTCTTCTGGATCATCCATATGCTCTCTGGCAAACGTCAGACGGGCCTGGACATGTAGTGGCTTAAGCAGGGGGACACGCCTGGCACTGCAGGATTTGAGTCCCTCTGTGCGTAGTATGTAGCCTTTGTTACTTTGGTCCCAGCTCTCTGCAGGTCATTCATCAGGTCCCTCCGTGTAGTTCTGGGATTTTTGTTCACCATTCTCATGATCATTTTGACCCCACAAGATGACATCTTGCGTGGAGCCCCAGATCAAGGGAGATTATTAATAGTCTTGTATGTCTTCCATTTTCTTTCAATTGCTCCCACAGTTCATTTATTCACACCAACCTGCTTGACTATTGTAGATTCACTCTTCCCAGCCTGGTGTACATCTACAATTTTCTTCCTGTGTCCTTCGACAGTTCTTTGGTCTTGTCCATAATTGAGTTTGGAGTTTGACTGTTTGAGGCTGTGGACAGGTGTCTTTTATACAGATAACAAGTTCCAACAGATGCCATTAATACAGGTGGAGGACAGAAGTGCTTCTTAAAGAAGTTACAGGTCTGTGAGAGCCAGAAATCTTGCTTGTTTGTGGGTGACCAAATACTTATTTTCCACCATAGTTTACAATTAATTCTACAATGTGATTTTCTGGATTTTCTTTTCTCATTTTGTCTCTCATGTTGAAGTGTACCTATGTTGGAAATTACAGACCTCTCTCATCTTTCTAAGTAGGAGAACTTGCACAATCAGGGGTGACTAAATACTTTATATATATATATATATATATATATATATATATATATATATATATATATATATATATATATATATATATATATAAAATTCTGTCTGTCCCAAAAAGGTCACAGAAATTCTTCTTCAACTAACTATACTCTGAAATGGATAACACACAACATCTGTGTTTAAAATAAGAAATAAACAGAAAGGTCCACATTTCATTTCATTTTCACAACTTTAGCTCTGGCTGTTGGGTTGCTGATTTGAAATGTTTAGTGCCAAGTCATGAACATGAACAGTGGCACAGCAGCTATCACTGACTGATGTTAACTTTCTACCATTAAAAAAAAGTGAGGCAATGTATTTTTGTAAATTCACTTTTATTTGTCAGGTAAAAGGAGGACTGAACCAGACACTGTTGAAGTAGTTTGAAAAGTGACCACAGAAGCTTTTAAAGTTTTGGGTTGACAATACACTCGTAATGGGTCTAAGTAATGGCTGCTGCCTTCTGTTTTTGTGGCACACTCACAATTTTCTAAATACTCTACCGGTATATGGTCCACAAGAACACATTTTAAAACTATTTCCTCAAAAGTTTTTTTTTTTTCCAAGCTGAAAAAAATAATAATAAAATGACATGACGCACTGCCATTTTTTAAACTACAACACATACCTCCACCAAGGTCACATGTGATGTGGAAATATGTTTCAGATCAAATTCAAAATAAAATCCTCACTTTCTAGAACATTATCCATCAGAGGAAATGTCATCAACATGCTCCCACAACATTTTGAGTTAAATGGTGTCATGTACAATGCATTCTTCGGGGTCTCATTCCCACAATAAATTTCAAATCATCTCCAGAGCGTAACTGAAATCTGTTTATTACATTTTGAGTTATCCTTTTACCAAGCAAACAAACACAGACACCAATAAAACCATTATCTCCTTTGCAGAAGTAACAATAAATCAGACAAGCCAAATAAATAAATAAAAATAAAACAAATCTTCATTAATACAATTCAATTTGCTGCTGTTTTATAAGAATTATTACACATCTGTATTTTGTGGTTGGAATACTTAATACTTTGTAAGTAAACATGAGCATAAATGGAAATTAACTGACAAAAATTTACAAGATTTAGATAATAATGAAATGGTTTCGAGATTAAGTTATTTTCAGAGTAATGATTGTGAATCCACCTATTGAATGTTAACCACCCATGACCCCAGCTCAAGGCAAGTTGCATCACAGATGTTTTTTTAATTCACTTCAAAACTCAAAATCTCTCTGTTATGTATGCTGAGTAAAATGAAACAAGTCAGTGCAGTCAACTGCCTTTAATATTTAAGTTTTCTAAACTTTTTAATTTGCTTTCTTAATTATTGCAGCTTTTCCAATTTATAATTTTTACCAGTACCAAACAAGATTTGCAGAAAAAGATTTCTGAAATAATCATAAGCTTTAAAACCAAAGTCGTCCACAATGTTGCTTTCTGTAAGGTAAAATGACCATTCAGAATTGCGCAAAAAAAATGGTAAATGGACTGCATTCACAAAACACTTTGCTGCCATGGACGGCAACCTAGTACACACTGGAAGCAACTTCAAAATTAAGGACCCTGCCCATGTGCCCTTAGAGATTGTCCAGCTTTGCAGGGGTTTAAGCTGAGGACTCTCTGGTTTCAGACTCAACACTAAACCGCTTGACCATCACCTCCTCAAAAGATTAGCAAACATCTTTTAGGACATTCAATGACATAGTGCAATGCACCAACCAAGAAGACAAGCTTCAATTTTTGTATACTCGTTTTCATTTGATATCTTGATAATGCAAAAAATGAAGGTATTGATGAATTTCGACTATATACAAATACTGTAAATGGAGGTACACATTTTGGTGAGTAGGGCCATTAGTAAGTGGTGCCTACTTTTCTGTTATTTATTTCCAATTGTAATTTCCAGAAGAAATTTGATCAGTTGTTTCATTAACTATACATCAATTTTTTATGTGATTATTGCAAATTTCTAAATGAAACCAGCCAGGTCCTGGATTAACATCCTACATTGTCCTTTCTGTGTGGAGTTTGTGAGTTCTTGGTGCCCCGGTTTCCTCTCACATATAGTGACATGCAGGTTAGGTCAATTGGTGACTCTAAATTAACCATAGATGTGCGTATGGGTATGAATGCATTTGTCTGTCCATATGTAGCCCTGCTGTAGACTAGCTTCTTGTACAGGGTGTACCATCCTATGACAACAAAGGCAGGCTCCAGCCCCCCAAGAATCAGAGTGTATAGAAAATTAATGAATGAATAAATTAAGCCAGCCCCTTCTTCTCAACATCATGGAAGCAAAGCTGTGGGCATTGTGACACTGCAAAGTGAAACTAATTTTTATCATGTTTTTCATCACTTAAAGGTTTCAAAGTATGACCATTGCTGCCCTCCCCCATTGTGCCCAACATCTCACCATGCTTTACCGAGCCTTTACCGAGGCTGAAGTTTGATGATTTTTCATAGTAAAAATTCAGTTCAGCTGATTACTTTTAAAATAAACAAAGCCTTTAAAAACATATAAATAGAAATGTGTTTCATAACTCATCTGCTCTGCATAAATCATAATAATTTCAACAAAATATTAGTTTTCTTCTATAAGTAAAAATGAGGGGTTCAACTTTTTAAATTCCACAACACATTTTATACGACTATTTTTATTTTTGCTTTTGTAGTCTGTGGTTAGTTTTTTAATAACGGGTTTTCCTGACTGTATATTCTTTACAACTATTGATGTCCTATATAGAAATGAAGTGATAAAAACAAAGATTAAAATCTGCAGAAATGCAAAAGTTTGGACTCGGCTCTTTTTGCACAACACTCTTCGGTTATTAGCATGGATATAGTGAGACCGGTGCATTGAGACACCCACACATTTCTAATTCATCACATACTCTGTAGATAGGTTTTTATCCCCCCCGTTTCTCCCTCTCTGACTGATATTGCATCTCAGCTTTTTCTTCATGCTTCAAAACCGATGTTTCATGTTTATTTTTAGGGGGGGTATAAACAAGAAAAAGGCTTCAAGGGTTGAGATGAAAACAACTGGCCATAAAGTGTGCTGAAAATGAATAAACCATTCTCAATCTAATCCGCGACTTGTCATGGAACTACTAGAGTGTCGACACAATATGATGGGAGCCCGAGACACCCAAATCCCATTAAGCTTTTGAAAAGGAAAGGCTGACATTTTGCGGTCTCATTAAAAATTAGCCGCAATAAATTTGTCAATGGTTAAAAATAATTAACAACTGCCACGGGATGCTGCACCTGGGACATGACCACATAAATTGGATAGCCTCTGTGTGTTACCCATTTTAATTGGACAAATGACACTGTTAACATGGAAAAAATATAATTATGTCTACAATTATTACCATTATTTTTAGTGCTGCTTACATTTTTGTCTGAACTGTTATTAATATAAATGTAAAAAATATCACTGTGTGCTGATCTTAAATTAGATTATCGTAATCAGCCATTTAACCACACCGGTTTGTGCGGCCCCGTGTTTGCGTGACAGCTTGTACAATCACACAGTTTCTCCTTTTCCTGTTCATTTGCATTTTCTTCAGATGTCTCCAAGCAACAAAGTAAAGGAGGAGGAGCTGAAGGGGGTCTAAAACATTTTGCAACCCCTCTCCCCATAGGACGGTGCTTTTCTCTCATGTCTATCCTTCTCGCAGGTCTTTTTACTGCTCTGCTGTCAAGGCTCATCCTTAGAAACCACCCGGGTGTCACCGTACATCTTCCTGCAAAGACACAAGGAGGGCAGACACTCTTTTAATCATCCTTTCTTGCCTCAACTTGTCTTCGCGGCGGTCAAAATAACAAAAGCTGTCAAACAGACTCATGTCGCCTTGCAGTGATCATAACGGATAATTACCCTCCCCCCGGGATTTCAGCACAGGCCCATCACTCCCACAAGTGCTATTTCGCTGTGAATCTGTGGCAGCTGTGAAATGACTGTGTCTTGGTAACAAGCTCTGAGTGGCAGTGATTCAGTCAGAGATAAAACCGAGTCACACCACCCAAAAGTCACAAATTGTTCAGTGCAGCCATTTTTCAAGCGGCCCATCATCTTGCTCGAATGACATTACTCTGACCAAAAGGGGGCACTGTTGCTGTTTTGTAAGAAAGGCGAGATTGACAACCTGTCCTCCTGCTGCAGTATGTGAGAGAGTGAGAAAGTGAATGAGTGAGTGACTGAGTAAGTGACTGAGTGAAGAGTTGGAGCAGATAACATGCTCACTGCCTGACAGAGTGAAGCTACAGAGAGAAGCTACAGCGATCAGCATCGATCCCGCCGCGCAGACCCTGCGGCCTCGGTCGGTGTTTTCTCCAACGACCTCCAGGGCACAACCTGATGCCGGATTATCAGCCTGCATGGTTGCATCTCTGAGAAAATACTTTATCTGATACAACACAAGGGTTGCTTTTTCAACTATCACGCCACATTTCAGCAACTGCATTTTTTTTCCTTTAAGTTCAGGAGTGCCTGAATGTCTGTGAATTTACTGAAAAGCAACAAAAGACCTTAAATATACCCCTTAGTGTGCCCATCAGGTGTGAATTTAATATAAAACGTAGTACATTGTGGGTGCACCACAATATATTTTATCTGAATAAAATTTGAAAAGTCAAAAATATGTAGATGAGTTTAAAGCCAAGGGAATATATTAGTCACAAAGGAATATCCAAAGCAAAGCAACACAGAGAAGCTACAGGTTTGAAAGCAATTTATTGAACATGTATTCAAACTTCTCATGTTCAGTTTCAATTGAGACCTCCTTTAGAGCTATCGGTGGCTCCAGCTGGATCATTATTATTATGATTATTTGTTCTGCTTGCTTGATAAATTAGTGGTGGGGCAACAGAATTTGTAGTACATATGAAAATATTCATTTTATAGTAAATTTCATGTGTTATCCACACATAATACACAACTGATAGAGCAAAAAAAAAAAAAAAACATGACAGTTGTTACTGATAATCTTATAATTACTCATCTGAAAGGACAAAAATGCAAATTTTGACAACTTTGGAGAGCATAGCAATAAGAAACAAAACCCTGCACATCTATCAAGATCCACCACAATCAGGATAAGTGTTGTTTTTCCTTTTGATGGGTCAGCTGCAGTGAAGTTGGGGAATATCTGTTGTCCTGCTGCTTGTCATTGCATCCACCGCACTATGGAACCACCTTGGGTCTTACATAGCCACCCAGGTATAAAACCAGTCCATTCCCACCTCTTGAAAGTAACGATCTATGTGCCACAACCAGGTGAGCTGTGGATGTCCCCTTGGCCTTTTCCAGTTCTTGGGGTCCTCAACACTGAGCACCTTAGTGCTGGATATGTCTTTGTTGATGTAGCCACACAATGCAAGTAATACTCCTTCTCTGAGTATCACTCAGTAACCATCATTGCAGCAGTCCCCCCGAATCCTGCTAAGACACCTAATACGGAAACATCCAGTCCATTTTTAATGAGTTATTCAGAAATTTAGACTGTCATCTTCCTTCTTTTTCAGTATCAACAAGTTATTTTCCTTGACAAAGAAATCACCAATTTCTAATACAATTTGCAAACAAAAAAGCTTTATGTGAGAGTTGCTCAGGTGGGACACTCCAGTGAACAAACAATATGGGAAGTGGGGGCCACCATTTTCTGGTCGCCATTGTAGGAAATGAATTCTATAACATCAGCTTTTGACTGATAAATATCAATTTTATGATTGATATATTGTGAGGACACTGAAATTGTGTGTGTGTGTGTGTGTGTGTGTGTGTGTGTGTGTGTGTGTGTGTGTGTGTGTGTGTGTGTGTGTGTGTGTGTGTGTGTGTGTGTGTGTGGATGTTTTAGATCAGACCTTCCAGGAATTTACAATACAAGGAATTCAGCAATTAATTCCACAAAGAACTGAACAAATATCAATGCACACATATAAAGATAGATGGATACACCACTGTATATCTATATATAGAGGTATATAGGTAATGGTTGAAGTAATTGTGAAATCCTGTCATCGCAAATTTCTGGAGGGAGTGTTTGGTGAAACAGTGATCCTGCAGTGATCCTGTGTCTTTTCTGCATTATTCAGACTCGCCAGTAGTTTGCAATGCCAGGATTTCAGTGAATAATTCAGCAAAGAATTCAATCAATATGCATGTTCATATATGGAGAGATAGATATATCTGTCTTTATCTATATACAGTATATTGAGAGACATACTGTATAGATATATAGCTACTGTGACCCGGATCCAGATAACTGCCAGAAAATGGATCAATGAATGTATTAATTTATTGTAGATATGTTGCTTGAATTAATTGTGAAATTTTTGTATTAATTCATTGTTGAAATCCTGACATCACAAATTTTGAATTTAACACTTACTTTGCATTGCTTGCCATTAAAAAACTATACATGGACGTTGGACAAAAGCTTTAGGGCGAATCGCGGCGGAACACCTCGTATGAGCTAACCACAAAAACATCGAGCTGATGGTCAGGGGTGCACGATCCTGCTGCAATGGTATCGTGCACGTGACGGTGTCATGCGAGCAGAAGGGACATGGTGCACCACATCGTGCCGCTGATGTGGAGAAAAAATAAAATAAAAAACAGCTTTATAATTAGTGAGTATCACTGGGGTGGTATAAATAATAAATAAAAGGGGACACAATATAGAACCCCACGGTTAAATGACCCTGGCTAAATAAAAAATGACACTCAGGGGAATCAAACTTGCAAGCTCTGATTACCACCTTCACCACTGTACTACAATCACTGTCTTATAACAGGAGCGTGAAATGGCTAAAATCAACAAGCAGATAAATGTAGTTTTTTTAAAAAAAGAGAAAAAGCACTGTGATAACTGACCAAACTGCATTTGTTCCAGCATATTTCTGATGACACGTGACTGAAAGTGGTGTATTTATCACACTGTTGGCTTGTCATATGGTCCTGCGGTGTGCCGCTCACAGGACACGTGTGTGCGGTCAGACAGACGTAACATTCGGATCGCCTGCTGCGTGTCCACATGAACTGACGGTCTGTTCCAGCTGGAACTGCCTGTCAAACTGTGCACTCTCCAGCCCACCGCAAAAGTGATATATTGTTTTATGTATTTCCATGTGAGGACAGCAGGCAGAGACATGCATCTCACGGAGGAATGTTGTAAGTTCATGCCCTTCAAAACACAGTACGTGTTCTCACTACAGCAGTGGCTGTGAGCAGACCCCCCCCGGCCATTCAGCACCCAGGTCAATGAGTCACTCTCTGTGTCTCTCTTATGTGGTCATTCATTTTCATTATTTGTTATGTAATTGCGTATGTAAGTATTGTTGTAATTATTTATATACCTGTCGGGGCAGTGGTTTCTGTGTTTTTAATGTGTGCTGTCCATTTCCCATGTGATCAGATCTGTACACACATATCAGCATTTCCGTCACGTGTTGCTTTCACGCCACACTCGTGGGGGCACTTAGACAAATTTCACATCCAGCTTGAAAGTGATCATCTGCTGATTGTTTTCGTGCAACTAGTGCGAATGGCCACACATTTCCTAAGCGCCAAAGGAGCGGTGTTAAATGTGCATGCATGTCACCTGGAGTTTGGTCGACACCTGCCGCGAGCGGGATCGAATGGGCTTTCATAGGGCACACTCTGTCTTTCAGCCACTGGTGTGCGAAAATAATTGTAGCAACAGGTGTACGAGGTGTTGGAAGCAGCTGAAATTTACACATATTCATACGATTCCTGCTTCATGCTCAATTTGACCACATTCATACTATGTGTAAATGGGCCCTTAAGAAAGGCTGCATGAAACACAAATACCGCCAAGGTCACTACAAATATTACAGTTTCATTTGCAAAGTTTGACTTTGTGGTAGAACAGGAGTCTAATTAACAAACTCAAATCTTCCCCAGATCATGTAAATTCATACAGGTGAAAGAAATCACAGGCAACGTTCTGATGAATGAAGCTATTTCAGTCTGCCCTCTCCTTCTGCTCCTTTCCGCTTTCCCATTTTTACTGACATACCCAGTACCATCATAGCCAATCACAGTGTAGAACACACTGAAAGCAACTTCAAGAAGCAATTTATTCTTTCCTGTGCCTACATTTTTTGGTGTCAGACTTGCAATTTGTAAAATATAGAGTAAAACTTCAGACCATGCTTGCAGGCTTAATACTTATGATCAGCAAACACAAACTTGATGACGTCTCTTTTCCTCCATTATTGAAAGTTCTGTTGTCCTGTTCTTCCTCTGGCCTTCTTTAAGAATGAGAAGAGGAGGTGAGAAAGAGGTTTCAAGTGAAATCTATAATCGAGATCCCTCATCCTCCTCCCCCCCTGGTGTGTCCAATTGGTATTCTGCTGAATCTTCCGGCCCCCTATGGTGTTCCCAATCTCAGCCTACGAAGGAAAGAGCAGAGTGCTGCTAAACCCTTGGACAGAGAATGCCTGGCTGTGGATTAATGGGTAGAAGAACAAATGAAGTCAAGGAAAGGGTTGAAATCTATCAATGTATTGCAAAAGATTAGGCAAAGAGATAGATGTGTCTCTCTTTTCAACCGTAAGTGAATTTTGGCACATTACTACATCCGACAGAATCAAATTTGCATGGTGAAGGGGATCAATGGCTGTTCTATGCTCTGAACTTAAAAACACAAGGTAAAATTTTTGTGCCAAGATATGTTTGCCCAGAGTATTTTCTGTATTTTGTGTGTGTGTGTGTGTGTGTGTGTGTGTGTGTGTGTGTGTGTGTGTGTGTGGATAAGATAATTCAAAAACTATTGGATGGATTTCCTTTAAACCTTGGGGATATATTAGTTGGATAGATATATAGAGGTAGTTATATTTTGGAGTAGTATGGTCAAAGATCAATGTCAAATAAAACAGTGTTCAAAAAAAACAAAAAAACACCTTTTTTGTATATCTCAACAACGAAGAACCCTAGATGGATCAATCTTGGTGGAAATCCTCTGGATAAAGATCTGGAGGTGAACAGCTTTTGGAATCTTTGGCCAAGGAAAACATGGAAAATGTGGTCTAAAATAGTTTATATATATATATATATATATATATATATATAAACAATCAGAAAGCCCAGATGGATGACCAAAACATATATTTATCAACAAAATATTTGTAACTGATTGAGAAGCTGGTAAATTCAGTAAAAGCATAACCTATATTATGTACAATATTTTTATTCCAACTGTTGTGGCACTTCAAAAACTTTAGGAAAATAAAACAAAACAAAACAAAAACAAACAAACAAAAAAAAACAAAAAAAAAAAAACACATACACCATGGTTTGGTTAAGAGTAAGGGCCCCTTCACACATACTCTGAAAAAAGTACAACCCAGGGCAACTCTTGGCAAAACTGCTCGTATGATCGAAACATGCGGACATCATGCCGACGGGCAGGTGTGCACGATGCCAGTGCAACGGTCCATGCACACGGGAACACACACTGCCAGCAACTGCACGATGTGTAACCACAGCTGCTGTGAAGAAAAAAAATTCCATGAATGTTACGACAATTTTGTGCACGCGGGAACACAGCAGCTTTTCACATAGTGCGTGATGTAGTTACATGTTGTGAAAATAAAAAAATAAATAAAAATTACATGCCACCCATGGGAATCGAACCCACGCCAAAAGCTCTGATTACCAGTCAGAAACTTTACCACTGAGCTACAATCACTGTGCAAGAAAGTGCCTCATATCAGGAAGGACATCGACATATTTAAAAAAAAACACACACACACACTATGTAAAAACACCGTATTACACTGAATCCCTCTTATCAAGCAGGCAATACAAATATGATCCGTCTGTTCCTCTGTAGATGACCCATGATTGCAGACATACAGTCATGACATGACATGAATGATGAAGCATTTCGCTTGTCTCATGTCCACATCTACTGGTCCGGTGCATCTTGCCCGCCACGCACGTGTGTTCTGTCAAATCAAATCAAATCAATTTTATTTATATAGCGCCAAATCACAACAAACAGTTGCCCCAAGGTGCTTTATATTGTAAGGCAAAGCCATACAATAATTACGGAAAACCCCAATGGTCAAAACAACCCCCTGTGAGCAAGCACTTGGCGACAGTGGGAAGGAAAAACTCCCTTTTAACAGGAAGAAACCTCCAGCAGAACCAGGCTCAGGGAGGGGCAGTCTTCTGCTGGGACTGGTTGGGGCTGAGGGAGAGAACCAGGACAAAGACATGCTGTGGAGGGGAGCAGAGATCAATCACTAATGATTAAATGCAGAGTGGTGCATACAGAGCAAAAAGAGAAAGAAACACTCATGGGAACCCCCCCAGCAGTCTAAGTCTATAGCAGCATAACTAAGGGATGGTTCAGGGTCACCTGATCCAGCCCTAACTATAAGCTTTAGCAAAAAGGAAAGTTTTAAGCCTAATCTTAAAAGTAGAGAGGGTGTCTGTCTCCCTGATCCGAATTGGTAGCTGTTTCCAGAGGAGAGGAGCCTGAAAGGTGAAGGCTCTGCCTCCCATTCTACTCTTACAAACCCTAGGAACTACAAGTAAGCCTGCAGTCTGAGAGCAAAGCGCTCTATTGGGGTGATGTGGTACTATGAGGTCCCTAAGATAAGATGGGACCTGATTATTCAAAACCTTATAAGAAAGAAGAAGAATTTTAAATTCTATTCTAGAATTAACAGGAAGTCAATGAAGAGAGGCCAATATGGGTGAGATATGCTCTCTCCTTCTAGTCCCTGTCAGTACTCTAGCTGCAGCATTTTGAATTAACTGAAGGCTTTTCAGGGAACTTTTAGGACAACCTGATAATAATGAATTACAGTAGTCCAGCCTAGACGAAATAAATGCATGAATTAGTTTTTCAGCATCACTCTGAGACAAGACCTTTCTAATTTTAGAGATATTGCGCAAATGCAAAAAAGCAGTCCTACATATTTGTTTAATATGCGCATTGAATGACATATCCTGATCAAAAATGACTCCAAGATTTCTCACAGTATTACTAGAGGTCAGGGTAATGCCACCCAGAGTAAGGATATGGTTAGACACCATGTTTCTAAGATTTGTGGGGCCAAGTACAATAACTTCAGTTTTATCTGAGTTTAAAAGCAGGAAATTAGAGGTCATCCATGTCTTTATGTCTGTAAGACAATCCTGCAGTTTAGCTAATTGGTGTGTGTCCTCTGGCTTCATGGATAGATAAAGCTGAGTATCATCTGCGTAACAATGAAAATTTAAGCAATGCTGTCTAATAATACTGCCTAAGGGAAGCATGTATAAAGTGAATAAAATTGGTCCTAGCACAGAACCTTGTGGAACTCCATAATTAACCTTAGTCTGTGAAGAAGATTCCCCATTTACATGAACAAATTGTAATCTATTAGATAAATATGATTCAAACCACCGCAGCGCAGTGCCTTTAATACCTATGGCGTGCTCTAATCTCTGTAATAAAATTTTATGGTTAATAGTATCAAAAGCAGCACTGAGGTCTAACAGAACAAGCACAGAGATGAGTCCACTGTCTGAGGCCATAAGAAGATCATTTGTAACCTTCACTTATGCTGTTTCTGTACTATGATGAATTCTAAACCCTGACTGAAACTCTTCAAATAGACCATTCCTCTGCAGATGATCAGTTAGCTGTTTTACAACTACCCTTTCAAGAATTTTTGAGAGAAAAGGAAGGTTGGAGATTGGCCTATAAATTAGCTAAGATAGCTGGGTCAAATGATGGCTTTTTAAGTAATGGTTTAATTACTGCCACCTTAAAAGCCTGTGGTACATAGCCAACTAATAAAGATAGATTGATCATATTTAAGATCAAAGCATTAATTAATGGTAGGGCTTCCTTGAGCAGCCTGGTAGGAATGGGGTCTAATAGACATGTTGATGGTTTGGAGGAAGTAACTAATGAAAATAACTCAGACAGAACAATCAGAGAGAAAGAGTCTAACCAAATACCGGCATCACTGAAAGCAGCCAAAGAGAACGATATGTCTTTGGGATGGTTATGAGTAATTTTTTCTCTAATAGTTAAAATTTTATTAGCAAAGAAAGTCATGAAGTCATTACTAGTTAAAGTTAAAGGAATACTTGGCTCAATAGAGCTCTGACTCTTTGTCAGCCTGGCTACAGTGCTGAAAAGAAACCTGGGGTTGTTCTTATTTTCTTCAATTAGTGATGAGTAGTAAGATGTCCTAGCTTTACGGAGGGCTTTTTTATAGAGCAACAGACTCTTTTTCCAGGCTAAGTGAAGATCTTCTAAATTAGTGAGACGCCATTTCCTCTCTAGCGGGTTATCTGCTTTAAGCTTCGAGTTTGTGAGTTATACCACGGAGTCAGGCACTTCTGATTTAAGGCTCTCTTTTTCAGAGGAGCTACAGCATCCAAAATTGTCCTGAATGAGGATATAAAACTATTGATGAACACACGTGTCTTGTGGATGGCGCACCGCAGCACAGACACCATGTCATGTGGAACAGAGCTCATGTGGGTTATGTTACAGTCACATCGCCTGCTGCATGTTCTGATCTGACAGTCCGTTTCAGCCTGGGGGGCAGCCCACAGCATATATCACCACAGCAATATATGTTTATGCAGCTGTAGTTTTGGAGATGCTGTAGTCCAATCATCGAGTCATCCCAATTGTCAAAGTTACTCAAGTGAAAAGTTCCAAAATTTAAATTTGAGGACAAAATGTTAACTTGCTGTCTAATATATCCCACCCACAGGTAGGGGCCATTGTTACAAGATAATCAATATTATTCATGTCACCTATCACTGTTCACAATGTTATAAATCTACACTGAATACTGTAAAACACAGGGACTACTGTACTCCACAGTTTGGAAACAGTGGCTATCAAGCTTTTTCAAGTCAAGATCCTTTTTCATGTCCGACTAAAGCACCTGGCTGAGGTTTGTGCCTTCATACACCATAATGGGCTGAGTTACAAACATGGCACACCACAGCTCATTTTACCAAGTACCTCTCACCTGGCAGCATTCAGCACAGTCCTTCCAAACAGGTACACTACCTGAAAAAATTTTGGAAAAAGTCTTTTTTGGGTCTGCTCGAGGTTAGCTCAGGATGGCCTGGGGTAGGCCTGGAACATCTAAGCATTTCACCAAATGAGCTTGGTTTACACTCTTTCCAACTCTTGAAAGTGTTGGAAAGAGTGTAAACCAAATTGGAAAGAATTTGCCACTCTCATGGTAATTTTTTTCCATTCTCTGTATGAAAATTGATGGTGGGTTGCATGGATCAAGTCTGCCTCGGGGTACCAGGCACTAAATGCAATGTGGCTGAAGATGCTGAGTCAGGCTGAGCTCCCCAAAAAGTTGAATGTCTGGCACATGATTAAGCAACATCTTCAAACTTACGCTGATATATGCAGAGCATGACTTCTTCTCTTTGGGACACACATGAGCTGTGCTGAGAAATACTTGTGCAGGGCACGACAAGGCGTTAGGTAAGGTTTTCAATGGAGAAAAATGCAGTTGAAAATGGAGATTTAAAGGAAACCATATTCAGAAATGCACAGACTTTCATCAATAAAATGAAAGTAGTTTGTTAAAATTCTTTCATATTTTGCACACTGATGGTCCCCTTGACATCCATGTTGGCCTAAACTAAAAATGTATGCTTTTGGAGATACTGGGTTTTGCATCTGAACTCTTCACATATAGCCACATCCACCACACGATGGACTCGTTTTGGATCCTGGACGGCAGTGATTCAAGCAGACAGGGCAAGGTGTGAGTGCTACTTAAATGCAATGATCTACTGAGCTACTGAGGCTATTGATGGAACAATAAGACACTCTGGTGAGAAGGTGCAGCGTAAAAGACCCTGCAGCATATTGTGACAAAACAAGCACAAGAGTTATGGTGTATGGCATCATGAAGTGTTGTCATTGTATGCATTTCAAAAAAAAAAAAGCAACAACAAAAAAACACACACACATTCATCTTCAACCACTCTGTCCAATTAAGGGTCGCGGGGGGCTGGAGCCTATCTGAGCAGTCATGGAGCGCGATGCGGGGTACACCCAGGACAGGATGCCAGTCTGTCACAGGGCCACAAACAGACAAACAAACACATTCAGATTCCAATCCACCTAACCCGCATGTCTTTGGATGTGGGAGGAAACCGGAGCACCCAGAGGAAACCCACACAAACATGGGGAGAACATGTAAACTCCACACAGAAAGGCCACAGGTGGGAATTGAACCCATGACCTTCTCGCTGTGAGGTGACAGTGCTAATCATTAAGCCACCATGCTGCCACAACAAAAACCATCCCTGGTTCTCAAGACGAGGCACCTAAGTTGCTCTACTCTACTCTTCTATTTTACTCTTCCTTTTTAGATATTTAGATATACCCTAGCATAGTTCCACCTTAGAAATGGAATATAAGATATACCTTACTGAATTTTCATGTAAATGTCTTTGCAATGGTGATAACAAATTGTCCCCATCCAAAAATTAACTTTTGATATTATGCACCAATAATCTTAAAATTGCCTTTTACATGATAGGAGTTAACATTTTTGCTTTCACCCGATATGTTAAAGACCAAGTTTGAGTGGTGAACACAACTACACGAGTGAAGCGATACATTGTGATGCTTCATAATGAAATGCAGTTCGCAGACAGCCCTGTGATACTCAGAGAAAACAAAAGATCTCTTGGTCATTCAACACATCAACCTTGTTGAGGAGAAGTTCGAGAAGTATAGTGTGCCAAGAGAAAAATTAATTTGGAAATTAATGAACAGCAACCAAATACTTCTCAAAGTGAAATTATTTTGATTAGGCCCCTTCACACCTAACATTGCTCTCTTCGCACTTACAAAATGTGTGGCTATTCGCACTGTCAGCACGAAAATGTTGAGCAGACAATCACTTTCGAGCTGGCTGTGAAATTTGTCAAAGTACCCACACAAGTGTGGCATTGCAAAACAGCAACACACATGTGACATGCCAGAGTGTCGGTGCCCCCCGCAACACATGTGCCGTGCGTGTGAATCGTGCGTGTGTTGCGCTCCCCCACCCTCCCATCTGCAGCACATGTGGCGGGGGGGGGGATAACTAAATAGCAGTAAAAATAACTACAAAGAAATGATCACGTAACACAGACACAGAGTGACAGTTGGTGTGTGTGCTGAACTGACAGGGGCCATTGCCACTGACAGCTGCAACTGTTGAGATCTCTGGTTCTGGATGTTACGGCTGGGGAACACGTACTGTGTTTGGACGGACATGAACTTACAACTGTCCACTGTGACGCACATGTGTCTGCTTGCTGTCCTCACGTGGACATGCATAAAATTATATATTGCTGTTGTGATGGGCTGCAGTGAGCGACCGAGCGCATGGCACACACATTTACAGGCTGCCCAGGAGAAACGGACCAACAGATCATAACACGCAATGGGCGATCTGAATGTCACGTCACATGTTTGAGCTCTGTTCCACATGACGCGGTGTCTGTCCTGCAGGCGCGCCGTCCACAGGACACGCATGTCGGGCCGGAAACATGCGTGGGGCCAGCAGGACATGCCAAGCCAGTAGATGTGGACTGATAAGAGCGCACTGCATCATTCATGTCATTACATGACTGTACGCCTGTGACCATGGGTCATCTACAGCGAAACAGACGGTTCATACTTGTATAGTCCACTCGATAAGAGGGATTCAATAAAATGCGGTGTTGTTTTATGGTGTGTGATTTAATTTTCTTTTAAATATGTCTATCTCCTTGTTGATTTCAGGCATTTTTCCCCACCTTTTATAGGACAGCAATGGTAGCACAGTGGTAAAGTTTCTGGCTGGCAATCAGAGCTTTTGGAAATTGTAGGTTCGAATCCTGTGGGCAGCATGTACTGTATTTTTTATTTTTTCACAGCAGCTGCGTGATGTGATTACACATGCTCCAGCTGCTCACACTGTGTTCCCGCCTGCCCGACCATATGTCTCTCCCAACATCAGCTCAATGTTTTTGTGGTTCACTCATACGAGCTGTTTTGCTGTGATTCACCCTGATTTGTACTTATTTGTACTAGGTGTGAAGGGGCCCTTACCTCTGTTTCCTTTACAGCTCCTGATATTCACTGCTGGAAGCCTTTAAAGTTGTTTTCTATGCTCTATTCTGTTTATGACCTTTGAGGTTTTTAAGAAGTTTCAGACTCCTTGGCCATTTGAGGCAACCTTGGTCGATCCAGTAATGAATTTACCCAGCAGCAATAATGGTACTAATCAATTGCAGTCCTTGGTCTGTCATTGAGAAGGTAGACACTGTAATGTTTGACCAAGGCGTTCTAATCAAAGGAATCCAACACAAAGTTCAGAAGCTGTTAGACAAGTGGGCAAATATTGGAAACCTAACCCCTGCTGACATCTACAATAACAAGGAAATGCCTTTATGAATACCTTTCATTGATCACCATCAGTGAAAAAATAAAATAAAAGCCCAACCTGTATTTGATATATATAAAATAAGAAAAATATACACATACATCATTAACCTCCATCATTCTTAGTACGTGCACATCAGGTAAATCCTCAGTAGCAAACATTGTATCTTTATGTGACCCTGTGGGCAATAGCTATCTTTGATAAAAAGAAAGAAAGAAACTGCCAGGAATGTAAAAAAAAAAAAGTAGACTGCATTTTACAAGGTCTTTTGTGATGAATTATGTGATTAAAGGAGTGCACATAATCTTAACCATTTAATCTTTATACCTCACACTCATCTTCAACTGCTTACTGCAGTTAGGGTCGGGGGGGAGGCTTGAGCCTATCCCAGGAGTCCCTAGGGCGTAAGGCACGGTACACCCTCGACAGGATGCCAGTCTGTCACAGGGCCACATACGTATAGACAAACAAACATTCACACACATCTACAAACACTTTAAAGTTTACAATCCACCTAACCTGCATGTGTTTGGGAGGAAGCAAGAGCACCCAGATGTAACCTGAGCAAACAAGGGGAAAACATACAAACTCCACACAGAAAGGCCACAGGTTGGAATCAGTCCCATGACCTTCTTGCTGTGAGGCAACACTACGAACCACAAAGCCACCGTGCTGCCCGGCTTTATACCTGACACTTCAAAAAATGTTAATGCATTTGATGAGTATATTTCAAAGGATTATAAACATGAGCATTACAGAACAGGCTAAGGATTGTTTTCACAGTGTGTCAGTGTCATACTTGCAAGTGAGTTTTCTATTACTGCTCCATGCAAGTCAGTCACACTTCAAACATTTGATACAGTTGATCCAGCTGCTCTCTGGGACATTCTAAGAATTTGTGGGGACCTCCAAGAAGTTGCTCGACATCACAGCAAGATACAGACACAGATACAGACACACAGATACACACAGATACTGTGAGGCAGAGACTTAAAACTGGTGTTGGTCAGGGATGTGTTCTGGCTTCTACACTGTTCAATGATTGCATGGACTAGGTGTTGGGTAGGGTTGTGGAAACCAATGACTTATGTAGGTGCTTTTGATAGTGAGGAAAGCTTTACTAACCTTGACTTCACAGGTGATGCTTTGATGCTTTTCTTTTAGAGCTGTCGAGATTGACCGGTGGTCTGCCTGGGTGGTTGCCATCCAAGACCCAAGGTGGCTCTGTGGTGTTGTGGATGCGGTGAAGTGTGGCACCAGTGCATACTCCCAGACTGGACTATTATTGTGCACATTTTCGGCTTTGGTGATAATGTATTGTTTTGGTATGAGCTCTATGCATAGCTGTATAATTTAGACCCCAGGCAAGAGAATGAAGAGAATATTGTACACTCAATAGAATGCCCCACAGCAATATAATCACCTATGACTTTGTTCTGCCACTGCTGTCTTGGGCTGTTTTAAACCCATCAGACCCATACAGCCTATGGTCAGACCACCTGATCACCACAACTATTGCAGAGGTGAACGTTTTTTTGTCATATTTGAATACTTTGAATAAGTAAACATAACACAGTGCTAAAATGCCCTCAGCCGTATGAGCATTGTCTTCTTTATAATTTGCAGTTGTTTAATTTTTCTCCCAGTGCAAAGTATAATATATATATTCTCATATACATGTGGAGATTAATCAATATGAATTGGTATCTAGATACAAACGTGCGTGATGCAAGTGCATTGATTCAGTCAGTGTGCATTGATTCAATTAATAGGTTGAATCGTGTTGCATCGATTGCTGCCTACTTGCATTGATTTTTTTCTGGTGCACATTGAATGCAAGACGGATGGTTCAGGACACCGGTGAGGGTGTTTATCAAGAATAGGATTATTTCTTTTAATTGATTGCAGACAACAGCGGGTCTGCCGTCTACTTGAAGCAATGAAGCAACACTTCGAACCACTGTTCGCTGGTTCTCTGCTTCGCTGGTTTTCAGAAACAGCAAGTCCGGCAACAGCCGGTGCGTAAACTTAAGTCGTCCATCAGGTAAAGGAAATAATAATAATAATAATAGTAGTAGTAATAATAGTAATCATAATAATATCTTATGTTTTGTGGGACTAAGTGCGCAGCTCAAAAGAGCCACGCAAATTTTGATTGGAATTAATAACTTCATAGCGAATCGCCATTTAAATCAAATGACACCTCTTTCTAAACGTTATAATGCAAACAATAAACTACAACTGACCAAACCTGGGTCTCTATTTCCTCAAATTGAGATGTCCTGCATTTTTTATGAATTACTGTACATCCTGATGTGCAGTGCAGCGGGTTGAGCTCAGCTCAGAGTCTGTGGGGTTACATTTGTTTCAGTATCTGAAAGGAAATGATTTTGACAAAAAAAAAAAAATACAGATTTTGTTTATTTCTATTTATGTCCAGAAATCTATCGGATCTACCATGTACATCAAGGATCCCCTCACCATGTACAAATTCTATTAGTTTTTTATTTATGTCCAGAGACTCAATGAGGTCTGCTTGTGAGAGTTTGGATGAGTATACGGATACTGTGACCTCGTATATCCACTTCTGTGAGGACAACATCATACCATCACACATCAGGGTGAGTTATAACAATGACAAACCCTGGTTTACTCCCAAACTGAAATGGCTGTGGTTAGATAAGAAGGAGGCTTTTAAAAGTGGGGACAAAGATTGCTACAAAGAGGCCAAGTACAGGTTTAGCAAGAAAGTGGGCACTGCTAGATCACGCTACTCTGAGAACATCCAGCAGCAGATCTCAGAGAATGATGCAGCCATGGTGTGGAAATGTTTTAGCAGATTACCAATTACAAGCCTAAACCCCCCTACTTCACAGACAACCTACAAACTGCAAATAGACTGAACGAGTTCTGTTGTCATTTTGATGGCCAGTTTAACAGCGCTCACACCTCCTCCAGTCCCAGCAACATACCCAGCAACACATCCAGCATGGACATTCACTCTCCCAACTCCCCCACTGACCACACTTTAGTGGAGCCTATAATATCATTGTGGGCAGTCTAAGGCACACCTGTGCACTAATCATGGTGTCTAATCAGCATCTTGATATGGCACACCTGTGAGGTGGGATGGATTATCTCAGCAAAGGAGAAGTGCTCACTATCACAGATTTAGACTGGTTTGTGAACAATATTTGAGGGAAATGGTGATATTGTGTATGTGGAAAAAGTTTTAGATCTTTGAGTTCATCTCATACAAAATGGGAGCAAAACCAAAAGTGTTGCGTTTATATTTTTATTGAGTGTATATAATATTATATATCATCTTAGCTCATACATTCTGTACATTTTGTAACATTGTATAGTGTAAAGTTTTATTATATATTACTTGTTTTACTGCTCTTTTTTTATTCTTCTTTTATGTTAGGACCAAGTATTGCAGCAATTTCCTAATGTTGTGAACTTGTTCACTCATATGGCAATAAAACTTTTCTTATTCTGATTCTGAGATCAAGGATCCAGTGACCAATTTCATATTTATTTACTGTAAGACTCAAAAGTTGTTGTTGACATGTTGTTGACATAGAAAACCCGTAAAGCCTACGTTTAGTACACAGAAAATTCACAAGAGGTATTGATATGGGAATTGTTAAAAAATCGATAATAGCATCGATATCGATAAATCTTATCAATACCCATCCCTAATCATATCGCACCAAATTGCATCGTATCACATTGTGAGGAATTGTATTGCCATGAAATACATATCAAATCTCATTGAATCGGGTAGTGGTAGCTGGTAGTGTATCAAGCTGCATGTTTTATATATATATAAAATGTGCACACTGACATCCACAAAATGTCTTGTAAATCCTTCCAGAGGTGTTATCAGGTTACAAAAGCAGTGTTTTCAGTTTTAGAAGTGTTTATTTTTCACTAGCTTTTACATAATACATGACAAAGAGGTTATATTTACACACACGCTAGACCAGCCTGTGATGTCACCATGCTAACGGCCAAGAAATGTCTTGCAAATAACTTAAGAGGTGTTCTTTGGTTCCAAAACAGTGTTTTCAGTTTTATGAGTTTATTTCTACGTTAAGTGTTGGATTTCAGTTCCAAAAGTTCTGACAGCCATTTGGGGAAGTCCATACACTTGGTCAAAGTCATCCAGCGGCCCCAAGTGTGATGCACATGTTCAAAACCCTCCAGGATAGGTGCTGGATAGGTGTCCCATCTCGACGGCGATCCATGTGCAATCCGAGGACCATCTGACCACAATTTACATATTCTGATGGCCTGCACGTGCCACGTATATTAATGTCCATGCCCCCCGGAGCGCCAAGGAAGTGTTGAAATGTATGTGGCATGCTTCAGCATGTTAATAATTCTGAATTATTATCATGTACAGTGAATGTAAACAGCAGGTATCAAACCGAAAAAAACTGTGCACTACTGTGCGCATGTTGCCACAAATCTGAACAGGCTGTTATATCCACAATAGACTTTACAGAACAGATATTTGTCCATTCCTTCCCATGGGTGACTTAAATAACGTGAATATTGTCTCCATCATAACTGTATATGCACGCGTCAGGCTCGGAGCTGAATGTATCTCACACTGTAATAAATGATCATCTTCAACCTCTGTGGGAGATATGACATGCAACTGTTGTGCCAGGCCATGACAGAAATAGCGGTCCAGGAGTGTTTCACAGCGCTGAGGTGGACGTGAAGCTGGACCGCAGCCTGTGGTTAAAATCCTCTTACCCAAAGTAAAAAATAAATCCCATGTGATAATCCGACCACTGCAGTGTCCAGAGTTGTGTTGTGCTCCTGAAGTGAGTAAAAAAGGAAAAAAGAAATTAAAGAAATAAAAGATCACTGGAAAGACTCCGTCTAACACAGGGGACAGCATGGCACAATGCCAGCAAACTTTCAGTTTCACTTCACTTATGTTAAGAGCTGAAAGTATATTCTGGAAATAGATTATTAGTCACAACGGTCCCAGCATTCACCACAGCTATCCATCGTGTCTTCAGTATTCTGCTTGCGACAATAATAAGCCCCCATTAATGATCCATGAATGATCCACTTTGGCACTTTGTTATATTACACTGTCATGAATGCTGATGTTGTCATCAGAAGTCTAAGATGACAGCAGTATTCTGTTCTCTTTGCCCCAAGTCCAAAAGCCTGTCCTTGTTTAAAAATTAATATATGAAACAATTTTACTCTTTGAGAATAGTCCTGGACATTTTCAGTGATGTTTTTATGAATGTGATCCATTTTCATGTTTTGACATGAAATTCTATTAACAGTCTTCAACATGTACATGGAAAATATATTGAGTCTTTTGATGTCATTGCATCTATTTCACTGAACAGTGTTGGCAGGGGCGCTGTCAGGGATTTTGGGCCCCATGAAAAGAAATCTTACTGCCCCCCCATATTATTTTGTTGCTGTGGCGACCCCGAACACAACAGGAGCAGTTGAATGGACAACATTATAATTGCATTAGGGACCACTCTAGGCTCATGTCAGTCATGGGCCACTGGAATCCTTCTCCTTGTTCTCCCCTTTTTGGCACCCCTGAGTGCTGGGGTAGAAATGTTCTGCATTAGAATGTGACAAATGTTGTTGGGCACACCCTTCCCTTGTCAACACTGAACATGAGTAACCTGTTCTCCCTTCAACATTTTGCCAGTCTGTAAAAAGGAGTATGTTTCTGCCTTTATTGCATAAGCAAGAATACATCACATTTATAAGAGAGATGGGTTACATCACTGGCTACTTTTTTATTTGGAAAAAAAAAATCTACGTCATCACACTAGCAACATATTGATCCAGTGACTGCAGCAGTAATGAATTATATATTGACCTCTCTCTCCCAACTCTTCTGTACTTTGCTGCACGGAAAAAAACATCTGATAAGACCGATGAGTAAGTTGTGCACATATCATTCATCACAGAACCTACCGTGGACAAACTGTATCTGCATGAATCAACGACCATTTCCAATATAAGTCAAAATGGGAGCCGTGCTACTGTCAAGACATGAAGTTTGTAAAATGTGTAAAAAAAATATTACAATTTTGCCTGGGCTGAAGAGGATTAATTTTCTTTCAGCCTCTACTGCTTGCTGGTGGTGGTGGTGGTGGGGGGGGTGGTCAAGGGGGCTTTCACAGTGGACCCAGATCAAGTCCACATTGAAATTTGGCTTAACTTTTTTTCCCAGCTGGCCTTCATGAAGAAATTACAGTTCTGCATGGAGAAATATGCTCACAGCAGCAGCTGTTCCCAAGCGGCCTGCTAGCCAAGCACTACTGTGGGCTTACCCTGCTTCATTTCTTGGATGTGATGGGATCAGGTGTGCGCAGAGCTTCCTGGCTGCAGCAGCAAAAGCAATGCATAAACTGCTCAAAATTCAAGCAACCTACAAATACTCTTTATCGCTAATGCAACCAGTCATTTAGAATAGAATAGAATACAACCGTTATTGTCATTATACATATATGCAACAAAACTTGTCCTCTGCATTTAGCAAATCCTAATTACAGTTGGACACAATCCAACCACCAGGAGCAGTGGACAGCCACAGTACAGCACCTGGGGACCAACTCCAGATGTAGAAATGCTGCCTTGGTCAGGAGCAGACCCTAAATTAGCATGTTTTTGATTGTTGAAGGAAACCGGATTGCCCAGAGAAAACCCATGCAGACACAGGGAGAACATGCAAACTCCACACAGAAAGGGTGGGACGCAATCCCACCGTGCTGCCCAATCATATGATAGGTTGATGAGATCTGTCCAGAAATGCTGAAGGCTCTGGGTGTGGAGGGACTGTCTTGGATGAGATGTCTCTTCAACATTGCGTTGAGGTCTGGGACAGTGCCTAAGGAGTGGCAAACTGGGGTGGTGGTCCCAATATTTAAAAAGGGGGACCAGAGAGTGTGTGCCAATTACAGGGGCATCACACTACTCAGCCTCCCTGGTAAAGTCTACTCCAGGGTGAGGGAAAGGAGGGTTCGGCCGGTATTCCAACCTCAGATTGAAGAGGAACAATCCGGGGTCCATCCTGGCCGTGGAACAACTGACCAGCTCTTCACTCTCACAAGGATCCTGGAGGGTGCCTGGGAGCATGCCCATCCAGTCTACATGTGTTTTGTGGACTTGAAGAAGGAATATGATCAGGTACCCCAGGAGATATTGTGGGAGGTGGTGCGGGAGTATGGAGTGAGGGGGTCCCTTCTCAGGGCCATCCAGTCTCTGTAGTCACAAAGCGAGAGCTGTGTTTGGGTGCTCGGCAGTAAGTCAGACTCGTTTCTGGTGGGGGTTGGCCTCCGCTAGGCTGCACCTTGTCACCAAGCCTGTTTGTAACATTCATGGAGATGATATCGAGGCATAGTTGGGGGGAGGAGGGTTTCCAGTTTGGTGGGCTCAGGGTCTCATCACTGCTTTTTGGAGATGATGTGGTTCTGTTGGCTTCTTCAGCCTGTGACTTCCAACACTCACTAGATCAGTTCATAGCTGAGTGTGAAGTGGCTGGGATGAGGATCAGCACCTCTAAATCTGAGGCCATGGTTCTCAGCAGGAAACCGCTGGATTGCCTACTCCGGGTAGGGAATGTGGTCTTGCCCCAAGTGAAGGAGTTCAAGTACCATGTTCATAAGTGAGGGGACAATGAAGCGTGAGATTGGCCGGAGAATCTGCGCATCAGGGGCAGTGTTGCATTTGCTCCACCGTACTGTTGGGACGAAAAGGGAGCTGAGCCAAAAGACGAACCTGTGGCATGCCACATGTGCGTTGCTGTTTTGCAATGCCACATTCATGGGGGCAGGTAGACAAATTTCACAGCCAGCTTGAAAGTGATCGTCTGCTTACTATTTTCGTGCTGACAGCGCAAATGGCCACACATTTTCTAAGTGCGAAGCGAGCAGTGTTAGATGTTCATGTGTATCACCTGGAATTTGGCTGACACCTGCCGCAAAAGGGATCGAATGGACTCTCACAGGGTTCTTTGTCTTTCAGCTGATGGTGTGCGCAAATAATTGTAGCAACAGGAGGCGTTGGAGGCAACTCTGATTTTACTTGTATGGCATACGATTCCTGCTTCGTGCACAATTCAGCCACATTCGTACTGTGTGAAGGGGCCCTAAAGCCCCTTTTCATTGGCATATTCGTAGAGCTGCTCATTGCAGCATATCGTCTACGCTGCAATGAGCAACTCTCCGCCCACTTTACATGGAGTTTTTTCTCAATACGCAGTAGTATGTTGAGGGCTATGTGCGCAGGATGGAAGAAATTAAACATGTTTAATTTTCTTTGGCATACAGCACAGCATGGAGCCTTCACGCGAGTACACACATCACATGCTACTGTCCGCTACTGTGAGCCCGCCCATGCTGCAACACCGTACTGTACGCCATTTCACACCTCCCGCCGGGCTCCATTGTTCTTCTGGAGCTATAAATACTGCAAGATCGTTGCTTTACTTTATCATACTGGACTCATTATATGAGGACTGTTCACCGTGTCGCAAAGCTGACTGTTGTCGTTTCATAAAAGCGCTCTCTCGTGCGCGCGCGTGTGCTCTCCCTTACTCTCTGTCTCGCTCTCTCTCTCTCTCTCTCTCTCTCTCTGTGTCTAATCAGACTTGTCACTTCAAAATAAAAGCGCTCTCTCACGCGTACGCTCTCCCTCCCTCTCTCTCTCGCTCTCTCTGTGTCTGATCAGATTCCTTAAAATAAAAGTGCTCTCCTGCGCAAGCGCTCTCCCACACTCTCTCTCTCTGGGTCTGATCAGACTCCTTAAAATAAAAGCACTCTCGCGCGCTCGCTCACTCTCTCTCTCTTTCTCTGTGTGTCTAATCAGACCTGTGACTCTTTAAAATAAATGCGCACTCGCTGCATGACGGTGCGATCATCAGACGACCTGATTGATCAGCTCTGATCAAATCAGCGGACCTGATCGGAGCAACCGGAGGTTTAAAAGTTCAATGAGTCACAGCGTTTCATTCAGGGCAACCTTTACCACAGCCAGACTCAGCATCATCTGGACACAATGAAAGTGTTCCCCCGAGACAAAAAAAATAAAAAAAATAAAAAAAATAATAATAATAATAATGATAAATGACTGTTTTTGAGCCGCAGTACAGAACAGAGCGCACTTCCACAGAGGCAGAAAATAGCACTGAACTGGTTTAATAGTGGCACGGTACACGGGACTGTGTGCACACATTAAAACGCGAACACACGCAGCTACAAGTATGAATGAACACTGAAAAAGGCTGAGTACACATGCATTTCGGGCACATTTACATGAAACACAACGCCGCAATCAGCAGCTCTGCGAATACGCCAATGTGAAAGGGGCTTAAACTTTGTTAACCCAGTCTGTTCTGCTGATTTTCACACCTTTATCTTTGCTACAATGATCAGGTTCTGGATTCACATTACATTTTGTCCTTAAATTACCCAATTAATGCAAAACAGGTGAAATGTGATTAAACATATAGGATATTTATTTGCTTTCATCCAGAGATTTATCAGCTCATTACTGTATGACTGTTGACAGCTTGGTCTACAACCAAGGACAAACTTCTGTTATCACCTTTTTATGTGTTTTTATCATTAAAAACGTCCAACGATAATGCATGAAGACCTGGTAAAGTAAAATTCTCCATTCTTTCTTTTCATTCCTTCTATTACAAAACCATCAGACATATTTGCAAGGTTAGTTATGCCATTTTCTTTTTACAAAGCAATACCCTCAAGGTAGGAGACTCTAAGGGATTGGAATTTTAGTTCTTGGCATCATTTGTATGTGTCGAGGTGCCTGCTGTGGCAAATTGCAATTCCACATCCTATAAGGTCAGCGTTATCACTTCCTCCTTGTTTCTCTTTCTTTGGGTGGGAAAATGACACTCAATAAGGGCAGACTGCTAGAATCTAAGAGAGGGCCTTAATCCCCTCAGGAGGTTTAAGTTCACAAAGATCCGGTACTAATTCTAAGCTTTAACCCTCTTCGTGTGATGACACTGCTTCAGAGAGAGAGAGAGAGAGAGAGAGAGAGAGAGAGAGAGATTCTTGTGCCTAGTCTGTTTGGAAAGTTATAAAGCTTATACAGGTGTAGGGGTATGACACAATATGCCAACAAATATGTCTCCTTGATATATCAGACCAGAAATATACCTGTAAACAGTTTATGTCAAGCCAGACTGATATGAATTTCTTGAGGGGCAATGCAATATTGATATTAGAGGGCGAAAAATAAAATCCTGAATAGATATATCTTCCAAAATATAAAAGTGTTATTTCTCACAAACCTTTGCAAACTATAAGAGAAACAAATGCCAAACATATTAGATTAAGACATAAATGTACCTGTCTGAGTGTTTTCCACCATCTTGGATTACTTTGTTCATGTAAGTAATCGATGTACGAGGTCTATTAGAAAAGTATCCAACCTTATTATTTTTTTCAAAAACCATATGGATTTGAATCACGTGTGATTGCGTCAGACAAGCTTGAACCCTCATGTGCATGCGTGAGTTTTTCCACGCCTGTCAGTTGCGTCATTCTGGATCCCGTCCGCACGTCTTTCATTAATAAAATCTCCTTTAACAGTGGAAAGTCCAGATAAACTGCTGATTCCGACCTCTTCTGAAAGTTCTCTGTTCTCTCATGACGTCCTGGGTCAACAGAGGCTGAAATTTGGAAGCTTTCAGCTGGAAACAGGCAGACAGCGGCAGCTCAGGGCGCGTCGTGACGTCCCGCTCTGTGGGCAGTCCTTAAAGCGAAAGCAACAGTCCATAATCTCTCATCAGCCGTTAAAATTTTCACAGAAAACCAGCTGAATTTCTCGAATGATGTCCTCACAGTTTTGGAAAAAATTTTGATCAAGCAAAACATCAGTCTCTCAGGAAGTTCTCAGACAAAGAGATTCCGACGGGTGGGGTGGACCACTCCTCACTCAAAGCCAGCCCACAGGCGAATGACGTAGGCGACAGGCGTGAAAAAACTCACGCATGCGCACGAGGGTTCAAGGTTGTCTGATGTAATCGCACGTGATTCAAATCCATATAGTTTTTGAAAAAACATAAAAAGGTACGTTAGTTTTATCACAGACCTCGTACAATGACATGGATAAAATTATATATACATATATATATATACACATATATATATATATATATATATATATATATATATATATATATATATATATATATATATGTATATATATATGAAATAGCCATATCATAAAGAAATTATTCACCTCGCTTGCTCGGTCTGTACGGGAATATCAGACCAAGGTGTTGACAGACACCAAGAAAATTACCAACCTCTATTCCTGTACAGACCTCGCACTCAGTTACTAATCCTTTACGTATTAGCAGGATTTTGAGCTGTTTACTTATTTGAACACACTGATATTATTTTGAACACAACTGTATGTATATTACATATATTATATATATATTAAATTTCTTGTCCAAGTGCAGAGGCATGTGGTACAACTGGAATTGAAACCAACACCAATTCCTTGAAATAGCCATTCTGCTTGAGTTTGATCTTTTGAGGTCACCCAATGTCAAAGACCATGTGACCAATATAAGGGTGATATATGGCTTCATATGAGTATTTGGTGGTAACAGTAGGTGTATCTTTAACCAGTTTTGTGAAATAACCATTTAGGCCATGAGCTAAAGCAGGTTTTTGGTACCACCTTAGGAGAATAAGACACACTTACAATTCACAGCCTTCAGAAAACCTCTGGAATGAGCCCTTCCTGGTTATTCCAGAATGATCAGAATGATTACTAAGGCTTCAGATCAGCGCCAAAACCACACTCATGTAAAAAATGCATTCATGAGTAGATAGTCCCTGCATGCTCCCAAATGATCTCTGCTCGTGTGCAAAGGCCCTGCTTGAAGTTGATTTCTGCTCATGCGCAGAGAATTCCTGCTCTCTCAATTGAAATTTATGGCACTACGGGGGTTGGATTATGGCACTATGGGGGAGGGAACCAGGTCGGCACTGGCTCTGCTGTGATTGGTCATCTCTGGAGAGCGAGGTTTGATTGACAGCCCTCCTCTCTGATGAGGAAGTCATTCAGCAACAGTGTATGCGTGCTCGATGATGTGCTTGTCAATATATATGTGCACCGCTTGCCAGACAAAAGGGTTCTGCCGGTGGTGGAAATGCAAAACAAGCCAGACTTAACTGTTCCGATCCGTACCATACCGTACTATACCGACCTGGATCACTCAGTGGAAATGGGGCTGTCAGCGTATGCTGGATAAATCGTCATGGTGTGACAGCTGCATAACTTTTTGATGTATGCCAGCATATACGACGCATGTTTCATACATCGGCATACGCTGGATAAAAACTCAAGGTGTGACAGGGCCCTAAGAGAATAACATCCACATAAATTGATGAAATAATCAATCATGTACAACCCCTGGCAATAATTATGGAATCACCGGCCTCGGAGGATGTTCATTCAGTTGTTTAATTTTGTAGAAAAAAGCAGATCACAGACATGACACAAAACTAAAGTCATTTTAAAGGGCAACTTTCTGGCTTTAAGAAACACTATATGAAATCAGGAAAAAAAATTGTGGCAGTCAGTAACGGTTACTTTTTTAGACCAAGCAGAGGGAAAAAAATATGGACTCACTCAATTCTGAGGAATAAATTAAGGAATCACCTGTAAATTTTCATCACCAAAACTAACACCTGCATCAAATCAGATCTGCTCATTAGTCTGCATCTAAAAAGGAGTGATCACACCTTGGAGAGCTGTTGCACCAAGTGGACTGACATGAATCATGGCTCCAACACGAGAGATGTCAATTGAAAAAAAGACGAGGATTATCAAACTCTTAAAAGAGGGTAAATCATCATGCAATGTTGCAAAAGATGTTGGTGTTCATAGTCAGCTGTATCTAAACTCTGGACCAAATACAAACAACATGGGAAGGTTGTTAAAGGCAAACATACTGGTAGACCAAGGAAGACATCAAAGCGTCAAGACAGAAAACTTAAAGCAATATGTCTCAAAAATCAAAAATGAACAACTAAACAAATGAGGAACGAATGGGAGGAAACTGGAGTCAACGTCTGTGACCGAACTGTAAGAAACCGCCTAAAGGAAATGGGATTTACATACAGAAAAGCTAAACGAAAGCCATCATTAACACCTAAACAGAAAAAAAAAACAAGGTTACAATGGGCTAAGGAAAAGCAATCGTGGACTGTGGATGACTGGATGAAAGTCATATTCAGTGATGAATCTCGAATCTGCATTGGGCAAGGTGATGATGCTGGAACTTTTGTTTGGTGCCGTTCCAATGAGATTTACAAAGATGACTGCCTGAAGAGAACATGTAAATTTCCACAGTCATTGATGATATGGGGCTGCATGTCAGGTAAAGGCACTGGGGAGATGGCTGTCATTACATCATCAATAAATGCACAAGTTTACGTTGATATTTTGGATACTTTTCTTATCCCATCAATTGAAAGGATGTTTGGGGATGATGAAATCATTTTTCAAGATGATAATGCATCTTGCCATAGAGCAAAAACTGTGAAAACATTCCTTGCAAAAAGACACATAGGGTCAATGTCATGGCCTGCAAATAGTCCGGATATTAATCCAATTGAAAATCTTTGGTGGATGTTGAAGAAAATGGTCCATGACAAGGCTCCAACCTGCAAAGCTGATCTGGCAACAGCAATCAGAGAAAGTTGGAGCCAGATTGATGAAGAGTACTGTTTGTCACTCATTAAGTCCATGCCTCAGAGACTGCAAGCTGTTATAAAAGCCAAAGGTGGTGCAACAAAATACTAGTGATGTGTTGGAGCATTCTTTTGTTTCTCATGATTCTAATTTTTTCCTCAGAATTGAGTGATTCCATACTTTTTCCCTCTGCTTGGTCTAAAAAAGTAACTGTTAATGACTGCCACAATTTTTTTTCCTGATTTCTTATAGTGTTTCTTAAAGCCTGAAAGTTGCCATTTGAAATGACTTTAGTTTTGTGTCATGTCTGTGATCTGCTTTTTTTTCTACAAAATTAAACAGCTGAATGAACATCCTCCGAGGCCGGTGATTCTATAATTTTTTCCAGGGGTTGTAATAACATGCTGGAAGGAACACTCTGAAGAACTCCTGCATCAGACCGGAGCACCCTCTATAGTAGGGGTAGAGCTGGAAGCTGATGGAGGATTATCACCAATTTCACTAGGATACGTCACTGAGGTAGTCAAATAACTCCACAGTGGCAAGGCCCCGGGGATTGATGAGATCCATCCAGAAATGCTGAAGGCTCTGGGTGTGGAGGGGCTGTCTTGTATGAAATGTCACTTCAACATTGCATTGAGGTCTGGGACAGTGCCTAAGAAGTGGCAAACTGGGTGGTGGTCCCCATATTTAAAAAAAGGGGGCCGGACAGTGTGTCAATTCACACTACTCAGCCTCTCTGGTAAAGTCTACTCCAGGGTGCTGGAAAGGAGAGTTCCACCAATAGACAAACCTCTGATTGAATAATGCGGGTTCCGTCCCGGATGTGGAACAACTGACCAGCTCTTCACTTTTACAAGGATCCCAGTGGGTGCCTCAGAGTATTCCTATTCAGTCTTCATGTGTTTTGTGGACTTGGAGAAGGCATATGATCAGGTACCCTGGGAGATACTGTGGGAGGTGCTGCGGGAGTATGGAGTGAGGGGGTCCCTTGTCAGGGCCATCCAATGTCTGTACTCACAAATCGAGAGCTGTGTTCGGGTGCTCGGCAGTGAGTCGGACTCATTTCCAGTGGGGGTTGGCCTCCGCCAGGGCTGCGCCTTGTCACCAGTCCTGTTTGTGATATTCATGGTCAGGATATCGAGGCGTACTTGGGTGGAGGAGGGTTTCCAGTTTGGTGGGCTCAGGGTCTCATCACTGCATTTTGCAGATGATGTGGTCCTGTTGGCTTCATTAGCCTGTGACCTACAATGCTCACTGGGTTGGTTCGCAGCCGAGTGTGAAGCAGCTGGGACAAAGATCAGTATCTGTAAATCTGAGGCCATGGTTCTCAGCAGGAAACTGATGGATTGCCTACTCCGGGTAGGGAATGCTGTCTTGCCCCAAGTGAAGGAGTTCAAGTACCTCGGGGTCTTGTTCACAAGTGAGGGGACAATGGAGATTGGCTGTGGAATCAGTGCAGCAGGGGTGGTATTGTATTCTCTCTATCGTACTGTTGTGACGAAAAGGGAGCTGAGCCAAAAGGTGAAGCTCTCGATCTACTGGTCAGTCTTCGTTCCTACTCTCACTTATGGTCATGAGGGTTGGGTCATGACCGAAAGAACTAGATCACAGGTGCAAGCGGCCAAAATGGGCTTCCTCAGGAGGGTGGCTGGTGTCTCCCTTAGAGATAGGGTGAGAAGTTTGGTCATCCGTAGGGAGCTTGGAGTAGAGTCGCTGCTCCTTCTCGTTGAAAGGAGCCAGCTGAGGTGGTTTGGGCATCTGGTAAGGTTGCCTCCTGGGTGCCTACCTAGGGATGTGTTCCAGGCACGTCTATCTGGGAGGGGACCCTGTGGAAGACCCAGGACTAGGTGGAGAGATTATATCGCCACACTGGCCTGGGAACACCTCAGAATCCCTCAGTCACAGGTGGTCAATATGGCATGGGAAAGAGAAGTCTGGTGTCCCCTGTTGGAGCTGTTGCCCCTGCGACCCGAACCCAGAAAAGCGGTTGAAGATGAGTGAGTGAGTGACAGATAACCGATAACTATTAGTATTGATTTGGACGCCATCACATCAGATTACACTGTCGGCTTCTGATAATCCAGTTTCACTTTAAGCGCCGCAGGGGCTGCTGGGTAAATTCAAGGATCACAAACACAAAGAACACACGAAAAATTAATAAATAAAAAATAAAACCCCAAACACTGTCATCATCTTTCAAAAGCAGTAAAAGAAGTGAGTATTAGAAGTCACAGTTTATCTCAGATACACTTTGTGTGTATATATATATATATATATATATATATATATATATATATATATATATATATATATATATATATATATATATATATATATATATATATATATATATATACACAAGGTCTGTCCAAAAAGTAATGGACCTGTTTATTTTTTTCAAAGACTATATGGATTTGAATCACATGTGATTGCTATGTCCAGCTCTGCTGCCATTTCTGTGGTAGTCACATGATGTCCCGGATCAACACAGCATTCAGTTTAGAAATGATCTGGTCGATCAAGCCTGTCGAATGGCCGCTCGGCGCGCCGCGTGCCCTCCGCCGCTGTGGGCCGTCTTTAAAAAGGTTTTAACAGTCCATAATCCGCGTGACGTCAACAGAATCTTCACCGATATCCAGCTGAATCTATCAAATGGTTTCCAACTGCCTGTCTCTAACAGTTTCTGAAAAAAATTTCATGGAGCAAAGCGACAGTCTCTCAGCAAGTTCTCAGACAAAAGAAATCCGACGGGAGGGGTGGACCAGTGCTCATTCAAAGCCTGCCCACAGGCGAATGACGCAACCGACAGGCGTGGAAAAACTCACGCATGCGCACGAAAGTTCAAGCTTGGCTGATGTAATCACACGATTCAAATCCATATAGTTTTTGAAAAAAATAAAAAGGTACGATACTTTTTGGACAGACCTTGTATATATATATAAAGATGTATGAAATAGCCATATCATAAAGAAATTATTCACCTCGCTTGCTCGGTCTGTACGGGAATATCAGACCAAGGTGTTGACAGACACCAAGAAAATCACCAACCTCTATTCCTGTACAGACCTCGCACTCAGTTATAATAATCCTTTACGTATTAGCAGGATTTTGAGCTTTGTTTACTTATTTGAACACACTGATATTATTTTGAACACAACTGTATGTATATTACATATATGTATATTAAATTTCTTGTCCAAGTGCAGAGGCATGTGTTGCAACTGGAATTGAAACCAACACCAATTCCTTGAAATAGCCATTCTGCATGAGTTTGACCTTATGAGGTCACCCAATGTCAAAGACCATGTGACCAATATAAGGGTGATATATGGCTTCATATGAGTATTTGGTGGTAACAGTAGGTGTATCTTTAACCAGTTTTGTGAAATAACCATTTAGGCCATGAGCCAAGGTAGGTTTTTGGTACCACCTTAGGAGAATAAAACACACTTACAATTCACAGCCTTCAGAAAACCTCTGGAATGAGCCCTACCTGGTTATTCCAAAATGATCAGAATGATTACTAAGGCTTCAGATCAGCGCCAAAACCACACACATGTAAAAAATGCATTCACGCGTAGATAGTCCCTGCATGCTCCCAAATGATCTCTGCTCGCGCGCAAAGGCCCTGCTCGAAGTTGATTTCTGCTCACATGCAGAGAATTCCTGCTCTCTCAATTGAAATTTATGGCACTATGGGGGTTGGATTATGGCACTATGGGGGAGGGAACCAGGCCGGCACTGGCTCTGCTGTGATTGGTCATCTCTGGAGAGCGAGGTTTGATTGACAGCCCTCCTCTCTGATGGGGAAGTCATTCAGAGACAACAGCGTTGTGATTATTGTCTCATTTCTGCTTAAAACGTCACTCCAGTCATCATCTATCTCAGCGACAGATCCCTGAAGCTTCTGTACAACAATCATGCTACTCCTCACATGCAGCAAATTTGCGCATGCGTGCAGAGATTATTTGCGAGTGCACAGTGAATATGTACGCGTGAACGCATTTTTTACGCAAATGTGGTTTTGGCGCTGATCTGACGCCATAGATAACACATGCGCTTATTTCATTTACACTGTCACGTTCCCCGGGGCAATTTGAAGTGGGTAGACGGAAATTCCCGGTCATTTTAGGTGAGTAGATGGCGTCTACCTGCGTTCCATGTAGACTACACCACTACATAGACAGTTTTGGTAGACAGGTAGTACGTAGACCGAAGTTCGCGGTAGTTCCGGCTGTTTTCACGGTTGAAAGGGGCGGAGCATTTCGCCGGTGTTTTGACCGCCGTACTAGCCGCAAATACGCGGATAAAACACCGCTAAATCCGCCGAATAAAGCGGCGTTTTGACGCCGTAGCATCCGGCACACGTCAGGCAACGGGGGTTAATACCCAGTTCTATCCTGCAGGTTAAGACGCGTGTGAGAACGGCGGTGCACTGCTGCCGCCGATAATGCCCTGTGTACCGCTAGATTTATCCAGGCAAATCCTGCGTTACTCCAGGAACTTTTGCATATAGGCACCGCCCCAGAGTATAATAGGCTGAAGCAGCAGGAATACATGCCTCTGTCACTGCAGGGGGAGGGAGATCATCAGCCTTTTCTTCTCCTTCCTTTTCCCCTCCTCATCGTGTTGCTCCGTCTCCACCACAGGGCTACCCTCTGCTTCTGAACCAGACCTCTTGGTAAGTCCTTGATGCTGCCAATTTTCTTTTAGGAGGCATACTGGAGCTTCTCTGCAAAAATATCTGGAGCTGGCCGCGAGTGAGAGGCCTGCATGCAGCGCGCTAGCATTTTTATATTGACCGCTGCCTATCAGCCGTTTGGAACGCCGTTAACCGGGAGGTGGTGTTTAGAACGGCGTACTGTCCGCTAGCGTTAACGTTTTGTCTGCCTCTGTCGCCGGTTAAAATGCCCTTGAGGATGCCGATGTGGGCTCTATCGCCATTTTACACACCATTGATTAGGGATACAACGCTGGCCACCAATTACGGTGGTGTAAACTGCGGCACTACAGGAAGGGGCAGGATGAAATGGCAATTAAAAAGTATCAAACGCCGTTGTTCGCGTTGTCTCCGTCATCACGTGAATTCTCCGGGAGCGCCCCCGGAATTATTCGACACGTTGAATAATTTTTTCGACGATTCCCGGTAAAGCTGGAACTAAGCCACGCCCCCTAGTGCCAGCGTTAACAATGGCTTGTGATCCTTAAGACGGCCAAAAACTCTTCCGGGACGCTTTCGGGAGCTCTTACCGTCTATGTGTAAATGGGGCTTATGGCTTGTTGATGACGTCATCATTTAGCGCAAAGCGTGATTGGCCGGTCGAGACAGGGAGCATTGTGGGTAGTGTAGTTCAGTTTCACTTTGGACATTACAGTGACTTGTCCACTCAACATAAAAACAAAACAGACTAATTTTAACATTATTTATCTTATTTCTTTGTGGCTGTAATTTAATCGCCAAGACTCGGTGAGGGAGAGGAGCTCTCATGGCGCAGCTGTGTGTACAGAAGGAGGGACTTTTCTTCATGTTTACACTGTTTTGGATTTAAAAAAAAGGATGCTTTATGTGGATTATTTATTCATATGAATCACACTGAAACTAACAGGTAAGAAATTATATTTACTACGTGTATTTTACTCTGCTAATCAATGCATTAATGGACATATTTCTCTTGCTTGCCTCTACTGGTGGTTGGCTCTCACTGCGGTATTGTATCACTTCCTGTTCCGGAGCACAGCGGTGTTTTGCTGTATCTGTTAGCTGTTTAATCTGCGTAGTTAGATTGATCTAGTTAACTAGATAATGATTTGTTTCCCAGTGTAATCTTCATGTGCCTTAACTAAAGCACTCCCTCTGCTGAATCACCTCTAAATTATTTACACATTATTCACTTTGTGTGTTTTTAGGAATCCGCTAGTTTAGCACAGCTACTAGCTCTTAGCCGATTTAGCATGACGGCTTCTCCTGTCTCTCCCGCACTTTTCTGCTCTGGGTGTGAAATGTTTAGTTATTCCTCAGCCTCCTTTAGCAGTAATGGTACTTGTAATAAGTGTAGCTTATTCGTAGCTTTGGAGGCCAGGCTGGGCGAATTGGAGACTTGGCTCCACACCGTGGAAAATTCTACAGCTAGCCAGGCCCCTGTAGTCGGTGTGGACCAAGGTAGCTTAGCCGCCGTTAGTTCCCTTCCAGCAGATCCCGAGCAGCCGGGAAAGCAGGCCTACTGGGTGACTGTGAGGAGGAAGCATAGCCCTAAACAGAAGCCCCGTGTACACCGCCAACCCGTTCACATTTCTAACCGTTTTTTTCCCCACTCGGCGACACACCCACCAAGGATCAAACTCTGGTTATTGGCGACTCTGGTTTGAGAAATGTGAAGTTAGTGACACCAGCAACCACAGTCAATTGTCTTCCGGGGGCCAGAGCAGGCGACATTGAAGGAACTTTGAAACTGCTGGCTAAGGCTAAGCGTAAATTTGGTAAGATTGTAATTCACGTCGGCAGTAATGACACCCGGTTACGCCAATCAGAGGTCACTAAAATTAACATTGAATCGGTGTGTAACTTTGCAAAAACAATGTCGGACTCTGTAGTTTTCTCTGGGCCCCTCCCCAATCAGACCGGGAGTGACATGTTTAGCCGCATGTTCTCCTTGAATTGCTGGCTGTCTGAGTGGTGTCCAAAAAATGAGGTGGGCTTCATAGATAATTGGCAAAGCTTCTGGGGAAAACCTGGTCTTGTTAGGAGAGACGGCATCCATCCCACTTTGGATGGAGCAGCTCTCATTTCTAGAAATCTGGCCAATTTTCTTAAATCCTCCAAACCGTGACTATCCAGGGTTGGGACCAGCAAGCAGAGTTGTAGTCTTACACACCTCTCTGCAGCTTCTCTCCCCCTGCCATTCCCTCATTACCCCATCCCCGTAGAGACGGTGCCTGCTCCCAGACCACCAATAACCAGTAAAAATCTATTTAAGCATAAAAATTCAAAAAGAAAAAATAATATAGCACCTTCAACTGCACCACAGACTAAAACAGTTAAATGTGGTCTATTAAACATTAGGTCTCTCTCTTCTAAGTCCCTGTTAGTAAATGATATAATAATTGATCAACATATTGATTTATTCTGCCTTACAGAAACCTGGTTACAGCAGGATGAATATGTTAGTTTAAATGAGTCAACACCCCCGAGTCACACTAACTGCCAGAATGGTCGTAGCACGGGCCGAGGTGGAGGATTAGCAGCAATCTTCCATTCCAGCTTATAAATTAATCAAAAACCCAGACAGAGCTTTAATTTATTTGAAAGCTTGACTCTTAGTCTTGTCCATCCAAATTGGAAGTCCCAAAAACCAGTTTTATTTGTTATTATCTATCGTCCACCTGGTCGTTACTGTGAGTTTCTCTGTGAATTTTCAGACCTTTTGTCTGACTTAGTGCTTAGCTCAGATAAGATAATTATAGTGGGCGATTTTAACATCCACACAGATGCTGAGAATGACAGCCTCAACACTGCATTTAATCTATTATTAGACTCAATTGGCTTTGATCAAAATGTAAATGAGTCCACCCACCACTTTAATCATATCTTAGATCTTGTTCTGACTTATGGCATGGAAATTGAAGACTTAACAGTATTCCCTGAAAACTCCCTTTTGTCTGATCATTTCTTAATAACATTTACATTTACTCTGATGGACTACCCAGCAGTGGGGAATAAGTTTCATCCTCATTGAAGACATCTTTGGATGCTGTAGCTCCTCTGAAAAAGAGAGCTTTAAATCAGAAGTGCCTGACTCCGTGGTATAACTCACAAACTCGCAGCTTAAAGCAGATAACCCGTAAGTTGGAGAGGAAATGGCGTCTCACTAATTTAGAAGATCTGTTGCTGTATAAAAAAGCCCTCCATAAAGCTAGAACATCTTACTATTCATCACTAATTGAAGAAAATAAGAACAACCCCAGGTTTCTTTTCAGCACTGTAGCCAGGCTGACAAAGAGTCAGAGCTCTATTGAGCCGAGTATTCCTTTAACTTTAACTAGTAATGACTTCATGACTTTCTTTGCTAATAAAATTTTAACTATTAGAGAAAAAATTACTCATAACCATCCCAAAGACATATCGTTATTTTTGGCTGCTTTCAGTGATGCCGGTATTTGGTTAGACGCTTTCTCTCCGATTGTTCTGACTTATTTTCATTAGTTACTTCCTCCAAACCATCAACATGTCTATTAGACCCCATTCCTACCAGGCTGCTCAAGGAAGCCCTACCATTAATTAATGCTTCGATCTTAAATATGATCAATCTATCTTTATTAGTTGGCTATGTACTACAGGCTTTTAAGGTGGCAGTAATTAAACTATTACTTAAAAAGCCATCACTTGACCCAGCTATCTTAGCTAATTATAGGCCAATCTCCAACCTTCCTTTTCTCTCAAAAATTCTTGAAAGGGTAGTTGTAAAACAGCTAACTGATCATCTGCAGAGGAATGGTCTATTTGAAGAGTTTCAGTCAGGTTTTAGAATTCATCATAGTACAGAAACAGCATTAGTGAAGGTTACAAATGATCTTCTTATGGCCTCAGACAGTGGACTCATCTCTGTGCTTGTTCTGTTAGACCTCAGTGCTGCTTTTGATACTGTTGACCATAAAATTTTATTACAGAGATTAGAGCATGCCATAGGTATTAAAGGCACTGCGCTGCGGTGGTTTGAATCATATTTATCTAATAGATTACAATTTGTTCATGTAAATGGGGGATCTTCTTCACAGACTAAGGTTAATTATGGAGTTCCACAAGGTTCTGTGCTAGGACCAATTTTATTCACTTTATACGTTTCCCTTAGGCAGTATTTTTAGACGGCATTGCTTACATTTCCATTGTTACACAGATGATCAATCAATCAATCAATCAATTTTTTTTATATAGCGCCAAATCACAACAAACAGTTGCCCCAAGGCGCTTTATATTGTAAGGCAAGGCCATACAATAATTATGTAAAACCCCAACGGTCAAAACGACCCCCTGTGAGCAAGCACTTGGCTACAGTGGGAAGGAAAAACTCCCTTTTAACAGGAAGAAACCTCCAGCAGAACCAGGCTCAGGGAGGGGCAGTCTTCTTCTTTTATTTCCTCTAGGCTGGACTATTGTAATTCATTATTATCAGGTTGTCCTAAAAGTTCCCTAAAAAGCCTTCAGTTAATTCAAAATGCTGCAGCTAGAGTACTGACGGGGACTGGAAGGAGAGAGCATATCTCACCCATATGCATTTGCTCTCTATGCACCACTCTGCATTTAATCATTAGTGATCGATCTCTGCTCCCCTCCACAGCATGTCTTTTTCCTGGTTCTCTCCCTCAGCCCCAACCAGTCCCAGCAGAAGACTGCCCCTCCCTGAGCCTGGTTCTGCTGGAGGTTTCTTCCTGTTAAAAGGGAGTTTTTCCTTCCCACTGTAGCCAAGTGCTTGCTCACAGGGGGTCGTTTTGACCGTTGGGGTTTTACATAATTATTGTATGGCCTTGTCTTACAATATAAAGCGCCTTGGGGCAACTGTTTGTTGTGATTTGGCGCTATATAAAAAAAATTGATTGATTGATTGATTCTGCTGGGACTGGTTGGGGCTGAGGGAGAGAACCAGGAAAAAGACATGCTGTGGAGGGGAGCAGAGATCGATCACTAATGATTAAATGCAGAGTGGTGCATTTAAGAGAAAGAAACAGTGCATCATGGGAACCCCCCAGCAGTCTACGTCTATAGCAGCATAACTAAGGGATGGTTCAGGGTCACCTGATCCAGCCCTAACTATAAGCTTTAGCAAAAAGGAAAGTTTTAAGCCTAATCTTAAAAGTAGAGAGGGTGTCTGTCTCCCTGATCTGAATTGGGAGCTGGTTCCACAGGAGAGGAGCCTGAAAGCTGAAGGCTCTGCCTCCCATTCTACTCTTACAAACCCTAGGAACTACAAGTAAGCCTGCAGTCTGAGAGCGAAGCGCTCTATTGGGGTGATATGGTACTACGAGGTCCCTAAGAAAGATGGGACCTGATTATTCAAAACCTTATAAGTAAGAAGAAGAATTTTAAATTCTATTCTAGAATTAACAGGAAGCCAATGAAGAGAGGCCAATATGGGTGAGATATGCTCTCTCCTTCTAGTCCCCGTCAGTACTCTAGCTGCAGCATTTTGAATTAACTGAAGGCTTTTTAGGGAACTTTTAGGACAACCTGATAATAATGAATTACAATAGTCCAGCCTAGAGGAAATAAATGCATGAATTAGTTTTTCAGCATCACTCTGAGACAAGACCTTTCTGATTTTAGAGATATTGCGTAAATGCAAAAAAGCAGTCCTACATATTTGTTTAATATACGCTTTGAATGACATATCCTGATCAAAAATGACTCCAAGATTTCTCACAGTATTACTAGAGGTCAGGGTAATGCCATCCAGAGTAAGGATCTGGTTAGACACCATGTTTCTAAGATTTGTGGGGCCAAGTACAATAACTTCAGTTTTATCTGAGTTTAAAAGCAGGAAATTAGAGGTCATCCATGTCTTTATGTCTGTAAGACAATCCTGCAGTTTAGCTAATTGGTGTGTGTCCTCTGGCTTCATGGATAGATAAAGCTGGGTATCATCTGCGTAACAATGAAAATTTAAGTAATACCGTCTAATAATACTGCCTAAGGGAAGCATGTATAAAGTGAATAAAATTGGTCCTAGCACAGAACCTTGTGGAACTCCATAATTAACTTTAGTCTGTGAAGAAGATTCCCCATTTACATGAACAAATTGTAATCTATTAGACAAATATGATTCAAACCACCGCAGCGCAGTGCCTTTAATACCTATGGCATGCTCTAATCTCTGTAATAAAATTTTATGGTCAACAGTATCAAAAGCAGCACTGAGGTCTAACAGAACAAGCACAGAGATGAGTCCACTGTCCGAGGCCATAAGAAGATCATTTGTAACCTTCACTAATGCTGTTTCTGTACTATGATGAATTCTAAAACCTGACTGAAACTCTTCAAATAGACCATTCCTCTGCAGATGATCAGTTAGCTGTTTTACAACTACCCTTTCAAGAATTTTTGAGAGAAAAGGAAGGTTGGAGATTGGCCTATAATTAGCTAAGATAGCTGGGTCAAGTGATGGCTTTTTAAGTAATGGTTTAATTACTGCCACCTTAAAAGCCTGTGGTACATAGCCAACTAACAAAGATAGATTGATCATATTTAAGATCGAAGCATTAAATAATGGTAGGGCTTCCTTGAGCAGCCTGGTAGGAATGGGGTCTAATAAACATGTTGATGGTTTGGATGAAGTAACTAATGAAAATAACTCAGACAGAACAATCGGAGAGAAAGAGTCTAACCAAATACCGGCATCACTGAAAGCAGCCAAAGATAACGATACGTCTTTGGGATGGTTATGAGTAATTTTTTCTCTAATAGTTAAAATTTTGTTAGCAAAGAAAGTCATGAAGTCATTACTAGTTAAAGTTAATGGAATACTGAGCTCAATAGAGCTCTGACTCTTTGTCAGCCTGGCTACAGTGCTGAAAAGAAACCTGGGATTGTTCTTATTTTCTTCAATTAGTGATGAGTAGAAAGATGTCCTAGCTTTACAGAGGGCTTTTTTATAGAGCAACAGACTCTTTTTCCAGGGTAAGTGAAGATCTTCTAAATTAGTGAGATGCCATTTCCTCTCCAACTTACGGGTTATCTGCTTTAAGCTACGAGTTTGTGAGTTATACCACGGAGTCAGGCACTTCTGATTTAAAGCTCTCTTTTTTAGAGGAGCTACAGCATCCAAAGTTGTCTTCAATGAGGATGTAAAACTATTGATGAGATACTCTATCTCACTTACAGAGTTTAGGTAGCTACTCTGCACTGTGTTGGTATATGGCATTAGAGAACATAAAGAAGGAATCATATCCTTAAACCTAGTTACAGCGCTTTCTGAAAGACTTCTAGTGTAATGAAACTTATTCCCCACTGCTGGGTAGTCCATCAGAGTAAATGTAAATGTTATTAAGAAATGGTCAGACAGAAGGGAGTTTTCAGGGAATACTGTTAAGTCTTCTATTTCCATACCATAAGTCAGAACAAGATCTAAGATATGATTAAAGTGGTGGGTGGACTCATTTACTTTTTGAGCAAAGCCAATAGAGTCTAATAATAGATTAAATGCAGTGTTGAGGCTGTCATTCTCAGCATCTGTGTGGATGTTAAAATCGCCCACTATAATTATCTTATCTGAGCTAAGCACTAAGTCAGACAAAAGGTCTGAAAATTCACAGAGAAACTCACAGTAACGACCAGGTGGACGATAGATAATAACAAATAAAACTGTTTTTTGGGACTTCCAATTTGGATGGACAAGACTAAGAGTCAAGCTTTCAAATGAATTAAAGCTCTGTCTGGGTTTTTGATTAATTAATAAGCTGGAATGGAAGATTGCTGCTAATCCTCCACCCCGGCCCGTGCTACGAGCATTCTGACAGTTAGTGTGACTCAGGGGTGTTGACTCATTTAAACTAACATATTCATCCTGCTGTAACCAGGTTTCTGTAAGGCAGAATAAATCAATATGTTGATCAATTATTATATCATTTACCAACAGGGACTTAGAAGAGAGAGACCTAATGTTTAATAGACCACATTTAACTGTTTTAGTCTGTGGTGCAGTTGAAGGTGCTATATTATTTTTTCTTTTTGAATTTTTATGCTTAAATAGATTTTTGCTGGTTATTTGTAGTCTGGGAGCAGGCACCGTCTCTACGGGGATGGGGTAATGAGGGGATGGCAGGGGGAGAGAAGCTGGAGAGAGGTGTGTAAGACTACAACTCTGCTTCCTGGTCCCAACCCTGGATAGTCACGGTTTGGAGGATTTAAGAAAATTGGCCAGATTTCTAGAAATGAGAGCTGCTCCATCCAAACTGGGATCTATGCCGTCTCTCCTAACAAGACCAGGTTTTCCCCAGAAGCTTTGCCAATTATTTATGAAGCCCACCTCATTTTTTGGACACCACTCAGACAGCCAGCAATTCAAGGAGAACATGCGGCTAAACATGTCACTCCCGGTCTGATTGGGGAGCGGCCCAGAGAAAACTACAGAGTCCGACATTGTTTTTGCAAAGTTACACACCAATTTAATGTTAATTTTAGTGACCTCCGATTGACGTAACCGGGTGTCATTACTACCGACGTGAATTACAATATTACCAAATTTACGCTTAGCCTTAGTTTCAAATTTCCTTCAATGTCGCCTGCTCTGGCCCCCGGAAGACAATTGACTATGGTTGCTGGTGTCGCTAACTTCACATTTTGCAAAACAGAGTCGCCAATAACCAGAGTTTGATCCTCGGCAGGTGTGTCGCCGAGTGGGGAAAAACGGTTAGAGATGTGAACGGGTTGGCGGTGTACACGGGGCTTCTGTTTAGAACTACGCTTCCTCCTCACAGTCACCCAGTCGGCCTGCTTTCCCGGCTGCTCGGGATCTGCCAGGGGGTAACTAATGGCGTCTAAGCTACCTTGGTCCGCACCGACTACAGGGGCCTGGCTAGCTGTAGAATTTTCCACGGTGCGGAGCCGAGTCTCCAATTCGCCCAGCCTGGCCTCCAAAGCTACGAATAAGCTACACTTATTACAAGTACCATTACTGCTAAAGGAGGCCGAGGAATAACTAAACATTTCACAGCCAGAGCAGAAAAGTGCGGGAGAGACAGGAGAAGCCGCCATGCTAAATCGGCTAAGAGCTAGTAGCTACGCTAAGCTAGCGGATTCCTAAAAACACGCAAAGTGAATAATGTGTAAATAATTTAGAGGTAATTCAGCAGAAGGAGTGCTTTAGTTAAGGCACGTAAAGATTACACTGGGAAACAAATCGTAATCTAGATAACTAGATCAATCTAACTGCGCAGATTAAACATCTAACAGATACAGCAAAACACCGCTGTGCTCCGGAACAGGAAGTGATACAATACCCAGCTTTTTTCTATCCATGAAGCCAGAGGACACACACCAATTAGCTAAACTGCAGGATTGTCTTACAGACATAAAGACATGGATGACCTCTAATTTCCTGCTTTTAAACTCAGATAAAACTGAAGTTATTGTACTTGGCCCCACAAATCTTAGAAACATGGTGTCTAACCAGATCCTTACTCTGGATGGCATTACCCTAAGGTTTTGAATAATCAGGTCCCATCTTATCTTAGGGACCTCATTGTACCATATCACCCCAATAGACCGCTTCGCTCTCAGACTGCAGGCTTACTTGTAGTTCCTAGGGTTTGTAAGAGTAGAATGGGAGGCAGAGCCTTCAGCTTTCAGGCTCCTCTCCTGTGGAACCAGCTCCCAATTCGGATAAGGGAGACAGACACCCTCTCTACTTTTAAGATTAGGCTTAAAACTTTCCTTTTTGCTAAATCTTATAGTTATGGCTGGATCAGGTGACCCTAAACCATCCCTTAGTAAATGCTGCTATAGACTTAGACTGCTGGGGGGTTCCCATGATGCACTGAGTGTTTCTTTCTCTTTTTGCTCTGTATGCACTTCACTGCATTTAATCATTAGTGATTGATCTCTGCTCCCCTCCACAGCATGTCTTTTTTCTGGTTCTCTCACTCAGCCCCAACCAGTCCCAGCAGAAGACTGCCCCTCCCTGAGCCTGGTTCTGCTGGAGGTTTCTTCCTGTTAAAAGGGAGTTTTTCCTTCCCACTGTTGCCAAGTGCTTGCTCACAGGGGGTCGTTTTGACCATTGGTGTTTTTACGTAATTATTGTATGGCCTTGCCTTACAATATAAGGCACCTTGGGACAACTGTTTGTTGTGATTTGGCGCTATATAAATAAAATTGATTTGATTTGATTTGATATTTCAGTTGTTTAAGCTGCAGGGTTCAAAGCATGTGAAAAAAGCGGTGTTTGTATATATATATATATATATATATATATATATATATATATATATATATATATATATATATATATATATATATAAAGTGTATCTAATACCGAGATAAACTGTGACTTCTAATACTGTGTTTTACTGCTTTTGAATGATGATGACTGTGTTTGTGGTTTTATTTTTTATTTATTAATTTTTCATGTGTTCTTTGTGTTTGTGATCCTTGAATTTACCCAGCAGCCCCTGCGGCACTTATAGTGAACTGGTTTATCAGAAGCCGACAGTGTAATCTGATGTGGCCGCGTCCAAATCAATACTAATAGTTATCGGTTATCTGTCACTCACTCACTCATCTTCAACCGCTTTTCTGGGTTTGGGTCGCGGGGTCAACAGCTCCAACAGGGGACACCAGACTTCCCTTTCCCATGCCACATTGACCACCTCTGACTGAGGGATTTTGAGGTGTATCTAAGTCCTGCGTCTTCCCCAGGGTCCCGTCCCAGATAGACGTGCCTGGAACACATCCCTAGGTAGGTAGACCGCATTCCCTACCTGGAGAAGGCAATCCATCGGTTTCCTGCTGAGAAACATGGCCTCAGATTTAGAGATACTGATCCTTGTCCCAGCTGCTTCACACTCGGCTCCGAACTGATCCAGTGAGCGTTGTAGGTCACAGGCTAATGAAGCCAACAGGACCACATCATCTGCAAAATGCAATGATGAGACCCTGAGCCCAGCAAACTGGAAACCCTCCTCCTCCCGACTACGCCTTGATATCCTGACCATGAATATCACAAACAGGACTGGTGACAAGGCGCAGCCCTGGCGGAGGCCAACCCCCCCTGAAAATGAGTCCGACTCACTGCCGAGCACCTGAACACAGCTCTTGCTTTGTGAGTACAGAGATTGGATGGCCCTGACAAGGGACCCCCTCACTCCATACTCCCGCAGCACCTCCCACAGACTGAATAGGAATACTCTGAGGCACACTCCGGGATCCTTGTAAAAGTGAAGAGCTGGTCAGTTGTTCCACATCCGGGACGGAACCCGCATTATTCAATCAGAGGTTTGTCTATTGGTGGAACCCTCCTTGGAGTAGACTTTACCAGAGAGACTTTACCAGAGAGGCTGAGTAGTGTGAATTGACACACACTGTCTGGTTCCCTTTTTTAAATATGGGGACCACCACCCCAGTTTGCCACTTCTTAGGCACTGTCCCAGACCTCAATGCAATGTTGAAGTGACATTTCATACAAGACAGCCCCTCCACACCCAGAGCCTTCAGCATTTCTGGATGGATCTCATCAACCCCCGGGGCCTTGCCACTGTGGAGTCATTTGACTACCTCAGTGACGTATCCTAGTGAAATTGTTGATAATCCTCCATCAGCTTCCAGCTCTACGCCTACTATAGAGGGTGCTCCGGCCTGATGCAGGAGTTCTTCAGAGTGTTCCTCCCAGCATGTTATTACATGATTGATTATTTCATCAATTTATGTGGATGTTGTTCTCTTAGGGCCCTGTCACACCTTGAGGATTTATCCAGCATACGCTGACAGCCCCATTTCCACCGAGTGGTCCAGGTCGGTATAGTACGGTATGGTACAGATCGGAACAGTTAAGTCTGGCTTGTTTTGCATTTCCACCACCAGCAGAACCCTTTTGTCTGGCAAGCGGTGCACATATATATTGACAAGCACATCATCGAGCACGCATACACTGTCACGCAGCCTGTCCCCTTCACACGGAGAGGAAACAGAGTAATTTAACATTTTTTAAAATTTACTTTTATTTTTGTCTTGGTGGATCATGGCATTTACTGTATTTTCATCACATGCAGAATGCTGAAGAATCGACTGATATCTGTGGTGAACGCTGAAGTAAATGAAAGAGACATTGTGACTGTTTCACCTTTAAAATAAGTTAATTGTCTTCTTGTGGCACAAAGCACCAATGGCCTCTGGTTCAGGCTGAGAGACAAAACACAGATGTTCTTCTTTTAAAACACTATGTTTCTTCAGCATAAAAGTAAAAACACTAAAGTATTTTCAGACATTGTTTTCCAAAATAAGGACACTTTCTGTAGATAGGTTTTCATCAGTTCGTGATGATGAATCCAACTGAAATGAACAGGTAATACTAAGACTTTATATTTACTCCAAATGGTTTTAATATTTGTAACAGTCCAACTTATGGTCCACAACATATCAGCCATATGCTGACATATGTTGAGGGCACCCAAAATATTTTGCCATATTTGCCGTATTGTGACATATGTCAGCATGCTTCATCGTGCTCTTAACTTATAGAAAACTTACCCATAACTTAGATGTAGACCTGCATATGCCAATGTTTTAATATGATCGGCATACACTATAATAATAAACACAACACTCCCACTCGCTGTTCGCTCACTGGGTAAAATATTTTCAATGGCAGCTTCTCATTTTACATAAACATTATTTGCCAAACATTTTAAGTGCAAAACTTTTTAACCTTTGTTTAGTGGTTGGTTTTGTCAAAACATCAGCAATGAACGCTGGCGCGCTTTGGCTGCTGCTGCTCGGTGGATTTTAACGTTTAGAGATAGCACGTCTTCAAACTGGATGCTCAGCGTTATGATCCACATTGCATGGGTCTTCGCGACATTTTACTTCCTCTCTGGCATTCCTCATCAGAATCCTCCTGGCTCGACCATGGCCCGAAGGCTCTTCCTCTCCGAAGCAATCGCTAGCTTCACGCTAGCTCCACTCAGGATGCCGCTCCAGTACTCTGCCTCGACTCTCCGTGGCCTCAACAACCGCTGCCGCCCGCTCTGTGCTGCATCTCTCCAACAGCTCGGACTGCTCCGCACCTCCCGTCCTCCACATCGTGGCTCTGGTCATATGTTTTCTTTTCACATATCATCTGCAAACGCTATACCTTCACTTTGGTCTCACCGCTCGCCCACTTCTGGGTTACATCATCACAACAAACCACACGTGAAGCAGACCAATCTCCGTCCTCTCGCTCGCTGCTCCCATCACACAGACTCACGCCACTTGAAACTGTCTCTCCTCAATACCCGCTCTCTCACAAACAAGGGCCTCATCCTAAATGAATTCATCATGGACAATAAACTGGATTTCCTCTGTTTAACTGAAACCTGGCACAAACCCCTGGATTACTTTTCCCTAAATATAGTGACACCCCCTGGATTCACTTACATTGAAAACCCCCGTTCTGAAGGGCGGAGCGGAGGCACGGCAGTTATTTTCAACAAGGACATTAAAGTCACTCCCATATCACTCCCAATTTTTCATTCTTTTGACCATATTGCTTTTAAATTTTCTGGTCCCTCACCTCTGGTCACTGTTGTAATTTACTGTCCCCCAAAGCCCAACCCCTCCTTTCTCTCAGAACTCACTGACCTCCTGACCCAAATAAGTGCCAGCTCATCATCCATCCTTCTGCTTGGTGACTTTAATTTTCATGTCGACAATATCAATTCCAAATCTGCCACTGAATTCCTGGACCTTCTCAACTGCTTCAACAACACTCAACTAGTAAACTTTCCCACTCATTCTCAAGGCCATATCCTGGGTCTAGTATGCTCTACCGGTGTCACAATCCATAACCTTGCAAGCCATAACCTGCACATTTCAGTTCACCTTGCCATCACATTTAACATTAATATTTCCCTTACTGTCACCAAAACAAAACGTACAATAGTTTTCCGTAATCTCAAATCTATCAACCCTGCTGCTCTTTCCTCTGTCCTCACAACTAAATTATCCACCTCCCCTCCTCCATCATCTGAAAATCCTTCTGAACTGGTCACCCACTATAATAATACTCTTTCCTCCTGCCTTGAAGAACTTGCCCCAACTAAAACCAAAATAGTCTCCTTCACTCACACTGCCCCCTGGTACACCCCCGACCTCCATAAAATGAAATCCCGCAAGCGCCAGCTTGAGAGACTGTACAAAAAATCTGGTTTGACTGTTCATCTACAAATGCACAAAGATCACCTGCAACAATACAAAGATGCCCTTAATTCTTCCCTGTCTAATTACTACTCCAGTCTCATCCACTCTGGTTCCAGTAACCCCAAATCTCTATTCTCTACCATTAACACACTCCTTAAACCCAATAACAACATTTCATCCTTCACTACCACCAAATGTAATAGCTTTCAATCCTTTTTTCAGTCCAAAATTGACTCCATTTACAGTTCCCTCAACCTTTCTTCTGTTCCCACTCCCCCTCCAGACCCTCCTCCCCTCAGTCCCAAACATCAGCTTTCAGATTTCAAACAAATCTCCCCTGTTCAGCTTACAAAAATACTATCTGGCATTAAAATCCCCACTTGCTCCCTGGATCCCATCCCCTCCCCCCCTCATTAAAACCTGTCTCCCCATAATTTCTCCACTGATCACAAAGATCATAAACTCCTCACTGTCCTCTGGTTCTGTTCCACAGTCTCTCAAGCTGGCAGCTATCATGCTCATTCTCAAAAAACCTGGTCTTGACCCCGATAACGTCATCAATTTTCGGCCCATATCCAACCTTCCCTTTCTGTCTAAAATCCTAGAATGGGTCATTGCTGATCAGCTCCAAACCTACCTCAGTTCCGTTAGTCTATTTGAACCTTTCCAATCCGGCTTCCGTCCAAAACACAGTACTGAAACAACTCTTCTCAAATCACCAATGATCTCCTCCTCTCCTCTGACTCTGGCCATCTCAATATTCTCATTCTCCTGGACCTCACCGCTGCCTTTGACACCATCAGCCACTCCATCCTCCTGTCTCGCCTCAAGACCTCCCTCAACATCACCAGCTCCGCCCTCTCCTGGCTTCAATCATACTTCACAAACCAGCAACAGTTCATCCACGTTAACCGCTGCTCTTCCTCCATAGCCCCCCTATCTCAAGGTGTTCCCCAGGGTTCGGTACTTGGTCCTCTCCTCTTCATTCTCTACATCCTCCCTCTCGGAAGTATCATCCGTCATCAGTGTCTCCACTTCCACTCCACATCCATAAACCCTAACATTCACTCCACCCTCACCCACTGCCTGTCTGAGTTAAAAACTTGGATGCAACACAATTTCTTGAAATTAAACACTGACAAAACAGACATCATTATCATCGGCCCTAAAAACATAACAAAATCAACCCATTTTTCACTCTGTTTTGACAACACTACACTCACTCCATCCCCCCTTGTCCGCAATCTTGGAATCCTTCTCGACCCCACCCTCTCATTTGACCCACACATTAAACAAATAACCCGGACTGCATTCTTCCATTTGAAAAATATCGCACGTCTCCGTTCATCCCTCACTTTCTCCGCTGCTGAAACCCTTATACATGCTTTTATCACATCCAGAATCGACTATTGCAATAGCATCCTCTATGGTTTACCTTCCAAAATACTCAACAAACTACAGTATATACAAAACTCTGCTGCCCGTCTCCTCACCCACACCCGCACTCGAGAACACATCACCCCCGTCCTACAAAACCTCCACTGGCTCCCCATCACTCAACGCATTCACTTCAAAATCCTCCTCATCACTTTCAAAGCCCTCCATAACCTGGCCCCCACATATCTCACTGACCTCCTCCACTGCCACACTCCATCACGCTCTCTCCGCTCCTCCGACACAAACCTTTTGTCCTTTCCCTGTAGGACCAGGCTCCGAACCTGGGGAGACAGAGCCTTCTCCATCGCTGCCCCTACCCTCTGGAACTCTCTGCCCCAACCACTCCGTGCTTGCCCCGACCTCCCCTCCTTCAAGAAAGAACTCAAAACCCACCTGTTTAAGTTAGCTTTTAATGTACAGCCCTGATTTTTAATGTTTTTTTCTTAGCATTTTTAGCTTTTTCTTTTGGTTTGTAAAGTGTCTTGGAGTGTCCAGAAAAGCGCTATACAAATAAAATGTATTATTATTTTTATTATTTATTACACTTGCTAAATCGTCATGGTGTGACATGGCTGTTACAACCTCTTGAGTAATTCTGTGAAAAAAATAAAATAAATAACAGCAAGAGCAATCTGAGATTTCTGACATCTGCCATCCAGATCTGGATCATCCCCAAAACTCAGTGGAGTCTTCCATGCCTTAACATTTATCTGTTTTACAATTGTGAGAATCCCTGAAGTAGTTTTGACATAATCCTTCAAAGCGTCTATAAAGTTAAATCTTGATCCAGAATCTGGATCCAGAGCCAAATCATCTCCAAAATTCACTGGAGTCTTCCATTTGTTGAGAATCTGTGAAGGTTTTTTTTTTTTAACATAATCCTTCAAACCATACTTGGAGTGAAATCTTGATCCAGAATCCAGATCTGGATCACCTCCAAAATTTAAGGGATTCTTCCATTGCCTAAAAAATTTTCATCAAAATCCATGCAGTAGTTTTGATATAATCCTGCTAAAAGACAGACAAATAAATAAACAAATGATTTTATTATATCCTTCATGGACACAATAAAGACGTTACTTCTTTGGCTTGAAGGTAGGCATGTCTTGGTTTATTGCTGGAAATGTAATGGTCCATTTCTTTCCAGGCCAACAGATTTTGTTTGGGATTACATAAAGCCGAAACATGCAAATGAGTAATAGAAAAGAAAAAAAAGAAAAATACCTGAACACACATCTAGCAGTACATTGTTTAACTCTAGTATTGATTTTTTTTGTAATGATTGCTGATATTTTCATGAGCACCTCCTCTATAAAACATACTTTTTTCCTGTTATTTAGTTCTTTTCTTTCCTCCTTACCATCTTATTTGCTATTGTTGCTGTCAGTGCCAATGTTTTTGTTGTAATTTGCCACTGTCACCGTTATCATCACTGCCATTGTTTGTGTATAGTTTCATTTGTGTGTTAAAAAACTTATTAATTCATATACCTCATGTACAACTTCAGTCTGTTTCTCTGTATCAAACATTTTTTTTTTCTTATTGCACATTTTATTTTACTTTACTTGCACATTTTATTTGTCCATTTTTACTGTGAATTATTCAGCATTTAGTGAATATTTTATACATTCCATACAGAAAGAACTCAAACCAAAGTCAAATTCCTTATATTCTTGTGGATACTTGGCGAATAAAGGCTATTCTGATTCTGATATCTCTGAAGATGAGCAGGATGTTTTGGGTGCTGTCATTGTCATTGTCACTGTCACACCTCCTGGAAAGATGTTATTATCTGCCTTCAACCAAACTGCAAAATAGCTTGTGTCATCATGTTTTTTTTTTTCTTTCTTTCTCTGTAAATTCTTCATAAGATGACGTCCCAGCATGCACTTGATGTTCATATGATGTCATGTTTTGGGGAGGATTTCGTCATGTCAGTATTGACGTTATCTAAATGGCACAAAAAAAAAACATCACACATTGATGTCAAAGTGTGTCATCTGGATGACATGTGATGTCATTTGAGGGTCATTTTATAGATCATGCTGGGACATCGATATATGACATTCAGCAGATATTATGCAGACATTGTAAGAGTGGTTGGTTGTCATGTATTTTTTCAGCAAATGAAAGGATAGGACATGGAGAAATGTAGTCTACAGTGTCTCATTCCTGTAGGAAAAAAAATGTAATTCATTTACAGGAATATTGTAGATAAGTCAGTTGGGTATGATATTCTTTAAGAGAGATACATGAACATCAATTTATTTGGTCTTCAAATAGTCATATACAGGGTTTTTTGTTGTTGTTGTTTTTTTGTTTTGTTTTTTTTAACCAGAGGCCAAAACATGGCCACTATTGCAAAGACTTTGCGTTCATCCATCCGTCTGTCTTTCTGTGCTCAGCATAAGTCCAGTCCTATTACTGCCAGGGTATTCAAATTCACAGGGAGTATTCTTGGGACACAGACCTTGTACAAGTTCAAAGATGTGTAACCTTGACCTATTCCAAGGGGTCAACAGGTCACATTCTTTCTACACACTGTAGCTGAAAGATGTGTTTTAGGATATGTTGAAATTATCACTTGTGGATAATTTTACTTTGAATAATGGGGGCACCACCTATGACTGAATCATATTATAACAAGGTTATAATATCAGTGATTTTAGGGTCAGTCAATAGGAAATATTAAATCAGTCTCTAATCTTACAGTTCTAAGGTCTACAGGTCGGGTCTGACTCCTCTGTGAAACCATACAAACCACCGAAAACTTCATATGTTTAAAACATTTATTTAACTCAGTCAGGAGTTGAATAACAGGACATACCACAGTAAGAAATTTGATGATGACGAAGTTCAATGAACAATTATTATATGACGTTTATGTAATTTGGTTTAGTTGCAGGAGTTTAAGAATGAATTCCGTCCTAGTCAGCAGGGAATTTACTTTGGCATTCATTAACGTGAGATATTGTTAATGACAGGGAATAGAATTAAATAAAGCCATTTTGCTTATTTCTGATACACAAAACCCAGACTTACTTGATGCACAGTGCAGATGGTCTCCATGAGGTCAGGTGCTGGGAGTCATCTTGTTTCCAGTCAATGAATCGTCCACCTGCACAGCCGACTTGAAGGACCTTGACAGAGGGACTCTGCCGGTCACCGCGCCTGGTTTCGTTGGTTACCAAGGGCGATTTGTTGTTAAACTGTGACTTTTCATGGCATTTCAAATCGTTTCGCGGTTCAAGCTGACCTGGATGTGTATATATATATATATATCTCTGCAGCGCTTGCCATCTGGGATCGTCAGAATAAAGGTTGGAGTGTCTTTATTCTCTATTCACCAAAACAAAAATTTGTATTTTGTCATCGTCTTTGGAAGCCAGATCAAATCAAAAACTAGATACAAAAATAGTTGACTTTGTAAGAAGAGTTTAAGAAGAAAAGGTTTTAACTTGAAAAATTATCAAAGGAAGTTAACTGCACCTGCACGTGTAACTTTACAAAAGTTTGGGTAAACGTTATCTGTAGAAAAATGAAAAAAGTAATTTCTTGTTGCGCGCACAGACAAGAAATTCAACATGTGGTTGCAAGAACAAAGGGTCATAAAGTTGGATGGCGAAGGCGAGCGTCTCCAGACCCAAGGAAAATGAAAGATGCAGGAGGAAGAGTCGGCACGTAAGAGCGACTTCCCCGGGGGCATATGCTTTTAAAGGAAGAATTCTAGGTACTGTAGTTTTTTTTGCATTTCTTTGTCTTCTTTAATAATAAATCAGTGTCTACTTAAATTCCCGCTTAAAACCAAGTCCTGTATGATAACTTATAAGCAATTTTACTTGGAAATACACGCACAATCATATGTGAAAGACACACATTTGATAAACTTTCTACAATCTATGATCAGAGCAAACATACAGGATATAAATTCCATGTGTGAGGTTAAATGATCACAGGTTTGTTTCTTTTCTTTTCCTTTTTCTTTTTTTTTTCTGGTTACAACAACAGTAGTACAACTTTTACAATGTAATCTTCAACTTTATAATATTCACGAATTGGGCACATGTCCTTCTCCAATTCGCTCAAAGGGGTCACTCTTGTTCCACGTACTGGAAGAGGCTGGTTTTTGGATTTCATCATAAAATGTGACATCCGTCAATCTGAGGTTGATTTTGACCAAAAACCTTTATTGTAATCTCCAAGGTGATGGCAATTCTTTTGTGGTATGAACTTATTGGAATTGTACTGTAAAGACACAGTTCTTGGACTTTGGGGAAAAGTATGTCTTTCTGGGGTCTGTGTTTTTAGATGAGAAAGGAGTGCTGACCATATGGCTTTGGAAACTGATCAGGAGCCCAAAACTCCGTGAGGAATGCACTTTAAAGAGTCTTCAATCCTGTTAGTGGTGGGGGTTGATGACACCTGGCCATCCTGTGTTTGGCACAGAGAACATCCTTTTGACACGTCGATATATTCCAGACCTTGAGCTGTGATGGGTTCTTCTTTGAAGAAATTTTATGACCTTTTGCTTAATGTAAACTTAGGAGGTTGAATGGTCAAGGCAGGCTTCTCACTACAACACTCTTTCATTGATTACATGCTCATACAGCCGAGGGTATTTTAGTATTGCATTATATTTTTTGTTGTGAGGTTGTGGAATGGTCAAACATGCATACTTACAACATGACACCACCACTTTGTAACATCATGTTGACCACAAGGTGACATTACCAACCATTATGTTGTACCAATATAGAATTGTTTGTTTCATTCTGGGCTACAAGATAAACCTCAATGGATATTTAAAATAAAAGTGCTATTTATGCAGCTGAATTTCAATCCCTGACTTCCTTTAATGAACATTTGAACAGGTTTCTTGTGTCCCCCCCTCCCCCACCTCTCCACCACTCACTCTCAGGGTAATGGGGAGCTGGAGCCTATTCCAGCAGTCATAGGGTGTGAGCCAGGGTACATCTTGGACAGGATGCCAGTCTGTCACAGGGCCACGCATAGAAAACAAACACATTCACACCACCACACACACTTTAAAGATTCCAATCCACCTATCCTACATATGTTTGGATGTGGGAGGAAGCCAGTGCACCTGGTGGGAACCCATGCAAACATGAGTTGGACATGCAAACTCCACACAGAAAGGCCATAGTTGGGGATCAATCCTATGACCTTCTTGCTGTGAGGTAACAGTGGTGACCACTAAGCCATTGTGCTGCTCCCCCTCAAATATTTTAAAATATCAGATTGAAAAAAAATGACTGAGGGCTTGTACAACCCCTGGCAAAAATTATGGAATCACCGGCCTCAGAGGATGTTCATTCAATTGTTTAATTTTGTAGAAAAAAAGCAGATCACAGACATGACACAAAACTAAAGTCATTTCAAATGGCAACTTTCTGGCTTTAAGAAACGCTATAAGAAATCAAGAAAAAAAGATTGTGGCAGTCAGTAACGGTTACTTTTTTAGACCAAGCAGAGGAAAAAAATATGGAATCATTCAATTCTGAGGAAAAAATTATGGAATCACCCTGTAAATTTTCATCCCCCAAATTAACACCTGCATCAAATCAGATCTGCTCATTGACATTGACCCTATGCCATGACATTGACCCTATGTGTCTTTTTGCAAGGAATGTTTTTGCAGTTTTTGCTCTATGGCAAGATGCATTATCATCTTGAAAAATGATTTCATCATCCCCAAACATCCTTTCAATTGTCCAAAATATCAACATAAACTTGTGCATTTATTGATGATGTAATGACAGCCATTTCCCCAGTGCCTTTACCTGACATGCAGCCCCATATCATCAATGACTGTGGAAATTTACATGTTCTCTTCAGGCAGTCATCTTTATAAATCTCATTGGAAAGGCACCAAACAAAAGTTCCAGCATCATCACCTTGCCCAATGCAGATTTGAGATTCATCACTGAATGTGACTTTCATCCAGTCATCCACAGTCCACAATTGCTTTTCCTTAGCCCATTGTAACCTTGTTTTTTTCTGTTTAGGTGTTAAAGATGCCTTTCGTTTAGCTTTTCTGTATATAAATCACATTTCCTTTAGGCGGTTTCTTACAGTTCGGTCACAGACGTTGACTCCAGTTTCCTCCCATTCGTTCCTCATTTGTTTTGTTGTACATTTTTCGATTTTTGAGACATATTGCTTTAAGTTTTCTGTCTTGACGCTTTGTCTTCCTTGGTCTACCAGTATGTTTGCCTTTAACAACCTTCCCATGTTGTTTGTATTTGGTCCAGAGTTTAGACACAGCTGACTGTGAACAACCAACATCTTTTGCAACATTGCGTGATGATTTACTCTCTTTTAAGAGTTTGATAATCCTCTCCTTTGTTTCAATTGACATCTCTCGTGTTGGAGCCATGATTCATGTCAGTCCACTTGGTGCAACAGCTCTCCAAGGTGTGTTCACTCCTTTTTAGATGCAGACTAACGAGCAGATCTGATATGATGCAGGTGTTAGATTTGGGGATGAAAATTTACAGGGTGATTCCATAATTTTTTCCTCAGAATTGAGTGATTCCATATTTTTACCTCTGCTTGGTCTAAAAAAGTAACCGTTACTGACTGCCACAATCTTTTTTTCTTGATTTCTTATAGTGTTTCTTAAAGCCAGAAAGTTGCCATTTGAAATGACTTTAGTTTTGTGTCATGTCTGTGATCTGCTTTTTTTCTACAAAATTAAACAACTGAATGAACATCCTCCGAGGCCGGTGATTCCATAATTTTTGCCAGGGGTTGTATAATCTTGCAAGAACTTTTTCTTCTTCTAAACAAACAAAAAATGTGTTGCTTTATATTCTACATACTAAGACACAACTGCATGTGTGTGCCCCTCTTCTGTACAAACAGCACCTCAAAATTGAGCACTATTGCAAATAGTAGCAGTTGTAGCAGTGTTAGTAGTACTTAAGCGGAGAGACAGTCGTGCTAAAAGGTTGGTGTCATACATTTCTATTCTCTGCTTTTTCTTATAAACTTTTTACCTCTTCAATTTTGTAAGTAACAGAAGTAGTAGTAGTAGTAATAATAGTAGCTAAGGGGAGAGACATTTTTGTGCTCCATCATCATTGGCAAGTGTGCTAAAAGGTTGGTATCACACTTTATTCTCTTCTTTTTCCTTTGAACATTTTACCTCTTCATTTTTGCAAGTAATAGTAACAGTAGCATAGTAGTAGTCATAGTAGTAGTAGCAGTAATAGCAGCTGTTTCCAGTTGAGGTAGATTTAGTCATGCCCTAACACCAGTGCTCTGGAATCCAGGATAGATGGGTGGTGATAGCTTTATTTGTAAAGATGAAGTTTTCATTTCAGTCTCTGAATCAAACCCGGCCAGGAGCGGGTAATCGGCTAGTGTTTCACAAGACAGGAGTAAGTCTTATTTGCCTTTTTTTTTTTTGGTGCATTTTGCCCCAGTGTCTGAATGGGTTGATATAGGGTGAACATGCAGATTCCACAAAGAAAGCACCAGGACAAGATTTGAAACCGCTGCCTTTTCAGTGTCAGATAATAGTGCTAACCACAAATCTATAGTATCATTGTCACTCAAACCAGGAATGGTACAAAAGTCATCTAAAATTTACGTAATTTGATTTGTCCTCCTTTGCTATTATTTCTCTTCTTTCACTTAATTTACCGTGTTAATCTTGTCAGTTCTTTGCTCCCCCCCCCACTCATTCTGTGGTACTCCATGCCTCACTTTCTCTCCTGGCTGGGGAGGCATGAATGCAGCCGGCAGATGGCTGGGATGTTCCATGTCTCAGAGGGATCATACATGACTCATTCGCCTTCCTCTATGCCTACCAGGAGGTCAGTAAGGTGGGCTGAAGAGTAATTGGCAACTGGCAGAGAGAGAGCTGACATAAGGGCTGTTCAGAGCGCTATTAACTGGCAATTGTAAATAACAAATGGAGCTGATGGTTCAAATTACTTGTCCACACGTTTCTCCTCATTAATTGCATCCTGAAATGTGACCCATCATAACAAATTATGGAGTTTTTTTTGGTGGGGGGGTCCATGCAATTGCTAGGAGTTTGTAGCGAGTTGGGAAGAGAGAGCAAGTGGAAAAAGAAAGTGCAGGAGAAATAAGTGCGATTGAGCTGGAGAGAAAGAGGCGGAGGGAGACATCAAAGAACAGATTGTTAATATCAGCCGTTTCATCTGGCCGATTGTGAAATAAATGGCAATGGAGCTTGCAGTAACATGGTGCGACACACCGCGGCGACTAATGGGACGAGCAGCTTTGCGCCAGAAGGGACCTAATGAAGTGCAACATCGTTTTTCATGACAATGTCAAGGTGCTGCAGCGTGCCATTTGTGAAATGATGGTGGCAGGATATCAACTGCTCAGCTGATGGCGTGTGTGGACCAGGCAGGCATCAGGCTAGTGACAACACTCGGTTGACTTTGCAAATTGGGCGCCAATGCCGCCAGTCGACCTTCTGATGACCGTGAAAGAGACAATATATCCTTCGATCACCATGTTTGGCCACAAACCCACAGGACAACACTCAGACAGGAGACACAAGAGGCGACCTTGTCAAGGAAGGCAGTGTACAGGGACAATTTTCTATTATTACAGGTCGGGAGGCAGTCGTGAACACAAAGCATGTTTTACAGGGGGAACTTTTGAGTGATGACTTCAGGGGATGTTGGAGAATGTCTGCAGCACCATTTGATTTACTGGCTTCTGGCTGCACAGTAATGAGGAGTAATTCTGCCTTGACACTCCTTTATCTACTTTCCTCCATTTTCTTCTTTACCACCATTCTTATCTTTGCATTTGCCTGTGGCAAGCACCTTTCCTTAAGCAGGGTTTCAACATTCACAAATGTTCCACACAACTGAAAAGTTGCTCCTATATTGCAGCCGTGCCAAAACATAGGCACAAATTATGTCAACAAATTGTCACAGTGTCTATATTAAACATCACAACTACTTTACAATGCTAGTATGACATCCACCACACACAGTGTATCAGGAAATTATTCACAGTGCTTCACTTTTTCCTCATTTTGACTTAAATCTGATGGAACATCTTTGGAGAGATCTGAAAATGGCTGTGCACCAACGTGCCCCATCCAGTGTGATGGACCTCGAGAGATGCTGCAGTGAGGAATGGGCAAAGCTGCCCAAAGATAGGTGCACCAAGCTTGTGGCATCATAATCCAGAAGACTTGACGCTTTAATTGCTGCCAAAGATGCATCAACAAAGTATTGAGGAAAGGCTGTGAATACTTATATATGTATGAATTCTTAGTTCTTTATTTTTAATAAATTTGAAAAAAAAAAAAAAAAAAATCATGTTGTCATTATGGGGTGTTGTGAGTAGAATATTCAGGGGAAAAAAAAATTGGTCCATTTTGGAATAGGGCTGTAACATAACAAATTTTGGAAAATGTGAAGTGCTGTGAATACTTTCCAGACACACTGAATTAATAGATCAACATGTCTCCAAGATGCCATCATCACAGTTTATATGTTGCATGGGAAAGTGTGCCAAATGCTACTATAAATATAAGGCACATTCCATATTTTCATCATTAAAATGAAATATTGACACTGATTACGTATGAACGATGGATGCTGCTGCAGGCAGGAGCTATAAAAGATGAATGTTTGCTATCATTGGCTCTTGAACACACATTTGAGCAGTTTCTTGGCAGTGTCTGGCTATCTTTATCTTGCACTCATGCCACTGTACTGCTAGTTTGTGGCCATTTATTACCTCTGCCAATGAAGTTAGTTTTCTCTCCTGTTTGATTGTTTGATTGTGAACAACCTTGAACCTACAATTTTCAATCTATCATTAGGACATTTTTACAGTGGATTCATATCCTGATAAGCAAGAACTGATTAAATTTTCAAGGTCATAGGTAAAAGTCAGGAAATGATTGGAAAAATCTGTATCCTTTAATACTGAATGAATTTTCAAAAATTCAGAACTGTCAAAAAAGTTAAAATTTCTTTCATATTTGAAAGTATGTAGGATGGTATCCCTTATCGACTGACAAAGTTTAATCTGGATCTGATCCGAATTACAGATTTGTAGGCGTTGAAAACCCCATTTAATGTATATTTTATATTATATCTGAATGAATCATGCCCCAATCACTAAGTGAGGTGCAGACTGGCACTCACTATTGCATGACAAAGTCTGATCCGAATCTGATCTGGATTGTAGATTTTGTGGACATTTGAATTTAATATTGAAAAGCCCATTTGGTGTATATTTTGCATTATATCTCAGTCAAAAGTGCCTCAATCACTCTCATTTTTTTTGTTATGGATTTACCTACACAGCCAAAATTGTATGGAGGTTCCAATTTATGTCTGTTTGTCTACCTTCCCATTTTTAGTCAGAAACCAAAAAAGCAATAAAAAATTAGGCATAGCAGAGATAACCAATGTTCAGTGAAAATGATCTGAAAAGGGATTCAGAAACCAAAAAAGTTGACAAAAAAATCTGACACCACCACACACACAAAAAAAAACTTCAATTAAAGTGCATGAAATAAATACATACTCCTGACATTTTATCACATCTAATTTAGCTTAGGAAAAGTCACTTCTAACAGGACTTTGACTTTGAAATTTTTCCAAGGTAAAAATTTGTGGAATTGCAAACTATTGTTGGTGGAGGTTTGTGCTCGACAAGCGTGATGCTCTAGTTTGACATATATATCATCAAGAACACTCAGCAAGATGCTGTCACAAATGCAAGATGATGCCCACAGGTCAAACACAAAAACTGCCAGGTTGTTTTCATGACCACATAACAGTAGGCATTCTTCCCCTACAGCTGACATGTAGCAGCATGTGTAGTTCAAAATAACTGCCCAAAATATTTCATAATGATATAAACTGTAATGATATATATTTATATGAGACTTGTCATGAGCCATCTTTTGGTGTTGTGGTTTCTTGACCATGTTATTCTGTCTTTTTAAAATCTGCTGCGCTACTTTGTCGTATATACCTATCAAGTTGGTGACCTTTTGCAAAGTCCAGGGGTTGTGTATGTTTCTCCCAGTAAAACTGGAGTTGTGTCAAGAGCATCTACAACCCCAATTCCAATGAAGTTGGGACATTGTATGAAATGTAAATAAAAAACAGAATACAATGATTTGCAAATCTTCTTCAACCTATATTCAATTGAATACACCACAAAGACAAGATATTTAATGTTCAAACTGATAGACTTTTTTGTTTTTGTATTTGCTCATTTTGAAATGGATGCCTGCAATACATTTCAAAAAAGCTGGGACAGGGCAACAAAAGACTGGGAAAGTTGATGAATGCTCAAAGAACACCCATTTGAAAGATTCCACAGGTGAGCAGGTTAATTAGAAACAGGTGAGTGTCATGTATAAAAGGAGCATCCAAAAGAGGCAAAAGGCTTTGTGAACAACTGCCTGAAAAAATAGTCCAACAGTTTAAAACATTCAGTTGCAAAGAATTTAGGGATTCCATCATCTACAGTCCATAATATAATCAGAAAATTCAGAGACTCTGGAGAACTTTCTACACGTAACCAGCAAGGCCGAAAACCAACATTGAATGCCCGTGACCTTCGATCCCTCAGAAGTGGCACTGCATTAAAAACTGACATCATTGTGTAAAAAGATTTTACCACATGGCCTCAGTAACACTTCAAAAAACCATTGTCAGTTAACGCAGTTCGTCACTACATCTACAAGTGCAGGTTAAAACTCTACCATGCAAAGCAAAAGCCAAACATCAACAACATCCAGAAATGCTGCCACATTCTCTGGGCCCGAGCTCATTTGAAATGGACAGGCGACACATGGAATACTGTGCTGTGGTCTGATGAGTCCACATTTCAGATTGCTTTTGGAAATCACGGACGTCGTATCCTCTGGACAAAAGAGGAAAAAGACCATGCAGATTTTTACCAGCGCAAAGTTCAAAAGCCTGCATCTGTGATGTATGGGGGTGTGTTAGTGCCCATGGCATGGGTAATTTACACATGTGTGATGACACCAATGCTGAAAGGTACATCCAGGTTTTGGAGCAACACATGCTGCCATCCAAACAATGTCTTTTTCAGGGATGTCCCTGCTTTTTTCAGCAAGACAATGCCAAGCCACATTCTGCACATATTACAACACCGTGGCTTTGTTGTAAAAGAGTGTGGGTATGAGACTGGCCTGCCTGCAGTCCAGACCTATCGGCCATTGAAAATGTGTGGTGCATTATGAAGTGCAAGATATGACAACAGAGATCCCGGACTGTTGAACAACTGAAGTCATACATCAAGCAAGAATGGGAAAGAATTCCACCTACAAAGCTTCAACAATTAGTGTCCTCAGTTTCAAAAACGCTTATTGAGTGTTGTTAGAAGGAAAGGTGATGTAACACAGTGGTAAACATACCACTCTCCCAGTTTTTTGAAATGTGTTGCAGGCATCCATTTCAAAATGAGCAAATATCTGCACAAAAACAATAAAGTTTATCAGTTTGAACATTAAATATCATGTCTTTGTGGTGTATTCAATTGAATATAGGTTGAAGAGGATTTGCAGATCATTGTATTCTGTTTTTATTTACATTTTACACAACATCACAATTTCATTGGAATTGGGGTTGTAGTGTAAAATCAGTCAACTCCACTCCAGCTACACTCCAGCTACTCCAGTTCCCATTCAACATTCCCATGAGCTGCTTATTTGTCACCCTGAACCCTACTCTGGGTCGGTGGAATTTGTGCGTCAGGACGGAGCCACTAATGGCGTGGGACAAAAAGCAATGCTGTGATGAAGCCTCACAGGACATGTTGTGGCATGTCCAGCTCATCCACAATTTCTCGGATAGTCACACGACTGAAAAGCCACCGAAAGCCGTCTGAATCTTCCGAATGATGCAAGAGCTGGCATGTTACAACATGTCCTGTGAGACAAACACAGAGGTGCTTTTGTCCCACGCCATTAGCGGCTCCATGGCAAATTCCTCCACTCCTCTTTCCATGACAAAAACTCCTGTAACAGTGGAATGTGGTGAAAAAGTGCTATGTGCACATCTTCTGCCATTTCTCTGGTAGTCAGACGACATCCCGGATCAACACAGCATTCAGTTTGGAAATGATCTGGTCGTTTCAGCCTGTCGATCGCCGCTCGGCGCGCGGCACGCGGCACGCGGCACGCGGCACGCCCTCAGCCATTGTGCGCCATCTTTAAACCGGTTGTAACACTCCTTAATCTGTGTGATCCCCATAGAATCGTCCCTGAAAGCCATCTGAATCTTCCGAATGGTTTCCACCTGGCTGTCTCTCACAGTTTCTGGAAAAATTTGATGCAGCAAAGCTCCAAATCATTCAGACATTTTCCTCGCAATGAAAATCCGACGAGGGGGGTGGACCACTGCTCACTCAAAGCGTGCTCACAGGCAAATGATGCAACCGACAGGCGTGAAAAAACTCACGCATGCGCACGAAGGTTCAAGCTTGGCTGATGCAAGCGCACATGATTCAAATCCATATAGTTTTTGCAAAAAATAAAAAGGTCGGATAGTTTTCTAACAGACCTCGTATATGGACATTAAGTGGCAGCCCAGTGAACTGAAGTGTTTCCTATAGTGTGTAATATACTGTAATTTGGGCTCGATTGACCAGTCTGGCTATGAACGTGGACTAGATGTAGTGTTCATAGCGTCAGCTGTCAATCCAGTTAAGGGTGATATAATTTGCTTCATTCTGCAACAACTAACAGAGTTTCATCCGAGAGATGTTTCCCGTGAGCTCCTGCACTTGTCACTGCTGTTTCTAGGAGCTGACTGCAATGGTGATTCAGACATTCAGGCCCCTGGGACATTTCATCAAGCTAGATGATGGCAAAGCTCATATGCAGTCTGAAGATATACATCTTTCGTTCCCAGTTCCGACTGACTGCATGTGAACTCTCTCTCGTCTCTTGGCCATTTCAACACATTTGTGATAAAGGTATACCTCAAGGTTTGGTTCACATGCATGTGTGCATCATCTGTTCCACAAAGTGATCTGCAGCTACTGCGTGAGCTGGACAAATACAAGTGGGCTAATGAAGTTATTGCTAAAGTCATTCTCTAGACAGTGCATTGTGACATTTTCAGTCTTTTTTGTATTAATCTGTTTTTGTTCAAAAAGCACTTATTAAGTTTTGAAGTAAGTCCTAGCAGCTGCTTGTCTTCATTTCTACAATATTCTTATGTTTATGAGAAAACAGCTGTTTTCCTGGTCGTGCATCACCGGGATTATCAATATCTGGTGGACTGGGAGGGTTATGGCCCTGAGGAGTGCTCCTGGGTGTTCGAGGGCCTCATTATGGATCCCTCCCTCCTCCAGGATTTCTATCGTGGCCACCTGGGCTGGCCAAGTAGGCCACCTGGGGGCTAAATTTAGGGAGGACTACTGTCCTGCTGCCTTTGTTTCTGCTCTCTTCCCATCCCTTCCTTGTGTTTCCAGGTGGCTGCAGCACAGAACTGATTTGACTCACCTGTTCACAGTTATCGTCACCTGTCCAATACTCAGGTCCTTCCTCCACACAATCAGCAGAAACTCAACATTGCCTATGTAGTACCTAGCCTCAGTCCAACTCTGCTATGTTGTGCTGTTTGTACGTCTGACTCCGAGTTACAATTTGAATTTGACATTCTGTTTTCTTACATGTGCAGCACTCCTGCCTCCTGTCAACTCTGTAGCGACTGCCTGATCTTGGTTCTGCAGCATCTACCATCTGGTCGAGGAACTGACTCCACTACCATCCTGTCCAAGCTAGTGTCTCCTTGCTTTGGTGACTCAATGCAAATTTGCCACATTAGCAAATACTTCTGGTTGCAAACAATAAATTGTTACCTCTTTTCATCATCCTGCTTCCCTGCATTTTGGGTCCTTAACCTAATTCTCCAGTTTGATTCACAACAGTATCTTCATTACCACCTATTTAAAAGACCAATACCTGGCAACCACTAAGGGCATTTATTAAAGTGACATGACAAGGTGCAATGTTGTTTTGGACATGTTTTTAGTGCAAGTTTTCCATAAATTATTTGTTTGGAGAGAAATGTGTTCACACATATCTGGAGAAATCTGTCTTATACTTTTCACCTTTTAAATTACTTTTTGACTCACAATGGAAAAAGTTCTCCAAGGTTGCAGTGGAATCTGAAAAACTTTGCTTTCAACTTGTTCAGTTCATTCAACAGAATTGAAAGCATTCTACAGGAATGTTGATGTGGAAAAAAAAAAGTTATTCTACAGCTATTCATGCCAAACTCACAAAACATTTAAGGTAGAATTTACCAAAAGAAATATGAAATAACCTATGTAGACTGAAACACAACTTCAAGGACTGTCACTCAAGTGCAGTGTATGACCTGGTGAACATTAAGTAAAAGACATATGTGGAAAAGCAGCTCCATTAAGAGGGAAAGATGTAAGAGTTGGTGACAATTCTAAAGCCCCCGGCACACATATCAAGAATGTGCAGGAACCAGCCCAACATAGCAAATATTGCCATAATCCAACACAGTCAGAGTGAAAGAGGCGTGTTCAGCAGTGTCAGAACACATCCATGTACCTCGTCCACACCTGCACGATGGCATCCAAAGCACATGTACAAAACAGGTAGACACAGACTGCCGTCAGATGGCCATAAAAGGCGCTGAAGACTGTGTGATGTCCAAACGTCTGAATAGCAGACATGGGACCGGAGTGGGAGGGAACACTGTGTTCCTCCCTTTGCATCGCAGTACAACCAACGTATGGACCTGACTCACACCATGGTGCAGTCACTCACTCAGTCATGCAATAACATCTGTGCTCATCTTCCACTTCACAGCGCGACTGACCTCACGTGCGTGTGCGTATGTAGAGCAGAGGTGCTGGACTGATGACGTGATCTCTGGGTGTGTATGTGTTCACAATGCGTGAATGAGCAGCTATGTGTTTGCACACGTGTGTGTGGGGGGCTGCTGGCAGTGAGCTATGCTGTCCAATCCATCAGATGCAGCCTTTCCAGGGAACTTTCATTTATTTTTTGTGTGTTTTGGCTCACTTCAGTAGCACAATGCAACTCTGGACACCACAATGGTTGGAATATCACATGGAATTCATTTTTGCTGTGGTTGATTTCAACACACAGCAGCCAGGTGAAAGGATTTTAACCACAGGCTGCGGCCCAGCTCCATGTCCACCCTGTGCTCCTGGACCACTGTTGGAGGTGAGATTCATGTTTATTAATGCTGTCACAGCCTGGCACAACAGTTCCATGTCATATCTTCTCCAGAGTTAGAACCTGATCATATATTACAGTGGTGAGATCCGTTCAGTTCCGAGCCTGACGCGTGCAATGACACGTGACTGCTCACCATGGAGAGGCGCAGCTGCCCGTGTTATATACAGATATGATGGAGACAATAGTTCACATTATTTACGTCGCCCATGGGAAGGAATGGACAAATATCTGTACAGTAAGGTCTACTGTGTATATAACAGCCTGTTCAGATTTGCAGCAGAATGCGCACAGTAGCGCATGGTGCTTTCAGTTTGATAGCCGTTGTTCACTATCACTTTACATAATAATAGTGATAATAATTCATAATCATTATCATGATGATGCATGCCACATACATTTCAACAGTTCCTTTGCACTCCGGGGGGGGGGGGAGCATGGACATTATTATACATGGCACGTGGAGGTCATACCAGCAGGCTTTGCTGTGCCAGATACGTCTTTAGGTTCTCTCGCATGCACTCAGATCGTTCTGGATACTGTTTTTCCGCCATCAGAGTATGTAAATTGCGGTTAAATGGTCCTCAGATTGCACATGGACCGGATAGGTGTCCCATCTTGATGGTGTCCGGAAGGATTTGAACATGTGCATTGCACCGCCGGGCGATATTGACTAACTCTGTGGACTCTCACAGATGGCTGTCAGAACGTTTTGGAACTGTAACTGGACACTTTTCGTATGTGTGCAGATTCGTCATTCTGACACTATTCTGCGTGATTCTGGCTGTGTGACAGGGTTAAAACTGTCATGATCATCCATCTGTGTGAGAGAGAAACCAGAGGAAGCTCGAAGGGTGTGAATGTTCAAAGAGGATGCAGAGTCAACATGTTGTGTGTGATTAACAAAGAAAAACACATCAGACTTTCAAAGCTTTGCTGCTGTTTTTATTTTTTCTCTCCCCCCAAATATCAGTTTGCTTTTGCTTTCTCACAGAAAAGATGTGTCAACTGCAGTTTGTCTCCTGCAGATTAATTCAAAATCTTTCTTCATTCCAGACATTAATTAGAAAATGCAAAAGGGAACCTGCCACTTTAAGTTCAATGCAACAACATGTGCAAGGATGTCAAAGGATTTTCAGATTTTTTTGTAATCTGGACTTCAGCAAAATATTTCATCCACATCTGTGTTCAGTTTCACTTAACACCCGCTCATCCTGACCAATTCCATTTTTGTTCAGATTCTTCTGGACAAATGCATTTTCCAATAAATTTGAGAAAATATACAGCAATTGGCATGGAAGCATCAGAGGGCTAACTACCATATAAATAAAGGGCCCCACTGAGGGACCAAAAATTGTGGAAAATAATAAAAAAGCCGATTCTAATTACAGAGATGACTTCTTATTTTATTTATTTATTTATTTGCTAATGGTGAAAAATTGATAACTTTGTAAATCTGTAAGTTAAAAAGTCATTCCTTCATTTATATGCACTTACTCCAGTCAAGGGTCACGGGGGGCTGGAGCCTATCCTAGCAGTAACAGGGGGTGAGGCAGGATACCCCCGGGACAGGATGCCTGGAAACTCATTTTCATGGAATTGTCAAAATAACTTTTTTTCTTGTGTCACTTGGGACAAAATAAATGACTCCTTTATCACATATTTGAGTAAGAAGAGTTGATTCTAGTGCGACCTGAATTGCTCAAAACCCACATAGTTCCCACAAGGTTAAACTGCAGTAGTGCTTCCCAAAGTAGACCGACTTTAAAAAGTTGATAGAAAAACAGAACTTCCTAATAGCTCACAAAGGTATGAGAGCATTTTCAGAAGAACCAAAAAGGGCCACAATCCTTTTTTTTTCTTTGAGTTTCACATAATATCAAAGCATTTATAACTGAGTACCATAAGCATAGCAATGAATGATCCCAAAATGCAGCAATATGTGCCCGAGGGGTGCTATAGAAAAGGAGAAAAGCAGGGGGCCTAAGACAGATCCTTGTGGAACCCCAAATTTCATATCACTAAGGTTAGAGGTAATGTTACTGTGTAAAACACAGTGAGAGTGACTAGATAGGTAAGACGACAACCACACAAGAGCACTTCCAATAATCCCAAAGTAATGCTCCAGCCTATCAAGTAAAACATGATGATCCATGATATGAAATGCAGCACTGAGATCTAACAGCACCAGAACCGTAGTGGTGTCTGAATCCATTGCAAGCAGAAGATCATTCACCACTTTAGTGAAAGCTGTCTCTGTGGAATATTATTCTTAAAGCAGGCTGCAGTGGCTGAAAAAGATTATTCTCAGAAAGGTAGTCCACAATCCAGATCTGATCCAGATTCTTGATTTTGTGGACATTTGAATTTAAGATTGACAACCCCATCTGGTGTATATTTTGCATTATATCTCAATCAAAAGTGCTTCAATCACTCTCATTTTTCTGTGACAGACTTACCTACACCATCAAAATTGAATGGAGGTTCAAATTTCATGCCTGTTTGTCTATCCTCCAGTTATCAGTCAGAAAGCAAGTGCCAAGAGGCAATGAGAAATTGTTCATAGCAGAAATAACAAATGTTCTGTTAAAATTATCTGAAAACTCATTCAGAAACCGAAAAAGTTCAAGAAAATCCTGACAACACACAAAAAAGTTTCAAGTGCATGAACTAAATACATACTCCTGACATTTGATCACATCTAATTTATCTTATGAAAACCCACTTCTAATAGGACTTTGACCTTGAATATTTTTTCCAAAATGAAAACCAGTGTTGGGGGAGATTTGCGCTCTTTGAGTGTGGTGCTCTAGTATTGTATGTTCTAAACAAAGACAAGAGCAATGTATTCAGGTAGTATTTGGTTTGAATTGGTCTCTATATAATGTCCCCTTCACGCATAACATGAAGTTGGGCGAAACAAACATCAGTCGAAAAAAACTGAATTGGCAAACTGTGAAACATTCCAGCCACTGTCGGGAGGGACAGACAGTCGGAAAGACGTGTATGATCCTGCGGCGATGGTTTTGTGCACGCTTGTGTGCATGCACATGAACACACAGAGACAGATGTGAGACCGCCCATCACACAGCAGTGAGGAGCTGTCCCAGCAGTGGGGAAGGATTGAGTATTTAATTCCTGATATAAAAATACAGAAAAGCAGAAAATACGGGTTACTCTTTGAGTTAATTGGGTTTTAAAAAGTGACAGTTTGCATCATGTGTCATGCTTAGTTCATGTTACAGGGTAAAATATGTCACATGTCAGAATCCAATGGACATTGACCTTGTTTGACCTTTACTTTGGAGACTAAACATTCAACACTCAAAACTATTCCACTTATTAATCCCATTAGCTCAAACAATTTGCATCACTTTATACCCAAATTGGAGCCACTTTAACTTTTGACCACTGTACAAACTGAAATTGACCTTTGTCAGCATTCTTGCTGTTTTTACCCCATAACTCCATAATATTCAGTCATAGTCCAAACTATACCTTTTTGGAATCTTTATGATGAGACAAGTAATGTGGTGTAGTTTTCAATTTGACTGGAGCATTTTTAAATTTTCACCCCTGTGTAATTCTTCAACTGACCCCTACCTGGCTGCCTATTGAAAATTTAAGTAATATCGAAGGTGTATTTGTGCTCAATTTAATGCTTGTATCAACATTTGAAGGATTGTTTCAGTTATCTGCTGCACTAATAAGCCAACAGAGCATGACCTAGCTGCTGCATGGTAAAATCACCAGTGCTAAATTAACACTGACAGTGAACATATGGTCCCACTCTGGCCAGAGTAGGACCCTATGTACACTGGTTTTACACTGGTGAATTGACTGTGTGCCAGTTAGCTTTATTAATTTAAAATCAATGGAAAAAAAAATGTGTATATATAAGGCAACCCAAATTAAAGGAGAAATGCTGTTTTTAATAACCTGGACCCCATTTCTGGCATAAAATACGGTCGTTTACTCACCAATATAATTTTGGTGTCATTAGGAGTCCATGGTTCAGACAATGTGTTCAGGTTCAAATATGGCTCCAAGAGTTTTCTTCTTCTACTAAGGTGAATTACAACTTTTGTGGTACACAGTGCCAACTACTGTACAGGACAGACTTAGCAGTCAATATGTGCCACAGATTTAAAATGGCTCTTTTCAGCCAGACCTGCGGTGCCGTGACATGGCAATCATCTGGGGTGGTACCTGGGGTGTTCAATCAGATTTCAAGATGGTCCAGTGACACCCAGCTCCACCCATGCCAGGATGAGCGAAGCTCGTCAGCATCTCACCATGTAATTTAGGTCCTTCAGACTTTTTTTGAGTAAATGCTTAGGTGGAGGATTTAAATAAAATAAACGGCCAGTCTTTTAATCACGGAAATACATTACCCACTTTCCTTGAATCAGCGAGCGTCAGTGCTGAACTTCATTTCATACCACTGTTAATGGGCACATCCAGGCTGCACTGTCCAGTATATGTGAGGGGTTTTTAATGGGAATACAATCTGATTGGACAGGACATTTTGTCCAAAGTGATGTAAAATCTGTTATACAAAATACAGTATATTTGGTGTTTATTACATGGAAAGCCATACAAAAGCATTGGGACTTTTGCTTTTGTCTGGCGAGTGTGAATATCCGGTTTATACGATGATGGTTTAGGTGAGTTTTACTGTATTTCTAAAGCTGAAAATATACTACTAGAGGATATGATAGGATACTGACATATCATATATGCACAAATGTAACACAGCAGCATATTACAGGACAACACAGAAATACAGCATACACATCACAGTCTGTGCACAATATCATAGTTCTCACAGAGTATGGCCCAAGATCTGTGCAACATGTCAGGTATGGTCAGAATGTGCTGGAGTTTTGTATTGTCACATCTATCACACCACAGAACCACTCTGGGTCCTACATAGCAAACATCCAGGCAGACAACCAGTCCATCTCCCACTCTCAAATGTAAAAAATAATTGAGTCATAGTCTAGTGAGACATGAGCTCTGAATGAATCTATGCACAATGTAACATTTGTCTTGTGTGACCAGTCACAACTTCATGTTGCAGTGGAAGTCCAAGAGGATCCCATCCCAAGGTGTTCGCAAGCCAGCTGGGAAATATGGTCCCTCCAGCATGTCCTGGATTTTCCACTGGGCCTCCTCCCAGTTGGATGTGACTGAAAGACTTCAATAAGAAGATGACCGGGGGATCCCCACCAGATGCCCAAACCACCTCAGCCGGTTACTTTTGATGTGAAGAAGTCCCTCCCAGATATTCAAGCATCTCACCCTGTCGATAAGTGTAAACCCACATACCTGAAAGAGGAATCTCCTTTCCGGCACTTGTATCTATGACCTTGCTGTTTTGGTCACTATCCAGAGTTACTGACCATGAGTGAGGAGATGATTGTACTAAATCTACTGGTAAATCAAAAGCCTCACCTTTTCACGCACTACAACAATCCAGTACATCATCCACAGAACATCACACATAGCCCAAAAGCATCCATCATAACCCCAAATATTAACAAGACCTCTACTTGAACTCGTCAGCTTGGGACAATAATCATCATAGCTGACAAGTAGACAATGGAGATGATTATCTGACAAAGCCAACAGAACCACATCTTTCACAAAAAGCATAGAGGTATTTCTTAGGTCACCAAACTTCACACAATCCAGTTACTGATTGCGCCTTAAAATCCTGTCCCCGAACATTAAGGACAGGATTGATAACGAGGGCCAGCCTTGGCAGAGTCCAACACCCACCAGGAACATGTCTGATGTGATGCCAAGAATGCAAAAAACTTTTTTAAAGTTTTATCAGCTTTTATTTTTGCTAACAAATCTTTTCCCATCCATTCTCATATCATGAACTAGATTTTCAGATATCATACTGAACAGCTTCATTGCTTCCTGAAATATTTATTATCTGGGATCTGATCCACCTGTGGGGGGACTGTACTGGAGTAGCCAGATTGCACAATGCTTTTATCTTTAGAAGAGTATGACCTGTCTCACCTTCAGTCAGAGAAATCAGAACATGGTGTCAGGGTGGGGGGGCGGGGTAGCTGACTGTCGCTTAGGTTTATAGAATGTTGCTTGAAGGAAAGTAATAAATGTTGAAAAGATTTGTCAGAATATTCCTCAGTTTAAATATAGTACAATGTTAAAAGTGTTAAGAACAGTTGATGATCATGCTTTTCACTGAAATCTGAAACAGTCTATGTGTATGGCTGACATTTGCCTTTTGGTATGCTTATGCATTTTTGGTCAAGGATGAATGCTGCAAAAATGGAAAATTGATAGGACATATTATTTGGAGAAATTACCAATATTAGCTAACAACAGTGAACAATGGACGTTGTGCTGCAATGCACCATGCAAGTTTGGGGTTGTTGTTACTGTGGTTCATGTTAGTTTAACAGTGTTGTTAGTTATTGAAATAGGTGTTTTTTTAATTCAATTGTTTAGTCAGTTTAGTTAAGTGTCATGTTGCTGTGACAATGACTGAGTGAGTGTCATGTTGCTGGTACCATGAGTGAAATGTGTATTGTGTTTGATGTCTGTAGAAGCACTTGCTTGTGGCAGAATGCGGAAAACACAAGAAGCTCTCTGTGCGCGCATGCATGTGTCACAGACAGAAGACAGCTGACAGTTGCTGTTGTCATTACCATGAGTGAAAAGAGTTTTACTTTTGATATCTTCCACCACCGTCTCTGTTTGTGTGTGTGTAAAAACTAAAAGCACCTGCTTGCAGCAGCCACCATCTCTGTTTGTGCATGTTTACAAATGAAAGCACCTGCATGTAGCAGAATGCAGAAAAACAAACAAATAGCTCTGCATGCGTGCGACTGGGGAGAGCTGACATTTTCTGTTTGGTATGCTTATGTATTTTGGGTCAAGGACGATCTGTGCCAAAATGGAACATTGACAGGACTGATATTTTTGGAGAAACGACAGATATTAGTTAACATTGGTAATTACATTCTGGACTTACACGCCATTCCAGCAGGTGGTGGTACATCATGTTTAGATTAAAAGTATGCGTGCGTCCGTGCAAGATTTTATTTAGTAAGTTCAATATAAGTACATAAGATGATTTTAATTACATTAAAAATACATGGATGAGACAAGAAAGTAAAATCACTTATTTTCATTGTGGTCCATTTAAAAATCAAATGACAAAATATAAGTAATAATAATAATAATAATAAAATAAGCTTTGCACCGTGCAGCTATGGCAGACGAAGACACAATCGGGAAATGGCACAAAAAATCTGCCCAGCGGGAAAAAAGCCACAAACCGGACAACATTGTCATAAAAAGCCACAAACCGATGGTAGACGAAGCCAGAAACCAGAAATGACATGGTGAGATGCTGAAGAGCTTTGCTCGTTCATGTGCAAAATGTGCAAAGTGTGCAATGTACAAGTGCAAAATGAGCATGGTATTATTAGTTTTGTTTAAGAATGTTTCATTTTCACTGTTACTGCACTTTATGTGAAATCACAGTCATATCTTATGTCATATTTATATGACAATATTGCCATATGATAATTTTGCCATATTGTAGGGAAAAAAACAAAAATGCTTAAAAAGGTGGGGGGTCTGGGGGTGGAAAGTAGCCCCCCCAGTAGCTGAAAGGCAACAATTATATATATTTAAAATGCCGGGATCCTGGGGGGGCTGAAGCTGAATGGCAACAAAAAAAAAAAACAATATTTAAAAGGCAGGGGGTCTGGGGGGGGGGGCCCTCCCCCCAAGGTTCAGTGAGAAAGTGAGGCTTTTGATTTACCAGTAGGTTTAGTACAATCATCTCCTCACCCATGGTCAGTAACTCTGGATAGTGACCGAAAGAGCAAGGTCATAGATACAAGTGCCGGAAAGGAGATTCCTCTTTCAGGTATGTGGGTTTACACTTATCAACAGAGTCTGGGAGGGACTCGGAGTTGAGCTGTTGCTTCTTCACATCAAAAGTAACCGGCTGAGGTGGTTTGGGCATCTGGTGGGGATCCCCTTGGTCATCTTCCTATTGAAGTCTTTCAGTCACGTCCAACTGGGAGGAGGCCCAGTGGAAAACTCAGGACATGCTGGAGGGATCATATTTCCCAGCTGGCTTGCGAACACCTTGGGATGGGATCCTCTTGGACTTCCACTACAACATGAAGTTGTGACTGTGAACACACAAATGTTACATTGTGCATAGATTCATTCGTAGTTCATGTCTCACTAGACTATGACTCAATAATTATTTTTTTACATTTGAGAGTGGGAGATGGACTGCTTGTCTGCCTGGATGTTTGCTATGTAGGACCCAGAGTGGTTCTGTGGTGTGATAGATGTGACAATACATACCTCCAGCACATTCTGTCCATACCTGACATGTTGCACAGATCTTGGGCCATACTCTGTGAGAACTATGATATTGTGCACAGACTGTGATGTGTATGCTGTATTTCTGTGTTGTCCTGCAAAATGCTGCTGTGTTACATTGGTGCATATATACTCAACAAAAATATAAACGCAACACTTTTGGTTTTGCTCCCATTTTGTATGAGATGAACTCAAAGATCTAAAACTTTTTCCACATACACAATATCACCATTTCCCTCAAATATTGTTCACAAACCAGTCTAAATCTGTGATAGTGAGCACTTCTCCTTTGCTGTGATAATCCATCCCACCTCACAGGTGTGCCATATCAAGATGCTGATTAGACACCATGATTAGTGCACAGGTGTGCCTTAGACTGTCCACAATAAAAGGCCACTCTGAAAGGTGCAGTTTTGTTTTACTGGGGGGGATACCAGTCAGTATCTGGTGGGACCACCATTTGCCTCATGCAGTGCAACACATCTCCTTCGCATCATCCGTGAAGAGAACACCTCTCCAACGTGCCAAACACCAGCGAATGTGAGCATTTGCCCACTCAAGTCGGTCACGACGATGAACTGGAGTCAGGTCGAGACCCCGATGAGGACGACGAGCATGCAGATGAGCTTCCCTGAGACGGTTTCTGACAGTTTGTGCAGAAATTCTTTGGTTATGCAAACCGATTGTTCCAGCAGCTGTCCGAGTGGCTGGTCTCAGACGATCTTGGAGGTGAACATGCTGGATGTGGAGGTCCTGGGCTGGTGTGGTTACACGTGGTCTGCGGTTGTGAGGCTGGTTGGATGTACTGCCAAATTCTCTGAAACGACTTTGGAGACGGCTTATGGTAGAGACATGAACATTCAATACACGAGCAACAGCTCTGGTTGACATTCCTGCTGTCAGCATGCCAATTGCACGCTCCCTCAAATCTTGTGACATCTGTGGCATTGTGCTGTGTGATAAAACTGCACCTTTCAGAGTGGCCTTTTATTGTGGGCAGTCTAAGGCACACCTGTGCACTAATCATGGTGTCTAATCAGCATCTTGGTATGGCACACCTGTGAGGTGGGATGGATTATCTCAGCAAAGGAGAAGTGCTCACTATCACAGATTTAGACTGGTTTGTGAACAATATTTGAGGGAAATGGTGATATTGTGTATGTGGAAAAAGTTTTAGATCTTTGAGTTCATCTCATACAAAATGGGAGCAAAACCAAAAGTGTTGCGTTTATATTTTTGTTGAGTCCTATCATATCCTGTAGTAGTATATTTTCAGCTTTAGAAATACAGTAAAACTCATCTAAACCATCATCGTATAAACCGGGTATTCACACTCGCCAGACAAAAGCAAAAGTCCCAATGCTTTTGTAGGGTTTTCCATGTAATAAACACCATATATACTGTATTTTGTATAACAGATTTTACATCACTTTGGACAAAATGTCCTGTCCAATCAGATTGTATTCCCATTAAAAAGCCCTTGCATATACTGGACAGAGCAGCCTGGATGTGCCCAATAACAGAGGTATGAACTGAAGTTCAGTACTGATGCTCGCTGATTCCAGGAAAGTATTTCCGTGATTAAAAGACTGGCTGTTTATTTTTTCAAACTGTGGTCAGACCCAGCACCTAAACGAGGCAGGAAAAGAAACCCCACTGATAAAATACAGCTGGGAAGATAGACTGTGCTATAAACTAATGACTGATGCACATCAATGACAATAAGGAGCTCTTACAACTGAAATATCCACCTAAAAAAAAAAGCATTTAAGCAGAATTTGATGATTACCTAAATGGCGTCATTGACATAATTTTAACTAATCAGAAAAAAAAAAAAATACAGATCGCTTTCGGCACTGCTGTGACATAGCAAGAGCACAGAAAGCTACAGATAGCGGAACATGTGCTGATGTAAAAGTCCTCTCTCCCTCCCTCTCTCTGTGTCTCACTCGCTTGCCATTTTCCTGCTGAGCAAACACGAAGCCTTTCAACTGTAAAATAACCAAAATTTCTAAATGTATCATCAGCAGTGTTCATGGGAGTAACTCCGGATAAACACCGAAGGATTTTCACACATCACTGGCAAGAGAGGTGATTGCGAAGGAATCCCAGCGGTTAAAATTGTTCGGGAACTTATATGCAGTTTCTGTTTCTCCGCCAGAAGAGGGAGGCAAATACTTCAGATGTGGCAAATCAAATCACCATGAAATAGACTGTTTTTACAGAAATAAAATGTGCCATAATTGTCAGAGAACAGGTCACATAGCGCATTTTTGCAAACAGAAAAAGAATGATTGGAAGCAGACCAGAGACTCATATGAAATGAGGGGAAACTCAAGGAAGCCACCTGGGAGGGAAAAAAAAAAAAAAAAAAAAAAAAAAAAAATATATATATATATATATATATATATATAGAGAGAGAGAGAGAGAGAGAGAGAGAGAGAGAGAGAGAGAGAGAGAGAACGAGATCGCGAGTACAAGCGGCCGAGATGAGTTTCCTCCGCAGGGTGGCTGGGCGCTCCCTTAGAGATAGGGTGAGGAGCTCAGTCACTCGGGAGGAGCTTGGAGTCAAGCCGCTGCTCCTCCACGTCGAAAGGAGACAGTTGAGGTGGCTCGGGCATCTTTTCCGAATGCCCCGTGGACGCCTCGCTGGAGAGGTGCACCGGGCACGTCCCATTGGGAGGAGGCCCCGGGGAAGACCCAGGACACGCTGGAGGGACTACATCTCTCGGCTGGCTTGGGAACGCCTTGGGGCTCCCCCGGAGGAGCTGGGGGAGGTGTGTGTGGATCGGGAGGTCTGGGCGGCTTTGCTTGAGCTGCTGCCCCCGCGACCCGACTCCGGATAAAGCGGAAGAAAATGGATGGATATATATATATATATATATATATATATATATATATATATATATATATATATATATATATATATATGACGGAGGTTAATGCTCGTGATTAGGAGAACTTTTTTTTTTAATGCGATTCTGACTCAGGATTGAGATTGCATGCAATGTCTGCTGTGGAGAAGAAGGAGGCAGCTGGATCCAGGATTATGGTGAAACCTGTGATTGAAGGACAGGTGATTAACATGGAAGTGGATACTGGTGTGAGTGTATCAGTAATTTCAAGGGACAAGCACGACGCAAATCTGCCTCATTTGTGCCTGCAGAAGACAGATGTAATGCTAAGAACTTACACTGGTGAATTGCTGTCACCCGATCGTGTGGTAACCATATGGGTGAAAATGAATAGACAGAGAGCAAGATTGCCATTGTATGTGGTGAAGGGTAAGTCACCTCCACTTTTTGGTCGGAAATCGTTGCGGAACATTAAGCCTGATTGGTGGGAGATTAAAAGAGTTCCCATAGTTCCTGTGCCAATTGTCCCTTGGCAGAAAATCCAGGTTGGCTTTGCTGGCCCGTTTGAAGGATCTATATTTTCAGAGACTGTGGATACACACTCTGAGTGAGCAGAGGTCATTTTAATTGATTTTTTAAAATACATATATAGAACTAAGAACAATTAAAATAATCAATCTTGACAAAATTGCTTCCTGGTATATTCATCTTTTGGTTGTTTAACCGCATCACACAGTGGTGAGAATGGACTTTTTTTCACAATTATTCTTAACATCTTCTTTTATTGCACAGTGCATGTTTCTCCTTTACAATTATTTTTGGGGGGATTTTATTCAGTTTTTAACTTTAATGATCCATTTTCTCTAATAAAGCCCTTTATGCAGATTTAAAATTCTTATTTTTACTGATAGAAATATTCACGTGCATTATTTGTTTTTACTTATTGTTCATTTGTTAGCTACGTCACTAATGTGCATGCACTGTTATGTGTCCACAATATGGCACTGCTTCATGCAATTACCCCCAGAGGCATAAATAAAGTTGCATTTAACTGAATTATAAATGGATATACGAGGTCTGTGATAAAAGTAACGGACCTTATTATTTTTTTCAAAAACCATATGGATTTGAATCATGTGTGATTACATCAGACATGCTTGAACCCTCGTGGGCATGCGAGAGTTTTTTCACGCCTGTCGGTTCCGTCATTCGCCTGTGGGCAGTCTTTGAGTGAGGAGTCGCCCACCCTTTCGTCGATTTTTCATTGTTTAGGAATGGCTCAGAGACTGCTGCTTTGTTTGATAAAAATCTTTTCAAAAATTGTAAGGCACAACTGAGTGGACACCATTCGATAAATTCAGCTGGTTTTCGGTAAAAGTTTTAACGGCTGATGAGAGATTTTGGTCTGGTAGTGTCGCTTTAAGGACGGCCCACGTCGCCTGATGGCGATCTGTGCTTCGAGGCGGCAGCGTCTCGCCGTTTCAAGTTGAAAACTTCCACATTTCAGGCTCTGTTGACCCAGTAAGTCATCAGAGAACAGAGAACTTTCAGAAGAAGTCGGCATGAGGAGTTTATTTGGACATTCCATTGTTAACGGACATTTTGTAATGAAAGAATGTGCGGGCAGAGTCGCATGTCGGGCCAGACCCGACCGCGGGGGGTCACGACAGGAAAAACACCTCCGTTGGAAACCTTAACGGACAAGTTGTAACATGCCCAAGCTGTTAAACAATTTCTCAGTTACTCACTTGTTGAAAGCCATCAAAAGCAGCCTGAATTTTACAAATGGTTTTCAACACAGAGGTGTTTTTCCTGTTGCGGCGCACACAGATTCGCCGAGTCGTCACGGAAGCGACTCGGCGAATTTGCGCGCACGTGTTTCATTACAAAATGTCCTTAAACAGTGGAATGTCCGCATAAAGTCCTCACGCTGGCCTGTTCTGAATCTTCTCTGTTCTCTCACGACGTCCTGGGTGAATTAAGCCTTAAATTAGGATGTTTTCAGGTCGAAACAGGCCGACGACGGTGCCTGGAAACGCTGCGCGACGTCCCGCTCTGTGGGAAGTCCTTACAGCGACAGAAACACCCCATAATCTCTCATCAGCCGTTAAACTTTTCACCAAAAACCAGCTTAATTTCTCGAATAGTGTCCACTCGGATATCCCTCACAGGTCCAGAAAAAATGTTGATAAAGCAACACGCGCTGTCAGCAGTGGCTATTCAGACAAAGAGATTCCGAGGGGCGGGGTGGAGCACTCCTCACTCAAGGCCTGCCCACAGGCGTATGACGTCACCGACATGCGTGAAAAAACTCACGCATGCGCACAAGGGTTCAAGCTTGTCTGATGTAAAAACATATGAATCAAATCCATTTATTTTTTGAAAAAAATAAAAAGGACTGCTTTTTTCATCACAGACCTCGTATTTCTGACCAACCTCATCACAACAGTCACTATGCGGACATTATGCATGTTGCATGCGTAGGTTCCAGTAGCTTCTCCCTCTGTCACTCGCTGCCATTCAGACAGGCATGTTTTACATCCAGTACAGCGTGAACTAAAGGACAGCTGAGGGAACGGGCCGTCCACCTCGTGTCTCCACTGGCTGGTTCGTGTGGAGCAGGTGAAGGTCAGTCTGCTGCTGAGGGGATATCAAAGCCACCCTGTCTGTTGGACTTCTCTGACACTTTGTGCTCCTTTTCTTTATTCTTCCTGTATGACCAGGGTTCTTCTTTTCCATTTGTCCCTTTCTCTTCTCTATAGCTATCAGCATGGCTCCACACTTCTCTGTTGCTATCTTTTCAAAAGCACTTATTGTGCGTGCTTATGATTCAACAAAGTCTTTGTCCAAGCAACTTTCTGTTCCCTGTGGAACCGTCAGTTCAATTGCTGACTCCAGAGCTTTGCTTTCAATAACTCTCACACTGCATGTCTACTCAGACCTCACTGTACAAGTGGATGTCTGCTACACCGAGGCAGGAACCATCCAGATAGAAGATGCAGTATTGTGGTTTGATCTGTATCTATAATCACTCTTAAAGACAGGTAGAGAAGTTGAGAGAAAGAAAGCACAGGACTTCCTCATACATAGAGCAGTGCATTTACGTTGGTCCACATTCGAACACCTATTAAGTTAAAATAGGATTCAAGCTGGCCAATCAATACATGATGATACAATACCATCAGGCCTTATCAGTGTAACACACTACCATATCAACACAATGCAGAAAAGTATTTCAGAAAAATTGCAAGACACAGTACACACATTAGTGCCCCTTCACACATAGTAGGAATAATTACAAATCAGGGCGAATCAAAGCGGAACAGCTCGTATGAGCAAACCACGAAAACATTGAGCCTACGGGCATGAACAAACCTGCTGCGACGGTTTCGTGCATTTGATGGTGTTGTGCATGAGCATGCACAAAACCATCGCAGCGGGAACAGAGTGCAAGGGGTTGGTAAGGTTAGACCTTGTGTAAAGCGCCTTGAGGCAACTTTGTTGTGATTTGGCACGATATAAATGAAATAAATTGAAATCTGTAACCACATCATGTAGCTGCTGTGAAAAAAAAAAAAAAAAACATTCCATCCATGGGATTTGAACCTGCAATTTACAAAAGCTTTGATTACCAGCCAGAAACTTTACCACTGCACTACCATTGCTGTCCTGTAAATGGTGCGGAAAAATGCCTGAAATCAATGTGGACAAGGTGCGCTGTGTGCGGCTGCTGCAGCCCAAGGCAAAGGCAAAAGCTGTTTTATGTATTTCCACGTGAGGACAGCAGGCAGAGACACGTGCCTCATGGAGGAATGTTGTAAGTTCATGTACTTCAAAACACCACATGTGTTCCCCAGCTGGTACATCCAAGAGCAGAGATCTGAACAGCAGCAGCTGTGGGTGGACACACCCCCTGTCTGTTCAGCGCCCAGACCAACGTGTCACTCTGTGTTATGTGGTCATTCATTTTCGTTATTTGTTATGTAATTGTGAATATAGGTATTGTCATAATTATTTATATAAATGTCCTGGCGGTGGTTTCTGTGTTTTTAATGTGTGTACTGAGTCATCATCCAGCTGTCAGTGTGCTGCGATCAGCTGACAGGCACATCCCTGTGCTGTGTGCACTCAGACCTCGCTGTCCGGCCCCCATGTGATCAGATTTGTACATACATATAAGCCTTTTACGCAAGTGTGCTCCTCTCCCCCATCATGCCACATTTGGGGGGAGTGGGGGAGGGGTGTGACATGCACACGTGCGAGACACATGCACCACATGTGTGTTGTTTTTTGCAATGCCACACTTGTGGGGGCACTTAGACAAATTTCACATCCAGCTCGAAAGTGATCATCTGCTGACTGTTTTCATGCTAATAGTGTGAATCACCACACATTTTCTAAGTGCCAAACGAGTGGTCTTGGATGTTCATGTGTGTTAGCTGGAATTTGGGCGACACCTGCTGCGAGAGGGTTCAAATGGGTCGCTGGTGTGTGCAAATAGTTGTAGCAACAGGTGTACGAGGCATTAAAGGCAGCTCAGATTTTACAAGTATTGCATACGATTCCTGCTTCATGCACAATTAATTCGCAATTCGACCACATTCGTACTATGTGTGAAGGGGCCCTTACTGTGCACCTGTATATAAGCAGCACGAACAGGAGCTGCACAGTGTGCACAGCACTGCACAAGTGTTCCCTCTACTGTGCACTCAAAAGATACACTTATTTCCCACATTTGAATTTTTCATGAACACATGAAAAGTGTCTGTGCCGTGTCAATTTGCTAAGCACCTACAGAGACGTGAGATCGAAATAACAGTCTGCATGAAAGATGTTATTGTTGGGATAATAATAAACATGGAATACATTTAAAATAACAAAAGTAGAAGTGCATCTGTTTGGGAAAACTCTGTATATTTTCAGAAAGTGGTCGTTGGTATAGGGTCAATCAATAATTAGTACAAAAAAGAATGTGAAAGCACTCTTAAGGAAAATAATGCATGTCACAAATGTCTAAAAATGGCTACTATGCATTGTCGCACACCCTGGGCTTTATAATCAAATCAAATCAAATCAATTTTATATATATAGCGCCAAATCACAACAAACAGGTGCCCCAAGGCGCTTTATATTGTAAGGCAAAAGCCATACAATAATTACAGAAAAACCCCAACGGTCAAAACGACCCCCTGTGAGCAAGCACTTGGCGACAGTGGGAAGGAAAAACTCCCTTTTAACAGGAAGAAACCTCCAGCAGAACCAGGCTCAGGGAGGGGCAGTCTTCTGCTGGGACTGGTTGGGGCTGAGGGAGAGAACCAAGAAAAAGACATGCTGTGGAGGAGAGCAGAGATCAATCACTAATGATTAAATGCAGAGTGGTGCATACAGAGCAAAAAGAGAAAGAAACACTCAGTGCATCATGGGAACCCCCCAGCAGTCTAAGTCTATAGCAGCATAACTAAGGGATGGTTCAGGGTCACCTGATCCAGCCCTAACTATAAGCTTTAGCAAAAAGGAAAGTTTTAAGCCTAATCTTAAAAGTAGAGAGGGTGTCTGTCTCCCTGATCCGAATTGGGAGCTGGTTCCACAGGAGAGGAGCCTGAAAGCTGAAGGCTCTGCCTCCCATTCTACTCTTAAAAACCCTAGGAACTACAAGTAAGCCTGCAGTCTGAGAGCGAAGCGCTCTATTGGGGTGATAATGGTACTATGAGGTCCCTAAGATAAGATGGGACCTGATTATTCAATGGTGACCAAATGGTGGTGACCATTTGGTCAATGGTGACCAAAAAGAGATGTCAAGACCTATAAGACCTGCATCAATTCCCCAGCTACTGGCCTGAGGCCTGAAAGGCTTACTATACAGAACAGATGATACAAATTGGAGCAGGTCTCAAATGAAACAATGATAAAGCATGGATAATGCAGATAGAAAAAAGCGCATCAACACATGCTCACATATCAAATCACAAAACAATCCAAGTCATAGGAAATGAATGTGATCAATTTCCTCATTAAGACCAGGATATACCACAGCCTTAAATGAATACAATTTAAAAGGTTTCTAATTGCAAAAGAGGGCAGCATCATGGATTAGTGGTTAGCACTGTTGCCTCACAGTGAGAAGGTCATGGGTTCAATTCCCACCTGTTGCCTTTCTGTGAGGAGTTTGCATGTTCTCCCCGTGTTTGTGTGGGTTTCCTCCGGGTGCTCCAGTTTCCTCCCACATCCAAAGACATACGGGTTAGGTGGACTAGGATCTTTAAATTGTCCATAGGTGTGCATGTGGGTGTGACTGTGTTTGTTTGTCTGTTTGTGGCCCTGTGACAGACTGGCGTCCTGTCCTGGGTTTACCCTGCCTCACGCTCTATGACTGCTGGGATAGGCTCCAGCCCCCCGCGACCCTTAATTGGACTAAGCGGTTGAAGATGTGTGTGTGTGCGTGTGTGTGTCATTGCAAAAGATGTTTCAGATGATATCTCCCCCCCCCCAGAATGATTATATATATATATATATATATATATATATATATATATATATATATATTTTTTTTTAGAACAGAAAGACGTTATAATTTTTGCTTGGACAGACATCAAAAGATACATCATGTAAGCCAACTCGACTTTAGCCATGTCTTTACACTCACGGGCCACTTGATTAGGTACACCTGTTCAATTGTTTAACATAAATAGCTAATCAACCAATTACATGGCAGCAACTCAATGCATTTAGGCAACTAGACGTGCTGACGATGACTTGCTGAAGTTCAAACTAAGCATCAGCATGGGGATGAAATATGATTTAAGTGACTTTGGCATGGTTGTTGGTGCCAGTCGGACTGGTCTATTTCAGAAACTGCAACTGGGATTTTCACACAGAACATTCTCGAGGGTTGACAGAGAATGGTCTGTTAAAGAAAAGATATCCAGTGTGCAGCAGTTGTGTGGATGAAAATGCCTTGTTGATGTCAGAGGTCAAAGGAAAATGGGCAGATGATGGCATGTCAATATGGACCAGCATCTCTGAGGAATGTTTCCATCAACATCTTCAATCTATGCCATGAAGAACTGAGGCAATTCTGAAGGCAAAAGGGGTCCAACCCGGTACTAGCACTCCCAGAACACCATGTGCACCTTGGAAGACAGGTTCTTTAAAGCAGGGGTTCTCAACCTTTTCTAATTTAAGACACACCTATTCATACTTGTAACAAGTCAAGGGGTCCAATCTGGTACTAGCAAGGTTTACCTAATGAAGTGACCAGTGAGTGTATGTACTTTAAATATGTATTTAATGCGCAAAAATTAGTCAAACTGCAGAAACAATTATATGTTGGGCACACATAACAATTTTGGCACTAATATATATATATATATATATATATATATATATATATATATATATATATATATATATATAGTGCCGATAGACAAGCGCTTCAGGGAGAAACAGTGGAATGACTTGTTTCAGGATTGACAGGATTCCAGAAGAGTGATGGTACACTCTGCCGTTAAAGAGTCTACATGAGGCAGATTGACCACATGGTGGGACTGTTCTGAGCATCAGGAACCACAACCAACTGTTCTGCTCCCAAACAAAAAGTTGTGAAACTCTACACAAAACCTGATAAAAGCAGCATGACTACATGCTGGACTGCACAAATGTGTGGTGTGGGTGAGTGTGTGATCAGCAAAGACAGCAAATAAAGAAAGATTTCCTTTCACCAAAACATCAAATCTAGGCTTGCATCTCATATGTACCTTCTGGCAAATTGTAGCTGAACTTTCGGGTCTTCTTTTGAAGAAAATCCTTCTCTATACCACTTCCTCATGAAGCTATAACTGGTGATGCAAAACATTTTCCCCATTCACAGCCACATAAGCCTATTGCTTCCTCTGGGCTGTCTGGTCTTGGTGCCTTTTCTGCCTCTTCTCCTTCTTCCAGACTCACTCAGAACTGGCTACTCCATGTCCACACAGATTTACCATTGACTGCCATGCTGTTTGTATGCCTTCATCTTTGATGTCAATAAAGTCCAACACATATTCAGTGACTTGGAAATGTTCATGTATCCATCACCTGACTTTTCTGAAGAAAAGTGGCAATAAAACTGACTAATTACAGGTGTTATACAAAAGGGCCCCATTTCGTATGCAACCCATCATCTTGGCTTTTATATTTTTAATTCATTTATATCAAATTGCAGAGATTTGCTTTGAGTTTGAGTTAAAGGAAGGTAATGTTAGAAATTTTTACAGAGAAGCCTGATTTACTTTTTGTATTTGAAATGTCATAAACAAATTAAAATATGTGAAATACCAAGGGGCCAAATACTTTTGCAAGCCACTGTAACCCAGAAAAATGCACCATCCTCATCACATGCTCCACCTGTTGCAAAATGAACATGTGCAACTCAGGCGAATAACTTCCAATTGGAATTGCATTGATGTAGAGTTGTGAGAGAATGCACATTATTGAGTCATTGTGACATGCATGGCTGCTTTCATTTAATAAAGTAACACACACACACACAAACAAAAAAATAGAAAACCTGCTTTCTGTGGCAACGCATGTTTCAATGACCATTTTCCCTTACGTTTGCGTTACAATCACTTTCAAATCCTTTTCATTTAAATTATACTTGTACTGGCCAAAGTCATCCGACATCTCACTGGACTTTAATTTCATTGAGTACATGTTGACCTTGAACACACTGACCCCTGGACAGTGACTGCAAGGCAAAGAGTGGATCCCACTTGTAAATACAGTACCTGGCAACTGCCTTCACTGCTGTGTGTTTGTCCTGCCACTCACCGAGCATATCAACTCGAGTGGTTTGGTTCCTCTTCTAGCAAAGCAGTTTTTGGATTTTGAGGAGCCCTCCTTTTTGGGAGGGTGAAGGATTTGTCTGGCGAGCAGTCCTGCTGGACCTTAAATTTTACCAAGCATAACAAAGTCAGATTTGGGCATACAGTTTGCCAAGATTCATCGGCTTTTCAAGCAGCAGTAACCCCCATCACATCTCTCTGTTCTCTCTTTCTCTCTCTGTCTGTCTGTTTCTCTCTCTCTCTGGGAGAGAGAGATGTGCCTCGCTTCACTGCATCTACAAGACAAAGAAACCACCCCGAGTCCTTGATGTTAGCAACTCAGACAGAAAACTGATCCACCCCCACCTCTTGAAAGTAACCATCAACCCTGCTACAGCCAGGTGAAGGGAAAGCACCCCCTTGGCCTTCTCCAGCCACTGGGGTTCTCAACACTATGGCACCATGTGTGCTGGATCATGCCCAGAGCATTGCATCACATGTCCTCATCTTAGTATTCTTAAGTAACCACTCTTTCAACACAAAGTCCTTCCAGGACTACCATCTTCTGAAGAGACCTTGTATTAAATACATCCAGTCATCAGCTTAGCTTACTTTTTAGTATACAGTTTTCACAACTGTAGAGGAAGCAACAGGACCTGAAAGACTTGGGCATTCTTTTTCCTGCAGTGACATAGACATTTTGATTTTGATTCAACCCACATAAGTTTTATTTATTTATTTTTGAGGGGTTATATAGGAATTACCATATCCACCCAGGCATCCATCCATCCAAACATCACAGAGGACTTATGTCACCTAGGTCACTGCTTTTCCAACCTATTTCCCTCTGGGAGGTGACATGGGTCCATAAATCTTACAGATTCCAAAAAAAGTGAAGCAACATAACTCTAAATGTGCATTCTGAGTGCCAGTCCAAAACCCAGATAAATGAGGAGGGTAGAAGGAGGCAGGGTGTTAACCTTAAAGTTTGTCAAAAATTTTGTCTCAGCCACATGGTGTGTGCAGCAAGTACATGCTGAGTGCCAGTCCCAAGCAAATGAAATGACTAAGATTGTGTCAGAAAGGGCATCCAACCTAAAACAAACCAAAATAAATATGCATAGTACAAATCTATTTCCCATACTGGTTTGGTCAAAGCACAGGTTAACAACGGCCGCCTCCGGTGCCTTTGCCCAACATGGTGCTGACGGAAATTGGGCTACTGCTGTGTGAAGAAGAAAAAAGAAGAGGAGCATGTGACCAGAGAGAGTGGGAGAAGAGGGAATCTAGAAGGATGGAAGTGAGAGTCTTAACATTGAAGGTTTGCAGTATGACTGGTAAACAGAGAGAGCTGGTTGACATGATGGAGAGGAGAAAAGTAGACATATTGTGTGTTCTAAAGACCAAGTGGGAGGGAAGTATGGCCCGGAGCATAGGTGGTGGGTTGAAGTTGTTGGGTGTTGGGGATAGGAAGATAAATGGTGTTGGGGTCATTTTAAAGGAAGAGAATGTTAAGAATGTGTTGGAGGTGAAGCGAGTGTCTGACAGGGTCACTTGACATGTGAAAGTGTTTGCACTTCTTTTTGCTTTTTTGTCAAATTTTGAATGGTGGACAGCTGATCCATGTTTTCATCAGTGGGTGCCAACATATTTGACATATTTTCCATTGGTCAGTTTTGTTGTTATTATGCGTGTAGTCCATGTGCAGCACTGTGTAGTAGAGGTGGGCGGATCAATCCTAATATCGATACTATCGATACCAACTCTGGTACTGATAGTGAACGATCCTCGTGTAAAAAGTTCGATACTCAAGCTTTTTTTCTCTCCCGCACGCACTGCCTGCTGCGCACGCAGATTCATCAAAGTCTACTCTCTGTCTGAAAGAGCAGCGCTGTGCTGTGTCACACAACACGGACCACCGCACACTTCTATTGTGGCTTCCCAACCCTCTACCTCAGGAGATTTTGTTTTAAGTTGTGTTGAGTGATATTTTTTTAAACAAAAATGTTGATTGTGATAATAAAGTATTTTGTTGTCATGTACAATGTTTGGCAAAATCCTATCCTAGGTCTTTTGGATCCTTTGGCTCTATGAAGCTTAAATATGAAAAAGTATCGGTATCAATATCGGCAATACTGAGCCTGTATTTACTTGGAATTGGATCAATACCAAAATTCCCGGTATCACCCACCTCTACTGTGTAGGCACATCTGCAGCCATGAAATAGTTTCATGCGTGCATTTTGTTTTTCAGAAAATGGGTGATGTTTGAAATGGAGAACTTTTTTAGTTTTTGAGAAGCAATGATTAAGCTATTTTTCAAGGGACAATGATCAAAGTTACAGAGATGTGGAATAAAGTAAAGTCTGGGGTCATGCACTGGTGCTGTGCTTCGCTGCATTCACAACACCACGGAACCACCTTGCTTTCTGGATGGCAACCACCGAGGCAGACAACAGGTTCCTTCCCACATCTCGAAATGAGCTATTTATCCCGTGAAGCCAGTTCAGGGTTAAAGGTGACAATGTAAATGAAAGTCCTCATCTTAGGCTCTCTTAATAACTGCTCGTTTGATACAAAGTCAATACAGCATTCATTCCATTCCACCCCCACCAAAAACAAGTCCGACTTACTGCCAAGAACCCGAACACAGCTCTCACTTTGTGAGTACAAAGATTGAATGGCCATGAGAAGGGACCTCCTCACTCCACACACCCCCTGCACCTCTCACAGTATCTCCCAGGTTACCCGATCATACGCCTTCTCCAAGTACAGAAAACATATGTAGACTGGATGGGAATAATCCCAGGCCCTCAACATGGTCCTTGTGAGAGTGAAGAGCTGGTCAGTTGTTCCACAGCCAGGACGGAACCTGCATTGCTCTTCTTCAATCCGAGGTTCAACTATCAGCCAAACCCTCCTTTCCAGCACCCTGGAGTACACTTTACCAGGGAGGCTGAGTAGTGTGATGCCCCTCTAATTGCAAACACTCTCTGGTCCCCCTTTTAAAATATGGGGTCCACCACCCCAGTTTCCCACTCCTTAGGCATTGTCCCAGACCTTAACGTAATGTTGAAGACACATCTCATCCAAGACAATCCCTCCACACCTTAAAGTGAAATCCTGAGCCAGAATCTGGATCCGGATCACCTCCAAAATTCAAGGTAGTCTTCTATGCCCTAATAGCTATCCATGGTGCAAATTTGGTGAGAATCCATTAAGTAATTTTGATGTAATCCTTAAATGCCTATAAAGTGAAATTCTGAGCCAGAATCCAGATCCGGATCACCTCCAAAATTCAGTGGAGTCTTCCATGTCCGAATATGTATCTGTAGTGCAAATTTGGTGAGAATGCATGAACTCATTTGACATAATCCTTCAGACTATATAAAGTTAAATCTTGATCCAGAATCTGGATCCAGATCCGGATCACCTCCAAAATTCAGTGGAGTCTTCCATGCCCTATTATCTATCTGTGGTGCAAATTTGATGAGAATCCTTGAAGTAGTTTTGATGTAATCCTTCAAAGCCTATATAAAGTGAAATCTTGATCTAGAATCCAGATCTGGAGCCAGAGCACCTCCAAAATTCATTGGAGTCGTCCATGGCCTAATATCTATGTGTGGTTAAGCTTTCATCAAAATCCATGTAGTACTTTTGATGTAATCCTGCTAACAGTGAGACAAATACAGTAAATAAATAAAAACATGATTGTATTACATCCTTGGTGGATGCAATAATAATGTCAGTAGCATACCATGATGATTTAGTGATTAACACTGTTGTGTCAGAATGAGGAAATACCAGGTTCACTTTAACTTGCGCCTTTCTGTGTGGAGTTTGCATGTTCTCTCCATGTTTCAGTGAGTGAGGTGCATGTGCTCTGGCTTCCTCCCACTTTCAAAAAACATGCAGGTTCGGTGAGTTAATGTCTTTATGTTGACCATAGGAATCTGTAGGAGTGTGAATGAGTAGCAATTCCTGGTTCAGGCTGGGAATCCCTGGTTCAGGCTGAGAAATGCACCGGGGGCAGACAAAACACACAAAAAACTGAGTGACACTGATTTAACAAAACAGAAGTACAGAAGGGGTTAAATGTCCAAGCACAATTGAAGGTAGAGACTGGAGGCTGGCCAGACAGCCAGCTGAAGCCGAAAATCGAGTCTGGGCATCAACCATGATGTTGGCTGGAGCCCATGGTGACGTCAGGTGGTTGGCCTTGTGGCCAGGAGGCATCCACTGCAGCCCCCAGGAAGCAGCTCTGCAACCAGAAGGAGTTCAAGCTGGAGTCTTTAGAGCAGCCATTTGTTTGGCAGGAGTCCTTTGCAGAGTCTAGAGTCTGGCTGTTCACCCGGCAGAAGTACTTGGCGGAGTCTTGAGACCAGCTGTTCACCCGGCAGCAGGTCTATATGGAGACAGTTGATTTGCAATATGACCAGCAGGAGTCTTCTGTGGAGTCATGAGTGCGACCCACAGCCCCCTGGAGTTCAAAACAGAGTAAGCAGGTGGCCGCATGGCCCACAGGAGGCCTCCGCTATGTCAAGGGCGGGACGAATGGCCTCGCCAGAATGTCTTCAGAGGCAGGAGGCTTGCTACAACATCTGCAGCTGCAGGGACAGACTGCTCCCTGGCGATGATGTCCTTAGCTGCATAGGCACTCTGGCTCATGGCAACATCTTCAGTTGTGGGGATGGAGTGTTCCTCAGTGACATCATCAGCTGCAGAGGAGCCATGCTCCTCTGTGGCACCATTAGGAGCCTGGTCAAGTGATCCCTCTGTGATGTCTTCAGAAACAGGTCCGATCATGTCCGCTACCAACAGCATACAGCCGGGTCCACTCATTGAGCTGCAAAACAAAGTACATGCATTATGTTTCCCCGCACCAACCATGGAGCCGAGAAGCAGCTCTGGTGAGTGGCTGGCACCAGCGGGCAGACCATAGCCTCTGTAGCAGTGGGCTGGTGCTCCCTTCTGTTGGACTTGGAGCAGCTTCTCCTCTTCTTCTTCCTGGCCCCGCACGAGTCACAGGTGATGTCTGGCATGTGCGGTGACCAAGGGGGATCCACCAAACCCGTAAGCTGCGGGGCTGCAGAGACCATCGGCGACTGGAGCGGCAGCTGGCAGTAACGTTGGTCCAGAGTGTGGCACTGAGGTGGGAGAGCAAATTTGAAATGGTGACAACCCCTCTCAGACATCCTCAGGGCCTTGGACTGGTGACCCCTTGGTGATGGCTTCGGGAGTGGAGGTGGACTGTACCCTGCAATGCGATCAGGGGCTGGGATGGATGACCCCTCGGTAATGTCGTCCAGAGCAGGGCTCCGGTGTGGGCCCCACCCTGCTCATCAACCTGAAACACAAAGCAGACTTCCTTGGTTGCCTGGTGACCACCCTGGAGCCGTGAGATGGCTCTGCTGAGGGACCAGCCATTCCCTCCTGGGAATAAAGGCAACAATGGGAGGACTGCAGCTTCTGTAACAGCGTCCGTCAGACCTTGAGCGACTCTTCCTTTTCTTCCTCTTGGCCCCACCTGAGTCACAGGTCATAGCGAATATGGAAGCCATGTCAGGTATGCCGATTGACAGCTCTCGGCTGTGTAGTGGCTGTGTGTGGAGTGGGAGACTTCGAAGCGGGGATGTGAATGTCAGGAACCCTCTCAGTGTCCTGGGGGGTGTGATTGTCTTGAACTACCTCACAGGTAAGGTCACTGGCCCGCAAATGTTCCTCGAAGTGATGCACCCAGTTGGGAAGCCGACACATGTCGAACAGGCCTTACAGACAATATAATTCCGGGAACCAGTCAAATACCCAAGAACTCTTTACCAACAATTCCCAAGCTTGTTTCCAAAAAGCTGACTGCCTGTCCAGTAGAGGTGGGCGGATCAATCCTAATATTGATAATATCGATACCAACGCAGGTATTGATATTAAACGATCCTCATGTAAAAAGATCGATACTCAAGCTTTTTTTTCTCTCCCGCATGCACTGACTGCTGCGCACGCAGATTCATCAAAGTCTACTCTCTATCTGTAAGAGCAGCGCTGCGTTGTGTCACACAACATGGAGCAGCACACCCTCTCCCCTCTGGTCTTTTGTTGTTGCGCCGTCACGTGACTCAGTGGTGCCAGCCAACAGCCATGCAGGTAGGCTCAGCCTGGCCCGCCCACTCTGCGCTCTCCTCGAGTCAGCCCACTACCTCAGGAGATTTTGTTTTAAGTTGTGTTGAGTGAACAAAAATGTTGATTGTGATAAATAAAGTATTTTGTTGTCACGTACAATGTTTGGCAAAATTCTATCCTAGGTCTTTTGGATCCTTTGGATCTATGAAGCTTAAATATGGAAAAAGTATTGGTATCAGTATCAATATCGGCAATACTGGGCCTGTATTTACGTGGTATCGGATCAATACCAAAATTCCCGGTATCGCCTACTTCTACTGTCCAGGGTGTTGCATCTGTGATAACAATTAAAGATTATATTTAACGTAAAAAATGTACTTGAGTTCTTTGCTGTCCGATGCCTGCTGGGTTCATGCCTATGGCCGGTTCCTTCTGAAGAAGATTTAGCAATGTCAAAATTGAACCCAAAATGCCATCAGCAAGGAGACGTGTGGTAAATTGCAAACAAAATGATTTAATGTTCCACAAAATTACAAAACAGTCCAAGTGAAGTGAAGGAAGGAGGGTACAGAGTCCAAACAAAAACCTGCCAAAGGGGTCCAGTCAGAGAGTAAACAAGGAAAAAATCAAAACAAAAATACTAAACACAGCAGCAACAGGAGGTGACAAACAATTCTCAAGGAACTTACAAATGCAGGAGGAAACAAAGTGAGTCCACGTACACCAACGTAAAGCAACCAGCAAAATCACAGGAGCAAACTCAGACTAAAATACACACTGGGGTGATGACACAAACTGAAGACAGGTGAGGGAAAAATAATCAACCCCAGCTGGGGAACAAAACAGAGGAAGGCAAACTACAGTTGATAAAGAAGCAAACACTATGATGAAACTAACCCCTGGAATAAGACACCACAACAAAGGAAACTAAATTGCAGACAGTGACAAACTAACCAAAGACAACTATGAACACAGACATGATACAGACATGAAAGCTCACATGGACTTAGACACAGAAAACACTAGGAACAGTCACCAGGGGTGACAAAGGACAAGGACCTAAACAGAAACAAAAATAGAATTTGAGGTGATGATTGTAGAAAGAAAAGCTTGTTGAGGGTCAAATTATTACAGAATAAATTATAATCCAGAGACGGAGAACTTTAAAACTGTCACACACGTCATTGAATGGCATGAAGTTACAGAGCTGCAGAAGCATAAATCAGGCTTTAAATTAATTAAATAAATCATCATAAATTGTAAATTTATGTAAATTTGATAGCTTAGCTATTTTTAGATTTATTTTGATAACACCTATACCTGGATTGTGTTGCTGTATGTGATTCAATGATTTAAAAAAATGTAGACAACATAAACGGTTCACCCAGGTGGAAGCAAAATGGCGCTATGTTCTGAATTGACGCCACTCTCTCAATTAAGGCACTCCAGGTGGAGGTAGAGGAGCAACACACAAAGATGACACACATGACTGACAGACACAGAAGGACATGTGTTGAATACAGACAGAAATATGGACAGCAGACAATGAACACAAGTGAACCCAGAGAAACAAGACAGAGAACTAAATACAATCCCACAAAGGGGAGGTGATGGTCTAGTGGTTAGGGTGTTGGGCTCATGGGTTCAAATCCCCGCCTGACTGGAAAATCACTAAGGGCCCTTGGGCAAGGCCTTTAACCCCCTATTGCCCCTATTGCTTGTGGAGTGAGCACCTTGTATGGCAGCACCCTGACATCGGGGTGAATGTGAGGCATAATTGTTAAGCGCTTTGAGCGTCTGATGTAGATGGAAAAGTGCTATATAAATACCATTTATTTACTACAAACATAAAAACACAAACTGAACACACATACACACACAACATTGTCACTAAATAATGAATTTTGACAAATGTCAAGCACAAGGAATTTGTTTTTCTAACTGAACACACATACACACACAACATTGTCACTAAATAATGAATTTTGACAAATGTCAAGCACAAGGAATTTGTTTTTCTATCCAACATGGACCAAGTGTGGCACAGACTTAGGTGGATTCCAGAATTGCATTAGCAAGGACGGACACAGGTCAATCATTTAGTTGAAGGTCAAGGTCATTGAGGTCAAATGTCAGAAGGCTGCAGACCTTACTCTATTCCTGCCTACCATTACTATTGGCTCATATGATTAAAATCCATGCTATTGAGTAATCTTTTCTAAAAACAGATGCAATTAAAAAACAAACAAACAATTCATTCCTTAGGGATGCCAACAGAAACACCATCATTAAATAACAAACTTTTTTTACTTTAGTCCAGTGTTTTATATGGTAACTGACTGAGTATTCTCAAAATACACACAAGTTGTAATCTCCCAGCTAAGGAGGATTGCTGTCTAACTTGAGGCTAAAGGTAGCTACATTCATCATCTGACACACCATTCAGAAGATAAAAAGAGATGGAAAATTGGGTTTCAACAATGAATGAAAAAAAAAGACTTTGTCAGCTGTTCCAGGTGTGTTGTAAAATCTGCAGGCCAAGCTCATTTATTCACACTATTCTATTGCAGATACATACAAGAAACAACCCTAATCCTAATGCCAAATTGCCTACTTCATCATGTACTGCACCAATTTGTAGCATCAACATAGACCTGAAGATCAAGTTGGTAAAAGCACAGTTGTTGCTGAGATGCCAATAAACAGAAAACAAACATTCCAACAATTTCAAAAGAGAATTCATGCAGCGTCGAAGCCAAAATTCTTTCCTATGAGGGCCAAAAAATGAATATGGGTGGAGGGCCACTGACCAAAAATAAATTGTAATATTATGTCACAGTGCATCATATTATATATTATCTAAATTAACATTTGGAATCTAAAACTAAATATCAACATAATAATCAATAAAATACTTCTATGTAATCTCCATGCAGTATTTTATAAATGTGAAGAATGCAGAGAATAGAATAGAATAGAATTTTTCAATTCAATTTCAATTTATTTTCATTTATATAGCGCCAAATCACAACAAAGTTGCCTCAAGGTGCTTCATACAAGTAAGGTCTAACCTTACCAACCCCTAGAGCAAACACAGGCAACAGTGGTCAATCAATCAATTCAATCAATTTTATTTATATAGCGCCAAATCACAACAAACAGTTGCCCCAAGGCGCTTTATATTGTAAGGCAAGGCCATACAATAATTATGTAAAAACCCCAACAGTCAAAACGACCCCCTGTGAGCAAGCACTTGGCGACAGTGGGAAGGAAAAACTCCCTTTTAACAGGAAGAAACCTCCAGCAGAACCAGGCTCAGGGAGGGGCAGTCTTCTGCTGGGACTGGTTGGGGCTGAGGGAGAGAACCAGGAAAAAGACATGCTGTGGAGGGGAGCAGAGATCAATCACTAATGATTAAATGCAGAGTGGTGCATACAGAGCAAAAAGAGAAAGAAACATTCAGTGCATTATGGGAACCCCCCAGCAGTCTAAGTATAGCAGCATAACTAAGGGATGGTTCAGGGTCACCTGATCCAGCCCTAACTATAAGCTTTAGCAAAAAGGAAAGTTTTAAGCCTAATCTTAAAAGTAGAGAGGGTGTCTGTCTCCCTGATCCGAATTGGGAGCTGGTTCCACAGGAGAGGAGCCTGAAAGCTGAAGGCTCTGCCTCCCATTCTACTCTTACAAACCCTAGGAACTACAAGTAAGCCTGCAGTCTGAGAGCGAAGTGCTCTATTGGGGTGATATGGTAAGGAAAAACTCCCTCTGATGATTTGAGGAAGAAATTTCAAGCAGACCAGACTAAAAGGGGTGAACCTCTGCTTCGGCCATTCTGCCAACACAATTGACAAAAACGAATGTACAGGAAATTTTGGGCGTCCATGCTGGTGCACAGGACGGTAGGCTTGCAGAAAAACACACTATGCCTCTGAACGGAGCCACACCTCAAACAGAGAGAAAAAATAGAATCAGGCATCAGAAAAACAGCAAATATAATGTAATTTGTCAGCATTAAGCAACAAGAAAAACAAAAGAAATACTAAGGTGATCACCAGCCACTAGCCCTAAGTTTCACTAAAAGACCCAGACTTTAGATAAAGTTGAGGCCGTGGCCCGCTGTATTTATGAATAAATAAATTTAAAAGGGTAAAAAGCATAGTAACACACTATGCCAGTATGCTAGCCATACAAATGGGAAAATAAGTGCGTCTTAAGTCTGGACTTGAAAGTCTGTACAGAATCTGACTGTTTTATTGATGCAAGGAGATCATTCCACAAAGCAGGTGCATGATAAGAGAAAGCTCTGTGACCCACAGACTTTTTATTCAGCCTAGGGACACAAAGTAGTCCTGCAACCTGAGAATGCAGACCCCGGGCCGGTACGTAGGGTTTAAGTAGGTCAGCTAAGTAGAGAGGGGCTAGTCCATGAATAATTTTATAGGTTAGCAAGAGAACCTTAAAATCTGACCTCATAGAGATAAGAAGCCAGTGAAGAGACATCAAAATTGGTGTAATGTGGTCAAAGCTTCAAAAATATGGCAGCAGCTTTTTGAGCCAATTTGGAGTCCCCTAATGCTGGACTGCGGTAAACCAGAAAATAGAACACTGCAGTCATCCAATCTAGAAAAGACAAATGCATGAATCATGCTCTCACCATCAGGCATAGAGAGGATGGGATGAAGTTTTGCTATATTTCACAGATGGAAGAAAGTAGTCCTCATAATATCTGTAATGTGGAGGTCAAAGGACAATGTAGGATCAAAAATTATCCCAAGGTTCCTCACTTTGTCAGTGTGATGTATGGCACACAAGCCTAGGCTAAGCGTTAGCTGGTCAAATTGATGCCGATGTCTTACTGGACTAAGAACATATCATTTCAGTCTTGTCATGGTTTAAAATTAGGAAATTGCTCGAGATCCAGCTTTATGTGTATAACTGCGTATCATCACCATAGCAATGAAAGCCAATCATCATCAATTTATTTATGTAGCGCCAAATCACAACAAACAGTTGCCCCAAGGTGCTTTATATTGTAAGGCAAGGCCATACAATAATTACGTAAAAACCCCAACAGTCAAAACGACCCCCTGTGAGCAAGCACTTGGCGACAGTGGGAAGGAAAAACTCCCTTTTAACAGGAAGAAACCTCCAGCAGAACCAGGCTCAGAGAGGGGCAGTCTTCTGCTGGGACTGGTTGGGGCTGAGGGAGAGAACCAGGAAAAAGACATGCTGTGGAGGGGAGCAGAGATCAATCACTAATGATTAAATGCAGAGTGGTGCATACAGAGCAAAAAGAGAAAGAAACACTCAGTGCATCATGGGAACCCCCCAGCAGTCTAAGTCTATAGCAGCATAACTAAGGGATGGTTCAGGGTCACCTGATCCAGCCCTAACTATAAGCTTTAGCAAAAAGGAAAGTTTTAAGCCTAATCTTAAAAGTAGAGAGGGTGTCTGTCTCCCTGATCCGAATTGGAAGCTGGTTCCACAGGAGAGGAGCCTGAAAGCTGAAGGCTCTGCCTCCCATTCTACTCTTACAAACCCTAGGAACTACAAGTAAGCCTGCAGTCTGAGAGCGAAGCGCTCTATTGGGGTGATATGGTACTATGAGGTCCCTAAGATAAGATGGGACCTGATTATTCAAAACCTTATAAGTAAGAAGAAGAATTTTAAATTATATTCTAGAATTAACAGGAAGCCAATGAAGAGAGGCCAATATGGGTGAGATATGCTCTCTCCTTCTAGTCCCCGTTAGTACTCTAGCTGCAGCATTTTGAATTAACTGAAGGCTTTTCAGGGAACTTTTAGGACAACCTGATAATAATGAATTACAATAGTCCAGCCTAGAGGAAATAAATGCATGAATTAGTTTTTCAGCATCACTCTGAGACAAGACCTTTCTAATTTTAGAGATATTGTGTAAATGCAAAAAAGCAGTCCTATATATTTGTTTAATATGCGCTTTGAATGACATATCCTGATCAAAAATGACTCCAAGATTTCTCACAGTATTACTAGAGGTCAGGGTAATGCCATCCAGAGTAAGGATCTGGTTAGACACCATGTTTCTAAGATTTGTGGGGCCAAGTACAATAACTTCAGTTTTATCTGAGTTTAAAAGCAGGAAATTAGAGGTCATCCATGTCTTTATGTCTGTAAGACAATCCTGCAGTTTAGCTAATTGGTGTGTGTCCTCTGGCTTCATGGATAGATAAAGCTGGGTATCATCTGCGTAACAATGAAAATTTAAGCAATGCCGTCTAATAATACTGCCTAAGGGAAGCATGTATAAAGTGAATAAAATTGGTCCTAGCACAGAACCTTGTGGAACTCCATAATTAACCTTAGTCTGTGAAGAAGATTCCCCATTTACATGAACAAATTGTAATCTATTAGATAAATATGATTCAAACCACCACAGCGCAGTGCCTTTAATACCTATGGCATGCTCTAATCTCTGTAATAAAATTTTATGGTCAACAGTATCAAAAGCAGCACTGAGGTCTAACAGAACAAGCACAGAGATGAGTCCACTATCCGAGGCCATAAGAAGATCATTTGTAACCTTCACTAATGCTGTTTCTGTACTATGATGAATTCTAAAACCTGACTGAAACTCTTCAAATAGACCATTCCTCTGCAGATGATCAGTTAGCTGTTTTACAACTACCCTTTCAAGAATTTTTGAGAGAAAAGGAAGGTTGGAGATTGGCCTATAATTAGCTAAGATAGCTGGGTCAAGTGATGGTTTTTTAAGTAATGGTTTAATTACTGCCACCTTAAAAGCCTGTGGTACATAGCTAACTAATAAAGATAGATTGATCATATTTAAGATCCAAACATTAAATAATGGTAGGGCTTCCTTGAGCAGCCTGGTAGGAATGGGGTCTAATAGACATGTTGATGGTTTGGATGAAGTAACTAATGAAAATAACTCAGACAGAACAATCTGAGAGAAAGAGTCTAACCAAATACTGGCATCACTGAAAGCAGCCAAAGATAACGATACATCTTTGGGATGGTTATGAGTAATTTTTTCTCTAATAGTTAAAATTTTATTAGCAAAGAAAGTCATGAAGTCATTACTAGTTAAAGTTAAAGGAATACTCGGCTCAATAGAGCTCTGACTCTTTGTCAGCCTGGCTACAGTGCTGAAAAGAAACCTGGGGTTGTTCTTATTTTCTTCAATTAGTGATGAGTAGTAAGATGTCCGAGCTTTACAGAGGGCTTTTTTACAGAGCAACAGACTCTTTTTCCAGGCTAAGTGAAGATCCCTGGATAGTCACGGTTTGGAGGATTTAAGAAAATTGGCCAGATTTCTAGAAATGAGAGCTGCTCCATCCAAAGTGGGATGGATGACGGCATCCATCCCACTCTCCTAACAAGACCAGGTTTTCCCCAGAAGCTTTGCCAATTATCTATGAAGCCCACCTCATTTTTTGGACACCACTCAGACAGCCAGCAATTCAAGGAGCACATGCGGCTAAACATGTCACTCCCGGTCCGATTGGGGAGGGGCCCAGAGAAAACTACAGAGTCCGACATTGTTTTTGCAAAGTTACACACCGATTCAATGTTAATTTTAGTGACCTCCGATTGGCGTAACTGGGTGTCATTACTGCCGACGTGAATTACAATCTTACCAAATTTACGCTTAGCCTTAGCCAGCAGTTTCAAATTTCCTTCAATGTCGCCTGCTCTGGCCCCCGGAAGACAATTGACTATGGTTCACATTTCTCAAAACAGAGTCGCCAATAACCAGAGTTTGATCCTCAGCGGGTGTGTCACCGAGTGGGGAAAAACGGTTAGAGATGTGAACGGGTTGGCGGTGTACACTGGGCTTCTGTTTAGGACTACGCTTCCTCCTCACAGTCACCCAGTCGACCTGCTTTCCCGGCTGCTCGGGATCTGCCAGAGGGAAACTAAGGGCAGCTAAGCTACCTTGGTCCGCACCGACTACAGGGGCCTGGCTAGCTGTAGAATTTTCCACGGTGCAGAGCCGAGTCTCCAATTCGCCCAGCCTGGCCTCCAAAGCTACGAATAAGCTACACTTATTACAAGTACCATTACTGCTAAAGGAGGCCGAGGAATAACTAACCATTTCACACCCAGAGCAGAAAAGTGCGGGAGAGACAGGAGAAGCCGCCATGCTAAACCGGCTAAGAGCTAGTAGCTGCGCTAAGCTAGCGGATTCCTAAAAACACACAAAGTGAATAATGTGTAAATAATTTAGAGGTGATTCAGCAGAGGGAGTGCTTTAGTTAAGGCACGTGAAGATTACACTGTGAAGCAAATCGTTATCTAGGTAACTAGATCAATCTAACTGTGCAGATTAAACAGCTAACAGATGCAGCAAAACACCGCTGTGCTCCGGAACAGGAAGTGATACAATACCGCAGTGAGAGCCAACCACCAGTAGAGGCAAGCAATCCCAAAATGCCACAATATGTGCCCCAGAGGAAAAAAGCAGGAGGCCAAAGAAAGACCTATGTGGAACCCCAAGTTTCATGTCACTAAGATTAGAGGTACTGTTATTGCACAAAACACTTCGAACAACTTGTGAGGTATGATGTCAACCATGCAGTGATGCTGGTAATGCGTTACTCTAATCTGACTGCTTTTTTCAGTAATCAGATTAACAGCAAGGCAACAGCAACAGTTAAATACGAGGTCTGTATAAAAGAAGGCAGAGTGCGCTCTTTTCTCTCTTGCTTTCTGGTGATCAGCTGCAGGTGTTTGTTGGTCCTCATTCCTGTGAGGACAGGTAGGCTTGTTGATGTGTGTGTTGCTGAGTGTTAATGTGAATGGTTTTGTTGTTGGTGGGGGGACACACATACTCCACATATGTTTTGGGGGGGAGATCGCAACACATGCACACATGTGCGATACACAAGCACGCCACATGTGTTTTGCTTTTTTCAACTCCACACTCGTGGGGCACTTAGACAAATTTCACATCCAGCTCAAAAGTGATCGTGTGCTCACTGTTTTTGTGCTAAGAGTGCGAATGGCACCACATTTTCTAAGTGTCCAACGAGTAGTGTTGGATGTTTGTTTGTGTCACCTGGGATTTAGCCAACACCTGCTGCAAGAGGGATCGAATGAGCTCTCACAGGGCATTCTCTGTCTTCAGGCCGCTGGTGTGTGCGAATAATTGTAGGGACAGGTGTACGAGGCGTTATAGGCAGCTCCAGTTTTTCATGAATGGCATGCAATTCCTCCTTCATTAGTTAGTCATCTTCAATCGTGTTGTGTGTGAAGGGGCCCTTAGCTACAGCATTACATATTGCATTGTCATATGGGGCACTTTCCTGAGCATGATCCAGTTTACAGGTGTCTCAGTGTTGAGGACCAGTGGAACTACAAGCCAAAAGGATGCTCAAATATCACCTGAGTGCAGCTGATAGATTGCTATTTTGGGGAGGTAAGGTTGGACTGATGGTCTGCCTGGTTGGCTGCCAGTCATCCATGTGGTGGATGTGGCGACTTGTAGCAACAGCCAGTCAGATCTACCTGAACATGCAATGGGACACATGACTTCAGGTTTTCTCTGAACAAACTCATTAAGTTTTAATATATATTTTAATCTATTGTTGAGTTTTACATTTCAAATTGGACTAAAAGTACAGCATTCATCAATTCACATGGGACTCCCATGTCTGAATTGGAAGACTGAAAGCAATTTTGCAACCTGCATTAACTGAGAAATAGTAAAAGAAGTAGGCGGGAGGGGGGGATTAATCAAAGGCAGAATGTCATAAATGGCCAAAAACCCCAGTTAAAAACAAGTCTCTGTTCATTGCGCATGATATGATCCAAGTGGGTGTCAAAATCCAACCCCTCAATGTCGTGACACCTGGGCAATGGATCAAGTAGAGGATTCCCTGTTGTGGCAAATGGGTGTTCCCCATGACCACTATTGTATCCATGTAGACCCAAAAGGAACCCTGGACATGAAATCACCAGCGGTGCTCAGATGCAACAAGAAGTCTTCAATGGTGAACCAGGTGTAGGAGGTGATGGATTGTGATGCAATGGCTGTGAAGATGGATGAAGGCTGTTGCAGGTGTACAGACCCATAAAAGTGGGATTTCCCAGCCATCGGACCAGCTGAGGATCTATCACAGACAGTGTGTTTGTTGACGTGCCCATGTTCAACAAATCCACAAACAAGCATCTCTAGATAAACCCTGTATGCAGATGTTCCATGTTTCCATGTTCCAAGCCTTTCAGCCATCAGCAAGGAGTGACACAGGTAAGACTGTGAATCTGGAAGGTCTTAATTCGACACAGAAGTGGCAGATGTGTGATTAGTGCATTTAAAGACTAGGCCTGTTCAGTTATCTCCAGGTCCGGGTCCCCATCAAGGAATCTACTGAGAGACTATCTTCCTCACCTAACACCCATGAGGATGACACATGATCCAAGTTAACATTTAGCGAGTAGGGTTGTAGTAACCAACAACTCTGTGCTGGAAGTACAGGTGCATCCTTCACAGCCAAAGCAATCCATGAGTGACTGCAATTTTTTTTTTCCCCAAGACAAAACAGTTGGTAAATTTATTTTAAAAAATAAAAAAGGACAGGTTTGAGCTCTATATTTTCAATTATAAATTAGTCATATTTTCAAATAAAGTACAAATAAGTATTAAAAAATGATTCATAAACTAACGGTGATTCCCATATCATTGTTTGGCATGTGCAGCTGTCAAGGTTGCCAGGTGACTGGTGTATATGTAGGGATTTCCTACATTCCAAGAGAGGTTTTCTTAACCCTGACTTGTACATTTGAGCTCATTCTCCAAATCAACTTTGTATTAAATAAAAACCCCAGACGGCTCGCACTAAATACTGTTCCTCTACCAGGTCAGCCAAAGGGGAATTCCCCTGTTAGCCGAGCTAGCGGGAATGTCTTTTCAATCAGGACCCGGGATCTTCATCCCGCTACATATCTCCCCAACATTTTTGACTTTGTCCCGAAGTCACAGGTGCATTTAAGCATGTTCTATGACTACCCACATCCTGTTCGTGACACCAGATTGTGACCATCAGACCTTTGTGGCCAGGACCACGGTGGGATCAAACCCCAGACGGCTCGCACAAACAAACAAACATAATCTTCAAGACTGCACATTGTTTCTGTAATATTATGCACTGGCCAGAAACAGCAGGATGCCTTCGAGGTTAGTACTGTTGCCTCACAGTGAGAAGGTCCCAGGTTTGCTTCTGATCTGGACTTTTCTGTGCAGAGTTTGCATCTTATCCCAATGTTTGTATGGATTCCTTCTGGGGGCTCCAGCTTCTTCCCACTTCCAAAGGCATACAGGATAGGTGAATTGGAAACGTTCAATTTACCATTGGTGTGAATGTGGTTGACTGTCTATACGTGGCCACTGCGGAGGGTTGTGCACCTATGGATAATGAATAATCAGAGTTGCCTATGGTGATGTCTTTCTGGATGTCAGTACAGTCAGAAGATGGGTTAAGACTTAAATTCAAAGTTGTCCTGTCAGTGGGGCAAGTCTTGAAGACCATTTTATTGGGACTGTAAAATCCTTAGAAATGTTTTAAACACGACCAGGCTTTCAATTCCAACTGATATGTGGACACTTTGTAAAAGCTGTGAGCATGCTTCAAGCGAGTTCATCCAGAATGACAATGCATGTCCACATAGGAGTCAACAAACGCATGGTGCATTTGAAACTTTATGAGATCTTACCATACCGTCTGTACAGTCCGGCTCTTGCATCCGTCAACTTTTCCCTTTTTCCCAGTCTAAAAGTACACGTGAAGGGATGCCATTACACAAATGATGAGGAGGTGCAAGTGACCTCCTTTACCGAAGACGAGGGAAGACACCCAATTTCATCACAGACTGAATGAAAAAATTTGTCCGGCATTGACATAAGAAGGAAAGGTGACTCTGGAAAAGTAATAACACTGCCTTACAGAAACCATTCAGAGTTAAACGGTTATGCAAGTGAGGAATTTTGAGTCTGACCCAGAAAACGTAGGGCATCATTCTCCATCTTTTGCATTCTGAGGAACCAGCATGTCTCAACATTGCATCCAGTGAGTCAAAATTTCACACGTTCTCAAGAAATGTTGGTTTCAATACTCCTAATCACAAAGCCATCATGCTGCCCCAACTTCTGCACAAGTCAACCCAAAATACTTTATCTTCATATCATGTACAATAAACAACTTTTTTGATCTGACTGAATGCAGGCTGCTATTTGGTATCCATATTTCTGCTAAGAACTGCTGAATGGGCTGAGCAATTTATTCTCTGAGCTTGACTGCTTTACTGGAATAAAACCTTAGGATAATTGCAGCAGGAGAGTATGGGGTGGCAAATTGAGGTTGTGGGGTGCCCTACAGCCTATTTTTAGATGTTCAGCCAACTGCTTTATGAAATGAAGTGAGAACGTAGCTTGTGTGGCTGTGTGGGTGTGAATATGTGGGTGTAGGTGAAAATGTCGGTATCGTAAAATAGGTGTGGGCATGTGCGATTGCAAATGAGCACGTGTGACAAAAGCATGTCTTTATACAAGTATTCACAAGGGCATACCTCTGACGGGCAAATGGATACATTGCCTCTTTTGTCCAGCAGAAGGCTGTAATGAACAGTTATTTATTAAACATGTAATCAAGTGTTTCTCAAAAGAGGTTATTAGGTGCAACTCCATGACTCCATATTAAGTTTTTAGATATTTTCATAAATTCTACCCTTTTGCAACATCTCAAACGAAATCATCAGTCTGAGTTAGAAAATTACAGAGTACTGTCGCTGTGTTTGTGACATCTGAAATCAATTTCATATTACACTTGTGAGGTCTACACTGAGGCTAAACTTGAGCAATCAGAACTCAAAGGTGCCAATAAAATCCTTTGGAAACACTCAGTGTGTTGTGAGTCATAGATGTTTCCTGTGATACAGAATGTGAACACAGAAGAAGCAATATGTTACGTGGGAAGGTTTAGGTTTTTGATTTTTTTTTTTTTTTATCATAGATAAAGCACTGTGGCTACTTGACCCCAGTGACCTTGGAGAACAAGTAGCATTTTGTTCTCAAAGTATATGGTCTGTGTCTCAGTTGTCTTGGGCTGCTGTTCTTCTCTAAAGAAGTCACCAACACACACACTTCACTTTATTCAGCTTTTACCAGATGCAAAGGTGTTAAACATTGGCTCTATAGGTTTTAAAAACTGTATCATTACACACATTCCTGACATCATTGTTTAGGTTTATCAAAGCGAGGGGCATTTAATGTTTTTTGCTCATAAATGTATAATAGCCCTCTATGTGCAAGCACGCCTGTGTGCGTGACTGCGTATGTCCATGTGTGCGTGGTTGTGTGTGGATGGCTTTGATCACAGTAACCGGGGAGAGCTGACATTTGTCGTTTGGTGTGCTTATGTATTTCCGGTCAAGGATGAACGCTGCAAAAACAGAAAGTTGATAGGACAAATATTCTTTGAGAAATTAGTGATTTTAGCAAACCAGTAAACATTGGACATTGTGCTGGAATGCACCATTGGAGTTTGTGGTTTTGGGGTTTTAAATGTTGATGTTGTGGTTGATGTTAGTTTAACAGTGTTGTTAGTTTTATTGATTTAGGTGTTTTTGTAGTTCAATTGGTTTAGTCAGTTTAATTAAGTGTGTATTCCATTTGATGTCTTCCGCCACATCTCTGTTTGTGTCTGTAACCAGAAGCACATGCTTGCAGCAGAATGTGGAAAAGACAAGAACCTCTCTGTGCATGTTTTATCACAGACAAACAGAGCACATCTGACATTTGCTTAGGTATTTTGGGTCAAGGATGAATGCTGCCAAAACAGAATGTTGATAGGACTAATACTTATTGGGGAAACTACAGATATTAGCAAACATTGCTAATTTCATTCTGGACTAACACGCCATTCCAACGGGGGTGGTAAATGATCTTTATGTTAAAAGTGTGAGTGAGTACATGTGTGATTTTATTTAGTAAGGTCAATGTAAGTACATAATATAATTGTAAATACGTTAAAGATACATGGATGACACAAGAAAGTGAAAACACTTGTTTCCATTGTGGTGCATTTAGAAATCAAATGACAAAATATAAGTAAATAAAATATAATAATAATAATAATAATAATAATAATAATAATAATAATAGCGTGGATATGATAAGTACCTAAACCGTTTATAAATACATTAAGAGAGTAAATTAACATTAAAAAATAATGTAATTAACAGGGAAAAAATGCTGAGTTCAGCTAAAAAATGTTGAGGTCAAAGGTTTAAGGTTCTATAAACATTCCAAACTCACACGGCATTCCAACTAATTATATATCCTTTGCACAATTTATTGCCACCCTTGAAAAATGTCAGTACCTAATTTTATAAACACTACCCAATCTAGAACATTTCGATAAAGTTGAGGCTGCGGCTTGCTTCGTTTACTAATAAAATGAATTAAAAGAGTAAAAAGCATAGAAAAATACTATGCCAGTATGCTAGCCATACGAAAGTGAAAATAAGTGCGTCTTAAGTCTGGACTTGAAAGTCTCTACATAATCAGACTGTTTTATTGACGCAGGGAGATCATTCCACAGAACAGGGGCACAATAAGACCACAGCTGCTTCTGTTGGAAGCCACGCCTCCCGTGAGCGGGGCGCACACACCCACGTGTCAGTGTGGGTGTTTGCAAAGTCACGCTCAGGGGGGAACTTAGACAAATTTCACAGCAGTACGACATTGATCGTCTGCACTCTGCTGTCGTGCCAAGAGTGCGACTGCCCACACTTTTTCTAAGTGTCACGCAAGCAGTGTTAGTCACCTGGAATTTGTCCGGCTCCTGCCGCGAGAGGGTGAGATCAGTTCACAAAGCGCACACTTTGTCTTTCAGGCACTTGTGTGTGCAAATAGTTGTAACAACAGGTGTACAAGGCATTGGCGACAGGGACGACATTACACGGTTTGCACACAATTCCTGCGTCATGCGCACTAATTCGTACTATGTGCAAAGGGGCCCTCACAGAAATCCTGCTTTACAAACACACTGCAGTCATTGTTAAATTATCTCCTGTTGTATTGATAATAAACATTTGTATTTACAGTGTCTGTTTTTCTGGTTGAAATGACATATGAATAATTTTATTTGTCTAAAAGTAAATGTCCATGGTTCCTTATCTTAAACAAGAAATCAGATAATCTGAAATCACAGGCAAGTTATGGTTTTAATTTACAGATGAAGAAACTTTGACTGTGGCAACCTGTCGACAAGCGGCAATGCACGCTTCCATCAGAAGCGCCGCTTTAGCTCGGTTTTGATGCGACGCTTCTGACGCATCTAAAAAGTGACACGTTGTTTCACTTCCTGTTCCGGAGCACAGCGGTGTTTTTCTGTATCTGTTAGCTGTTTAATCTGCGCAGTTAGATTGATCTAGTTATCTAGATTACGATTTGTTTCCCAGTGTAATATTCACGTGCCTTAACTAAAGCACTCCTTCTGCTGAGTCACCTCTAAATTATTACACATTATTCACTTTGTGTGTTTTTAGGAATCCGCTAGCTTAGCGTAGCTACTAGCTCTTAGCCGATTTAGCATGGCGGCTTCTCCTGTCTCTCCCGCACTTTTCTGCTCTGGGTGTGAAATGTTTAGTTATTCCTCGGCCTCCTTTAGCAGTAACGGTACTTGTAATAAGTGTAGCTTATTCATAGCTTTGGAGGCCAGGCTGGGCGAATTGGAGACTCGGCTCCGCACCGTGGAAAATTCTACAGCTAGCCAGGCCCCTGTAGTTGGTGCGGACCAAGGTAGCTTAGCCGCCGTTAGTTACCCCCTGGCAGATCCCGAGCAGCCGGGAAAGCAGGTCGACTGGGTGACTGTGAGGAGAAAGCGTAGTCCTAAACAGAAGCCCCGTGTACACCGCCAACCCGTTCACATTTCTAACCGTTTTTCCCCACTCGACGACACACCCGCCGAGGATCAAACTCTGGTTATTGGCGACTCTGTTTTGAGAAATGTGAAGTTAGCGACACCAGCAACCATAGTCAATTGTCTTCCGGGGGCCAGAGCAGGCGACATTGAAGGAAATTTGAAACTGCTGGCTAAGGCTAAGCGTAAATTTGGTAAGACTGTAATTCACGTCGGTAGTAATGACACCCGGTTACGCCAATCGGAGGTCACTAAAATTACATTAAATCGGGTGTGTAACTTTGCAAAAACAATGTCGGACTCTGTAGTTTTCTCTGGGCCCCTCCCCAATCGGACCGGGAGTGACATGTTTAGCCGCATGTTCTCCTTGAATTGCTGGCTGTCTGAGTGGTGTCCAAAAAATGAGGTGGGCTTCATAGATAATTGGCAAAGCTTCTGGGGAAAACCTGGTCTTGTTAGGAGAGACGGCATCCATCCCACTTTGGATGGAGCAGCTCTCATTTCTAGAAATCTGGCCAATTTCTTAAATCCTCCAAACCGTGACTATCCAGGGTTGGGACCAGGAAGCAGAGTTGTAGTCTTACACACCTCTCTGCAGCTTCTCTCCCCTGCCATCCCCTCATTACCCCATCCCCGTAGAGACGGTGTCTGCTCCCAGACCACCAATAACCAGCAAAAATCTATTTAAGCATAAAAATTCAAAAAGAAAAAATAATATAGCACCTTCAACTCCACCACAGACTAAAACAGTTAAATGTGGTCTATTAAACATTAGGTCTCTCTTCTAAGTTCCTGTTGGTAAATGATATAATAATTGATCAACATATTGATTTATTCTGCCTTACAGAAACCAGGTTAGAGCAGGATGAATATGTTAGTTTAAATGAGTCAACACCCCCGAGTCACACTAACTGTCAGAATGCTCGTAGCACCGGCCGGGGCGGAGGATTAGCAGCAATCTTCCATTCCAGCTTATTAATTAATCAAAAACCCAGACAGAGCTTTAATTCATTTGAAAGCTTGACTCTTAGTCTTGTCCATCCAAATTGGAAGTCCCAAAAACCAGTTTAATTTGTTATTATCTATCGTCCACCTGGTCGTTACTGTGAGTTTCTCTGTGAATTTTCAGACCTTTTGTCTGACTTAGTGCTTAGCTCAGATAAGATAATTATAGTAGGCGATTTTAACATCCACACAGATGCTGAGAATGAGTGCCTCAACACTGCATTTAATCTATTATTAGACTCTATTGGCTTTGCTCAAAAAGTAAATGAGTCCACCCACCACTTTAATCATATCTTAGATCTTGTTCTGACTTATGGTATGGAAATAGAAGACTTAACAGTATTCCCTGAAAACTCCCTTCTGTCTGATCATTTCTTAATAACATTTACATTTACTCTGATGGACTACCCAGCAGTGGGGAACTCTGTAAGTGAGATAGAGTATCTCGTCAATAGTTTTACATCCTCATTGAAGACAACTTTGGATGCTGTAGCTCCTCTGAAAAAGAGAGCTTTAAATCAGAAGTGCCTGACTCCGTGGTATAACTCACAAACTCGTAGCTTAATGCAGATAACCCGTAAGTTGGAGAGGAAATGGCGTCTCACTAATTTAGAAGATCTCACTTAGCCTGGAAAAAGAGTCTGTTGCTCTATAAAAAAGCCCTCCGTAAAGCTAGGACATCTTTCTACTCATCACTAATTGAAGAAAATAAGAACAACCCCAGGTTTCTTTTCAGCACTGTAGCCAGGCTGACAAAGAGTCAGAGCTCTATTGAGCTCAGTATTCCATTAACTTTAACTAGTAATGACTTCATGACTTTCTTTGCTAACAAAATTTTAAACTATAGAGAAAAAATTACTCATAACCATCCAAAGACGTATCGTTATCTTTGGCTGCTTCAGTGATGCCGGTATTTCATTAGACTCTTCTCTCCGATTGTTCTGTCTGAGTTATTTCATTAGTTACTTCATCCAAACCATCAACATGTTTATTAGACCCCATTCCTACCAGGCTGCTCAAGGAAGCCCTACCATTATTTAATGCTTCGATCTTAAATATGATCAATCTATCTTTGTTAGTTGGCTATGTACCACAGGCTTTTAAGGTGGCAGTAATTAAACCATTACTTAAAAAGCCATCACTTGACCCAGCTATCTTAGCTAATTATAGGCCAATCTCCAACCTTCCTTTTCTCTCAAAAATTCTTGAAAGGGTAGTTGTAAAACAGCTAACTGATCATCTGCAGAGGAATGGTCTATTTGAAGAGTTTCAGTCAGGTTTTAAAGTTAATTATGGAGTTCCACAAGGTTCTGTGCTAGGACCAATTTTATTCACTTTATACATGCTTCCCTTAGGTAGTATTATTAGACGGTATTCGTTAAATTTTCATTGTTACGCAGATGATACACAGCTTTATCTATCCATGAAGCCAGAGGACACACACCAATTAACTAAACTGCAGGATTGTCTTACAGACATAAAGACATGGATGACCTCTAATTTCCTGCTTTTAAACTCAGATAAAACTGAAGTTATTGTACTTGGCCCCACAAATCTTAGAAACAGGGTGTCTAACCAGATCCTTACTCTGGATGGCATTACCCTGACCTCTAGTAATACTGTGAGAAATCTTGGAGTCATTTTTGATCAGGATATGTCATTCAAAGCGCATATTAAACAAATATGTAGGAATGCTTTTTTGCATTTACGCAATATCTCTAAAATCAGAAAGGTCTTGTCTCAGAGTGATGCTGAAAAACTAATTCATGCATTTATTTCCTCTAGGCTGGACTATTGTAATTCATTATTATCAGGTTGTCCTAAAAGTTCCCTAAAAAGCCTTCAGTTAATTCAAAATGCTGCAGCTAGAGTACTGACTGGGATTAGAAGGAGAGAGTATATCTCACCCATATTGTCCTCTCTTCATTGGCTTCCTGTTAATTCTAGAATAGAATTTAAAATTCTTCTTCTTACTTATAAGGTTTTGAATAATCAGGTCCCATCTTATCTTAGGGACCTCGTAGTACCATATCACCCTAATAGAGCCGCTTCGCTCTCAGACTGCAGGCTTACTTGTAGTTCCTAGGGTTGTAAGAGTAGAAATGGGAGGCAGAGCCTTCAGCTTTCAGGCTCCTCTCCTGTGGAACCAGCTCCCAATTCAGATCAGGAGACAGACAACCCTCTCTACTTTTAAGATTAGGCTTAAAAAACTTTCCTTTTTGCTAAAGCTTATAGTTAGGGCTGGATCAGGTGACCCTGACCATCCCTTAGTTATGCTGCTATAGACGTAGACTGCTGGGGGGTTCCCATGATGCACTGTTTCTTTCTCTTTTTGCTCTGTATGCACCACTCTGCATTTAATCATTAGTGATCGATCTCTGCTCCTCTCCACAGCATGTCTTTTTCCTGGTTCTCTCCCTCAGCCCCAACCAGTCCCAGCAGAAGACTGCCCCTCCCTGAGCCTGGTTCTGCTGGAGGTTTCTTCCTGTTAAAAGGGAGTTTTTCCTTCCCACTGTAGCCAAGTGCTTGCTCACAGGGGGTCGTATTGACCGTTGGGGTTTTACATAATTATTATATGGCCTTGCCTTACAATATAAAGCGCCTTGGGGCAACTGTTTGTTGTGATTTGGCGCTATATAAAAAATTGATTGATTGATTGATTGACGTCTCATTGAAAATAATGCTTTTTAGATAGATTTGTTATGCCTCCGACGCGGCTGGCGCCTTCGATGTGAAGGGCCCATAATCATGTGTATTTTATAATGTGGAGTTTTTTGTTTTGTTTTTTCCTGAGTCATCTGATGTAAACATTCTACATGAAAATGTTGCATAAACAGAATAAACAGAGTAAGAATTTCATTGTGTGGTATGACTGCCTGTTCTTGTGCACATGACAATTAAAAAAAAAAAAAGCTTAACTCTCTTAACTCCTAAATTAAACTGCAAATGTTAAACAAAGTCACACTTAGTACACTAACACAGTGAATGGACAATCAGAACTAATGCAGTTGTAGTTTGGGCACCCCTAATAATTTTCATGTTTTTCCTTTGTAAATCATTGGTTGTCTGGATCATAAATTTCAGTTAAATATATCATATAGCAGATGAACACACTGATATTTGATAAGTGAAATGAAGTTTCTAGTATTTATAGAAAGTGTGCAATAATTATTTAAACAAAATTGGGCAGGTGGATAAATTTGGGCACCCTTGTCATTTCATTGATTTGAATACATGTAGCACTAATTATTGGAACACAAAATTGGTTTGGTAAGCTCACTGACCTTTGACCTCCTTACACAGGTGAATACAATCATGAGAAAGGGTATTGGGGTTGGCCATTTGCAAATATTTCCCCTTTTTGCATCTCTTCTAATGAATGGCAACATGGGAGCCTCTAAACAACACTCAAATGACCTGAAAACAAAGATTGTTCAACATCACGGTTTAGGGGAAGGATACAAAAAGCTATCTCAGAGATTTCAGCTGTCAGTTTCCACTGTGAGGAATATAGTGAGGAAATGGAACACCACAGGCACAGTACTAGTTAAGGCCCAAAGTGGCAGGCCAAGAAAAATCACAGATAAGGTGAAGCAAAAGATGGTGTGAACAGTCACAGTCAACCTACAGACCTGCTCCAAAGACCTACAACATGATCTTGCTGCAGATAGTGTCTCTGTGCATCGTTCAACTATACAGCATACTTTGCACAAAGAGACGCTGTATGATGCTGTAATGCAGATGAAGCCTTTTCTGCGTATGCACCACAAACACTCACTTGAGGTATGCTAAAGCACATTTGGACAAGCCAGCTTCATTTTGAAATAAAGGTTGTGTGGACTGATAAAAAATAAAATTGAGTTATTTGGACATAACAAGGGGGTGGTATGCATGGCTGAAAAAGAACACAGCATTCCAAGAAAAACACTTGTTACCTACAGTAAATTTGGAGGTGGTTCCATCATGCTGTGGGACTGTGTGGCCAATGCAGGTACTGGGAATCTTGTTAAAGTTGAGGGTCACATGGATTCCAGTCAATATCAGCAGATTCTTAAGAACAATGTTCATGAATCATTGACAAAGTTGAAGTTGCACCAGGGGCTGGATCTTTCAACAAGCCACCGACCCTACACACGGTTAAAATCTACTAAGGCATTCATGCAGAGGAACAAGTACAAGGTTCTTTAATGGCCATCTCAATCCCCAGGCCTGAATATTATTGAAAATCTGTGGTGTGATTTTAAGCGGTCTGTCCATGCTTGGAAACCTTCAAACCTGAGATGTTTTGTAAAGTACAAAGGTCCAAAATACATTCAACCAGAATCCAGACTCTCACTGGAAGCTATAGGAAGCATTTAGAGGCTGTTAATTCTGCAAAAGGAGGATCTACTAAATATTGATGTATTTATTTTTTTTTTTATTTTATTTTAGTGTTCTGTTGGGGTGCCCAAATTCATGCACCTGCCTAATTTTGTTTAAATAATCATTGAACACTTTCTGTAAATCGTATAAACTTAATTTCACTTCTCAAATATCGCTGTGTCTGCTATATGATATATTTAACTGAAATTGCTGATCCAAACAACCAATGATTTATAATAGAAAATCATGAAAATTATCAGTGGTGCCCAAACTTTTACATACAACTGTATGTACAGTCAATACGAGACCTACAAGTACTCATCCATAGCATGTCCTGAAGCTGGCCATACACTATATGTTGGGTTTAACTTGTGTTTACTTTGCTCCTAGTTAAACAGACAACTTGGATGCAGACTCCAACCCCATTTTGCAGTTCTGCATCACGTGCATGCACAGTTTTTCTGCAGTTCAGTGAATTTATCACAGTTCATTTTTGCTTTTCTAATATTGGCCTCCACCAAATTTGCCAGCTGTTATGATTCTGAACTTTTTTCCATGTTTGTGCTCTGAGCCTTTTGTTTTTCTTAGTCATGCCATGTATCATAGTCATGCTTAGGTTTTGTCTGGTCTTGTTTCTTGTTCACATCAGGTTTTCATGCTCATGTTATCATTGGTTTTGTTTCTGTCCATCATCCTCATATTTGTTCACTCTTGGTTCCTTAAGTTGCTGTAGGTTAGTTCTGTTTATCACATTGTGTATATTATGCTTTGGTCACAGGTTTTGGTTATTTTTTACCTGCAAGTGTTTCCTTTCTGGTTATGTTCCTTTAGTTATTTATTGCACTCTGTTTATCATTTATTTTGTGTTGCTTTATTATGCTTTAATCACTGGTTTTGGTTAATATTTATCTTCAGTGTTTTCATCCAGTTGTGTTCCTTTTAGTACGTATTGCATTTTCTGTTTATCATTTATTTTCTATTGTTTGGTCACTGGTTTTTGTTTATTTGCTGCTCATCAGTTGTTGTATTTATTCTTATACTTTGATATAGATCAGTCCGGTTCTAGTTTATATCATAGTCTTTGATCCTCTTTATCCCCGTAATGTTGATTAGTCACGTCATTTCCCAGTTTTCCCCTTTTGTTTTGTTCACGTTAATTATTGTCTGTTGAGCACGTCACATTTCTTCACCATCCTGCACGTCCTGCCTTGTTTTGCTTGTTGATCGGCCTGTCGGTATTTGATCTTGGTTTGCCTTCGACCACGTTTTTTGTCTCTGCCTCTGATTGCCACCATGCCAGGTATTTTGACCTCAGCCTGTTTGTTCGACCAAGCCTCAGCCTTACGTCTGTCTGTACATTTGCTTCACTGTTGGACCACCTGTGTACCAAATCCCTGCCTGTTACTACCATTAAACCTAATTCTAACTGCATCTGCTGTGAGAGTTTGCATGTGTGTCCACTCGGTTTGTGCCTCGCCCTGACATGAACATGGAGAAGTTGCTTTGCCTTGTGTGGAGCTGCTGTTTGTCAGGGACCAGGAGATGTTCATGGTTCAGAAGAAGGAAAGAAGAAGATTGACCCAACCCTGTGTGTCAGGAACCATGAGGACATGGCACGACAGGCAGGTGGACACAAATGCAGACTCATGCTCAGAGGTGAGATTTAGAGAAAGGTATAATCACAAACAGGCTCAGGTCGATACACTGGGTGACAAGCAGGCAGGCAGAGGTACAGACAGTCGTGAGGCAGCGGCGTGGTCAGTAACGAGCAGAGTTCCAGTACGGGCAAACAGGTGTATCAGAGGAGGCAAAAACGGAGTCAGAAAACAAGCAGAGAAGCAGGTTTACAGGGTCAGGCAAAAGGCAAGGTCAAATCAAGCGAAGGTCATACACGGCAAGAAATCAGACTATGACAGAACGAGAGGCTTGGAACGAGCCAATACGCACAACAAACTAGCAGTGAAACAGAGAAAAGCATGGACTTAAATACAGAGGTTAATCAGGGTATGATGAGAAGCAGGTGCAGGGAAGAAGACAAGGCTGGATGAGACAGTTGAGTGACAGGTGGGCATGTCAGAGCAAGCGAGGAAAGTGAGTGACAACAAACGTGAAACAACAAGGAAATAATGGTACCTAGAATACAAATGTGAGAAAGAATAAACAAATGAAAAGGCAGAAACAGAACAGAAAATTAAAGGCTCGATCTAAACTAGATGAGAACTCAACATGTGGCAGGAGTGCACAGAAAAACCTGATTGACAAATGTGCTCAAGACAGTGACTGAATAACCAGAAAGTAAAGGATGAAGACCAGTGGTGGGCACACTTCCGATAATCCGATAACAGATAATTATCGAAGATAATGTTTTCATTATCGGATTATCTTTTTAGATAAATTTAAAAACCATCACCGGACTAATTATCTTCCGATGAATTACCATCCGATAACTTTTAGACCGATAACATACTAAACTAAGATGAACAGTAAAAACATTTTCAAAACTGTTAAAGCTGTTGAGACCTACCTGTTAAAAGTTTCCTAATAAGCATGTTGTTCTACCCTCTGCAAACAGAAACCACTCTATCGTCTGTAAGCAAAAGAGAACTGGTGACAAAAAAAAAAAAACAAAACATTTCCTTTAACACTACACTAATATAATTGCAATGTCACCAAGTCATCCAGAGGCATACATGTTTAACTTATGGTTCAAATTTAAACTACTCATTTTAGACAAGTTATTTAAAATTATTGTCATGTCTGAAGTTTATAAAGTGAAAATATCAGATATATGTTTTCGTTTTAAAGTAATGTGCTAATTTTTAAGGTTTTATGAGCACATGCTGTGCTAGGCAGCAATGCATTATGGGTAGCATAAGGTAATCTCAGACGTTCAGGAGAAATGCATTTCAGACACTCTGTTCATGGTCCACAGATAACAGCATTAAAGTCTAGTGCCTAAAACTCTCGTGAATATATTCTCTGGGTTTATAGACGTTAGTGTATTTGCGTTTGTTAAATTCCACGCATCTTAAATGTAGCAGACACGGATTATCTGGAATTTTGACATTTTTTCAAGGCCGCTACTGCCATCTACTGGCCAGGAGTGTTTATGGCAGTATTAAACGTCTGGGTACCTGGCTGCTCTCAAAGTGCTGGTATTGTTGTTAAGGATTTTATATATATATATATGTTATCACTGTTAAACATTTGTACCTTTTGTCTTCTTTCTGATGAGAACGGTGTTGTGCTGTTTGCACTTAAACCCGAGAATGTACGTGTTATTCAACCTTGTTGGAGCTGGATGTACTTATTATTATTATTACACAACTTGTTTTCGTAGCCGCTAACGACTGGGAGTAAAAGAACTGAAGGTTGAAATTTGACTGATTGTGATGTGATGCTTAGTGTTCCAGGCAGATGCAGAACAGCTGATAACTGCAACAGACGACGAGATGTGCTGACCTCCGACGATAAGAGTAAAGAAAGAAACTGTTTTTCCTTACAGCTGCGCTTATTGACGTATGTGTTTATGTTAGCGGGAAGAACTTGTCTCGCGTTGTCCCCCCCCCCTTAGACAAGTTTTATGATGTGATGAGGGATTCACTAATAAAAAGAGCGAAGCGCAGGCCAGACTTTAGTGTAGCTTTGGTGTACAGCCTGGCCCGCACTCCGCGCGTAAAATTTGACTTTCTGTCTCACTGGTGTTTCTTGACTCTGTTTGTCTTATCAAAGGTTTTAAGAATGTTTGGAGGAGAAAATACCCAACAATTGTCCATTGTCCAGGCGCTTTTTGTGTGCATATATTTGTTAACTTTGTATTCTAAAACTATGGTTAGAAGTAATTCCGACTCCTTATCGGTCCACACGAACGAGGTTGGCGCCATGTTTTTAGTTTTTGTGGAAGTGACGACAAGAGAATAAGGCTCCTGATTGGATAGAATTTTAATCAGTACCGCCACCCAAAGGTTTGGCAGACTAATTACAACACATTTATACGGTTCGTTGTGGATGGATTTTTTTTTTAAACAACGTAGTGTGGATGAAGTTTTTTCCCCAAACTGAAAGGGTAAGATATTCGGTTTTACAAATACCCGACAACGTGTGTACATGGCCTTATGTCTGTGAAAGGCACTATATAAATAAATTTACTTACTTACTTACTAATACTGAGTGCACGTTTTACAACATCATAAAAGTTATAAAACATGCAACTGCGATGACACTTCCAGGGCTCCGTAAAAATGCCTGTTTTACACATAAAAATGGAATATTTTATAAAATCACATTTATCTTTAAACCAACACACGACACACATCACATTAACGTGTTGGTTTACCATATGGATTACTGAACCAATCACTGTTTAGCACTTTTACCCAGAATGCTTTGCGGTCTGTGTTTGTTACAAAACCTCAGAATTAGTGCCTTATTCAACATTAAAAGATATATGTTATATTTTAATTTTGTACAAATGACAGAATTGACATTAATGGAGTTATTCTATCAGTATTTTCAAAAAAATCATAAGTTAGTATGACTTTATTTTTCAAGACCTCCGCCTGACCGGAGTGTTGAAATTGATATGGAGCTGGCCTTATGGTTGTGCTTGGTGTGTCTCTGTGGTGGGAGTGCTGTTGTAAACAAGAGCTTCCAACAGGGGCAGAATGTTGAAAGAAAAACAATGATTAGTATAGACAGTGATGCCGGTAACGCGTTACTCTAATCTGACCACTTCTTTTAGTAATGAGTAATCTAACGTGTTAATCTTTCCAAGTCAGTAATCAGATTAAAGTTACTTCTCCATGTCACTGTGCGTTACTATTATTTTTCATTGTGGGTCGATAGCAGCATTAAACTTGGTCAGTGGGCAGGAGGTCGGGGTTCGACTGAACTGCCCACTTTAAGCGAGCTGTGAGCTTTTCATCCGCGGTTTTTTGCAGCTGCTCGACTCGTCCTCACCTCTTAAAGGGCGGTGATCAGCACACCTGCACTGAGCTTTACGAAGACATTTTTATGCTTTTTTCCTCCTTATTTAGAATTCTGAGCTGAGCTGCTCCGTATCGTCTCGTTAAAAACAGCTGATCCTCGGCGACGCGTCAACAACTAACACTATTTTCCACTCAAATGCACCTAAACTCTCTTTCTGAGGACCACATGATGTGAAAACGCAATAAAACTTTCTTACCTGTAAATCTGGTCCTGTTTTCTGCATAAATAAATGTTATCCATTCTTTGTGCTCAAACGCCAAAGCAGGGGCGAATCCAGATGGGATGGGGGCGTGGGGGAGGGATGTGCCCCCCCACAACAGCCCTAGATTAAGGTCCAGTTTTGAAGGCCGTTTTTTACTACAACTACTAATATTGCTTAAAATAATAATAATTTCGACAAGTAAAATGTTTAGAGAGAATTTAAATGTTAGAAAAATGTTAGAATTTAATAGTTACATTTATAAACAACGTAGGGTTTGAAATTGCAAGTTTTACTGTTACAGTGCTGTCACATTAAATATGAGGTCAAGAAAGAGGTCTTTATTTTACTTTTATAAAAACAACTATTTATTTTCATTGAATTCAAGAAAGGCTGACTATAAAGTGAGTTTTGGCAAAAACAGGTATCATTGTCATGTTGACATGGGTTGTTGTCAGCAGGCTGGGGAAAGTAACTAAAAAAGTAACTAGTAATCTAACTTAGTTACTTTTTCAAGGAGTAATTCAGTAATCAGTAATTGGATTACTTTTTCAAAGTAACTGTGGCAACACTGAGTATAGAGTTGATTTCGTGGGGTGCTCTTAGGATTTGTCTGTGCTGTTTCCTGCAGGGGGGCAGCATGGTCAAACATTCTTGCTTATTCTTTAGGTCTTTTACTACCGCTTTGATGCTTTCAAAAGCGATTGTTAAAATTCAATTTCAGCTCTTTAGTAACTGCAAATGTCCCATAGAACAACACCGGAATTATCGGTATCTGTAACTTCTGATACATTTTTGGGTGGTTTATCTTTATCAAGGATAACTTTTCAGTTATCTGTTATCGAAGTTAATTTTTTGGTTATCTGTGCCCACCACTGATGAAGACTAAACTAGAACAGAACTCAATAAGTGGCTGACATGTGACACAATTCTCAAAACCTACACTGAAAAAAGTGAAACAGTGCACTTCATTCAAAGTACTTTGTTGTGTGTGGGCCGCCAGAAGAGGAGGTACTGCTGGCCCACCACCAGTGGGCGCCCTGCCTGAAGTGCGGGCTTCAGGCACGAGAGGGCGCTGCCGCCATGGACACAGCCTGGGGTGACAGCTGTCACTCATTACCTCTTGACAGCTGTCACCCATCTACTCAACGTCCTCTCACTCCATAAAGACCAGACGTCATCTCCACCTTGTTGCCGAGATATCATACTTCATTGGAGGTAATATCCTCAGCCTTTGTGGTAATATTGAAAATCTGTTTATTATGAGTGTTTGCAGGAGTACCGGTCCTTTTGTGGAGGCTGTGCAATACTGCACTCTTTTTCCTCTGAGGATGCGCTGCAAGTATTGAGTGAGAGGTGGAGGTGGCATTCCCACCGCTGTTGTTACTGGGTGTACACACACCCACACTTGACTGTCTTTGTTCTTCGCCAGCAGTACCAGATCCGACAGTCGGGGACGGTGATCACCTGGGAATTCGGGACTTGGCGGCTCCAGTATTCACCAGGTTCTGTGGCTGCGGAAATCGTGTGGTTCCGGCTCTTCTCAGGACAGACGTCTTCTATCCTCGAGCCTGCCCACACGTCACCTTTGTGATTGGACTGTAATTATATTCTGAGATTGTCTGTATGTTCGTTGTGCACATTTCACAACATTAAATTGTTACCTTTTTGGCTCATCTATTGGCCGGTCATTTGCGCCCCCTGTTGTGGGTCCGTGTCACTACACTTTCACAACATACTTATTTACATTGGTCTAATGGAAAATTGTGGTTTCCAGTTTAAATCTGCTGGAATCACTTTACAAAATCATAAATATACATTGTGACAAACTAAAAAAAAAAATAGCTGTAACAAATTACATCAGTTTTTTTAAGTTGGTCCAAAGTAAAATTTTTTTCACTGTAACTTGATAACGCAGAATGACTAAATAAGAAACAGAGACTAAACTAGAACCAAACTTAACGTGGGTGAAGTGTAACAAATCATAAAACCAAGACTAAAGTGTAAGAAACAGAAAATAAACACTCAGAGCGGAACAGAAGGACCAAGACAGGGAAATGGATGGAGACTGGGGGACAAAAGCAGATTCTGGGCCGGTCCAGGGCCAAAGCATGACACATGGAATGTTCTCTAATTTGTAAATTCTGTTCATTCCATTCTCTGAATTCTCCAGAGTCAGGTCTTGATGATTTAATGTGCCATACTTAAGAGGGTGTGCACTTAGGCAATCCATTTTTTATTTTATTTTATTTTTTTTTTTTTACATTTTCTGGTTTATTTTACAGGAGAAGATGTATAGGAAATTTGATTTCAGGAATTGGAACCTGACCCTCTTGTAGCCATTTTGGTAGCTACTATCCCCTTATCTTTTGTTAATAAGTATGTGAAGAAGGCTACTCATTTTGGAATGCTGATTGCAAAAAAGTTCATCTTATGTGTATTTATGAATATACACTATATATATAGACTATATATATAATATATAGACTATTTATGAATTGTGGTTGGGACAAATGTGTCACACCACTTAGAGAGACTAGGATGTTATTACAATGATCAAGGGGATGTGTTTGACAAGATGTGGGACTCCTTTCTGAGAAATCTTAAGGGTAAGGAGTGCTATATAGAAACATATTGTGCATAAATGCATATGAATTTGTACATGCTTATTCGATCTTTGTCTTTTGGTAGATATCTGGCTTACTTTATTATTTTATTTTGTTGTTTGGCTATGACTATGGATGGCTGTAATTGTTTTGGATGTGCTCTTTTTTGAATATTATGTTCTTTTTTAAATTAAATGAAAATTGAAAAAAAACATTTAAGTTGTTAATTTTTCTGAATTACAAAACAGTAAACACATTTTTTTCTTTCTATGCACAAGGGGATGAGTACTTTCTCCAGTGATAAATACTTAAAATATTTTAAGTTTGAATTTCAGCAAAGATGATAAAGGACCTATTGTTGGCATCTTTATTTCTTTTTAAATTCATTTAAAGATTAATCTGCAGCAGAATAAGTAGCACTTTTCCAAAATGTTGCTATTTCTTTCTTTCTTTCTTTTTTTTCTTTCTTCCCTGGGATATGTTTGAACCACACATCTGAACACTTCACTTTTGGTTTTTTGACATTCATTTTAATGGATTTGGTTTTTTTTTTGACATTTTAATGTCGACTTTTCTAGTATTTTATAGATTTACTAACAACAAACAAAAAGCAAAAATCAATCAATCAATCAATTTTATTTATATAGCGCCAAATCACAACAAACAGTTGCCCCAAGGTGCTTTATATTGTAAGGCAAGGCCATACAATAATTACGTAAAAACCCCAACGGTCAAAACGACCCCCTGTGAGCAAGCACTTGGTGACAGTGGGAAGGAAAAACTCCCTTTTATCAGGAAGAAACCTCCAGCAGAACCAGGCTCAGGGAGGGGCAGTCTTCTGCTAGGACTGGTTGGGGCTGAGGGAGAGAACCAGGAAAAAGACATGCTGTGGAAGAGAGCAGAGATCAATCACTAATGATTAAATGCAGAGTGGTGCATACAGAGCAAAAAGAGAAAGAAACACTTAGTGCATCATGGGAACCCCCCAGCAGTCTAAGTCTATAGCAGCATAACTAAGGGATGGTTCAGGGTCACCTGATCCAGCCCTAACTATAAGCTTTAGCAAAAAGGAACGTTTTAAGCCTAATCTTAAAAGTAGAGAGGGTGTCTGTCTCCCTGATCTGAATTGGGAGCTAAAAACATCTGAGGTGCAAGCCTAGATCTGATCTGTTTTGTTGAATTGAAATCCTTTGCTGCTCCACTCCACTATGAAGCTAAAAGTGGTGATACATAAAGGTCCCTTCACACATAGTGCGAAGTTTGGTTGAATACGGCAAAACAGTGCGAAACAGTTCGAGTTGGTGCACCACGAAACATTGCGCTGAAGGGCAGGCGTCCACGATCCTGGTACTAATGCAAAACTTGCACTGTGCAGTTTCTTCAATCACAGCTACAGTACCCTGTAACTTTTTGTGAGTTGTGTTGTTGGCTTTTCTTGCTCATCTCTTTCTTGAACAATCAACTAAGTTTTTGAGAACTGTCTCCTCCAAACTGAGTTACCACACAGTACAATACTGTTTCAATTTTTCAAAGATAAATGCAAATTAAGTCCAAGACACAAACAATGACTTGGAAATTTACATTTACCCATCCCCTGACTTGGCTGAAGAAAACTGGCAAAAAAAAAAGAAGATTATTTACGTGTTATACCAAACGCTTGCCATTACTTATGCAACCCATCATCTCGGCTTCAGTACTTTTAATTTATTTATGTCAAGTTGTAGAGATTTGCATTGAGTTTGAGTTTAAGGAGAAATTTTAGAAATTCAAGAAGCCTGAATTACTTTTTGTATTTGAAATGGAATAAACAAATTAAAATGTGTAAAATCCCAAGAGGCTGAATACTTTTTCAGTGCACTGTAGTGTCAGGAAGGAGATGAAGAAGGGAGGATGACAAAAAAGAAAAAGCTGTGCTTAAAGCTGTACAGCCTTTCAAATTTTAGAAAACTAAATTTAGTTGCTACCAAAATCCAAGCATTATAATGTAAGTTTATTTTTGAAATATGTTGCAAAATTACAGGTCATTTTAATGAAGAGAATATATTTGCCGGGGAAATTTCATTACAAATATTTCATTTTTCTTTTAACGTAGTCTACAGGAGGAAGCAGGTGTGCATGCATCAGGTTTTGAAATGATGTTTTGACTGTGTGTGATGCATGTTCAAGGGGTGTGTACACTAACATCCAAAAGATGTCTTGTAAATCTCTTCAGAGGTGTTAATCTGGTTTCAAAATCAGGATTTTTAGATTTAGAAGTGTTTATTTCTCCCTAACCTTTCCAAAATATATGAGAAACATATGAGATTTATAGAGAAATAAAATGTTCCAGAGCAATTTCCGCCATCTTTTTTTTTTTTTTTTGAGCAAGCAGCCAGTTGACAGTGCCATGCCTTTCTCTCTTCTGATTGGCTGTTGCCATGCGCTTCCCAGCATCACTTGCGGAAATCGGGTGAAGCCCCCATGTGATGCCCTATGGTTGTTAACAAAAGAAATTCATAGTCATCTGTTCGTTTGACATTTTTCCCTTCATGGGATATATATATATATATAATTTATTTATTTTTTCCAGGCAGTGCATATTTTGATGATTAATATTCAAAGGCTGAGGAATAAATTATAGTGATGCCAATTTGCTTATGAATTAAATGTTAAAACGCCCAGTGGCTGTACACCTTGAAGAAAAATGTTTTTACCTGGAATGCCACACTTGAATAAAGAGGGACTATTATTATTATTTTTTCTGTTTGGAAAAAAAAAAAAACCTGTTTGAACTTATTTGAAACTGCAAGGCCAGATCCTTTATTAATAACAATACAAAAATTGACTGAGAGTTTATTATCTTTTATAAATTTACAACAAAAGACTTTTCAGAGATTTCATTCGGTTGCACGTTCGTGTCAAATACAATCATCTGTTCCGTGGCCTAAAGAAGCAGTTTACTTGCGGTGCTGACTTGTTGCAAATACATTAATTAGCTCACAGCTTCTGATTGCTAAAGCAGTCATTGTGTTATAAATAAATAATACACCATGTTTCACATGTTGCATGCTGACCTCACATGCGATCATCTGTTCAGTGGCTTAAAAAGCAGTTTACATGCTTTGTGCCTCATATAGTGACACTAAGTAACTTGTTAGTTGTGTTCCTTAATACCATAACACCTTATAAATACAAAATGTGGCTGTAAAATTTATTATACTTCTTCATGAAGTGATAAATCCAACTTATACTCTTGTGCGACTTATACTCCTGAAAAATGGTATATGAGTATGTGCTTAGAAATTACATAAGTTGTGTAATAATTTGTTTTAACTAATCTACTTATACATTTGTGATATATTGTGAACAAAAAAATGGTTCAAATAAGAACATGCCAAACCTTTGTGCTCACATTCTTACCTGTGACCTTAACAAATAAAGTGAAACTATATCTTCTCTCAAAGACAAGTTGAGAAACCTTTTTCAGTACAGACACAAACAAGATGACAAATGAAACAAGCCATAAATGACGGTTTCCCAACATCTTTTTGACTATTTGCTGATTCCCCTGTTAGGTATGAGCAAGACAGTAATGGAAGTGGCTGTTCTTCTGATGTTAATTGATCAAGTATGTCCCATGGGGACATTTATGTGAATAAAACGAACAATTGCATTATTCAAATCTCTTCAAAGGTTCAATGAATTACTTATATATCAGGGCCCGTGGTATCAAGGATAAAATAAATGATAACCCAGAATTCTTGGATTTACCAGACATGCATATGCAATTCAGACTTAGTTATTGACTGTGTCTCCAAATATACTGAGTACATAAGGTCACTTGAAATTACCACTGACAATAAAGTTGCCTTTTCATCTCATTTATGGCTGAATTACCTTTAGAATTGCGCAGATGAAACAATTTTTCACTAAATGACAAATGTCAGGTCTGGTCAGAAATAATGATTATATCTTGTGGCTTACACAGGCAAAAATGCAAAAACAAAACATTTTCAAGCTGTTTATTTTTATTTAATTTTATTTTATTTCTTTAACATCACTTAATGGTTATCACTGTTGCCTCACAGTGTCCAAGGTTCCAATATGACCTGGGTTGTCCTCTCCGTGTCTGTGTGTGCTCCCTCTGGGTACTCCTGGTTTCTCCCATTTGTAATGACAAGCATATCAGGTGCATTGGTAACTGTAAATTTACCATAGGTGTAATTGAGTTTGTCTGTCTATATGTGTCGGCCTTGCAACAGATTGGGGCCCTGTCCCAGGTATACATTGCTTCTTGACCAGTGAGTGCTAGGATAGGCTACAGGTGTCTTTCAGCCTCAAAGGTAGATGACCCAACATCACTAATGTTATTGATGAGCTAATAGTCAGGTTCCTTATGTAATGACTTGTAGGTGTATTAATTTGTATTTATTGAGATTTGTAAATTTGTACTTTTTAAGAAAACCTATGAAATGAGGATTCCAAAAAGCAATGTTTCCAGTTTTCTAAAAGTTGTTATGGCTGCCATCTTGGATTTGTAACAATGGAAGCATTCCAAAACTAACTTTACACTTTCTGGATTTCTGGTTAACCTAGGATTAAGATCAAAGTGAGCAAATAATAACTTTGAAAGGCAAGGATCCAGACATACCAATTACAATTTACTGAAGCTGAAGAAAAGTAATTGTGTGTGCTGCCATTTTAGATTTTTGATGCACATACCTGACATCAGCCATATATGGGGCATAGGAACCTGATCCACGCTTAAATTTTCTGGTGCACACATTACATTACATGGGTCTCCTCCCAGATGGATGTACCTGGAACACCTCCCTAGGGAGGTGCCCAGGAGGCATCCTTACCAGATGCCCGAACCACCTCAGCTGACTCCTTTCAATGCGAAAGAGCAGCGGCTTTTCTACTCCAAGCTCCCACGGATGACTGAACTTCTCACCCTGTCTCTAAGAGATAGGGTGTTGGCACACACTGTCTGGCCCCCCTCTTTAAATATGGGGGCCACTACCCCAGTTTGCCACTCCTTAGACACTGTCCCAGACCTCAACACAATGTTGAAGAGACGTCTCATCCAAAACAATCCCTCCACACCCAGAGCCTTCAGCATTTCTGGACGGATCTCATCGACCCCTTGGGCCTTGCCACTGCAGAGTTGTTTGACTACCTCAGTGACTTCCACCAGGGAAATTGATGAAAATCCTCCCTCATCTTCAACTCTGCTCCTACTATAGAGGGTGCGGTGGTGTGATGCAGGAGTTCCTCAAAGTGTTCCTTCCAGTGCCAGATTACATCCTCAGTTGAGGTCAAAAGAGTCCCATCCTTACTGTAGACAGCTTTCCCCGTTTTCCCCTCCTGAGGTGCCTCATGGCCTGCCAGAAGCACCTTGGTGCTGACCAAAAGTCCTTCTGCATGGTTGCTCTGAAGTACTCCCACACCCGCTGCTTTGCCTCCCCCACAGCAGAGGCTGGTGCCCTTTGGGGCTGTCAGTACCTTGCAACTGCCGCCGGAGTCCTCCGAGATAACATATCCCGGAAGGACTCCTTCTTCAGTCGGACGGCTTCCCTGACCACCAGTGTCCACCACGGTGTTCGAGGGTTGCCGCCCCTTGAGGCTTCTAAGACCTTCAGGCCACAGCTTCCCACTGCAGCTTCAGCAATGGAAGCTTTGAACATTACCCGTTCTGGTTCAATGCCCCCAGCCTCCACAGGGATGCTAGAAAAGCTCTGCCGGAGGTGTGAGTTGAAGATCTGTTGGACAGTGGGCTCCTCCAGGGTTCCCAGTTCACCTGCACTATCCTTTTGGGCCTAGGGTGCTCTGGTATCATGTACACTTATGAGCATCCTTATGTTCGAACATGGTGTTCGTTATGGACAGTCCGTGACTAGCACAGAAGTCCAGTAACAAACAACCATTCACGTTTAGATTGGGGAGGCCGTTCCTCCCAATCATGACTCTCAGGTGTCTCTGTCATTGCCCACGTGTGCGTTCAAGTCCCCCAGCAGAACAATGGAGTTCCCCACCAGAGCCCCATACAGCACTCCATTCAGGGACTCCAAGAAGGCTGAATACTCCAAACTGCTGTTCGGTGCATACGCACAAACAATAGAGTTTTCCCCTCCAGCCACCCGAAGGCACAGGGAGGCGACCCTCTCATCTACTGGGGTAAAATACTATGTAGTGGCATTGTACATATGTCATTTTTATATATATATATATATATATATATATATATATATATATATATATATATATATATATATATATATATATTATAAAAACTTTGACAAAGTTCATGAGCCTCGGACACAAGAGAAATTTGTAAATTGTATCTTCAATACTTAGAGTTTATCTTTCTTGCTTTTAAACATTCAAAATTGTTGCTGTAATTGTCCCAAATCACTTTTAGCCTTATGAGGTTTGAGCTCTACTGCTTTTAAGAAACATGACATGCAAATAACGTACATTATAATAGTAATAATTTATTTTCATTTCTTCCTTGTTGCTCTGGGTTCCACCAAATCTGGATCTGGCTGGATGCCCTTCATGGCATAAGTCCACATTACCTGGAGAATTGTCGTTCGTGACTTTGAACAGGGAATCTTTTGTTTAACAATTAAAAGTATTAATCACGTGGCCACCACACTACCTAATAATAACAATAATAATAATAACAATTATAATTATAATCATAAATACTTTAATATTTTCAGGTGGAAAATTGTATTTTCCACATTTTCTTTTCCAAGACAGATGCTGTTAACCGTACTGGCCAGCTTCCAAATATATTTGGCAGGGAACATATAACTGTACGTGTTCCCTCTAAACCATTGGGGCATGGAACCCTATTTAGGATTAGAGTTTAACGGGGCCTTTGGGGCTGAATCTGTGCATGGATGTCAGTTCCATTTAGCCTAAAATTCCAAACTTCAAAAATGGACAACAAGCATTCTAGTTTATGTTTTGCCCTGTCCATTTAAATGCTGGAGTTTATTTACTCACCACAGGACACTCATGTATGTCTCATGCCTGATAAGGATTAATCTGCAGGATACACATTTGGCAGAAATCATTAATGTGCTTGAGATGGTCCATGGCGAAATTCATATTTCATTATGCCCACTCCATGACTGGCATTTTCATTTGGTGATATGAGACATGCCACACAGTGACACATCATCCTTCTGTTCCACAGTTCACTTTCTAAACCACACACCCAAAGCCCTGAGAAATAATTCCAAGAAATCATTGTTTAAGGCGATAATTTCAGTGGAAGGCCTTGAAAAACTTATCAGTGTCTACATTTATTTGACATTGCCTCGGGAACTGAATATTTAAATAAATCTTCCCTGTGCTGCCCAAAGACAATAATTGTTCAAATAAAGCCTGACTGGCTCCAACTAAATTAATTTTATCTTTGCAGCTAAATGTTAGCTGTCCTCAGAAAAGATCAGGCCAAAGTTGCCTTTTTCTATAATCTATGTATATCCTGCAAATTGGCTGGACATATGTCTATCATCCTTAGCTTAAAAAAAAAAAAAAAAAAAATCAATTTTAAAATAGAGCCAAGACTTATAACACCATGTACAGTGATTTAAACTGAGAATTTTGACATCATCATTGAAGAAAACATGCTTTCCATAAGTTTCAAGCTGAGGCAGACTGTTGTTGCAGATATAAGAGGATACTGCAGTTATGTTCAACTGACTTGGCACAACACTTTATCTTGGAAAGCTAAGCAGAGACCCAGGATTTTATTTAAAAGAGTTGCAAGACTGATGGAGCATAAAATCTTTTTTAAGACGCCAAAGATTTTGTTGTAACCGCTGACAACGAAATGTAGTTGTCAAGTCATATTCGCTAAAACTCTTGATACTTTATTGATTTGGCTTAATAGTGAATAAAATAAAATAATTTAATAATCTGTCATGAAGCCCTGGCAATTATTTAAAATTTCAGAGCTTTTAGAAGCATAACTCCCGTGGCAATTAATGTTCCACTCAAATACATTACTGTTGGTTTAATATGCACGCCTCAAACCATGAGTCTATTCTGTTCTGCCAATATATTATATATTTATATAACATATTTAAATTATAATATTTTAATGTAATATATTATACATTCATATGAGGGTTTTGAAGTTTAAATATCCAGAAGAAGTAGAGTTACTATTCCTTTGCATCAAGTGGAACAAGCTGAGTAGGTTTGGGTGTCTGGTAAATGAAAATAAATGGTAAATAAATGGTAAATGGACTGCATTTATATAGCGCTTTTCCATCTGCATCAGACGCTCAAATCGCTTTACAATAATGCCTCACATTCACACCGATGTCAGGGTGCTGGCACACAAGGAGCTCACTACATACTGGGAGCAACTAGGGGACCTGGCCATCCTCCCTGGGGAAGTCTTCCAGGCCAGCCCAGTCTCACGTTTTTATTTCATGCTTCTGTCATGAAATGATTCAAATTTTTGACTTTTTTTTTTTAACTCACTGTTACTAACCCTACTCCTACCCACAACCCTAACCTTAACCATAACCTAACCCTACTCCTTCCTCCAACCCTAACCATAACCACCCCGACCCCCCCACTTCACTTTTAATTTTGTGAAGCCATCACGGAATGTATTGACGTGACGAAAATGTGGCGCTTTTCGTGACAATATCACGAACCAGTAGATTAATGTATATTTTGTGCTGCTGAATCACGATATGCTGTCAGACTGGGTTGTCCAGGCATATGCCACTGGGAGAAGGCTGTGGGAAGACCCAGTACATGCTGGAACAATTATTTCTTCCAGATGTCTTGGGAATAGCTACAGGTTCCCGAGTAGGAGTTATAAAACCTGGCCAAAGATAGGTAAGTGCTGGCTATGCTGCATAGTTTGCTGCCAACCCAAAATGGATCATCCAGATGAGCAGCAGAAAAAAAAAAAAAAAAAATTATATATATATATGTATATATATATATATATATATATATATATATATATTAGGGCTGGGCAACGTTAACGCGCTAACGTTGCGTTAATTATTGAGGTCATTATCGCCGACAATTTTGTTCCTCCCCTTAACGCTGTGTTTTTTTGTTTTTTTTTTTTGTTTTTTTTAGCCTTTTATGACTGTTGCTCGTTGCATTTTATTTTGAAAGCATCAGTCGGGGGCGAGCTTATGCTGCTGCTTCCTGCTGATAGCTGAGTTCACACAGAAAATGACATGAGGATCGAGAAAAGCACAGGCTATGCAATGCACAACAAAACAAAATGCAGAAAGACGCCGAACCTTTGAATGGACATTTTCGGTACAAAGTTCTACAGGATCAGGCCCGATTCCAGACTGGTTTGGACCGATGCAGCTGCATCGGTCAAATTTTTTTTACGCATCGTTCGTCATCGGTAAAAAAAAAAAAAAAATCTTGAATAATCTCGAATAGTCGAACGTGTCCCCGCGGTCAACACAGCTTTTCGGTGGTTTTCATGTCAACCTGTAGTCCGTAAATTATACGGATTTTTCCGAGTTTCAGAGTCATACGGACGTACAAATAAAGTTGGATATTCAGGGTTTGGTCTGTAATAAACTATTTCTGCAGAGCGGCTCCACTTTGAAACCATGAACCATTGAAGCAATGCTTTGATCCAGTAGCTCGTTGGTTCTTTGATTCACTGCTCTTCAGAAATGGCAAGCCGCTTCTTAACCCTTCACAAAGCCATTAAAATATTGTCAGTCACTTTTGTGTGGATTAAAGTCACTAACTGGGACTCTTGTCTTGTTGCTGTCAAGAAACGAGAATCGTCCTCCGTTCCGTTCACACAGCTCGAAACGCTATGCGGCTGAGACAGAGTCCGGTCAGAATTAATAACTTCAAAATGAATCGCCGCTTTAAATAAAATGACCCCTCTTTCCAAATGTAATACAGAGAAGAAACTACAATCGACTAAAACGTTTTTTTTTTTCTCCCAAAATGAAACGTGCTGTATTTTCTTTTCAAATTACATCCTGAAGTGAAGCACAGCAGCTGTAAGCTCAGCTCAGATATATGGAACACATTCATGCCAATGTCTGAAAGGAAATGCTTTTGACAAAAACTACAGATTTTGTTTATTCCTATTTATGTCCAGAGATCAAGGATTCACCATGTAGAGTTCATTATGTACAAAGTTTAAGGATCCAGTGACCAAATTCATATTTATTTACTTTAAGACTCAATCAAATGTTCAATTTCAATTCAATTTAATCAGCTTATAAAGTGCCAAATCACAACAAAATCTAAATATACTAAAACAAATACATCACAATTGTACACATATCAAATTGTGGTATGTGTACAATTGTGATGTATTTGTTTTAGTACATTTAGTCATGCACATGAATATTGTTATTTTGATATGAAACAGGATAACAAATGACCTGCCAGTGGTTTTATATTTGATTTCATTAGTGTGTTTCAGTTGAAATTTACATTTTCAAATTTATGCAATGTTCATTTACATTTTCAAATAAAACTGCTTTTAAGCGGTTTTGAATTCATTTTTGGGTTTCACATATACCATGCGATTAATCATGATTAATCACAGAAAGTCATTGAGTTAATGCGATTAAGATTTTTTATGTTTGCTCACCCCTAATATATATATATATACACACACACACACAGTGGGAGAAATAAGTATTTGATCCACTGTTAATTTTGCAGGTCTTCCAACCTACAAAGAATGGAGAGGACTGTAATTTTTATCGCAGGTACACTTCAACTGTGAGAGACAGAATCCAAAAAAAAAAAAAAAATCCAGAAAATCACATTGTACGATTTTTAAATAATTAATTTGCATTTTATTGTGTGAAATAAGTACTTGATCCCCTACCAACCAGCAAGAATTATGGGTCTCACAGACCTGTTAACTTTTCTTTAAGAAGCTCTCTTATTCTGCACTCTTTACCTGTAATAATTCACCTGTTTGAACTCGTTAACTGTATAAAAGACACCTGTTCACACACTCAATCAATCACACACCAACCTATCCACCATGGCCAAGACCAAAGAGCTGTCTAAGGACATCAAGGACAAAACTGTAGACCTGCACAAGGCTGGGATGGGCTACAGGACATAGGCCAGCAACTTGGTGAGAAGACAAAAACAGGTATGATTATTTATTAGAAAGTGGAAGAAACACAAGATGACTGTCAATCTCCCTCGGTATGGAATTCCATGCAAGATCTCACTTTGTGGGGTAAGGATGACTCTGAGAAAGCTCAGAACTACACAGGAGGACCTGGTCAATGACCTGAAGAGAGCTGGGACCACAGTCGCAAAGATTACATTAGTAACATACGATCCTGTCATGGTTTAAAATCCTGCAGGGCAGCAAGGTCCCCCTGCTCAAGCCAGCACATGTCCAGGCCCGTTTGTATTTCACCAGTGACCATCTGGATGATCCAGAGGTGGTCGGATGAGACCAAAATAGAGCTTTTTGGAATCAACTCCACTTGCCATGTTTAGAGCATGAGAAGAACTCCAAGAAAACCATCCCAACCGTGAAGCATGGGGGTGGAAACATCATACTCTGGGGGTGCTCTTCTGCAATGGGGCCAGGACGACTGCACCGTATTGAAGGGAGGATGGGTGGAGTCATGCATTGCAAGCTTTTGGCAAACAACCTCTTTCCCTCAGTAAGAGCATTGAAGATGGGTCGTGCCTGGGTCTTCCAGCATGACAATGACCCCAAACACACAGCCAGGGCAACGAAGGAGGGGACAGTAAGAAGCATTTCAAGGTCCTGGAGTGGCCTGGCCAGTCTCCAGACATGAACTGAGTAGAAAATCTTTGGAGGGAGTTGAAACTCCAAACCTGAAAGATCTGGAGAAGATCTGTATGGAGGAGTGGACCAAAATCCCTGCTGCAGTCTGTGAAAACTTGGTTAAGGATTACAGGAAACATCTGACCTCTGTAAAGGCAGACAAATGTTTCTGTAATGATTGTTAATGTCTGTTTTTTTTAGAGGATCATCATCCAATAAAAGGCAAATTAATTAGTTAAAAATCATACAATGTGATTTTCTGGATTTTCTTTTTTTTTTTTTTTTAGATTCTGTCTCTCACAGTTGAAGTGCACCTATGATAAAAAAAATACAGATGTATCCATTCTTTGTAGGTGGACAAAATTGCAAAATTGACAGTGGATCAAATATTTATTCCCCCACTGTGTATGTATATATATATATATACTCAACAAAAATATAAACGCAACACTTTTGGTTTTGCTCCCATTTTGTATGAGATGAACTCAAAGATCTAAAACTTTTTCCACATACACAATATCACCATTTCCCTCAAATATTGTTCACAAACCAGTCTAAATCTGTGATAGTGAGCACTTCTCCTTTGCTGAGATAATCCATCCCACCTCACAGGTGTGCCATATCAAGATGCTGATTAGACACCATGATTAGTGCACAGGTGTGCCTTAGACTGTCAACAATAAAAGGCCACTCTGAAAGGTGCAGTTTTGTTTTATTGGGGGGGGGGGGGATACCAGTCAGTATCTGGTGTGACCACCATTTGCCTCATGCAGTGCAACACATCTCCTTCGCATCATCCGTGAAGAGAACACCTCTCCAACGTGCCAAATGCCAGCGAATGTGAGCATTTGCCCACTCAAGTCGGTTACGACGACGAACTGGAGTCAGGTCGAGACCCCGATGAGGACGACGAGCATGCAGATGAGCTTCCCTGAGACGGTTTCTGACAGTTTGTGCAGAAATTCTTTGGTTATGCAAACCGATTGTTCCAGCAGCTGTCCGAGTGGCTGGTCTCAGACGATCTTGGAGGTGAACATGCTGGATGTGGAGGGTCCTGGCTGGTGTGGTTACACGTGGTCTGCGGTTGTGAGGCTGGTTGGATGTACTGCCAAATTCTCTGAAACACCTTTGGAGACGGCTTATGGTAGAGAAATGAACATTCAATACACGAGCAACAGCTCTGGTTGACATTCCTGCTGTCAGCATGCCAATTGCACGCTCCCTCAAATCTTGCGACATCTGTGGCATTGTGCTGTGTGATAAAACTGCACCTTTCAGAGTGGCCTTTATTGTGGGCAGTCTAAGGCACACCTGTGCACTAATCATGGTGTCTAATCAGCATCTTGATATGGCACACCTGTGAGGTGGGATGGATTATCTCAGCAAAGGAGAAGTGCTCACTATCACAGATTTAGACTGGTTTGTGAACAATATTTGAGGGAAATGGTGATATTGTGTATGTGGAAAAAGTTTTAGATCTTTGAGTTCATCTCATACAAAATGGGAGCAAAACCAAAAGCGTTGCGTTTATATTTTTGTTGAGTCAACCTGACTTAGCCTTTCAAGGTCACAAAGGTTAATGTTATTATGACAAATTGAAAGCAAATGTATGACTTCACTGGATGGCTCATTATGTTCCACACAGCCATTGATTGAATTAGTTGGTCCAGATGAAAGTATCCTTTGAATGAAATATTGATGTCACCCACCCCTTCCTCAATGTGACTCCCTCCTCACCTGATGCATTCCAAACAGAAAGAATGGTGCCTACAAAACACAAATGAACAATAAACCGGTTCAGTCCTTTTTAAACTCTAAACTTGTAAAGTGTGCTGGGATATCTCACAAATGGACATGCACTTTCCACACATTTTTCTTTGTGCCCACTGATGAAATAGGGCACGGAAACTATTAGAACGCCACACTCATTTTGTCCTGAAAGCACAGAAAAAAAAGTTGTACATTATCGACCACCCACCTCAGTTACATTACCGCCAGCATGTTCGTTTTAGTGGTAGAGTGCATCTGTCTGAGTCTCTTAACTAAATTTTGACAAAGAAGAGGCTGAAAATGTCCAGTCCAGACGGTGAGGCAGCAACTTGTCACTTTGTGGAGGGTGAAGAGAGCAGAATTGGGCTGGTAAAAATGAGAAGTGACAGGATATTGATTTGCTTATCACAGTTGTGCAGACACACAGATGTGAAGGGCAAGAGAAGGGAGGAGGGGTGTTGGGGTGGCAACGGTTATCAGGCCTTCACGTCTGATATGGAAATGAAAAAAGGAAGATTTATCAACTGATTGCTTCGACTATTTTTGTTCCACTTTCTTCATGCACTTTACTGTAAAAGAAACACTTTTTGAAAATAACAACTGCCCCCTGATTATTTGGTTAAACAATTGGACAGCCTTTACTTATTGATGTTACTCATCAATATTCTGTGTACTGTAGTTGAAAAATATAGATAGATGTGTTAATTAAATTGCATAGGACACACAATGTGAAGCTGACAAATGTATTTCATGGTGTTTTTGTAGACAATTTACACACTTTTTTATTCAGAGCATATGGAGGTCACCCTTTCAATCAGAAATGATAGTAAGTGCAAATTAAAGAAAAATGTCACCAGATTTACAAACATATTAAGAAAACCAATGCAGTGAATTGTGCATATACTATTCTGACAAGACTAATGTGAACATAAAGTCATTATGTCGGGTAGAAAACCTCACAATCCATTTTATAAATTTAGTTATTTTTTCCAGGCAATAAAAATAACCATTTAGTCTGGAATATTAAACATTGGTGAGAAACAAACCTTTTACAAATTCCAAAACCTGATGAATAATAATTTATAATTACATAAAAAGAATAGCGCAGACAATCACCATCAATGTATGAGTGTGTGTGCATGAATGTGCAGCCCAGTCTCACTTATGCTCCCGTCACGAAATGATTCAAACTTTTTTGACGGGTTTTTTTAACTCAGTATTACAAAACCTACTCCTGCCCCCAACCCTAACCTTAACCACACCAACCCCCCTGCTTCACTTTTAATTACATGCAGCCATCACGGAATGTATTAGAATGAATTTGTGCTGCCGTGATGAAAATGACGCGCTTTTCGTGACAATATCACGAACCAGTAGATTAATGTATATTTTGTGCTGCTAAATCATGCCATGCCGTGAGACCGGGTTGGAATGCGAGGCATGAATGAAAAGCTCAATATATTGTAAATGCATTCCATTTATTGTTCAACAGTTCTTTTCATAGCAAACTGTTTTGGTGGTCACTCACACAGGCTAGTTAGTCCACTCAGCAACAGTTTCATTATGTTATTTAGACACAGAAGCACAACAAAATTATGTTTCTGGAAACACTCTGATCATGGCCAACTGATGTACAAACTTAAGTCATGTTTCCTTGTGTTAAGTGCACAGGGAAGGGGTCAATACACAGGAAGCCATCAAACAAGCAATCAGAAATCAAAACGGCAGGAAAAAAAATCATCAAACGCAGAACAGCAGCGTGGGTCAATAACTTGAAGGCAACCACAAGGAATGAGCACAAGAGAGTTGTCATAGCATACAATCTGGCAAGGAGGTAATGCTCAAACAGCAGGTAACATGGACAGTGAGCAAATAATCCCAGAGGTGCCAACATGCAGTTGACCCCAAGTATTTAAACGCATCTACTTTCACCACGTCTACTGCTTGTAACTGCAATATTCCACTGGGCTAAATATGGATTTATTTGTACTTACACACATGCTCTTTTTCATTTTTCAGCATTGAGAACATTTTCTATGCACATTTTAGGGCCACTTCACACATAACACGAAAGATGCGGAAACCGGAAGAAAATCTGCAAACAAAAAGGAAATGGGGAACCATGAAACATTCCACCTCCTGTCGGGAGGGACGCATGGTCAGACAGTCGTGTACAATATGGCGGCAATGGTGTCGTCCACGCTTGTGTTCACAGTGAAGCACGTGGCAAGTCGGGCACACAGCAGTGGAGCAAAAAAATAAAAATAAAAAAACACCACAAATTACAATACTTAATTCCTGTTATAAAGAGCGGACCTCTGCCTAGACATACACCAGGAAGTAATGAAATGATGTGGATTACTGTTCACCTTTTAATGTACTCCTCTTATAAAGATCCGGCTGGCTCCCGTGTCATGAAAAGCCAGCTCCCGTGTCATGAAAAGCCGGGCTCTTGTGTCATGAACACATCAGCCGACATGGTGTGTCCAGTACACAGTAATACCCTTCAAATGTGACGTGTTTTAATAATTACAATGTGGGGAAATCCCACAGATACACGCACCTCGCAGGGATGTCCCATGAGGTGATTTCTGCATGGCACAATATTCACCAGTGTTGCAGTGCACTGATGCAGTGGTCAGCTATCTTTTAAATTTTTTTCCATTTGAGGACAGCCAGCCCCAATGTCACTTTTTTTTTTTCATGCTCCTATGACGAAATGAGTCAAATTTTCGTGACGGGGTGTTTTTTTAACTCACTATTACTAACCCTACTCCTTCCCCCAACCCTAACCATAACACCCCTGCTTCACTTTTAAATTTGTGCTGCCGTGACAAAAATTATGTGCTTTTCATCACAATATCATGAACCAATAGATTAATGCATATTTTGTGCTGCTGAATCACGACTTGCCGTGAGACCAGGTTGGGCCAGCATGCCGACATTCATGCCTCATGGTACAGTCATGGGATGTCATATACGACAAGCTACTACAAGTGTTCCCCAGCTTTACTTGTGAGCACAGATATCTGAACAGCTGCACGTCGCAAGGACACACCCACTTCTGTCTGCGGACCTCATCAGGTCACAGAAAAAAAGCCCACTCTCTGTTGCTTTCTTCTGTGATTTTAATTCAATGTATGTTTCATTATTTTTTGTCCATGATCTGTCTGATGTCTGTGTCTGGAATGTAACACCTTGCGTGCACGGTCATGTCCAGCTGTCAGTCGGTGGTCAGCTGACAGACACTGTATGTGCACAACAGAGTGTATGAGCAAAGTGATGACATATGAATGATTTCATGCCTTCACCCTTATGTGTTTTATTTAATTTCCACTCTTTCTGTCTGTCAAGTAAACTACAATTTACATGGTGGAAGTGACATGAGCCTGCCCGAACAGCTGTGCCGTGGCTCAAACACTGGCCGGTCCTCATAAGGGCATGAGCGCTCTCACACACATGTGCATTGTGTGTTCACCAGCTGAGTTGCAATACATAGCAGTGCACTGCACTGGACATCAACCGGACTCTGGGACCCCCAGCCACAGCTGACAATGTTGGATTTATGGTGTGTGTGTGTCTATGTGTGTGTGTTGGGGGAGACACACTCCACAAGCCATTTGTGTTGGGGGGTGGCCGATGATGATGACATACTCCACACGCCATTTTTGTGTGTGTGGGGGGTTTCGGCACAGTTACACCCATGTGTGCTGCTAGGTGGGGCCACACTCATGTGGCAGTTAGACACTTTTCAGAGACAGCTCAAATGTGGTCACCTGCTGTCTACTATCGTGCCAGGTGTGTGAAAAGCCATGCCTCTTCTAAGCACCCAGTGAGCGGTGTTAGATGTTCGTGTGGGGCACCTGGAATTTGGCCGACAACTGCCGAGAGAGGGGTTGATTGGGTACTCGCAGGGCATTTGCTGTCTTTCAGCCGCTGATGTGCATGAATGGATGTGGCGACAGCTGTACAAGGTGTTTGGGCAGCTCTGTTTCAAGAGTGGCATGCAATTCCTCCTTTTTGTGCACCAGACAGCTTCATTCATGTTATGTGTGATGGGGCCCTTTATAAATGATGGCCCAGGAGAACGCCTGTCCTGCATGTTTTCTATGACTACCTCCCACCACCACAGCTAGTTCATCAAATCTGGTGTTTCATAGCTCTTGACTGGCTGAGCATACCTGATGAACTCCAGGAGCAGGGTTGGTGATACCTGCTCTACTGTACTGTACATCCTGGATAAGCATTGGGACAAGTTTTTGACCTTTGTTTGTGATCTTGACTTTGGACTGATTTTTCTGAAGGTGAAATCATTTTGTCACATTGACTGCATTTCTACTGAAAGTGAAAGTGCTTTGAAAGTGAAAGTACCGATACTGAAAGTGCTTTGCAATGATGCCTCACAGTTATTTACTCACACAGTGATGCCAACATGGTGCAGCTGCACACTGGGAGCAATGTGGGGAATAAAGACCTTATTCAAGGGCACCTTAGTGATTTTTCTGTCTGACCGGGAATTGAACAAGTGTTCTCTGCTTGTAAGTCCTTCTCTCCCTTTTGGCCACCACCTCTCCCTTGTCCAATCCTCGATCATTCCACCAAGATTAAATAATTAGAATGTTGTAAAATATGCTGCAGACAGGGCATTCTAAAATGTGTTGCAGTTCACTGTTATCTTGTACTTTTCTCAGTTCGTATTTAAAGATGAATCGCAGCAGTGCTGATCCCGAAGGACAAATTGATTTTTAAAATTGTTGGTGATTTTCTGCCAACCAGTTAATCCTTTAATCAGCTGTTCCTGCTCTAATGCGGAAAGATTAAGACAAGATTTCAGGATTAAAATGAATAAATAAATAAATATTAGGTTTTAGAAACAATCAGTGTAGCTAAAGGTGAGAAAAATCACTAAGATTCATTACAGGGTGACTGGTGCAATCTGAGTTGAGCTGTTTGTGCCATTATATGTCCCAGATGAATACTGAGACTCCTGACTGAAATCATACAGTGGTGAGAACAACTGATCCAAATATAAAATAAAGTGTGAAGCATTCCACTTATCCTTTAAGATCTCTTCACACATAACACGGTCTAAGCCATCTAGCGCAAAAAGGAGGAATTGCATGCCATGTGAAAAATCAGAGCCACCTCAAACGCCTCATACAGCTCTTGCCACAACCATTCATGCACATCAGACAGGAAGTGCCCTAAGAATGCCCATTTGACCCTCCTCTCGGCAGGTGTCAGCTAAATTCCAGGTACCAGACACGAACATCCCCACCCCCTGCAACATATGTGGCGTGCGGGGACCAGCCAGCCATGTCTGAGTGCACACAGCACGGCAAGGCACCTCTCACGTGATCACCGGCCAGCCACTGCCTGACAGCTGGAAATAACATACACAATTACATAACAACCAACTAAAATTGCGAGCCACTGCTGTTGTGACCTCTGGACCTGGAAGTCACAGCAAGAGAACAGGACATGACCTTACAACTCTACACCGTGAGGCATGTCTTTGTTCTTGCTGTCCTCACGTGGAAATACATAAAAACATACATCGCCTTTGCAAAGGGCTGCAGCGACAATGTCAGTGCGCACATCAGCAGGCTGCGCCAGGTGAAAAGGACCATCTGATCATGTGTACACTCAGATGGCAATCTGAATTTCACGTCACCCACATGAGTTATGGTCCACATGGTGCGGTGTCTGTCCTTCGGCACATGCAACTGGACACGTCGGGCCAGCAGATGTGGACATGATAAGAGCGCACTGTTTCATTCATGGCATTTCTGACAGGATGTCTATGACCATGGATCATATACAGAGGAACAGATGTAGTGCCACCAATTCCAGCTTCTCGCACTGTGTTCATGCACACGCACGAGCATGCACAAAACTGATGCCGCGGTCTTGTGCATGCCTGTCTGAACGTGTGTCCCTCCCGACAGCAGGTGGAATGTTTTGCAGTTCCCCATTTCATTTTTTGTTTGCAGATTTTCAGCCGGTTACTGCTTCTTTCACCCAACTTCATTTTATGTGTGAAAAGGCCTTTAATTTTGTCTTTAAAATGCATTATGCAGATTATATCTGGATTAATAATAAAAAAGTACAATAAAAAAAACAACAATTTGAAATAAAAAGTATTTTACACAGACACCTCAGAAACAGTGTTGCCAACTTGGCAAATTTCTCGCTAAATGTGAAATATTTTCTCAAAAATGACAAGCGACAAATCTAGCTACTTTTCCTGGTGTCACTAGAGACTTTTCTGGTGTTTGGCGACTCAACAAAAAGCACATATTGATCTAGTCTCTGTTCTCACAGAGTGGCAGCAGTTCCCCCCACTTCCGCTGCAGCCTGTAGTTGCAAAGCCCCAGAGCCCAAAGCACTGAGCGGAGAGATATTTACAATCCTCCATATTCAAACACGCACGCGTGATGCCTCCACGCTGTTCCCGCATTGAATGGCAAACCTGACTCAGTCAGTCTACTTACCTCATTTGATGCACTCTGACAAATTAGTCTCTAGACTTTGAGAAGCCCTGGCCTTGACAAGTTATGTTATATTGAGGAGTGATAGCCAATTTTAATGGCAAAATAAATTAACAAACCAAGAATCACTTTTTTGTCTCTCCCAAAACATTTTTTAACACTGTATTTCAACAAATACATTAACATTAAATGAACAAAGGACAAGGCCACAATGCTATTTACAGTATTATCATTATAAATAGAAAGAAATAGACTAAATAAATAAATAAATTGTACCGTAACAAAAGTAAAGGGTTTCTTTAACATGAATTCTCTTTAAAAAAAAAAAAAAAATCCTTATAGAGCGTGAGAGTTTTATGACATTAGGAAGAATCTATATTGCTTATATATTGTTCAAAATCAGCCAGACGTCCGTGTAAATTCCTTTTCAGTACTCTGCATTTATGAATATGGAATTTACCAAACGATATTAAAAGGTTGATAATGTACTCAATAATCTCCCACAACATTTTCCCTGCATCTGTTATGACGCCATAATATGCAAATAATATGCAAATTAGCCAATGACATTATGTAGTGACTTCTGGAGACTTTTAGGACAGCCAATATCTACTTTTCTTACTGAGGAATTGGCTGCACTGTTCAGAAATTCATCGTTATTAATGAGTGCTTCAAAATGAAAGCCTGGTGTTAAGCGAACCCTAATACTTTGTTCTATCTGTGCACTTCAGTCTTTGATGCGAGGTGCATCTACAGCTACTCAACTTGGTAGTAGGTTACTGCACAAACCCCACTTCTTCATGCCAAAATCTCAGAATGCAGCTAACACTCACAGACACCATTATGACAAATCCTCCACCTGTCAGCTGTGCATCTGGTGATTACTCTGCGAAACCTGCCTTCCCATCAGGATTATAATGGTGTAGTGAAATGCATTATTGCTCGTGGTTCAGAGGAAGAGACAGGGAGCTTTTGTGGGGATATATATATATATATCCCCCGAAAAGCAGCATAAAGCAGATGGCCATCGGTTTTGAAAATTGTGTGATATTTGCAATGCTTGGAGTGTGTTTTAGTGTGTGGTGTAGTTATTTTAATTATTTAGTGCGTCAAAATAATCAGGCGTCTGGAACAGCGCATCAAGACTTTCTCTTTTTCTTTTTTGAACTGCATTTAGACGATTGAAGCGCGGAGCACGTCATGAGACCAGAGCATGATCAGTTTGATGATAAAGTGGACTTTAATGTTCTGGTCTGGACGAACGAGAGCAAGTGTATTTACCAATCTGTGCGCACAGATTTGCAGTTGTTGTCTTTTACCAGCTCTTTATTCAGTCCTGTTTTGTCTTGCCGCGTACCTAGATCCTGCTTTCTATTTTTTGACTGTGCCTTTTTGCCTCTACATGGATGTCTGTGTTTGCTCATGCCTCTGAACCCTGTTTGACAATGACTGTGTTTTTGCCTAGCGCTGTTTGTACCTCTGCTCCACTAATTGATAACCTGTGTACTATACCTGAGCCTGGAATAAAGACAACTTTTTTTTTTTTTTTACACCTAAACCTGGTCTGGGAGTGTGCATAGAGGGTCCACCCTCTTCGGGTGCCTGGCACCCACACAGCCTGATATTGCTGTCAGTAGTAGCTAACAGTACCTTTGGTAAATAGATATATTTACCTGAAACTGTCTAACCACTTTGCCACTGAAAATGATATTAACCATATGGAACCCCCTGGCAGAGCCAGCTCAAAGGATACTCCATTATGCGGTCACTTAGGGCCTTCATGCCACCAGGGGGCCCCCAAGAGCACAGAGACATAAGAAATATATATTTGGAATCATTAATAAAATTGAAAAACTCAAATTAATTGATATATCATATATTGAATAACTCACGTTTTTTGTTGCGGATCGACAATACAATTTTAAAAATTAAAAAAATCAAAGTTTTTCTCCTCTTGCGCACCTTTTGTCCCCAGGAGCTTTCGTAGCCCCCTTCCCAGTTCCGTCACACAATAACAACATGGCTAACGCTAACGAAGAGCGAGTGTTTGGTCAATGGTTTGGGGTTGCTTTGATAGATGGGAAACAAGTGACTGCTGCAAAGTTTATCTTAAGCCTCCTGCAACAAAAGGCTGCAGCACAACAAACTTATTCCAGCATCCACAACATTGGCATCCAGTCGAGTGGGAGAAATGCCACTCTTCACGAGGTGAAGAGTGCTACAAAAACAAACTCCTGCTAAAAAGCAGCTTACTGTGGTGGAATCATTCAACCAAGTGTATTTTTTAAAACAAAAGAACAGCTGGAAATTCAATTCCAGGAGGTAAGTAGGGGTTGATTTTGTTAAGTTTTTGATAGCATAGAAGCAAAACTTGTTTTGAGTTATCTCTGCCATTTGTACTCATTTTCTTTAAAAAGTAGGAAAAAAATGAAAGTCTATTTTTTTTTTCTGAAAAGATCAGATATTTTAGGCCATATCGTCCACCCCCCAGCTACCTTCCACTGTCATGCACTTTGGGTGTCTTGAAAATTGCTGTAGAAATGCAAAGTAGTTAAATGTAGTTAGTTACAGGACAAGAGCTGTTGTTAAATTAGGCTATGCAGCTTTTTTCCACTTTATCTTGCCAAAGGTGCATTCTGGTTCACATAATAATAAAGACAAACAGACACAACAACAGTCAGAAGAAAGAAAAATAACCATATGACAGTGTATGGACAATAAATAAATAATTCCATTACACCAGTCTCGGCTTCTAACAGAATTGTACACTGTAATCGATACTGTGCAAATGAGGCAGGCATATACAGTGGCTTACAAAAGTATTTGGCCCTTGGTATTTCATGCATTTTAACTTGTTTATGGCATTTCAAATACAAAAAGTAAATCAGGCTTCTGCATATAAAAAATTCTAAAAGTATCTTCCTTAGACTCAAGCTGAAAGTAAATCAACTTGATATAAATTAATTAAAAATATAAAAGCCAAGATGATGGGTTGCATAAGTAATCAGCCCCTTTGCTATAATACCTGTAAATAATCAATTTATTTACCAGTTTTCTTCGGACAAGTCAGGGGATGGATACATGAACATTTCCAAGTCACTGGATATGTCTTGAACTTTATTTACATCAGTTATGAAGAAATACAGACAGCATGGCATTCTATGATAAATTGGTATGGAGTAGACAGTTATCAAAGCTAAGTGACTGTGCAAGAAGGAGAAGAGTGAGGAAAGCCACCAAGACACCCAGACAACCCAGAAGAAGTTATAGGCTTATGTGGCTGTGATTGGAGAAATTGTGCACAGTGCATATTTAGCATTTTGTATCCCCAGTTATACAGCTTCATGATGAAGTGGTATAGAGGAGGGTTTTCTTTCATCAAAACATTAAATGTAGGCTAACATCTCAGATGTACCTTCTGTGAAATTGTAGGTGAACTTTCAGGTCTTCTTTTTAAATAAAACCCTCCAAATAAGTCATTTATCACCTAGGTCTAATGTAGGCTACTTGTGTAAATTTTTTGCAGGAGCATTGTTGAAGTATTTTGGAGTGAAAACAACTCTACTTGCCCAAACAAGTTCCAGTGTGTCAGTTGATGATGATGGAGCAAGTGAGTACTGAACTCAACAGTGGTTACTCCCGGATCATGGATAAACCACGTTTCTTAGACTTTATTGGTTGAAAGACAATGACTTTTATTTTGAATATGTCATAATACATTTAACATGGTGAGCTTCATTTTGTGGCATTATTTAAGTATTTTATTTATTTTTTAAGTATATTTATTTTTTTTATTACTATACTGATTATTCTTATGTAAGAAGATAATGTGAATGTCATTTGGTTTTATTTTGTCTTGGAAGACTGGACATTTTGCAGAGCCTTGCACATCTGTTCCAAATTTTAAAAACAAAATAAATGAAACTGGTTATGTTGTGTGGGCCGCTGAAGAGGAGGTACTGCTGGCCCACCACCACCAGAGGGAGCCCTGCCTGGAGTGCGGGCTCCAGGCACCAGAGGGCGCCGCCGCCCCACAGGAGCAGCCTCGGTAACAGCTGTCACCCATCACCTGAGACAGCTGACGGCAATCATCAGTGGGGTATATCAGCAGGACGGCATCTCCACCTCATCGCCGAGATATCGTTTCTACCGGAGAGGTAACATATCGAAGCAAACAGAGTACATATTGTTTGACTGAGCTAGTTTATTGGATTACTGTTCCAACGAGAGGTGGAGGTACCTTTCCTGCCGTTCGGAGTTCTGGGTGCAAACGCGCCCCCATCTAACTGTTCTTTGTGCCTCGCCAGCAGTACCAGGTCCGACACGCGGAGGCAGTGGCCACCTGGGAGTTCGGGACTTGGCGGCTCCAGTATTCCCGGGGTCCTGTGGCGGAGGAAGCCGTGTGGTTCCGGTCTTACCTTGGAGAGGCGTCTCCTATCTTCGAGCCTGCCCACACGACACTTTTGTGAATTGACTGTTGTCCATTTCTGTAATTGGTTGTATTCGTTGTGCACATTCACAACAGTAAAGCCTTGTTATTTTGGCTTACTCCATTGTTCGTTCATTTGCGCCCCCTGTTGTGGGTCCGTGTTCCTACACTTTCCCAACAGGTTAACCTGTTTACTGCAAATGCAGTGTCTTGTCTGCTGATGGTACGTTCAAATAGTTAATTAATATGTCACATACTCTCAACACTCTGCATTTAAAAGTTAATTAGAACATTTTTGCAAATTTGCTACCCTTGTAAGGATAAAAACAATAGCCAGAATGTCAATGGTATGATACAAGCTAATTACAAATAAATCTAATGATAGTGTGCACAATACACACAGTGTAGCCTAAGGAATAATGAGACATCTGGTGCTGAGGTGGTGGTAGTGGGGTCCCCAGATGATATTCTGCTTAGGGCCCCATAACGACTTGAGCCGACCCTGCTCTCTGGTAATAAAGTGTAAAATCTAAGAAAACATTTTTAAAATCCAACAACAACAAAAACCTATTGTCTCTCAAACATGTTAAAGCTGATTACAAAACATTCACAATAACTTTGGATTTCTTACATCCTACAACATTAGTTCCCATGAAAGTAATTTGAATACAGTACATCAAACAGTGGATATACTAAGAATTTTGATAATTCTGTTATAATATGTGCTTCGGCTCATGCTGCATCCTCACTGATGAATGCCAGAAATGGGTACAGATGGTAGATTACGACAGTCATTGGCAAGATTCACATCAAAACAGGGTAATGCTCAGCTTGTCGTGACACTGAGACAATAGAACTGTCATCTTGGTTTTAAAAAAAGACGACCTAAATTGATCTCTCAGCCTCTTTCTTTAATAGAAAGATCCCTGTGTGACATGGGAAAATGGCTAAAAGGAAAAGAGAGAGAGAGAGAGATGGAAAAGGAAGGAGGCAGATGATTAAATTGTCTTCATTTACTTAACTGGCTGCTAATATTTCAATTAGAGTGACTAGAGGCGTTGACACTGTAGGGTTAAAAATGGAACAAGGGGAGAATTAGACCAACTGATTAATAGGAGGAAATGAAGATTTCTGCACAAACAGGAGACATCCCTCTGGCATTATTCATCAGTGCCACATCTCTCTTTGCATCTGTGTCACTTAGTTTGCAGTAAAATGAGATTTTCCCATTTCCCAGTGCATATGCTAGGCAGAAAGTTTGTGTTGCATGAGTTGTTGTCCTTTAAAGATACATGTTCGGGTTGCTGGGAGCAGCTGCCGAGCTAAGGCTGAATTTGACAGAAAACACATTGGAGACTTCCTCTCCTTTACCCATTAGCATAAACCCACTCACTCATGATAACCATTAATGTAGCGTCTTATTAAAAACCTATCAATACAACTGCTGCCAGTGTGCTAATGGCTAGGAATCCCTCTCAGTTAAATCTCAACTTTGGTCTCCACTCCGGACTAATGAGAGCCATCGCTCAGCATCTCTTTGGGCTAAATCACCTTTATTTGTATCTACCTTCCTGTGCTTTGGCAATTTATAGAGCGCGGGGCAAGGAGAGATGCATTCCAGGGAGGACTGGAGGATGGGCTTTGGGGTTGGGAGGGGCGGTGGTGGGAAAAGCACAGGAATCAGAAGCAAGATATCACGGTCAACTGAGCCATTCTAGTATTTCGTCTTATGGGCTGCGGTGAGCCGTTAATTGTTCAGTGTTGGAGCTCTGGCAATAAACGGAGCCCCTTTGCTCCTGCCACTGATGAGGCATTGTTATCTTGGAAAGTTTATCTCCGGTGCCAAGTCACAGGGAGGGCACGCTTGATGCAGTAGCACTGCAGGAGTTTGCCCTTCTAACTCCGGGGAGGAACTGAACATTGCTCTATCAATCTTTGCGTTTTATAGCTCAGGCTGCCCAACCATAAGAAACATGGGGGAGTGTTTATACTGCTGCTTATCTTCTGGAATATATAGTAAACACTATGTATGGCTTGGAAGGCATTGGTATTACACTTCTCATTCTTTAGAGGTTTTGTATAATTGAAGAAAACTGCTCTAATTATAGCACATTAACCTTTTATGACATTTTATTATTTTTAAGTAATCTCCAACTAAATTACATAATGAAAAATAAAGGCTTATTACACATGAATATTCTACATGATAAAACAGTTATTTAATGGTACCAACTGACAGAAAAATAAGTTGGCTTCAAGTTTAGACACTCTCAGATTCAATGGTGATCATTGAAACACTGAAATAGTGAAGCACATAGAGGAATTTAGTTCAAGTTTATAATTTTTTCAAAATGCTTATTTCAGGAATGCAACAAGCCAGCTCCCTGCATTAACTTTATTGTTGTTAAATACAATAACTGTAACTGCAGAAAGAATTGGTTTCTTATACCAACTTGGGCACTAAACTAAATGGGCACACTGTTTTGGCACAAAATTAACTTGGTGCCTCTTTGGTTCCCAACAGATTGTTGCAAAAGGGGAATACATGTTAAAAGAAGAATGATAGAAAACAGATAGTCCCATCAAATCCATTCTGCCTTTTTCCTTTTCCACACAGTGGTTTGCCCTCTATGTCCACCTCTTTCATAATGGAAACTCTTCCTGTTGTCATGACTAAACAAAACTTGATCAATCCACTGACCTTTAAATCAGACTCTCTGTTCATTAACTGCTGAACTACAGTAATTTTACACAAATTTACACAGTTTTAAAAAGCTTTAAAATTTAAATCCAGTTGAGAAATGATATCACCAAGATGGAAGGAAGCTACAGTTTTATGCAAAAGTTTTGCACCCCTGATCATTTTCATGATTTTCCTTTATAAATCATTGGTTGTCTGGATCAGAAATTTGAGTTAAATATATCATATAGCAGACAAACACACTGATATTTGAGAAGTGAAATGAAGTTTATAGGATTTACAGAAAGTGTGCAATAATTCTTTAAACAAAATTAGGCAGGTGCATAAATTTGGGCAACCCAACAGAAAAAATACATCAATATTTAGTAGATCCTCCTTTTGGAGAAATAACAGCCCCTAAATGCCTCCTAAGGCTTCCAATGAGAGTCTGGATTCTGGTTGAAGGTATTTTGGACCATTTTTCTTTACAAAACATCTCACATTTGTTGGTTTCTGAGCATGGACAGCCCACTTAAAATCACACCACAGATTTTCAATAATATTCAGGTCTGGGGACTGAGATGGCCACTCCAGAACATTGTACTTGTTCCTCTGCATGAATGCCTCAGTAGATTTTGAGCAGTGTTTAGGGTCACTGTGTTGTTGAAAGATCCAGCCCCGGCACAACTTCAACTTTGTCACTGATGCAAAAACATTGTTCTCAAGAATCTCCTGATATTGACTGGAATCCATGTGACCCCCAACTTTAACAAGATTTCCAGTACCTGCACTGGCCATACAGCCCCACAGCATGATGGAACCACCTCCAAATTTTACTGTAGGTAGCAAGTGTTTTTATTGGAATGCTGTGTTCTTTTCCAGCCATGCATACTGCCCCTTGTTATGTCCAAATGACTCAATTTTAGTTTCAACACTCCACAGCACCTTATTCCAAAATGAAACTGGCTTGTCCAAATGTGTTTAGCATACCTCAAGCGACTCTGTTTTGGTGTGTATGCAGAAAAGGCTTCCTCTGCATTACAGCATCTCTTTATGGAAAGTGCACTGTATAGCTGAACGATGCAAAGAGACACTATCTGCAGCAAGATCATGTTGATCATCATGGCCGTAGAAAATCTTTTGGAATGTATCACAATTTAAATATGTTTCGGAATAGGTAAACATATAATTATTAGTTGTATTTATAGAGCTCCTGGCTCAAAAATTGAAGAATTGTTGTGAAAGTGTAGGAACACGGACCCACAACAGGGGGCGCAATGAACGGACAATGGAGAAGGTAAATAACAAGGTTTACTATTGTGAAACGAGCACAATAAATACAACAATCACAATTTGGGGTCGAATCCGCTGGTGTCGTGTGGGCAGGCTCGAAGGTAGGAGACGTCCGTCTCAGTCGAACCGGAACCACCCAGATCTCCTCTGCCACCGAACCCTGGAAATACTGGAACCGCCAAGTCCCGAATTCCCAGGTGGCCACTGCCTCCGCTCGTCGGATCCGGTACTGCTGGCGGGAGAGAGCAACAACACACAGGTGTGGATGCGACCGCACCCAGTAACGGAGAGGGGAGAAGCCGCCTCCACCTCTTGTCAAAGTACAGCAGGAAGGTGAGTACTTATCCAAGCAATGAAGCTATCAGTAGTCAACAGTCCTGAAAAGGTTTAACAAGTTTAGCTGGTTGTTCAGAATATAAATGCAGAGAATATTACCTCAGTCTTAGGCGATATCTCGGCACTGAGGTGGAGACGCCGTCCTCCAGATATACCTCTGTGCTGAGTGGAACAGCTGTGTCTGGTGATGGGTGACAGCTGTCACCCAGGCTACTCCCATAAGGCGGCAGCGCCCTCTGGTGCCTGGAGCCCGCACTCCAGGCAGGGCGCCCTCTGGTGGTGGTGGGCCAGCAGTACCTCCTCTTCAGCGGCCCACACAACAAGAATTTCAAAACTGGGTTGAGAAATATTTTTCACAGATGGCCAATAAGTGAGTATTTGTCTGTGGAGATATAAATATTGATCTTCTAAATCTGCATCAACAAAAACTGACAGATGATTTCATTAATACCTTGTACAGCTTAAATTTATATCCAACAATTACTAGGCCTTAAATAATAACTTCTCAGTTAGCTACCCTTATTGATAATATACTTACAAATGATGCCGATACCAAAATAAGTGGTTTATTGATCAGTGATATCAGTGACCACTTACCAATTTTTATAGTAACATAGCTGAATTTGAATACTAAATGCAAGAAGAAAATACAATATCGAAAACATGTGCAGTCTGAATAAGCTATTACCGCCCTAAAAAATGATGGATTGGAATTTCATTTATACTGAGAACAATGCTAATTTAGCATATGTCGAATTTGAAATTATATTTCTTGATGTATATAACAAAAATTGTCTAATTCTACATTGCAGTGTAAATAACAAGTATAAGGCCCATCCATGGATAACAAAGGACTGCAAAAGGGGTGTAAGAAGAAACAATATGTTATATAGAGAGTTTATTAGAAGTAAATCAAGAGAGGCTGAGATTAAATATAAGTGCTATAAAAATAAATTAACAACCATTATGCTGAAATGTAAAAAATCATACTTTGGAAAAATTCTAAATGGTAATAAAAATAACATAAAGGAAACATGGAAAATACTGAATAGTATTTTAAGAAATAAACTCAAATCAAAGAATTACCCATCTTACTTTACTTATAACAATAAAGATGACTATGACATGAACCAAGTAGTGAACAGTTTAAATATATATATATATATATATATATATTTATTTTTTTTTTTTGCTAATGTTGGGCCAGATTTAGCAGCTGACATTCCACACACTACATGGGTCAACCAGCAATTCATTGAGAGAAATCCATATACAATGTTTCTTGGCCCGGTTGATGAGAGGGAAATTATGGTAGTCAGCAACATGCAAAAGTAAAAAGTCAACTGATCATAATGATGTACATATGACCTTTAGTAAAGCAGATAATTCCAGAAATTGCTAAACCATTAGCATATATATTTAATAAATCATTTCAAATGGGAATTGTTCCAAATGGTATGAAAATGGCACAGGTGATACCTTTATTTAAATCTGGTGACAAACATCTTTTTACTAACTACAGGCCTGTGTCTTTATTGTCACAATTTTCTAAGATACTGGAAAAACTTTACAATAACAGACTGGATAGATTTGAACTTCACAACCTGCTTGATGACAGTCAGTATGGGTTCAGAGCAAAAAGGTCCACTGCTTTGGGTTTGTGCAATGCAATCGAAGAGATCAATAAGCATGTGGACCACAGGGAATTAGTAATAGGTCTATTTACTGACTTAAAAAAGGCTTTTGACACAATCAGTCATAACATATTACAGTGGTCCCTCGTTTATCGCGGGAGTTACGTTCTAAAAATAACCCGTGATAAGCGAAATCCGCGAAATAGTCAGCGCTGTTTTTTGCAATTATTATAGATGTTTTAAGGCTCTAAAACCCCTCACTACACACTTTATACACTTTTCTCAAGTAGGCATTAGCATTTTCTCACTTTTCTCTCCTGTGTAAACACTCTCTTTTTTTTCTTCTGGGCGAGAAGATTATAAACAGACACACACAGAACTCTCCCTTCGCTCACTGCCTTCAGAGGTACGGATGCTGGACCCGTAAAGAATCCAAGTCCTCTCTTGGTGGCCACGGAGCTCTGCGGCTGCGGTCAACATCTGCATTAAAACAGCGAGCATAGTCTCTGGACCTGTTGCCAGATTTGGTGCAGCTCCGCACAGCAGACAGGAGGGCGGCGTGAGTGGCCCGCTGCTGCGTTTACCGAGCCTGAAGACTCAGTAAGCGCATTGGAGGCAGTGAGAGCAATCGCAGTGTTGCCGATCGGTGCCGTGACCGGCCCGCCTGATAAGGACGCAGAACACAATGCACTGTTAAAAAAAAAGCATGCAAAATTGCACTAAAAAAAATCCACGAAACTGCGAGGCCGCGAAAGGTGAACCGCATTATAGCGAGGGACCACTGTATTTCAAAAGTTCAAACTTTATGGGATTAGAGGAGTGGCTCTGAATTGGATTAAAAGTTATTTGCAAAACTGGAAGCAGTTTGTTAAAATTGGGGACTGCTGTTCTGCATATCTGGTCATCATTTATGGGGTTCCCCAGGGCTATGTGCTGGGACCAAAATTATTTATTTTATATATTAATTATTTATGTAAAGTTTCCAATGTGTTTAAAGCAGTTCTCTTTGCTGATGACACAAACCTGTTTTGTTCTGGAGAGAATTTGCAGCAATTATTGTTTGATTTGAGAACAGAAATGATAAAGAGTCGGTTTGATATGAATAAATTGTCATTAAATTGGTCTAAAACTAAAATGATGTTATTTGGAAATTATAAACAGGATGTGCAAATACAGTTAAATATACTTGGGGTAAATACTGTATAGATTGTGTCAAGGAAAACAAGTTGTTGGGTGTGATTATTGATGATAGAATTAACTGGAAAGTGCATATTCAACATATCCAAAAGAAAGTTTCTAAAAGTATTGCGGTATTAAATAAGGCAAAGTACATTCTAAATGGCAAATCACTACATACTTTGTATTGTGCATTGATTGCACCTTACTTGACTTACTGTGCTTAAGTTTGGGGTAATAACTATAAAACTACATTACAATCATTATTCATCCTTCATAAAAGAGCATTAAGAATAATTCACAATTCAGGGTTTTGGGATCATACCAATCCGTTGTTTATTAAATCAAATATATTAAAACTTTATGATATGATTTCATTTAAGAGTGTTCAGTTGATGCATAAAGCGAGAAATAAACAATTACCTTTCAGAATTCAAGAATATTTTACATAGAGAGAGGGAATGTATAATTTAACGGGTTCATTTTATTTTAAAATTGCTGGCGCTAGGACGACTAGGAGGTGCTTCTGTGTCTTCATTTGTGGCCCAAAAAAATTGAATAATTTACTGAAGAAACTTAAGCGATGTCCAGATATTAACTGGTTCAAATATTTATACGGAGAAATGGTATTTTCTAGATATGTATTAGATGAATATGGTTATGTTGTGTTATATGTACACTCAACAAAAATATAAACGCAACACTTTTGGTTTTGCTCCCATTTTGTATGAGATGAACTCAAAGATCTAAAACTTTTTCCACATACACAGTATCACCATTTCCCTCAAATATTGTTCACAAACCAGTCTAAATCTGTGATAGTGAGCACATCTCCTTTGCTGAGATAATCCATCCCACCTCACAGGTGTGCCATATTAAGATGCTGATTAGACACCATGATTAGTGCACAGGTGTGCCTTAGACTGCCCACAATAAAAGGCCACTCTGAAAGGTGCAGTTTTATCACACAGCACAATGCCACAGATGTCGCAAGATTTGAGGGAGCGTGCAATTGCCATGCTGACAGCAGGAATGTCAACCAGAGCTGTTGCTCCTGTATTGAATGTTCATTTCTCTACCATAAGCCGTCTCCAAAGGTGTTTCAGAGAATTTTGCAGTACATCCAACCAGCCTCACAACCGCAGACCACGTGTAACCACAACAGCCCAGTACCTCCACATCCAGCATGTTCACCTCCAAGATCGTCTGAGACCAGCCACTCGGACAGCTGCTGAAACAATCGGTTTGCATAACCAAAGAATTTCTGCACAAACTGTCAGAAACCGTCTCAGGGAAGCTCATCTGCATGCTCGTCGTCCTCATCGGGGTCTCGACCTGACTCCAGTTCGTCGTCGTAACCGACTTGAGTGGGCAAATGCTCACATTCGCTGGCATTTGGCACGTTGGAGAGGTGTTCTCTTCACGGATGAATCCCGGTTCACACTGTCCAGGGCAGATGGCAGACAGCGTGTGTGGCGTCGTGTGGGTGAGCGGTTTTCTGATGTCAATGTTGTGGATCGAGTGGCCCATGGTGGCGGTGGGGTTATGGTATGGGCAGGCGTCTGTTATGGACGAAGAACACAGGTGCATTTTATTGATGGCATTTTGAATGCACAGAGATACCGTGATGAGATCCTGAGGCCCACTGTTGTGCCATACATCCAAGAACATCACCTCATGTTGCAGCAGGATAATGCACGGCCCCATGTTGCAAGGATCTGTACACAATTCTTGGAAGCTGAAAATGTCCCAGTTCTTGCATGGCCGGCATACTCACCGGACATGTCACCCATTGAGCATGTTGGGGATGCTCTGGACCGGCGTATACGACAGCTTGTACCAGTTACTGCCAACATCCAGCAACTTCACACAGCCATTGAAGAGGAGTGGACCAACATTCCACAGGCCACAATTGACAACCTGATCAACTCTATGCAAAGGAGATGTGTTGCCCTGCATGAGGCAAATGGTGGTCACACCAGATACTGACTGGTATCCCCCCCCAGTAAAACAAAACTGCACCTTTCAGAGTGGCCTTTTATTGTGGACAGTCTAAGGCACACCTGTGCACTAATCATGGTGTCTAATCAGCATCTTGATATGGCACACCTGTGAGGTGGGATGGATTATCTCAGCAAAGGAGAAGTGCTCACTATCACAGATTTAGACTGGTTTGTGAACAATATTTGAGGGAAATGGTGATATTGTGTATGTGGAAAAAGTTTTAGATCTTTGAGTTCATCTCATACAAAATGGGAGCAAAACCAAAAGTGTTGTGTTTATATTTTTGTTGAGTATAGATGCTGTTATACTGGAACCTTTGTTTTTTGTTTTTGTTTTTTTTTTTTGGGGGGGGGGGTCTGTTTGGAGAAATATTTGACTTTTTATCTGTAGCTACGAGGTCTATTAGAAAAGTACCCTACCTTATTATTTTTTTTCAAAAACCATATGGATTTGAATCACGTGTGATTACATCAGACATGCTTGAACCCTCGTGGGCATGCGAGAGTTTTTTCACGCCTGTCGGTTACGTCATTCGCCTGTGGGCAGTCTTTGAGTGAGGAGTCGCCCACCCTCTCGTCAATTTTTACATTGTTTAGGAATGGCTCAGAGACTGCTGCTTTGTTTGATCAAATTTTTTTCAAAAATGTAAGGCACAACTGAGTGGACACCATTCGATAAATTGAGCTGGTTTTTGTTAAAAATTTTAACGGCTGATGAGAGATTTTGGTCTGGTAGTGTCGCCGTAAAGACGGCCCACGGCGCCTGACAGCGATCTGCGCTCCGAGGCGGCAGCGTCTCGCCGTTTCAAGTTGAAAACTTCCACATTTCAGGCTCTGTTGACCCAGTAAGTCGTCAGAGAACAGAGAACTTTCAGAAGAAGTCGGCATGAGGAGTTTATTCGGACATTCCATTGTTAACGGACATTTTGTAATGAAAAAACATGCGGGCAGAGTCGCATGTCGGGCCGGACCCGACCGCGGGGGGTCGCGACAGGAAAAACACCTCCATTGGAAACCTTAACAGGCAAGTTGGAACATGCCCAAGCTGTTAAACAATTTCTCAGTTACTCACTTGTTGAAAGCCATCAAAAGCCGCCTGAATTTTACAAATGGTTTTTAACACGGAGATGTTTTTCCTGTTGCGGCGCACACAGATTCGCCGAGTCGTCACGGAAACGACTCGGCGAATTTGCGCGCACGTCTTTCATTACAAAATGTCCTTAAACAGTGGAATGTCCGCATAAAGTCCTCATGCCGGCCTCTTCTGAATCTTCTCTGTTCTCTCACGACGTCCTGGGTGAATTAAGCCTTAAATTAGGATGTTTTCAGGTTGAAACAGGCCGACGATGGCGCCTGGAAGCGCTGCACGACGTCCCGCTGCGTGGGAAGTCCTTACACCGACAGAAACACCCCATAATCTCTCATCAGCCATTAAACTTTTCACCGAAAACCAGCTTAATTTCTCGAATAGTGTCCACTTGGATAGTCCTCACAGGTCCAGAAAAAATTTTGATAAAGCAACGCGCGCCGTCTCGAGCAGCGTGTGAAACAAAGGAATTCAGCCGAGAGGGCGGGACCACATCTCACTCAAGGCCTGCCCACAGGGAAATGACATCACCGACACGCATGAAAAAACTCACGCATGCGCACAAGGGTTCAAGCATGATTGGTGTAATCGCACGTCATTCAAATCCATATAGTTAAAAAAAATAATAAAAGGGTCGGTTTATTATCTAATAGACCTCATATGTGCTGCTGTTGTTCAGATTGTGTTGGATATAAATGTTTATGAACAGGAATATATGCCTGGTTTGATTTGATTTTATACGGGGGGGGGGGGTGGTTAGGCAATGATAAGCGTTGCTTCTGCCTACGCCTTTAGGCACCATGTATTTTGTTTATTTTCTTATATTTCTTTTCACCTTTGACTTTTCTGTTATGAGCTTGCTTGTTTGTATATGAGTGAATTTCTGTTATGCATGGGTGTCTCATAAATTCAATTCAATATCATCAAAACGACTATGACTGTTCTCACCATCCTTTGCTTCAGCTTATCTGAGATTTTTCTTGGCCTGCCACTTTGGGCCTTAACTAGTACTATGCCTGCAGTCTTCCAATTCCTCACTATGTTCCTCACAGTGGAAACTGACAGCTGAAATCTCTAAGATAGCTTTTGTATCCTTCCCCTAAACCATGATTTTGAACAATCTTTTTTTTCAGGCCATTTAAGAGTTGTTTCGAGGCTTCCATGTTGCCACTCATTAAAGAGATGCAAAGAGGGGAAACATTTGCAAATGGCCACCTTAAATACCATTTTTCATGACTGGATTCACCTGTGTAAGGAGGTCAAGGGTCAATGAGCTTACTGAACCAATTTTGTGTTCCAATAATTAGTGCTAAATGTATTCAAATCAGTAAAATGACAAACATGCCCAAATTTAATTTTGTTTAAATAATGATTGCACACTTTCTGTAAATACTAGAAACTTCATTTCACTTCTCAACAATCAGTGTGTTTGTCTGCTGTATGATTATATTTAACTGAAATTTCTGATCCAGACAACCAATGATTTATAAAGGAAAATCATGAAAATTATCAGGGATGCTGACACATTTGCATACAACTGTATGTTTTAGAACGTAGGCTGAACTTGAGAAGTGAATAGACATAAACTACTGTGCTTGGGATCATGTTGTTATGGACGAAAAAAGCTTTCCACTGATGTCCATATAGTGCCACATGTTGGGAGAGTGTAAAATACTACAAAACATTGCTAATACTTCTTACAGCATTGCTGTGACCTCCCTTCATCCACTATGGATTTATTGGGTCCATTAAGATTTTCTGCAATGATTCAACAATACAGTAATCCAGTAACAATCTAATTTTTTTTTTTTTTTTTTGTGGAAATATGAAGTCATTTGAATCTTTTGGACTAATTGCTTTGCATCATTTTCTTGTCAGGTCACTGCAAAGGGGCACTTTGTCACTAAGCTTCAAACAGGGATACATGCATGCTTTACTTAGTTGATCATAAAATTAACTTATTCCAAAATTATTCAGTTGGCAACAGTACCTCTGTGAGAAGGGACCACTACATGAAACAGATCCTGTCTTTATTTTCAAAAAGAGATCTGCTAAATGCATATGCTCATTTTCATTCGCACCCTCCTTCATGTTCTTTTCGTTGCTCATATTCACACCTCTTAGCTGTGAAGTAAATAAACGTATCTGCTGATGGCTTAACTATGCTGCTTCATTCTGCTAATACAGGAAAAGCAAATAAAGACACATAAATAAATAGGTGAATAAATAAATCCCTTCCATATACTATGTATTTTATTAAGAATTTTCCTGGATGGGCTGAAGTTACTTTTGTTTTCTTTGGTACAGTTGGCCAAAACCCTAAAGGCAGAGAGCAAGGAGCTGCCTCCAGTAATGGCTTCACTGCCAACTTTCTGCAGAAAGACAACAACCTTCCAAATACTACACAAAAATACTTGACACAAACTTCTATGTCTCAGATTCCTGAAATTACAGTGATAAATGCTGATTTGCAAACATTTAATGGTGCATACACCTGATGAAATTTATGTCATGCACATCCTCTTACAATTCTGTTTGCAGAAATTATAAGAAGGTCTTAAGGGTTGATGATGTTGCATACATACATTTTCAACTGCTTATCTGGGATCGTGTCATGGGGGAAGGGGCTGTTGATCATGTTTTAATTGTCACTTAATACATTTACACCAGATTACATTCTCTTATCTGGTCAGTAAAATCATTGTGATTTGTAACCCATTAAACTATGACGCATGAAGTACAGTAAGAATAACTGACAGGAGAGGGGACTTGGACAACACATGCTTTGCCAAATCTTCAAGTGAAAGAATTAATGAATGACTAAACTTATTTTAAACAAAGAAGATACAAGAAAAGAAAAACAAATCCATGATAAAAAAAAAATGTCAACCAAGCAACAATGCTCGAAAAGGAATCTTACATCAAACTCATTTGTACCATGCTTAATCTTCATTACTGAAATCCAAGCTTATGTTAGAAATTGATGGAACTATTTTCAAAAATGTCCTAGAAGTGGCTGAATCTACTTTTAATCAGGATGACATGCTTCAAAGTTTAATACATTCTTCCTTGGCCACCCTATATATATATATATATATATATATATATATATATATATATATATATATATATATATATATATTATATATATATATATACACACACACATACAGTGGGGAAAATGAGTATTTGACCCCATCAGTTTTGCAGGTTTTCCCACCTACAAAGAATGGAGAGGTCTGTAATTTTTATCGTAGGTATATTTCAACTGTGAGAAACAGAATCTAAAAACAAAATCCAGAAAATCATATTGTATGATTTTTTAAATGATTAATTTGCATTTTATTGCATAAAATAAGTATTTGACCCCCTACCAACCAGCAAGAATTCTGGCTCTCACAGACCTGTTAATTTTTCTTTAAGAAGCCCTCTTATTCTGCACTCTTTACCTGTATTAATTGCACCTGTTACCTGTATAAAAGACACCTGTTCACACACTGAATCAATCACACTCCAACTGTTGGGAAAGTGTAGTGACACGGACCCACAACAGGGGGCGTAAATGAACGGACAATGGAAGGAGTCAAATTATAACACTTTACTGTTGTGAATGACACAACCAAACACAGCAGATTACAGAATGTGCAAAAGTCAATCAATAAGGTGTCGTGTGGGCAGGCTCGACGATAGGAGACGCCCGTCTGGAAACGAACCGGAACCACACGATTTCCACTGCCACTGAACCCGAGGAATACTGGAGCCACCAAGTCCCGAAGTCCCCAGGTGGCCACTGTCACGGTGTGTCGGATCTGGTACTGCTGGCAGAAAGCAAAGACAGTTAAGGGTGGGTGTGTGAACACCCAGTAACAATCCTGGTGGGAATTCCACCTCCACCTCTCACTCAATACGTTGCAGCGATCCCTCAGAGGAAAAAGAGTGCCGTCTTGCACAGCCTCCACAAAAAGGACCGGTACTCCTGCAAACACTCACAATAAACTGTTTACAAAATACCACAAAAAGGCTGAGGATATTACCTCTAGTAGAAGATGATATCTCGGCAGTGTGGTGGAGGTGTCTTCCTGCTTTTATTCCAGATGTGGATTGGATGATTAGTGACAGCTGTCACGGATGATGGGTGACAGCTGTCACCACGGCTTGTTCCTGAGGCGGCAGCGCCCTCTCGTGCCTGAAGCCCGCACTTCAGGCAGGGCGCCCTCTGGTGGGCCAGCAGTACCTCCTCTTCTGGCGGCCCACACAACACCAACCTGTCCACCATAGCCAAGACCAAAGAGCTGTCTAAGGACACCAGGAACAAACTGTAGACCTGCACAAGGCTGGGATGGACTACAGGACAACAGGCAAGTAGCTTGATAGAAGACAACAACTGTTATGATTATTTATTAGAAAGTGGAAGAAACACAACGTGACTGTCAATCTCCCTCAGTCTGGGATTCCATGTAAGATCTCACTTTGTGGGGTAAGGATGATTCTGAGAAAGCTCAGAACTACACAGCAGGACCTGGTCAATGACCTGAAGAGAGCTGGGAACACAGTCACAAAGATTACATTAGTAACACATGATGCTGTCATGGTTTAAAATCCCGCAGGGCAGCAAGATCCCCCTGCTCAAAACAGCACATTTCCAGGCGTGTTTGAAGTCTACCAGTGACCATCTGGATGATCCAGAGGAGGCATGGGAGAAGGTCATGTGGTCAGATGAGACCAAAATAGAGCTTTTTGGAACCAATTCCACTTACCATGTTTAAAAGACGAGAACAAGCCCAAGAAAACCATCCCAACCGTGAAGCATGCGGGTGGAAACATCATACTCTGGGGGTGCTCTTCTGTAAATGACTGCACCGTATTGAAGGGAGGATGGATGGGGTCATGTATTGTGAGATTTTGGCAAACAACCTCCTTCCCTTTTTTTTTAATAACATTTACATTTACCCTGATGGACTACCCTGCAGTGGGGAATAAGTTTCATTACACTAGAAGTCTTTCAGAAAGCGCTGTAACTAGGTTTAAGGATATGATTCCTTCTTTATGTTCTCTATTGTCATATACCAACACAGAGCAGAGTAGCTACCTAAACTCTGTAAGGGAGTTAGAGTATCTCGTCAATAGTTTTACATCCTCATTGAAGACAACTTTGGATGCTGTAGCTCCTCTGAAAAAGAGAGCTTTAAATCAGAAGTGTCTGACTCCGTGGTATAACTCACAAACTCGTAGCTTAAAGCAGATAACCCGTAAGTTGGAGAGGAAATGGCGTCTCACTAATTTAGAAGATCTTCACTTAGCCTGGAAAAAGAGTTTGTTGCTCTATAAAAAAGCCCTCCGTAAAGCTAGGACATCTTTCTACTCATCACTAATTGAAGAAAATAAGAACAACCCCAGGTTTCTTTTCAGCACTGTAGCCAGGCTGACAAAGAGTCAGAGCTCTATTGAGCTGAGTATTCCATTAACTTTAACTAGTAATGACTTCATGACTTTCTTTGCTAACAAAATTTTGACTATTAGAGAAAAATTACTCATAACCATCCCAAAGATGTATCGTTATCTTTGGCTGCTTTCAGTGATGCCGGTATTTGGTTAGACTGTTTCTCTCCGATTGTTCTGTCTGAGTTATTTTCATTAGTTACTTCATCCAAACCATCAACATGTTTATTAGACCCCATTCCTGCCAGGCTGCTCAAGGAAGTCCTACCATTATTTAATGCTTCAATCTTAAATATGATCAACTTATCTTTGTTAGTTGGCTATGTACCACAGGCTTTTAAGGTGGCAGTAATTAAACCATTACTTAAAAAGCCATCACTTGACCCAGCTATTTTAGCTAATTATAGGCCAATCTCCAACCTTCCTTTTCTCTCAAAGATTCTTGAGAGGGTAGTTGTAAAACAGCTAACTGATCACCTGCAGAGGAATGGTCTATTTGAAGAGGTTCAGTCAGGTTTTAGAATTCATCATAGTACAGAAACAGCATTAGTGAAGGTTACAAATGATCTTCTTATGGCTTCGGACAGTGGACTTATCTCTGTGCTTGTTCTGCTGGACCTCAGTGCTGCTTTTGATACTGTTGACCATAAAATTTTATTACAGAGATTAGAGCATGTCATAGGTATTAAAGGCACTGCGCTGCGGTGGTTTGAATCATATTTGTCTAATAGATTACAGTTTGTTCATGTAAATGGGGAATCTTCTTCACAGACTAAAGTTAATTATGGAGTTCCACAAGGTTCTGTGCTAGGACCAATTTTATTCACTTTATACATGCTTCCCTTAGGCAGTATTATTAGACGGTATTGCTTAAATTTTCATTGTTACGCAGATGATACCCAGCTTTATCTATCCATGAAGCCAGAGGACACACACCAATTAGCTAAACTGCAGGATTGTCTTACAGACATAAAGACATGGATGACCTCTAATTTCCTGCTTTTAAACTCAGATAAAACTGAAGTTATTGTACTTGGCCCCACAAATCTTAGAAGCATGGTGTCTAACCAGATCTTTACTCTGGGCATTTCCCTGACCTCTAGTAATACTGTGAGAAATCTTGGAGTCATTTTTGATCAGGATATGTCATTCAAAGCGCATATTAAACAAATATGTAGGACTGCCTTTTTGCATTTACGCAATATCTCTAAAATCAGAAAGGTCTTGTCTCAGAGTGATGCTGAAAAACTAATTCATGCATTTATTTCCTCTAGGCTGGACTATTGTAATTCTTTATTATCAGGTTGTCCTAAAAGTTCCCTAAAAAGCCTTCAGTTAATTCAAATGCTGCAGCTAGAGTACTGACGGGGACTAGCAGGAGAGAGCATATCTCACCCGTGTTGGCCTCTCTTCATTGGCTTCCTGTTAATTCTAGAATAGAATTTAAAATTCTTCTTCTTACTTATAAGGTTTTGAATAATCAGGTCCCATCTTATCTCAGGGACCTCGTAGTACCATATCACCCTAATAGAGCGCTTCGCTCTCAGACTGCAGGCTTACTTGTAGTTCCTAGGGTTTGTAAGAGTAGAATGGGAGGCAGAGCCTTCAGCTTTCAGGCTCCTCTCCTGTGGAACCAGCTCCCAATTCAGATCAGGGAGACAGATACCCTCTCTACTTTTAAGATTAGGCTTAAAACTTTCCTTTTCGCTAAGGCTTATAGTTAGGGCTGGATCGGGTGACCCTGGACTATCCCTTGGTTATGCTGCTTTAGACGTAGACTGTGGGGGGGTTCCCATGATGCACTGTTTCTTTCTCTTTTTGCTCTGTATGCATCACTCCGCATTTAATCATTAGTGATCGATCTCTGCCCCCCTCCACAGCATGTCTTTTTCCTGGTTCTTTCCCTCAGCCCCAACCAGTCTCAGCAGAAGACTGCCCCTCCCTGAGCCTGGTTCTGCTGGAGGTTTCTTCCTGTTAAGAGGGAGTTTTTCCTTCCCACTGTTGCCAAGTGCTTGCTCACAGGGGGTCGTTTTGACCGTTGGGGTTTTTCATGATTGTTGTATGGCCTTGCCTTACAATATAAAGCGCCTTGGGGCAACTGTTTGTTGTGATTTGGCGCTATATAAAAAAAAAGTTGATTGATTGATTGATTCCCTCAGTAAGAGCATTGAAGATGGGTCATGGCTGGGTCTTCCAGCATGACAATGACCCCAAACACACAGCCAGGGCAACAAAGGAGGGGCTCCGTAAGAAGCATTTCAAGGTCCTGGAGTGGCCTGGCCAGTCTCCAGACCTGAACTCAATAGAAAATCTTTGGAGGGAGCTGAAACTCCAAACCTGAAAGATTTGAAGAAGATCTGTATGGAGGAGTGGACCAAAATCCCTGTTGCAGTGTGTGAAAACTTGGTCAAGAACTACAGGAAACGTCTGACCTCTGTAATGGCAGACAAATGTTTCTGTACCAATTGTTAAGCTCTGTTTTTTTTCTAGGGGGTCTTATACTTATTTATGCAATAAAATAAAAAAAAAATCATACAATGTGATTTACTGGATTTTGTTTTTTTTTTTAGATTCTGTCTCTTACAGTTGAAGTGTACCTACGATAAAAATTACAGACCTCTCCATTCTTTGTAGGTGGGATATATATATATATATATAAAAACTAGAAGCATCATTGATGGAGGTAAACACAAAAACTCAATGTTTAACCCAACCTAACAGTCATGAATTTTTATATAAATTTATGATTAATATGCATCTGTACAGTGACCACAAAAGGCCACAACACTTCAAATTAATACAATATTAGCAAATACATAGAATTACACAAAAACACATGCATAAATTCAACAAGTAATTGTATTATGTTTTGCAAACAGAAAACGCTTGCAAAAAAATCTAAACTACAGCACATGCCACAGTTGAATTTGATAACATATGTTGAAAATTCACAGAACACATTTGAAAGTACAGACAAAGTGCATACTGCCACAGAACAAGAAATATACTTATAACACAAAAAGACATTTCTCCCAGGGCGACTTTTCTTTATTTATTCTCTGTGTTTGCAAACATTTTCCATTTTCTCAATGATCAAAATAATTATTTTTTGATACCACTACCTTTTGATAAATTGATGCACATTTGCCCTATTCACATTTCAAATCCCACAAAATGTCATAGAGGTTGCCGCGCTGCAAGATCTCAGTAACACTGAGAACTGCATAGGGACGCTCTGATCGGGCTGCACTTTAACCGCACACGGACAACACCATTAACATCGCGACATAAAACTATTTTTATATTGTGCCTAAAACTCTCATGACTCTATTCTCTGGGTTTATAGATGCTGTTATTGTGTTTATTTTATGTAAACATGCGAGAATCACAGGCTGTCTCTCTGTTATTTTCAGTGGGAGGTGCTGTGAGCTACGCTCGCTTCCTGATTATGTCATTCTGGAGGAAAGTGAAGTTTTCTCTTTAACGTCTTGATTATTGTTCTTTACAACACTGTTTGTCCTCTTTGTTCCAGACTAATATATATAATATGTCTTGAAATTCGGTTTGTGTTTATTAAATTCCGTGCAGATTAAACGTAGCAGACACGGATTATTTGTTATAATTGTTTTAGCAAGTTTTCAGGGTGCATGCAGTCTCTTATTAATGTGATGAAAAGCATAAAAAATTACATTTTTGTACTATAATATTCATTTACAATTGTCATCATGTTGATTCTCTATGTTGTTTGACCGCAGCATCTCTCTGGCGCACAAGGGATTATGGGATACGTCAATAGGGTGAATGTATTTTGTCTCTCTGTTTTCTTTATTCCTACCGTTGTCATTGCAATTCATGTTGTGGAAGTGTTGTGGCTTTTATTGGATACAGTGTACCTGTTAAGATCCAGAAGGTTTGTATTTGGTGTGTGCTGGTCCAATGTTTTGGAATGTATCGTCTAATACTGGCCAACATTATTTGCACTGAGTATCAGAAAAAAATTAGATCAGATCAGAGCCTTGTACATCTGAGTCATGTTAGGCACTATGTAGCTTTCTCTTTATGGTGAGTAGAATATTGCTGATCTTTGACACTCAGTTGTGAAATAGGTGTAATCTGTGATAAAACTACCATTATAGAACATTTTGAGTAATCAGAAAATATTTATTTTTAAATGTGAGATTGGGACGCATTGTGATTCACAAAATATGAATAACTGGATGCCATTTGTGCAGGTAATTTGTGTGTATTACTTTATTTTTAATTAAATAATTTTATTTTAAACTGGCTTTAGTTTTATTTCATTAGTCCATATTGGAATAAATGATTTCTACTTGAATTTGCATTTGTCTGCTCTGTTATTTTGATGAGGCTGAAATTAAAGTACATTGTCAGATTGGTTTCTTTTTAGGAGCAGAGTGATTTAATTGGCCAGAGCAGGCGAATATCATGTGCATTGACTGTGTGCAGTGGAGCAAGGGGTAATTAGGACAGCAGATGCAAAGTGGGTCCATGAAGTAGCTCTGTGCCATGACCTGCACATCTGCTCCTTGCTGCGTGAAAAGCACTGTGAAGGTTAACACATAGGCTGTATGAAGCATTTATTGCAGATTGAACAGCACTGTCCACTTCGTCCACTTCATTTTTACACATGGCTTTGTTTTATATTTCATCAGTTCCTCTTGGAATAAATAATTTCTCTCATTTTTGTGCACGTAGGTACACAGCAGATTTTCACAGCAGCTTTTCACAAATGCTGAAAATAAAAACAAATAAAAATTAAATGCCATCCAAGGGATTCGAACTCGCACCTTCCAAAAGCTCTGATTGCCAGTGAGAAACTTTACCACTGAGCTACGATTATAGTTCTGTGAAAGTTGCGGGAACGTGCCTGATACGAAGAAGATGGAAATATTTAAAATGAAATAAACCCACACATCATATGGAACACCGCATTTATCAAGCCGGCAATATTTATATGATCTGTCTGTTCCTCTGTAGATGACCCATGGTCACAGACAAACATTCATGAAGGGGCTGTTAAATAACCCTAGTTAAATAAACAGAAAAAAAAACACAGGATTCAAACCCACACACTCTTACTACCAGAAGGAAACCTTACCACTGCGTTACAATGCTAGAATTACTGTCTTGTAACAGGAACATGAAATGGGTAAAGTCAACAAGCAGATAAATGTATTTTCTCAAAAAAAAAAAAAACACTGCTGGGTGTTCAAATGAACTGATGGCCCATTTCTCCTCCCATCGCAAAAGCGATATATGTTTTTATGTATTTCCACACAGGGACACACACGCGCGTGTCCGTCAAAACACAGGACGTGTGCTGCAGCTGTGATGTCCAGTATTTGAGATGTCCCAACAGCTGTGGGCAGCCAGCCACGCTCCCTGTCCTGTCAGCGCACAGACCAAGATGTCACTCGCCTGCTTGGGGGGGGCGAACCACACGAACATATATGTTGTGGAGAAGGGGAGCAGGGGGGAATGCACAAAACACACGCACACATGTGTTGTGGGGGGAGCCAACACACTGGCATGCCACATGTACACTCTGCAGTTTCACAGTCATGGGGCACTTTGACAAATTTCACATCCAGCTTGACAGTAATTGTTTGCAGACTGTTTTCATGATGATAGTATGACTGGCCACACATTTTCTAAGCACCATGCGAGCAGCGTTAGATGTCCATGCGTGTCAGCTGGAATTTGGGTGACACCTGCCGCGACAGGGTTTGATGGGCCTGCACAGCCCACACTCTGTCTTTCAGCCACTAGTGTGCGCAAATAATTGCAGCAACAGGTGCACGAGGCATTGGAGGCAGCTACGAAATTACACGTTTTGCACACGATTCCTGCTTCATGCGCACTTTCTGCGCAAATCAACCAAATTCGCACTATGTGTGAAGGGGCTTTTAGGTTAAAAAGTACATTCAGACAGATGTATTTATAAACAGATTTGTTGTTTTAATGCAGCAAAAATGGTATAGGATTAGTAATGTATTGTCACATGCTGACGGTTCCTGTATCTGTATCATATCGGACATGAAAAAGTTGTACTAGTTTTATTGTGTGATTATTCAATAGGTAGCACCAATAAACACAAAACAAGTATCACTACACTCAACACCACCATGTGCATTTTTGTTGTCAGATTTAACCACTTTCATAACCACAATAATGAGCACAGCAAGTCCTGTGGTGTCAGCAGATACATAGCCTAAGGGCTAATGTGTTGCAAAGAACAATTTCCCCACAGAGATCTCAACTCCAGAGGGGCATCTCACATTGAAATGTCCCCTACTGCCACCTTTGTCAATGAGTCAAAACCTAAACAGCAATGGTGTACACGACAAAGCCTGTGGCTGGTAGCAAAGGTAACCAAGGGCAGAAAGCCATTTAATATTTATGATACATGTGGAATCACTGAAATCACCTATTCATTAGTGCCAATATGCACCTCTGACACTAGAGAAATGGGTGGAGGGAGATAAATGTGCATGTGGGCTTTTGATATACTTGTAATAATCATCACCAAACAAGGCCAATAACAGTTTTATGTTATAGCCATCGTAATCATTGTCAGTCTGGAAGGTGCCTGAGCCGTAACCACCAGAGGCACTTGCCTGCCAAGAGCGCCTGTAATATAAATGCATTTTGAAGAATGGACAGAATGGCACGCCCCTGGAAACATGCCAGCTACACACCCAAAGCTGCAAAATTGCAGTCACACTGACTCAGGCAGTGACAGTGTCTTAAACCTTTCTCCATGGATTTGCCTGAATTGTGCAAGTGGCAATTGAATGCATCTGCTGCATTATGTAAAAGGTACCAACAAACTATGTGACTTGGTTTGAAAAATCAAATGAAGAAGCTTTATTTCAATTGATGCAGACACCACTTCATTGCCAGACTACAAATTGTGTTTATGTGGTGCTAGGTGTCGGCTTTTGCAGGCAGTAGGGGGCAGCATTGCAGTTTTGGGACAGCTAATGTTCTGCATAAAGATAATAGGGAGCATACCTCTGCCAACTCCTTTAACACTCAGACTTCATAAATTGGGAAGTTTTTCCTGATATTGTCAACATAAACTTTTCTCACAAGGGGGATTTTATTGTCACTATGTTGTTCATCTGTTCATCAAAGATTATAGAACTCCAGCAGTGGGACAGATACCTGCAAGTATCAGGAGAATTGTAAAAATTGTAGGAGAAGCACAAAAATTCACGCATGGACCCACCTTGGGTAATACACATTTATACAGAACATTGCATCATTTGAATGCATTGCAAAATGTGTAAAGGTTTTGGAATCAGAGTGGGTTGGCAAGATTCCAACTTGCTTGTGTGAAGTGCCTTGAGGCAACGTTGTTGTGATTTGGCACTAAATGAATAGACTAAATTGAATTGAATTGAATGTGTAAAGATGGCTATAAGTGAAAAACAAGAATAAAGTAAATTTATGACCTCAAATGCAGCTCAAGAGTACAGCAATTTTTAGATGTACGAGGTCTGTTATAAAACTATCCGACCTTTTTATTTTTTGCAAAAACTATATGGATTTGAATCATGTGCGCTTGCATCAGCCAAGCTTGAACCTTCGTGCGCATGCGTGAGTTTTTTCACGCCTGTTGGTTGCGTCATTCGCCTGTGAGCACGCTTTGAGTGAGCAGTGGGCCACCCCCCTCGTCGGATTTTTATTGTGAGGAAAATGTCTGAATGATTTGGAGCTTTGCTGCATCAAATTTGTCCAGAAACTGTGAGAGACAGGCAGGTGGAAACCATTCGGAAGATTCAGATGGCTTTCAGGGATGATTCTATGGGGATCACACAGATTAAGGAGTGTTACAACCGGTTTAAAGATGGTGCACAATGGCGGAGGGCGCGCCGCGCTCCGAGCGGCGATTGACAGGCTGAAACGACCAGATCATTTCCAAACTGAACGCTGTGTTGATCCGGGACGTCGTCTGACTACTACAGAAATGGCAGAAGAGGTGGACATACCACTTTTTCGGCACATTCCACTGTTACGTGAGTTTTTGTCATGAAAAGACGTGCGGAGGAATTCGCGCATCGGGACGGAGCCGCTAATGGCGCGGGACAAAAAGCAATGCTGTGATGAAGCCTCACAGTACATGTTGTGGCATGTCCAGCTCGTCCACAATTTCTCGGATAGTCACACGACTGAAAAGCCACTAAAAGCCTTCTGAATCTTCCGAATGGTGCAAGAGCTGGGCATGTTACAACATGTCCTGTGAGACCAACACGGAGGTGCTTTTGTCCCGCGCCATTAGCAGCTCCGTGGCGAATTCCTCCGCTCCTCTTTCCATGACAAAAACTCCTGTAACAATGGAATGTGCCAAAACAGTGGTATGTCCACCTCTTCTGCCATTTCTGTAGTAGTCAGACGACGTCCTGGATCAATTCAGTCTGTGAGTCAACATGGATGTTCTGGTGGACGTTTTTATCCATTTAACAGTAGAACACAGTGAAATCCGCAAAGTAGTCAGCGCTGTTTTTTGCAATTATTATAGTTGTTTTAAGGCTGTAAAACCCCTCACTACACACTTTATACACTTTTCTCAAACAGGCATTAACATATTCTCACTTTTCTCTCCTGTGTAAACACTCTCTTTTTTCTTCTGTGTGAGAAGATTATAAACAGACACGTGCAGAACACAATGCGCATACTCTCCCTTCGCTCACTGCCTCCGGAGGTACGGATGCGGGACCTGCAAAGAATCCAAGTCCTGTCTCGGTGGCCACGGAGCTCTGCGGCTGCGGTCAACATCCGCATCAAAACAGCGAGCGTAGTCTCTGGACCTGTTGCCAGATTTGGCGCAATTCCGCACAGACAGGAGGGCGGTGTGAGTGGCCCACTGCTGTGTTTACCGAGCCTGCAGAAAGCGCATCAGAGGCAGTAAGAGGAATCGTGGTGATGCCGACCAGTGCCGTGACCAGCCCGCCTGATAAGGACGCAGAACACAATGCGCCGTAAAAAAAAAAAGCATGCAAAATTGCTCTAAAAAAAAATATGCGAAACTGCGAGGCCGCGAAAGGTCAACCGCGTTATAGCGAGAGACCACTGTACTCTGAAAATCAATTAATAAAAATCACAGAAGATGAACCAGATTTTTGTGACAAAATTTATTAATTGTCGCTCACTGCTAATGCAATACCATATTATAGGAATACAAGGAGGCAACAACAGGTGACTGTTGAGTGTTGACTCAGCCTTCTCATTGGATGGGGCGGGCCTGGTGACAAGTGGGTGTTCCCAGGCCCATCCAGGCCCACCCCTGGCTATGCGTAAGTCCAGAATATGCAAAAATATAGGGAAAATAGAAAATGTGTCAGTGTGAGGTGACAAATGAAGCTAGAGATGCACAACTAACACCAAATTGTAGATGAATCTGTACTGATTCAGTAAGGTGTCATCAGATTTGATGTAGCTTCAAATGTTATGGAGCTAGATCCAGAAGAAAACCGCCATTACCGAAAAATCATTTTTATACAATAACTTTTGAACTAATAAAGACATAAAAGTGATTCCAAGTTCTAGTGGTATGTTTTCATGGTCAAGGATGTCAAATATACAGGAAAGAAAAGTGTATGTATCATAGTTTTGTTTGTAACACTGAATTGTTGAATAGATCAATGTGCCAAGGACGGAATCTCTTTAGGGTGACCCTATGGCCTTTACGGAGGTTTGCACTCTCTGAGTGCTTCTAGTTTTAAAATGTTACAGCCATATTCCAAAATGGATGTTTTTCTTTTTTTTTTTCTTCAAAATTCTACACACAATATCCCATCATGGCAATGTGAAAAAAAAGTTATTATTATTATTATTATTATTATTATTTTTGCAAAACAATTCGCCTGTGAGCACTCCTTGTGGGAGGCGTCGTCCAGCCCCTCGTCAGAATTCCTTTGTCTGAGAAGTTGCTGAGAGACTGGCGCTTTGTTTGATCAAAATTTTTTCTAAACCTGTGAGACACATCGAAGTGGACACGGTTCGAAAAATTAAGCTGGTTTTCGGTGAAAATTTTAACGGCTGATGAGAGATTTTGAGGTGATACTGTCGCTTTAAGGACTTCCCACGGAGCGAGACGTCGTGCGGCACTCCCAGGCGCCGTCGTCAGTCTGTTTCAAGCTGAAAACCTCCACATTTCAGGCTCTATTGATCCAGGACGTCATGAGAGAACAGAGAAGTTTCAGAAGAAGTCGGTTTCAGCATTTTATCCGGATATTCCACTGTTAAAGGAGATTTTTTTAATGAAAGACGTGCGGGCGGATTGCAGTGTCAGCTCGCACCCGCCGTGACGCTCCGCCACAGGAAAAACACCTCTGTTGGAAGCCGTAAGGACAAGTTGGAACATGTCCAGCTGCTAAACAATTTCTCATATACTCACTCCACTGAAAGCCATCAAAAGCCGCCTGGATTTTACAAATGGTTATCAACACGGAGGTGTTTTTCCTGTGCCGCCGCACCGCGCCGGCTGCGTCCCGAGGCGCGGACCTGGCCGCGCGTCTTTCATTAAAAAAAAATCTCCTTTAACAGTGGAATATCCGGATAAAATTCTGAAACCAACTTCTTCTGAAACTTCTCTGTTCTCTCACGACGTGCATGTCAGAGCACAAACAAAACATTAAGTCAAAGAATTGTCTGTAGACCACTGAAACAGGATTGACTTGAGGCACAAATCTGAGGAAGGGTACAGAAACATTTCTGCTGCTTTGAAGGTCCCAGTGAGCACAGTGGCCTCCATCATCTATAAATGGAAGAAGCTCGGATAGACCAGGACTCTAACTAGAGCTGGCCACTCATCTAAACTGAGTGAATTGGGGGGGGGGGGGTTCTTATTCAGGGAGGTGACCAAGAACCAGGTCACTCCTTAATGATGATGATGATGGATTGAGCCATCGTTTCAATGGATCTCCGTCCCTGGCCACTTAATGTCAGTGTCTGCGATGGCTGATCAGCCCAATGCGCGAAGCATAAGTGCACTGACAGACATCGCAGACAAATTGTGAATCTTGTGGGGCAGTAGGAGCAGCATGGCGACGTCAACACTGTTCGTTCAGCCTGGTAGTCCTTGCTTCGTCGAACAGGTTGCATCCCTTGTCACAGGAACTGCGCCACTGAGCATGGTCTTTGGTGATCTTCTCGAAGGACCCAGGGTCCATGCTTTAGCCCTTCAGAGAGGCTTTAAGTACATATTTGTAGTGCTTGCGCTGTCTGCCCTGAAATCTCTTTCCAGTTGATAGCTCACCGAACATGAGTGCTCTTGGGATCCTTTCAGGACCCATATGCACTACACTACTAAAACTGTAGTGTTAGGAACTTTGTCCTTCCAGGTCAAGTTGCAGATCTTACGAAGGCAACATTTATGGAACTGCTGTAACATTTTGATGTGACATCGATATTGGGTCCATGTTTCGCAGCCATAGAGAAGAGTACTCAGTACCACACTCCTGTACATTTGGACTTTTGTGCTTAACCATAATCCATGGTCAAACCAGAGGCGGTGTTGCAGCCGGCCATAGGAAGAACCTGCCTTACTGATAGTGGATGCCTGCAGCCATCCACCATTCAGGCCTGTATGGTTGAGTGACCAGACGGAAGCCACTCTCAGCCCACCTGGCATTTGCCAAAAGGCACCTGAAGGACTCTCAGACCATAAGACACAAAATTCTCTAGTCTGCTGTGACAAAGAATTAACTCTTTGGGTTGAATGCCAGGTGTCTTGTTTGGAGGAAATCAGGCACCGTCCCTACAGTGAAGCATGGTGGTAGCAGCATCATGCTGTGGGGATGTTTTTCAGTGGCAGGAACTGGGAGACTAGTCAGGAGTGAGGGAAAGATGAATGCAGCAATGTACAGAGACATTCTGGATGAAAACCTGCTCCAGAGAGCGCTTGACCTCAGACTAGTGAGATGGTTCAACTTCCAGCAGGGCAGTGACCCTTAGCACACAGCCAAGATATCAAAGGAGTGGTTTCAGGACAACTCTCTGAATGTCCTTGAGTGGCCCAGCCATAGCCCAGACCTGAATCCAATTGAACATCTAGGGAGAGATCTGAAAATGGCTGTGCACCAACACTCCCCATACAACCTGATGGAGCTTGAGAGGTGCTGCAAAGAAGAACAGGCAAAAGTGCCCAAGGATTGGTACGTCAAACTTGTGGCATTCAAGAATGCTTGAGGCTGTAATTGCTGCCAAATGTGCATCAACAAAGTATTGAGCAAATGTTGTGAATACGTATAAGGGGAGGTGATGGTCGACTGGTTAAGACATTGGGCTTAAGACCAGAAGATCATCGGTTCAAATCCCAGCCTGACTGGAAAATCACTAAGGGCCCTTGGGCAAGGTCTTTAATCCCCTATTGCTCCCAGTGTGTAGTGAGCACCTTGTATGGCAGCACCCTCACATCAGGGTGAATGTGAGGCATAATTTTGAAAGCACTTTGAGCATTTGATGCAGATGTAAAAGCGCTATATATGTTGTGTGGGCCGCTGAAGAGGAGGTACTGCTGGCCCACCACCACCAGATGGTGCCCTGCTTGGAGTGCGGGCTTCAAGCACGAGAGGGCGCCGGAGCCACTGGGAGTGACAGCTGTCACTCATCATCAGCACCAGCTGTCACTCAGTCAACTCATCACCATCACCATAAAGGCCAGACTGCAACTCCACCTCCTCGCCAAGAAATCAGCTACCTTGGAGGTAATTTTCTCTGCTGACTTACAACATTGAGTAATAATCTGAACTTCTTTGCAGCCGTTTTCCTGTGGTGTTTTCCTTATCCGTGGGATTGGCGTTTGGTGTGATCAGCGACGGCTTCGCTTCACACCCCAACCAGATAAGTGGTTAGACAGGAGCTGCACGAGTGTGTGACTGGAGGTGGAGGTGCTCCCTCCCAAAAGAACACAGACTGTGGGATTACTGAGTGTGCGTACTCACACTCACCTGTGCTGTTTCTGTTCTCTGCCAGCAGTACCAGGTCTGACAGCTGGAGACGGTGACCACCTGGGGACCCAGGACTTGGCGGCTCCGGTGTTCTTCAGAACCATTGGCGGTGAGGGCCGTGTGGGATCCGGCTCGGTTCTGGACGGGCGTCTCCTATCCTCAAGCCTGCCCACACGTCACCCAACGTGTAATTGACTATAGTCCCAAACTGATTGTTGTCTGTATTCCGTTGTGCACAATTTGCAACATTAAATTGTTACTGTTTGGCTTATCCATTGCCCATTCTTTTACGCCCCCTGTTGTGGGTCCGTGTACCTACACTTTCACAACAATATAAATGCAGTCCATTTACCATTTACTTATGCATGTGTGTGTACTTTTTAAATAATAAATTTGCAAAAATTTAAAATTGTCATTATGGGGTATTGTGAGTAGAATTTTGAGGGAAAAATGAATTGTTCGGTTTGTTCGGTTTTTCCTTCTAATCACTTGCTCTTTATAAGCTGTACTGTTCCCTTCACCTGCTGTGAGATTGCTGTGCCTGGTTCCTCTTTCAAGCCTTTTGTTTTCAAAGTATTTGACCAGTTTTTGTTAGCCTGCGTATTGACCTGTTTAATTGTTTTTCTTTCTTTTTTTTAGGATCCTGTGTCAGCCTAATGTTACGGACGCTGTTGCTTTTTCCTGCCTACCTTTTTATGTATCGAACCCTGCTGAACCCAACATTAAACTCTGAAGATAAAGCTTCTGAATCCAGCATTTGTGTCCAACTGCCTCGAGCCATTGTGACTGACAGAGGGATATTGTAGGGCAGTTTTCACACCCACAAACAGAAGTTTGCAAATTTTGGAATGCTATAAAAGGAATTATCTGAAAACATAACAGCTCTCATCAACATAGAATAAAAATAAAGGAATATAACTTAAGAACCACTGCTGCACATAATTTCATCAAAATCAATCCATTATATATTTTAAAATTTCTTGCAAACAAATGGACAAAGAGCCCTGTGACAGAGTGGCATCCTGTCCAGGGTGTACCCCACCTCACGTCCTATGACTGCTGGGATAAGCTCCAGCTCCCCCCGTGACCCTTAACTAGAGTAAGCGGTTGAAGATGAGTGAGTGAGTGAGTGAGTGAGTGAGATGGACAAAGACACATAACCTCCACTTTCATCCATCAGTTGGTTGAGGTAACAACTATGGGTAAAACAGTCAGCAATAATAAGTAATATACCTTTTGATGTGCAGCCATGTGCAAGGTTCAAAACCTTTGTCTCCCAGACTGAGCTGACATTGTAATCCACCCAGTAGAGATTTGTCTTCAGATAACTCACATGGTTTGTCCCCAACATGCTACACAGGACTAACAAGAGTGTGTGATTCATATCTGGATAATAAGTGAATGACAATGTGAGAGCTGCAACCAACAATAGCTGGCACTCAACGCTGAAGTGGACAGTGTACTTACAAAAAAGGAAGTCAGTTTTCTGACAGGACACCTCTTGATTTCACATTCATGATAAGCTGTGTGATATGCACTACGAGTATCTAAGTAATTCTTTAATAAACAGGATTATGGAACATAGAAAGGTCTCAGACAGCAAAAATATTTGGTGTTATATGTGGTTCCTCTTCTCATCACCACTGCCTCACTTCATCCTACAAATGAAAGGTTATGCACCTGCCTCACTGTGAGGCAAACACAACTTTTGATGAGTGAATTAATTCTTTGCAAAAATATGTTTGATTATTCATAGGAAGGACAAAAAAAAAACTTGAAGGAAGGACAAAGTCTACTCCTGTGACAAAGAAACAGCGCCCGATGAGTTTTATCACCCCTTAAAGCTTGTGTGCTAATCCCTGATGGATGTTTAGAGCGCTGCACGCGGGTGACACCAACCTAAATGTCTCCTACGAGCGTCGTTGCACCCAGTAAATGTCACAGGAGCAAGCGATATCTATGGAAGCTGTGCAGAGCTGCATTAAACCAAAAACTATGCAAATTTACCAAACATCAGCTGCAAAACTAACTGCAAAAAAAAAAAAGGTTGCTATCATTAAAATTGCTGCTCTGGATTTATGCTGGGGGAGATATAACATGTCTGTGGGGGACAGAAGAGAAGAGATGGTAAAAGTGGTACAACAAGGGTGGGAGAAGTAATTACATGAGAGCAGGGGAAAAATGTCAAAGAAAGTCTTTCAGTAAGTCTCCATCTGTGCGCGAATTTGAGTATTTGTGTGTCAGAACAGTGCAATGTCCTCGCCCAGCTCACAATGCTCTAGGTTTGTATCTCTCAAACTGCAGGTCACAAAGTGACATTGTGCTTTTATGGCTGCTCTCCATGGTGCTTCACATAAGCCCTGAAATGACTAAATCCTTCAGCCAGTGTCCCTGACCCCCAGCATCCTTGTTAGGTCTGCAGCATGCACACCCTTTGAAGTGGCCCTGAACTCAAATCACTCATCTGCACTGTTCCAGGGATTGATACCTCCTTTGCTGTGCACATGCCTACAGCTCTGCACAGGCTCGGCGGTCAGCTGTTGTCTGGCTGGATGTCTGTATCTCCTGTTTTCTCTCCAGCACTCAACTAACTAGAATTAGATGTGAAATAACCTTGAGAAAAGATCTCTGCCTTTATTTGAGCTGTTTGAGCAAGAACAAATCGAGACAGAGAGCGAGAGAGTGAACCTTTTCAGTGCAACACCATGAAAATCTATCCTGTTGCCATCCACCTACATCTCCACAGATAAAAGCCATGTCATAGCTGCACCTGTGTGTTATGTTATTGGTTGTCCTTTTGAGGTTATGGTTGGTTTTATGTTCCCTGTATTCTCTTTTCCTTTGTCTGGGGGTTTGGTGTTATCTGTGTCTTTCCTGTTGTCCTCCGTTTTGACACACCCCATTCCTGATCTTTCCTTCTCACCTATTTATTTTTCATTTCCCCTGATCACTTACTGTATTTAAGCCTCACATTTCCCTCTTGTTGTCACCAGATCATTTATGCTTTTGCCTGCTTTTCTAGCCTTTTCTCAGTATTCTTCTTTCCTAGTTTATGTCTTGCCATGTACCGACTTCATACCTGTTTTTTGACCTTGCCTGCCACCTCATGTTTTGGACACTGTTTCTGGTTGTTGTCTGCTGCCATGTGTACCAAACCTTGCCTGGCAACCAAGTAAAGCTTTTTGAACTTCCACCTGTTATGTGCCGACGTGGGTTGAGGAGCGGACCTGCGTCTGACTGAACCCAGCGCTTAATAACCAGAAAGCGGTTCCAAAAACAAAACATTTATTTCCCTTTCTGTGCAATAATTGTGTACAACATAATATATGGTTTGTCTGGCAGAGTGAAGGACGGCGCGCTCTCCAGCACCCAAAGGGATCGAAGCCCGACGCTTCTGGACTCAAATTCACCGCCAAACACCCCCCAGGTGGACATGACAAACTGACTCTGTGAAGGATAGAAGAGGTGAGGTAAGTCAACAGCTACAACTAATATCCTTCAAAGGCACACACTATCAGCAACACATTCAGGTCTGAATTTAAGCTTTATGTAAATGAGCAGCTTCTCACAACAGGTGGAGGATCATCAGTCTGCACGCCACGGCCGTGAGAAGCAAGCTGCACAATTCTCATCAATGTTCAAATATACTGCGTAACAAAATACCAAATTACTATTAACACTTATTCAGACAATCAATCACCTCTGATATGTGCTGACAGCATGTGTCCCTCACCCGTCCTCCTTCACAGGCACGATGTGTCAAACCCAGGCGCGGTCCTCAGCGTCTCACAAACGAACGTCACAAGGTCGAGTTCCCGGCAATTCTGCTTGAATCACTCATGGCTTAAATGCAGAACGCCATCTCATTATCTGCTTCAGCTGAAAGTCTTTAAGTCTGCACGTGAGCATCATCCACAGGTGCTGCGAGTCATTAGGCCTGCACATGAACATCCTCCACAAGTGCAGCCAATAATGTTGATGAGGGTGAAGGATTCTTCTGCCAGCACCTTCTCCACATACAAAAACCAGTTTGCATACCACCTGGAGAGCAAAGAAAACAACACAAAAACATCCAGCCAAACCCCCCAACACACAACACCACCTGTGTGTCTGAGTCCTGCCATTGTGTCCAGCCATTTTGTGTCTCAGATCCTGAAAAGCCGGCCTTTCTTGAAGAAAAAATAAAATGATATGATCACGTATTAAAAAAATGCCAGTTTGAATGCAGGGTAGGTAATATTTTATTAAGTATTGCTGTAAATGATAAAAAGGAGTTGAGATAGGTTACTTGCTAAATGTGTGAAATAAGAAAGGAAATAATGAAGCTAATGGAAAAATGTTAAAATCTGCAGTTCCTGAAATGGGCCACTTGAGGCTGGATTAAAGACAGCCAATCCACATAGAACCAAAATGTTAAACTCTCCAACTTTACAGCCTTGTACACAGGAAATTTTGCTGAGTAAAATTTACTCTGCTGGGATAACAGTCTAAATAGAGTAAAATATACTCTACCACAGGGCTAAACTCAACATTATACAATTATAGACTTTTGATTTTGGTGTACCCGTGATTATGCCTCACCAAGGCCACCCAAGGCATCGATGAACCCCATCCTGACCAGGTCCGCATAATCACAGGTACACCAAAATCAAAAGTCTATAACTGCTTTATTATATGGTAAACAAGAAAATCTGGAGTTTGTCAAACATACTAAAACTGAAAAATCAATCTCAAGTTTCAACTCTTTATTATTACTGTCATACTGCACCAACTGACATCCCATCGATCGACTGGAGATGACTGTTAAGTCCATGACGAAGAGTCATCAGGCTTGTTTTCTTATACAGTTTGTCATTCGCCTGTCTAGCTTCCGCGTAAAATTGACCACGTACTCTGTCAAGCATCCGTCTGTCATAAGTTTCAAAGTTGGGCGCCTGTCCCTTTTCAAGTGATGTACTTGTGAAACAGGTCAGTTGCTGACTGTATTTCTGCGGGTGTTCTTCGCATCTTTTTCATTTAAAATTCATTTTAAGTCAGCGTCGCTAACAGACACAAAACTGTCTTCTGCCATCTTGTCAACAAACTGACAGCCAAAGTAGGCGTTGTATCGCATTATCCGATTGGTCGTTATCGATAGAAGGCGTCACTCGATTAGCTAGCGCCTTGCTGCACGCGAGGTGTACTCGTTTCGCACATGCAGTCTGCTCAGCTCCACCAGCGGTCAACTCAGCATGTGGTAGAGCTCAGAAAGTGGTGAATGGGACAATCAGATATTGGCAAAATTCCATACCATATAACAAAGTGTAAAATCAACCCTTATTGGAGTAAAACCACTGGCATTGACTAGACGGTGTCACGAACCGAACGGTCCGCCCTAAAACTCGGTCAGCCCTGCCTTCACTACGCATGCGCCATCAGTTCACTGATTAACACCTCATTTCTGCTTAAAACTGCACTCCAGTCATCATCTATCTCAGCGACAGATACAGTATCTGAAGCATTTGTACAACAATCATTTCCGCATGAATTCAGCATTATTTCATCAGGAAAGGTGGAGGAAGCGATCACAGCGCCGCAGCTACACAGGCTGCTAGCTGTTGATTTCAAAGCATCATGGATTAATGCCTCGTTCCTGCTTAAAACAGCCTCCTTTCTGCTTAAAACTGACTTTAGAATGATTTAAGAGGTTTTACCTTGCCATATGATTGTTAATAATCCCATTAATACATTTGAGTACTTTGGGTGAAGACAGTCCGTCCACAGAGCATCTGAGCTCTGAAATAACGCATGCACAGTCGAGGCGGGGGGGGGGGGGGGGGGGTTGTTCGTTCGGAAACACGGTAGAGCTGATTTCACTCTACAATAGAATGTTTTTGACTCTATTTAGACTGGGATCAAATGTTATCCCAGCAGAGTAAATTTTACTCTGATTTTTGGTTCGCATTGCCTCCTTTGTGTGTGTCCCTGATATGTGTAGACATGTGTGCCTTGCCTATCGAGTGTTTCCTGTCAGTGTCATGGGTATGGGTGTTTCCTCTCTCATCTCATGTGGGTTCTCTGCTGTGCGTGTAGGTGTGTGCTGGCTCCAATCCTCAGTTTTGTATGGGTGTTCCTCCCTTGTCTATCGTGTGTGTGTGTTTGGGTATCCCCACTCAGTGTTTTATGTGTGCGCATTTTAGTCCCCCACTAGTGTTCTGCCCATTATGTTCCATCAGTGGTTGTGATCCTGTAATTGTTCTTTGATATTTTTGGTGCATTTTTTTCTGTATCCCTCCTATACTTGTTGCTGTACTTCTTGATCATGGTTTAGTTCTGATTATCTTTGGTGTTCCTGATCACCTTCTGATTTCAGTTTTAGCTATTCTGTTTGTTGCGACCCTGTTGCTTACTGTTCACACCCAAGTTTTACATTTGATTTTGTCTTATCACTTCTCCTGCTTATTGTGATTATTTTCCACTCATCCTTTGATGAGTGGAAAATTTTGCTAGCAGTTGTCTTGTTAGATTTTTGTTACCTTGTGTTCTGCTCATTTCCACGTGCATGTTTGCTTCCAATTCTCATTTCTGCACACCTGTTTGTCATTTTGCATTTAAGCGCTCCCCCTTTTGCTGCTCGTTGCCAGTTCCTTTCTTCTCTCGAAATTCTTCTGTGAGTATGTTTGTGAATTCTGAAGTTAATATACCTTACCTGTTGCTTTAAAAAAATTTTCTTTGGTGGTTGATAATTTTTGCTTTTGTCCTACCAGTTAGTTTCTCTTATTGATTTATTTGCTGGAGTTTTGTTTTTCTGGTCAAGCTCAGATTGTTGGCTGTTGTGGAACTTTTTTTTTTTTTTGTGAATTACAATAAATCACCTTTTTTTGCACGTGCCATTTGCTTTTGTTTCTGCATAAATAATTGCGTTCAATTTGACGTTGACATGTTAGTATTTTTTAATTCGTATGTTACAACCATTAGTACTAATTTTTAGGTATTGATACCTAGTTAGTTTTAGCTACACTGATAGTGTCATGGTTGTTTAAGGTATATGCCAATCATAGTTTTTTATTACCACAAACAGTCCACACATTAGTGCCACAGCCCAGTGTGGGGGGAAAAAAAAAAAAAAAAAAATCAATTACACAAGGTTATGTAGCATGTTAGCCTTCGACAGCTTGGTAACTTTGACACAGATGGACATGTTAAGGCTTCATTCATCCAGGTTCCACTGGTGTTTCTCATGCACCCCACGCCAATCCAGAGATCGTGCCAACATGGTGACATTAAAAGCTGCCCTACTTGAACTTCAAAACTGCTCTTTAGAAAATTATAGGTGACATCACAGAGGATTTGTCCATTATTATTACATTCTATGTTGTGAAATCCTTCACACAATCATGCACACGAATACTGTGATACACATATGTCAACTGAATGACTCTTATTCCAAATCACATTTAATATATCTGTTAATACCACAATATTCATAGTTTTTGCATGTATAACAATGGCTTAAAAAATATTCAACACTAACAACAAAAAAATAAAATAAAATACCACATGAAGCAAATACACAATGAAGAACCCAAAGAACATTGCAATTACCGCTCTCTGCTCTATTATTATATTTCCTCTCTTTTTCCTCTCAGCTGATAATTGAATTTAATTATTCAGGCTTTGACATTTTAATGTTTCCTCATTTCCTGCCAAAATGATTATGTGTACCAATCTTATCTTTTTTTATCCCTGTATCTGCTGGAATTTTGGACATGCCTGAGGTCACCTCAGCAAGTATTTTATTGCAAATGCATAATATAGATATAATAAAAGTGATACATCTAATAAATTTTAAAAGCATAAAATTAACAAAAAGAAAATACATTAGAGTAATACATCAAACAATCCATTGTATAGTGACAGTAGGAATATAAAGGATTCATTTTGTGCAAACTCTATATTTATTTTTTACAGAAAAAAATTCCTGATTGTCTGTGCATGTAGAAACACCTGTGCTATGATCCACATTTAGGCGCGAAGCCAGTCCTTTTAGAAATCTGTTGCATTTGGCATTAAAGTTCATAACAAGACTCCAGGGGCCTAATTTATAAAACTGGAATTGCGGTGAAAACTCTCTGGACTCATGAAGGCAGAAATGATCATAAGCACTCTTTTCAGCAGAGTTATGACTTTGTGTCCAGAAGTCATTCTGCTTTATGAATCTCTGTTGTTGCAAAGGTCCATGCATGTGCATCAGTCTGCTGTCCAGTCCAATAGAATAGAATACAATAGAATAATTCTTTATTGTCCACCGAGGTGGAAAATTGTCTTCAGTTCACCAGCACAGGAGACAGACAGCACTAAAATATGAACATCGTCATACATAAAAAAAAACATAATAGACACAATAAAAACAGAGGTAAGATACAGTAAAATACATAGGAATAGAAAAAGAAGTAAAATAACATCTTTGCCCATTATTGGACGGAGACAGTTCTTTGAAAAAGAATTTGTATATACAACCTCTTTGTATGTGTCACTCAAAAGAAGGACTGTTCTGTCACAAAAATCGTAAAAATAAAAGCAAAGAAACAAGAAAAAAAACTTAATACAGCGTGACAGTGTTCTTCTTTGACATGCGCACAATTCAACCCTGCTGCACTGCATTCAGTTTCATTTCTGCAGTATGCTGAAGAACGACAGAGATGCCAAGTCAGCTAATAGTTTCGTTCCAATGCTCCTCAGTGCGCTCCTGCAGGTATTCCACCTGCTGCTGCGCCTGATGTTTGGGAAAACAAGCGAGACGAGAGCTGCATGGAGCCACACATCTGGATCTCTCGCCGTCTCTTCCTCCTCTCTGCACCACTCCATGGCACAGAGCCCAACTAAGCATGCAATCACAATGTTCTTCTGCTGTGGATTTAAAGGAGCAAACTGGAGCGATCTGAATTGTTCATTAGCTGATGGATGAATATGGGTGTGTGTGGAGACAATTTGCCTCATTCACAACGTGACTGAACTTAACAAAACATTATTCTTGACCATGCGTAATGGTTCCTGATAATGCTCCACTAACACATTACATCAATCGAACAGGTTGCAGCAGTTCCTGAAGACACCTGATGCCTCTGCCTCAAACCATCACATTCGTGATCAGCAGCCAAGAATCTATACTTCGTGGCATTTGTGACGTGCCGTCGTTAAGTGTAAACGCAGCATCAGGGAAGCTCTCGTGGGCGCCGCAGTCTTTGTGTCACATGACCGAGATACATGCCAGTGAGTGCTGCGCTGTTCACTATGTAGTTTTGCACACAAACTGGGATGGCGCTCACGAGGTTCTGCATATAAACCGCATCTTGACTTGCATTTACTATAGGAATTATGGGGTGTTGCAGCAGAATTGATTTTGTTGTCGTATACGAGCCTCAGTAAGCTTTCACTTGCAATGGTTATCTCATTTTCCATGAGCTTGGCGTTTACGGGGTTTTGTGCCTGAACTCTTCAACTATTTATAGCGAACATAGTGCTGTGGTTACAGGTCCAGACGGGACCAGACAGTTACAGGTGATGGACTCAAACACTAGGGAGCAAGAACCAGACCAGGTTGTGAACAAAAAGAGCTTTATTTACAATAATAAATAACTGTTGTGCTGAGAGCTGGAGGAAGCCTGCTGAGCTGAGACCGGGCCCACATATAGTGGTGGACGTTCGGGAGCTGCAGTGCACACAGGGACAGACTTGAGAACAGAGGTGAGTGATCGCACTCGAAATGTGGATGTTCATGAATTGTCCTCAGAGGTCAGAGGTCAGCTGCTGCACATCTTGTGATGCAGTTCCAATTAAGCTGAACTTGACTTTAGAAATGACTGGGAAAGTTCTTAGTGGTTCTGCATCAGAGCTCATACAGTTCTTGGAACACAGTTTTTGAAAACAGTTCATGGTAATAGTTCTTGGAAACAGTTCTTGTATACAGTTCTTGCAAACAGTTCTTGGTCATGCACAGTCACAAACAGGAGCAGCGTGAGAACGAAAAAGCCACAAACTGTTGTCGTAAAAAGCCACAAACCATTGTCGTAAAAAGCCACAAACCGATGGTAGATGAACATAGATATTATAAAGAAGAGTAGATGTCACATTGGTTGCTGAGGGGCAAGAAATGCAGCCACCATATTGAAGCAATCATTGTAGTGATTCTATCACAAGGCACAGTGAAGGTTTGATTTTATAATATTATTTTCTTTTTTAATCTTTCTAACATAATATGTGTGAAATACCAAGGGTTCCAATACTTTTGGAGGGCACTGTATCCTAACCTTATGATGAGTGCAAAAATGAGTGTGATATTATTGCTGTTTTGTTTAAGAATGTTTAATTTTCACTGTTGCTGCACTTTGTGTGAAATCAGAGTCATATATCATATTGATATGACAATATTGCAATATTATAATCCGGCCATATTGTAGACACAAAAAGAAAAATGCTTAAAAAGGTGGGAGGTCTGGGGGGGCAGAGCTCCCCCAGAAGCTGAAAGGCAAAAAATAAATAAATAAAAGGCGGGGTGTCTGGGGGTGTGGAGCCATGCTCATGCTCCACCGAAGCATTTACTCAAAAAACATCTGAAGGACCTAAATGACATGGTGTGATTCTGAAGAGCTTGCTCATCTTGTCCACAATATGTACATATTAGCAGGACCTTAAAATCTGATCTCACAGGGACAGGAAGCCAGTGAAAAGATGCCAAAATGGGTGTAATGTGGTCAAACTTTCTGCTTCCTGTCAAGAGTCTGATAGCAGCATTTTGAACCAATTGGAGACACCTAATGCTAAACTGCAGTAAACCAGAAAATAGAACATTGCAGTTGTCCAATCTAGAAGAAACAAATGCATGAATCAGGGTCTCAGCATCAGCCATAGACAGGATGGGACGAATCTTCTGGGTCATCAATCCACTCAATGGATCTGTTCCTACAGCGAGTCCATCCCACCTCCTCCACAGAAATCATCCAATCAGTACGTGGATCCAGCCGCATCTTGGACAGAGAGAAAAAGAAAGCAGAATCACTCAAACAGAAAAACAACACTTAAGGTATAATTAAGCAACAGGAAAGCAGAAGAAATAGGAAGGTGATGGCCGGCCACTAGCCCTAAGCTTCTCACTGCACAATCTTCTATATACTGTGGACATAAGGATGTACAAATATTGTTTGTGCATATAGAACATTTATGAAGAAGCCACATTGTTGGGGAGACTGTCCTAAATAGAAATCTGATGCCACATCAAAAAAAACATGTGTCACTCCACATAAACAGACATCAAACATCTGATTTCACGCTCCAATCTCCACCAATGGAACAGAACCTCAGCTATGTTACCATTCTTGTAACAGACTCTGGATGAAACAGCATCAGGACGTCACTTTCTACACATCATATGTGCTACTTTCTACATGTTTTTTTCAGTCTAGATTTGTTCTATGCTGTCTGATATTCATCATGAACATAACATTTGCATTGTTGCAAATTGGGATGGATCTGTAACAATCAGGGGAGATTTAAGTCAGTGGAGATGCTCCCCTTCCCTCCTGTGAGTAAAGCCTGGGTCCCACCGAATAATAAGCCATGAATAATGAGCCACGCATGGGTGTGTCAGCGATTATTCAAAGAATGACCCACGTTTTTATTGATCACATATTCACTACTAAGGTGCCTCTATGTGCCTCTCTGTACCCCACATGTGCCACATAGCAGCCTCTAGTGAGCCACGACCGACTTGTCAATAGAACCTCGAATGGCTTGCATCAGCTACGCTAAGCAATGTAGTGCCGTGATAGCGCCATGATAACGGGATGTTGGTGCACGTTTAGGCATGGGTCCAAACCTCCAGCCTTCCCACACCTGGTCCCTTTAAAATCTGGGTTTTTGATTCACAGCAGCATTTAAAGATGTGACATTTTTTAAATGCAGTCCAAAAATAGATGCTCCAGTACAGTCTTGTGGTTGTGCACTATGCGCCAGGTTGCTGTCCACCTGTAATGCATCAGACCAGCTTGAACCGAACCAAGGGTTCCTGGACAGCTGCCTCTGTGCTCCTCACTGGTAGAGGTGGGCGGATCGATCCTAATATCGATAATATCGATACCAACGCTGATATTGATATTGAACGATCCTCTTGTAAAAAGATCGATACTCAAGCTTTTTTTTCTCTCCCGCACGCACTGACTGCTGTGCATGCAGATTCATCAAAGTCTGCTCTCTATCTGTAAAAGCAGCGCTGTGCTGTGTCACACAACACAGAGCAGCGCACCCTTGTATTGTGGTTTGTCAGCTATCTACCTCAGGAGATTTTGTTTTAAGTTGTGTTGAGTGATTTTTTTTTTTAACAAAAATGTTGATTGTGATAATAAAGTATTTTGTTGTCATGTACAATGTTTAGCAAAATTCTATCCTAGGTCTTCTGGATCTTTTGGATCTATGAAGCTTAAATATGAAAAAGTACCGGTATCGATATTGGTAATACTGGGCCTGTATTTACTTGGTATCGGATCAATACCAAAATTCTCGGTATCGCCCACCTCTACTCGCTGGTTCTGTGGCTCACTGGCTTTATTTCTTCTGTGGCTTTAATCACACACATAGTAATCCCACTTTTACCTTTGTATTCATCCGTTTATTCCTCCAAAATCGCTCTTTTGCATGTGGTGCCATTCTACATACACAATGAGGTGGCCGTTTTAATTATATTCACCTGTGGATCACTTAAAAAACAAAAATTCTTCCGCAGTTTACAAGTCACAGTGATACAACTTTTAACTTTATGTTATGTCTACAAACTCGGTCTTTTGCGCGCTCTCCTTCTGTGTTGCTGCACAGCTGTGTGCTGCTTTTAGCAACTTCACTGGAGTTATTTCTTCCCCAGCTTTAAACACACATCCACTTTCACAAAATTATCCAAATTTTAACTTTGTGTTTGTCCATTATTGACTGAAAAATCACTCTTTTGTGACCTGGCTTCTGCCTAAATGCTCGTTTGAAGCATGTTGAGTCACTGCATCAGTGCGCAGTGGGCACACACAGCGGTGCTCATGTGATCCATTAACAAGATCTTAAATCAACCATAGACATACTTTTACAGCTTGGAACTGTTTTATCAAGCTGCATAAATACATTAAAAATAGTTACCTTAAGCTGTTCAAAATGCATTCCACATGGTGCAGGAAAGAGAGGGGGAAAAAGCGTCCAGATGAAACAGTCCTCTATGATCCCAGAAGCAATTAGAGGTTTTTTCAGCATCCAAGGTTTAGCAGGAAATGATTAATCTGCTACAGAGCGCATAGAGAAGGTGGAATTGTGTGCGCAAGAGGGCAGCCACTCCAAAAATAGCCTCTCAGGACCTGCGTAGCTGCCAGGCGCACAGATAATGGGCTTTTAGCAGCCTCATAAGCACCATGCACATGCCTCTAAAACCTCATACACAAACTGCCTCTCGCTGTTGTTGCTAAATTTTGAACATCTTGAAATTAGCGCCATGCTCAGAGAGGAGCCTTGTTAACTGAAGATAATGCCTCTATCAGAGCCACTATTATCCCACGATAGTCGAAGAAACCCTCTCGTAGCAAAGAAAACATGCAAAGAAAACATGCTGATTATTCATTATTCATCCTTCATTATTCGGTGGGACCCAGGCTTAACAGAGCCAGTCTGTGCTCTTTGACAAGCACCAACTTCTTTCTAATAAAACATTACATGTGCAGAAACAGGTAATTTTCTAGGACACATGGTGTTTTGATGAAGCAGTGTATTGTGTAATTTGTTCTGTGTGTCTTTCTGTCTGTGAACAAGACTATAAAAATATTTTAAAGAAAACAGCTGGATTGATTTTCGTGAAACTTGGGAGATTACTACTTGGGCAGATAGCTTGAGATATTGGAGAAGATCATAAAAAGGTCAAGGTCAACAAAAACATGAGGCAAAAACAGATATGTGACCAATAGCGCAAGAGAGATGGTGCTACACTTTATATTGATCAGCAAAATATCCAGCCTGGATTTATCCCAGTGTGCGGAGCTTGCAGGGTTTGTATCATTTCTCTGATACCTTCATGTTTTTTTTCTTTCTAAAGGATACACCACCTCAGTGTGTATGGTGTATTTTGTTTCCAAATTTTAATATCTCATTTCAGTCACCTGATGACTGATATAAGCGTTCTAAAAATGGTAACAATATAACCCCTTTAATAACATAATAATGAATTTGATGAATTATTTATTTTGTGGTTTTCACTAAGTGAAAATCAGAAAATAAACCACATTACATGTCCTTGTTTAATTTTCTTGCATGTGATTGACCTGGATATGAAGGACCAGGTGATATTGACCTAATTGTGTTTGTTTGTTTGGTCTAGCCCTTCAGCTGGCCTGGTCACAGATGACGAATGCATTACTAAAGAGCAGATAAACCAACCCAAACTTCACAATAATAATGATACGCAGCACAAGGTGAAAGTCAGTGGAGTTGCTTAGCGAGCCAGGAAAGACACAGAGGAGATTTGAGGCACTCTCCCCTTGAGATTCACTGTGGACTGGAGCCGGCCTGCTGCAGAGATATTGCGGGATACAAATGTTAATGAGAATATACTTATCACAGCCAGAGGTGTTATCTGCCAGCTGAATATGTTGCTGCTGATGGACAATGCTCACTGTGAGGAAAAGTAATTATGTCAGACAGTCGCTAACACTTTATTCTGACTGACTGTGGTTGAGAAGAATTTTCATGAGAGTCCATTAAGTCTGTCTCTACTGCTCTGTGCAACATTAACTTTAATTTTGCTTTATAAAATGTACAACTTATGTGTCTTCCCTCACTGTGGTGTACAGCCAGCATTGTCTTTAGTTCCTACCCTGATATATTTTCAGAGTATCATGGTTTAGGGTTCTCCTCTATGCCACCTTTCACCAGATCCCTTACTAATTGTTTGTGTCTCCAAGGTAGTGCTGCTCTTCTTTGATGTTCAAACCCCTTCCTCCTCACAAAGGAGACTGGCGGCGGGAGCAGAGAGAGAGGCAGATGGGCCACGACAGGATGCTGCGAACCTGACGTCTCTCATCCCCCTTTCAAGTGCTCTGGTTCAATCAGCCCTCGCCGCACAAGCTGTTGTGGAGCACCTTTGAAATCACGGTGTCTGCACAATAGTCTTGACTGTTAATGACTTCTTGTAAAGTTCCAAAGCGGGTCTGATTACACGCACTTGGGCATTCGAGCATGTACCGACTAGAGCAGATAGTGTTGTACATAGATTTAAAAAAAAGTCTGAACTAACACAATCTGGCAGAGACCACTACAGCAAGTGGAAACATCCTCCATTTCTTCAGCAATGCCATGGAAACCAAAGATAACAGTCAGAAATAAACAATTAATATGTTAATTAGGCTGATCAGTGATGCTGGTGCACATGCACTGAAGGGAGAAGTGCTCAAAGATTAGCGGAAAAAGATTTTTTAAATGTCAAACAGGCATATCCATGCAATGCTGTTACCTTAAAATACATATATGATTGGCAGCAAACCACAAAACCAGCCTGCAGAGTAAAAACAGGTCTTTATGTGCACATGTGACAGTGTAGCAAAGTGCACCGGGCTTGATTCAGCGCCATGTTACATCATGCTCTAAGCCACGGTGCTTCTTCACTTGTTTAAGAGAAGTGGTATCAATTGATGCAATATGTCAAATGTGTATTTCTTCACACCCTAAAGATGTGGCAGGCACCAGAGCAAACAACATGCCTTGAAAATAAAACTCTCATATTGGAATGCCTTGAAGGAGAGACAAGAGTACAGTTCTCTCAGGAGCTGAAACTGCAAGGTCTGGCTTTAATTAGGTAGTTGGGCATGGAGAAGCTGGCATGCTGAAGTGTATGTGTGTGTCTGTGCAGAATAAAAATAAATAAATACAAAGGAATTTTAAGTTGTATCTGCTGACTTAACTGATGAGGCGTGTTATGCAAATGGCACAAAGCATTATGTTTTGTTTTTTTCTCAAAACTGCATGATTTACATCATAAATAAATTGTTTCCTGACTCAGTGCCATGATTCATGTTAGGACAATTGAGCAAATGATTAAATAACCAGACATTCAGATATCTTTAAAAGTTTTCAGTTTGGCACAAAGTTTACACCCTCCCGTTTCTTCTCTACAAGAGTCAAGACAGAAGTCAGATTACCAGAGCAAGAATTGTAGCTGAGGAAGCTTCTGCGATTTGAAGCGAAACGTCCTCGCGTCAAGCAACCCAGTCCAGTCGAAGATTCAAGCTTCTCCACTACTTTGTTGGTGCACCACTGGCAGTACTTACAGCCTCAAGTCATCTTGAATATCAATCAATCAATCAATTTTTTTATATAGCGCCAAATCACAACAAACAGTTGCCCCAAGGCGCTTTATATTGTAAGGCAAGGCCATACAATAATTATGTAAAACCCCAACGGTCAAAACGACCCCCTGTGAGCAAGCACTTGGCTACAGTGGGAAGGAAAAACTCCCTTTTAACAGGAAGAAACCTCCAGCAGAACCAGGCTCAGGGAGGGGCAGTCTTCTGCTGGGACTGGTTGGGGCTGAGGGAGAGAACCAGGAAAAAGACATGCTCTGGAGGGGAGCAGAGATCAATCACTAATGATTAAATGCAGAGTGGTGCATACAGAGCAAAAAGAGAAAGAAACAGTGCATCATGGGAACCCCCCAGCAGTCTACGTCTATAGCAGCATAACTAAGGGATGGTTCAGGGTCACCTGATCCAGCCCTAACTATAAGCTTTAGCAAAAAGGAAAGTTTTAAGCCTAATCTTAAAAGTAGAGAGGGTGTCTGTCTCCCTGATCTGAATTGGGAGCTGGTTCCACAGGAGAGGAGCCTGAAAGCTGAAGGCTCTGCCTCCCATTCTACTCTTACAAACCCTAGGAACTACAAGTAAGCCTGCAGTCTGAGAGCGAAGCGCTCTATTGGGGTGATATGGTACTACGAGGTCCCTAAGATAAGATGGGACCTGATTATTCAAAACCTTATAAGTAAGAAGAAGAATTTTAAATTCTATTCTAGAATTAACAGGAAGCCAATGAAGAGAGGCCAATATGGGTGAGATATGCTCTCTCCTTCTAGTCCCCGTCAGTACTCTAGCTGCAGCATTTTGAATTAACTGAAGGCTTTTTAGGGAACTTTTAGGACAACCTGATAATAATGAATTACAATAGTACAGCCTAGAGGAAATAAATGCATGAATTAGTTTTTCAGCATCACTCTGAGACAAGACCTTTCTGATTTTAGAGATATTGCGTAAATACAAAAAAGCAGTCCTACATATTAGTTTAATATGCGCTTTGAATGACATATCCTGATCAAAAATGACTCCAAGAAGCATGTATAAAGTGAATAAAATTGATCCTAGCACAGAACCTTGTGGAACTCCATAATTAACTTTAGTCTGTGAAGAAGATTCCCCATTTACATGAACAAATTGTAATCTATTAGACAAATATGATTCAAACCACCGCAGCGCAGTGCCTTTAATACCTATGGCATGCTCTAATCTCTGTAATAAAATTTTATGGTCAACAGTATCAAAAGCAGCACTGAGGTCTAACAAAACAAGCACAGAGATGAGTCCACTGTCCGAGGCCATAAGAAGATCATTTGTAACCTTCACTAATGCTGTTTCTGTACTATGATGAATTCTAAAACCTGACTGAAACTCTTCAAATAGACCATTCCTCTGCAGATGATCAGTTAGCTGTTTTACAACTACCCTTTCAAGAATTTTTGAGAGAAAAGGAAGGTTGGAGATTGGCCTATAATTAGCTAAGATAGCTGGGTCAAGTGATGGCTTTTTAAGTAATGGTTTAATTACTGCCACCTTAAAAGCCTGTGGTACATTGCCAACTAACAAAGATAGCTTGATCATATTTAAGATCGAAGCATTAAATAATGGTAGGGCTTCCTTGAGCAGCCTGGTAGGAATGGGGTCTAATAAACATGTTGATGGTTTGGATGAAGTAACTAATGAAAATAACTCAGACAGAACAATCGGAGAGAAAGAGTCTAACCAAATACCGACATCACTGAAAGCAGCCAAAGATAACGATACGTCTTTGGGATGGTTATGAGTAATTTTTTCTCTAATAGTTAAAATTGTGTTAGCAAAGAAAGTCATGAAGTCATTACTAGTTAAAGTTAATGGAATACTCAGCTCAATAGAGCTCTGACTCTTTGTCAGCCTGGCTACAGTGCTGAAAAGAAACCTGGGGTTGTTCTTATTTTCTTCAATTAGTGATGAGTAGAAAGATGTCCTAGCTTTACGGAGGGCTTTTTTATAGAGCAACAGACTCTTTTTCCAGGCTAAGTGAAGATCTTCTAAATTAGTGAGATGCCATTTCCTCTCCAACTTACGGGTTATCTGCTTTAAGCTACGAGTTTGTGAGTTATACCACGGAGTCAGGCACTTCTGATTTAAAGCTCTCTTTTTTAGAGGAGCTACAGCATCCAAAGTTGTCTTCAATGAGGATGTAAAACTATTGACGAGATACTCTATCTCACTTACAGAGTTTAGGTAGCTACTCTGCACTGTGTTGGTATATGGCATTAGAAAACATAAAGAAGGAATCATATCCTTAAACCTAGTTACAGCGCTTTCTGAAAGACTTCTAGTGTAATGAAACTTATTCCCCACTGCTGGGTAGTCCATCAGAGTAAATGTAAATGTTATTAAGAAATGATCAGACAGAAGGGAGTTTTCAGGGAATACTGTTAAGTCTTCTATTTCCATACCATAAGTCAGAACAAGATCTAAGATATGATTAAAGTGGTGGGTGGACTCATTTACTTTTTGAGCAAAGCCAATAGAGTCTAATAATAGATTAAATGCAGTGTTGAGGCTGTCATTCTCAGCATCTGTGTGGATGTTAAAATCGCCCACTATAATTATCTTATCTGAGCTAAGCACTAAGTCAGACAAAAGGTCTGAAAATTCACAGAGAAACTCACAGTAACGACCAGGTGGACGATAAATAATAACAAATAAAACTGGTTTTTGGGACTTCCAATTTGGATGGACAAGACTAAGAGTCAAGCTTTCAAATGAATTAAAGCTCTGTCTGGGTTTTTGATTAATTAATAAGCTGGAATGGAAGATTGCTGCTAATCCTCCGCCCCGACCCGTGCTATGAGCATTCTGACAGTTAGTGTGACTCGGGGGTGTTGACTCATTTAAACTAACATATTCATCCTGCTGTAACCAGGTTTCTGTAAGGCAGAATAAATCAATATGTTGATCAATTATTATATCATTTACCAACAGGGACTTAGAAGAGAGAGACCTAATGTTTAATAGACCACATTTAACTGTTTTAGTCTGTGGTGCAGTTGAAGGTGCTATATTATTTTTTCTTTTTGAATTTTTATGCTTAAATAGATTTTTGCTGGTTATTGGTAGTCTGGGAGCAGGCACCGTCTCTACGGGGATGGGGTAATGAGGGGATGGCAGGGGGAGAGAAGCTGCAGAGAGGTGTGTAAGACTACAACTCTGCTTCCTGGTCCCAACCCTGGATAGTCACAGTTTGGAGGATTTAAGAAAATTGGCCAGATTTCTAGAAATGAGAGCTGCTCCATCCAAAGTGGGATGGATGCCGTCTCTCCTAACAACACCAGGTTTTCCAGAGAAGCTTTGCCAATTATCTATGAAGCCCACCTAATTTTTTGGACACCACTCAGACAGCCAGCAATTCAAGGAGAACATGCGGCTAAACATGTCACTCCCGGTCTGATTGGGGAGGGGCCCAGAGAAAACTACAGAGTCTGTTTTTGCAAAGTTACACACCGATTTAATGTTAATTTTAGTGACCTCCGATTGGCGTAACCGGGTGTCATTTCTGCCGACGTGAATTACAATCTTACCAAATTTACGCTTAGCCTTAGCCAGCAGTTTCAAATTTCCTTCAATGTTGCCTGCTCTGGCCCCCGGAAGACAATTGACTATGGTTGCTGGTGTCGCTAACTTCACATTTCGCAAAACAGAGTCGCCAATAACCAGAGTTTGATCCTCGGCGGGTGTGTCGTCGAGTGGGGAAAAACGGTTAGAGATGTGAACGGGTTGGCGGTGTACACGGGGCTTCTGTTTAGGACTACGCTTCCTCCTCACAGTCACCCAGTCAGCCTGCTTTCCCGGCTGCTCGGGATCTGCCAGGGGGTAACTAACGGCGGCTAAGCTACCTTGGTCCGCACCAACTACAGGGGCCTGGCTAGCTGTAGAATTTTCCACGGTGCAGAGCCGAGTCTCCAATTCGCCCAGCCTGGCCTCCAAAGCTACGAATAAGCTACACTTATTACAAGTACCGTTACTGCTAAAGGAGGCCGAGGAATAACTAAACATTTCACACCCAGAGCAGAAAAGTGCGGGAGAGACAGGAGAAGCCACCATGCTAAATCGACTAAGAGCTACTAGCTACGCTAAGCTAGCGGATTCCTAAAAACACGCAAAGTGAATAATGTGTAAATAATTTAGAGGTGATTCAGCAGAAGGAGTGCTTTAGTTAAGGCACGTAAAGATTACACTGGGAAACAAATCGTTATCTAGATAACTAGATCAATCTAACTGCGCAGATTAAACAGCTAACAGATACAGAAAAACACCGCTGTGCTCCGGAACAGGAAGTGATACAATACCGCAGTGAGAGCCAACCACCAGTAGAGGCAAGCCATGATGTCAATGAATATGATGTCACAAGCTTGGTGCACGTATCTTTGGGCAGTTTTGTCCATTCCTCTTTGCAGCACCTCTCAAGCTCCATCAGGCTCAAGGGGGAACATCGGTGCACAGGTATTTTAAGATCTCTCCAGAGATGTACAATTGGATTCAGGTCTGGGCTCTGGCTGGGCCACTCAAGGACCTTCACAGAGTTGTCCTGAAGCTTTTTCTTTGATATCTTGGCTGTGTGTTTCAGGTCATTGTCCTGCTGAAAGATGAATCATCATCCCAGTCTGAGATAAGAATGCTCTGGAGCATGTTTTCATCCAGGATGTACATTGCTGCATTCACTTTTACCTCAATCCTGGCTAGTCTCTCAGTTCCTGCTGCTGTAAAACCCCACAGCATGATACTGTCACCAACATGCTCCAGTGTAGGAATGGTGCCTGTTTTCCTCCAAACATGACACATGGCATTCAAGCCCATGTGTTTAATATTTGTCTCATCAGACCGGACATTTTCTTTTCACATCATCTGAGAGTCTTTCAGACACCTTTTGGCAAACTCCAGATGGGCTGCCATCTGCCTTTTATGACAGAGTGGCTTCTGTCTAGCCACTCTACCATACAGGCCTGATTGGTTGATTGTTTCAGAGATGGTTTTCCATTTGGCAAACCATCTCCACAGGGTCTTTCTCATCTGATCGCTCAGTTTAGATGGGCAGCCAGTTCGAGGAAGAATCCTGGTGGATCCAAACTTCTTCCATTTATGGAAGATGCAGGCCATTCTGCTCATTGTGACCTTCAAAGCAGCAGAAATGATTCTGTACCCTTCCCCAGATGGGTGGCAGTGAAAGTCAAGCACCTCGGTGGACCAGACCCGGGTGGCAGAGGAAAGCTCTGGGGGTGTGGAACGTCACCTCTCTGTGGGGGAAGGAGCCGGAGCTTGTGTGGGAGGTGGAGTGATACCAGTTAGATCTGGTTGGTCTCACCTCCATGCACAGCCTCAGCTCTGGAACCACTGTCTTTGATAGGCATTGGACCTTATTCTTCTCTGGAGTTGCCCAGGGTGTGAGGCGATAGATGGGTGTGGGGATACTCATGAGTTCCCGACTGAGTGCTGTTATGTTGGAGTTTACCCGTGTAAATAAGAGGGTCACCTCCCTGTGCCTTCTTGTGGCCGGGGAGAAAACGCTGTTGTTTGTGCATATGCACCGAAGTGCAGTTTGGAGTATTCAGCCTTCTTGGAGTCCCTGAATGGAGTCCTGTATAGGGCTCCCGTGGGGGATTCCATTGTTCTGCTGTGGGACTTCAACACACATGTGGACACCTGGAGAAGTGTGATTAGGAGGAACGGCCTCCCTGATCTAAACCTGAACGGTCGTTTGTTATTAGACTTCTGGGTTAGTCATGGACTGTCCATAATGAACACCATGTTCAAACATAAGGATGCTCATAATTGTACATGGCAACAGAGCAGCCTAGGCCAAAGATTGATGGTAAAATGGACTGCATTTATATAGTGCTTTCCATCTGCATCAGACGCTCAAAGCGCTTCACCCCGATGTGAGGCTGCCATACAAGGTACTCACAACACTCCGGGAACAACTAGGGGATTAAAGACCTTGCCCAAGGGCCCTTAGTGATTTCAAGCTGGAATTTGAATCCATGATGCTCTGGTCTCAAGCCCAATGCTTTAACCATGAGACCAACACCTCCCTTTGATGATTGATTTTGTGATCATATCATCTGATCTGAGGCCGCATGTTCTGGACAGTCAGGGAAGAGAGAGGCAGAGCTTTCAACTGATCACCATCTGGTGGTGAGTTGGATCAGAGGGTGGGGGAGGACTTTGGAGAGACCTGGTAAGCTCAAATGGATAGTGGGGGTGAATTGGGAACATCTGGAGGAGCCCACTGTCGACAGATCTTCAACTCACACCTCTGGCAGAGCTTTTCTAGTATCCCTGTGGCGGTTGGGGCATTGAACCAGAATAGACAATGTTCAAAGCTTCCATTACTGAAGCTGTGGCCTTAGGTCTTAAATGCCTTAAGGGGCGGCAACCCACAAACACTGTGGTGGACACTCATTGGTGGTCAGAGAAGATGTCTGACTGAAGAAGGAGTCTTTCTGGAATATGTTATCTCTGACTTCTGAAGCAGTTGCAAGGTACCGACAGGCCCACTGGGTGGCAGCCTCTGCCAGTGGGAGGTGGTCAGTGTGGCAAATGGAAGTCTGGGGTCATCTGCTGAAGGTGTTGCCCCTGCAACCTGATCCCAGATAAGCGGTTGAAGATGAGCGAGGAGTAAAAAAATCTCAAAATCATGCAAAATTTTCTGTTTTTTTTGCATTTTGCATTATGTGCAGAATTGTGAGGAAAAACGAATTTCATCCATTTTGGAATAAAGCTGTAACATAACAAAATGTGGGAAAAGTGAAGTGCTGTGAATACTTTCCTGATGCACTATATATATATATATATATATATATATATATATATATATATATATATATATTCAACAAAAATATAAACGCAACACTTTTGGTTTTGCTCCCATTTTGTATGAGATGAACTCAAAGATCTAAAACTTTTTCCACATATTGTGGCCAGTCTAAGACACACCGGTGCACTAATCATGGTGTCTAATCAGCATCTTGATATGGCACACTGGTGAGGTGGGATGGATTATCTCAGCAAAGGAGAATTGCTCACTATCACAGATTTAGACTGGTTTGTGAACAATATTTGAGGGAAATGGTGATATTGTGTATGTGGAAAAAGTTTTAGATCTTTGAGTTCATCTCATGCAAAATGGGAGCAAAACCAAAAGTGTTGCGTTTATATTTTTGTTGAGTGTATATATATATATATATACGAGGTCTATTAGAAAAGTATCCGACCTTATTATTTTTTTCAAAAACCATATGGATTTGAATCACGTGTGATTGCGTCAGACAAGCTTGAACCCTCGTGCGCATACGTGAGTTTTTCCACGTCTGTCGGTTGCGTCATTTGCCTGTGAGCAGGCTTTGAGTGAGGAGTGGTCCACCCCTCTCGTTGTTGTTTCATTGCCAGGAAATGGGGGAATGATTTGGGCTTTTTTTCCATCAGAATGTTTACAGAAAGTGTTAGAGACTGGCAGCTGGAAACCATTAGAAAAATTTATCTGGCTTTCGGTGAAAATGTTATGGGCTTGGTAGAGAATAAGGAGTGTTACTGTCGCTTTAAGGATGGCCCCCAGCGGCTGAAGCCGCCATCGACAGGCTGAACGACCATTTCATTTCTAAACGGATGGCTGTCTGGATCCGTGACCATCGTGTGCCATTTCTCTTGTTATCACAAGAGCTGGACATCAACCATTTTCCGGCAGACTTCACTTTTAACAAGAGATTTTGTCACGGAAAGCCGAGCGGAGGCATCGTGCATCACGATGGATTCGCTACTGGAGCGAGACAAAACCACCTCCGTTTTGGTCTCACAGGACGGCTTTGAGATGGCGTTCAGACAGCTGTCGGTGGGTTTTCCATCGAGTGATTATCCGAGAAATTGTGGATGTGCCTGGACATGCCAGAACATGTCCCGTGAGGCTTCATCATGGCGTTGCTTTGCGCCATGCGGCACCGCCGCGACACGCAAAGCCTCCGCTCCTCTTTCCATGACAAAAACTCCTGTAACAGTGGAATGTGCCATTCATTTCCAAACTGGACACTGTGTTTTATCCTTGACGTCGCCTGACTAGCACAGGAATTGTGAAAATATGTGGACATCAGCACTTTTTCGGCACATTGAGACAGACGTGCGGAGGAATTCCGTACGTCTGTCTGGCTCGGCTTTCCATGACAAAATCTCTTGTTAAAAGTGAATTCTGCCGGAAAATGGTTGATGTCCAGCTCTTGTGATAACCAGAGAAATGGCACACGATGGTCACGGATCCAGACAGCCATCCGTTTAGAAATGAAATGGTCGTTCAGCCTGTCGATGGCGGCTGTGGAGCACGGCGCGCCCCACAGCCGCTGGGGGCCATCCTTAAAGTGACAGTAACACTCCTTATTCTCTATCAAGTCCGTAACATTTTCACCGAAAGCCAGATAAATTTTTCTAATGGTTTCCAGCTGCCTGTCTCTAACAGTTTCTGAAAAAATTCTGATGGAAAAAAAGCCCAAATCATTCTGCCATTTCCTGGCAATGAAACAACGACGAGGGGGCTGGACCACTCCTCACTCAAAGCCTGCTCACAGGCGAATGACGCAACCGACAGGCATGGAAAAACTCATGCATGCGCACCAGGGTTCAAGCTTGTCTGACGCAATCACACGTGATTCAAATCCATATGGTTTTTGAATAAAATAATAAGGTCGGATACTTTTCTAATAGACCTCATATATATATATTTCTGTTTGATTCCTTTTTTTGCAGGCTCTGATTTGAGTACTGCTCTTTCAGTCAGTATAGTTAACCACACCACCTCAACACAAAATGGATGTGTTGAATATTGTCAGGTAGTGTCATGGTTTAATTATGCAGCAGGAAGTAACGTTTCTGAAATCCTTTTATTCACTTTGTGATAGACAACTGCAAAGGTCAAAAAAGTTGAAGCAATCAAGATATACTGCTTGTACTACCAAAAAGGAAATGATTTTCAGTTATCTATTTGTTGTCTTTACATTTTGTTGTCAGAAAAAAAGTTGGGACAATATAAGAGAGTTCATATTTGCATGGTCAACTTCATTGAATTAATTTATATGCATCTGTTACTGCAGTTAATGCCTGTAGCACTCTCAGAATAAAAATTGAATAAGAGTCAGACATCACATGAGACAGAATGAGTAAGTTTAAAGCTCTTTAGTGAGTACTTGCAGTGAGGAAACATCAGTTTGACACAAAATTGTCAAAAATGGTCAAAAATTGTTCACTGAGCTCTTACTGTTTATACCGAGGTGGGCAATCATATGCCATGAAGGGCCAAGATACTGCAGGTTTTCCTTGCTTCCAATCACCTCAGCAGGTGACGTCATTGTGTTTATGTTCAGTGGAGACGCTCCTCAGCAAATCCACCTGCTGAGGTGATTGATTCTAAGGAAATCCTGCATTGTCTTGGCCCTTGTTTCCAACCTTTCGCTTATACACATCTGTTATACAGGCATGCAGCGGTGGCTTCATCGGTTCAAAGGCATGTACGGTCAAACTGTCAGTAGAACACTTCTGTAAGGCAGGCATGTATGGGAGGCTTCATTAGGTATTACAAGTGATGAATTAAAGAACTATAAATGAAAACACAACTAACTGAAGAAAACTAAACAATAACAAAGAAAACAAAATGACACGTAAAACATAGTATAAATCATGATGAAAATAAACAACAAATGAATCAAAGCTGAAAAGAACAAAAAGGGGGGGGAGGGGGGCTCAACGTCCTATTCAGGCCAAAATCATGACAGTACCTCCCCCTTACGCAGACGTCACAAGACGTCCGCACCAAAACAAACCGATACCGGGAGGGCGGAGGGGGAAAACACAAGGTGAAGGGCAAACAGAGACCAGGTAACACACAGGAGGCCTATATGGCAGGAGACCCCACAGATGACCCACAACATGACTGAAAATGGGCCAGGGAACTAACGGGCGGTAAACAGGGTGAAAAGCAGTAGTGGGAGGCTCTTCCAGTAGCTGCCGAGGGTGGATCCGCAGCGAGGCTGGAATTGATCACAGGCGACGATGAGATGAAGCGGAGCGGACCGGTAAACACACAGCCAGTGTGATAGAGGCAGCAGTGTCGCATGATGTCACCAGCAATGCGGCCGCGTCACACGTGGAAGCAGGGTCAGCTGCAGATGGCAGAGAGGCAGAGCAGGCTGTGGATGATTCAGATGACGATGAAGCGGATGTAGAGTGCGCAGAGACAGGATCAGCTAATGGTGCTGTGAGTGCTGTGCCGGGTGGCATAAACGACTCAGGTCCGGGAAATGCCGCCAGCGTATCTGTGGCTACACATGCTGAGGTGGAGCAGACAGGTGCAGCCATAGAGGTGGAGAATCACTGAGAGGAGAAAGTTGAGGTTGTCTAGTAAGTGATGACCGGTGGTAGCGTGCTCATTCCCGAAGGCTCAACTGGCATCATCGAGGATAGAAACAGTCTGAAGGACAGGTTGGCGTAGCTGCCAGGGAGTGGTCGGGCAAAACAGAAGCAACAGTGATCATCAACGTCATAATCTCTGAAGCTGGAGCTTGAGGTTTTGGCTGAGGCGCTTGATGGTTCTGGGGCTTTGGCACCAGAGTTTCCCAGCGCAGATGCGCTGGCGTGTCTGAGTCTGAGGTGAGTGGTTCTGCTGGCTCTGGATGAGTGACGGTCAATGTCACCTTGTTCCTCCATGGAGCAGGTTTTGGAGGGCTTTGGAGCAAGACCGGTTTCTGTGGCTGCACCTCTGGAACAGGTGGCAGGAGGTGAGCAGCCGGCTTCTGTGCCACTGCGCGCAAAGGTGGAGAGAGAGCGGCTTCGGAGAGTGTGATGACATGTGGTTCTTCACAGCAGGTGGCGGTAAATTCAGACTCAAACAGGAAATCCATGGGGTCTTCAATACAGGGAGGGACCCAGCCCTGCTCAAACTGCATCTTTATGTCTCTCAGCTCTGGGAATCTGTTTAACAGCTCTGGCTCGGCTAAAATGATCTGATCAAGTGCCGACCAAATGTGCTGTTTGCTCTGCAAGCTGTGGCAGTCCTGATGCTCAAAAAAATAAGTTTTGTATTTTAAATAGGGACAAAGCTGTGCTCTGAAGTGCTAACTGCTCTGACTCAGAATTTTCTTCCTTGTCAACATCCGTCCAGTCTGACTCATTGTCATCAAACGGCAGGTAGGCCTCAGGGTGCTTCATCCAATCTGGATGCTTCTGTTTACAAAAAACATCATCCAGGCTCAGAAGCTCTGGGAAATAATCAAATAGCCATGGGTTTGAATCCACAACATCCCAGGCTTGATCAAGATGATCAAACTTTCTCTTGGAGTGTAACAGTCATGAAAACAGAAAAAAAAAAATAATGAGAGGTCAGAAAAAATCCTCTTTATCACCTCAATATCTGGGAGCGCAGCAACAGAGTCCAAGACAGGAGTAGAGCTTGCGGGATCCATGTTCCAGCCAGATTGTACTGTCAGGCTGGGCAGCTGCCTGGCTACCATCGCGGCTGGACCCGCAATGCAAACTCCCAGACTAGGCTTAGGTGTTGGAGAAATCATGGTCTTAATTCCAGGCTTGGTTTCGGTACACATGTAGTCAGTCAGTGCAGCAGGGGTGAGCAGGGGTCGGAGGCACGAGCAAACACAGACATCTGGGATGAGGCAAGAGGCATGGTCGAGGAAACACAGAGCAGTAAGTTGATACATGGCTTGACAAAAAACAGGACTGTGAAGGGCACTGGAAAGTGTACTGAGACAACAATCTGGTGGGGAAGTGAAGGACTGTGGGAACACTAGAACTACCAGAGTGGTGCCAAATGCCACTTTTTCCTTTCATGACCAAAGTGGTGCCAAATGGTGGCTGTGAACAGCCCAGCGTGTCACCATTCTTATATAAATGAGGCCATTATACTCTATTCAGCTGGGGGTTAGGGAGAAGGACATCCTCCAATCCTCCACAAGGTAAACCCTATAGGTGCTGCTTTTACAGATGGGTAGATGAAGATAAACCCATGTCAACTTGCGCTGCTGAAACTCTATACTGGAGTTTCAATTGAAGGAAATGAAATTCAACCCATGTATCCCATGCTAATTTTTTACGTATTGTAGTGGATGAGAATTTGAACCAGAAACAACACATTAGTTTTATCCACAATTTCAATTTCAGTTTATTTTCATTTATATAGTGCCAAATCACAACAGAGTTGCCTCAAAGCACTTCACACAGGTAAGGTCTAACCTTAACCCCAGAGCAACAGTGGTAAGGAAAAACTCCCTCTGAGGAAGAAACCTCAAGCAGACCAGACTCAAAGGGGTGACCCTCTGCTTGGGCCATGCTACAAACATAAATTACAGAACAATTCACAGAACAATTCAAGGATGAATATACAATAAATGCTATTGGCGCACAGGACAGGAGGATTGCCAACATGAATACAACTCTGGAGCTGCACATTAAACAGAGAAAAAACAGAATCAGGCATCAGAAAGACAGAAAATACTGTATAATTTGCCAGCATTAAACAACAAGAAAAACAGAGAAATACTAAGGTGATCGCCGGCCACTAGCCCTAAACTTCACTAAAAGACCCAGAATTTAGGTAAAGTTGAGGCCGAAGCCCGCTCCAATTACTAATAAATGAATTAAAAGAGTAAAAAGCGTAAAAGAAAACTGTACCAGTATGCTAGCCATATGAAAGGGAAAATAAGTGCGTCTTAAGTCTGGACTTGAAAATATCCACAGAATCTGACTGTTTTATTGACGCAGGGAGATCATTCCACAGAACAGGGGCACGATAAGAGAAAGCTCTGTGACCTGCAGACTTCATATTCACCTTAGGGACACGAAGTATTCCTGCACCCTGAGAACGTAAAGCCGGTATGTAAGGTTTAATTAGGTCAGCTAGGTAGGGAGGTGCCAGTCCATTAATAATTTTATAGGTTAGTAGCAGATCCACAAAAAACAGTAAGATCATTTGGATTCATCAGCAAACTCAGACATTTTGTAGATAAGGCTTGTCCATTGACCCTGTATTATTCTTTGATTTATCCATATTTGATTTATGATAACACAATTTGGGCAAACACATACATGTCCAACCTCGTTAAAATTTACACACTGCTGAAACATTTTTTAAGACTCACAACTTTTTCTAATTCACCAAAGCTTCTGCACCACTTAAAAAAACAAACAAAAAAAAAAAAACTGAACATTCTCACAGTATACAATATAAATATTCATCAGATGTGTTTTTAAGGGTGGAACCACAAAAACATCAAGCCGATGTGCAGCCATGACCGAACCCACTGCGATGGTGTCATGTACGCAACGGTGTCGTGCGAGTAGCTGGGACGTGGTGCCCCACACTGCGCCGCTGACGTGGAGAACAATAAAATAAAAACCAACACTTATTGAATGTTGTTAGAAGGAAAGGTGATGTAACACAGTGGTAAACATGTCACTGTCCCAGCTTTTTTGAAATGTACTGCAGGCATCCATTTAAAAATGAGCAAATATTTGCACAAAAACAATAAAATTTATCAGTTTGAACATTAAATATCTTGTGTTTGTGGTGTATTCAATTGAATATAGGTTGAAGAGGATTTGCAAATCATTGCATTCTGTTTTTATTTACATTTTACACAATGTCCCGACTTCATTGGAATTGGGGTTGCAGTTTTAATCCTTGTTTTGATTTTTTTTAATCCCACTTTAATCAACTTTAAATTATTTAAGAGTCAACTTTATTAGATAATACTGTAAAATATTTTAAACTTCACTGTTGTTATTGAACTAAACCCTTGGTGTACTTAGCTTTTCCTAATTGCTAAAACACATTTTTTGAAACTTCCACCCATTTTCTCAAAATCTTAAGCACAAATCCAAAAATTCTAACTACATTCACAACACCCCAGACTCTTCTATCAAAATCAAACTATCACCTCAAAATGAGATCCTGTGATCAAAACCAAACAATTTGTTCAGATCAGACACACAGTGGATTCACCAAAGAGCATTCATTAGACATTACATAAAATAACTTAGGACACAGCATCCAGAGCATGTAGGTAACTGGAAATTTTGATTGTAAAGGCATTTAGCAAAAAAAGAAAAAAAAAACATATTCAGTGTAATATCTACATTCAGCAATGTCACAACAAAAAATAATAAAACAAAATTTAAAGCACATCACTGCACAAAGTCACACAGATTTTCCAACCATATGTCTTGGACTTCATCCATATCGAAGGCAATATTTTCCATTCCCAGGCAACGAGGGAATAACCCCTCTGGTGTGCTGAACACAGCCTTGACAAGAGTCCAGTCATATCATCACAGGCCGGTTCCATTGCTTCAATACAGTTTTATCTCAACTGCTTAAGCACAATTTCAAAAACAGGGCACAGTTTCTCAAAACACTAAACACACTTAGCACAACACTACACCCAAGTAGCAGAGCACCTCAGAACATCTGCAAAATGGAACATGTTAGTCAAAACTTTGCAATATATTATAAAAAACCCAATGTTCTCTTGTCATAACATCCATCCATATCAATCAATTTTATTTATATAGCGCCAAATCACAACAAACAGTTGCCCCAAGGCGCTTTATATTATAAGGCAAAAGCCATACACTAATTACGTAAAAAACCCCAACGGTCAAAACGACCCCCTGTGAGCAAGCACTTGGCGACAGTGGGAAGGAAAAACTCCCTTTTAACAGGAAGAAACCTCCAGCAGAACCAGGCTCAGAGAGGGGCAGTCTTCTGCTGGGACTGGTTGGGGCTGAGGGAGAGAACCAGGAAAAAGACATGCTGTGGAGGGGAGCAGAGATCAATCACTAATGATTAAATGCAGAGTGGTGCATACAGAGCAAAAAGAGAAAGAAACACTCGGTGCATCATGGGAACCCCCCCAGCAGTCTAAGTCTATAGCAGCATAACTAAGGGATAGTTCAGGGTCACCTGATCCAGCCCTAAGTATAAGCTTTAGCAAAAAGGAAAGTTTTAAGCCTAATCTTAAAAGTAGAGAGGGTGTCTGTCTCCCTGATCCGAATTGGGAGCTGGTTCCACAGGAGAGGAGCCTGAAAGCTGAAGGCTCTGCCTCCCATTCTACTCTTACAAACCCCAGGAACTACAAGTAAGCCTGCAGTCTGAGAGCGAAGCGCTCTATTGGGGTGATATGGTACTATGAGGTCCCTAAGATAAGATGGGACCTGATTATTCAAAACCTTATAAGTAAGAAGAATAATTTTAAATTCTATTCTAGAATTAACAGGAAGCCAATGAAGAGAGGCCAATATGGGTGAGATATGCTCTCTCCTTCTAGTCCCTGTTAGTACTCTAGCTGCAGCATTTTGAATTAACTGAAGGCTTTTCAGGGAACTTTTAGGACAACCTGATAATAATGAATTACAATAGTCCAGCCTAGAGGAAATAAATGCATGAATTAGTTTTTCAGCATCACAAGACCTTTCTAATTTTAGAGATATTGCGTAAATGCAAAAAAGCAGTCCTACATATTTGTTTAATATGCGCATTGAATGACATATCCTGATCCAAAATGACTCCAAGATTTCTCACAGTATTACTAGAGGTCAGGGTAATGCCATCCAGAGTAAGGATCTGGTTAGACACCATGTTTCTAAGATTTGTGGGGCCAAGTACAATAACTTCAGTTTTATCTGAGTTTAAAAGCAGGAAATTAGAGGTCATTCATGTCTTTATGTCTGTAAGACAATCCTGCAGTTTAGCTAATTGGTGTGTGTCCTCTGGCTTCATGGATAGATAAAGCTGGGTATCATCTGCGTAACAATGACAATTTAAGCAATGCCGTCTAATAATACTGCCTAAGGGAAGCATGTATAAAGTGAATAAAATTGGTCCTAGCACAGAACCTTGTGGAACTCCATAATTAACCTTAGTCTGTGAAGAAGATTCCCCATTTACATGAACAAATTGTAATCTATTAGATAAATATGATTCAAATCACCGCAGCGCAGTGCCTTTAATACCTATGGCATGCTCTAATCTCTGTAATAAAATTTTATGGTCAACAGTATCAAAAGCAGCACTGAGGTCTAACAGAACAAGCACAGAGATGAGTCCACTGTCTGAGGCCATAAGAAGATCATTTGTAACCTTCACTAATGCTGTTTCTGTACTATGATGAATTCTAAAACCTGACTGAAACTCTTCAAATAGACCATTCCTCTGCAGATGATCAGTTAGCTCTTTTACAACTACCCTTTCAAGAATTTTTGAGAGAAAAGGAAGGTTGGAGATTGGCCTATAATTAGCTAAGATAGCTGGGTCAAGTGATGGCTTTTTAAGTAATGGTTTAATTGCTGCCACCTTAAAAGCCTGTGGTACATAGCCAACTAATAAAGATAGATTGATCCAATGTATCCAATGCAGTACTGACAAATCAAAGGAACAACAACCCTCTCTCTGCCGAGCTGGATCTGGCCATTCATCAACATCACAGGAAATGTGGCAAGAATCTCCTGGAGTGACAAATCCACCCTTATGTTGATGCTGCATCAATTTGATCACATGCTTCCTCTTCCTAACTTGAATGAGGGGCATCTGGACATAGGGCCAAAGGTCATAAACCTTCCACTGCCATGCTGAGAAGAACTCCTTGATAGGCTTTAGAAAGGGGGAGTATGATGGAAGGTATTGAACTGTAAAGCCCTGTTTACACATAGATGGTAAGAGCTCCCGGAAGCGTCCCGGAAGAGTTTTTGGCCATCTTAAGGATCAAACGCTGTTGTTAACACTGGCACTAGGGGGCGTGGCTTAGTTCCAACTTTACCGGGAATCGTCGAAAAAAATTATTCAATGTCGAATAATTCCGGGAGCGCTCCAGGAGAATTGGAGTGACGACGGAGACAACGCGAACAATGGTGTTTGATACTTTTTAATCGCCGTTTCATCCTGCCCCTTCCTGTAGTGCCGCAGTTTACACCGGGGGGTCTGGGGGCATACCCGGAACCACACAACTGTGGGACTAATGGGTGTCCCACACACACTCATGCAGGACACGGGACATGGAGATAAATACTGCCCAATGTGGGACGGTTGGCAGGCCTGCTTTAATCCAATGGAAACAATAAAATTACGAGAAGTTGTCCATAACACGTCCTTTAACACCTTGCAATCAGTCCTACCAGATTACAGAACACAGGCACAGTTCGTACAGGATTTTCTCATCCACTAGGCTTGGCTCGCCACCACTGCTGAACACCACCACAACCCCGGCAGAAGTGTGGAGGAACAGCAGAAGAAGTCTCCTCGACTCCAAATGCAAACACAAAAGGCAGAATCAAAAGACCTGGTCTAAAGGGCAAAATGAGGGTTAAAATTTTACTTAATGTATTTTAGATTAAAATAATAAATTACTTTAAATCATACTTGTAACTCCTGACCTTGTCTCCATACATCTTAAATAAATGAACCACAAACACTGATTATTATAAAAAAAATACCTTCTAAACATGTCTGTTAATATAAAGTACATTAAAACAATAAAGTAAAATGTACTTGTTCCATTCCAGCGTTATAGCTTGCCCACATGTACATGTTCAAGTTAAAGTTCACATAATAGCATCTAAACATGAACTAGCCAGTCAGTTCTTTTTCTAACAGTTCATACAGTAGTCCATGGGCCCAGACCCAAAATTTCAGGTGTTGGTACCATCTGGGGTGGCAAAGGTTGGTTAATATTTTTTACTTGGTATATGTCTCTAGTTATGTTTTGGTATGATAACCACTGCAGACTGGTAGCTGAAGGTTTTTATCACCACTTGAATGACCATACCCTATGCTCGCTGAGCATGCTTACTGAGATATGCCTTCTATGACTGTACTTCAAGTGATAAAATAACAACAATAATAGGCCACAATAAATTTTCTTGTGTAAAAGTAACATTTACTTACAAAATTAAAAAGGACATTGCATAAAACGTTACTTCAGGAGACTGAAAATGAAATCAAAAAGAGTTAACCTGTAGGCGTTCTCTAACCCTCTCGGCACAACTGATATTTATAAAATGTTGTGTAAGGTCCGACACTTCAAAGAGAAAGGAGAAAGGCGAGGCAGGTGCAGTTTGGCAGTTTGCAAGAACGTGTACACTTGCAGGCTAACAGTTCCAAGACTACCTGTGGTGCAGGAGGTGTGCGCATCCAGTGGATGCCTAGTGTGCCACCACTATCCATGGTCCAACAACTCTCTATAGGTTCTGGTACAACAGGCTGGCTCTGCAGAGAGCATCTCCAAATTGCTGCCTGGTAATTGGCTTGAAGCACATGCATAAAAAGGCATTCTCTGCATGGGGGAAGTTGACTGGATTCAACTTCCCCACATTTGGCGCAGAAGAGCTGGTAGCGCAGTTCATTCACGTCCATTGTGCTGTTACCTGCAGCGTACATGTGACAGGTAAACTGCTGGACCCGCTCAAAGAATTCTGATGAAACATCTCATAACTGGCAGAGTTGTCTGAAGGTCTCCTGGTAAGCAGTGTCCTTCTTCAGCAGAGGGTGCCCAGCTTCCCACGGCCGGCAAAGCAACTGACGGTGTCACAGCCTGTAAAGGCATGTAGTCCTATCAGGCTGTTGCAGATGTTGTCTCCTAATGCGGTTCCTAGTTTGGTGATGTCCACAAACTGTGTGCGGTTCTGTGTGCCACGCTTCTGATAGATGTGACACGGAATGTCTTTGTGGAGGCCTAAGCAGATAACCATGACATCAGTGTCTTCAGCAGTGACTACTACTGCTTTCGAGCCAGACCTAGCCGCATGTGATGCATGCAGCAGCAAGCGCATGTCGGCTTCTTCATGTGTCGAGCATAGCTCTGTGACTTCCACGCAGTTATCCTCAGTCATCATGTAGCAGGTTTCTCCACAAGTGACGTACATCGTCTTTCCATCCAGCTTCTTTCTACGGCCTGGCAGTTTCCACTGTTCCACCAAGAATTTGATGAGGGTACTCTTGTTGTCTAAACTGCACAAGACCTTTCTCCATTGCTGGATGGTGTGACCTGCTGCTATGTTCTCGTACTGTAGTGTTGTGCTACTGGTAGCTCCCCGGTTACACCTCTCAGCCTCTTTGATTGATGTCTCATGGTAGACATCAAACACTACGTCAATCCTTTGACTAGCTGCTCCCTCATTCAGGACCAAGTACAGTGCAGATTCAGCTAGCTGTCCAAATGTTTTGTTGTTGCCATTCATTTTCTGCACGAGGCTCATCCCATCGATGAGGCATGCAGATGGTCTGGGGATGTCTTCAGCAGATGAGACTTTTTTCTCCAGTTCTGTGCATTGTACATCTTTGTTCTTGTCTTCCGCTGGGAGCCATCGGCATTTGCGAGAGCCCATGGTAGTGGGCCCAGTGGGTGACTCAGGACATCCCTCACGTGGAGCTTTCTACTCTCAGCTACTAGAATCATTTGCCCAAAGAGCTTTCGGTCTGCCTTCAGGACAACATCTTGTGCTTTCTTTCCACGGACGTTCTTTGTCCCCACACTGGAGAATGTTTTCAGGTTCTGCTTCTTCATGGGCTCATGGAATTTCACATCTGGTGGGTCTTCTTCCAATCATGTCTGCTTGAAAATCTGGTACTGTTCTTCTCCTGATTGCTGTGCTCCCAGAAGGTCTTTGGCCACATCAGGTACTGCCGTGGTGCCTGTGGACAAGCTGATCAGGTCAGATTCATCTAGAGTCATTGGGTTGATCCAGCTGTTTTCAAGGAGGTCCACCAGAGACCGGACATCACTCTCGTCCTTCTTGATTCGTGGTCCATGTGTGTCTGGATGAGACAGTTTGAGACAGTTGTCTTTTCCAGTCATGGCCCTGATTGTCCTGAGGTACTCTGTTCTGTACTCTGCTGTGAGGTAGTACTTGGCGACAGCTCCAGGCTTCAAGCTGAAACCCTTCGTTCCTCCAGGTGTTTGTGTGTCCTTGTGTACAGTTTCTTCAATGGTTTGGTCAACTGGGATTCTGCTGAAGGGGTTTGTAGGACCAAGGTGAACTGAGAACCTACCATGCATGAACTCACGGTACACATCTGGATGTGTGGTGGACAGCTGTGACATCTGTGCATAGTAGTATGGCAGGTAATGTGCGTAATTCAATCTGTTGTATGCAAAGCACCAGGGGATCATTGCACGAACAGCTGCCAGGTGTAGATGCCAGTCTCCCTCACGTGATGCCCGGATGAGGCCAAGAAGTATCTCCACCATGTCCAGGTAGGACATCCAGAAGGCTGATAGATCACCATTGCCATTCCTCAGGAACTGCAGGTACATGTCAAACAGGGTCATGATGTGAGCAAAGGCCTTGTTCTGGAGCACCTGGTCAAGAGAGGTCTCACCTGTGCAGAGATGTTTGATGATCCTCAGTGTTTCATCCAGCTGCGAATGACCACAAAAGTAGCATCTGTAAAGTAGTCTTGTGTGTTCCTGAACATCTGTTTGGGGGGAAAATAACAAAAATACAAGAGAATGTTGTGATAATGACCATATCGTATACATCGATAATGGCGATCAATGCAAAAAATAAGATGCCTGAAAAAAAAAAAAACAAACATTAAGCTACTCATCTGGAATGGTTATCATATATTTTTTTCATTCATTGTGATAAGAGAAATAAATTGCCACCATTCATCCTTTGCCACCTTGGATGGTACCGACATCTGGTTGGGCCCATGGACTACAGGTCAGATTCAACTAAATCATTTACAGAAACAATAAGATTCACTCATCAGAAACTTCAATCGTAAGCACAGTCTCCTAGCAGGTTAAAAATCAGGACAAAACTCCAGCTATTGATCCACTTTTGCAGAGCTGGGTGACATAAGAATAAAATAAGTACTGCAATAGCATCTAGCTTCTAACAATAATCAAATTTGAGTATTTATGAAGCAAATGTGAATATTGCTGGCAACCGCAGCAGCAGAAATTGGCTAAAGTAACTCACTTCTTCTTTGTAGTTGCACTGCACACAACAGCTAAATCTTGGTCTGTCCACCACAAATCCAGAATAATTCTGACAAAAACTTTCATCCTCATGGAAATAGTAAAAAAAATAAATAAATAAATAAAGCAAGTTCTCCATTATAATCCCCAGTGAAATATCAATGACAGTCTTTCACTTTGATATCTTTGGTCTCAGCATGTCGCTGTCTGATAACAAGTGCAAACAAGAGCAATCAGAGATTTCTGACATCTACCAATCCAGATCTGAAGCACCTCCAAAATTCTATGGAGTCTTCCATGCCCTACTATCTATCTATAGTGTGAATTTGATGAGAAACCGAAAAGTAGTTTTGAAGTAATCCTTCAAAGCCTATATAAAGTGAAATCTTGATACAGAATGCAGATCTGGATCAGCTCCAAAATTCAGTGGAGTCTTCCATGCCCTAATATTTATCTGTGGTGCAAATTTGGTGAGAATCCGTGAAGTAGTTTTGAAGAAATACTACAAAGCCTATGTAAAGGGAAATCTTGATCCAGAATTTGTACCTGGATCCAGATCACCGCCAAAATTCAGTGGAGTCTTCCATACCCTAATATGTATCTGTGCTGCAAATTTGGTGAGAATCCGTGAAGGGTTTTTGGCGTAATCCTGCTAACAGTAATTCTTCAAAGCCTATATAAAGTGAATCTTGATCCAGAATCCGGATCTAGATCACCTCCAAAATTTAAAGTGTTCTTCCATGACGGAATATGTGCTTGTGATGAAAAGTTTCTAAAAATCCGTGCAGTAGTTTTGGCGTAATCCTCCTAAGAGACAAACAAATAAATAAACGCACATGATTTTATTACGTCCTTGGCCGTCGTAAAAAAATATAAAACTCACTAGGCATGCTCACTAATCACACAGCAAAGCTGAATCTAGACTGGCCAGTTACGTCTATCATCTCTGCTGTCATGTAGATATCACATGACCTAGTTCAAGAGGTATTTCACTGAAATTCTACTTGAAAATTCACAAAAAGTGGAAAACTCATTCACTTAGGTTGGATTGAAAATAAATTGCTTTCAATATTATATATTTATGTCTTTTTTTTTTATTTATTCAATAACAGGACACATTTTTTAAAAAAATGGTGCCACATTCATTTAAGAAAAGAATAACATTAATTTAATATTGTAAATCCCTTTATTTCTTTCATCCTTTTGCATCATGTTCTAGGCCCCTAGTGCACCTATAAACCATTGCAAAAAATCGATGTTTGTCACTGTATTTTCAGGAATCTGAGACATAGAAGTTTGTGTGAAGTAGTTTTCACCTCTTATGCGTAGTATTTGGAAGGTTGTTGTCTTTCTGGAGAAAGGTGGCAGTGCAGCCACTGCTGGAGGCAGCTCCCTGCTCTCTGCCTTTAGGGTTCTGGCCAACTGTACCAGAGCAAACAAAAATAACTGCAGCCATCCAGAAAAATTCTCTCTAAAATGCACAGTATATGGAAGAGATTAGTTTTTGCATCTTTCTTTGCTTTTCCTGTATTAGCAGAATGAAGCAGCATAGTTAAGCCATCAGCAGATGAGCTTATTTACTTGACAGCTAAGAGGTGTGAATATGAGCAGCTAAAAGAACATGAAGAAGGATGCGAATGAAAATGAGCATATGCATTTAGCAGATCTCTTTTTTGAAAATAAAGACAGGAAGTGTTCCATGTAGTAGTGCCTTCTCACAGAGACGCTGTTGCCAACTGAATTATTTTTAGAATAAGCTCATTTTATTATCAACTGAGACAAGCATGCATGTATCCCTGGTTGAGCTGGGTGTCAAAGTGCCCCTGAGCAAGAAACTGAAGAACAAAACTTCTCTTCATTGGTGCACAATGTCCCTATACAGGGACCTGGGATTCCAATTAGGGTGTCAAAATTCACCTGAGCTCAATTTTAAGCTTCATGGCAAAGGCTGTGAATGCATGTACATGTGAGTTTGATATTATTTTATTTTATTTTTTTAATAACTTTACAAAAATCTAAAAAAAACAAAACAAAAAAAACAACAAACAAAAAAACCCTCTTTTATATTATCATTATGAGTAAATTCTCTTTGGGACTGATGAGGATGGACAGGAATGAACGTATCAGAGGGACAGCTCAGGTGGGACGATTTGGAGACAGTCAGAGAGGTGAGACTTAGACAGTTCAGATGTGTGCACAGGATGGACACAGGATATATAGCGAGAAAGATGCTGAGGATGGAGCCACCAGGCATCCTCAGCATCCTCAGCATCCTCAGAACAGGGAGGCCAAAGAGGAGGTTTGTGGATGTGGTAAGGGAGGACATGCAGGTGGTTGGTGTGGAAAATAAAGAGGACAGGGTGAGATGGAAACAATTGATCTGCTGTGGTGAGCACTAATGGGAACAGCCAAGAGAAGAACAAGAAGAGGCATCTAGAAATTTTGAAAAAAAAAAAAAAAAAAAAGAATTTCATCCATTTTGGAAAAAGGCTGTTACATAAAAAAAGTGAAACACTGTGAATACTTTCCAGATGCAATATATAGTGAGGCAAATAAGTATATGATCCACTGTCGATTTTGCAAGTTTTCCCACCTACAAAAGAATGGAGAGGGATTTTTTTTATTGTAGGTACACTTCAACTGTGACATACAGAATCTAAAAAAAAAAAAACCAACAAAAAAAAAAAACGGATTAATCTGCATTTTATTGCAGATTATATTATTATATAGATGATATTATTATAAAATGGCAAATGAACACTACTGGCCAGCAGATGGCAGTAGAGACCTTGCCAAAACAAAATTCCAGATAATCGGTGTCTGCTACATTTAAGATGCGTGGAATTTAATAAAAGCAGACACAATACCAACGTCATAAACCCAGAAAATATATTCACGAGAGTTTTAGGCACTAGAGTTTAATGCTGTTGTCCGTAGAGCCTGATCAGAGTGTTTTAAATGCATTTCTCATGTCATGAATGTACTGAGATTACCCTATCCTACCCATAATGCACTGCTGGGCACAGCATATATCCAGACGAAAACCTTAAAAATTAGCGCATTACTTTAAAACTAAAAGTTAAAAGTTGAACCATAAGTTAAAATTGTATGCCTCTGGATGACTTGGGTGATATTACCCGCGTATCAGTATGGGGTTAAGAGCATTTTTTTTTTGGGGGGGGGGTCAACCACTTATCCTTTGTCTGCAGAGGATAGAGCAGTTACTTCTTAAAGCAGCCCTTCTTTGTTTTGCAGATGGTAGAACTACACATCAGCTATGAAACATTTAACAGGTAGGTGCTCAACTGATTTTAAGTTTTATAAATATATGTAGCTGTTCAGCTTTATTTACCACGCTATCGGTCTAAAAATTATTGGACAAAAATTTATCGCAAGATAATTAGTCCGATAATGATTTTTAAAGTTATCTAAAAAGATAATCCGATAATGAAAACATTATCTTCGATAATTATCGGTTATCGGATTAGCGGAACTGTGCCCACCACATATATATATATCCCTTATAGGGTCTTCATTTTTTGTTACACAGGGAGTGCTGCTGAATCTGGTGGTCCCATTGCATTTTGGGGCTTTTATTTCAACATAACCACACTTTTCTTTTTGTTAAAATACTCAGTAGATGTTTACTTCATTGTAATTGCAAGTAATATAAACAACACATATGTTAAGTTTATTCCTTTTACCTTTGTTAAATTACAATTTGTTTTTATTTTTCTTCATTGCATATGTGTATTGCATATGTGCTTCTTGCACTGGGTGCATGCATATTGTGTTTATCTGTCCATCTTGGGCCCACACACTTCATAAACTAGTTCTGGCTACTGAAGGCTGGTCCTGAGGCTCTTTGACGCTTTGAAGCTGGCTGATGCCCATCCTCCTCTACAAACTCAGTGTCAAACTTTGAATTTTTAGAAATATGATCCTCACATTCTGAAACTTTTTCCTCTGCATCACCATCAAAACGCTCTTTCTGTTTAAATATTAACTGTAAGGCTGCCTGAACAGAGAATCAATTTGTCATCTTGATCAGTTGTGGTATGGAACCATGCTGACAAGAGCTACAGTAGTGTCAGAATAATAGTAGTGCTATGTGACTAAAAAGATTAATCCAGGTTTTGAGTAAATTTCTTATTGTTACATGGGAAACAAGGTACCAGTAGATTCAGCAGATTCTCACAAATCCAACAAGACCAAGCAGTCATGATATGCACACTCTTAAGGCTATGAAATTGAACTATCAGTAAAAAAAAAAAGTAGAAAAGGGGGTGTTCACAATAATAGTAGTGTGGCATTCAGTCACTGAGTTCGTGAATTTTGTGGAACAAACAGGTGTGAATCAGATGTCCCCTGTGTAAGGATGAAGCCAGCACCTGTTGAACATGCTTTTCTCTTTGAAAGCCTGAGGAAAATGGCACGTTCAAGACATTGTTCAGAAGAACAGCGTAGTTTGATTAAAAAGTTGATTGGAGAGGGGGAAACTTATATGCAGGTGCAAAAAATTATAGGCTGTTCATCTACAATGATCTCCAATGCTTTAAAATGGACAAAAAACCAGAAACGCGTGGAAGAAAACAGAAATCAACCATCAAAATGGAGAGAAGAATAACCAGAATGGCAAAGGCTCACCCATTGATCAGCTCCAGGATGATCAAAGACAGTCTGGAGTTACCTGTAAGTGCTGTGACAGTTAGAAGACGCCTGTGTGAAGCTAGTTTATTTGCAATAATCCTCCGCAAAGTCCCTCTGTTAAATAAAAGACGTGCAGAAGAGGTTACTGTTGGATTTATGTATATATGGATATGTCAGTTATCATACATTCTTTTATTCTACATTCTTTTATTATACATTCTTTTATTATACATTCTTTTATTAATACTTTAGTAATAGAAATAAACTCATTGTATCTGTCAGACGCCTGTTGCTGACTTCTTGATGACCTCTTGATAAAGTGTGTTACAAATGAATGATTACATGAGTTGTTTTTATCTTTGCAGTTAGAGAGAAAGAGGAACTTAAGTGATGTCGCAAAGTGAGGTCAGAAGAGTTGATGTCCAAAACAACTGATCAAACAAATAAAGATATAATAACATATGAAATAAATAATAAGGAATGAAAATGTTTGTATATGATCATATGAATTGTTTTTGTGTAAAAGAGAGTTGTAATGGAAAGATTGAATATGATTCTAAGAGAAAGTATGCTGTATTGCAAATTGTGTTACAAGCTGTGTTGCCAAATGATGTTTCTACTGCACGCATGTGGTTTCAACCACAGGAAAGAACAAAAGGTTAACCGACATGTGCTGGCTGAAGATAACACCTGAAGAACGGAGCCCAGGAGAGAAGTCCTGACCGCACCTTCCCCAAACCAGCAGCCTGAGGTCGCAGAAACCAGAAGTTGCACTCCTCGCGAGCATTTACAATTGAATTCTACTCTATGACTCTTATTTGACTGTTGTGTCTTTCTCTTTTACAGTTTTATGATGTTTAGGTGGTTTTAAACCTAACATTACTTTGGTCCTTCGAGAGCCGGAGGTCAACATACCTGAAGGGTTCCAGCGGACGAGATTGACACCAGCAAAATCCTTGGCCAAGGTACTGAGACCCTTTGACGGGACTGGCTCGGTCCGCCGGCTGGATCCGGAAGGTTGAAGACTTATCCAAGAGGGGAAGACAGCGGTTGAGTGAGTAGAATTTTAATTGAAAAACTGTAAGTGTGTGTGGTGACAGGAAGTCACATAAAAGGACAGGACAGTGTATAATGACAGGAAGTCATGTTAAAACCCTGAGAATTCTAGACAATGTCAGGTAATGTTAAACGCAGTTAAACCCCGTAAGGATGAACAGAATCCTCTAGTATCGAACTAGTTAAACTCTGTATTAGGAGGCACGGGCTCCTCTGGCATCTAAATTAATACCGGTGAAAAGTGTGAAAGTGTAATAAAGGTGACTGAATGAGAGTGACGGGTCATTAGATCCTCCTCTATATAAAATTACGGGAAGGTAAACAGCGACCACTGATCAGAGGCAGAGGCAAGGATTTCCCGCTTCCTTCGGGGAGGTGAAAGGGAACTCACTGACTAGTGGAAAATTTAAATTCGCTGTCCCGTAAGTGTTGTGAAGGTGTCGTAGCATGGACCCACAACAGGGGGCGCAAATGAACGGACAATGAGTAAGCCAAAAGGTAACAATTTAATGTTGTGATATTACACAACGAAACGTGTCTTAATGTTCACAGTCAATAAACACCAGGTGACGTGTGGGCAGGCTCGAAGATAGAAGACGCCCGACGAGAGAGAAGCCGCGTCCCACACGGCTTCCACCACCAACGGCCTGAAGAACACCGGAGCCGCCAAGTCCCGAGTCCCCAGGTGGCCTCTGTCTTCGGCTGTCGACCCTGGTACTGCTGGCAGAAAACAGAAAGATGATGTGTGAGTGTGAGTCCGCACACTCAGTGATTAACAGTCCAGACACCGTTAGGAGGGAGCACCTCCACCTCCAACATCACACATACTCGTGCAGCTCCTGATCAACCACTTATCTGGGACGGGGTGCGAGGTGAAGCCGTCACTGTCACACCAAACGCCAATCCTCCAGACAAGGCAACACTTCAGGAAAACGGCTGCAATAGAAGTTCAGTTGGTTACACAATGTGTCAGTCAGCAGAGAAATTACCTTAGTACTGGTAGTCGATTTCTCGGCGGGGAGGTGGAGTTGCAGTCCGGCTTATATGGTGGTGTAGATGAGTGACAGCTGGAGTAATGGGTGACAGCTGTCACCTCCTCTGGGTCTGGCGCCCTCTTGTGCTTGGAGCCCGCACTCCAAGCAGGGCGCCCTCTGGTGGTGGTGGGCCAGCAGTACCTCCTCTTCAGCGGCCCACACAACAGTAAGAAACATATAACCAGTGTTTAGAACACTGTAGGTGTTGATATATCACTGGTCTATATTTTATCTTTATAAAAACACAAAAAGATAAAAACAACATAAAAATGAGGAAGTCAAACAGTAAGACACAAAAACAGGATCCGCGGGATCGTCTAAGTAACAAAGATTGGAAATTTATGGAACAAAAAGATCCTACACGCTGTAGCTTTAAGATGGTGATTATTATCTATCAATTTTCTATTCCTGCTCACTCCATTTAATATCCCAGTAGTCATGGGGTGTGAGGCAGGGTAATTATTATTATTATTTATTATTATTTTGATTTATCACTTGAATTATGCAGTCTTGTAGTGAATAGTTAGCATCTATGTATTGATCAATCACCCAGTTATTTCTGTTCATTTTAAGTGCTGTAAAAACCTGAATGCAGTCAAAATATGATTCCCTGTTCTGTTACAGCACTAGCGTAATGAAATAATGTTTTGTTATTTTATATGTAAACTTGGAAACTGCAAAATATCTCCAGATGTTGGGAGTTTTGACAACCATTATTGCTTTTATTTTCTTTTTAATTATGTTTTTACTTTTTGTTTGTTTTCAGAAAATCCACTTCCCAGTTTGAATACTTTGAACAAGGATGAAGTTATTAGGTTATATATGTTGTCTGTTTTGTTTCATTTTGCCATGTGTTCTGCATTTAATGCCCTCAACAGTTTGATATAATTATTATATCAAAGAAAAAAATGTTTTTTGTTCGTTCGACATTTACCGCTTCTCTTTCTTCTCTCTCTATTAAGAGCTTCATCATTTTATAGTGAAGTTTTTTTTTTCCATCTAGAGTAAATAAAAATGTGGTTGTGGTAGATTCTCTGAGGACTATAAAAAAAAAAAAGAAAGAAAAAGTCTCTTACCAGTTCACTGTAATTAATAGTTCTGTTGAGTTCTACGTGTCTACATGTGTGTATAATATGTTGCATATAATGTAACACAGGTCTTCTTTGGACGTTTTTGTTTGAGAAGAGTTGGGTTATTTTGCTTGTTTGTTGTAGCAGTTGTGGGATTCTGTTCCTGGTCTGGGGTGTTGGAGGAGGAGCGTGTACACACAGCTGCTGAGGGAAGCTCTAAATGCTGACTTCCATCCTCCTCCTCTCCCTGCCGCTCCACACCCCCACAACTTGAGAAATTGAGAAACACTGCAGCGATATTTTGTTGTGCTATAACACATAAAACACAGGGGTTTTACATGTAATTGATACCAGTGTTTTAAAAGTGTAATTTATTACTCCAGCCGGAGAGCAGAGCAGAAGGTTGTACAGTGTGTGAACAGTAAGACTATGTTGATTATTGTAACATGTTTATAGAGCTCCTGTTGAAAGCATTAATGTTGGTGAGGGTGAACTGACAGCAATGTAGAAGAAACAAATAATAATAACTCAATATTTTGATCATCCTGTGTTTTGATTGAAATAATGTGAACTCTCATGTGATGCAACTAACCCCTGCTGCAAATCAAAGAAGAAGCTGCAGGCTTTTATGAAGGATTGATGACCAATGAAGTGCTTATTAGTTATTATTTGATGCATGCAAATTAAGTTAGGCCTTAAAGGATAGAGATTGTTGGACAACTTTTCACATGATTATTGTCCATCCTGACCCATAGTTATTCCTGCGAACCAAACATTGTTTATGTATCTGATTCTGTCATTGTTTCTATTTATTATTGGTGTTTAAGCATTGATTAACCCAACAGTTCTATTCTGGGATAAATTGCTAAAAGATACTCTTGCTCTATTGCATCACCTGGCAAAGGAAGGTCATAAAGTCAGTAAGAACAAATTGCAACTGTGGAAAAATGAAGTAAAATATTTGGGCCACAATTTGAGTTGTGAAGGACGAACAATCGTAGCAGACAGGAAAACAGCCATTTTACAGGCCCCCAAACCACTGACTAAACGACAGGTGATGTCCTTTCTGGGCCTGACAAACTATTGCAGAAGTTGGGTGCCTGACTATGCACAACTTGTGCACCCTTTAAACAGATTAATATACACTGAAGACACTTCCATGAACACAACTGTTAAATGGACCTCTGAAGCAGAAGATGCATTTTCAAAAATAAAACAAGCATTGACCTCTGCAGCTGCTTTGGCACTTCCAAATTATAACAAAACTTTTGTACAATTGATTGACTGTAAGGGCCACTTTATGACTTCCGTACTCACGCAGCAACATGGAACCAAACTCCGCCCAGTTGCATACTATTCCGCCAAATTGGACAGTGTGGCCTGCGCTCTCCCCCATTGTGTACGTGCTGTTGTGGCAGCATCGATGGCTGTGGAATGCAGTGCTGGCGTAGTCCTCTTTCACCCACTAATTCTTAAGGTGCCACACGCAGTGTCGGCATTGCTGCTACAAACCAACATGACCTTTTTATCACCAGCACGCCATCTGTCTTGCATGACCACGTTGCTGTCCCAACCGCATGTCACAATCGAGCGATGCACCACATTGAATCCTGCGACTCTAATGCCACTTCCTGATAACGGAGAACCACATGACTGTCTAGATTCGACTCAGACTGTAGCAAAATCCAGACCAGATTTACAGGACACGCCCCTGACACTTGGCGATGTAGTTTTCGTGGATGGATCTTCTAGGAAGAATGATATGGGCGTAACTTTGACAGGTTATGCTGTAGTCACAAATACTCGCGTTCTGCGAGCCGAGCGCCTGCCACTGCATTTCTCGGCTCAGGCTGCAGAGCTAATTGCTCTCTCACATGCCTGCACTCTATACAAGGACAAACCAGTCACTATTTACACAGACAGTCAGTATGCCTTTGCATCTGTTCATGTATTTGCCCAACATTGGAAAAACAGGGGCATGGTGACCTCTACTGGCAAACCTGTCACACACAGTGAACAGCTTAATCGCCTTCTTGCTGCTGTTCAGTTACCCTCCAAAATTGCAGTATGTTAATGTGCAGCTCATACAGGGAAATCTGATCCTGTATCTCGAGGGAATCATTATGCTGACATTTCTGCCAAAGCCGCTGCAGTAGGAGAACTTAGTGTGCTTCACGTTGACCCAGTGCAGGACATTACAAATTCCATGGAGGGGGCTGGTTTAACTTCTCAAGTCCTCTCTGACATGCAAGCCCAAAGTCCTGACATTGAGAAGGACTTATGGACTAAGAGAGAGGCTGTCATACGCAATGGCATCTATTGCTGACCATTAGGGAAACCCATTTTACCTAAAAATTTGTATAGATGGGCTGCCATATTGAGCCATGGAATTTCTCATGTCTCAACAGGGGGGATGATGAGCCAGATTAATGCCATCTATACAACCTTTGGATTTAACACGTACTCTAAACATTTTTTCAGAGCATGTCTCACGTGTGCCAAACACAACTCCCAAGGCAATTTGAGACCTAAAAGAGGAAAATTTCCCACTCCACAATATCCTTTTCAGGTTATACATATGGACTACATTCAACTAAGTAAAAGTGAGGGCAAAGAATATTGTTTAGTAATTGTGGATGCTTTCTCCAAATGGGTAGAACTTTTTCCAACCAAACGACCTGATGCATTGACTGTAGCCAAATCGTTATGCAAAAACATCATACCCTGCTATGGCATACCTGAACGGATCTATAGTGACAATGGCGCTCATTTTGTGAATGAAGTTATTAAAAACATAGGAACTATGTTTTGCATTGAACTAAAAAACCACTGTGCGTACCACCCTCAGAGCGCAGGATTAGTAGAAAGAACAAATGGAACAGTAAAAAACCGACTCAAAAAGACAATGGAAGAAACAGGGAGACCATGGACTCAGTGTCTTGCACTAGTACAGCTGTACATGAACATTACTAGTACTATAGGATTGACACCATTTGAGACCCTTTTTGGAAGACCATTTAAATTGCCTCACTTTAAAAGTCCCTGGGACATAGAAGATGAACCCAACCTAGCAGATTATATGAGAAAAATGCTCGAGAAACAGAAAACACCCACTGACGAAGAAACCCCCATCTCTCCACAGGACGACCTGTTGGTGAAACCGGGTGACTGGGTTCTAATCAGGAGCATCAAGAGGAAACATTGGCATTCACCTAAGTGGGAAGGACCATATCAGGTCCTGTTGACAACCCCAACAGCCCTTAAAATAGCAGAGAGAGGAACTTGGTTACACCTCACACATATTAAAAGGGTCATCTGGGTAAACCCGGTAATCAAGTAAGGGAAGTGAAGCAAAGTCTGGTAATAGTGTGGGATTCTGGTGTTAAGATCCCGGGTTGACACGAAAGCCAGTGAAGCTTTTACTGCCACTGACCTGAACGTAGGCTGACACCGACTTTGACAAGATGGCCTTACCTAAACAGATGTGTATCATAGGAAGCATACAGGTGGAACTCCTGTTACTTATCTATTGGGGATGGTACTCGAGGATATCACAACATTACTTGTGTAAAAAAATACCCCCAGAGTGGGAATTGGCTGAAATTTGGACGATTGGCACTGTAAATAGAACTGAACAGGTGATCCATGAGTATGATCCTACGGTTAACAATTATGATTATGACCCTGCAATTGACGATTATAATAGCAACAGAGTGAGACGCTCTTTTTGCAGGGGAGGATGTACTGGGATTGCTGGGGCCAGACAGTTCACTAATCCTTGCTCCCCGACTACAACTGATACAGCCATTACCAGAGACCTTTATGTCTGTTACAATGCCACCCGGTTTGTTTCAAAACTTATTATACCTTTTTCAGCCATACGGGTGGGGGGACAGGGCACTCCAGAAATGAGTTGTGGCACACACTGGAACTGGCATGAATAGTATCTTTCCGGTGTTGATTGGGACCAACATTGGGGAACAGTATTTACATATACTGGTAGTGACTGGACACCGTATCCTAGCACGAAGCAGGCCATAGAGTGAAAGCGTAGACTAACTCTGACCCGACATGATAACCATCTCCTGCTGTCATTCAATACTACCGATCAGCCGCTTCTAGAAAAACCTCCCAGAATACACTCATATACAGAAGCATCTTGTTATCATTTAACATTATTTGTGTACAGGCCCGGTGTTTACACTGACCCACATACCGACCTCTCAATTTGCACTAACATATCAAGACGAACTGACTCTTCTTCAATGACGCCCACAGTGGAAGGACTGTCATTGGGTCCACAGACGTCTATGACAAAAATTCAGATCATAAATGGAAAAATTGAAACAGATGATTGGTTTTTGGTGACCACAGGAATTAGTGGACAAAGAAACAATTGGTTGCTTATGGCAGAGCAGGCAGCAAAACCTGCCAAAAAAGACTGTGTAGTGTGCTTAGGGCCTCGTCCAATACTGCGTGTAGTACCAGCCCCTTTGACCTCCGATTGTTTGCTTGAAATTATGGTGAATACGTTCATTCCTTTGAATCACAGTTGCATAAGTTGGGATACTATCTATCCTGTGGCCAACATGGCCAAAAATAAACCCCTGTTCTCTGAAGATGTGGCAAAGGGAAACTTTACCTGTGTTAAGCTTCCAGGTACTGGTCTAAAGTTAGGGGGACTAAATGAGACCATGTTGTGTAACCACACTCTCACACCACCAAGCCCTTTTAAACCCATTGCTAGAAGCGATGTGTGGTGGTGGTGTGGAGATAATAGGATTTTTGATAGATTACCAAACGATTCCTCGGGTCACTGTACTCTAGTATCACTCCTTTTGCCTGTACAAGTGTTGCCCATGACTGTTGAAGAACTAACTTTAAATGCCAAAGCAGTCGTCCCTGAACATTGGACCCGTACTAAGCGAAACGCATGGAAGACTGCTGGAGATCCAACTTACATTGACGCTATAGGGGTCCCTAGAGGGGTTCCAGATGAGTATAAATTAGCTGATCAGATCGCAGCTGGTTTTGAATCCTCTATTTGTTGGTGGTGTACTGTTAACAATAATGTAGACAGGATCAATTACATCCATTACAACGTTCAAAGATTAAGCAATTGGACTGAGGAAGGATTCCGAGCAGTGCGCTCCCAACTAGCCGCCACATCCTTGATGGCGTTCCAGAACCGTATAGCCCTTGACATGCTGTTGGCTGAAAAGGGTGGGGTTTGCGCCATGTTTGGAGAACAGTGTTGCACGTTCATTCCAAACAATACAGCAGCTAATGGCAGCCTGACCCTGGCTATCGAGGGTCTGCGCACCCTGAATCATAAAATGAAGGAGCACAGCGGAGTTAACACTGCGTTTTGGGACTCGTGGTTGGATATGTTTGGGAGATATCGCACGTTAGTCTCATCTGCACTCATCTCTATTGCTGTCTTTGCTGCTGTTTTGACCTTGTGTGGATGTTGTTGTATTCCCTGTCTACGATCTCTAATCACTAGAATGATCACCACTGCTATCTCACCAGCTGGAAGAGACAATGCTCAGATGTACCCCCTCTTAGGAGACAACCCTGACACAGATGATAAAGAAGGCTGCTGTCATGATGACTTCGATGACAGCGTGCACTTGCCCGACCTGTTCCCAGACCCAGGTGACTACGGTGAACCTGATGACGACGATGATGACCTCTAAGCCTCCCAAGTGTAAATGCATCCTTACCACTGTTGGATGATCCCGCAACTATACCGTAAGAATGCATGATAAACAGGGGGGAAATGTTGGATTTATGTATATATGGATATGTCAGTTATCATACATTCTTTTATTATACATTCTTTTATTCTACATTCTTTTATTATACATTCTTTTATTAATACTTTAGTAATAGAAATAAACTCATTGTATCTGTCAGAAGCCTGTTGCTGACTTCTTGATGACCTCTTGATAAAGTATGTTACAAATGAATGATTACATGAGTTGTTTTTATCTTTGCAGTTAGAGAGAAAGAGGAACTTAAGTGATGTCGCAAAGCGAGGTCAGAAGAGTTGATGTCCAAAACAACTGATCAAACAAATAAAGATATAATAACATATGAAATAAATAATAAGGAATGAAAATGTTTGTATATGATCATATGAATTGTTTTTGTGTAAAAGAGAGTTGTAATGGAAAGATTGAATATGATTCTAAGAGAAAGTATGCTGTATTGCAAATTGTGTTACAAGCTGTGTTGCCAAATGATGTTTCTACTGCACACATGTGGTTTCAACCACAGGAAAGAACAAAAGGTTAACCGACATGTGCTGGCTGAAGATAACACCTGAAGAATGGAGCCCAGGAGAGAAGTCCTGACCGCACCTTCCCCAAACCAGCAGCCTGAGGTCGCAGAAACCAGAAGTTGCAAGACTTGCTCAACTGTAGTTCTAAGACCTGTTTATGATTGCTCAACTGTTTATGCCACGTATGCTGACAACCGCACCTGTATGACATCACCTGTATGACCAGAGTTTAGTGCAGTTTGGAGATTGTTAGATGTCTCTGTGCTGCACTCCTCGCGAGCATTTACAATTGAATTCTACTCTCTGACTCTTATTTGACTGTTGTGTCTTTCTCTTTTACAGTTTTATGATGTTTAGGTGGTTTTAAACCTAACAGTTACAATTTGCCAAAGAACACATCAACTGGCCTAAAGAGAAATGGAGGAATATTTTGTGGACTGATGAGAGTAAAATTGTTCTTTTTGGGTCCAAGGGCTGCAGACAGTTTCTGAGATGACCCCCAAACTCTGAATTCAACCCACAGTTCACAGTGAAGACAGTGAAGCATGGTGGTGCAAGCATCATGATATGGGCATGTTTCTCCTACTATGGTGTTGGGCCTATATATCGCATACCAGGTATCATGGATCAGTTTGGATATGTCAGAATAGTTGAAGCGGTCATGTTGCCTTATGCTGAAGAGGAAATGCCCTTGAAATGGGTGTTTCAACAAGACAATGACCCCAAACACACTAGTAAAAGAGCAAAATCTTGGTTCCAAACCAACAAAATTAATGCCTCGCAGATGTGAAGAAATCATGAAAAACTGTGGTTATACAACTAAATACTAGTTTAGTGATTCACAGGATTGCTAAAAAAACAGTTTGAACATAATAGTTTTGAGTTTGTAGCGTCAACAACAGATGCTACTATTATTGTGAACACCCCCTTTTCTACTTTTTTTAGTAATAGCCCAGTTTCATAGCCTTAAGAGTGTGCATATCATGAATGCTTGATCTTGTTAGATTTATGAGAATCTACTGAATCTACTGGTACCTAGTTTCCCGTGTAACAATAAGAAATATACTCAAAACCTGGATTAATCTTTTTAGTCACATTGCACTACTATTATTCTGAACACTACTGTATGTGTGTGAATGCATGTGTTATGTGTTTCCTGCGTTTCTTGATTGAGTCCAGTGTATGTGTGTGTGTGTGTTGGGGCATTCCTCATTATGTCTCTCAGTCTTGTCTTCACATTCCCTGGCTGATGTGCAGTTGTCAAGCTTATGTCTGTCATCTTGGCACGGCGTCTGTCTGCCCCGCCATGTTCGTGTGGTCTGGTTCCCATCATGATGTGCACTCCTAGTATTGTGTCCCCCTTCATGTTTCAGTCCTTGCGTGTGTATGTGGTGGCGATCCCCTCGGTCTCTCTGTCAGGTGTGTGTGTGGAAATGTCATATTGTTGTGCCCACCCATTTTCCTGTGGCCCTGTGTTATTCATACTGTTTTGTTCATGTATATTCATAGATGGTTTTGTGCCCCCCATTCTGTCTCGGCCCCAGTTGTAGTTCCGCCTTTTCTTTGTGTATTATAATGATGCTACGTCTCGGGTTTTATCAGTCTTGGTCTTATAATCTTTGTTTCTACATTGTGTGTCTGTTCCACATTGTTTTTGCAGTCTGATGTACTTTATGTTTTGGTTTCATATTTCATGATCTGGAGTTATTTTCCTCACACCTCGGGTTATCCAATTTATTTTTATATCTCTGGTGTTCAGGTTATTCCCCTCGTGACTCGGCCTTTCCATTTGCTTTCATGTCACGCCTGTTGTTAATTAGTTCAGCTTGCTTTTAAGCAACACCCTTGTCATTGTTCATGGCTGGTCGATTACGTTGGTCATGTCTCTGTCACTGTCTTTGTCCGTCTACACCCTGTACTCCAGTTATGAAGTGTTTTTTTTCTCACAGTGCTTTTTGACTGTTGTTTTTTTGTTACTCCATTATTTTGGCTTTCACCTTGGCTGTCATTATTTTTGGATCGATTGTCACGTGGGAGTACCTCGATCGTCACTGATTGTCGGTTCATTGTCACCTTGGATAATTAAACGTGTTGGTTTTTTGCACCTAACCCCCTTGTGTCTGGTTGCCTGCATCCTGGGGTCCAATCCTAAATACTCAATGGTTCCAACCCTAACATAATCCATTATTCCTGAAGAAGCAGGTCATAATTTTTAAAGCCCACATCAAAACAAACCATTATAAGAGCCACTGCACACTTTCTAAAAATATGATTTAATAAACACATGAACCAAGTTTGATGTTAAGATGGTGGTAGTGGCGGTGTGGTCTACCTCTCCTTTTATCCAACTATGGGTTAGTCATGACATAGACCCTGTCTGCATCATGACTCGCAGAGTCCTGTTTAAAAAAACAAAAAAACTTTCTAATTTTAACAACCATTAGTCACAATAACTACCAACCACACAGTTTGAATACAGAACATTTTTGCAAACCCCCTTTTCCATCTCATAAGCTTGCACACACACACACACACACGCAGACATTTCATCAAAAAGAAATGAGGGAATCACATCTTCCATGGCATTTTCAATATGACAAACATTTGTACCATGACATTTAGATTAGGAGCTCAAGTTTGACAAACAAATGTTTAAAGTAAAATCAATAAAATTATTCTTCTACATCAAAGATTTGTTCATGTAGTTTGTCACTGCATTGTAATGAGACAAACTTTCACTTCAAGAAACAGCAGACAGATGACTTCTTCGTTATACAAAGAATGAAAATAATCTGGGAGTAAGCAGTCATAATGAACAACAGAGTGAGTTGTGAAATGGCTACAATTTGCATACTTGGCAATTTGATAAAGCATGAAGAAAACAGCAGTAAATCTTTGACTTGAACAGATCCAAAAAAGAAAGATCTGTAAAATGAACAATATTTACCATCTCAGCACTACTTGTCTGTTACTTACTCCGGCCATCTTAGATGATTGAAGACAACAGTGGGTGTGTCCTTGGTGGAAGTGGGGCAGAATGTCAATCAAATAAATAAAAATATAAACTTACATTTGTTTTCATCAATCTGTTGCTGAAATCACCAAAAATATCAGGGAACCCATATTGCTTAGCTTTAACTTTTCTAATTAAGCATAATCTGTGACAAAATTTTAATCTGTAAATGAAGAAAACTGAATTTGACATGGTGTGTCCTGATGTTGAACCTCACAGACAATTACTGTACACTCATTTCAACAATTACTTCCAGTTAAACTTCAAGGTTTACCTTCTTTGTTAAAAGTATGAGACAAACAAATGTATGTGACTCATGATTTTGCATCAAAGTGCCAAATAAATTGCATTGGTATGTGGATTTTTAATTTGGGACACATTGAATACATCAGCTGAGTCTTCCATGGTGGTTAAATCACACTGAAGACATTGCACTGACTAAAGCTGATGTTTGTGGTTGGGGCACTCGTGATATTTAACAGAGTTGGATCCCTTTAGTCATGGTAAATAGGACAGTGTTTGGTCAGTAGGACTGTGTTTGGTCAGACGAATCTGTCTACTCAATGCAGTCAATGACAGACAAGAGCAGTCTAACATAGCCACTTTAGTGGTGCAAATACAAAAGGTACAACTTCATTAATAATTGCTGATTCTATTTTAACATAGTAGCAACTACAGTTCACACCTTAACTTCCTGGGTCATGTTTTGGCTATGGTCCTATCGAATACTATTCTCAGTTGTTTGTTGATTTCCCCTCAATGCTGTTATTTTCCTGATATGGTATTGTTTTAGTTGTGTTCTTATTGTGACACCTCTCCTGCATTAGTTTGACTGCTGTTGTGGCTAAAATTGTACTTCCAGTCATGTTTTCCTGGTATTGTCCAGTGTATTGTCGCTCTGAGTTATTTCTAATCATTTTCATCCATGTCATATTGTGGTGTTTATGCCTTGTGCTCTTCTATTGGCTATCTCTATTGGTTTTGAAATCCACTTTGGTGGCTTCCACTTTTGTGCATCCATGCACTCAGAATTTCATTTATTCCTATTCTTTAAAAGTGGTGTGAGAACATTTCATGCTGCCAGATTGTAGCTTTGGGTTCTGTGCCAGTCTCAAACTATCTTTTACAGTGTTCCATGTTAGGGTTTATTGACTCTGTGATTTCTAGTTATTTGCCATGATCTCAAGCTATTGTTTTGGCCTTCTGTCTTTGCCACTGGTCTTCTGATGTAATTCCAGTGTTTTTGGACTCCACCTTGTCAAGCTTTGCTGCGATTCCATGTTTTGGCTGTTCAGTACACTCTATTATATTAATTTTTGGTTTTGGTTCTCATTCTGTGTTCTGGACAATTCAGCTGTTTAATTATGTGCAAGACTATTGCCAGTGGGCTTCTTGGCTTCTGAACTCTATCAGTGTTTTGGTTTTCTCTGCAGTTATAGGGCTAATACACAGGGCACCATTCTACTACATTCACCCACTTTCTAAAAATGTACAAAAACGGGATGAAATGGCTTAATTCCCTCCATACTAGCAGCTAGAGGCTTTCCTTCTCTACCCATATGCCCTTGGCCAGACATGATTGAGCTGTTCAACTTTAAACAAAAACCAAAACAAATGTTCATCAGTGCTGCTTCAGCTTCAAATTTTTTACCCAGATGGAGCACGATTAAAGTTTCAGGAATCAAACAAGCATCACTACGAATACCCCTTTAAAGAAGTTGATTGAAGTCGTTAAGTCTACAAATACCTGGAAGTTAGTGTGTACTATCAATGATTTTGAGAATCAATATCAAATGCTTGAACATTTCAAGCATTTGAGACTGATTTTAAATCTGGTGCAGATGATGGCCATAACTACAAGATCAAGTTTCACTTTATTTATATTTAAAAGGAAATTTAGTGTGTAGTGTCCAGACACATGTACAACAAAGCACCAGCAGTGCACAGGTGTGGAGATCATCTGACTGACGAGATATAATAACATGTTAGTATGGTGAATGATAATGTGTAGAATTGTGGAAATTCATTTGTTGCTGAAAAAAAAGCTGTTTAAATTCATGGCTGCAGTGCATGTGATTAATATATACATTTTACATGACTGCATCACAGTGGAAATGTGTATCTACGTACTCACAGTCTGATGGAACAATTCAAGAACTGTCATGCCTATCCAAGAAATAAAAATGGGAAATTCTCCTTATTCCTCCGCAGTTAACCAAATATTGCAGTACAAATATAACTAAGACAAAACCAAAGACAAATAAGGATGTAAACACTCATACATGGTCATCAATTCAAATGTGATTAAAAGCCGTCGAATCGCAAAATCAGCTTGGCTGGCCATTGTTAAAAGATTAAAAAATGCATGACTGCATTCTGTGTTTGTACAGCTTACAGTTTAAATCTGGCAAGCTTGACCATCATTAATGTATTTTCCTTTTGGATGTTAATTTCTCACCCAACAATGAGTTCAAATGATTTCGTGTCACTGCATCATTGATGAAGGATTTGTCTTGAAGACCGCTGTCTGAGATGTAAATAGATTTTGACCTTGTATCCATTTTGTTTTCATCAGCTAATGTAGGAGTCTTGAAATAAATTAAATGCTAATATTTAAACTGGGGAGGGTGAGTGAAAGCTGTCTGTTTGTCTTTTTAGAGAATAGATGTATGCAAATTGTTGGAATTTGTATAATGACCATTCTTTCTTCTTCACACAGTTTATAGGCAGTTTGAAGACACCTGTGATCAAAATCAAATCAAATCAATTTTATTTATATAGCGCCAAATCACAACAAACAGTTGCCCCAAGGCGCTTTATATTGTAAGGCAAAGCCATACAATAATTACGGAAAAACCCCAACGGTCAAAATGACCCCCTGTGAGCAAGCACTTGGCAACAGTGGGAAGGAAAAACTCCCTTTTAACAGGAAGAAACCTCCAGCAGAACCAGGCTCAGGGAGGGGCAGTCTTCTGCTGGGACTGGTTGGGGCTGAGGGAGAGAACCAGGAAAAAGACATGCTGTGGAGGGGAGCAGAGATCAATCACTAATGATTAAATGCAGAGTGGTGCATACAGAGCAAAAAGAGAAAGAAACACTCAATGCATTATGGGAACCCCCCAGCAGTCTAAGTCTATAGCAGCATAACTAAGGGATGGTTCAGGGTCACCTGATCCAGCCCTAACTATAAGCTTTAGCAAAAAGGAAAGTTTTAAGCCTAATCTTAAAAGTAGAGAGGGTGTCTGTCTCCCTGATCCAAATTGGGAGCTGGTTCCACAGGAGAGGAGCCTGAAAGCTGAAGGCTCTGCCTCCCATTCTACTCTTACAAACCCTAGGAACTACAAGTAAGCCTGCAGTCTGAGAGCGAAGCACTCTATTGGGGTGATATGGTACTATGAGGTCCCAAAGATAAGAAGGGACCTGACTATTCAAAACCTTATAAGTAAGAAGAATAATTTTAAATTCTATTCTAGAATTAACAGGAAGCCAATGAAGAGAGGCCAATATGGGTGAGATATGCTCTCTCCTTCTAGTCCCCGTCAGTACTCTAGCTGCAGCATTTTGAATTAACTGAAGGCTTTTCAGGGAACTTTTAGGACAACCTGATAATAATGAATTACAATAGTCCAGCCTAGAGGAAATAAATGCATGAATTAGTTTTTCAGCATCACTCTGAGACAAGACCTTTCTAATTTTAGAGATATTGCATAAATGCAAATAAGCAGTCTTACATATGTGTTTAATATGCACTTTGAATGACATATCCTGATCAAAAATGACTCCAAGATTTCTCACAGTATTACTAGAGGTCAGGGTAATGCCATCCAGAGTAAGGATCTGGTTAGACACCATGTTTCTAAGATTTGTGGGGCCAAGTACAATAACTTCAGTTTTATCTGAGTTTAAAAGCAGGAAATTAGAGGTCATCCATGTCCTTATGTCTGTAAGACAATCCTGCAGTTTAGCTAATTGGTGTGTGTCCTCTGGCTTCATGGATAGATAAAGCTGGGTATCATCTGCGTAACAATGAAAATTTAAGCAATGCCGTCTAATAATACTGCCTAAGGGAAGCATGTATAAAGTGAATAAAATTGGTCCTAGCACAGAACCTTGTGGAACTCCATAATTAACCTTAGTCTGTGAAGAAGATTCCCCATTTACATGAACAAATTGTAATCTATTAGATAAATATGATTCAAACCACCGCAGCGCAGTGCCTTTAATACCTATGGCATGCTCTAATCTCTGTAATAAAATTTTTTGGTCAACAGTATCAAAAGCAGCACTGAGGTCTAACAGAACAAGCACAGAGATGAGTCCACTGTCTGAGGCCATAAGAAGATCATTTGTAACCTTCACTAATGCTGTTTCTGTACTATGATGAATTCTAAAACCTGACTGAAACTCTTCGAATAGACCATTCCTCTGCAGATGATCAGTTAGCTGTTTAACAACTACCCTTTCAAGAATTTTTGAGAGAAAAGGAAGGTTGGAGATTGGCCTATAATTAGCTAAGATAGCTGGGTCAAGTGGTGGCTTTTTAAGTAATGGTTTAATTACTGCCACCTTAAAAGCCTGTGGTACATAGCCAACTAATAAAGATAGATTGATCATATTTAAGATCGAAGCATTAAATAATGGTAGGGCTTCCTTGAGCAGCCTGGTAGGAATGGGGTCTAATAGACATGTTGATGGTTTGGATGAAGTAACTAATGAAAATAACTCAGACAGAACAATCTGAGAGAAAGAGTCTAACCAAATACCGGCATCACTGAAAGCAGCCAAAGATAACGATACATCTTTGGGATGGTTATGAGTAATTTTTTCTCTAATAGTTAAAATTTTATTAGCAAAGAAAGTCATGAAGTCATTACTAGTTAAAGTTAAAGGAGTACTCGGCTCAATAGAGCTCTGACTCTTTGTCAGCCTGGCTACAGTGCTGAAAAGAAACCTGGGATTGTTCTTATTTTCTTCAATTAGTGATGAGTAGTAAGATGTCCTAGCTTTACAGAGGGCTTTTTTATAGAGCAACAGACTCTTTTTCCAGGCTAAGTGAAGATCTTCTAAATTAGTGAGACGCCATTTCCTCTCCATCTTACGGGTTATCTGCTTTAAGCTGCGAGTTTGTGAGTTATACCACGGAGTCAGGCACTTCTGATTTAAAGCTCTCTTTTTCAGAGGAGCTACAGCATCCAAAGTTGTCTTCAATGAGGATGTAAAACTGATGAAACTTATTCCCCACTGCTGGGTAGTCCATCAGAGTAAATGTAAATGTTATTAAGAAATGATCAGACAGAAGGGAGTTTTCAGGGAATACTGTTAAGTCTTCAATTTCCATACCATAAGTCAGAACAAGATCTAAGATATGACTGAAGTGGTGGGTGGACTCATTTACATTTTGAGCAAAGCCAATTGAGTCTAATAATAGATTAAATGCAGTGCTGAGGCTGTCATTCTCAGCATCTGTGTGGATGTTAAAATCGCCCACTATAATTATCTTATCTGAGCTAAGCACTAAGTCAGACAAAAGTTCTGAAAATTCACAGAGAAACTCACAGTAACGACCAGGAGGATGATAGATAACAACAAATAAAACTGTTTTTTGGGACTTCCAATTTGGATGGACAAGACTAAGAGTCAAGCTTTCAAATGAATTAAAGCTCTGTCTGGGTTTTTGATTAATTAATAAGCTGGAATGGAAGATTGCTGCTAATCCTCCGCCTCGGCCCGTGCTACGAGCGTTCTGGCAGTTAGTGTGACTCGGGGGTGTTGACTCATTTAAACTAACATAATCATCCTGCTGTAACCAGGTTTCTGTAAGGCAGAATACATCAATATGTTGATCAATTATTATATCATTTACTAACAGGGACTTAGAAGAGAGAGACCTAATGTTTAATAGACCACATTTAACTGTTTTAGTCTGTGGTGCAGTTGAAGGTGCTATATTATTTTTTCTTTTTGAATTTTTATGCTTAAATAGATTTTTGCTGGTTATTGGTAGTCTGGGAGCAGGCACCGTCTCTACGGGGATGGGGTAATGAGGGGATGGCAGGGGGAGAGAAGCTGCAGAGAGGTGTGTAAGACTACAACTCTGCTTCCTGGTCCCAACCCTGGATAGTCACGGTTTGGAGGATTTAAGAAAATTGGCCAGATTTCTAGAAATGAGAGCTGCTCCATCCAAAGTGGGATGGATGCCGTCTCTCCTAACAAGACCAGGTTTTCCCCAGAAGCTTTGCCAATTATCTATGAAGCCCACCTCATTTTTTGGACACCACTCAGACAGCCAGCAATTCAAGGAGAACATGCGGCAAAACATGTCACTCCCGGTCCAATTGGGGAGGGGCCCAGAGAAAACTACAGAGTCCGACATTGTTTTTGCAAAGTTACACACCGATTCAATGTTAATTTTAGTGACCTCCGATTGGCGTAACCGGGTGTCATTACTGCCGACGTGAATTACAATCTTACCAAATTTACGCTTAGCCTTAGCCAGCAGTTTCAAATTTCCTTCAATGTCGCCTGCTCTGGCCCCCGGAAGACAATTGACTATGGTTCACATTTCTCAAAACAGAGTCGCCAATAACCAGAGTTTGATCCTCGGCGGGTGTGTCGCCGAGTGGGGAAAAACGGTTAGAAATGTGAACGGGTTGGCGGTGTACACGGATCTTCTGTTTAGGGCTACGCTTCCTCCTCACATTCACCCAGTCGGCCTGCTTTCCCGGCTGCTCGGGATCTGCCAGAGGGAAACTAACGGCGGCTAAACTACCTTGGTCCGCACCGACTACAGGGGCCTGGCTAGCTGTAGAATTTTCCACGGTGCGGAGCCGAGTCTCCAATTCGCCCAGCCTGGCCTCCAAAGCTACGAATAAGCTACACTTATTACAAGTACCATTACTGCTAAAGGAGGCTGAGGAATAACTAAACATTTCACACCCAGAGCAGAAAAGTGCGGGAGAGACAGGAGAAGCCGCCATGCTAAACCGGCTAAGAGCTAGTAGCTGCGCTAAGCTTGCGGATTCCTAAAAACACGCAAAGTGAATAACGTGTAAATAATTTAGAGGTGATTCAGCAGAGGGAGTGCTTTAGTTAAGGCACGTGAAGATAACACTGTGAAACAAATCGTTATCTAGGTAACTAGATCAATCTAACTGCGCAGATTAAACAGCTAACAGATACAGCAAAACACAGCAGTGCTCCGGAACAGGAAGTGATACAATACCGCAGTGAGAGCCAACCACCAGTAGAGGCAAGCAAGAGCTGTGATGCTAATTACAATGATATATATATATATATATATATATGAGGTCTATTAGAAAAATAGCCGACATTATTTTTTTCAAAAACAATATGGATTTGAATCGTGTGATTACATCAGACATGCTTGAACCCTCGTGGGCATGCGAGAGTTTTTTCACGCCTGTCGGTTACGTCATTCGCCTGTGGGCAGTCTTTGAGTGAGGAGTCGCCCACCCTCTCGTCGTTTTTTCATTGTTTAGGAATGGCTCAGAGACTGCTGCTTTGTTTGATCAAAATTTTTTCAAAACTGTAAGGCACAACTGAGTGGACACCATTCGATAAATTCAGCTGGTTTTCTGTAAAAATTTTAACGGCTGATGAGAGATTTTGGTCTGGTAGTGTCGCCGTAAGGACAGCCCACGGTGCCTGACAGCAATCTGAGCTTCGAGGCGGCAGCGTCTCGCCGTTTCAAGTTGAAAACTTCCACATTTCAGGCTCTGTTGACCCAGGAAGTCGTCAGAGAACAGAGAACTTTCAGAAGAAGTCGGCATGAGGAGTTTATTCGGACAGTCCATTGTTAACGGACATTTTGTAATGAAAGAACGTGCGGGCAGAGTCGCATGTCGGGCCGGACCCGACTGCGGGGGGTCGCGACAGGAAAAACACCTCCGTTGGAAACCTTAACGGGCAAGTTGGAACATGCCCAAGCTGTTAAACAATTTCTCAGTTACTCACTTGTTGAAAGCCATCAAAAGCCGCCTGAATTTTACAAATGGTTTTCAACACGGAGGTGTTTTTCCTGTCACGGCGCACACAGATTCGCTGAGTCGTTTCCACACGTCTTTCATTAAAAAATGTCCTTAAACAGTGGAATGTCCGCATAAAGTCCTCATGCCGGCCTCTTCTGAATCTTGTCTGTTCTCTCACGTCCTGGGTGAATTAAGCCTTAAATTAGGATGTTTTCAGGTTGAAACAGGCCGACGACGGCGCCTGGAAGCGCTGCACGAAGTCCTGCTCTGTGGGAAGTCCTTACACCGACAGAAACACCCCATAATCTCTCATCAGCCGTTAAACTTTTCACCGAAAACCATCTTAATTTCTCGAATAGTGTCCACTCGGATATTCCTCACAGGTCCAGAAAAAATGTTGAGAAAGCAACGCGCGTCGTCTCGAGCAGCGTGTGAAACAAAGGAATTCAGCTGAGAGGGCGGGACCACATCTCACTCAAGGCCTGCTCACAGGGAAATGACGTCACCGACACACGTGAAAAAACTCACGCATGCGCACGAGGGTTCAAGCATGATTGGTGTAATCGCACGTCATTCAAATCCATATAGTTAAAAAAAAATAAAAGGGTCGGTTTATTATCTATTTTATTATCTATCTATCTATTATCTATTTTATTATTATTGTCTATTTTATATCTTTTTTTTTTTTACAAGGATGACTCAACAAAAATATAAATGCAACACTTTTGGTTTTGCTCCCATTTTGTATGAGATAAACTCAAAGATCTAAAACTTTTTCCACATACACAATATCACCATTTCCCTCAAATATTGTTCACAAACCAGTCTAAATCTGTGATAGTGAGCACTTCTCCTTTGCTGAGATAATCCATCCCACCTCACAGGTGTGCCATACCAAGATGCTGATTAGACACCATGATTAGTGCACAGGTGTGCCTTAGACTGTCCACAATAAAAGGCCACTCTGAAAGGTGCAGTTTTATCACACAGCACAATGCCACAGATGTCGCAAGATTTGAGGGAGCGTGCAGTTGGCATGCTGACAGCAGGAATGTCAACCAGAGCTGTTGCTCGTGTATTGAATGTTCATGTCTCTACCATAAGCCGTCTCCAAAGTCGTTTCAGAGAATTTGGCAGTACATCCAACCAGCCTCACAACCACAGACCACGTGTAACCACACCAGCCCAGGACCTCCACATCCAGCATGTTCATCTCCAAGATCATGTGAGACCAGCCACTCGGACAGCTGCTGAAACAATCGGTTTGCATAACCAAAGAATTTCTGCACAAACTGTCAGAAACCGTCTCAGGGAAGCTCATCTGCATGCTCGTCGTCCTCATCGGGGTCTCGACCTGACTCCAGTTCGTCGTCGTAACCGACTTGAGTGGGCAAATGCTCACATTCGCTGGCGTTTGGCACGTTGGAGAGGTGTTCTCTTCACGGATGATGCGAAGGAGATGTGTTGCACTGCATGAGGCAAATGGTGGTCACACCAGATACTGACTGGTATCCCCCCCAATAAAACAAAACTGCACCTTTCAGAGTGGCCTTTTATTGTGGACAGTCTAAGGCACACCTGTGCACTAATCATGGTGTCTAATCAGCATCTTGGTATGGCACACCTTTGAGGTGGGATGGATTATCTCAGCAAAGGAGAAGTGCTCACTATCACAGATTTAGACTGGTTTGTGAACAATATTTGAGGGAAATGGTGATATTGTGTATGTGGAAAAAGTTTTAGATCTTTGAGTTCATCTCATACAAAATGGGAGCAAAACCAAAAGTGTTGCATTTATATTTTTGTTGAGTATAAGAGCGCCTTCACACATACTGAAAAGTGTGGACGAAGTGCACAATTAGTGCGCATGACGCAGGAATCGTGTTCAAACCGCTCAACACAGCAAGGCCTGGTATATCTCCAGGTGTCAAAGGGAGACTCTCCGAGCCAACACAGGATCGCTCGGTGTCATAAATCCCCACCCTTTCCAGGATTTAAGATTCTCTAAAGTGCATTCCTCACAAGAGTGTGAATCCCTTATCAAGATCCCAAACCACATATGCCAGCTCCTCTCTCATAAAAAAACAGACCACAGAAAGACATATCTGCCCCCAAAAGTCCTAGAAATATGTCTTTACAACCAGATTCACATAAAAAGATCTTACTGAAGAACTGCAATCAACTTGTTGATCACAGTCCAGTTTTTCTGGTCAAATCATCAAAAGGAGAGGTCTGTATTTTTTATCATAGGTACACTTCAACTGTGAGAGACAGAATCTAAAATCCAGAAAATCACATTGTATGATTTTTAAATAATTAATTTGCATTTTATTGCATGAAATAAGTATTTGATCCCCTAGAAAAACAGATCTTAATATTTGGTACAGAAACCTTTGTTTGCAATTACAGAGGTTAGATGTTTCCTGTAGTTCTTGACCAGGTTTGTACACACTGCAACAGGGATTTTGGTCCACTCCTCCATACAGATCTTCTCCAGATCTTTCAGTTTTGGAGTTTCAGCTCCCTCCAAAGATTTTCTGTTGAGTTCAGGTCTGGAGACTGGCTAGGCCACTCCAGGACCTTGAAATGCTTCTTACGGAGCCACTTCTTATTTGCCCTGGCTGTGTGTTTGGGGTTATTGTCATGCTGGAAGACCCAGCCACGACCCATCTTCAATGCTCTTCCTGAGTGAAGGAAGTTGTTTGCCAAAATCTCACAATACATGACCCCATCCATGCTCCCTTCAATAAGGTGCAGTCGCCCTGTCCCCGTTGCAGAAGAGCACCCCCAGAGTGTGATGTTTCCACCCCCATGCTTCACGGTTGGGACAGTTTTCTTGGGGTTGTTCGTATCCTCTAAACGGCAAGTGGAGTTGATTGCAAAAAGCTCTATTTTGGTCTCATCTGACCACATGACGTTCTGTTTTGATTTTGTTTCTCATGGTCTGAGACTTCTTCAGGTGCCTTTTGGAAAAATCCAGGCAGGCTGCCATGTGGTTTTACTAAGGAGTAGGTTCCGTCTGGCCACTCTACCATACAGGCCTGATTGGTGGATTGCTGCTGAGATAGTTGTCCATCTGGAGGAATGCTGGAGCTCTGACAGAGTGACCATTGGGTTCTTGGTCTCCTCCCTGACTAAGGCCCTTGTCAGTTTAGATGGGCGGCCAGCTCTCGGAAGAGTCCTGGTGGATCTGAACTTCTTCCTTTTGTGGATCATGGAGGCCACTGTGCTCATTGGGACCTTCAAAGCAGCAGGTTCTCTCCCCTTCCACAGATTTGTGCCTTGAGACAATCCTGTCTCAAAAGTCTACAGACAATCCCTTTGACTTCATGCTTGGTTTGTGCTCTGACATGCATTGTCAACTGTGGGACCTTATATGTAGACAGATATATGCCTTCCTTAAATCATGCCCAATAAAATGAATTTATCCCAGGTGGACTCCAGTTAAGCTGTAGAAACTTCTGACAGATGATCAGTGGAAAAAGGATGCACCTGAGCAAAATTTTGAGCTTCACAGCAATGGCTTTAACTACTTATGCACATCTGATTTCATAGTTTTATAATTTTAATAATTTTCAAAAAATCTCGTAAAACCTTTTTTTTTTTTCACATTGTCAGTATGGGGTATAGTGTGTCAAATTTTCAGGAAAAAATGAATTTCATCCATTTCAGAATAAGGCTGTAACATAGAAAAATATGGAAATACTTCAGTGCTGTGAATACTTTCTGGATGCGCTGTATATAACGTGTAAACCATAATTAATGTATGATTTAACTAATTGAGTAGTACAGCAAAAAGCTAAGATTACTGTAAGTTTTCTAACTTATTTTTTCATACTAATATAATTAGATATATTTGAAATTATAATTCTTACAACTACTCAAATACATTTCATCTTATCTATGATAAACTGTCACGCTTGATTGTCAAATGAAACATGCCACGTTAAAAATAGCTTGTGTTCCGAGAGTGCTCCATGAGTTCAACAACATGTAGGAAGTCTTTAGCTGGAATTGGGATGAGAGAATGCCTTGCTGATGAAGCTATTTTAATTCAGCTCTGTTTTGTCAATGAAAGCAACTGGCACAAATTACAAAATGAGGGTAACAGTGAACCTCAGACATGATGTGATGCATCCCACCAGGCATTTTTTTTTTTTTTTTTTTGGCTAGAGGAACAATGCAGACAAGCAGATGTGATTGTGTTCAGTGTCAACATGATGTGACTGCAGCCTTGCTGATGTTTGAGGCAACAGATGGGCCGTGCTTCCATGGGAAATCAATTGTGTAGGTGTCAGCGCAGATGACTGAGATGACCCTTGTGAGGTCGACACAAGCATAGAGTATATGTGTATGTGCTTGTTTCTCTCTGGCTCTTTTGCATTTGTGTGTATGTGTATGGTTGTGCATGGATTACCTACATCTGCAATAACTGTGCACATGATCAATATCAAGTCAAGTCAACTTTGTCAATTCTGCAAAGCATACACAGAAATATTAAGAAATGCAATTTCATTGATCTCAGTGTCCTGGACTGCACAAAGTAAAAAAAATTAAAGTGGTCTTTCATACCTACCAACATCTGAATGTAACAATGCGGGACACCCACTTGTGGCTGCAAGTGCCAACGGCGCAATGCATAACTAGGGGGGTCTGACCCACACAAATGCGGGATTAATGGCCATCCCACAAACACTCATGTGGGACGCAGGGTAAATACTGCTCAATGCGGGACAGTTGGCAGCTCTGTTTTTTTTTTTTCTTTTTTTTCATAAGTGCAAGAGCTATCAACAAAGTAAGAATATAAAATATAAATATAGTAGACAATAGAATGTGGTCAGTGAGATACCTGGTGTAGCAGTGTGGCTTGTTCTGATGACATCTTACTGAATTAGTACAGATTCAGCTACAATTTGGTGTTAGTTGTGCATCTCTAGCTTCATTTGTCACCTCACACTGACACATTTTCTATTTTCCCTATATTTTTGCAAATTCTGGATTACCAGATCCAGAATCCGGATCCGATCATCACCAAACTTTGTTGTTTGATAGAACATTTGACTATGTTACACCCTAATTTTTTTCAAGCCTTTCTGCCTTGTTTTTGTGGAGTTAGAAACTAGAATGTCAAAATTCCCCCTATCCCGCAATGGTGAAGAATCCTTTAAAAAATTCCTGGATCCGGATCGTGATCCGGATCACCACTAAAATTTAATCACTTGTTCCTCTTGTCATTTCCAATCACTCCACAAAATTGCAGCAAAATCTGTTCAAAACTTTTTGAGTTATCCTGCTGACAAACAGACAGACAAACAAACAAACGCGACCGAAAACATAACCTCCTTGGCGGAGGTCATAAAATGCTAATTTATATGGGGATGTCTTTATGCATAAAAATATGGCATAACTGCTGCAAATATATATGCAGTTTTGCAGATATGGCTACTGATTCAATGTGCCCCTTGGTTGACTGTACCCCAGTTTCCCTTACTGTTATGACGTACAGTCATAGGAATGTACCACAATGCAGCAGCTGAGGTAAAGCTACAGTGGATAGGATTTAGGAGTGTTTGTAGCATGGTGTAACCAGTTATTGTAATCAGGACTTCTACTGGGTTAGCCAGTATTAGCGGCATCAGTTGATAAACACCACCTTACGCAGTAAATATTCAGCAATTTTCCATAGACAGTGGTAGGATAGTACTGTGTGCAGGATTTATTAAACTGGACATACAACAGACAGAAGTGCCAAAAGCATTAAAAAAAAATACAGCTTTCAGTGTCATTGCTGCTCAGAGGAGCCATGATGGATTGTGAATTTGGAGTACGTGGGGTTTGTATGACTTGTCGAGAACAAATTATGACTTCAGTGGCTGTTCCTGGGAGTGCATAACTGAGAAATTTCGACCTCTGAGTACAAATGGAATGCACCAATACTTACTGTATGCACTGCATTTCACATTTTGCAGTGCGTCCCCTTAGAGTGCACCTGGAAGAATCAGTGGTTGTACTGGTTGCTAGTGCAGTTTTGTTTAGTGCACCCCCAGTTTTGTGAAATGGAAAATCATAGATCTTGCTTATCACAAGAGAAAGCAAGGAAGCATGAAAAGCAAAAATATGAAAGAAAAATTGATGAGCATCATGACCAGAGATGGCATAATGCAATCTGCAACCTCACCACTAGCGGTCACTAAATCCTACACACTGTAGCTTTAAGTTATGGTATGTAATGTAGTTTTGGTCCTGTATACGAGGTCTGTGAGAAAAGTATCGGACCTTTTTATTTTTTTCAAAAACTATATGGATTTGAATCACGTGTGATTGCATCAGCCAAGCTTGAACCTTCGTGCGCATGCGTTTTTTCACGCCTGTTGGTTGCGTCATTTGCCTGTGAGCAGGCTTTGTGTGAGCAGTGGTCCACCCCTCTCGTCGGATTTTTATTGCGAATAATTGTCTGAACGATTTGGAGCTTTGCTGCATCAATTTTTTTCCAGAAATTGTGAGAGACCTCCAGGTGGACACCGTTCGGAAAATTAATATGGCTTTCGGGGATGATTTTATGGGGATTATACAGATTAAGGAGTGTTACTGCCGCTTTAAGGATGGCCCACAACTGCTGAGAGCGCGGCGCGCTCCCAGCCCCCATCGACAGGCTGACACCCCGCTGAAACAACCAGATCATTTCCAACGTGAAGTATTTGTTGATCCGGGACCTCGTCTGACTTTCACAAAAAGGCAGGAGATGTGGACATCAGCACTTTTTCGGCACATTCCACTGTTACAGGAGTTTTTTTCATGGAAAGAAAAGCGGAGGGACGCGCCACAGAGCCATTCATTACGCGGGACAAAACCACCTCGGTGTTGGTCTCACAGGACGGCTTTCAGGTGGATTTCAGATGGATTCCGGTTGCTTTTCAGTCGTGTGATTATCCGATTGTGATTGTGCATGAGCTGGACATGCCCCAACATGTCCTGGAAGGCTTCATCACGGCGTTGCTTTGCGCCATGCGGCACCACCGCGACGCGCGGAATTCCTCCGCTCCTCTAAAACTCCTGTAACAGTGGAATGTGCCGTTTATTTCCAAACTGGACGCTGTGTTTTATCTGGGACGTCCTCTGACTAGCACAGGAATTGCGGAAGACGTGGACATCAGCACTTTTTTGGCACATTGAGACAGACGTGCGGAGGAATTCCACGCGTCGCGGTGGAGCCACATGGCACAAAGCAACGCCGTGATGAAGCCTCACAGGACATGTTCTGGCATGTCCAGGCTCATCCACAATTTCTCGGTTAGTCACACGACTGAAAACCCACCAATAATCTCAAAGCCGTCCTGTGAGGCCAACACGGAGGTGGTTTTGTGCCGCGCCATGAGCGGCACAAAACCAACAAAGGATCAACAAAGCCTTCACATTGGAAATGATCTGGTTGTTTCAGCAGGGTTTGAGCCTGTCGATCACAATGTATGATTTTTTAATAATTTATTTGTATGTTACTGCTGCAAATAAGTATTTGAACACCTGTGAAAATCAATGTTAATATTTGGTACATTAGCCTTTGTTTGCAATTACAGAGGTCAAACGTTTCCTGGAGTTTTTCACCAGGTTTGCACACACTGTACCAGGGATTTTCTCTACTTTTAAGATTAGGCTTAAAACTTTCCTTTTTGCTAAAGCTTATAGTTAGGGCTGGATCGGGTGACCCTGAACCATCCCTTAGTTATGCTGCTATAGACTTAGACTGCTGGGGGGTTCCCATAATGCATTGAGTGTTTCTTTCTCTTTTTGCTCTGTATGCACCACTCTGCATTTAATCATTAGTGATTGATCTCTGCTCCCCTCCACAGCATGTCTTTTTCCCGGTTCTCTCCCTCAGCCCCAACCAGTCCCAGCAGAAGACTGCCCCTCCCTGAGCCTGGTTCTGCTGGAGGTTTCTTCCTGTTAAAAGGGAGTTTTTCCTTCCCACTGTTGCCAAGTGCTTGCTCACAGGGGGTCGTTTTGACCGTTGGGGTTTTTTCGTAATTATTGTATGGCTTTGCCTTACAATATAAAGCGCCTTGGGGCAACTGTTTGTTGTGATTTGGCGCTATATAAATAAAATTGATTTGATTTGATTTGATTTTGGTCCACTCCTCCATACAGATCTTCTCTAGATCTTTCAGGTTTGGAGTTTCAACTATCTCCAAGGATTTTCTATTGAGTTCAGGTCTGGAGAATTGACAGGCCACTCCAGGACCTTGAAATGCTTCTTACGGAGCCCCTCCTTAGTTGCCCTGGCTGTGTGTTTGGGGTCATTGTCATGCTGGAAGACCCAGCCATGACCCATCTTCAATGTTCTTACTGAGGGAAGGAGGTTGTTTGCTAAAATTTCACAATACATGACCCCATCCATCCTCTCTTCAATACGGTGCAGTCGTCCTGTCTCCTTTGCAGAAGAGCACCCCCAGAGTATGATGTTTCCAACCCCATGCTTCACGATTGGGATGGTTTTCTTGGGGTTGTTCTCATCCTCTAAACATGGTAAGTGGAGTTGATTCCAAAAAGCTCTATTCTGGTCTCATCTGACCACATGACCTTCTCCCATACCTCCTCTGGATTATTCATATGGTCACTGGTGAACTTCAAACGGGCCTGGACATGTGCTGGCTTGAGCAGGGGGACCTTGCTGCCCTGCAGGATTTAAAACCATGAGAGCATCATGTGTTACTAATGTAATCTTTGTGACTGTGGTCCCAGCTCTCTTCAGGTCATTGACCAGGTCCTCCTGTGTAGTTCTGAGCTTTCTCAGAATCATCCTTACCCCACAAAGTGAGATCTTGCATGGAATCCCAGACCGAGGGAGATTGACACTCATCTTGTGTTTCTTCCACTTTTTAATAAATAATCATAACAGTTGTTGTCTTCTCACCAAGCTGCTTGCCTGTTGTCCTGTAGTCCATCCCAGCCTTGTGCAGGTCTACAGTTTTGTCCCTGGTGTCCTTAGACAGCTCTTTGGTCTTGGCTATGGTGGACAGGTTGGAGTGTGATTGATTGAGTGTGTGAACAGGTGTCTTTTATACAGGTAACAAGTTCAAACAGGTGCAATTAATACAGGTAAAGAGTGCAGAATGAGGGCTTCTTAAAGAAAAATGAACAGGTCTGTGAGAGCCAGAATTCTTGCTGGCTGGTAGGAGATCAAATACTTATTTGCAGCAGTAACATACAAAAAAATTATTAAAAAAATCATACATTGTGATTTCCGGATTTTTTTTTTTTTTTATGTCTCTCACAGTGGACATGCACTGAAGATGAAAATTTCAGACCCCTCCATAATTTCTAAGTGGGAGAACTTGCAAAACTGCAGGGTATTCAAATATTTATGTTCCTCACTGTGTGTATATATATATATATATATATATATATATATATATATATATATATATATATATATATATATATATATATATATATATATATATATATATATATATATATTATTTTTTTATTTTTTTTATTTTCACACCAGTGGCTAAATTTTGTATGTTGGTGAGCAAGTTCATCTGCAAATCTTCAATCACAACAGTGCTCCAACCTGTGATAGCCTTATTGATATTGTTTTTTTTTTTTTGTTTTTTTTTGCTGCTCTTGAGAACAACATATTATATAATTGAAAACAAATGTTAAGCATTTTGTCATGCTTCCTTACAGCTCAAAGAACAAAAACATTGTTCATTTTTCTACATAAAACACAAGGATACACATTATTTGGATACCACTTTAGACAAAATAGACAAAAGCAGAAATAAAGTCATGTCTAGTGAAGAAAGGAAATATTTTTTTCTTAGTTTCTGGTCAGCCAAACTGCAGTGAAATCAACATTGAATCTTAGCCTGGACACCATGAGTGAGGAGGTGCTCAATCAGTCTGCAGGTTTTCATCCCAAACAGTCACTGCAGGAGGTGAATGGTCCATGTTTAAAAAAAGCCCTCTGTTGACGGATGCTGTTGAAAGATTTCTTCACACAGGCATCAGCTTTAAACAGTCACTGCAGGATCAGGATCTCATTTTCCATTATTGCTTACATTTCTGCAAAACAGCTCTGCTGGTAGTTCATTAGAAACTGTATTTAGAACTTCCAAACTCATTATAAGCTTGGTTAAAAGACCTTGAAACAAAGTTTGTTGTACTTTGATGTTACCTTGTAATATCTATCACATATTTTGACTTTGTAAGATATTTGATTCTTATGAGATATAATCATTGTACATGTTCATGCACTTACAGATACTGTGCTGACTGTGGCCCTCAGTGTTTTGACACATTTGTTTTGAAAAAGTTGTTAATGTAATGTTGCGTGGGTGTGTTGCATAGTATGTCCTCCTATACCCTTGCTAGAGCTGGATCAGTGCTGCTTCTGAACACGTTTAACATAAGGCTTCTGTTTTGCACAGCAAATATTTAAGTGGCATTTTATGAGTGGAATGCTGTACTGTAGTGCTTGACAAAGGTTTTCCAAAGTATTCCCTTTACAAATATAGTATCCCTTCAAAGGTGGTTATATCAGCTATTGATGAATGATGGATCTCGAGGCAGTGCATTCGGAGGGATCAGAGATCCCTTCCCTTTATGCAGTGAAACTCTTCCAGATTCATTGAATTGTTCTTGATTTCATGCACTGTAAAGGGATAAATATACATATTCAATCTTGCAATAACTTGCTTATGGGACAGGAGAAGATAGCCAGTTGGTTATTTGCACTTATTTCTGACGTGGAAAGCTCTTGGTTCAAGACCACCCCTGCCTATTTTCCATGTAATATTGAGCTATGTGAGGAAAGAAAAAAAAGAAGATGCAGATCCGCCCTGCATCTGCTGTGGTGACACAAAGTCAAACAGGGGAGAAGCCAAAGGGATTTGCTTTAATAATTACCTCAGCCAACAAAAGTTGGAAAAGGTTATCACACGTGTTTGTTTGTTGCTTGTTTGTCTGTTTGTGAATAGCCTGGAACCCACAGTTTTTCAAAAATTGTTATGAACCTTTTACTAAAGCTTCATATCCTGATAGCCAAGACCTTATGAAATTTTCGGGGTTATAGGTCAAAGGGCAAAGTCAGGAAAAACCTTGAAAAATTGGAAAAATAACTATCTTTAACATTGAAAGTATTTTCAAGCATTAATAACTCTGTTATAGAAAGATCATATTTGAGAGTCTTATGTAGGATGGGATGCTTTATCAGCTGACAAAGTTTGATCCAGATCTGTTCCAGATTACAGATTTTGTGGCCATTTAAATTTAACATTTAATACCCCATTTAATGTACTGTATATTTTACATTATATCTTAATCAAACATGCCCCAATCACTCTCATATTGTAAGTAAAGTGCAGACTGGCACTCACTATCTTCTTACAAAGTTTGATCTGGAGCTGATCCAGATTGTTGATTTTGTAGACATTTGAATTTAATTCATTAGGGGTCTCCAATTGGTCCAAAATACTGCTGCCAGACTTTTGACAGGAAGCAGAAAGTGTTACTGCATTACACCAATTTTGGCATCTCTTCACTGGCTTCTTGTCCCTGTGAGATCAGATTTTAAGGTTCTAACGTATAAAATTATTCACGGTCTTGCCCCTCCCTACTTAACTGGCCTACTTAAACCCTACATACCGGCCTGGGCACTGCATTCTCAGGGTGTAGGACTTCTTTGTGTCCCTAGAGTGAATAAAAAGTCTGCGGGTCACAGAGCTTTCTCTTACCATGCACCTGCTTTGTGGAATGATCTCCCTGCATCAATAATACAGTCAAATTCTGTAGAGACTTTTAAGTCCAGACTTGAGAAGCACTTATTTTCCCTTTTGTATGGCTAACATACTGGCATAGTATGGTACTATGCTTTCTACCCTTTTAAATTCATTTCATTATTAAACAGAGTGGGCCACGGCCTCAACTTGATCTAAAGTCTGGGTCTTTCAGTGGCCGGTGATCACCTGATTATTTCTTCTGTTTTTCTTGTTGATAACTTATACTGTATTTGTTGTCTTTTTGCCGCCTGATTCTTTTTTTCTCTCTCTCTGTTTAAGGTGTGGCTGCATCCAGAGATGGGAGTGGGTGTTTTTCTTCTGCAGGCCTCCCATCTTGTGCACCAGCATGGATTCCCAAAATTTCCTGTATAATTTCCTGTATTGTCTATTATTTCGATAGCATAGCCGAAGCAGAGGGTCGTCCCTTTGAGTCTGGTCTGCTTGAGGTGTCTTCCTCAAATCATCAGAGGGAGTTTTTCCTTACCACTGTCGCCTGTGTGCTTGATCTCTGGGTTGGTAATGTTTGACCTTACTTGTGTGAAGCATCTTGAGGCAACTTTGTTCTGATTTCGCACTATATAAATGATAATAAATTGAAACTGAAATATTGAAAAGCCCATTTGGTATACATTTTGCATTATGTCGCAATCAAAACTGATTCAATCTGTCTCATTTTTCTGTTATGGATTAACCTACACCACCAAAACTGGATGGAGGTTCCAGTTTTTATGCCTGTTTGTCTATCTTCCAGTTCAGTCAGAAACCAAGTGCAAAAAAAGCAATGGCACATTGTGCATAGCAAAGATAACCATTGTTATGTGAAAACTGTCTGAAAAAGAATTCAGAATCTGAAACAGTTGAAAAAAGTTCAGAGAACACCACAAAAAAACATTTCAGTTCAAGTGCATACACTAAATGCATAGTTGTGACATCAAATTTAGCTTTTTAAAAGCCACCTCTTACAGGACTTTGACCTTGAAAATTTTTTTGAAAGATAAAATTTTGTGAAATTCTCAACTAGCGTTGGTGGAGGTTTGCACTCTGTGAGCACGGTGCTCTAGTCTGTTCATTTTTGTCTGTTTGTGAACCCCAACATTTTTCATATGTTGTTCTGATTTTTTTTGTGTGTGTGTGTGTGTTATTGGAAACTAGTGGGGCAGCACGGTGGCTTAGTGGTTTGCGTTGTTGCCTCACAGCTTGAAGGTCATGGGATCAATTCCCACCAGTGGCCTTTCTGTGTGGAGTTTGAGAAAACTTTGCATGTTCTCCCCTTGTGTTTGCATGGGTTCCACCCGGGTGTTCCAGCTTCCTTCCACATCCAAAGAAATGCAAGTTAGGTGAGGTGGAAATTTGAAAATTGATGCAGGTGTGCATGGGGGCCTGAATGTGTTTGTTTGTCTATATGTGGCCCTGCGACACACTGACGCCCTGTTCAAGGTGTTTTCTACCTCGCTCCCTATGACAGCTGGGATAGGCTCCATCCCCTTCGACCCAGAACTGGAGTAAGCGGTTGAAGATGAGTGAGCTAGTGAGTTGAAAGTAGTGTCGGCGGTGGTTTGGTCTCTACGAGTGCGGTGCTTTAGTTTTCTAATGTATTTGGTGAAAAATGCAAATCATTTGCCAACATTTCCTTATCAAAGATTCAGCCTTTCATGGATACTGGTTTCTGTACCAACTGATGATTACAGTCACCTAGTGGCATTATTATTTATTAGTTTTAATTTGTAATTCTTTATTTATTTTTATTTTTAACCTAATTACAAGCCCTAAATTGAAGCTATAATGTGTTTTGCTAGCCTGAAATGCAAATGAAATACATAATTAAGTTGACCATACAAAACATGAAATTTCTTGGGTTCATACTGTCTGCATTGAAACAGAAACATAGTAAAGGAAGATTGACTGCATTTTTGCTTTACTGTGCATTTTGTTTTACTTTTTTTTTTTTTTTGAGGATAACATACTGTCCCAAGCTGGACTTGTAATAAACAGAATGGCTTTTATCAGTTTGTTGTCATAATGATGATAATTAACTAAAGCAGAATAAATTACTTCAAGCAGTCAGTCATAATTTAATAAACTGCTGACACAAAAAGCAGAAAGACACTAAGACAATGATAACAGATGTCCCTGCAGATGTAATCTCTTTTACAGAAAGTGTTCATTTAGACAAATTAATTGAATTCTACATTGTATAGTCATCATATTTCATCTCAATACTTTCTTTTGAATTATTTTTGTAGATATTTTTGGGGTGGAGAGGAAGGGGAAGGGGTATATAAACAATGAAGCATCTGCAGAAAATCTCTCATGAATCTTGTCTGAAAATCTGCTCATGATTTTTCACAATCATGTGAAAAACTTGATAATTTACAGTACAATGGATCTTCAGGATGTCAGTGCTTGCTGTTGGGAGGAGCCAAAGGTGGTGGTGGGGGTTAGGGCCTCTGTGTGCAACCCTCAATACAGAAAATAGGTGAAGGTTCAACAACTGAAATTACTCAAACATTTACAGCAAGTGATATATATATATATATATATATATATATATATATATATATATATATATATATATATATATATATATATATATATATATATATATACACTCAACAAAAATATAAACGCAACACTTTTGGTTTTGCTCCCATTTTGTATGAGATGAACTCAAAGATCTAAAACTTTTTCCACATACACAATATCACCATTTCCCTCAAATATTGTTCACAAACCAGTCTAAATCTGTGATAGTGAGCACTTCTCCTTTGCTGAGATAATCCATCCCACCTCACAGGTGTGCCATATCAAGATGCTGATTAGACACCATGATTAGTGCACAGGTGTGCCTTAGACTGTCCACAATAAAAGGCCACTCTGAAAGGTGCAGTTTTGTTTTATTGGGGGGGGGGGGATACCAGTCAGTATCTGGTGTGACCACCATTTGCCTCATGCAGTGCAACACATCTCCTTCGCATAGAGTTGATCAGGTTGTCAATTGTGGCCTGTGGAATGTTGGTCCACTCCTCTTCAATGGCTGTGCGAAGTTGTGACGACAAACTGGAGTCAGGTCGAGACCCCGATGAGGATGACGAGCATACAGATGAGCTTCCCTGAGACGGTTTCTGACAGTTTGTGCAGAAATTCTTTGGTTATGCAAACAAATTGTTTCAGCAGCTGTCCGAGTGGCTGGTCTCAGACGATCTTGGAGGTGAACATGCTGGATGTGGAGATCCTGGGCTGGTGTGGTTACACGTGGTCTGCAGTTGTGAGGCTGGTTGGATGTACTGCCAAATTCTCTGAAACGCCTTTGGAGACGGCTTATGGTAGAGAAATGAACAATCAATACACGAGCAACAGCTCTGGTTGACATTCCTGCTGTCAGCATGCCAATTGCACGCTCCCTCAAATCTTGCGACATCTGTGGCATTGTGCTGTGTGATAAAACTGCACCTTTCAGAGTGGCCTTTTATTGTGGGCAGTCTAAGGCACACCTGTGCACTAATCATGGTGTCTAATCAGCATCTTGATATGGCACACCTGTGAGGTGGGATGGATTATCTCAGCAAAGGAGAAGTGCTCACTATCACAGATTTAGACTGGTTTGTGAACAATATTTGAGGGAAATGGTGATGTTGTGTATGTGGAAAAAGTTTTAGATCTTTGAGTTCATCTCATACAAAATGGGAGCAAAAACAAAAGTGTTGCGTTTATATTTTTGTTGAGTGTATATATATTGAGTGTTTGAAATTACATTATCTACAATCAATGTTTATAATCAGTTTATTGTTATTTATATTTTGCCATTGGCTACACAGAACTTTGACAGTAAATGCCAACATTTTATGGATTGTGGGCTCAAGTAAGTCTCAAATAAGAAAGAAGTCAGTCCTCTGCACATGCACCAAGTGAGGGTCCCTTCACACATAACATGAAGTTGGTGGAATGAGGCCAAAACTGTCCAGAAAATGCCCCCCCAAAAACAAAACAAAACTGACGAACTTCGAAAAATTCCAGCCGGCAATGGTTTTGTGCATGCTCGTGTGCAGGTGCACTAACACAGTGTGACCACATGAGAGGTGTAATACCACAGTGTGCTCACACAGCAGCGGCAGCAATTAAATGTTGGACAAATGTACATAAACCAATGAAAATGTGTAAGGACAAAATAATGAGAGAGCACAGAACATTATAAGAACAATGAATGTACTGTTTAAATGTAAGACAATCATGTTACTGGTAATGATTTGTAAATCATGCCTGATGATTGATGGTCTGTGTTGGAACAAATGGATTGCGTTTTGTCTGTCAAAAATTAATTCTTGTTATAAAGAGCAGACATTACAAGAATTATAGTCCTTCTGTTCCTCTATGTTCATGAACCATGGTCATGGATGTAAACAAGGAATTAATAAACTGACAGAAATGAACTGATGTACTCATATCATAAACACATCAGCCAGCCACAGTCCAGCTGTGAAGCACAGCCATCCCTGCACGTTCAGCTGTGAAGCACCACATCATGTGAACTATAACTCAAATGGTGGACATGAAATTTGGATTGCTGGCTGTTCACATGATCAGACGGATATCTTCACATGGGACAGCCTGGCTGATGGTGTCCAGTGCGTATTGAGGTGCTGCTGAATGTTGCATTCAACAGTACCTCAGTACACATATCACCTTTGCAACGCAACAGTGAAACACCCGATATTTATGATATACCAGGTGTGTGGAAAAGGTAGTACCTCTGATGGGGGATACGTCATGCTCGGAGCAGTTCACCCACCTTGGTCCTCACCATGCACCCAGCTCTCACCTCAGACAACTTTATTGATCCCAAAAAGGGCAATTACATTTACACTCCAATTACCTCAGACAAGATACAGCAATTAATCCACAACTATTACTTGTTTACTGTAATAATGGCACACATCAAAATTAAAGACAACATATATACATTTGACATTGTTTATGTGCTCTAAACCTGAAGCAGTCCATCATCCGAATTGAGGCAAAGTGGGTGAAGGCCGCAGCAGGAGGGGCCTGCGCCGCCCAGCTTGGGGGTTGAAGGCTGCAGCAGTAAAAACCATGCTGCCTTTGAGGTGTCAAGGAGGAAGCCAGGGTGAGGGGAGAGGAGAGACATGGGGGGGGGGGGGGTAATAGGGATGGAGGGAGGGAGACATGCATCGTGTGTAAGCAACATTAGTCCATATGGTCCGAAAAACGGTTCAAACCAGTTTTTCATTTTAATCTGTCTCCTCAGACGCACATTGACATTGATTACAGAAACGGGAATTGTCATAGGACTTCTTTCTCACTATTTTAATTTGTTGAACAATTGTGTGAGCTGCTGCCATCTTTCAGCAATAGAGTATCATTTTCACTTGGTGATGCAGCCATTTGTTGGTGAGGTAAGTATAATCACCTCTTATTTGGTTTGAAAAAACAATAGGTTTATATTCCTAGAAATGATTGGGTGCTTAAAATTAAGGATTTAATTAATAAAACATAAAATAAACAATTGGATGATAAAAAATAAAATTAAGAAATTGAATAAAATAAAATAATAATAAGGACTAATAAATAATAATAATAAAGAAAGAAAGAAAGAAAGAAAATAATCATATTAATAATAAAAATAAAAAAAGATGGCATTGGGATAAAGCTCAATATGAGGACCTCCTTAACTGGAGGTACAGTATTTGAGAGAGCTAAAAAGGAAAAGAGGAAAGAATTAGAGAGCAGAGAGCAGGCAGCAGCTAAAAGAACCGAAGAGGAATGTGATGAACAAATAATAGGTGCAGAGAGTAGTCGTTATTGTGGGATTCTTAAATGGTTTATAGAGCATTAAAAAAAATCATTTCTAAATGTTTTATAAAGACATTACATTTTTGTTATTAATAATTATCTAATCTATTTATGTTCTTACCCATGAGTTGCTAGTAAAAAGGAATGCTTAATAATTTGTGACGAAAAAATGTAAAGACAATAAAATGTGATTTGTAAAGTATTTTTATCACTAATGAATAGTGTCTGATTTTACGTTTGCAAATGATGAACTATTAATGATCAACTTTTCTTGAATGTTTTATAGTGAATTAAAAAATAATTTATAAATGTTTTATAAAGACATTACATATTTTGTTATTAATAATTATTAAGCCATCTATTTATGTTCTTACCAATGCTTTGTAAATGTTTTACAAGCAAAAAATAATGCTTTGTAAATGTTTTCCAAGTAGTTATTTAACATTTACTTACACTTCATAAATGCTTTACTAATGCTTTATAGCATGCATATAATATAAAGTGTTACCGAATGAGGTTGTAACATAACAAAATGTGGAAACAGTGAAGCACTGTAAATTATTTACCGATGCACTGTACATTGCAAATGCTCTCCACTGCTGAAAATAAGGATTTTCTGAATGTTTCAACTGGCCCAACCATCCTTCACAATGGTGTTACGGGTGTCAGGCATGGTGACCACAATAACAAAAAGAATGTGATCTGTAAAACGAATGGACAGTTTCAGAGCAGGAACCACAGGTGCACTCGTACTTTATCCAGATTGCGTTTCTTTATTCGCTAAAATATGTACAATTCCACCAAATAGACTTTGTGAAATATTCAAAAAGATAATATCATTGCAGTACTGTTGCTAGGCACAAAGGAAATATTTTTCCACTTTATCCTTTGCAGAAAGAAAGAAAGGGAAAAAAGAATCTACTTTTCAAGTAGGTCATTCTGGTTCTAGATCATTTTCTAATCCTGTAAAACATGCTGTTCCCAAAAACTAAATAAAGTTCTTATTCTACCATGTACTTCTGTCTTACTCCACACTGTTTATCATTACTCACTAATCATGCTACAGGGGCTTTCAAAACTGAACAAAACACAAAGCTTAAGGCTTACTGTAAAACAAATGGAGAGTTTCAGAGCAGGGAACACAGGTGCACTCGTACTTTCTCCAGATCACATCTGAGACAAAAACAGACGGTTCCGTCCCTTACATGTGACTGGGAAGCGCACCTACCTAATACGGTCATTTGAGTTGGCCAGGTTACTTTTGAACGAGCTGCGGGGAGCTCAGACGTCAGAGCGCATGGAAAACTCATAAACTACACACAAGGTAAAAAAAAACAGACAGGACAGAGAAGCAGACCAAGGCAGCCCACAACACAATACTTCAGATTTGCTTACAGCATTCACACTGTTTCCACCAATTCATATTGAGAGTGAAGTAGACAAGGAGGATGACACCTCTGATCCAGAAGTGGTCAATGTAGAGGAGGAAATTGCATATTTTCCCCCAGAAAGATCATCCTTCTCTGAATTGCAAATAATTTAATTCTATTTCAAATTCCAATATGACATCCTGTGGGGTGGAGACAATTCAGTTCAAATTCCAAATCTTCAAATAAACTGAACTGAAATGTCAAATTCAGAAATTTCCACAAGCCTGCTACATGTATTGATTTCCAATTCATCTTACTTAGGTTTTTTTAAACTCAGAACATGAATATTCTTAAGTGCATGAATGAATAACAGAACACCCTCAGAATTCAGATTCAATGTCATAGGAAATAATGAACTACTAAGTATGCATGAACAAGAGTTGTCATACTCAACACAACGTTCTTTTTTTATTTTATGATCAAACTGTGATTTTTTTTGGGTTGTCGGGGTCCGTGCTGAAGTGGTTTGCCTCATACTTAGAGGAGAGGAGCTTTAGTGTGTTGGCTGGCCATAAACTATCGAAAACAGCAGCCTTACAGTATGGTGTCCCGCAAGGTTCTGTTTTGGGGCCACTGCTGTTTCAGTTGTATGTCCTTCCCCTCGGCCAGATGATTCAGGGCTTTAGGGATATTTCCTACCACCTGTTTGCGGACGACTTACAACTGTACGGTTCCTTTAAGATTTCAGAAGTACTGAACTCTTTATTTGACTGCCTGTCACAGGTGAATAAGTGGCTTAATGGAAACCGTCTGCAACTAAACTCTGAAAAAACTGAGACACTTATTGTTGCCCCTGACAGTGCTGTTCCTGTTATCAGGAGGCTCCTTGGTGACTTGGGCTTAACGGCAAAAACAAGCCTTAGAAACCTTGGCGTTATTTTCAATGAAGGAATGTCTCTTGCTCAGCACGCAAGCAAGCTTGTGAAGAATTGCTTCTTTCAACTGCGAAATATCGCCAAACTTAAACAATTGGTGTCACAGAAAGAATTAGAGGAAATCATCCATGCCTTTGTCTCCACGCGGTTGGACTATTGCAACAGCCTGTTCACTTGCCTGGGTAAGAAGGAGCTAAATCGGTTGCAGTATGTCCAGAACTTTGCTGCGAGGCTCCTGACCCACACCAACAGGAAAGCCCACATCACGCCTATCTTGGAATCCCTCCACTGGCTCCCTGTTGCCTCCAGAATTAATTTTAAAATCTTGGTCTTGACTTTCAGAGCACTACATGGTCAGGCTCCTGATTACATTGCTGACTTGATTCAGCCCTACACCTCAGCTGCAGCCTCAGATCTTCAGGTCAGAGCCTGTTGATGGTTCCTTGAACCTGCTTTAAAACTCGAGGAGACCGATCTTTTAAAGCCGTAGCATCTCATCTCTGGAACGAACTCCCTCTGTCCCTGCGATCCCTGGACTCTGTTGAGATGTTGAAAAAGCAACTAAAGACTCTACTTTTTAAACAGGCTTTTCGTGGCTAGTAATCTTTTAGTACTGTGTATTTTTACTGTATATTTTTATTGTTTTATCTTGTAAAGCGCTTTGTGACCCCTGTCTGTAAAAAGCGCTATATAAATAAAGTTTACTTATTTACTTTTTCAAATATTTATTTCTTTTAACTACCTCATTCATGGCATTTTTTTCCCACACAAAGTTAAACAATGTTGATTAAGGTGTGTGTGTCTGTGTGTGCATGTGTGTATGAGACTGAGTGACTGTGTGAGAGGGAGAGAGAGAGGTTGTTCAACTGACCAATTTATTTTTATGAACTGCAATGAGAAAGTGTCAGATGCTGCATGAAGCCATATTCAATAAAAAAAATAATCTAGGCTACTTTGTGTGTTCAGCTATATGTGTGTATCTGCAATGACGTCACATGAAATACCCTTTGGCAAAGAGACTTATTCCACATCGTTTCACGCATCTACTGTCATGTTTCAGATTCAGTGGTTAACCCTCTGTGGTCCGAAGGCATTTTTTTGGACAGTTCACACACGGCATAAATTATTTATTATTGCTGTTAACAGCTCTCCCTGCATCCCACAATCAAGTTTTATGTCTCTTTTTTCAGGACAACCAGTACTTTCAAAATATATATGCTATAGTTGTGTTTTATAAGTGTAATAAAGGTTTACAATCAGAAATAAGAAAGGAAAAACTAAAACGGGAAATAATTTTCCACACACATTTATTCAAAAGACACAGCAAACTATAAAAAACAACTGTTTTGACACTTTATAAAGGTAATTTGGGCACTTGTGTGAAAGACTGTACAACAAAAAGTTCAAACAATACATACAAATGCACATTTTGGACAATGTGTATAAATGGTGTATGTGCTTTGTTTGTCTTCATCTCAAAGCAATTTCTCTCTGCTATTACACAAAGGTCATATCACAAACTTCTACTTCTAAGTTGACTGTTTGTTCTCTCCTGCTCTAAAAGCAGCTTTCACACTTTGAGGCTCATTCAGTTTGAGGAGCGCCCCCCCCACACACACTCCATTGATATGGTAAACAGTGCTTTATGCTGGAGTGGGAGAGCTTGCCACAGGCTTATTCAGTAACATTCACAGGAAAACTGGACGAGCAATCCTGATACTCGCACAATGTTTGAGCACATGAGATTGTATGAGAGGCTCTCCATCTGCTCACTTTCACTTTTGCTGTGCATAATGGCACAGGGCGCATTGGAGCAGCCAGGGAGTTATTCAAATGGGCCAACTAGTAACACATCACTCCTAAAAACAATCTTTGGTGTGTCACGTGAGGTGAATCTGCCCTACAATTGGATTTTGGAAAACCATGTGATGGTGAACATTCACATTGGTCACGTCATCACACAGCTTCTATGAGGAGTACAAAGATGGTGGACGGTGGCTCGAAGGTCTGCAGAGTTAACTTTTAAGCAAAAGAAAAAGTAAGTTTCTATGTCATATCATTAAAAAGTTATTTATAATTTAGTGAAGCTTGGTCTCAGCTGTTGTATACGACAGCGTCGGCCCCAGAGGGTTAAACCCTTGAATCTTCATCAAATGTATTTATAAAGAGAAACTGCATGAACAACAGAAGTTTTTTTTTTTTTTTCTAATAACACGTTTATTCAATGAGGAGAAACAAATGCTAAATTATTGTTGTGTCATAACTTAATTTTTGTTCAGCCTTTGTGACCCGTCTTCATGAAGTTAGATGCAAAAATGTTGAAATGGCCCTATCCTGCAATGATAAAGAATCCTTTAAAAAAATAATTACTGGATCTGGATCGTGTTCCAGATCATTACCAAAATTTAATGACTTCTAAGTTTGGCCAAGATACACCCCTGGTAAAAATTTCATTGAAATCCATTGAGGATTTTTTGAGTAATCCTGCTAACAAAACAACCAACCAACAAACAGACGCAACCGAAAACATAACCTCCTTGGCGGAGGTAATGATCTGTTTGAACTTGATGATTCATGCAAACATCCAGTGATGGCAAACAGGGAAATAATATGTCAGCCTTGGTCCCTGTATTCTTCTCAAAAGCACCACATTCAGTATGAGCAAAGTATTCCAACTAACTTTATATCACCAGCCAAACTAAGAGCAAGTATACAGTTAAAAAAAAACAAAAAAAAAAAACGCTAAACCCGACCACAGTGGAGGCAGTGACCAATGGGACACAAGCTGTTTTCAGGTCTGTCTTGTCAAATGCACCGTGTACGATCCAAAACAAGTTGACCAAGTAACTTTAAATATCATACAAACCGAAACGGAGGCAAGCTGAAGAAAACTTAAGGAGTACTGAGTACTGAGAGAGCAATGTGAGCTAGGGTCGCATAGAGAGATCAGTTCCTGTCTGTGTGTGTCCGAGAAGCTGCAGAGAGACGTGTCTATGTAGGGAGGGCGGGCTCTCTGTGTGATTGTTCAATCACAGAACATGAAGACAGTCAGTTACCCAATGAGGATTTTCCTTCAGCACAAGCACAATATTGACGGGTTTTACTCATATCATGCTCATACTCTTCAAAAATGCTTTATCCATACCAGATACCCGTCTGAAACGAGTGTCCGGCTCAACCCTACTAATAAAGCAATTGTTATGAATGCTGCACTCCATTTCTGTAACTAAATACCCCTAAATTCTACACACTGTAGTTTTAAGCAACACCTTTTCTCCTGGCCTTTGTAATTTCTGGCTAAAAAGTATACATGCCTCACTGACATCCCTCTACCCACAGTATCAGCACCAACCATGTGCACATGATGGTAGTCAAGATTGAGCTTGACCTAAATATTGACAAAAAAAAATATTCTATAAGTAAACGCACCATCGGTGGTATCAGCCAGCAATTATTTGGAGCAACCCCACAGGAAGAGCCATCTGTGACTGATTTCAATTTCCACACACACACAGGGGGATGTGTGCTTTAAAATCTTTAATTGAGATGGATTGGGTCATCCAATTAACTCTAACACATTTGGATGTCCTTTGTGCATTTGAAGCCTTTGCTTTGGGGTATTGTCACAAATCGTTAAGTCATCACAGAAGTGGTACACCTGTCCTCCAGTTTTTACAAAGCTTAATTGGGTTGAGCATTTCCTTCATCATAATGTCATTTTGCTTCTCTTTTTCTCGCTGTTCCTCCTCAAATCTAAAAATGTGGATGTGTTAGCATGTGATCAAAAATTTGCCATCATAACATGAAATTTAGAGTACATGAAGAAAATACAAAACAGTTTGTTGATTTTGTCAAATTTAATTTAGAAGTTTTTTTTTGAAGTTTTTTTTCTTTTTTTACTAACTTTAAATGTGAGTGTTCATGTACAACAATGTAAAAGAGTCAGGCATGTCAACTATTTCTGTACATAGTTACTGGAAAGCTATTTATACCCATTGCTATGAAAATGTAATTATGATATAATTGTTCCATAATGAAATAGTCAGTCTTGCCTCTGCTTGACTCTAACCAGGCTTTATTTTCAAAATAATCTTCCAATTAGTGATGACACCACAACACTGACCTGACGTTTGAGAATTTATAATTAACACAAGTATAAAATGTTCAATTGTGAGAATGGCAAATGTGTAAAACCCAACAAACAAACAAAAAAGTTTATCTTCTTAAAAATATCCTTATTAGGCTTTGATTCACCACACGTCACATTTCATTTATTGTACATAATGAGACTTGCCATAGCTAACTGTTCAAAGTAAGCAACACAGGCACATCTTTTGGGGTAGTTCAATTAGAAATGCAGTTCCACGAGGAATGGAGAGCAGCCAGAAGTCATGAAGAGAAAATAGCCATAATTGTTTAATCCATATCAGTTATGCAACATATGGGATAAATTACAGGTGCCATGTGACAGGATAAACACTACAACTAATGTCTGAAGGGCTGTCTACATTGGTTTGTGTCTTTTACCTTAAACTGTCTTGGCTCTTCCCACTCCCAACCACCTAATAACGTGCATAAATTAAAGGAAAGCAGTACTATTCTAAATCCTTTTCTGATATGAAGAGGATTTTAAATGAAACAAAAACCACACACACACACACGCACACACTGTGTATTGCCCCCTTAACATCAATTAAATTTATTGTGATGATGTTGATGAATCATATGAATCATTTATTTCTATTGTATCTAATCTGTATGATAAACATTGTCCGTGGGTGCCTAAAACCAGAGATACAGAAAGGACTGATAAACCTTGGGTAACAAAGGGACTCCTGAATGCATGTAAAAAGAAAAATTTATTGTATAAGCAGTTTTAAAATTTAGAATGTTTATTAGAGAAATGGATGAAAAAGAAATTTTTAATATAGTTCACAAAATTAAGGGAAAAAAAATCTACTGATATCGATATGGTATGGTATCGCTTTGATATGGTTTTGATTAAGAACATTATTGACTGTATTATCAAACCTTTAACATATATTTGTAATCTGTCACTCATTACTGGGAAATATCCCTCCAGAATTAAAACTGCTAAGGTGATACCATTGTTTAAATCTGGTAATAAACACATTTTTTTCAAATTATTGGCCAGTCTCTTTGTTACCACAGTTTTCTAAAATTCTGGAAAAAATATTTGTAAAGAGGTTGAACGATTTTATAGAAAAACATCATATACTTAACGAACATCAGTATGGTTTCAGAAAAAAATCAAACAACTTCTTTGGCTTTAATAGACTTTGTGGAACAAGTTACAAACGCAATAGAGAAGAAGCAATACACTGTTGGTTTTTTTTTTTTTTTTTTTTTTTTTGGATTTACAGAAAGCATTTGATACTATTTATCATACCATATTATTGGAAAAATTACAGATGTATGGTATTAGAGGACTGGCCTTTAACTGGATAGCTAGCTATTTACATAATAGATATCAGTGTATTCATCCTGGTGGGATAAAATCTGATTTTTTGAGGATTATGTTTGGAGTGCCCCAGGGGTCAGTTCTCAGGCCATTATTATTTTTATTGTATATTAATGATATAGGTTTGGTTTCTAAGTCTTTGAGTTGTATTTTGTTTGCTGATGATACAACTGTGATTGGTAGTGGAGATAATTTGAGACAGCTCTTGGACTTGGTGGAGAGGGAACTGCAAAAATTTAAATATTGGTTTGACTCTAATAAATTATCACTTCATTTCGGTAAAACTAAGTGCATTATATTTGGAAATAAGCCTAGAAATTTAAGCAGTAAATTATCGTTGAATGGCATTGAAATTGTATCGCAAACTAAATTTCTTGGAGTTTTTGTTGATGATAAGCTCAGTTGGAAAACTCATATAAAACATATTGAGTCCAAAATATCAAAAGTTGTTGCTATCTTGTACAAAGTGCAATAGTTTCTCCCCCAACATCTGTTGGTTTCATTGTATCACTCATTACTTGTCCCTTATATGACTTATTGCATTGAAGTTTGGGAAAATACATATAAAACAAATACTAATCATATAATAATATATCTGTTACCAAAAAAAAGCTATAAGAGTGATGTCAAAAACCTTATCGTGAAACAAATTCATTGTTTGTTCGTCTTCAGTTTTTGAAATTTTATGACTTGGTTGATTATTTTACAATACAGATAATGTATAAAGTTAAAAATGGACTCTTGCCTCAACATGTCCAGGAGCTATTTAAAATGAGAGACTCCAGTTATAATTTGCGTGGAACTATGGTATTTGATAGAAGAAAGATTCAAACTACTGCTAAAGGTCATTGCGTTTAGGTTTTATTAAAGTATTGAGTACATTGCCTTGTTTTAAAAGACTGTATAAAAAATATTAACTTGTTATAGTTTGAGTAATTAAGTAAATTGCCTGTGTGGCTATTTTTGTTTGTCTGTTGTATTACTTTGTTTCACTGCGTTAAATTACTGACTTGTATTTGTTTTTGTGTTTATTTTTTGTTTGTACACAGAAACTGATGTAGGGGGTGGGCGTTTATAAGCTTCTGCTTCTGCCCACACCCTTTCAGCCGCACTAAATTGGTAAATTGTTTGAGTTTTGTTCTATATGTTTTAATTTTTGTTTTCGCTTGACTTGTTTTGTAAATGAGAGATTTTGTTCGTGCGTACTGAATAAACCATTCATTCATTCATTCATTCCATTCATTCAATGACAGCTTGGAGTCTTTTGTGGTAGTTGTAGATGAGGCTCTCTGATGGTATAACTGCAACTGAATTTACAAAGGAATACAAACGGTATGGCACTCTGTGGTAAATCTGCATGGAGTAGACAGTTCTCAAAAATTGAGTGAGTGTGCAAGAAAGAGAAGAGTGAGGAAAGCCACCAAGACACCTAGAGACAACCCAGAAGAAGTTAGAGACTAATGTGGCTGTGATTGAAGAAACTGTGCACAGTGCAAATTTTGCATTTTGCATCACCAGTGATACAGTTTCATTATGAAGTGAGCAGCAGAGCAGATGGTCGGCATTTTTACAGACGGTCATACTGTTTGTTACAGCCCATGGCGACGTCCAGCAGCCATGTCAGTGTCCCCATTGAGTCCCGAGATCCGTCGGAGGTGTCCAGCTAAGCCCGCGGCTCGTCGCGGCCCGTCAGAGGTGTCCAGCTAAGCCCGAGGCTCGTCGCAGCCCGTCGGAGGTATCCAGCCAAGCCTGAGGCTCATCGAGGCTCATCGGAGTCTAAGCTAAGCTAGCTTATCCTTGGTAAGCTAGCTTTTGGAAGTTCGGGAACAGCAGCAGTGTGATTTGTCTTTAATCAAGATCTAGTGCGTCCCATAAGAAACATGGCTGTAAAAAAATCTTCAAAAAGACATGGACGAATTAAAGGAGTCCATGAACATGTTATCTGCAGAAATGGCTTCTTTGATAAAGCAGAACCACATCATCACAGAACTGCTGGGAAAAATCAATCAGCTGAAGCGACAAAATACTGAATATGAACAGAAAATGTTATGTCTGGAAAATCAGGTGTCCGACTTGGAGCAGTATTCAAGAATGAACGATGTCATCATCTCTGGATTAAAAATCAAACCAAGGTCCTTTCCACAAGCGGTAATGGGAATTACTGCTGAGGACGGCGGTCATGAGGAAACCACAGAAGAACAGGTGATTGCATTCCTCCATAGTAAACATACTGACATTAACAACGAAAATATCGAAGCATGTCACACTTTGCCGACCTGTGACAAGACATCCACTCCAGTAATCATCGTTCATTTTGCAAATAGAAGGCACAAGGTTGAACTACTCAAACAGGGAAGGAATTTGAAAGGCACAAACTGTAACAAATTTGCTAAATCTTCACACCAGGGGACCAATAAATAATGTAGTGAATTTACAGGTCGTTCACACGGGCGCACAAATAAATATGTAAAGTATTGTTAAACTTCCATATTGAATTAGATTGGCCTAGACCTCATTTAATGGGTCACCAAAATAATTAACAATTTTAGGGTTTAATAATTATTATTTAATTAGAATAAATCTAATCCTCAGAGGCACCACCTATTTAAAGCATAGGTACTTTAATTTAAACATTCATTAATTTATCAGTTTCAAATTAATCAATCTCAATTCAATGAATCAGTCTTGAGGTCTGAAAGTTTGAATTCTATGGTCCAATTGACTAAAGGTTTCCTTCTGAACACAAAATGGACCACAGCAGAAATATTTACAATTTATTTACAATTATACAAGAAATGTTTCAGTTTACTGGCGTTTTTGTGGACAGTGATTAAATAAGTTCATTTATGGACACAATTTGCTTACTCATGAGATGTTGAAAGAAAGAGAGATAAAGCTTAAAGACTTTAAGTAAATAAATCTGATTAGAATTTAGTGATGAAATTTGAAGCCAATTATTTTATTATGAATTATTATGAATATGTTTAAAAAGAAGCCACTTTGCATCCATTGACAACAAAACCCTTTTTCTGGAACCTTTAACTGTGTCACTTAGCTGATCCGTTGAAGAGGTGGTTCAGACAACCCGTCCATCATTGAGGTAGGCTTTTTGCAGCGTGCTCATTTGGGTCAGGGGTTAACTCATTGGTCTCCCCAGGTGATCCCAAAGGCTTGTGTCAGCTGGCTTTACCGACAGGATGGCTGCTTGCAGTCAGGTCGTCAGCTTGCTGGACCCCAGAGGTGGAAGGCGTTTGATGAAAATGGTTTCTGGTAGCTGTTAAAAAGTTTGTTGGAGCCAGATTAAAAGTCTGTGTAAATTTAGAAAAAAAGGTAAAACTTTAAAAGCAGTGTTGTAAATTACAAAAAAAATGAAAGTCGCTTTTCTGTAAATTCGCTATTATTTTGAAAAGTTCAGATCGGAAGTTCTCTTAAAAATTCAAAAGACTTGACGAACCTTAAAAGCATCAGGCTATTCATTTTCAATTTCAATTTATTTTCATTTATATAGCGCCAAATCACAACAGAGTTGCCTCAAAGCACTTCACACAGGTAAGGTCTAACCTTACCAACCCCCAGAGCAACAATGGTAAGGAAAAACTCCCTCTGAGGAAGAAACCTCAAGCAGACCAGACTCAAAGGGGTGACCCTCTGCTTGGGCCATGCTACAAAACATAAATTACAGAACAATTCACAGAACAATTCACAGACGAATATACAAGAAATGCTATTGGTGCACAAGACAGGAGGATCGCCAACACGAACACAACTCCCATCTCTGGATGGAGCTGCACCTTAAGCAGAGAGAAAAAACAGAATCAGGCATCAGAAAGACAAGAAATACTGTGTAATTTGTCAGCATTAAACAACATGAAAAACAGAGAAATACTAAGGTGATCGCCGGCCACTAGCCCTAAACTTCACTAAAAGACCCAGAATTTAGGTAAAGTTGAGGTTGCGGCCCGCTCCAATTACTAATAAAATTAATTAAAAGAGTAAAAAGCATAAAACAAAACTGTACCAGTATGCTAGCCATATGAAAGGGAAAATAAGTGCGTCTTAAGTCTGGACTTGAAAGTCTCCACAGAATCTGACTGTTTTATTGACGCAGGGAGATCATTCCACAGAACAGGGGCACGATAAGAGAAAGCTCTGTGACCTGCAGACTTCTTATTCACCTTAGGGACACAAAGTAGTCCTACACCCTGAGAACGTAAAGCCCGGACCGGTACGTAAGGTTTAATTAGGTCAGCTAGGTAGGAGGGTGCCAGTCCATGAATAATTTTATAGGTTAGTAGCAGAACCTTAAAATCTGATCTCACTGGGACAGGAAGCCAGTGAAGGGATGCCAAAATGGGTGTAATGTGGTCTAACTTTCTGCTTCGTGTCAAAAGTCTGGCTGCAGCATTTTGAACCAATTGGAGACCCCTAATGCTAGACTGCGATAAACCAGAAAATAGAACGTTGCAGTAGTCCAGTCTAGAAGAGAGAAATGCATGGATGAGGGTCTCAGCATCAGCCATAGACAGGATGGGACAAATCTTCGCTATATTTCGCAGGTGGAAGAAAGCAGTCCTAGTAATATTTCTAATGTGGAGGCCAAAGGACAATGAAGGATCAAAAATTACCCCAAGGTTCCTCACTTTGTCAGTGTGATGTATGACACACGAGCTGAGGCTGAGCGTTAACTAGTCAAATTGATGCCGATGTCTCACTGGAACAAGAACCATCATTTCAGTCTTATCAGAGTTTAAAAGTAGGAAGTTTCTAGACATCCAGCTTCTCACTGCTGCAAGGCAATTTTCTAAGAATTTTATGTGAATGAGATTACCAGCAGTTGGCATGTATAACTGAGTATCATCTGCATAGCAGTGAAAGGTAATCCCAAAATGCCACAATATGTGCCCAAGGGGTGCTATATAAAGGGAGAAAAGCAGGGGGCCTAAGACAGACCCCTGTGGAACCCCAAATTTCATGTCACTAAAGTTAGAGGTAGTGTTACTGTACAAAACACAGTGAGAATGACTGGTCAAGTATGACGTCAGCCATGCAAGGGCACTCCCAGTAATCCCAAAATGATTTTCCAGCCTATCAAGTAGAATATGATGATCCACTGTGTCAAATACAGCACTGAGCTCTAACACCAACAGAACCGTAGTGGTGTCCGAATCCATTGTAAGCAGAAGATCATTCACCACTTTAGTGAGAGCCGTCTCTGTGGAATGATATTTTCTAAAAGCAGACTGCAGTGGCTCAAAGAGATTATTCTCAGTATGATAGTCTATGAGCTGCCGTGACACCACTTTTTCGAGAATTTTAGAGAAAAATGATAGATTTGATAAATCAAATCAAATCAATTTCATTTATACAACCCCTGGCAAAAATTATGGAATCACCGGCCTCGGAGGATGTTCATTCTGTTGTTTAATTTTGTAGAAAAAAGCAGATCACAGACATGACACAAAACTAAAGTCATTTCAAATGGCAACTTTCTGGCTTTAAGAAACACTATAAGAAATCAAGAAAAAAAGATTGTGGCAGTCAGTAACGGTTACTTTTTTAGACCAAGCAGAGGAAAAAAATATGGACTCACTCAATTCTGAGGAATAAATTATGGAATCACCCTGTAAATTTCCATCCCCAAAACTAACACCTGCATCAAATCACATCTGCTCATTGACATTGACCCTATGTCATGAAATTGACCCTATGTGTCTTTTTGCAAGGAATGTTTTCACAGTTTTTGCTCTATGGCAAGATGCATTATCTTCTTGAAAAATGATTTCATCATCCTCAAACATCAGAAAAGTGTCCAAAATATCAACGTAAACTTGTGCATTTATTGATGATGTAATGACAGCCATCTCCCCAGTGCCTTTACCTGACATGCAGCCCCATATCATCAATGACTGTGGAAATTTACATGTTCTCTTCAGGCAGTCATCTTTATAAATCTCATTGGAACGGCACCAAACAAAAGTTCCAGCATCATCACCTTGCCCAATGCAGATTCGAGATTCATCACTGAATATGACTTTCATCCAGTCATCCACAGTTCACAATTGCTTTTCTTTAGCCCATTGTAACCTTGTTTTTTTCTGTTTAGGTGTTAATGATGGCTTTCGTTTAGCTTTTCTGTATGTAAATCCCATTTCCTTTAGGCTGTTTCTTACAGTTCGGTCACAGACGTTGACTCCAGTTTCCTCCCATTCGTTCCTCATTTGTTTTGTTGTGCATTTTCCATTTTTGAGACATATTGCTTTAAGTTTTCTGTCTTGACGCTTTGATGTCTTCCTTGGTCTACCAGTATGTTTGCCTTTAACAACCTTCCCATGTTGTTTGTATTTGGTCCAGAGTTTAGACACAGCTGACTGTGAACAACCAACATCTTTTGCAACATTGCGTGATGATTTACCCTCTTTTAAGAGTTTGATAATCCTCTCCTTTGTTTCAATTAACATCTCTCATGTTGGAGCCATGATTCATGTCAGTCCACTTGGTGCAACAGCTCTCCAAGGTGTGATCACTCATTTTTAGATGCAGACTAACAAGCAGATGTGATTTGATGCAGGTGTTAGTTTTGGGGATGAAAATTTACAGGGTGATTCCATAATTTATTCCTCAGAATTGAGTGAGTCCATATTTTTTTCCTCTACTTGGTCTAAAAAAGTAACCGTTACTGACTGCCACAATCTTTTTTTCTTGATTTCTTATAGTGTTTCTTAAAGCCAGAAAGTTGCCATTTGAAATTACTTTAGTTTTGTGTCATGTCTGTGATCTGCTTTTTTTCTACAAAATAAAACAACTGAATGAACATCCTCCAAGGCCGGTGATTCCATAATTTTTGCCAGGGGTTGTATAGCGCCAAATCACAACAAACAGTTGCCCCAAGGCACTTCATATTGCAAGGCAAAGCCATACAATAATTACAGAAAAACCCCAACTGTCAAAACAACCCCTGTGAGCAAGCACTTGGCGACAGTGGGAAGGAAAAACTCCCTTTTAACAGGAAGAAACCTCCAGCAGAACCAGGCTCAGGGAGGGGCAGTCTTCTGCTGGGACTGGTTGGGGCTGAGGGAGAAAACCAGGAAAAAGACATGCTGTGGAGGGGAGCAGAGATTAATCACTAATGATTAAATGCAGAGTGGTGCATACAGAGCAAAAAGAGAAAGAAACACTCAGTGCATCATTGGAACCCCCCAGCAGTCTATAGCAGCATAACTAAGGGATGGTTCAGGGTCACCTGATCCAGCCCTAACTATAAGCTTTAGCAAAAAGGAAAGTTTTAAGCCTAATCTTAAAAGTAGAGAGGGTGTCTGTCTCCCTGATCCGAATTGGGAGCTGGTTCCAGAGGAGAGGAGCCTGAAAGCTGAAGGCTCTGCCTCCCATTCTACTCTTACAAACCCTAGGAACTACAAGTAAGCCTGCAGTCTGAGAGCGAAGCGCTCTATTGGGGTGATATGGTACTATGAGGTCCCTAAGATAAGATGGGACCTGATTATTCAAAACCTTATAAGTAAGAAGAAGAATTTTAAATTCTATTCTAGAATTAACAGGAAGCCAATGAAGAGAGGCCAATATGGGTGAGATATGCTCTCTCCTTCTACTCCCTGTCAGTACTCTAGCTGCAGCACTGAGGTCTAACAGAACAAGCACAGAGATGAGTCCACTGTCTGAGGCCATAAGAAGATAATTTGTAACCTTCACTAATGCTGTTTCTGTACTATGATGAATTCTAAACCCTGACTGAAACTCTTCAAATAGACCATTCCTCTGCAGATGATCAGTTAGCTGTTTGAAATAGAAATAGTTTATTACAGACCAAACCCTGAATATCCGACTTTATTTGTAAGTCTGTATGACTCTGAAATTCGGAAAAATCCGTATAATTTACGGACTATAGATTGACATGAAAACCACCGAAAAGCTGTGTTGACCGCGGGGACACGTTCGACTATTCGAGATTATTCAAGATTTTTTTTTTTACCAATGACGAACGATACGTAAAAAAAAATTTGACCAATGCAGCTGCATCGGTCCAAACCGGTCTGGATCCGGGCCTGATCCTGTAGAACTTTGTACTGAAAATGTCCATTCAAAAGTTCTGCGTCTTTCTGCATTTTGTTTTGTTGTGCATTGCATAGCCTGTGCTTTTCTCGATCCTCGTGTCGTTTTCTGTGTGAACTCAGCTATCAGCAGGAAGCAGCAGCATAAGCTCGCCCCCGACTGACGCTTTCAAAATAAAAGGCAACAAGCAACAGTCATAAAAGGCTAAAAAAAACAACAAAGTGTTAAGTGGAGGAACAAAATTGTCGGCGATAATGACCTCAATAATTAACGCAACGTTAGCGTGTTAACGTTGCCCAGCCCTACTTTTTAAGTAATGGTTTAATTACTGCCACCTTAAAAGCCTGTGGTACATAGCCAACTAATAAAGATAGATTGATCATATTTAAGATCGAAGCATTAAATAATGGTAGGGCTTCCTTGAGCAGCCTGGTAGGAATGGGGTCTAATAGACATGTTGATGGTTTGGATGAAGTAACTAATGAAAATAACTCAGACAGAACAATCTGAGAGAAAGAGTCTAACCAAATACCGGCATCACTGAAAGCAGCCAAAGATAACGATACGTCTTTGGGATGGTTATGAGTAATTTTTTCTCTAATAGTTAAAATTTTATTAGCAAAGAAAGTCATGAAGTCATTACTAGTTAAAGGAATACTTGGCTCAATAGAGCTCTGACTCTTTGTCAGCCTGGCTACAGTGCTGAAAAGAAACCTGGGGTTGTTCTTATCCAGGAGGACGATAGATAACAACAAATAAAACTGGTTTTTGGGACTTCCAATTTGGATGGACAAGACTAAGAGTCAAGCTTTCAAATGAATTAAAGCTCTGTCCGGGTTTTTGATTAATTAATAAGCTGGAATGGAAGATTGCTGCTAATCCTCCGCCTCGGCCCGTGCTACGAGCGTTCTGGCAGTTAGTGTGACTCTGGGGTGTTGACTCATTTAAACTAACATAATCATCCTGCTGTAACCAGGTTTCTGTAAGGCAGAATAAATCAATATGTTGATCAATTATTATATCATTTACTAACAGGGACTTAGAAGAGAGAGACCTAATGTTTAATAGACCACATTTAACTGTTTTAGTCTGTGGTGCAGTTGAAGGTGCTATATTATTTTTTCTTTTTGAATTTTTATGCTTAAATAGATTTTTGCTGGTTATTGGTAGTCTGGGAGCAGGCACCATCTCTACGGGGATGGGGTAATGAGGGGATGGCAGGGGGGAGAAGCTGCAGAGAGGTGTGTAAGACTACAACTCTGCTTCCTGGTCCCAACCCTGGATAGTCACGGTTTGGAGGATTTAAGAAAATTGGCCAGATTTCTAGAAATGAGAGCTGCTCCATCCAAAGTGGGATGGATGCCGTCTCTCCTAACAAGACCAGGTTTTCCCCAGAAGCTTTGCCAATTATCTATGAAGCCCACCTCATTTTTTGGACACCAGTCAGACAGCCAGCAATTCAAGGAGAACATGCAGCTAAACATGTCACTCCCGGTCTGGCCAATAACCAGAGTTTGTTCCTCGGCGGGTGTGTCGCCGAGTGGGGAAAAACGGTTAGAAATGTGAACGGGTTGGCAGTGTACATGGGGCTTCTGTTTAGGGCTACGCTTCCTCCTCATAGTCACCCAGTCGGCCTGCTTTCCCGGCTGCTCGGGATCTGCCAGAGGGAAACTAATGGCGGCTAAGCTACCTTGGTCCGCACCGACTACAGGGGCCTGGCTAGCTGTAGAATTTTCCACGGTGCGGAGCCGAGTCTCCAATTCGCCCAGCCTGGCCTCCAAAGCTACGAATAAGCTACACTTATTACAAGTACCATTACTGCTAAAGGAGGCCGAGGAATAACTAAACATTTCACACCCAGAGAAGAAAAGTGCGGGAGAGACAGGAGAAGCCACCATGCTAAACCGGCTAAGAGCTAGTAGCTGCGCTAAGCTAGCGGATTCCTAAAAACACGCAAAGTGAATAACGTGTAAATTATTTAGAGGTGATTCAGCAGAGGGAGTGCTTTAGTTAAGGCACGTGAAGATAACACTGTGAAACAAATCGTTATCTAGGTAACTAGATCAATCTAACTGCGCAGATTAAACAGCTAACAGATACAGCAAAACACCGCTGTGCTCCGGAACAGGAAGTGATACAATACCGCAGTGAGAGCCAATAATAATAATAACTTCTTTCTTAAAGCACTTTCAGGATAAACACAGAAGTCCTCCCTGGCAGGCACACCACTTTTCAGAAGTTGGATGAAGTCTCAGTGGAGTCCTCGCCACTCCCAGTCCTTGGTTCAGGAAGACAATGAGAAGATGCGACCCACACTCACTGATCTAAATGATCTCATTGAAATCACTGCGCATTCCATCCCAAACACCTTATATTTGTTATGGATAAGACGCGGAGTCTGGAGCGGTCCAGTATCTGACTGAACCCAGCATGAAATAATCAGAAGCAGTTCCAAAAAGAAAACACATTTATTTTTCTCCCCTTTGTGCTATACATAAAATACTAATTAATTAAAGTTCTGGTGAGGTGAAAAGGCGGCGCGCTCTCTCAGCATCTCAACAATCGGAGTCCGAACGTTCAGGACTCAGGAGTTCCGCCGACACCCCCCCCAGGTGACTTTTTCCCAGAACTGTACTCTGCGAAGGAGGAACAGAGATGAGATTATTCAACACTATTACTACGCAATATTGTTTGGAGGCAAACTTATCAGCTACACGTTTAGGTCTGAATTCCAACTTAATTCAAGGAGGCTGCTGCTCACAGCTAGTGGAGGATCATCAATCCGCACGCCACTGCCGTGAGGAGCACGCCAAACACTTTCCACCAATAACTACTTATAGCTGTGTATAAGACGCCAATTTACATTCACGGATAAACCTTTCAGAATATTCACCTCTGCCGTGTGTTGACAACGTTTGTCTCTCACCCTCGTCCTCCTTCACAGGCGCGATGTCAGACTCTGAAACGGCCCTCAGCGTCCCCACACGGTCGTCTTCTCCGGCCATCTTATCCAACTCACTGCTGGTTTAAATGTAGTTCTTCATCACTACATTGGTACCAGCTGGAAGTCCTCAGATCTGCACGTGAACATCACAGGTGTCGTGGATTGTCCTGATAGAGAGCCGCACGAGAATGCAACAGGTGCAGCCAATCATTGTAACAGAGGAGAGAGACTCTTCTGCAGCACATTTTCCTCAGAGAACAGCCCCAAATCACCTGGGAAGGAAAATAAACACAAAACAACCCAACCTTGTCCAGCCAAACCCCCCCAACACACAACAATATTTGCCAGTTATTGCATGCTTAGACCTTGACATGTGTTAACCCTCTACCAAGCTGCTTCAATGCAGAATGCAAGATGCCAAAGACTGTTTGCTTTGGCATCTTGTGGGTTCACAAGATTATGGGTTGTGGGTTCACATATATGGCACATGTATGTGAACCCACAACTACTTTGTGTTTGTTCCCACTTTGATTTTACTGCAGCTCAGTATTGTTTATTTTATGCATTTATCACCTTCAAAATAAGTCACCATGTCAATATATCTGTATTTGTGTATCTGTATTTTTCACATTATTATGTAAACTTTGCAATTAATCCATTCATAAGCATGTCAAACTGTGGGGAGTGGTCTATATGGAGTACAGATCAACTGTGATTTGTTATGCCACTAATACACATGCATATATTAGTAACATAAAATAGCAATAAAACACGAGGAGACACACTCTGTAAGGCTCCGATATTCAAGATTTTTATTATATCATGATGATTGTTATGGTTAGAGTTCCAGACAGGACCAGACTGGTTCAGGCTATGGACCCTAATGCTGGGAGCAATGAACAGAGCGATTTGTGAATGAAAATATATTTATTTACAGAAAAGGAGAAATAGTAATGCTGCGCTGGAGGTGTCTGCAGAGTGGAGAGTCAGCCCGCTCATGACGGTGGAAAGTAGGGAGCTGTAGGTTCCTGAGCCAGTCTTCAACATGATCTGAGAACTAAATGGAACAAAGTCAGGAGCCAGGTGGAGTGCACAGAGCTGAGACCAGGAACTAGTAAAAGCAGAGGAAAAAGATGGTGAGTGAATGCACTCATAACACAGGAGGCCTTTAACAGTTCACAGGAGGCTTAAAACCAAAGTGTTCAGAGTTCTGGAAGTAATCTTCTCCATTTAGGAAATAAGGTTCACAGTTCATGAATTATCTTCAGAGGTCAGAGATCAAGTGCCACATGTCTGTGATGCAGTTCCAATTAGCGGTCTTGACGGCTTGGAATCTTAGTCATTCAAGGTCAGAGTTCATACAGTTCTTTAGGAAGAGTTCTTGGAACAGTTCTTTAACATGCACAGTCACAGGGAGTAATGAGTGAGAACGGAATCCCACTGAGACATGAAGGAACTTAACTGGTGCAGAGAAGAGCCGCGCGCTCTGAGAGGAGAGCTGGAGAGTTCCAAAGTGACATTGCTGTGCAGGAATCCAGGAACCTGGGCAGCACGGGAGCCACCCAGGATAGTGTCTGGAACACCAGGAAAGACAGTTCACTCTAATATAGGAATTAGAGAGCTGGCCAGTTTACCTTGAGTTAAGCTGCAGGAGGCTTCAACGTCTAGGTGCGTGGGAGCAGCTGAAGACGAGGTCAAGGTCAGGAGATGTGGAAAGCTCCAGGTGGGACTGGAACATCAGGAGGATCATCCATAAGGAACAGGATGTTTCAGGAAGGATCTGCAAGAAACTCCACAAGTATCTGGCAGAATCTGCAAGTATCTAAAGTATCTGGTGGTAGCACCAAGTATCTGGCAACAGGTAAACTGAAAGTCTGAGTTTAAATAGTCTGCCGCTCATCAGTCATTCATACACGGCAGGTGGTGTGTGAGTGGAGAAACATGGCAGGTGGGAAACAGCTCTGAGTCCACCATCTGGGGGAAAAAGAAATCCACTACAACTAAGATAAAAATAAGACCAGGAGGGAACCATGACAACGATATGAGAAAAAACAAAACAAAACATCTGTTTCAGTATATTGACTCCATTTCGAAGCTGCTTTTGATGCAGACACTCAAAGCTTTACACTCATGAGTCAAATTCATTTACTGAGATGAGGTGGAACTACACACTGCCCTTTTTAAGGACCTTGCTCAAGGGAGTTTTCTCTTTGATGGGGGAACTGAACCACAGATCATCTCGTTGAGCAACTAGCTCCCGCTTGTGGCTTGTGCTACCTAGCTGTGTCCTTGGTCAGCACACAATCTGTATAGTATCAGTCCACACAGCTGTAAAAGTAAGTACCATCCTTGGCAGGGGAAGTAAATATAACTCTTTTTTGTAAAGCACTTCGCCATCTGCTATTGAAAAGCAGTTATTTATCTGGTCACAAGCTCGCTTCCCTAAACTCAAGGATGACGGCTCCTACTAACTTTTGTTTGAAATGACATTGTCACATTCGCATCCACTACTAAATGAAAAGCTGTAGCTTTGCCCTTAAGTCGCAATTTCTTCTTAAATACTTGATAATGGAGACCATATCATTAGGACATAAGATTTTATTCTGTATGATTCATTGTGACTGGGCTCATGTGGTCTGCAGAATGGTCAAAATTATCACGCCATTAATTACACTATATTTAGAGTCATGGGTGAGAGTTATGACACAAAGCCTCAATTTCCTAAAGGAATGAATCAAAAAAGAACTGCTGTTCTGCAGACAGCATAAAGACAGCATAAAGTACTCAGTTTCTGCTTCTACATCTAGACTACAGTTTTGTTCACACTAGTTGCCTGGATACAGTGATTTTTTTTTTTTCCATACTGTATGCATTGTAAATCTTTTCATGAAGAATAAAAGCTGCAAGAAGAAAACACCAATGGGAAAAATGTTAATATGTGTACAACTGTTGGTGGTAGCAATTGAAAAAAAATGTTTTATGTCATGAACTGAATTTCTAAATGGAACAAAACTTTGAGAACAAGTTGTGCTTTGCTTCATTTTAATACTTTCAGTGTCACGAAGGCATGACAAATAGCAAAAATTTGACTTTTGCCATTGAGTTTTACACATATTACAGCCACAGTCTCTAAAATCATGTAATCGTGTTCATGTCAGCATTTCAACTCTGTGATCTGCCACGTTGCATATTTTTCAGAATGCAGATTAAATAAATAAAGCAACACATTAAACACAAAATCAGTGGGATAACTTTCGAGCATGTTTGTTTTGTCCTTGTATGAGAGATGTTGCCATGGGTAGTGCAACTTCACACAGAGTGAAAACAGCTGGCAGATAATTTCAGAAGATCACAGTGAGTGATGGATTCATTCTATCACATAATGGAGAAGAGAGAAAGGTTTAAAAAATTGAAAGAAGTGTAGGCTTTTCAAACAGATGATGGCAACTGAGGCATTCCTATCTCTACTATTTATGCACAGCTTTTTTTATCCCATGCAAATTGACCATAAATATCACAAAGCAGAAGATTCCCAATTCAACACCACTCGTCCCTGTTCTCCGTGTAATGTCAGAAATAGCATCTCGTGTAAAACCTGTGATAAATCAACATGCAGGTCTAGCTTGGATCTGCTGTGGTGACCGTCAGTACAAAAAATCGGGAGACACCAAAGGGACTGATTTAATTTATTACTGACATCCTGTGGGAAAATTACATTAGTCCTTTCTTCAAACTAAATGCCGACCAAATCAGACTTTAGCCTCTATGAGTTTCCATGTAAATTTGCAAGGGAGAAGGAGTATTAGCAGAAGGAAATGCACATCTGTTGCACACTCTCCACTTTGGTTGAAATGCAAGTTGTCAACATGTGTTCAGATTATCATCTGAAGTAATCTGAAATAAATATTTTAGTTTGGCTTCAAGTTGCATAGATCTACAATCGTGACTGTAAGTTTTTGGAACAATGAATTCATGACTGGTGTATGGCTTGACTTAAAGGCTAATTTGTCCACAAGCAGATCATTTTTTTTATTTATTTTTTTACTTTTCATGGCTAAGACATAACAAACATAATCTGAAATCTGTTGTGCAGTCGACACAAACCATAAAACTGTTTGAATGGTGAGCTTGGAAATAATTCAAATTTATTGAACATTTCCTGTCATTCCACGTCCCAACAGTCAGGGGCTGTGAGCATGGACCGGGCCGCCGGGCCACCCGCCCTCGACCGCCACCCAATCCTCTCTGCACCCGACCCCCATGGCCCCCTCTGCAGGTGGTGAACCCACAGGAGGCCAAGATCGCGAGTACAAGCGGCCGAGATGAGTTTCCTCCGCAGGGTGGCTGGGCACTCCCTTAGAGATAGGGTGAGGAGCACGGTCATTCGGGAGGAGCTCGGAGTCGAGCCGTTGCGCCTCCATGTCGAAAGGAGTCAGTTGAGGTGGCTCGGGCATCTTTTCCGGATGCCCCCTGGACACCTCGCTGGAGAGGTGTTCCGGGCACATCCCATTGGGAGGAGGCCCCGGGGAAGACCCAGGACACACTGGAGGGACTACATCTCTTGGGTGGCTTGGGAATGCCTTGGGGTTCCCCCGGAGGAGCTGGGGGAGGTGTGTGTGGATCGGCAGGTCTGGGTGGCTTTGCTTGAGCTGCTGCCCCCGCGACCCGACTCTGGATAAAGCGGAAGAAAATGGATGGATGGATTTCCTGTCATTTTTTTTTAAATCATGCACCCAACACAACTCAGTCAATTAAATGCCCTACATTATTTAAAGGAGACCTGCATTGAAAAAAATGCAGTCAGATTTTTTGAACAAAAAATGACTTATGAGGTCTGTCAATAAAGTATCGTACCTTTTTATTTTTTTCAAAAACTATATGGATTTCATTCATATGTTTTTATGTCAGACATGCTTGAACCCTCGTGAGCATGCGTGAGTTTTTTCACACCTGTCGGTGACGTCATTCACCTGTGAGCATGCCTTGGGAAGGAGTGGTCCCGCCCCCTCGTCGGATTTTCATTGTCTGGAAATGGCGGAATGAAAAGGACTTTTTTTCTATCAGAATTTTTTCAGAAGCTGTTAGAGACTGGCACCTGGAAACCATTCAAAAAAATTATCTGGCTTTCGGTGAAAATTTTACGGGCTTCACAGAGAATAAGGACTTTTACTACAGCTTTCAGGACTGCTTTAAGGACGGTCGGTGCGCCGCGCTCCGAGCTCTGGGGCTCCGATTGCCGAGACGTGCGGTGCTGTGGATTTTGCCGCAAGAAGTCTGTCCTTGCAGCAACAGGTGTACCGGCTGCTTCACATTAAAACAGCAAGCGTAATCTCAGGACTTGTGCCAAGTGTGCTGCAGCCCCATTCAGTAGACAGAGAGGTGATGCCGGGCAGTGTGAGTGGCCCGCATCGGCGGTTAACGAGCTCGTTAACGAGCCCGCAGACTTAATAAGTGCAGCGGAGGCAGAGAGCGGGAGAGGAAGAATGGCGCCCGCTGTCGATGTCGTTGCTGATCTGAGCACACAGATCTGTATCTCACATTCATTGCAGCTTACTTTTGGATGTTGAAACCAGGACGTGTATAAGTAACATTACTAACAGATAAAATCAATTTCAATGCGGGATCAGACTGAAGGCGGGAGCGCGTCGTCTTGTCCCTGACGTCATGGAAATGATACGGCTGTACAAACTGTTTTCACAGAGGGCTAAATTTTAGCTGCAAATTTGTCATTTTTAAACGAAGATTTCTTTGCTGAATTACAAATTTGGGCTTACAGATTTACTTTACTGCATTCACAAGGGTCTTATAAATACATATCAGCTATTTCTTTCTGAAATCTGACCACATTTATTTCAATGCAGGTCTACTTTAATACAAAGTTCATGTCTGAACAGCACCCAGGACAGCTCACATAAAGAAGCTTTTAATAGCAGAGGTGGGACGAAGTCACCAACAAGTCACTCTCAAGTCATGAACTGGCAAGTCACAAGTCTCAAGTCAAGTCACAAGTCAAGTGACAAGTGACAAAGTTTTTTATTCGGCACACAAAATATTCAAATAGAAAAAAATGAACAATTCCACGAACAAACACAGACAAAACTAGTGAGTCCGAAAGGGTGTGGGCTGAAGCAAGTCAAGTATCAAGTCATAAGACCACCAATTGTTTGCAAGCTAACTTGAGACTTGAGTTGAGCTTTGTGACTTGAGACTTGACGATTTATGACTTGACAGTGACTTCGTCCCACCTCTGATTAATAGCAACCACTCGCATCAGCTCCTATGAACTGCTATGGCAAATGAATTAAAACAGACATGTCCATAGAAAAATGTTCTTAAGTCTTAAGATCATCAAGAAACCACCTGCTTTGAATCTGATCTATGCCAGTGTGGCTGTTATTTGAGCAATCAGATCAGACATAACTCACTTATAAATGTATTACAATTGTGATTTGCCAAAATTGGGGAAAAAATAATACGTTTCAACAGAATCTAATTCATGTAAATTTAGTTGGTGATCTGAATGCAGCTAACTATATGGAGATACACCTGACCAGTTACTGCTACTTAGATTTGCAAGCTTCATCTCCATAACAGCTCACTCTCTGGACTAACAAACCCTGGTAGGCCCTAGAAATGAGCCCTGGTACCTCTGGGGAAAACACCATGGTACCCCAACAAATCAGATTATTGTGTCATGGTTCTAGCCTATCAGGCTGGATGGTCAGGGATTGCAAGAAACAAACGCACGGCTCATACAAACAGCTCTGGTTTTTTGAAGGCTTTACTGAGGTGGATAGCAGTAATTGGTACACAAGTAAGCAGTCCAGGAAAAGCAGCAGTACAAAAACATCAGGCAATTGGCGTGGTCAAGGCAACAGGCTGGAGGTCAGGTACACACTATGAGGCCGGCAGGTATAAGAATGTAGGAACAGAGCTGGTATGAAGGCACAATGCACAACAAACTGGTGAGGGACAAGCACACCCAGTGAGCTTATATAACCCCAGGTGACAATCAGGAAATCAGAAACAGGTGTGCATGGAAAGCACCAGAATCAGGTCATGGCCAAAGAGAGAGAGTGTAACGCCCATTACCAAGAACCAAAGAGAAAGACAAGAGAAGCAGAGACAGACCCAAGCAGAAAAAAAAAACAGCAAGAGAATAAACAAACCAAAACCAATGAAGCAAAAATAACTAACAGAACAAAAGAACAAAATAAAACAGAAAACCAATCAAAAACTCAAACTCTGACATGGGCTTGCTTTAACCTTTTTTTTTTTTTTTTTTTTGCAGTGTTTTGTGTTGTTGTGAGTGGTATTGGCACATTATGTTTGTGGGTGGTTAATAGTTTGCTCCCTATCAGTTGTTCTCATATGCCATGCCACTTTAGCATTCTGTTTGATTTGGTTGTCTGTGCACCTGTACAATACTGTGACAATACTTTATACAATACACCAGCATCACTATCCACAGTAAAGCATGTTTTACATCATCGTCATCATCATCATCTGAGAGGGGGCTGACCAAGAAATAAGAATCTGATACACACCTTTCAAGCTAGACTGAAATTTTCAGCTGCCCACATGAACAAGGTTTTATGATCAGAAAAGACAAAGATTGAGCTATTTGGCCATAATGACAAGATGTGCATACAGAAAGTACTCACAGCATAGTGTTTGTTTGTTTGTTTTTTTCCACATTATTACAGCCTATTATTACATTTTTACAGCCTTATTCCAAAATGGATGAATGGAGAAAATCTACACACAATACCCAATAATGACTATGTGAAAAACATTTTTTGTTTTTGTTGTTGTTGTTTTTTTTTTGGGGGGGGGGGGTTGCAAATTATTCAAAACAGATAAGCAACAGTTAACGTGTACGTAAGTATTCACAACCTTTGCCATGAAACTCAAAATTGAGCTCATGTGCATCCTGTTTCCACTGATCATCCTTGAGATGTTTCTACAGCTTCACTGGAGTCCAGCTGGGGTAAAGTCAGTTAACTGGACATGATTTGGAAAGGCACACACCTGTCTACATATAAGGTCCCACAGTTGACCATGCATGTCAGAGCACAAACCAAGCATGAAGTCAAAGGAATTATCTGTAGACCTCTGAGACAGGACTGTCTTGAAGCACAAATATTGTGAATGATACAGAAACATTTGAGTATCCCAGCCAGATCCCAGACCTGAATCCAACTGAACATCTCTGGAAAGATCTGAAAATGGCTGTGCATGGAAAGTTCCCCATCCAACCTGATGAAGCTTGAGAGGTGCTGCAAAGAGAGATTGGTGTGCCAAGCTTGTGGCATCATATTCAAGAAGACTTGAAGCTGTAATTGCTGCCAAAGGTGCATCAACAAAGTATTGAGCAAAGGGTGTGAATACCTAGGTGTATTTCTTTTTATTTTTTTTATTTTTAAGTAATTAGAAAAAAAAATTAAAAAATCATGTTGTCATTATGGGGTGTTGTGAGTAGAAGTCTGAGGGGAAAAATATATTACTCCATTTTGGATAAGGCTGTAACAGAACAAAATGTAGAAAAAGTGAAATGCTGTGAATACTTTCTGGATGCACCGTATGATTGGAGGAGTAAAGTTGAGGCTTTCAGACATATGTAACAAATATTTGCTAGCCCTCGCATGGAGGGACCATAAAGATGTAACAAATTGGTCAATTCTAGATCAGATCACACAGGAGTACTAAAATAAAATGTAATTAGGTATTGTTAAACTCCCAAATTGAATTACATTGGCCTGGACCTAATTTAATGGGTCACCAAAATAATTAACAATTTTAGGGATTAATAATTATTATTTAATATTTAATTTACTCGGGGCACCACCTATTTGAAGCATAGGTACTTTAATTTAAACATTCATTAATTTATCAGTCTCAATTGAATTAATCAGTCTCTGGTCTGAAAGTCTAAATTCTACGATACGATTGACCAAAGGTTTCCTTCTGAACACCAAATGAACCACAGCAGAAATATTTACAATTTATTTACAATTATACAAGAAATGAACAGCTTACTGGCATTTTTGTGGACAGTGATTAAATAAGTTCATTTATGGACACAATTTGCTTAACTCATGAGACATGAAAGAAAGAGAGAAGAAGCTTAAAGACTTTAAGTAAATAAATCTGGTTAGAATTTAGTGATAAAATTTGAATCCAATTGATTTTAAGAAAATTATTAAACAAACATATGAATATGGTTAAAATGGAGGAGCATAATAAGGAGAAGCCACTTTGTATCCATTGCATCCATTGATAGCAAACCCTTTTTCTGGAACCTTTAACTGGGTCACTTAGCTGGTCCGTTGAAAAGGTGGTTTGGACAATCCGTCCGTCGTTGATGTAGGTTCTGTAGCATGCTCACTTGGGTCAGGGGTTAAGTTAGTGGTCTCCTCGGGTGATCCCAAAGGCTTGTGTCGGCTGGCTTTACCGACAGGATGGCTGCTTGCAGTCAGGTTGTCAGCTTGCTGGACCCCAGAGGTGGAAGGCGTTTGTTGAAAATGGTTTCTGGTAGCTTTTGAAAAATTTGTTGGAGCCAGATTAAAAGTCTTTGTGAATTTAGAAAAAAGATAAAACTTTAAGAGTGTTGGAAATTTACAAAAAGGAAAAGTCGCTTTTCTGTAAATTCACTATTATTTTGAAAAGTTCAGATCGGAAGTTATCTTCAAACTTTGAAAGACTTGATGCACCTTAAAGCGTCAGTTTAAAATTTTCAAAAATTGAGACAAGAATAAAAGAAAGAATGAATGCCACGTGGTAGCTTCAGATAGGTTAGCTTAGCATGGGGCCTGGTTGACCCAAAAATAATTAAGTGTTTTAGAAAGGAAGAGAGCGAGTCAAGAGACAGAAGAGAGGAGTGAAGAGAAGAGCGGAGCAAGAAAGACAAAAGAGAGGAGTGAAGAGAAGAGCTGAAGAGCAAGAGCAGCACTCTGTTCTAACTTTTTAAGGGGGGCTGATGTCACCACACTCTGCCCATTTAGGGTGTGTAATCTCACAGAAAACTTCATGTGTTCACAGGGCAGACCCAAATGATTCAACTATTTAAATACCTTAACTATTTTGGTATAATATTGTTCTAAGACACTTGAATGGATACACATTACTAATCATCACTTGAACACATCCTTTGGATAAACAAAATACATCACCTTCAACATATTGATAATCCAGAAAGATCACACTTAAACACACATCAGTTACAAGGAGCACATGTCAATAAAATGGAATGATTATATGTAAAGCATTTCATTTGATTAATCAATACAAACAACACTGGAAGTATTTATATATATGAATCAAAGAATACTGATGCAATTCTTTTATTTTAAAAGAATGTCTTTCTTCACTTAGACCTAAAGATAATAGCTGTTATCAAGATGCAAATATTTATGGCCACTCTTATCGTGGAAGGGATATTGTCTTGCAGTCTTGAGAGGTTCTAGCCTTGGCATGAGGTCATAAAATTTGGGCTCTCCTGGCCTGGAGAAGCTCAGATTCTGATGTGATGTAATTATAATGTCATGTAATTCATAGTGACCGAAAATTCACTGATAAAAGGCAAGGACTTCCCTTTGAAGAAGTTTGAATTACAGTTCTGTTTTGCTGTGAAGCCCATTGTTGGCCCATGGGGGGTGGGGGGATCTCAGGCTTATTTCCAGACCTCCAGATGGCACAGGAATTTCTCAACTGGAAGTGAAGACGCTGTGTCTGTCTGCAGTTCAAAACTCAGGTTTTTGTTGAGACAGCATTAATGTATTTATTTAATTAGGGTGAATTGAGGCCATGCGCTACACATAAGAACACTGTACCATCTGTCAAGCATGGTGGTGTTGGCATCATGTTCAGGGACTGTGCTGCTGCCAGTGGTACTGGTGCATTGCACAAAGTAGATAATAATGGAGAAGGAGGAGTACCTCCAAATTCTTCAATTTCACCTAAAATCAGCAGCTAGATGGTTGAAACTGGTCCACAAATGGGTGTTCCACCAGGACATCTTAAACACATGTTTAAACTGGTTCCGGGTTGGATAAAGCAGGAATCTGGAAAGGCCTTCTTAAAGCCATGACCTCAGCCCAACTGAAAATGTGTGGGCTATGCTGAAATGTTGGGTTTATGTCAGAAAACCAACCAATTAAAATGAACTCTGCCAATTTTGCCAAGAAGAATGGTCAAATATTCAGCAAGAATTATGCCAGAAGCTTGTTAATGGCTACCAAAAGTGTCTGTTGAAGGTGCAGCTTCCTAAGGGACATTTAACCAAATAGGTGCAGGGGCATGTTTATGTATATTGAGCCTGTATGTACTTTTACCCTGTGTGGATTAGAGAAGATCCAAAATAAATTAAAACTTGTACACCCAATTCTTGTTTTGTTTTTATGTCATTCATGAGGTATGCTGTGCTACCATTTCAACCTGGCAAAAGAACAGTTCAAGAACATCAATAACAGCTCAACATTACTGTGATCATGCCCACAATGATTGTATGTAAATGTCTGACCACAACTGTATAGTTACATTGGGTCTGGTGCAAGTCTGTTTTACTGCTGCTCTTAGTCCCACCTTTCTGTCTTTAAGTCAGTGTGCCTGCAGATTCTCTATTCATTCTCTGTTACTGAGCAGTCCAAGACCCTCATCCTGTCAGATTGTCTAAGCGCAACCTGTGGCCTGAAGTAAATTGATAGCATTTGTAATTCAATCTGTTCTCAATGAAGATGTATGCATGGTGTTATGTATTTGGGTTGAAATTTCCTGTGATCCCAACAACCAGTTCCAGAGTACTGTGCTAATTCTTTTAGGAGAATATTAGTGCAAAAAATAATTTTGTGTGCAAAACTGCAAATACCCTTTTCATGCATCTGCTCTGTGGATTATAAAGGTGAACTGTGATGTTTTCTAGAATATTTAGCAATCACTAACAATATAAGTGATAATTTATAAACAGCCTCAAAATTGTCTTCGAAATGAAGAATAATCGGCTGTTACCATCTTCTTCTTGCTTTTCTAACTCATCACTGATTCTTCAGTGACAAAAGGCTTTCCTTTGATATAGGCAATCCTGGAAAGGTCAGAGGCATCAAGAAAATAGACGGAATGACCCAAGAGGATTTCAAGTTGTATTAATGAGACCCCTTTGGCCACTACCCATCTTAGAGGTCAGGCCATCATCTAAAATGATAAAGATTTATCATGGGTAGGTGAAGCTGGTCAAAGCTTTTTCTCATCTCAGGCTCAGCCTTTTACAGCAGCAACCACTGTCAAGAGTTTTATATGGATGAAAGACTCAGCTACTCTCCACCACTGTTGCAAACCTTGGCATTGGTAAATAATTCATCCCCCTTATTTTGTCCTCTTTGAGAATTTTTGAGGAGCTGCAAGTAGATTATGCCAAGCTCTCTTACATGGGGAGAACGTAACTCCAAAACTGGTAGCAAATAAAAAGTTATCCAGTGCTCAATACTACATCACAACTCTATTGAAAAAAAAAAAAAAACTGGTTTGATTCTCCAGTCCTTTGCATATATATATATATCAATGGATTTTGTGTAATTTGGGGGTGCTGAATCTCAATCTGGTGTTAGTTTTTGCCAATCATATCAAGTTTTTGAGATATGAAAACATTTTTTTATTCATATTTTTTGCCGAAAGTAAAAAAACAAAACTTATGTTGCATTTAAGTACCCATATATGGAATAATGTTTGCAATGGAAGGTAGCTACTCTCTTAGGGCCCCTTCAGACATAACAAGAAGTTGGGCGAAAGATGCAGAAACCGGTCAAAAAGAGTGAAAAAAAAAATGAATTGTGAACTGCAAAAAATTCCAGCCGCTGTCGAGAGGGACACACTGTCAGACAGGCATGAATGATCCTGGGGTAATGGTTTCATGCATGCTTGTGAGCACATGCATGAACACAGTGCAAGCACGTGAGAGGTGTGATACCACATCGCACTCACACAGCAACATCTGCAACTACATGTTGGACAAATGTACATACATCGACGAAATGCGTAAGGACAAAATAATGAGAAAGCACAGAACATTATGTAGCACCCGTACTACCAATCTATAAAAAATCATACTTCAAAATGGGAGGGGTGCTTTGGGTCCAATTGCCCATAAAGGGTATTAGCCCCTCCCCAACGTGCGGTGTGGAATGCAGTCCTGCTAAGTGAGGAACGACTAAAAGAGGAGATATTTTGTTGCCAACATCAAAACTCATTTTATTTAATTTCATAACACCAAAAAACGCATTTCCCCAAACCCATGAATAATCCTGCCGTTTGCTAAAATGCTAAGAAATCACAACCGTAAAATCAACCTCAACTTCCCCACACTTATTTGTTCTTAAAATCAAACCCACCAATATTTTCAACTCCCCTTGAACACAACACACCCTGGCCCACACACACACACACATTCACCCAGTCCGGCACAGCATTCACAGTGCGAGAGAAAGATGAAAAGGGAAAACAAATTGTCACACCGGCCAGTCAGTGGTCTGCTGTGATGAGACCACCGATTGTCCACTTTCAGTGCTTTGAAATTTCCCTGGTGACCATGTGATACGAGGACACGTCACAACAAGCCCCAGCATGGCAGGAAAACCTGGCACAGAACACACAATAACTGTGTAGAATGTCAAAGCCATGAGCAGCGCATGGAACCAGGCTACCTGATTGACGGCTTGGAATCAGCCATATCTCTCATCATACCATCTCCGCCACATCTCTCCAGCTCCGGGTCCACCTGCAGCTCCGGCTGTTCTGGATGCGTCCTCCTCCCCAAACAAAGTTGTCGGTCTCTCATGTCTCACCGGCCATCATTCAAACTGCTCTCAGCTGCGGTAGCTCAGCGTCCCCTGCGCCTGCAACAGGTGTGTCCAGTCCTGGGCATTTCTCAGCCAGCTGCATGCATGCCCGCATATGCTGTGTGTTTCTCACCTGTTCGCCTGCCAAATGTTTGGCTACCAGTATCAAATTCGCGTCCAGGGTAAACGTTCTCTGGCCGGCAACAAAGGATGCACCCTCAGTCAACCTCCAAGCACTCCAATGAGTGAGAGAGTTATGGAGTCCATCCCTCTGGTTCAGTCCTCTCCCGACTCAGTCCTCCTGTGGCTCCATCCTTGCTCAGCTCACTCGTACGCTCCACCAATCCACCTAACCCTAACCCTAACCCTCCTCACCACATATCCTCCAAACAGCCTCTGTTCCCTGTTCCTCTGTACATGAACCATGGCCATGGATGTAAACAAGGAATTAATGAACTGACATGATTGAATGAGCATTCAATCATGTCAGTTCATTAATTCCTATCATATCCTATCATATTCCTATCATATTCATATCATATAACATAACACATCAGCTGGCTCCGCGTGTCAAATGTGTGGTGCACCGAAGGACACCGCATCATGTGGACTATAACTCACGTTGTGGACATTACCTTTGGATCACCACCTGAGCATTCATATGATCAGATGAATAAATTCATATGGGGAAGCCTGGCTGATGGCATCTGCAGTGCGCAGTGAGGCGCTGCTGAAGGCATTGCCAAGGTGATGTGTTTTTATTTTTTACCACCTCAGGAAAGCATGCCGACACATGTGCATCACAGTGGCATGTTAAGTTGTGATGGTCTACATGGCACAGTATTTGTTCTCCAGCTGTGAGGAGCAAAGACACAGCGGTTCCTCAGCAACATGCCCACCTGTCTGGTGCAAATCACAGCTAGAGAAAACATCTGCCATGAAGAACATCAACTGTCAACACGCCATAGCAATGCACATGTGGTCATGACATGCTGATCATTGTTTAATCAGTATTATTTTTTGTTCTTTGTTTTAATTTAACACGTTGTGTTTACCCTGTCAGTGTCAGCTGAGAGAATGACTCTGAGCTGGACATGCTCCCATGTCTGGAGATTGAAGAAAGCCATCACACATGAATGAGCTCATGCTGCTGTCCTCATTGTATGTATTTTTTTTTACCACTGTTTCTTTTAACTGGTCACTTGCACTCTCGTCGGACAATGTGTGTGTTATCATCTGACAGCATCAGTGCACCTGTGCTGACATGATTTGAGTGACACGCCCCCTTGGGGTCATGGCTGGCTGTCACTAAAAGCCCCTTGTTGCGATTGCGTGTTACATGGCTGTCCGCTTGATTGCTGTGCTGGCTGCAGACCACTGCATCATATAGGGTTTACATGGGATCTATGTGAGTCATATAGGATGCCGCTTTTACAACCCCAATGCCAGTGAAGTTGGGACATTGTGCAAAATGTAAATAAAAACAGAATACAATGATTTACAATTCCTGTTCAACCTATATTCAATTGAATATGCCACAAAGACAAGATATTTAATGTTCAAACTGATAAACCTTTTTTGTTTTTGTACAAATATTTGCTCATTTTAAAATGGATGCCTGCAACATGTTTCAAAAAAGTTGGGAAGGGCACCAAAAAACTGGAAAATTTGATGAATGCTCAAAGAACACCTAATTAGAAACAGGTGAGTGTCATGATTGGGTATAAAAGGAGCATCCCCAAAAAGCTCAGACATTCACAGGCTAAGACAGGGCGAGTATCATCACTTTGTGAACAGCTGCATGAAAAAGTAGTCCAACAGTTCTCAGCATTCAATTGCAAGGAATTTAGGAATTCCATCATCTACAGTCCATACTATAATCAGAAGATTCAGAGAATCTGGAGAAATTTCTACACGAAAGGGCAAGGCCGAAAACCAACATTGAATGCCCATAACCTTCGATCCCTCAGGCAGCACTGCATTAGAAACCAACATCATTGTGTAAAGGATCTTACCACATGGGCTCAGGAACACTTTTGAAAACCACTGTCAGTTAGCACAGTTCATCGCTACATCTACAAGTGAAAATTAAAACTCTACCATGCAAAGCAAAAGCCATAAATCAACAATATCCAGAAATGCCGCCACCTTCTCTGGGCCTGAGCTCATTTCATATGGACAGACGCAAAGTGGAAAAATGTGCTGTGGTCTGATGAGTCCACATTTTTGGAAATCATAGACATTGTGTCCATCCAGACAAAAGAGGAAAAAGACCATCCAGATTGTTACCAGCGCAAAGTTCAAAAGCCAGCATCTGTGATGGTATGGGGGTATGTTAGTGCCCATGGCATGGGAAACTTATACATCTGTGATGGCACCATAAGTGCCGAAAGGTACATCCAGGTTTTGAAGCAACACATGTTTTTTTCAGGGACATCCCTGCTTATTTCAGCAAGACAATGCCAAGCCACATTCTGCACGTTGTTACAACAGCGTGGCTTTGTAGTAAAAGAGTGTGGGTACTAGAGTGGCCTGCCTGCAGTCCAGACTTGTCACCCACTGAAAATGTGTGGTGTTTAATGAAGCACAAAATACAACAACGGGGGACCCCAGACTGTTGAACAACTGAAGTCGTACATCAAGCAAGAATGGGAAAGAATTCCACCTACAAAGCTTTAACAATTAGTGTCCTCAGTTCCCAAACGCTTATTGAGTGTTGTTAGAAGGAAAGGTGATGTAACACAGTGGTAAATATACCACTTTTCCAGCTTTTTTGAACGGTGTTGCAGGCGTCCATTTCAAAATGAGCAAATATTTGCACAAAAACAATAAAATTTATCAGTTTGAACATCAAATATCTTGTCTTTGTGGTGTATTCGATTGACTATAGATTGAAGAGGATTTGCAAATCATTGTATTCTGTTTATATTTACATTTTACACAACGTCCCAACTTCATTGGAATTGGGGTTGTATGAACGTTTTTTATTTCTAGCTCTGTAGTGCTGGTATGTGTGCACTGCTGCGTGGTGATCTCACCTCCAGAGGGACATGCTGAATATGTCATGATGGGCGGTCCACAGCTCTGAAATGCCAGTCAGCTGTGTGCGCCGAGCCTGTCACATGCATCGACTCGTGTGGGCAGCTCACCTGCACGTCTGGAATTGCAGCTGTCATGATCAAAATGTACTCTGGAGACTGTGTTTGTGTGTGGAGGGGTGGACATTTAATAATGTGAGATAAAATTAGACAATGGGGGTGGGGTTAATTCTGCTACATATGTCAGTCAATCACAAATACTGACCATTATGAGCTGTTCCTGGAGACCCCCTGCCCTGTATGTTTTCCACATCAACCTGCACAAGTCACAGCTGTTTTTATTTATTTATTTATTTAAGTGGTGTCTTCCAGCTGTTGATTGGCTGAGCACATCTGAATGTTGCCTGGGATTGGATCAGGGAGAGTAAGAAAACATGCAGGGCAGGTGCCTTCCAGGAACAGGGTTGGTGACCCCTCCATTAAGGAAATCACTGCAAATCTCACTGCAAACTGTGCTTTAGTGTTGGAATGTGATGTACCTGGATGACATTTGGATGATTGCGTTCCACACAGCTGGCATGGCTCGGTAAAGGTTGACACACTACTGGCTGATCAGCCAGCTCAAGCTGGATTTCCCCTGTTGCCAGGATGCCCAGTGTGGTCAGCACCTGTGTGGGTCAACCCCTAGCTCCTTGCCGTATTCTCTGGGCCAGCCACAGTTCTGCACGCAACTTCAGTAACACTGGCCTTGGTAATCAAAATCGGCTCATAACCTTCATGAGCTTAGCTTTATTTGCAAGTAAATCCTCACATTCCCTGAATACACGCTCACATTGGATTGCACCATTTGCAAGGTGCACATCACTTTGTGCATGCTTTTATATCCACCCATATAATTGCAAACATGTGGGTGTGTTAATTGCTCATCAGTGTGTCTCTTGCGTGCACATCACTCTGATGACTTCATGTTTTCACAGTATTAACGGTTCCCAGCATCACCTCTACGTGTTGGCAGTTGAACAATAGCTGTAGAAACATACGTATGCCAGCCAGGATTTTTGCGTGATGCACTGCACATTTCGACGGTCATTTCACTGTTGATACATCTGAACATTAGCGTTGTGATGGACGTACATCATGTTTTTGTGCATATGCATGTTTGTACATCAGGCCCCTGTTCTCCTCCATCCATTCTCTTGCAGCCACTCCTGGTTCCTCACCATCCCTATCCTACATCTCCATCAATTTTTTTCATGGGTCATGTAGATTTTCTAAAATGGTTCATTTCATACCCCTTTGTAAGCACCCATCTGCCAAACAGATGACCAAGGTATTATTACATCATGTTTTCAACCTACGTGGACTAATATTAATCAATCAATCAATTTTTTATATAGCGCCAAATCACAACAAACAGTTGCCCCAAGGCGCTTTATATTGTAAGGCAAGGCCATACAATAATTATGTAAAACCCCAACGGTCAAAACGACCCCCTGTGAGCAAGCACTTGGCTACAGTGGGAAGGAAAAACTCCCTTTTAACAGGAAGAAACCTCCAGCAGAACCAGGCTCAGGGAGGGGCAGTCTTCTGCTGGGACTGGTTGGGGCTGAGGGAGAGAACCAGGAAAAAGACATGCTGTGGAGGGGAGCAGAGATCGACCACTAATGATTAAATGCAGAGTGGTGCATACAGAGCAAAAAGAGAAAGAAACAGTGCATCATGGGAACCCCCCAGCAGTCTACGTCTATAGCAGCATAACTAAGGGATGGTTCAGGGTCACCTGATCCAGCCCTAACTATAAGCTTTAGCAAAAAGGAAAGTTTTAAGCCTAATCTTAAAAGTAGAGAGGGTGTCTGTCTCCCTGATCTGAATTGGGAGCTGGTTCCACAGGAGAGGAGCCTGAAAGCTGAAGGCTCTGCCTCCCATTCTACTCTTACAAACCCTAGGAACTACAAGTAAGCCTGCAGTCTGAGAGCGAAGCACTCTATTGGGGTGATATGGTACTACGAGGTCCCTAAGATAAGATGGGACCTGATTATTCAAAACCTTATAAGTAAGAAGAAGAATTTTAAATTCTATTCTAGAATTAACAGGAAGCCAATGAAGTGAGGCCAATATGGGTGAGATATGCTCTCTCCTTCTAGTCCCCGTCAGTACTCTAGCTGCAGCATTTTGAATTAACTGAAGGCTTTTTAGGGAACTTTTAGGACAACCTGATAATAATGAATTACAATAGTCCAGCCTAGAGGAAATAAATGCATGAATTAGTTTTTCAGCATCACTCTGAGACAAGACCTTTCTGATTTTAGAGATATTGCGTAAATGCAAAAAAGCAGTCCTACATATTTGTTTAATATGCACTTTGAATGACATATCCTGATCAAAAATGACTCCAAGATTTCTCACAGTATTACTAGAGGTCAGGGTAATGCCATCCAGAGTAAGGATCTGGTTAGACACCATGTTTCTAAGATCTGTGGGGCCAAGTACAATAACTTCAGTTTTATCTGAGTTTAAAAGCAGGAAATTAGAGGTCATCCATGTCTTTATGTCTGTAAGACAATCCTGCAGTTTAGCTAATTGGTGTGTGTCCTCTGGCTTCATGGATAGATAAAGCTGGGTATCATCTGCGTAACAATGAAAATTTAAGCAATACCGTCTAATAATACTGCCTAAGGGAAGCATGTATAAAGTGAATAAAATTGGTCCTAGCACAGAACCCTGTGGAACTCCATAATTAACTTTAGTCTGTGAAGAAGATTCCCCATTTACATGAACAAATTGTAATCTATTAGACAAATATGATTCAAACCACCGCAGCGCAGTGCCTTTAATATCTATGGCATGCTCTAATCTCTGTAATAAATTTTTATGGTCAACAGTATCAAAAGCAGCACTGAGGTCTAACAGAACAAGCACAGAGATGAGTCCACTGTCCGAGGCCATAAGAAGATCATTTGTAACCTTCACTAATGCTGTTTCTGTACTATGATGAATTCTAAAACCTGACTGAAACTCTTCAAATAGACCATTCCTCTGCAGATGATCAGTTAGCTGTTTTACAACTACCCTTTCAAGAATTTTTGAGAGAAAAGGAAGGTTGGAGATTGGCCTATAATTAGCTAAGATAGCTGGGTCAAGTGATGGCTTTTTAAGTAATGGTTTAATTACTGCCACCTTAAAAGCCTGTGGTACATAGCCAACTAACAAAGATAGATTGATCATATTTAAGATCGAAGCATTAAATAATGGTAGGGCTTCCTTGAGCAGCCTGGTAGGAATGGGGTCTAATAAACATGTTGATGGTTTGGATGAAGTAACTAATGAAAATAACTCAGACAGAACAATCGGAGAGAAAGAGTCTAACCAAATACCGGCATCACTGAAAGCAGCCAAAGATAACGATACGTCTTTGGGATGGTTATGAGTAATTTTTTCTCTAATAGTTAAAATTTTGTTAGCAAAGAAAGTCATGAAGTCATTACTAGTTAAAGTTAATGGAATACTCAGCTCAATAGAGCTCTGACTCTTTGTCAGCCTGGCTACAGTGCTGAAAAGAAACCTGGGGTTGTTCTTATTTTCTTCAATTAGTGATGAGTAGAAAGATGTCCTAGCTTTACGGAGGGCTTTTTTATAGAGCAACAGACTCTTTTTCCAGGCTAAGTGAAGATCTTCTAAATTAGTGAGACGCCATTTCCTCTCCAACTTACGGGTTATCTGCTTTAAGCTACGAGTTTGCGAGTTATACCACGGAGTCAGACACTTCTGATTTAAAGCTCTCTTTTTCAGAGGAGCTACAGCATCCAAAGTTGTCTTCAATGAGGATGTAAAACTATTGACGAGATACTCTATCTCCCTTACAGAGTTTAGGTAGCTACTCTGCACTGTGTTGGTATATGGCATTAGAGAACATAAAGAAGGAATCATATCCTTAAACCTAGTTACAGTGCTTTCTGAAAGACTTCTAGTGTAATGAAACTTATTCCCTACTGCTGGGTAGTCCATCAGAGTAAATGTAAATGTTATTAAGAAATGATCAGACAGAAGGGAGTTTTCAGGGAATACTGTTAAGTCTTCTATTTCCATACCATAAGTCAGAACAAGATCTAAGATATGATTAAAGTGGTGGGTGGACTCATTTACTTTTTGGGCAAAGCCAATAGAGTCTAATAATAGATTAAATGCAGTGCTGAGGCTGTCATTCTCAGCATCTGTGTGGATGTTAAAATCGCCCACTATAATTATCTGAGCTAAGCACTAAGTCAGACAAAAGGTCTGAAAATTCACAGAGAAACTCACAGTAACGACCAGGTGGACGATAGATAATAACAAATAAAACTGTTTTTTGGGACTTCCAATTGGGATGGACAAGACTAAGAGACAAGCTTTCAAATGAATTAAAGCTCTGTCTGGGTTTTTGATTAATTAATAAGCTGGAATGGAAGATTGCTGCTAATCCTAATTAGGAAGGAGGCGGAGTTCTAGGCGGAGGAAGGAGGAAGACGTTGCATCAGAATTTTGGCTCTCTGTTGGGACTGTTTACACAGAGACTGCTACCTGCTGCTTTGGACTTTGAACTAACAGTCTTTTTCAAGACTTTTTTACTTTTTTACTTTTTAACTTTTTTTTACTTTTTCACTGTGCTCCAAACGCCTAAGGAAGACCTCTAACGGTCGAAACATCGCGACGGAGCACTTTTATCAGCTAACTTTCATCAGCGTTGGCAAGCTAACTAGCTTGCTAACGCTTTCGTTTTTATTTTTTTTTAGCACTGTTGTCGTGCGTTACCTGTGCTGCTCCACAGCGTGTTTAGTCAATTTTTATTTTATTTTAGCACCGTTGTTGTGCGTTCGCTGTTGTCGTGCGTTACCTGTGCTGCTTCATGGCCTGTCTGGTGCCTTAATTAAGGAACTCCTTCTGCTGAATCACCTCTAAATTATTTACACATTATTCACTTTGTGTGTTTTTAGGAATCCGCTAGGTTGCGTAGCTACTAGCTCTTAGCCGATTTAGCATGGCGGCTTCTCCTGTCTCTCCCGTACTTTTCTGCTCTGGGTGTGAAATGTTTAGTTATTCCTCGGCCTCCTTTAGCAGTAACGGTACTTGTAATAAGTGCAGCTTATTCGTAGCTTTGGAGGCCAGGCTGGGCGAATTGGAGACTCGGCTCCGCACCGTGGAAAATTCTACAGCTAGCCAGGCCCCTGTAGTCGGTGCAGACCAAGGTAGCTTAGCCGCCGTTAGTTCCCCCCTGGCAGATCCCGGGCAGTCGGGAAAGCAGGCTGACTGGGTGACTGTGAGGAGGAAGCGTAGCCCTAAACAGAAGCCCCGTGTACACCGCCAACCCGTTCACATCTCTAACCGTTTTTCCCCACTCGATGATACACTCGCCGAGGATCAAACTCTGGTTATTGGCGACTCTGTTTTGAGAAATGTGAAGTTAGCGACACCAGCAACCATTGTCAATTGTCTTCCGGGGTCCAGAGCAGGCGACATCAAAGGACATTTGAAATTGCTGGCTAAGGCTAAGCGTAAATTTGGTAAGATTGTAATTTACGTTGGCAGTAATGACACTCGGTTCCGCCAATCAGAGGTCACTAAAATTAACATTAAATCGGTGTGTAACTTTGCAAAAACAATGTCGGACTCTGTTGTTTTCTCTGGGCCCCTCCCCAATCAGACCGGGAGTGACATGTTTAGCCGCATGTTCTCCTTGAATTGCTGGCTGTCTGAGTGGTGTCCAAAAAATGAGGTGGGCTTCATAGATAATTGGCAAAGCTTCTGGGGGAAAACCTGGTCTTGTTAGGAGAGACGGCATCCATCCCACTTTGGATGGAGCAGCTCTCATTTCTAGAAATCTGGCCAATTTTCTTGGATCCTCCAAACTGTGACTGTCCAGCGTTGGGACCAGGAGGCAGAGCTGTGGTCTTATACACCTCTCTGCAGCTTCTCTCCCCCTGCCATCCCCTCATTACCCCATCCCCGTAGAGACGGTGCCTGCTCCCAGACCACCAATAACCAGCAAAAATCTATTTAAGCATAAAAATTCAAAAAGAAAAAATAATATAGCACCTTCAACTGCACCACAGACTAAAACAGTTAAATGTGGTCTATTAAACATTAGGTCTCTCTCTTCTAAGTCCCTGTTGGTAAATGATATAATAATTGATCAACGTATTGATTTATTCTGCCTAACAGAAACCTGGTTACAGCAGGATGAATATGTTAGTTTAAATGAGTCAACACCCCCGAGTCACACTAACTGTCAGAATGCTCGTAGCACGGGCCGGGGCGGAGGATTAGCAGCAATCTTCCATTCCAGCTTATTAATTAATCAAAAACCTAGACAGAGCTTTAATTCATTTGAAAGCTTGTCTCTTAGTCTTGTCCATCCAAATTGGAAGTCCCAAAAACCAGTTTTATTTGTTATTATCTATCGTCCACCTGGTCGTTACTGTGAGTTTCTCTGTGAATTTTCAGACCTTTTGTCTGACTTAGTGCTTAGCTCAGATAAGATAATTATAGTGGGCGATTTTAACATCCACACAGATGCTGAGAATGACAGCCTCAACACTGCATTTAATCTATTATTAGACTCTATTGGCTTTGCTCAAAAAGTAAATGAGTCCACCCACCACTTTAATCATATCTTAGATCTTGTTCTGACTTATGGTATGGAAATAGAAGACTTAACAGTATTCCCTGAAAACTCCCTTCTGTCTGATCATTTTTTAATAACATTTACATTTACCCTGATGGACTACCCTGCAGTGGGGAATAAGTTTCATTACACTAGAAGTCTTTCAGAAAGCGCTGTAACTAGGTTTAAGGATATGATTCCTTCTTTATGTTCTCTAATGTCATATACCAACACAGAGCAGAGTAGCTACCTAAACTCTGTAAGGGAGTTAGAGTATCTCGTCAATAGTTTTACATCCTCATTGAAGACAACTTTGGATGCTGTAGCTCCCCTGAAAAAGAGAGCTTTAAATCAGAAGTGTCTGACTCCGTGGTATAACTCACAAACTCGTAGCTTAAAGCAGATAACCCGTAAGTTGGAGAGGAAATGGCGTCTCACTAATTTAGAAGATCTTCACTTAGCCTGGAAAAAGAGTTTGTTGCTCTATAAAAAAGCCCTCCGTAAAGCTAGGACATCTTTCTACTCATCACTAATTGAAGAAAATAAGAACAACCCCAGGTTTCTTTTCAGCACTGTAGCCAGGCTGACAAAGAGTCAGAGCTCCATTGAGCTGAGTATTCCATTAACTTTAACTAATAATGACTTCATGACTTTCTTTGCTAACAAAATTTTGACTATTAGAGAAAAAAATACTCATAACCATCCCAAAGATGTATCGTTATCTTTGGCTGCTTTCAGTGATGCCGGTATTTGGTTAGACTCTTTCTCTCCGATTGTTCTGTCTGAGTTATTTTCATTAGTTACTTCATCCAAACCATCAACATGTTTATTAGACCCCATTCCTGCCAGGCTGCTCAAGGAAGTCCTACCATTATTTAATGCTTCAATCTTAAATATGATCAATCTATCTTTGTTAGTTGGCTATGTACCACAGGCTTTTAAGGTGGCAGTAATTAAACCATTACTTAAAAAGCCATCACTTGACCCAGCTATCTTAGCTAATTATAGGCCAATCTCCAACCTTCCTTTTCTCTCAAAGATTCTTGAGAGGGTAGTTGTAAAACAGCTAACTGATCACCTGCAGAGGAATGGTCTATTTGAAGAGTTTCAGTCAGGTTTTAGAATTCATCATAGTACAGAAACAGCATTAGTGAAGGTTACAAATGATCTTCTTATGGCTTCGGACAGTGGACTTATCTCTGTGCTTGTTCTGTTGGACCTCAGTGCTGCTTTTGATACTGTTGACCATAAAATTTTATTACAGAGATTAGAGCATGTCATAGGTATTAAAGGCACTGCGCTGCGGTGGTTTGAATCATATTTGTCTAATAGATTACAGTTTGTTCATGTAAATGGGGAATCTTCTTCACAGACTAAAGTTAATTATGGAGTTCCACAAGGTTCTGTGCTAGGACCAATTTTATTCACTTTATACATGCTTCCCTTAGGCAGTATTATTAGACGGTATTGCTTAAATTTTCATTGTTACGCAGATGATACCCAGCTTTATCTATCCATGAAGCCAGAGGATACACACCAATTAGCTAAACTGCAGGATTGTCTTACAGACATAAAGACATGGATGACCTCTAATTTCCTGCTTTTAAACTCAGATAAAACTGAAGTTATTGTACTTGGCCCCACAAATCTTAGAAGCATGGTGTCTAACCAGATCTTTACTCTGGATGGCATTTCCCTGACCTCTAGTAATACTGTGAGAAATCTTGGAGTCATTTTTGATCAGGATATGTCATTCAAAGCGCATATTAAACAAATATGTAGGACTGCCTTTTTGCATTTATGCAATATCTCTAAAATCAGAAAGGTCTTGTCTCAGAGTGATGCTGAAAAACTAATTCATGCATTTATTTCCTCTAGGCTGGACTATTGTAATTCATTATTATCAGGTTGTCCTAAAAGTTCCCTAAAAAGCCTTCAGTTGGTTCAGAATGCTGCAGCTAGAGTACTGACGGGGACTAGCAGGAGAGAGCATATCTCACCCGTGTTGGCCTCTCTTCATTGGCTTCCTGTTAATTCTAGAATAGAATTCAAAATTCTTCTTCTTACTTATAAGGTTTTGAATAATCAGGTCCCATCTTATCTTAGGGACCTCGTAGTACCATATTACCCCATTAGAGCGCTTCGCTCTCAGACTGCAGGCTTACTTGTAGTTCCTAGGGTTTGTAAGAGTAGAATGGGAGGCAGAGCCTTCAGCTTTCAGGCTCCTCTCCTGTGGAAGCAGCTCCCAATTCAGATCAGGGAGACAGATACCCTCTCTACTTTTAAGATTAGGCTTAAAACTTTCCTTTTCGCTAAGGCTTATAGTTAGGGCTGGATCAGGTGACCCTGGACCATCCCTTGGTTATGCTGCTTTAGACGTAGACTGTGGAGGGGTTCCCATGATGCACTGTTTCTTTCTCTTTTTGCTCCGTATGCATCACTCTGCATTTAATCATTAGTGATCGATCTCTGCCCCCCTCCACAGCATGTCTTTTTCCTGGTTCTTTCCCTCAGCCCCAACCAGTCTCAGCAGAAGACTGCCCCTCCCTGAGCCTGGTTCTGCTGGAGGTTTCTTCCTGTTAAAAGGGAGTTTTTCCTTCCCACTGTAGCCAAGTGCTTGCTCATAGGGGGTCGTTTTGACCGTTGGGGTTTTTCATAATTGTATGGCCTTGCCTTACAATATAGAGCGCCTTGGGGCAACTGTTTGTTGTGATTTGGCGCTATATAAAAAAAAAGTTGATTGATTGATTGATCCTCCGCCCCGGCCCGTGCTACGAGCATTCTGACAGTTAGTGTGACTCGGGGGTGTTGACTCATTTAAACTAACATATTCATCCTGCTGTAACCAGGTTTCTGTTAGGCAGAATAAATCAATATGTTGATCAATTATTATATCATTTACCAACAGGGACTTAGAGGAGAGAGACCTAATGTTTAATAGACCACATTTAACTGTTTTAGTCTGTGGTGCAGTTGAAGGTGCTATATTATTTTTTCTTTTTGAATTTTTATGCTTAAATAGATTTTTGCTGGTTATTGGTAGTCTGGGAGCAGGCACCGTCTCTACGGGGATGGGGTAATGAGGGGATGGCAGGGGGAGAGAAGCTGCAGAGAGGTGTGTAAGACTACAACTCTGCTTCCTGGTCCCAACCCTGGATAGTCACGGTTTGGAGGATTTAAGAAAATTGGCCAGATTTCTAGAAATGAGAGCTGCTCCATCCAAAGTGGGATGGATGCCGTCTCTCCTAACAAGACCAGGTTTTCCCCAGAAGCTTTGCCAATTATCTATGAAGCCCACCTCATTTTTTGGACACCACTCAGACAGCCAGCAATTCAAGGAGAACATGCGGCTAAACATGTCACTTCCGGTCCGATTGGGGAGGGGCCCAGAGAAAACTACAGAGTCCGACATTGTTTTTGCAAAGTTACACACCGATTTAATGTTAATTTTAGTGACCTCCGATTGGCGTAACCGGGTGTCATTACTGCCGACGTGAATTACAATCTTACCAAATTTACGCTTAGCCTTAGCCAGCAGTTTCAAATTTCCTTCAATGTCGCCTGCTCTGGCCCCCGGAAGACAATTGACTATGGTTGCTGGTGTCGCTAACTTCACATTTCTCAAAACAGAGTCGCCAATAACCAGAGTTTGATCCTCGGCGGGTGTGTCGTCGAGTGGGGAAAAACGGTTAGAGATGTGAACGGGTTGGCGGTGTACACGGGGCTTCTGTTTAGGGCTACGCTTCCTCCTCACAGTCACCCAGTCGGCCTGCTTTCCCGGCTGCTCGGGATCTGCCAGAGGGGAACTAACGGCGGCTAAGCTACCTTGGTCCGCACCGACTACAGGGGCCTGGCTAGCTGTAGAATTTTCCACGGTGCGGAGACGAGTCTCCAATTCGCCCAGCCTGGCCTCCAAAGCTACGAATAAGCTACACTTATTACAAGTACCGTTACTGCTAAAGGAGGCCGAGGAATAACTAAACATTTCACACCCAGAGCAGAAAAGTGCGGGAGAGACAGGAGAAGCCGCCATGCTAAATCGGCTAAGAGCTAGTAGCTATGCTAAGCTAGCGGATTCCTAAAAACACACATAGTGAATAATGTGTAAATAATTTAGAGGTGATTCAGCAGAAGGAGTGCTTTAGTTAAGACACGTAAAGATTACACTGGGAAACAAATCGTAATCTAGATAACTAGATCAATCTAACTGCGCAGATTAAACAGCTAACAGATACAGAAAAACACCGCTGTGCTCCGGAACAGGAAGTGATACAATACCGCAGTGAGAGCCAACCACCAGTAGAAAAATAAAAATAAAATTATTAGATATAGATTTTGTTCTGCAATTTATTTCAGATTTTTGGCACAAGATCTGCAGGTTGATCAATTCCTCAGTCAGCCTCTCTTCAAAATTTGTGGAAAATAAGAATTCTCACATACAACATAACTGGCAAAGTTGAATAGAACACGCAGAGTGATGAATACTCATAATGTTTTCATATGATAACGTTTGCAACTGAAGTGGCATCATCCTTGAAGAACTATGACCAAAATATGCTTTTTTGTTTCAACATACGACATGGCACATAGTGTAACTTTAGTACAGTTCATCACATTGTAACAGCAGGGGCTTCGGTGCCGCAAACCAACTTCAGATGTATAAAGAAGGTCATGTATATGTATTTGTCTCCACTGAAGGATCCCTATGATGTTTCAACTCTAGTCACCCCTGAAGAGAAAAATAACATTGTTGGTATGCCAGACATGAAATTCTGTTTTTCAGTTTGAAGTATTTTCATGCACTGGTCTGAATAAACAACAATTGTGTAAAAGATTCTTCAAAGAAAAACACATCAGAGGATTTGCTATCATTTAAACCAAACTGAGAGGAAGCCAAGTAATCCCAAGCAATCATGGGTATCCAGATTTGTGCATGTATATCCAGTAACATCTGATGTCAAAGAAATACATTTACACTGTAAAAAAAAAATTACTTAAGCCAATGAATTTTTATGCAGATATGTAGTAAATATAAATCAATTTCACCCTGTTAATTAGTACATGTAAATTGATTTTGCCCATATAATTAATAAATATAAGCCAATTGCACCTACATTATCAGTAAATATGAATCACTTTCCCTCAGATATTTAGTAAATCTAAATTGTTTTTGCTCAGAGACTTAGTAAATATGAATCAGTTTCCTTGTGAAATTGACTAGGATTTACTAAACATTTTTTAGCAATATAACCCATCATGTGGTGTGCTATTACTATATCCAACACATTTCAACTGTTGCATTTATTAACATGTACTTATTATTATTTTTGTGTTTAGGTTTATTTAATGTATTCAATACTTCAAATCAAAATTGTAGAACTTAAAATCTATTCATTTATATTATGTGTCACTTTGTTGCAACAGTTTTTTTGTCTAAACATTGGTCATATTTTGTACATATATATAGACCACCAAAATGTAGTATTGTTTCTTTGATATAGATAAAAACATAATTTTTGTTTTGTTGATTTTATACTTTTTTTATTGTTATTTGTTGAATGTTGTCCATAGTTAATAGTGCACCACTTAACATGCCCCCTCCCTCTCACACTCACAACCAGGATAATTACTTATTTTTGAGATGTGGGGATGGTCTGGTTGTCTGAGTGGGTGTTTTCCATCCAGGACTTGGGACAGCTCCAGAGTCTGGCACATGGTACCAGTGCATGCTCCCAGACATGCCCTGGGAAAACTTGTAATCCAGTTCCCATGTTGACCAAAAGTCCACCACTGATCTGCAAATGTGCTGATCAGGAAAAAAAAAAAAATCCTATTCTAAAATGTTTGCAAGCCTTACATGTAAGACTCAGTGTGTTTCTACTTGTATGAAGTAACACAAAATCTTCAGTAATGGATCAAATAAATACATGGAAAACTTTCATCAGTATCTTCATTACACATTAGTTGATGAGTTTGAAGATAATGTTTAACGACAGAGCATTTTCACATTCATGATTAAACATGTTGACGTGACAGTATTGTTTTTCAATTAATGCACTCACTATATGTAGAGTATGTAATTAGGATTTTCCACAATGAACAGTGGTCAATGAGGGAATCACAGTGCACACATAACCGGCATCACAGTGTCTGAATATTAATAGAATGACATTTATCAGTTTTCAGATCAGCAGAAGCAGAACATTGTTTGATTTTTATTTTTACCTGAGGCCAAAATATGACCATCGGGTAGAGCTCAGACTTTGTGTCTGCCCATCTGTCCATTTGTTGGTCTGTCTGTGCTCAGCATAAATCCATTTCTATTACTGCCAGGGTCTTCAAATTCACAAGGACCATTCTTAGGACACAGACCTTAGACAAGTTGAAAGACGGCTAACCTTGACCTATTTCAAGAGGTCAAAAGGTCACATTGTGTTTACTATTTTTATGCTCAAACGGCCATGGGTATTTTAACATTGCCATGGGTATTTTAACATTGCATAACATATATTGTATTTTAACAATATATATATATATATATATATAATTCTCCTGTCTGAGTGATGTTACAAATGAAGGCGCTTCAAAAGATTTCACTGCAGAATCTTGATGTTCCCCAACCACATTAGTCTTGAAAACAGAGTTTGGCACTGAGATGCAGCCATTGCAGGCCACCCTACCCACTAAATGTTTAACTTTCCTGAAGGAGTCATTCAAAACAAGAACAGGGACTTGTCTATTGGGAAATACCTCCGGATTAGGAGGGGGGCTGAAAGATTGAAAAAGTAATTTGAAAAATAATGGGCTTTTTAATGACTAAACCTATGGGACACCCAGATGTGCTCTTTGTTAATTTTCACTAGTGTAATGTAAAATTCCAACTGCTTAATTACTCTAGGACACACAAAGCAACTGGTTTTTAACGAAGCAATTATGGGAACAGCTTTCACGACATGGCAGCCTGGCTTCTACTGCACACCAGCCTCTTCTTTGATGAAACACAGCTTTTTTGGGACAGAGTTATCAAGCTTTTCATGTCTTAAGCAATGGCAGAAATCCAGAGAATTATTTATTTACTTATTTATTTAATAAGAAGATTTGTTTGGGCCCCCAGACCTAAAACCATTTGAAGATGGCCTAATTCTCAATTTCTTAAAGTGATTTTATAAATAAATAATATTTAATTTTCATCTGAGCTGTTTAGGAATATTTAATATTCCATAATATTTTACTTCACAGTTCCACAAACCAAATTGGTTAAGGCCTTGGTGAACAATGACACCCATTAGTGTTGCTATCCAACAGGGTGCTAGGGGAAATTGGGCTGCTGTTTGGCAAAGAAGAAGAAGAAAAAGAGGTCAGTAATATATCCATAGGCAGTGGGAGAGAAGGAAAGTCAGAGTTGGTCAAATCAGATTTGGTACTTTATACATTTTACAAAAAGGATGGAAGTGGCTTTTGTGAATACTCATTTCTTAAAGTATGACATGAACAGGGTGACATACAAGAGCGGAGGAAGGTGCATACAGCTGGAATGCATCTTATACAGGAGATGCAATGTGAAATAATTGGAGACTGTAAGGTTATGGCAGGGGACAGCATGGGTTAACAACATTGGAGAGCTGTATGTAGGATGACTTTGGAGGTGAAGAAGAGCATGAGAGTGAGAGAAGTGTCAAGGATCAGCTAGAGGAAACTGAAGATAGAAGAGTCGTGAAATTCCTGGAGGTGTTGTGTGGGCCGCCAGAAGAGGAGGTACTGCTGGCCCACCACCAGAGGGAGCCCTGCCTGAAGTGCGGGCTTCAGGCACGAGAGGGCGCTGCCGCCACGGACACAGCCGGGAGTGACAGCTGTTACTCATTATTTCCTGACAGCTGTCACTCATTCTTCATTATCTCACTCCATAAAACCCAGACGTCATCTCCACCTCATCGCCGAGATATCGTACTTCTTTGGAGGTAATAGACTCAGCCGTTTGTGTTTTACAACATAATCTGTATATTGTGAGTGTTTGCAGGAGTACCGGTCCCTCTGTCTGTGGAAGCTGAGTGAGTGCTGGACGGCACTCTTTTCCTCTGAGGAATCACTGCGGTACTCTGCAGAATATTGTTAGAGGTGGAGGTGGCATTCCCACCATTGTTGTTACGGGGTGTACACACACCCACACTTGACTGTCTTTGTTCTTCGCCAGCAGTACCAGATCCGACAGTCGGGGACGGTGATCACCTGGGAATTCGGGACTTGGCGGCTCCAGTATTCACCAGGTTCGGTGGCGGCGGAAATCATGTGGTTCCGGCTCTTCTCAGGACAGACATCTTCTATCCTCGAGCCTGCCCACACGTCACCTTTGTGGATTGACTGTAATCATATTCTGAGATTGTCTGTATATTCGTTGTGCACCTTCACAACATTAAATTGTTACTTTTTGGCTCATCTATTGACCGTTCATTTGCGCCCCCTGTTGTGGGTCCGTGTCACTACACTTTCACAACAGGATATCTCGGCCAGCGTCATGGACTCCGAGGGGCATTACCCGGCTGTTGAACGACCAATGGGAGAGCAGGGAGCGCAGGCGTCTGCAGGAGGCGTGATTGGTGAGCTGCAGCACATTCTCACCGCCTTTACGGCTCGGTTGGATCAAATGACCGAGCAAAACATCCTCCTGAACCGCAGGGTGGAGGCTCTCTCCGCGCAGGTGGCGGCGAGTGCTCAGGGCGCTGCTGCAGCTCCTCCTCCTGCTGACCCTGTGCAGGATATGAACGTTCCAGTGGTGGTTCAACAACCCCTCCCACCATCCCCTGAAGCATACATAAGCCCTCCTGAGCCGTACGGAGGTTGTGTGGAGACGTGCGCGGACTTTCTCATGCAGTGTTCGCTCGTCTTCGCACAACGTCCCGTCATGTATGCGTCAGATGCTAGTAAAATAGCTTATGTGATTGCTCTGCTTCGGGGTAAGGCACGCGCCTGGGCTACGGTGCTCTGGGAACAGAACTCACGGTTGTTATCAGCATACACTGGGTTTGTGGGGGAGTTCAGAACAGTGTTTGATCACCCTAACAGAGGAGAGACCGCTTCAACAATGCTGCTGTCAATGCGACAGGGGCGCCGGTGCGCAGCCGAATATGCAGTCGACTTCCGCATCGCGGCTGCGAGGTCCGGCTGGAATAACGTTGCGCTCCGCGCCGCCTTCATAAACGGACTGTCATCGGTCCTGAAGGAGCATCTGGTAGCTAAGGAGGAACCGCGGGATTTAGATAGGCTTATCGATCTCGTTATACGGTTAGACAATCGATTGGAGGAACGCCGTCGGGAGCGAGGCGAAGGACGTGGCCGGATACGCGCCGTCCCTCTCCCTTCCGGGTTCGAAAAGGGGCCGCCCTCCCCACGCTCCACAGCCGCAGCGCTCCGTGGGGCAACAGCTCCCCCTGCTGATGTTGTTAGGGAAACGCACAGGGCCAAAATGAGGAGGCTGATCCGCGGGGAGTGTTTTCTCTGCAGCTCAAAGGAGCACACACAGAAAAACTGCCCCAAACGCCACAACAAAAACCGCCCTCAGAGACTGGGCTAAGGGGGGGGTCAAAACATTCACGTGGGACACACACAGATTGCCACACGACTCCCAGTTACAATCCTGAGCGGGGATTTAACCCTTCAAGCCCCAGCACTGGTGGACACGGGGTCAGATGGGAATTTGCTAGACAGCAGATGAGCAAGGGAGGTAGGGCTCCCTCTGGTGGCGCTTCCTTCGCCATTGCAGGTGCAGGCACTAGATGGCACCCTCCTCCCTTTAATCACACACAAGACACAACCAGTAACTCTGGTAGTGTCTGGAAACCATCGGGAGGAGATTGAGTTTTTTGTAACTCCTTCTACCTCCCGCGTGATTTTGGGCTTCCCATGGATGTTGAAGCACAATCCCCGGATTGATTGGCCGTCTGGGGTGGTGGTTCAGTGGAGCGAAACCTGCCATCGGGTGTGTTTAGGATCCTCGGTTCCTCCCGGTTTACAGGCTAAGGAGGAGGTCAAAGTCCCTCCCAATCTGACGGCAGTGCCGGTTGAGTACCACGATCTTGCTGACGTCTTCAGCAAGGATCTGGCACTCACCCTTCCCCCGCACCGTCCGTACAATTGTGCCATTGATTTGGTTCCAGGCGCTGAGATCCTGTCCAGCAGGCTGTACAACCTCTCACGACCTGAGCGCGAATCAATGGAGACCTACATCCGGGACTCATTAGCTGCCGGGCTGATCCGGAACTCCACCTCCCCGATGGGGGCAGGTTTCTTTTTTGTGGGCAAGAAAGATGGCGGACTCCATCCATGCATTGATTACAGGGGGCTGAATGAGATTACGGTTCGCAACCGATACCCGTTGCCATTGTTGGATTCCGTGTTCACCCCCCTGCATGGAGCCAAAATCTTTACTAAGCTGGATCTTAGAAATGCGTATCACCTGGTTCGGATCCGGAAGGGAGACGAATGGAAGACGGCATTTAACACCCCGTTAGGTCACTTTGAGTACCTGGTCATGCCGTTCGGCCTCACCAACGCCCCCGCGACGTTCCAAGCCTTGGTTAACGACGTCTTGCGGGACTTCCTGCACCGATTCATCTTCGTATATCTGGACGATATTCTCATCTTTTCTCCGGATCCTGAGACCCATGTCCAGCATGTACGTCAGGTCCTGCAGCGGTAGTTAGAGAACCGACTGTTTGTGAAGGGCGAGAAGTGCGAGTTTCACCGCACGTCTTTGTCCTTCCTGGGGTTTATCATCTCCTCTAACTCCGTCGCCCCTGATCCGGCCAAGGTTGCGGCGGTGAGAGATTGGCCCCAACCAACAAGCCGTAGGAAGCTGCAACAGTTCCTCGGCTTCGCTAATTTCTATAGGAGGTTCATTAAGGGCTACAGTCAGGTAGTTAGCCCCCTGACAGCCCTGACCTCTCCAAAAGTCCCCTTCACCTGGTCGGATCGGTGCGAAGCCGCGTTCAAGGAGTTGAAACGACGGTTCTCTACTGCGCCAGTTTTGGTGCAGCCCGACCCTAGCCGCCAGTTCGTGGTTGAAGTGGACGCCTCTGACTCAGGGATAGGAGCCGTGCTATCCCAGAGTGGAGAGACTGATAAGGTTCTTCACCCGTGTGCCTACTTTTCACGCAGGTTGACCCCGGCTGAACGGAACTATGACGTCGGCAATCGAGAACTCCTTGCGGTGAAAGAGGCTCTTGAGGAGTGGAGACACCTGTTGGAGGGAGCGTCTGTGCCGTTCACGGTTTTCACTGACCATCGGAACCTGGAGTATATCAGGACCGCCAAGCGGCTGAACCCAGGCAAGCCCGCTGGTCACTGTTCTTCGGGCGTTTTGACTTCCGGATCACCTATCGCCCTGGGACCAAGAACCAGAGGTCGGATGCCTTGTCCCGGGTACACGAAGAGGAGGTCAAAACTGCACTGTCGGATCCACCGGAGCCCATCCTGCCTGAGTCCACTATCGTGGCCACCCTCACCTGGGACGTGGAGAAGATCATCCGGGAGGCCCTGGCACGAAGCCCGGACACGGGAACTGGACCAAAAGACAAACTATACATCCCACCAGAGGCCAGGGTTGCGGTCCTTGACTTCTGTCACGGTTCCAAGCTCTCCTGTCATCCAGGGGTGCGAAGGACCGTGGCAGTTGTCCGGCAGCGCTTCTGGTGGGCGTCTATGGAGGCCGACGTCCGGGAGTACATCCAGGCTTGTACCAACTGTGCCAGGGGCAAGGCTGACCATAGGAAGTCCCAAGGTCAGCTCCAACCGCTTCCTGTGCCTCATCGCCCCTGGTCCCACATCGGCCTGGATTTTGTCACGGGTCTCCCACCGTCCCAGGGCAACACCACCATCCTCACAATAGTGGACCGATTCTCCAAGGCGGCCCACTTCGTGGCCCTCCCGAAGCTCCCTACGGCCCAGGAGACAGCGGACCTCCTGGTCCACCATGTCGTCCGTCTGCATGGGATTCCCACTGACGTAGTCTCGGATCGTGGTCCCCAGTTTTCCTCTCACGTCTGGAGGAGTTTCTGCAGGGAACTGGGGGCCACCATGAGCCTCTCGTCCGGGTACCATCCACAGACGAACGGACAGGCAGAGCGGGCCAACCAGGAGCTGGAACAGACCCTCCGCTGTGTAACATCCGCGCACCCGACGGCCTGGAGTAACCATCTGGCCTGGATCGAGTATGCGCATAACAGCCAGGTGTCTTCTGCCACTGGCCTCTCCCCATTTGAGGTGTGTTTGGGGTACCAGCCCCCATTATTTCCCGTGGTGGAGGGAGAGGTCGGTGTGCCCTCGGTCCGGGCGCCCACCTTCGGAGGTGCCGTCCGGTGTGGCGCACCACCCGTTCTGCCTTGTTGAAGGCCCGGACAAGGGCCAATAACGATGCAGACCGCTGGCGGTCCCCGGCCCCTGCATACCAGCCCGGGCAGGAGGTGTGGTTGTCGACGAAGGACATCCCACTACAAGTACAGTCACCAAAACTGATGGACAGGTTCATCGGCCCATTTCGCATCCTCAAGGTCCTCAGCCCTGCCGCAGTGAAGCTCCAGCTCCCAGCTTCACTGCGGATCCACCCGGTGTTCCACGTCTCCAAACTCAAACCGTACCACACCTCACCCCTCTGTGCTCCCGGTCCGGCGCCGCCTCCTGCCCGGATCATTGACGGGGAGCCGGCTTGGACAGTGCGCCGGCTCCTGGACGTCCGTCGAATGGGCCGGGGGTTCCAATATCTGGTGGACTGGGAGGGGTATGGACCCGAAGAACGCTCCTGGGTGAAGAGGAGCTTCATCCTGGATCCGGCCCTCCTGGCCGATTTCTACCGCCGACACCCCGATAAACCTGGTCGGGCGCCAGGAGGCGCCCGTTGAGGGGGGGGTCCTGTTGTGTGGGCCGCCAGAAGAGGAGGTACTGCTGGCCCACCACCAGAGGGCGCCCTGCCTGAAGTGCGGGCTTCAGGCACGAGAGGGCGCTGCCGCCACAGACACAGCCGGGAGTGACAGCTGTTACTTATTATTTCCTCACAGCTGTCACTCATTCTTCATTATCTCACTCCATAAAACTCAGACGTCATCTCCACCTCATCGCCGAGATATCGTACTTCTTTGGAGGTAATAGACTCAGCCATTTGTGTTTTACAACATAATCTGTATATTGTGAGTGTTTGCAGGAGTACCGGTCCCTCTGTCTGTGGAAGCTGAGTGAGTGCTGGACGGCACTCTTTTCCCCTGAGGGATCACTGCGGTACTCTGCAGAATATTGTTAGAGGTGGAGGTGGCATTCCCACCGTTGTTGTTACGGGGTGTACACACACCCACACTTGACTGTCTTTGTTCTTCGCCAGCAGTACCAGATCCGACAGTCGGGGACGGTGATCACCTGGGAATTCGGGACTTGGCGGCTCCAGTATTCACCAGGTTCGGTGGCGGCGGAAATCGTGTGGTTCCGGCTCTTCTCAGGACAGACGTCTTCTATCCTCGAGCCTGCCCACACGTCACCTTTGTGGATTGACTGTAATCATATTCTGAGATTGTCTGTATATTCGTTGTGCACCTTCACAACATTAAATTGTTACTTTTTGGCTCATCTATTGACCGTTCATTTGCGCCCCCTGTTGTGGGTCCGTGTCACTACACTTTCACAACAGGAGGAGGTGAAACAGGCACTTGATGTAGCTGAAGTGATTCTGGACAACCGGAAACATACTATAAATGTGGGAAGGGAGACAATAATAAAGGCAATGAATGTGGCATCTTGATAGAAGAAAGAAAATGAGATTTGGTGGTGAAATTAAGGTATTCTGGAAAGTATAAAGAAAAAGAGATTGGTGAAAAATAATTGAGATCATGCACAGCTATGTTGTACAGCTTAGAGACGGTGGCACTAACACTGCAGAGCTGGAGGTGGTGGAGCTGAAAATGCTGGGGCTATCTTTGGGAGTGATGAGGACAGACATAATTAGGAATGAACATATCTGAGGGACAGCACAGGTAGGACGATTTGTAGACAAAGTCAGAGAAGCGAGAATGAGAAGCTTTAGACATGTGAAGAGGAGAGACCCAGGGCATGTTGGGAGAATAATGCTGAGGATGGAGCCACCAGGCAAGAGGTGGAGTTAGAAGCCAAAGAGTAGGTTGATGGGTGTGGTGAGGGTGGACATGCAGGTGGTTGGTGCGACAGCGGAAGATGCAGTGGACAGGGTGAAATTGAGATGGATGATTTCTGTAGTAACCCATAATGGGAGCATCTGAAATAAGAGGTTAGACCTTACCCTTGAGGTGACCTATATTTTGTGATTTTATATAAATAAATTGAACTGAAATAGAAAATGTGCCTTTTATTGAGGTGGTATTTCTTTTTCTTACTTTGTTGTACCCTTTGAAGCTGCAGAAATATTGTAAAAGTGAATATCTTATGACATTTCAGCTGACACCCCCCACTTAGATCAATAAAGAAAATGAGCCCACCAGCATTATGCCGGCTACTCCACACCTCTGGCAGCAGCAGAGGAACAGCTGTTGGTAAATATCATTAGGATATAACATGCTTTATCCTTGCTTTAATGGTGAAATATAAGATTTCCCAGCTCAAAAGACATTAACATTTAGAACAATCAATATAAGTTGCACATTTTACGGCAGACATTTTCCATCTGGTAAAAGAACTTGCAAATATGCCTGAGGTGTCATTCATTAACAAATGTTCTAAAGATCGCTAAAGATCATTGTGATTTGTAGCTTTATACAAGAGCATAATCCTCTTGTGGACTTGGCCTGTCTTTTTTGTACTTTACAAACCTATATCACCAAAGGCAGAGCAGGTCTAGAAATTGCATGATTCCATGCATACATCTGTCCGTCTGTCTCTTTGTCTGCATATCAAAGCTTTGCACATCAAAATGAATGTTGGTGCAGAAGGTCACATAACAAAGACCATGGACAAGTTTGATGATGGGTGTGTTTTTATTGTAACTGTGTCCACAAGAGGGCAGACATTCTCAAACCTTGTGTATGTGATATCTTCAGAAAGACTTTGTGTAACCGCATGTGAAACTTGGTAGACAACATTACCCCTATAAGATTTTGGGCAAGTTTGACATTGGGCATTTCCTCATCATTATTGAAATCAGTCTTGCGTTGCTTGTATTTACATATGTAATATACCTGTTATGTATGTGTGCATTGAGATGACACAGCTTTCAGCTCAGTTATTTATTTATTTATTTATTTATTTTTACTTTTGCATAATGTATTTATTCATTTCCTGCACAATGACAATAGATTTATATTCAAAAGGGAGCAGGTTCACTAAAATGAAAATTGCATTATCATCCCTTTGCTTTAGATCAATAGCAATGTCAACGTAACTTATTAATAAATTATACTTAAACATACAGCATATATAGTAATGGTACAGTAGTGTTCAGACTAATAGTAGTGCTATGTGACTAAAAAGATTAATCCAGGTTTTGAGTATATTTCTTATTGTTACATGGGAAACAAGGTACCAGTAGATTCAATAGATTCTCACAAATCCAACAAGACCAAGCATTCATGATATGTACACACTTAAGGCTATGAAATTGGGCTATTAGTAAAAAAAAAAAAAAAAAGTAGAAAAAGGGGTGTTCACAATAATAGTAGTGTAACATTCAGTCAGTGAGTTTCTCAATTTTGTGGAACAAACAAGTGTGAATCAGGTGTCCCCTATTCAAGGATTAAGCCAGCACCTGTTGAACATGCTTTTCTCTTTGAAAGCCTGAGGAAAATGGGATGTTCAAGACATTGTTCAGAAGAACAGCGTAGTTTGATTAAAAAGTTGATTGGAGAGGGGAAAACTTATACAAAGGTGCAAAAAATTATAGGCTGTACATCTACAGTGATCTCCAATGCTTTAAAATGGACCAAAAAAAAAAACAGAGACACATGGAAGAAAATGGAAAACAACCATCAAAATTGATAGAAGAATAAGCAAAATGGCAAAGGCTCACCCATTGATCAGCTCCAGAATGATCAAAGACAGTCTGGAGTTACCTGTAAGTGCTGTGACAGTTAGAAGACGCCTGTGTGAAGCTAATTTATTTGCAAGAATCCCCACAAAGTCCCTCTGTTAAATAAAAGACGTGCAGAAGAGGTTACAATTTTCCAAAGAACACATCAACTGGCCTAAAGAGAAATGGAGGAATATTTTGTGGACTGATGAGAGTAAAATTGTTCTTTTTGGGTCCAAGGGCCGCAGACAGTTTGTGAGATGACCCCCAAACTCTGAATTCAAGCCACAGTTCACAGTGAAGACAGTGAAGCATGGTGGTGCAAGCATCATGATATGGGCATGTTTCTCCTACTATGGCGTTGGGCCTATATATCACATACCAGGTATTATGGATCAGTTTGGATATGTCAAAATACTTGAAGAGGTCATGTTGCCTTATGCTGAAGAGGACATGCCCTTGAAATGGGTGTTTCAACAAGACAATGACCCCAAGCACACTAGAAATGAGCAAAATCTTGGTTCCAAACCAACAAAATGAATGCCTCGCAGATGTGAAGAAATCATGAAAAACTGTGGTTATACAACTAAATACTAGTTTAGTGATTCACAGGATTGCTAAAAAAGCAGTTTGAACATAATAGTTTTGAGTTTGTAGCGTCAACAGCAGATGCTACTATTATTGTGAACACCCCCTTTTCTACTTTTTTTTTTTTACTAATAGCCCAATTTCATAGCCTTAAGACATATCATGAATGCTTGGTCTTGTTGGATTTGTGAGAATCTACTGGTACCCTGTTTCCCATGTAACAATAAGAAATATACTCAAAACCTGGATTAATCTTTTTAGTCACATAGCACTACTATTATTCTGAACACTACTGTAAATGCCACACTAGCAGAACCATTTATGAACATCAATACACATACATGCAATTTATTCTTGTAAGACAGAAGATATGTAGTGTGTGAGTGAACGTGATATGTGTGTGTGTGACCCCCATCCGCCCTTCACGATCAGCCTATAACATCCTACTCAAAGCCAACCGACAACTTCTATCAGAAAGGGCCGACCACCAAAACAGCATGAAGACAGACAAGAATGAAAAAAAAGTGGTGAAGGCAATAACTGTGAAGGGATGAGAACCATACAACTTACCAGGACAAATAACCACACATGAACAAGTGGTGACAGCAATAGTCTGTTGTCTGATTAGTGAGCATCCATACCCTAATCTAGGACACCAGAGTCTTGATCCCCTTGAGAGCACCTGAAACCGAATTGTGGGGATGGCCACAAACACGCAACCATCCACGCAGATCCCCAGATCACAGCTAAATATCCGATGACTACTGTGGCTGGTGTGTTGGGCCAAGACAAAAGTACAGAACCTTACCATATGACGTGGACCACTCTGGCATGTCAGAAGCCATACGGCTGACTGCAACGACGGAAATGGGTCGAGGGAAGCAGGGCCCCAGGAGAAACGAGCAGAAAAAGGACTGCACCTCTGTGATGCAAATGCACAAACTGTATTTTTCAAGTTGGATCTAAATTGCTAATGTACACAGTGTATAAGCCTGCTGTGTCTCTTTCAAGTGTGGATATCTTGGAGACAAGAACCTGATGGTGTTGATCAAAGGCACAGCCATGTCCTGAGTTGCCCCAAGAGACAGAGGGATCATTGGGATGCATTGTAACATGCTTATTCCTTGCTGTATTTCTGTGGGATCAAAACGTTCAAGGAAAGGGAATAATTCACAATATTAAAAAAAGAAAATCTGTTTTAGCTTGGCTGAACAAAATCTGACGAAAACTGTTGGTGTCAGATTGCAGTACAATGTTGAAACCTGTACTCCTTAAGTGGAACAATGTGTTCCATCTACATCATACTCCCTTTGATCCCAGAGAGTGCAGCACCTTGATAGAGCAACTATATGGATTAATAGCACTGGTTACCACAGTCCCTCAGGCCCCCTATAGCTACGTTAATAGACACTATCCATTCCTGTCAGCTACTGGGGACCTGTGGAATTGCAGGGTGGCTGTGCATTCACACGGCAAATCGCAAGCCCTCAGACACCACTTGAGTCAAATCACTGCTATTTTTTATTTTAAGCCGAATTTATTAGAGCAAGATCTATCAAACAGACTAAGACCAATTTGTGTGGAATGGGACTTTGTGCATTCTGCACAAGGAAGATTGTGTTCACAGTGCTGGTAGCTGTTTTTTTTATTTCCAGTTCTCCATCACACACCCAACCTGTGAAGTCCAATCTGGCCGATGCAAACATTTGTCTTTGTGTGTTGTTACCATGAGAGCAAGTGTGTCTGAGCAGAAAGAAAAGTCATGTTCCTGACATAATCCATCATGTTATAAGAGATCTTTCTAAGAAAAAAGAAATTTAGAACAGAACTACCATAAAAAGTAATTGTGTTTTGTGGTATCGATTTACACGTTATTGCCAACCACATCAATGTGCATGCTTGTGACATCAATGTCTGTTAACAAGAAGTATCGCTATGATACATTTGTGGGATCTCCCTCACCATCTCACATTGGGATCCCAAATTAATTGTTTTAAAAATTAAAATAATAACAATAATAATGGCAGCACAGTGGCTTTGTTGTTAAAGCTGTTGCGTCACAGGAAGGAGGTTCTGGGATTCCCTGCCCCCTTGGTCCTTCATGTGGAGTTTACCTGTTCTCTTGAGTTTCCTCCAGGTGTGCTGTCTTCCTCTCACTTCTAAAGACATGCAAGTTAGGAGAACTGCAAACTTTAAATTTACTGTGAGTGGGAGTGTGGATGCATTTGCATATATTTGTGCAGGTTACACCCTTGACTTACCCTTGAAATTGACAAGATCATCTAATTTCTGTCTGTGTTCCATTATTATGACTGCTACATGCTGACAGAGCTGACAGCCACCACTCTAGTCAATGCTGCTCTCACAGTAGCCACATTGTGCTGCATTTCAGAAGTGTTTTTGAAGTGTATCTACATTCTCTGCCACTTCAAAAACACACAAAGTCAATTTTTGGCAGATGTCACTTCTGGTAATGTTCTGACTGGCCTACCAGATCATGGTTTCCACAGAATCTCTGTTGAGTATCGTCATCTGCAGTGGTGGAAACAGCTAACCAAAAAGTTAGCTTCAATAACCGCTAATCCGCTAACTGAAAAGTTAACTTTTATATCAATAAACTGTTAAAAAAAAAATAGCAGAAGCTACAGCTAATGCTAACCCCTGACTTTTAGTATTGACTCTGGTACACTGTCAGGTACTGACAAGCCAGTTTTGAGTTTAAGCACCCCAATACTTCAAACCCATACAACACAGGAACAGGCATTTACAATCACAGCATACAGAGCCCCTGACGTGTGTCAAAAGGCATAAACAGCAAAACAGCTTTGACTTCTGGTTTGATTTAAAAACCAAACTAATTCCCAATGGTTTATTGATATTAATGTTAACTCTGTCATTTTTACAAAGTGAAAATATCACACATATCTTTTAGTTTTAAAGTAATGCACTAATTCTGAAAGTTTGAGCATTAAAACTCACAGATGCCAAAAGGCATTATGGGAAAATGAGCCTCATCATTGGTTGGTTGGTTTTGTAAAAAAAAAACAAAACAAAAAAAAAACACGTTACTGTAATGTGTGTTGTTTTTTTTTTTTTTTTTACAAATAAATGTGTATTTGTAAATATGTATTTTTTCATTTGTAAAAAAAGACATTTGCAATACTGAAAATTTTGTTTGTTAAGTGTGATTCAGGCAGTGACTGTGTGACAGTTGGATGCTATTTACACTGCCATCCAGTACATGGCAGTGTTATATGCATTTTGACCCAAAATGCATATAACATCGCCATGTACTGGATGGCAGTGTAAATAGCATCCAACTGTCACACGATCGACATTCGGTGCACTTCCTGAATAAATAAAGGTAAACATGTATTGAAAAATACAAAATTCACCTTACTCCTTCACTATATCACCTCTGGGACTATTGGCAAGTGCTGTCTGCTGTACACTCTGACAGCTAATAAGTTAATTTACACATACTTTTTTAATACCACAGCTCTGGCACACTATGGTTAAAATGGAAGTACAGGTGCCACTTTGATTGGCTGATATTACATTCGGAATACACCATTCCCATGCCAAATGATCATCAGCAATACAATCCCTTTGCCCCCAGGGTCTGGATTTGCGCTGACATTTTCAACCTTTTAAATTAAAACCTGTGCTCAGACACTCCCCAAATGGATTTGTGTGCTGCGCCTCACTCCTTTTAGCATTTTACATCAAGAATAGCTCCTGCAGCCTTTGAAGAGTTTATTTTGGTGAGCTGTCCCTTGTCCTCATCAGATATGTATTAGAGCATGTAAGAGACCATTACTTGTTTTATGTATATGAAAATAAATAAATAAAATTACATTGCACAAATATTGAAATTGACACCAGTAAGCTCGTAAGTTGATGTGTTGTCTGAAGAGAATCTGTTTTGCTATCATTGTTGTTAAACCAGCATATTAACTGAAAGTAAATTTTCAGAATTTACAAGCTATTATAAATTACAGGCAGCATGGTGGATTAGTGGTTAGCACTGTTGCCTCACAGCGAGAAGGTCATGGGTTCGATTCACACCTGTGGCCTTTCTGTGTGGAGTTTGCATGCTCTCCCCGTGTTTGTGTGGGTTCTCTCCAGGTGCTCTGGCTTCCTCCCACATCCAAAGATGTACAGGTTAGGTGGATTGGAAACTTTAAATTGTCTGTAGGTGTGCGTGCAGGTGTGCATGTGTTTCTTTGTCTATATGTTGCCCTGCAACAGACTGGCGTCCTGTCCAGGGTGTACGCTGCCTCATGCAGTATGTCTGCTGGGATAGGCCCCAGCCCCCTGACCCTTAATTGGACTAAGCAGTTGAAGATGAGTGAGTGAGTGATAAATTACGATATCATGATGCCATTTGTGTGTCATTTCACAAGTGAACTAATGCACACATATTGCCTTAAAAAATAAAATACCTAGGTCATCCATATGCCGATTAAAAAAACCTCCAGATCACAGTCTTAAAAGGGCTATTCTACAGGGTGCAGTTCTACTGCAATCACCCACAATCCAAAAAAGTGCATACGCAACGGGATAATCAGCTTCCCTCGTAATAGGCTGGCTTATAAAGTGCAGATCAAGTGTGACAGGGGCAGTAGGAGTCACTGTGCACATGGTAGTCAATAGGCCTTACTCCCCCAATAGATAAAGGATTCTCTGGCCACTCAGGGTAGAGCCCAGGTTTTAGCCGACTGGACAGAACATCCGCCTCCGATGCAGGAGATCATGAATTCATGTCCAAAGGGGAGCAAATGGGAGGAACCAAAACAACACAAGACAGAGACAAGAGAGCATACTGCCATTACATTGGTGCCGTGACCCAGATGGGAGTGAAGTTCAGGGGGGGTGACAGAGTACAGCAGGAGGTGTGGTGCATGTGGTAGTCAATTGGCCTCACTCCCCGATAGCCAAAGGATACTCTGGCCTCTCAGGACAAAGCCTGTGTTTTAGCTGACTGGTCACAGTGTTTGCCTCCCATGCCACAGATACTGAGTTCATGTCCCCGACTGGAGTGAGTAGGAGGTGTCAAACACTATGCAGATTAGCCACAACATTGGCACCTGGCTGTCTTATAAAGTGCAGACCTGGCAACCTGCCCACAAGCAAAAGAAAGGAGCTGCTCCCCTCGGTCAGATGTGATCGAGCTCTTCAACTTTGAACAAAAATCATAACAAATGCTGCTTCGGCTTCAATTTTTTGAAACTGATGGAGCCCGATAAAATAAATTCAAACCTGTAGTCACTACAAATACCTTATTGGAAGAAGTTCGAACATGATAAAAGCCATTAAGACAATGAATACCCGAAAGTTACTGTGTACGAGGTTGGTCTCTCAGGACAGCTTTCAGGTGGATTTCAGATGGATTCCGGTTGCTTTCCAGTCATGTGACTATCCGATTGTGATTGTGCATGAGCTGGACATGCCAGAACATGTCCTGTGAGGCTTCATCACGGCATTTCTTTGCACCAAGCGGCTGCACCGCGACGCGCGGAACTCCTCCGCACGTCTGTCTTAATGTGCCGAAAAAGTGCTGATGTCCACGTCTTTTCACAATTCCTGTGCTAGTCAGATGACATACCGGATCAAGATAGCGTCCAGTTTAAAAATGAACGGCACATTTCACTGTTACAGGAGTTTTTGTCATGGAAAGAGGAGCGGAGGCTTCGCGCGTCGCGGAGGTGCCGCATGGCACACAGCAATGCCGTGATGAAGCCTCACGGGACATGTTCTGGCATGTCCAGGCACATCCACAATTTCTCAGATAATCACTCGATGGAAAAACCACCGACAGCTGTCTGAACGCCATCTCAAAGCCGTCCTGTGAGACCAAAACGGAGGTGGTTTTGTCTCGCTCCAGTAGCGAATCCATCGTGATGTGCGAAGCCTCCGCTCGGCTTTCCATGACAAAAATCTTTTGTTAAAAGTGAAATCTGCTGGAAAATGGTTGATGTCCAGCTCTTGTGATAACCAGAGAAATGGCACACGATGGTCACGGATCCAGACAGCCATCCGTTTAGAAATGAAATGGTCATTCAGCCTGTCGATGGCGGCTTCAGAGCGCGGCGTGCCCCACAGCCGCTGGGGGCCATCCTTAAAGCGACAGTAACACTCCTTATTCTCTACCAAGCCCGTAACATTTTCACCGAAAGCCAGATAAATTTTTCTAATGGTCTCCAGCTGCCAGTCTCTAACAGTTTCTGAAAAAATTCTGATGGAAAAAAAGCCCAAATCATTCTGCCATTTCCTGGCAATGAAACAATGACGAGGGGGCTGGACCACTCCTCACTCAAAGCCTGCTCACAGGTGAATGACGCAACCGACAGGCGTGGAAAAACTCACGCATGCGCACGAGGGTTCAAGCTTGTCTGACGCAATCACACGTGATTCAAATCCATATGGTTTTTGAAAAAAATAATAAGGTCGGATACTTTTCTAATAGACCTCGTATGTCTGCCATGTCATGAAAAAATTCAAACTGCATGAAATAAATTAAACATTCTTCTTTGCACACTGCATCATCATTAATAATCACAGAACTTTGTGTTCAGAAGCATCACACACACATTTTTATTTAGAAGGCTGTGTTAGGTCTCCTTCCATCTTACTTGTGCACCTACCTGAGACGGAAAACTATGTCAACATACAATTTACATCACAGGACCTTTATTTAATGACTTTGCCTAAAGTCCACACTGATTTGGGCAAAAAGGTTTTTAACTTTGCTGCAACATCTGCTTGGAATCAGCTTCAGGATGAGCTGCAACTTAAGGACTTGGTCTTTTAGTCGTTTTAAACATCTTTTAAAGGAACTGATGAATCAAAGGTCCATTTGTCCATGTTTTTAGATGTTGATTATTTTAAAATGATGTATGTAATATGTATTCATGTATGTACAGTAGTGTTCAGAGTAATAGTAGTGCTATGTGACTAAAAAGATTAATCCAGGTTTTGAGTATATTTCTTATTGTTACTTGGGAAACAAGGTACCAGTAGATTCGGTAGATTCTCACAAATCCATCAAGACCAAGCATTCATGATATGCACACTCATAAGGCTATGAAATTGGGCTATTAGTAAAAAAAAAAAAAGGTAGAAAAGGGGTTTTCACAATAATAGTAGTGTGGCATTCAGTCAGTGAGTTTGTCAACTTTGTAGAACAAACAGGTGTGAATCAGGTGTCCCCTATTTAAGGATGAAGCCAGCACCTGTTGAACATGCTTTTCTCTTTGAAAGCCTGAGGAAAATGGGACGTTCAAGACATTGTTCAGAAGAACGTAGTTTGATTAAAAAGTTGACTGGAGAGGGGAAAACTTATACGGAGGTGCAAAAGAATATACGCTGTTCATCTACAATGATCTCCAATGCTTTAAAATGGACAAAAAAACAAAAACAAACAAACAAACAAAAAAACAGACGCGTGGAAGAAAATGGAAAACAACCATCAAAATGGATAGAAGAATAAGAAGAATGGCAAAGGCTCACCCATTGATCAGCTCCAGGATGATCAAAGACAGTCTGGAGTTACCTGTAAGTGCAGAAGAGGTTACAGTTTGCCAAAGAAGACATCAACTGGCCAAAAGAGAAATGGAGGAATATTTTGTGGACTGATGAGAGTAAAATTGTTCTTTTTGGGTCCAAGGGCCGCAGACAGTTTGTGAGACAACCCCCAAACTCTGAATTCAAGCCACAGTTTACAGTGAAGACAGTGAAGCATGGTGGTGCAAGCATCATGATATGGGCATGTTTCTCCTACTATGGTGTTGGGCCTATATATCACATACCAGGTATCATGGATCAGTTTGGATATATCAAAATACTTGAAGAGGTCATGTTGCCTTAAGCTGAGGAGGACATGCCCTTGAAATGGGTGTTTCAACAAGACAATGACTCCAAGGACACTAGTAAACAAGCAAAATCTTGGTTCCAAACCAACAAAATTAATGCCTCGCAGATGTGAAGAAATGATGAAAAACTGTGGTTATACAATTAAATACTAGTTTAGTGATTCACTGGATTGCCAAAAAAGCAGTTTGAACATAATAGTTTTGAGTTTGTAGCGTCAACAGCAGATGCTAAAATTATTGTGAACGCCCCCTTTTCCACTTTTTTTTATTAATAGGCCAATTTCATAGCCTTAAGAGTGTGCATATCATGAATGCTTGGTCTTGTTGGATTTGTGAGAATCTACTGAATCTACTGATACCTTGTTTCCCATGTAACAATAAGAAATATACTCAAAACCTGGATTAATCTTTTTGGTCACATAGCACTACTATTATTCTGAACACTACTGTGTGTGTTTTTGTGTGCTGCCTCTTGGCCAGGACACAATGAGTTTTTTAAATCCTGGTTAAATAAAGGTTTGAATAAATGAATGAACACACATTGTAACAGTGTGTTTCAGTTTGTTTTACTTTGACAAAATGAAAGATCAAATACAATTACTGTGTAACAGCACACACAGGGCAACAGAATGACAAAGAACGCTGTCTAACTTACAAGCAAAAGTTCAAATAAAAGACAGGAGGTTCCAGCAATTGCAGTGTTAATCTCACAACATCACAATTAAAATGATAATATTCATGCATTGCAAAGTTGATCCACTGCAGCAACCTTGACAGAAAAAAGCAGGACAGCTTCAAAGAAGCAAACAGTAGTCAATATTCACTTCTGTCAACTTGAATATTTCTTACACTACAGCTAATAATGACAAGGTTGTGCTTTGATGCAGGCGAGACACTTTCATTTCCTACCGATGTGAAGTTTCAGATATTTAATCCTCAATAGAAATGCCAGGCTTTGAGGATGTTACTGTTCTTCAGAGCGCAGTGCCTCAGGAGAGCAGAACGAATATGAAAAATAACAAAAACAAAAAAGCCAAAGCATTTAAAATGATTGCCTACTTGTTATTTAGAGATCAGCGCTTTTTTCTCCCTCAGCCTGCGCTCATGCACACCTCTCAGTGTGAATGTGACTCAAACCCATACCTGGAGTGTGAAAACTGCAGAAGAGTGACCAGACCCATCAGCCCCTGCTGCCATCTGAAGAAGTCCTAACTGAAACCACGTACATCTTCCACAGAAAATCACCCTCGACACCAGCACAGATGTGGCTCACGTGCATCACAATGCCAGAACATGCTGTCTTTCACACAGATCACACATCACATTCACAGATTCCGATTCGTTGACATTAACAAAGCGCAACTGAGAGAGTCTTTGACACACATCCTTTCTTGCACAATCTTGAGAAAAGATAACGTGCGGCTTATGGCCAACAACAACAGCCATACCTTCTGCACAATACTGTGCGAGTTCTTCATGTAATGTGTGAGCACGTAGGAGGCTTTATGATCAATGTGACAATGGGATTACTCATGCCAACTGTAAGTGGCTTCAAGCCCATAGCTCAGAATGTCTTTTTGATGCTGCACTGTATTTTCAAATTCTTTAGTGAGATCACCACCCTCCTTACAATGTCGCCAAATTCTGTCCATAATGGTGATTTAAGATCAGTCAACCCTATCTGCCTGAAGTAATGGCTGATCAGGTGGCAATATAAGAGCTGTAATTGGTTTCCACTAAGCCACAGTGTCCGCTTCCTAGTCCCCATTCCCCAGAATGTACATTTTCAGAACAAGACTACTTGTCACAACCGCAGGCTTGACTGGACAGAGAAGAAGGTATCCACTAGAGACACAGAGGCTCTACTGGCACAGCTCTCCATCCATAATGGCCTACGTTCACAGGCTCTTCATGAAAGGTTTTACATGGGAACTCCAAAGGCTAATTGGCCCACAGAGATCAGATGTATTGTTAGCTCTGCATGGCTTCCAGCAGCTATGGCTGCCTGTATAAAGGTCTAATCACCACAGGGCGCCACACCTGACAAAATGAAAGCGTGCTTTTCTTAAGATTTAAAATGTGCCTCTTATTCTTTTTCTTTATTTGTATTTCTATGCCTGTTCTTTCTCTTATTACATTCTATCCATTATGGACAAGGTTCCACAGTGTGCCGTAGGTTACTTGTTTTATGTCTGGTTAGATGTTATTTGTAAACAAATGTAATTATGGAATGGTTTTAACAGTATTTATTTTGAATTGTGTATGACTATGTTGACCATGGATTTAAGAGGGCCAGAACTATACAATTTTACTTGTTTATATGAGTAACATTTTCAAGACGAAGCACTGTGTGTCACTTCATAGCACCTTGTTATCACATACAGTGGAGTAAGGGCAGCCATCTGTGACACAACATTATTGATGGTAACAATAATGAAAGTTGGCCAAAGAAAGAAGTCACATAGCAGTGTTGCGAGATATGACAAGATTACACTGTGTCTCCTTTAAGTGCCATGTGGTGTCAAAGCCATGACTCCCAGGCTTTGCCAAAAGCTTCACTGCTTGAAATGTCTTACTAATTTGAGGCCTCACATGGCCATCACTGTAAAGAATGGGCAATGACGTCGAGACACAAGATAATTCAGTAAGGTATATCTTATATATTAAATTCCAATTCTAAGGTGGAACTGTGCTAGTATACTAAGGTATATCTAAATATCTAAAAAGGAAGAGTAAAATATTAGAAAAGAGTAGAGTAGAGCCACTTAAGTGCCTTGTCTTGAGAACCAGGGATGATAGGTTGAAAAGCTTTTTTAATCCCATGGAAACTCTCCCTACCCACCCAAGTGGCTCAGGAAAAAAAAAAAGCATATATAATATAATAAATAATAAGACATAAGAAAGAAAAGACATCATATATATATATAACATATTTAAATATTAAGGGTAATAAACAACATATACAATAAATATGGCACTATATAATATACAAGAGTAGGTATTAAAACCTAAATATTAATACAGGAGAAGGTTGTAGTATAGGTAATTTAGTATGTAGACTAGTAGTAAAATTAAATTATAGTTAGTAGGCTAAGCTATAAATCTGGTATTTTATTATAGAAACAGAAGCTATGATATAATGTGTATTGGTATCTATCTAAAGTAACTCTGCTAGCATACTATAGGAAAATAAAAAGCATAATATATATGCTATCAGACATGGGGTCAAATACTTTGCATTGTATTTAAATACAAATACTTTAGATTTTTGAATTCCAAATACAAATACTTTGTACTTTTTCAAATACAAATACAAATACTTTATATTTTGAGTATTTCAAATACACATACAAATACTTTTTATGAACTATAAACAACAAATCAACACAAAAAACTGATAAACCGGTGACAATTTACTGTGAAAATAGCATGACCAAATATTATTTTGATAAGTAAAGGATTGAATGTTTTATCACAAATTCACTATTATAATATCACAGGCAATAATCAAACTATCACAATCTATATTCAACACGGTGTCACAGAGATTCCCAAGTTTGAAAAGTATTTGAAAAAGTATTTGTAAAAGTATTTGGAAATACTTGGGATCAGCGATGTATTTGAAATACAAATACTTTGAATTCAAAATCAGAAAATACAAATACTCCAAAAAATGTATTTAAGTATTTTCAAATACAAATACTTTTGTATTTGGCCCCATGTCTGCTATCAAATGGAAACCTACGAACTAAGGTACTATATGTTGATATCTTTAAAAAGAACACATAAACTGATGAATCATTAAAAATCTAAACCATGTAAAATAAAATTGTAAACAATGAAAATAAGCTAGTTATAGTTAGAAGAGCTAAATTAGCCGTTAATAAGCCAACCGTACCTAGCAAGCTAACAAGATAAACAAAAACGGTAATAAACGGTATAAAGTATAATAGTGTAGTTAAACCTACAATAACAGTATTAACAAATACATATAAAAAATAAATGTGGACAAAAGTATGGATTAATGTGGGTTATCAAACAGAAAAGAACCAATTATTTTATAAACTACAATAAACATGGCATTGTGGCTTAGTGGCTGTCATTTTGTGGAACGTGAAAAAACAGGAATAATAACAATGATAGCAGGACCTGACCACCAAGGATCACAGTGAAGAATACTAGATTGATAGATTGAAGAAATTCCTTCCTGAGAGAACCTCAAGAAAGAGGCAAAGTAGGGGTATGTTGAGAAAATTAATCAACTCGAAGAGTAGTCCTATGACCTTGATTTGTTTTCAAACATTACATTCATCAACACTTTTTTAATCTTATCTATGGTGTTAGTGCCTAGACATTCGGCAAACAAAATCATGGAATGTATTTAATTTATGTAGAAAGGCAGCCCGCTACTTATCCAGTCAACTAGTTGAGGAAAGTATAATAAGGATCATCAATTAAAAATTCTTGGCCAGTCATCATCACACTGGAGCGCTTCATAGGCAGGTTGCCTGAACATTAAACAGAATTTAGATTCGATTAGAATAAACTTTATTAATCCCTTGGGAATCAGGGAAATTGAGGTTCCAGCAGCATTGTATAGCAGCACACAAGGTAAGAAGCACATAGAATATTAAAAAACAATTTGCAAATATACATATAAATACACAATCATAAATACCAGAAATATTGTTTGCTACTGGTTTACTGGCTACTACTGTTCTTCTCCTTCCCATCCTCTGTCTTCCTGTTACTCCTTCTCCTGCAGAGTCTCATGGCCTGGGGGACAAAGGAGTTTTTCAGTCTGTTGGTCCTGTACTTGGGAAGGAGCAGTCTGTGGCTGAATTATCCATAATGTTCAGCGGTTTCTCCAGTAATCTCTTTTCTGCCACCATCACCAGAGTCCATCTTAATTCCAACTATGGAGCCAGCCCACCTGATCAGTTTGTCCAGCCTGGATGTGTCCTTCTTGGATGTGCTGCCCACCCCAGCACACCACAGTATAAAAGAGGACACTGGCTACCACGAACTGGTAGAACATCTGCAGGAGTTTCCTGCAGATGTTCAATGACCACAGCTTCCTCAGGAAGTACAGCCTGCTCTGTTCCTTCCTGTACAGGTGGTTGGTGTGGGTTGCCCAGTCCAGTTTGCTTTCCAGCCACAGCCCGAGTTACTTGGAGGAATCCAAAGCCTCCAACTCAGCTCACTCAGTTCAATTCAATTCAATTTAATTTTCTTAATTTATATACTAGCACATATCATGACAGAATTGCCTCAAGGCGCTTCACAAAACACGCAATGCATAGCAGCACAAAATGAATTAAAATAAAAAAGGGCACAGTAAAAAAGTAAAAACATAGTAAAATAAAAAGAAATTACAAAGCAAACATAAAAACATAAGAAATTAACGATAAGACAGTCTGAAAAAGTGGGTCTTCAATCTTGATTTAAAAGTCTCCACCATGTTGGACTGCATTATAGATGCAGGTACATCATTCCAGAGATCAGGGCCATGGTAAGAGAAAGCTCTATATCCCACAGACATTTTATTCACCCTTGGAACACAGAGACGTCCTGCGCCTTGCGAATGCAAGGGCCACGCTGGTACGTAGGACTTGACCAAGTCTGCCTGGTAGGAAGGAGCCAGTCCATGAACAATTTTATAGACCAGCAATAGGACTTTAAAATCCGATCTGGCAGAAACAGGACGCCAATGTAGGGACTCCAGAATGGGTGTAATGTGGTCAAACTTTCTGCTTTGTGTCAAAAGTCTGGCAGCAGCATTCTGCACTAATTGAAGACCCCTAATGCTGGACTGCGGCAGACCAGAAAATAAAGCATTGCAATAATCCAATCTAGAAGAAATAAACACATGTATCAGAGTCTCAGCATCAGCCATAGTCAGGATGGGACAAATCGTCGGTATGTTTCGAAGATGAGAATTGGTTGCGGTCTTGGTCTGGTTATCCCAAAGTCAATGACCAGCTTCTTTGTCTTCAAGGTGTTGAGCTGTAGATGGTTTGTGTGGCACCAGGCAGCAAAGTCCCTCACCAGGCTCGTGTGCTCCTCCTCTGTGTCATCCCTGATGCATCCAGCAATGGCTGTGTCATCATTTGGGACATAGTGAGCTATGCTAGCCAACTAGTTAGTTGTTCAAGTGGCCAGTGGTAGTTATATTAGAGTTAAATCTGTTTTGATAACAATTTACCTTTGAGAAAATGCCTTAAGCACATGAAAGTGTTGCTGGATGTTTTTGAAAGTGATGCTTTTCTATTGGACAGCTACCACCCAATGCAATTAAACTTCTCTTTTTGATCTCAGAGGCTGGGGTACCTTATTTCAGCTTCCTAGCTGGAAATCTGAAAATCTATTTCAGATACCGGCCATGTGAGCAGTTGTAGCAGTTGACTCCCCACGAAATGTTCACCATGGCAATTACTTTTAGTTTTTTTTTTTTTTTTGATAACATTACTGAACAAGAACAATAATATCTCTTCAGCTTTTCGTGTCCTAAACTCCCAGTATGCTTTGCATTGATGACAATACAATCTTATTCTCTACTGCTCTGCATTGATGACAAGATGATGCAATTATCTAGTGCAAACTAAGGTGAACTTTAAAAAAAGCAACAAATTCAGAGATTTTCTAAAAATGTTCTTCCCTTGCTTTGAGAAACTTGTGACTCAAGTGACTCAAACTCTAAAATGCACACATATTCTCTCCAAATGATGCATAGTAAGGTTCCATTTTCAGAAAAGAAGCATGTATAATGTGCCCAAGGCATTTTCTGTTAAAAGCAGACAACAGACTGATTCCTATGCATTTTGACCAGCCAAGTTCAAAAATTGCTGTCGGCATGCTGTATCTTTACCCCATTCACCCCTTAATTTGCATAAACCAAAATGGCCACCAATTACATCAAAATTTCCACAATTTTGGTTGTATATGTACTATAAAAGCAAACTAAACATCCTTTCTATGTATTTTAACCTGCTGAATTCAAATATTGTTGTTGGCAAGTTGTAGCTTTACCCCTTCACCCCTAATTTGCATAAAACAAAATGGCTGCTCATTTCGTGAAGCTTTTCAAAAGTCTGCTTGTGTTTGCATTAGAAGAGAAAATAAAACATATATTACACAAATATATCAGGAAACAATGTAGTTTGATTGACCATGTCTATGCTGTGACTGCTGCTGCTGTTGAGGTACTATGGCACCATGTGCCTGGCCACTGGCCAGTGAGGCCTGTCCTCCGGTGTCGAAGGCAGTAGCCCTCTGGTGTTGAAGCTGTATACATTATATGCGCTGGACTGAGGTTTTCACATAGTATTATCATTATACTGATCAGCATTTGTGATGAAAAAAATACACAAGAGTCATTCACATGCCATCAAGGAATGACTATAATGATATTGTGATTTTTAAATCCACGAGACATTTTTCCACAGGCCAGTATAATTAAGATTGTCATATACATGCATTTGTACGCATGATTGTGCAGCAGAGGTATGGGGAAAAATGGTTTTGTTATCAATTTATTTTGTAGAACAAGCTTCGACAAAGTATGAAAACAGCAGACAGCCACGTTGTTTCATGCATATTAAGGATGAAGGAGAGAAGATACAGCTTGTAAATAAGAAACTATGAACTCAGCATTTCAAATAACGCAAAGATAAGAGTTTTCATTGCCTTTCTTGAGGAAAAAAAAAGGAAACTTTAGGAAAACGTGAAAAAAAACAAGCAGCCATTTTGTTTTATGCAAATTAGGCAGTGAAGGAGTAGAGATACAGCATGCTAATACCAATCATTTGAATTCTGCAGATCAAAATACATAAGAATGACATTTTTATTTCTGTTTCTAATGTAAATACAAGTAAACTTGTGGGAAATTGGACTAAAAAATTTGCTCGAATAGCTACTCGTTCGAAACCTTGTGCTCCAAGTGCACCTCTGTTTTTTTTTTTCTTTTTATTGGAGCGCTTAAATATTTTCCACATAAATATTTTCTTGACCTGTATGTTTGTTTTCAGAGCTCTCTATGATATTAAGTGGCCTTCATTCATTAAATATTATTTTGTGCATAACCATCAAATTCATAATTATCCGACCAGACAGGCTGCACATTTGCATTTACCTTTGCATAGAGCGACTCGTTATCAGCATCACATCAGATAACATGGCGTTAAATCTTGGAATGATAATATACATCTTGTGAATCCGTCACCTTATATACGTATAAAAGTGAACTAAAAGCGAAAATTCTGCAGGAGTATTTACAATGACTTGTTATAATCTGGAAAAAAAAAATGGTGTAATTCTGTTGTATTCTGTTATGTTTGCTTTGTTCGGGAGTGGATTCTCAATAAGCCACCACTCCCTTGCATATTATTTATATTGTATTTCTCTCTCTCTCTCTCTCTCTCTCTCTCTCTCTCTCTCTCTCTGTCTCTTTTGTTGTTTTATGTATATACATATTTTGTATGAGTTTTATTTTCTGCTAAATAAACAAATCAAAAATCAAAAAAGAGTAAAGATACAGCATGCCAACAGCAATTTTTGAACTCAGCAGGTCAAAATACATAAGAATAAGCCTGTTGTCTGCTTTTAACAGAACATGCATCGGGTTATGTTGTGAAAGTGTCGTGACACGGACCCACAACAGGGGGCGTTAATGAACGGACAATGGATAAGCCAAAAAGTAACAATTTAATGTTGTGAATCGCACAACGAAGTACAGACAATAACAATATGGTGGAATGTCAATTATACACAAGGTGACGTGTGGGCAGGCTTGATGATAGAAGACGTCTGGCGAGAGAAGAGCCGGATCCCACACAGCTTCCACCACCAGCGGATCTGAAGAACACCGGAGCCGCCAAGCCCTGCGCCCCAGGTGGCCGCTGTCTTCAGCAGTCAGACCCGGTACTGCTGGCAGAAAACAGAGACAGTACTGATGAGTGTGAGTTCGCACACTCAGTAATCCCACAGTCAGTGTTTAGTTAGGAGGGAGCACCTCCACCTCCAATCACACACTCGTGCAGCTCCTGTTTAACCACTTATCTGGTTTGGGGTGTGAGGCGAAGCCGTCGCTGGTCACACCAAACGCCAATCCCACAGATAAGGACACACCACAGGAAAACGGCTGCAAAGAAGTTCAGATTGTTACTTTGTAAGTCAGCAGAGAAGTTACCTGATTGGTAGCTGATTTCTCGGCGGTGAGGTGGAGTTGCAGTCCGGCCTTTATGGTGGTGGTGATGTGTAGTGGATGAGTGACAGCTGGTACGGATGATGAGTGACAGCTGTCACTCCGGGTCGCTCCGACGCCCTCTCGAACTTGAAGCCCGCACTTCAAGCAGGGCGCCATCTTGTGGTGGTGGGCCAGCAGTACCTCCTCTTCAGCGGCCCACACAACAGGTTATCCGAATATAGAACCAAACTATGCACACTGAGTCACAACACACTGACTGCTTGGCTGCAAAAGTGCATTGAAAGTCCCCCCCATTGTACTAACTATTTGAATTTGTTGATTGTACTTGGGTTTGTAAGTTAAAATAGGTAGGACTGAGTGATAGCAGCAAGAGAAAAATACAGAGGCTGGAGTTTAAGAGCTTGTGAAACTGTTCTTTAAACCATTGTTGAATCTTAGACATAATCAAGTAGTTATGTACTGCAGAAGGGGAAATATGTTGCAAGATAAAATACAGACATTATGTGGTCAACATAAAGGTCCCTTTCAGCTTTCATTTCTGAGTTGAAACAAAGGCATTAGTAAATAAATAAATAAATAAATAATGCTATTGTATATATTTTCATTGCCCTTATTTATATATTTCCACTTTGCCAGCTATTAACTGACTTGCCATTTAAAAAAAAAAAAAATACTTCCAGTAAAATGAGGTGACACAAAAATGACTACTCATTCATGAGTCCCTGTTGAACATGTTGAACACTCCTGTCACACTCAGTGAATTATTTTCTAAACTTTTACTTTGCACTAAACACTTAAATAGTACGTGCACTAGACATTATTCCATTCTGACTAACACGACGGCATGAAGTCAAAAGCAGCGTAATAAGTTGTTTTCTCTACAGTGAAGGTACATTCAGCAGATACCTGCGATCACTCACACTGAATGACATCCCCTGCAGGTTTAAGTTTAAATCCCAGCACACAGAAGAGACACTGCAATATCAAAGGTTTTTAAAATGTCACTGAGCTTTAATATTCTTGTCTGTCATTTTGATTTGAATACACAGCTGATTCCCCCATGCTGATAAATCATTGACGCGCCACAGGGCTCCTTTTGCAAAGACACTTCAGCCCGCATCAGTGATGAGCCTGAAGTAGTAGCCTGAGTGCTGAGTGCTGCTCTGTGAGCCAATGTACCATCACAACATCTGTTGTACGCACAGTCGTAAAGTGCACAATTGATTCTGTTTTGATACACCTTTTTAAAAGAGTGTGTGCAATTTGACAGTATCAGGTAGGAAATGTTATTCTACCTGAATTACCTGAATTTAGACCATCTTTAGGGTGGGTTCTGCTCCTGGTATAGGCTGAAAATGTATCCCTTTGTTGTAAGTGGTGCTTGATGAAGGAACACAGGCTGTGACCCAAATCAATAACGCAACAGAAAAAAAAAATTTACTCAACCAGAAACATATTGTCAAAGAGCTTTTTGACCATGCACAACATTTGTAAATCAATCAGTTTAAAGACAAACTAGCAACGGTTGCCAGCCCAGCTGGAAGGTATTCACAGTACTTCAGTTTTTTCCACATTTTTGTATGTTACAACTTTTATCCTAAGTTGATTCTTTTTTTTCCCCATAAATATTTTTTTCCAGCACCCCATAATGACAACATGAAAAAAGTGTTTTTGAAATTTTTGAAAATTTATAAAGCAAACAAACAAAACAAACAACCCCCCCCCCCCCACCCCCGTCCAAGAAATCATGTGTGCATAAGTATTCACAGCTTTTCCTCAATGCTTTGTTGATGCACCTTTGCCAGCAATTACAGCCTCAGGTCTTATTGAATATGATGCCACAAGATTGGTGCACCTATTTTTGGCTGGGCAATATTTGCATTTGTATCACCAGTTATACAGCTTCATAATGAAGAGGTATAGAGAATTTTCTTTAAAAAATAAGATCTGAAAGTTTAGCTACAAATTGCCACATAAGCCTATAACTTCTGGGTTGTCTGGGTGTCTTGATGACTTTCCTCACTCTTCTCCGTCTTACACAGTCACTCAGTTTTTGAGAACTGTCTGTTATGTGTCGACACGGGTTGAGGAGCGGACCTGCGTCTGACGGAACCCAGCGCCAAAACAATCAGAAAGCGGTTCCAAAAACAAAAAATTTTATTTTTCCCCCTTCTGTGCAATACAAAGTGTACAAACGTAAACTGCGTCAGTCTGGCGGAGTGAAGGACGGCACGCTCTCCAGTGCCCAAAAGGATCGAAGCCCGGCGCTTCTAGACCCACATTCACTGCCAAACACACCCCAGGTGGACACGACAAACCGACTCTGCGAAGGATAGAAAAGGTGAGGTAAGTCAGCAGCTACAACTAATATCCTTCAAAGGCACACACTATCAGCAACACATTCAGGTCTGAATTTAAGCTTTATATAAATGAGCAGCTTCTCACAACAGGTGGAGGATCATCAGTCCGCATGCCACGGCCGTGAGAAGTGAGCTGCACACTTCTCATCAATGTTCACATATACTGCATAACAAAATACCAAGTTACTGTTAACAATTATTCAGACAATCAAATCACCTCTGATGTGTGCTGACAGCATGTGTCCCTCACCCGTCCTCCTTCACAGGCACGATGTGTCAAACCCAGGCGCGGTCCTCAGCGTCTCACAAACAAACATCACAAGGTCGAGTTCCCGGCAATTCTGCTTGAATCACACATGGCTTAAATGCAGAACGCCATCTCATTATCTGCTTCAGCTGAAAGTCTTTAAGGTTGCACGTGAGCACCATCCACAGGTGCTGCACATCACGTTGATGAGGGTGAAGGACTCTTCTGCCAGCACCTTCTCCAAAAACAAGAAATCATTTTGCATACCACCTAGAGAGCAAAGAAAAGAAAAGAACACCAAAATGTCCAGCCAAACCCCCCCAACACACAACACTGTCTACTCCATGCAGATTTACCATAGAGTGCCATACCGTTCGTATTTCTTCACAACTGATGTAAATAAATTCTGAGAAATGTTCAGTGGCAGCTTTACTATCAGAGAGCCTCATGCACAACTACCACAAAAGACTCCAAGCTGTCGCTGATGTTAAAGGGGGCAATACATGGTATTAAGAACAGGGGTATGTAAACTTTTGATCAGGGTTATTTGGGTAGTGTATGTTGTCATTATTATTTAGAAAGAGTGAACACAGTTGTTTGATAATGACTGGCTTCACCCAACAACTAACCATGAGTGAGAAAAAACGTTTTTGGGTTATCATTCATCTTCTCTGAAAAATAGCCAACCAAAAAGTATGCCAGAGTATGTAAACTTTTGAGCACCACTGTAATTAGAATAGTCTTATATATTTCATTGCAAGTGTCCTCTTGTTGTTTGTATTAACTGAAACTACTTTACTGTGATCAATCACAGTGTTGCTATGTTTAGTCACATGACTATAACCCAGTTAAGTAATATTACTCGATTGGCATGGTAGCCTTCTAAACAGCTGATGGTTTATCTGAGATAATGGTCATTATACAGATTGTTGAATTGATAATTTTACAGAAAAGCTGCCAATTCTCACAACAAATAAACAAATAAAAAAAATCTTAACATACATAGTAAACCAGTGGCACCAACAGCAACAGAAATGACAAACTGGCATGGTTGACTGGTTTGGAATAGCTTATCCTTTGATGATCATTCATTTACTTTGTAAACCCACATATTCCAATTAAGAGGGGTAGGGATGGGGGTCCTGGAGCCTATCCCAACAGTCATTGGGCAGAAGGCTGGGTACATCCTGGACTGGTTGCCTGTGGAACTGGGCTGACATGTAGACAACCTCTTTCACTTTGATGGTCAATTTAAAGTTGCAGTTACCCTAATATGCAGGTCTTTGGAGTTGTTATAGTAGTGTGCAATCCAGTGCATAGAGGTCAGTGCTTAATGCACTGAGGGGCCTCTGATGTACATAGCCCAATTTGCTTTTCATGATAATATATGGATAGTGGTGTTTTTTTGGGGAGGATTTCCATCAGACATGCTAAAGAACTGTTGCAGTAAGTTGCTCATTATGTGATCAGACTCCTTTTAGATGCTGACATTCTGCAGGACTGCATATGTTTAGTTCATCTTTAACTATTAATGACTCACTCAGTAACCCCATTGATCCATGTATAATTTAATCAGAACTTCTCTGATGATTGACCATTAATATTTATTACAAATATTACTTAAAATGGAGTAAAGCTGGGTGACATCAAGCGCAGTATAAGTTTTAGACGGTGGAGCTTTTGCAAGTGATCACTGCTATATATCGAATTGAAGTCAGATCAGAAATTAAAAAAAAATGCTTTCAAGTAATAATTTAAAAGAAGTGTGTAGACACAACCTTATAGTGTCTGCAGGATCAGATTGTTTTGAATTGGGAGTAGGTGCAGATGCATGGCTCTGCAGGGTTTGTTGTAGTAGAAGTAGTACTACTAGTAGTAGAAATAGTAGTAGTAGTATTGCAGTACAGAGTTAATACTGCAGAGTTCCGCATAGCTATTCAGTGTTGGAGTGCCACACCCTTATTACTACTCCTGGGTTGTGCAGAAATGTTCCTTAGCTGTAGCCACGGCCACTTGGGATGCAAGTCTCAAACCTGTGCCTACGCCCCTTTTACTTTTAGGTAAAATTACTATAGATATTACAGCATTCCATAGTAATCAGATACACAAAGTTAAACCAATATGGGACATTTGTTACTTGTAAATTTGGACACTTGAGTTGAGCACCTCTGTGTCACTTCTGTACCTCACATAGTTGATTTAGGGTGAGTGAAACACAAATTCTATTTAACCTATTTATTTATTTTCACTGACAAAGAGATTCAGGATGGGCTGCAATTGAATACTCATTAAGTTCAAGTAATTTCTCACCTAATTGGTACTTACTTCACAATAGTCCCACAAAATTACTTTTGGATTGAACAGGGGTACTGAATTAACACTTTAAAACACATCATGGATTAGTGGCGTTCTACAACAATGCATTTAAAATTATATTAAGAAGAGATTTTTCATCTTAATTGTGGAGTCATCGCATTAATAAGGGAGATGGATGACCTATATAGAGAACAGTTGTTTTTCTAAATATATTAATTTCAGAAAATGTGAATCTTTTACAGCATTTTTCCTCCTTTTGCATGATTTCATTCTTTAATGTTTAAAGTATTATTGATACAAATAGAGGAGCACTCAGTAGAGTATATTTTCTTTCACAGCCAAAACAAGCTCTTCAGCCACATTAGCACTGATCATTATTATAACATTTAATTTTGTAACATAAAAAATGCCCAAAACAACGTGGCTTAAGCCATTTTCACCATGATCCTAATCCACTTTCACCTGAATGTGTTTATAGAAAATAAAGTTCTACATTTGCATGTTTTTTAAGTGCTCCATACATGATTCCATGAGAAAAAAAAAAATATGAAAATGAAGAGGAAAAAACAAACAACAAAAAAATGTAATTTGTATGGTTGGCTCGAGTGGGATGAGAGACAGAGGGAAAAAAACAAACAAACAAAAAAAGCCAAAACTTGCAACCACATGAAATTTTATGGGTTTTTCTTTGCTTCATACCCACATGACAAGAGCCTTCATGAAGATTAGTCGGTAGGTTTTGAGTAATCAATGAAACAAACAAGCACAATGTAGGCAACATTTTGACAGGGGTAATACATTTTCCAGTCCTGTTCAACATTTAATGTACAAAGCAGGTGTCCTCTTAATTCCGTCCTTAATGTCAGTGTAGAAGCACAAAATCGTTAAATTAACTGAGTTTTTAACTGTCAGCTTATTTTTACCAATGAAACTATAAACAGACTTGTTTGATTTCATTGAACAAATTTTTCTCATCTCAGATGCACAAAAAATGCCCAACATTATTATATATTTTGACTTTTCCTACAGTTTGATGCCAAATCACTGTTATCAGTTGTAATTGTCCTACGCTAAGTACACAGCTGGTACGCTATCTGATTGAAACATATTCAGTTATTAGCTGAGCTACCTCTGCTCGTGCCCATTTCCTCTCAGTGAAAAAAGGCCTATTAGACTGACTTCCTCCATGTAGATAGAATGAATTATCACATCTTTTAATGGATAGGTCTATTTTAATCTCCAACATGAATACTTTAGTATGCAGGATATTATTGTTCTGTAGCGATGACTATAATTAGTTTTGTTTAATAATCTTTGCCAATGCTAAAATTGCTCACTTGGTTCCTTCCACATCTTGCTGGGAAAATCATTAATTTCCACCCCTTTGTATAATGATGGGATAAAGATTGTCATAATTATGTGAAATTGGACACTGTGAGTCATGTTTAAGCCATTGGGTATGGGGTAAACAGTATTTTTTTTCCAATGGGATTATTTATATATTTATACTTTTTTTATTTGCACAGCTACTAGGATGTTGTGCTATTTCCTGGGACAGATAAACTGTAACTTTTTTTTTTTTTATATAGCGTTTGATGAAACAAAATATGAAGAATTTCACCTCAAAACAAAACCTGTGAGGGGGAAAAAATTGAAACTCCAAACATAGATTTTAAACAAACAAGTAAGGAAAATAAAGCATGCAAAGTCATAGTGACTCCTAGAACAAGCCTTTACACATATCAACACAAGAGTGTAAGAATGAATACAGCAGATATATGCAGTACATAGATTAAATCAATTTGACATTTCACAATTTATGAGTTTTAATTAACATTTTTCAGGCCATTGATGTCATTATCTGAACTCTTACAAGAATTTCTCTATACTGCTGTGTGATTTGCTGAAATTTAGAAATCATTATTTGCACCTGGGTTCAAATCATGATGATGGTGACTACTACAACCAGTCATAGCCGGCGCCACGAGGGGGCGTTTTGGGGCGACGCCCCCTCACATCATCAACCTCGCCCCCTCGGATGTTAGAGTTATCAAAAAAATAAAAAATAAAGAAAAAGAAATACTGGAAAATATAGCAAAATATTAGTTATTCAATAATATCACGTATTTAACAAATAAACCAAATTAATTAACTAAAGTAATTAATTTTAAAACAAACATATATGGCGTGTGTCAGTGTTCAAGGGATTTGATAGGTTGAGGGTTGCGCTTGTCAGTGCGGCAGAGGGCGGTGCGTTTCCAACGCGTCGTGACTTCAGACGCGTCGCTTCGGAAGCGAGAAGGGGGCAGAGATTGCTACGTCACATTCTGGCTGTTTCCACAATCTGAAAAAAGTTCAGTGATTGCCGTCTTGAACTTCGGTCGCCTGAACCACAAAAAATACTTTAAAAAACAGCAGTAGAACGATTCTCCCATCACCCTACTGGGAGAAGCTTTTTTTCAGCTACTTTTCGGAGTGACACCGACCGAGGGAGGACTGTCGACTTGGTGGGATATCGATCAAACCGCGACAGCAGGCCGACCCGCACGGAGAAGCCGGCCTTCAGGCATCATCACTGGGCAGAGCGAGGCAGGCAGCCGGGGTGATGGAGCAAACCCACTCAGTCCGAAATCTCCCACTTTTTGGATATATGCGAAGTCCCAGTTTGCCCAACAGAGTTTAGTTCTGCAGCTTTACTGAGGTGAGAATAATGTAAAAATAAAACGTGACGTTTACTGAACTGTGAAGGTTTAATGATCAGCTAACGTTAGCTTAGCCTTTTAGCACAGTTGATCTGAGTGAGCACTTTAATTTGTAAATGGTTCAGTCTTTTTTATTTTTACCAAATAAAGCTACAGCTTTTTTCAGACACCACGAAAGCTCAACGTTAAATAGCTTATTTTTTCGGGCATTTTTCCATCGTTTTTTTTGCCATTTTTTTCCCCTTTTTTATGTATAAACTGTTGAGTGTTTGTTTATATTTAAAGAAATATTTTTATTTGTCCCAATCAGGAACATTTGCTGTGCAGACAACCAAACTTCCATTGATGAGCTGAACACCGCGAAGTCCAGTCGAAAGAAAACATCTCTGCTCTTCAGCAACACCACCAGAGTTCAAAGCTGCAGAAGAGACCTTCATCTGGTCCCGAGAATCCAGCAGAACACCTACTTCTAAATACAAGGCTCTTTGAACAGCAGCTATTTTATTATTTTTAAAAAAGCTGTTTCATTTTATATTTTAACAATAAATGAACGGATCATTAAAAATGTCCACAAATCAAAGTCAAAAGACATTTGCACAAGTAGAAGCTCTCCACTGATTGTGCTCAAATTCATATTTTAGAAATTACTCTGTTCTGATATAATTAAAGGCAATTACATATTTTGACGAAATTACAAGTTTAAATGACTGTAAAAAAATTCATCATGAGGTTTATGTCACAGAAATCCTACTTTACAATCACACTGCAGTCATTGTTAAATTATTTCCTTTTGCATTTATAATAAACATTTGTATTTATTTAGTGTTTGTTTTTCTGGTTGAAATGAGATATAAATAATCTACCAGACTTAAAAAATATACAAGTTTCCATGTTATTTTATTTGTCTAAAAATAAATGTCTGAGGTTCCTTATGTTAAACAAGAAATTATCTAATCTGAAATAACAGGTGGTTTTAATTTACAGATGAAAGGTTTCTAAAGAACCATTTATTGATTTATTTAGCTATTTTAATTACAAATGTTCTAAACTTTTTTTTAACAGTAATCAGAAATTTTGAGGTAACAAACAACAACAAAAAACATTTCCAATGATTTTTCTTCAGAAAACTGCTCTCTAAATGAGCAGTCCTGTCACACGTTAATGTTTTGTACAGATCAGTGGTTTCTGCAGCAATCGGATTGGTCCAATCCATTTTGTACAGATCAGTGGTTTCTGCCACGAGTCTTCCATGTTTTGGCCCGACGCGTCGTTCCTATTGGACAACACGAAGGTACGTCACAGCTCAGAGTGTCGAAAGTTGGCACACCTCATCTCGACAGAACACCGGCTCTGTGTGGTATACGCAGTAGATCACTTGACCGAGGGTCTGTATATTCAAATAATAATTAAAAAAATACTGTCATCACTCTTTACTCTTAGTCAGTCAGTCTCTTACAACGGTGTAGCCTAAATACACGAGTTTTCCAGGAGTGCACCCAATTCATTACGCACGCTCAGAGGCACGTCTCCTCCGGTGCACACTTTTTTTTTGGGGGGGGGGGGGAGCGACCCCGCCCCCTGTGATAAACTCATCGCCCCCTTAATATTTTTTTTCTGGCGCCGGGACTGCAACCAGTAACATTATTATTGTTATTATTATTATTATTTAGAATAATTTTATTATAACTAGTGGGCACTCTAATGGCTAACATTTTCTTTCTTTGTCCTTACATGAACTGAAATGAATAAATAAAGGAAGTGCAGGTGAATGCACTGTTTGACCAAAGGACCAATAAAACTATAAATTCATTCATTCATTTTCTACCCCGATTCCAGGTAAGGGTCACAGAGGTGTTGACCCCCAAAACCTGGATCTGCTGCAAATCATGAATTATCCTCAAACCGTGAATGAAAATGTATGCAAACTGTGAATGTCGGCAACCCATTGTCGCAGACCGAACAGTCTGCCGCTAAAAATTGGTCCACCTTTTGCATTTGCGCATGTGTCATTTCAGACCACAACAGCACATCTGAGACGGAGTCTCTTCACCCAAAGCAATCAAATGGATTAATGGGATTATTAACCATCAGATGATAAAAGTAAAACCTCTTAAATCATTCTAAAGTCAATTTTAAGCAGAAACGAGGCAGTTTTAAGCAGAATCTGCGAAATTCTGTGATGCTTTGAAATGGCTGATGCACAGCAGCTCATTTAGCCATGGAACTCTGATCGCTTCCGCCGCTTTTTAGGATTAAATAATGCTGAATTTATGTGGAAATGACTGTTGTACAAAAGCTTCAGATATCTGTTGCTGAGATAGATGATGACTGAAGTGCAGTTTGAAGCAGAAACGAAATGCAGACCGATTTTTTTTGGGGGGGGGGGGCCGTTCGGTCGGCGACACTGGTAATAATTTTGCTGCAAACCATGAATAAAATATCCCACAAAATGTGAATACAGGGCTTGCAAAATGTAAGTTGCTAAACGTGAATATCAATCATGATATATATTTTCTTTTGGTTTCAGTAGTTTACAGGTTTACTTCAGGAAATCTTGGTCACAAACCCTATCTCTGCAAATTATTATTATTATAATTTTGCCGGGGGGTTTCAGCTAACCAAAATAATGTTAATTTTCATGAGCTGTACATTCGCATTTACAGTTTGCCCCTTGTTCTATTACCTACATATATCACCAATCATTAGTTGTACGTTCATCTTACCTGTATACTGCTGTTTACAGTTATTATTATGTGAATGAATGAATGAATTTGAATGAATGAATGAATTGAATGAATTTATCTGGCACACAGATGAGCAACAATAAAGGTAATAACAAAACATAAAAGAGACAATGTATAAAGAATCCGTGTGGCCGAAAGGTTGTGTTGTGTGTTGGGGGATTTGGCTGGACATTTTGGTGCTGTTTTCTTTTCTTTGCTCTCCAGGTGGTATGCAAACTGTTTTTTTCTGTGGAGAAGGTGCTGGCAGAAGAGTCCTTCACCCTCATCAGAACTATTGGCTGCACCTGTGGATGATGTTCACGTCCAGGCCTAACAACTTGCAGCACCTGTGGATGATACTCACGTGCAGACTTAAAGACTTTCAGCTGAAGCAGATAATGAGATGGCGTTGCCGGGAACTCGACCTTGTGACGTTCGGTTGTGAGACGCTGAGGACCGCGCCAGGATTTGAAACATCGTGCCTGTGAAGGAGGACGGGTGAGGGACACATGCTGTCAGCACACATCAGAGGTGATTATCGTCTGAATAATCGTTAATAGTAATTTGGCGTTTTGTTATGCAGTATATTTGAACATTGATGAGAATTGTGCAGTTTGCTTCTCACTGCCGTGACGTACGGAATGATGATCCTCCACCTGTTGTGAGAAGCTGCTCATTTACATAAAGCTTAAATTCAGACCTGAATGTGTTGCTGATAGTGTGTGCCTCTGAAGGATATTTGTTGTAGCTCTGTTGACTTACCTCACCTTTTCCGTCCTTCACAGAGTCAGTTTGTCGTATCCACCTGGGGGGTGTTCGGCAGTGAATCTGAGTCCAGAAGTGCCGGGCTTTGATCCATTTGGGCGCTGGAGAGCGTGCCGTCCTTCACCTTGCCAGACAGCTGAATATTTCTGTTGTACATGAATTATTGCACATGAGGGGAATAAATTTGTTTCTTGGAACCGCTTTCTGGTTATTTAGCGCTGGGCCATTGTCAGATGCTGGTTCGGTTCTCTGACCCACGTCAGCACATAACAGGTTGAAGGCAGAAGCAAGGCTTATAAGCACCCTCCCCTTATACATAAAAAAAAAAAAAAATATATATATATATATATATATATATATATATATATATATATATATGTATATATATATATATATATATACGTATATATATATATATATACATATATATATATACGAGGTCTATTAGAAAAGTATCCGACCTTATTATTTTTTTCAAAAACCATATGGATTTGAATCACGTGTGATTACATCAGACATGCTTGAACCCTCGTGGGCATGCAAGAGTTTTTTCACGCCTGTCGGTTACGTCATTCGCCTGTGGGCAGTCTTTGAGTGAGGAGTCGTCCACCCGCTCGTCGATTTTTTTCATTGTTTAGGAATGGCTCAGAGACTGTTGCTTTGTTTGATAAAAATTTTTTCAAAACTGTAAGGCACAACTGAGTGGACGCCATTCAATAAATTCAGCTGGTTTTCGGTAAAAATTTTAACGGCTGATGAGAGATTTTGGTCTGGTAGTGTCGCTTTAAGGACGGTCCACGGCGCCTGACGGCGATCTGCGCTTCGAGGCGGCAGCGTCTCGCCGTTTCAAGTTGAAAACTTCCACATTTCAGGCTCTGTTGACGCAGTAAGTCGTCAGAGAACAGAGAACTTTCAGAAGAAGTCGGCATGAGAAGTTTATTCGGACATTCCATTGTTAACGGTCATTTTGTAATGAAAGAACGTGCGGGCAGAGTCGCATGTCGGGCTGGACCCGACCGCGGGGGGTCGCGGCAGGAAAAACACCTCCGTTGGAAATCTTAACGGGCAAGTTGGAACATGCCCAAGCTGTTAAACAATTTCTCAGTTACTCACTTGTTGAAAGCCATTAAAAGCCGCCTGAATTCTACAAATGGTTTTCAACACGGAGGTGTTTTTCCTGTCGCGGCGCACACAGATTTGCCGAGTCGTCACGGAAACGACTCGGCGAATTTGCGCATACGTCTTTCATTAAAAAAATGTCCTTAAACAGTGGAATGTCCACATAAATTCCTCATGCCGGCCTCTTCTGAATCTTCTCTGTTCTCTCACGATGTCCTGGGTGAATTAAGCCTTAAATTAGGATGTTTTCAGCTCGAAACAGGCCGACGACAGCAAGCACTGCAGGACGTCCCGCTCCGTGGGAAGTCCTTACACCGACAGAAACACCCCATAATCTCTCATCAGCCGTTAAACTTTTCACAGAAAACCAGCTTAATTTCCACTCGGATATTCCTCACAGGTCCAGAAAAAATTTTGATAAAGCAACGCGCGCCGTCTCGAGCAGCGTGTGAAACAAAGGAATTCAGCCGAGAGGGCGGGACCACATCTCACTCAAGGCCTGCCCACAGGGAAATGACGTCACCGACACGCGTGAATAAACTCACGCATGCGCACGAGGGTTCAAGCATGATTGGTGTAATCGCATGTCATTCAAATCCATATAATTAAAAAAAAAATAAAAGGGTCGGTTTATTATCTAAGAGACCTCGTATATATATATATATATATATATATATATATATATATATATATATATATATATATACGAGGTCTGTCCAAAAAGTATTGTACGTACCTTTTTATTTTTTCCAAAAACCATATGGATTTGAATCACGTGTGATTGCATCAGCCAAGCTTGAACCTTCGTGCTCATGCGTGAGTTTTTTCACGCCTGTCAGTTGCGTCATTCACCTGTGAGCAGGCTTTGTGTTAGCACTGGTCCACCCCTCTCGTCGGATTTTTATTGCGAATAAATGTCTGAACGATTTGGAGGTTTGCTGCATCAAATTTTTCCAGAAACTGTGAGAGATCTCCAGGTGGACACCATTCGGAAAATTTAGATGGCTTTCAGTGACGATTTTATGGGGATTACACAGATTAAGGAGTGCTCCAGCCGGTTTAAAGACCGCCCACAGCATCTGAGAGCGCGGCGCGCTCCGAACGCCGATCGACAGGCTCACACCCCGCTCAAACAACCAGATCATTTCCAACGTGAAGGCTTTGTTGATCCGGGACGTCGTCTAACTTTCACAAAAAAGGCAGAAGATGTGGACATCAGCACTTTTTCGGCACATTCTACTGTTACAGGAGTTTTTTTCATGGAAAGAGAAGCGGAGGATTGCGCCACCGTGCCGCTCATGGCGTGGGACAAAAGCACCTCCGTGTTGGTCTCACAGGACGGCTTTCAGATGGCTCACATGGCTTCCGGTTGCTTTTCAGTTGTGTGAGTATCCGAGAAATTGTGCATGAGCTGGACATGCCCCAACATGTCCTGTGAGGCTTCATCACGGCGGTGCTTTGCACCATGCGGCTCTGCCGCGACGTGCGGAGTTCCTCCGCTCCTCTTTCCATGACAAAAACTCCTGTAACAGTGGAATGTGCCATCATTTCTAAAGTGGACACTGTCTTCATCCGGTATGTCGTCTGACTAGTACAGGAATTGCGGAAGACGTGGACATCAGCACTTTTTCGGCACATTGAGACAGACGTGTGGAGGAACTCCGCGCGTCGCCGTCTGGCACCATGGGCTGTCCTTAAAGCGATAGTAACACTCCTTAATCTCTCATCAGCAGTTAAAATTTTCACCGAAAACCGTCTGAATTTCTCGAATGGTGTCCACTTGGATGTGCCTTACAGTTTCTGAAAAAATTTTGATCAAGCAAAGCGCCAGTCTCTCAGGAAGTTCTCAGACAAAGGAATTCCGATGGGAGGGGTGGACCAGTGCTCACTCAAAGCCTGCCCACAGGCGAATGACGCAACCGACAGGCGTGAAAAAACTCACGCATGCGTCTAAGGCACACCTGTGCACTAATCATGGTGTCTATTCAGCATCTTGATATGGCACATCTGTGAGGTGGGATGGATTATCTCAGCAAAGGAGAAGTGCTCACTATCACAGATTTAGACTGGTTTGTGAACAATATTTGAGGGAAATGGTGATATTGTGTATGTGGAAAAAGTTTTAGATCTTTGAGTTCATCTCATACAAAATGGGAGCAAAACCAAAAGTGTTGCATTTATATTTTTGTTGAGTGTATTTTCGTTCGTGCTAACTCTGCCAGCCACATAACCTAGCCTAGCAATGTAACCTGTGCAAATGGTGTGCATGGTTAGCTACCGCTGTCGCCGCCATGTTGTTTCTTTATTCTTTATTCTATTTGTGTGACGGTCATGCGTCGCTCATACAAAGTATGCTGTTTTGCACAGTCTGCAGTGCAGTGGCATGGTATAATGGCGTCCCTGTCTAAAATGTATTTTCCCAAGACCTGGAATAATTTCACATACCTAACATTTTACTTTAAATTGAGAGTCATTCTCTAAGTTGATTAGCAACACAAATTGGTAATAAAAGAAATCCTTGATGTTACTTGTAGCTTGTAGTGAGATAGACATCTTGTGACCTTTTTGTGTATTGCAGTTTCAAATGTTCAACCTTTGTATCCAGTCATTGGTCCAGTCATCCAGTCATTTCTTGCTTTATATGATGAATTGTATCACACAAGTAATGATATATTATTTATAGTATAGCCTACAGTATTTCTATAACAAATGTTTTTATATAATTTCTATTTCTAAATTTAAGTAACAAGGCTGAATGAAATGACGGCTTATTATGTATAAAAGTAATGTGACCTACTGTCAATAGATCGTACTTTTGATAAGCCTATGATAACTGTATTTCGGGAGGCTTAATTTTTTTTCCCCTTCGACACCTGGTGGTGGCCTGGTCTTGGTTAAAAATGCCCAGCCTGAAAAATTTCCCCAGTCTAGCCCTGTTGGCAAGTGAAGTCATTTTTTTTTCCTATCAAAAGTAAATTTTGTGGATGTTAGTGTCTTTGTATTTATTTTTCACAACAGAGGAAAGGTGGCCCAAAAACTGTTATTAGTTAGAAGACTACCCCATCCATGAGCATAATGAGCATGTGTTATGTCTTCTCCAGACTATCAGCTATTTGATAACATGACTCATGTGTGTCACATGCACCTGGGTAATTTTAAACACTGTAAATTATACTTGGGGAGACATAAATAACAGCCTTATAGGCATTAAATTGCTGTAGTAAATCCACAATAGAATGACCTAGGCATATGCATAATGTGTTTATGCTGCCACAAAACAACATTTCTGATCCACTGTGTCCCGGCTTCCCCTACATGGTGTTTGATATCTTGTGAACATACTTACTTTACTGTGAATAAAAAAAAATAAGTCTTGATGCATTTAGTAATATCACAAAGCAAAGTTTTATTAAACAATTTGTGATAAATTATGCTCAGAATGAAAGACAAAGTAAGTAGCTTGTGTGACTGCCTAATTATTACTTTTAATTCTTTTAGTCTATGTTTGCACAAGATTGCCTGTTAGACAGTCAGCATGATAGCTCAACTCCATGCAATGTGGAGATGTGTTAGATCTGTTTTAGTGACCTCAACCAATAAAGGAGAGTACTTACTTCACTCACTCAGTCATCTTCAACCGCTTACTCCAATTAAGGGTGACGTGGGGCTGGAGCCTATGCCAACCGTCATAGGGCGGGAGGCAAGGTGCACCCTGGACAGGGCTTCAGTCTCTTGCAGGGCTGACAGAACTTACTTTTACAATATAATTTATCTCAAAATGTTAGAAGTAAACATTAGCCTTTTGATTTATTTTATATATTTATGTTATAAAAGCCAAGTGGCCCCTGTGTGTGTGTGGGGGGGGGGGGCTTCAATCACAGAGAAATTGGGGAGAGCTGACATTTTCTGTTTGGTATGCTTATGTATTTTGAGTCAAGGATGAACACTGAAAAAATGGAAAGTTGATAGGACTAATATATTTGGAGACATACAATCATAACAGTGAATAACAGTGAACAATGGACATTGTGCTGCAATGTACCATGGGGTTTTTGGGGCTTTGGGGATTTAAATGTTGTTAATTGTGATTCATGTTATTTTAACAGTGTTGATAGAGTCATTGATTTATTGTGTTTTTTCTAGTTCACTTGATTTAGTAAGTTTAGTTAAGTGTCATGTTGCCATTACCATGAGTGAAAACTGTACTGTCTTTCATGTCTTATGCCACCATCTCTGTTTGTGGTTGTGTAAAAATAGAAACACCTGCTTGTGGCAGAATGAAGAAAAGACAAAAGCGCTGCATGCTTGCATAAAACTTTGATCATGGACAAATTGGGGAGTTAGAAGTAGACATTAGCCTTTTGATTTATTTTAGGAATTAGTTTAAGATTTTAACCATAAGTCAAAACTGCCTTCCTGTGCATGTCTCCTGCAACATGTCTGCAAGACTTTATGGCTGTGAAAATAAATTATTTGTAAAAATATCTGGTGTTCTGTATCTGAGAGGTCTGATTTTAAGGTTCTGTTCCTAACTTAAAAAATAACTCACAGACTGGCACCTCCCTACTCAACTGACCTAATTACACCCTACATCCAGATCGTGCCCTGCGTTGTCATGCGACAGGAATACTTTGTGCCCCAAGGTGAATAAAAAGTCTGCAGATCACAGAGCTTTCTCTTATCATGCATCTGTTTTGTGGAACAATCTCCCTGCAGAGATAAAACAATCAGATTGCATAGAAACATTTAAGGCCAGGCTAAAAATGCATCTGTTCTATCTCCCGTATGACTAGCATACTGCCATAGTATGGAACTATGCGTCTGATCCTTTTAATTTGTCTTATTAGAAACAGAACCGGTCTCAGCCTCACTTCATCTAATATCGGAGTCTGTTAGTGAAGTTCAGGGCTAGCTGCCGGCAATCACTTTAGTATTCTCTCTGCTTCCCTGTTGATTCACTGTTGGTGAACTCATACCTTAGGTTCAGTTACTTCCGGCCAACTGATTATGCACTTTGTCCAAAGCACTGATGAGACCTACAGCAGATGATGCCTATGCACTCCAGGGCACTGGACTGACTACGAGATCCCCTGGCTGAGGATGACGCAGAAGCCCATGGCCTACCTTGCTGATGGTGAACTCTCTGAGCCACTGCAATCGACTTTTGGAATGCAGTCTTCGATAAAGAAAGCTTTTACTAAAGTGAAAGTGATGATGCAATGGATGGACTCTGGCCCTACCAACAAGGTAGGGCCAGATTTATCTCATGACACTCTGATGCTATACTGTTTTTTTTTTTCTGTTTCCTGTTTCTTCAGCTTGCTAAAGCGCTATCAAAACCTTGTAACTGTTCAAATGGCCTAAAAAGTGGGTCACCCCCCCCCCCGAGTGTGGTCTGCTTGAGGTTTCTTCCTCAGTATCATCAGATGGAGTGTTTCCTTACCACTGTCACCTGTGTGCTTTCTCAGGGGTTTTGGTAAGGTTACAGTTTACTCATGGACTCGTCAAGTGCCTTGAGGCAGCTTTGTTATGATTTGACACTGTATAAATAAAATCAACTGAATTGAAATTGAATTGAAGAAAGCAGATGGCTGTGGTTTTGGAGATGGACTGCCAATATATCAACCCTGACCCGGCGCCACGAGGGGGCGTTTGGGGGCAGCGCCCCCTCATGTCATCAACCTTGCCCCCTCGAATGTGAGAGTTATCAAAAATAAAAATAAAAAAGAAAGTAAAAGAAATACTGGAAAATATAGCGCCTTGCAGTTTTGCAGAATTTTTTAGTCCAATTTTGCATGCTTTTTTTTTTTTTTTTAACAGTGCATTATGCTCTGCATCCTCATCAAGCAGGCCAGTGTTCTGTTGAGATGACGGGACACCTGTTGTGGCACCGTGAAGGGAGAGCATGCACATTGTATTCTGCGTGTCTGTTTATAAGAATCTTCTTGCCCAGAAGAAAAAAGAGCACCAACAACTACCCATAACTGTGTTCTTCACTCGGAGAAAGACACCTGCAGCGAGGTGTGAGTGGAAAAAAGCGCGACAGTGGCGCGGCGCCAGGACGAAGAGGCGCGATCAGAGGAACTGTGAAATACTGGTCAGTCACTATTAATAATTTCCTATGTGTCCCTAACCCTCGTAGGTTGATCGTTAAAATTAAATTTGTTAGTTCTAAAAGCCATCATAATTATTTATAGGAAAACATTCTATTTTTATTTCTCAAACAAATGTTTGGGCCTGAAAACAGGTTGGTCTTATTTTTTCTACTAAGGTTTAAACTTTGAGAGTGTTTACACACGAGAGAAAAGTGAGAAAATGTTAATGCCTGTTTGAGAAAAGTGTATAGTGTGTAGTGAGGGGTTTTACAGCCTTAAAACATCTATAATAATTGTAAAAAATAACGCTACTTCACGGATTTCGCCTATTGCGGGCTATTTTTAGAACGTAACTCCCGCGATAAACGAGGGACCACTGTACATCTATGTGGGGTTAATCTACTGTCTCGTGTCGTTTCTCAGATCACTTGTTGGTTTGGTTTTGTGGTATGCAGGAGATCACTTGACCGAGGGTCTATACGTTCAAATAATAATTAAAAAATACTGTCATCACTCTTTACTCTGAGTCAGTCTCTTACAATGGTGTAGCCTAAATACACGAGCTTTCTAGGAGTGCACCCAATACATTATGCACGCTCAGAGGCAGGTACCCTCCGGTGCGCACTTTTTTTGTGTGTGTGTGTGGGGGAGGGGTGACCCCGCCCCCTTTGATAAACTCATTGCCCCCTTAATATTTTTTTTCTGGCGCCGGGCCTGTATCAACCACAGTCTGATTACAAGTGTGTGCAAAAGGCTACCTGTCTGTGCCCTGGGACAAATAACTTCATCTATATTGCTCCAGTCCACCCAGCTGAAAATGTGTACCAGTCTTGGCGGGGATAATAACCAGTGATGGACCAACAATTGTACAAGGGGAGTTCTATATTCTCTGCTCCCCATCATTCTGGAAATCCTCCAGACTAAACCCATTCAGCTCACTACAGATTTTTCCATCTGTAAGTATAGAGCACCAACTTCATGACAGACAGGAAGCAACAGGCGAGCCTGGTGACTGGACCATCAGCACCTCACCAATGACTGTACCTCGATAGAACCTCGTGTCATGTGCAAACTTTAGAGGTAAACAAACAGTCATACCTATACCCCATGATCATCCTCATCAATACTGTTTTTGCTGTGGAGAGCTTCAGGTTTCTGGGGTCCACCATCTCTTAAAACCTCAGGTGGACTGCCAACATCACCTCAGTCTTCAAAAAACCCCAGCTGTAGATATACTTTCTGTAACAGCTCAGGAAATCCAACCTGCCACTACATCTGTTGACCAAGTTCCCCAGTGTTGTCATTGAGTCTTTTCTCTGTTCATCCATCATTATCTGATATGGGATGGTCACTAAACAAGACAGTGTGCAGTGACAGTTAATACCACATCAGCAGAACGCATCACTGCAAATCCCACATCCCGGAACCAGCCTGTTTCAGCTTCTCTCCTCTGGTAGGCTCTACAGACATGGAATAAAAACAACCAGACACAAGAACAGTTTCTTTCCACAGGTCATCACCCTGATCACCTTAACACTCTACTAAGTGCTTGCACATGAATACTGCATAATGCAAATGTCATATCACTCACTAATTATTTATATCTCTGCAACATTTTATTGCATCACTTGTATGGAGAGTACACACAGAGCAGCTGACACATTACATATCAGGGTACTTCAAAAAGTTCTCTATCTGGAAACAAAACTGTCTGGAAGTTCAATATATGATCTTCTTCCATGAAGGGAATGCAAAGCTTGAACATCGGTAGACTTAGTATGGTGAGGTTAAGGGAGATAATGTTGAAAAATAACACAAGAACAATCTTTCTATTGTGATGTTTTCTGGGTAACACCAAGAACTTCTTGAAGTACATTGGAACATACATCCCACACATGTATTATCAATTGCCTATTTTGCACTATTTTCTAACACAATGTTCTACTTCAGTAATTTGCTGTGCAAGGGCTATGAGAGCAAAGTTAAACCGAAGTCAGTTTCCTTGTATCTGCATATATACTTGGCCAGTAAAGCTGATTCTGATTCAAGCTGGGGTATCCAGGGACAAGCACTAGCCCAGTGGGCCTCAGTGCCTCTACAGGACTTATTTCTTTGAAGGTGAGCTCAGAAGCTGCCCTAGTCTGCGGTCAATGTGTGTCGCAGAAGTATTGCTGACATTATGAGGTTCCTGTGGGTTATTTTCCCAATTGATTTTTAAACATAAAATACAGCTTTCTTTTTTGGAATTTTAAGTAATATCTAGGTGCAATTCAGCTCTTTTCAAAAAATCTCTGAGGACATCTAGTATACACAGTAAGTCTCCAAAGGCTCAGCTGGCACTGGTCCTTTCTGATTGAAGGATGAAAGAATAGATGGAGCATGGCATACCAAAGTCTGCCAAGGATTTCTAAATATTTCAAGGTGGACTGCTTCAAAACTTTTGCCTTATGCTCACCATCATCTGTGAAGTATAACATCTGATTGAACACTTTTCATCTTGTTGTTTATCCACACCAGAGTTTATTTCAGCAGTGAAAACTGCCAAACTGTCCAATATGTCAAAAATTTCTCAAGGGGAAACCTTGTCATTTCTCACAATTCAATCGAGTCATTTACATCTGTGGTATTTACATTTTAATCAAGTCCTCTGTTCTGCAGCAGTGCCATTGATTAACCTTATCACTGGATGATAGACTTTGGACACATTATGAACGACAGGATGTGAACGACCAGCGTGGGCCTCGCTCCACCAGCATTTGCCGGTTCTCAATTAGTCAGTGATACTGCATCTGAGTAACAGTTGGCAGCTTTTGTCTGTCTAATCTCTCATTGCAGCTGTGCTGGAACAGACGACATGCTAGCCTAATTAGCCATGTTGTCTCAAAGGGAAAATGAAGCCTTGAGGTCTTAGATCAGTGCCACTGTCCCTTATTCTCTCCTCCTCTGCCACGCACAAACAAAAACGCCCAGAGGCCCCCACCACTAGCTGAAAAATACAATAAAAAGCCATTGTTGCAGTTGAAATGGTTTTATTACCCTCAGTGAGGAACTGTCATCATGTTGTTTCTCTGTTAGCGTAAAAAGATGTTTAGATATGAGGCAAAATTAGAGTGGTGTGTCTCCCTCACTAGTGTGAGTGTGTAAATTTTCTGCATTGCCACAGATGTGATTTTAAATTGATTGGACTGGATTACTTCTTTATCAGGTTTTGTAGCTAATGTCTTGTTTACAATCCTTTTTTTTATCCTGCGCTGCTACGAATGGCTGCGTGCCAGAGTTGCTCCTCCTTGTCTCATGTTTTTAACCACTTTTTATGATTTAATTTTCTTCCTCTACATTTCTTTCAGTTTAATAGTTTTATATAATTTATTGGCCAATGAAGACATGCTGCTTCACTCATTGTTTATCATTTTCCTGGTGTTTGGAGTTGTTTTACCAAGCCAGGTCCCGGCCATGGTGGCACAGCACCAGGGCTCCATTGTTTACACAGGGACAAGCTGATGGAGCACCGATGCAGCTGCCCGAATGTGGAAAGACATGATATCCCTAAAGACCTGCCGAGGAAATACCAGGGGTGTAGAGCTGGGAGGAGACGGTGGCAAAGGAAGAGGATACCGGTCCTATCTTCCTTCCATTTTAATGGGAAATGTAAGATTAGTGGTGAACAAAATGGAGAAATTAACATTACTCGTTAGGAGCGACAGTTTGCTTCATGTGGGCTCAGTCTTAAGCTTCACAGAGACGTGGCTATATGATAACAAACCGGACTCTGTCATGAGTTTACTTGGATTTCAGTAGGCGCAAGACAGTGGCAAAAAGAGAGGTGGGGGAGTTGCTGTCTACCTGAACAACAATTGGTACAATCCCAGACACATTATGGTGAAGGAACGTGTGTAACCCAGACACTGAACTGTTGGAAGTAAGTCTTCTTCTTTATTATTTGCCAAGGGAGTTTTCCCATGCCGACGTTCTAATTGATTACATTCTACTAGCAGCAGATGCATCGAGCGTCAGTGGCATCATCACCTCCGTGACTGTGAAGCTGCAGACCCTGCACCCCAGTGGTTTTATTTCCATCTATGGGGATTTTAACCATCTTGCCCTTTCATCATCCATTCCCACTTTCAAGCAGTTTGTGGACTGTAAAACAAGAGACAATAAGACAATAGATCTCCTGTATGCTAATGTCAAGGAAGCATACAGTGCCACAGCCCTCCCTCCACTCGGCAAAGCGGATCATAACCTGGTCTATTTAGAGCACCATACATTCCTGCAGTTCTGCGGCAACCTGTGATCACCAAAGTGGTATGGAGGTGGTCACAGGAGGCAGAAGACAATCCTCGTGGAATTTTTGAGATGACCGGCTGGGGTGTGCTCTGTAATGTTCAGGGGGAGGACATTGGAAGCATTACAGACTGCATAACAGATTATATCAACTTCTGTACAGACAATATCATCCAAACCAAGACTGTGTGCCATTACCCCAATAACAAACCATGAGTGACCAAGGACATCAAGGCGATGCTGAATAGGAAGAAGGCTGCATTCAGGAATGGAGACAACAAGAGCTGAAGAGTGTGCAGCTTGAACTGAGGAGGTTGGATTGCAGAGGGGAGGACAGTAATAGGAAGAGGACGGAGAGCAAAACAACATGAGGGAGGTGTGGAGTGGGATGAGAACCATCACTAGTCATGGTAAGAAGGTTGACCAGATGATGGAAGGAGACCTACATGAGGCCAAAGAGCTAAACCTGTTCTTCCACAGGTTTGACTGCATGGACGTTTCCCACCCTTCCCCCAGCTCCTCTCATTGCTCTCCCTTCCCTGTGTGCTTAGCTCACACCCCAATTGTTACCACACCCTCCTCCCATCAACCTGTCCCCACTCACCTCCCTCCCCTACACCCTTATTCTCCTCGACACCTCTGTTTGCTCCTGCCTAGACATGTCAGCCCTCCTTCCCCCTTCTCAGTTGTGGCTCTCTTCATCCTCTCCCATCACTATCACTGCTGAGGATGTGAGAAGAGAATTTAGTCACATGTGTCTGGGAAAGGCTGCGGGGCCTGACGGCCTCATGCCAGGTTCCTGTGCCCAGCAAGAAGAACCCCAACACATTTAGTGACTACAGACCTGTGGCCCTAACATCACATGTTATGAAGTCATTGGAGAGGCGTGTCCTGAGGCACATCTGCACAGTCATCAAATCATCACTAGGCCCCCTGAAGTTTGCAAACCAGCCCAACAGGGGAGTGGAGGATGCTATTATCTTCATGATGTACAGAGCTTACTTTCACCTGGAGGAAGTAGGCAGCACTGTGAGAGTCATGTTCTTTGACTTCTCCAGTGCATTCATCACCATCCAGCCTGCCCTGCTCAGCGATAAGCTACTGGACATGAAGGTGGTGGCTCCACTGGTGGCCTGGATTACGAGCTACCTCACAGGCCACCCACTCTGCAACACAGACTCCAGGTTCTGGTCACAGTCCTGCTACCTACATTAGTTTTCAGATGACTAATGTAGGTGTGGGCTGCTTCAGCAGGGACCAGGACGCTGAGTACAGGAGTGTGGTGGACAGGTTTGTGGAACGGTGCAGACTCAACCACCTGCAGCTCAATATCTCTAAGATGAAGCAAATGCCAGTGCATTCATCACCATCCAGCCTGCCCTGCTCAGCGATAAGCTACTGGACATGAAGGTGGTGGCTCCACTGGTGGCCTGGATTACGAGCTACCTCACAGGCCACCCACTCTGCAACACAGACTCCAGGTTCTGGTCACAGTCCTGCTACCTACATTAGTTTTCAGATGACTAATGTAGGTGTGGGCTGCTTCAGCAGGGACCAGGACGCTGAGTACAGGAGTGTGGTGGACAGGTTTGTGGAACGGTGCAGACTCAACCACCTGCAGCTCAATATCTCTAAGATGAAGCAAATGTTGCTGGACTTCAGAGAACAGAAGCCCCGTCCAAACCCAGTTACCATCAGTGGAATAGAGATGGACTACTATAAGTACCTGGGTGTCCACATAGACAGTAAACTGGACTGGACTGTAAACATAGATGCTGTGTATAAGAAAGTTCAGAGCCAACTGTACTTCCTCAGGAGGCTCAAATCTTTCAGTGTCTCTGGAAACATGCTGCAGATGTTTTATTACTTGGCGGTTTCCAGCGTCATCTTCTGTGCTGTAGTATGCTGGTGGAGCAGGCTGAAGGTAGCAAACACAAACAGACTCAACAAGCTCATCATGTGCACTCCATCATGTGAGACACATACTGATGAGAGATCAGTTTAGCGCCGGGAATGTGAGGACAAGCGGAGATTTGATTGCGTTGGTGAGTGAATGGGTGAGTGGCAGCTCCAATGTCAGATCCATCTGATAGCAATCTGTGTCATCTGACTGTTGTCTGAAATATGTTTGGGCTGCATCCTGCAAGTGTGCACGAGGCAGTCCAGATGTCTTCGGATGACGGCTGACCATGCCTCTTTTTCTCCTGACTGTCGGATAATGGCAATATTTGCTGTGTCAGAATGGCTCCTCCACATTCTTGCTATGTGTGACAGGGGCCTAAATCTGAGGGAAAATATCTTGAGGCATGGACAGGTAATTTCACTTAGCAAGATGTTTTGGATTAAGATTGTTAAATCCAGAAATAAACATGTTGAACACTTAAAATAAGACATTAACCCTTAAAACAAGATAAATTATAACAATTCTAATTTTTTTTTTTTTATCGTGGCAATTACCAAATAATTTGCAGTGTATTAAGATAAGAAATATTTATTAGTGTGACATAATGTATCTTGTTTAGAGTTAATGTCTTAATTTAAGTTTGACATGTTTATTTCTAGATTTAAAAGTCTTAATTCAAGACATCTTGTCAAGTTATCTGTCAATCTGTGCATGCACGAAGATATTTTCACTCAGATTTAGTGTTTTTATCTTGATTTTAGACACCCCTTTTTGCAGTGTTGGCAAAGAGGTGGCAAATGGTTGGGACCAGAGGGACCAAGACAGGAAGAATGAATTTTGAACACATGTCCTACATTAAACAAACAAACAGGATAAATATGTTTCAGTTATTTGATTCATGGATATTGTTGTGGAATGGGTGATGGCGTTTGTGCAGGTATTGAAATGTATGACTATATTGCCTTCAACAGAAGACCAATCCATTCTGTCTCAGATATTTGTAAGAAAATGCTCAAAAAAGACAAATAAAAGGACACTGTCAAGTCCACAGCAAAGATCATGTCTGCAAGTACAGCAGGCAGGACCTTGTCCAAATGACTGCGATAACCCCATCAGGTCCACCACTAAACAAATTGATTCCTTGATTATCTATTAAGAATGGGCACATGCTGTTTTCACTGATCAAGTTTTATTAGGAGAGGCTGTACCTTAACCCTCTGGGGTCTGAGGGCATTTTTGGACAGTTCACTCACCTGCCATAAATGTTTTATTATTGTTGTTAAAAGCTCACCCTGCATCCCACAATCAAGTGGTATATCTATTTTTTTCAGGACAACTGGTATTTTCAGAATATATGCCATAGTAGAGTTTTATAAGTGTAATAAAGGTTTACAATCAGAAATAAGAAAAGAAAAAAAAAGTGAAAAATAATTTTCACACATATTTATTCAAAACACACAGCAAACTATAATAAACACATATTTTGACACTTTATAAAGGTAAGTTAGGGTCTTGTACAAAGAATGTACAAAAATAAACATTCTAAAATAAACTCAAATGCACATTTTGAACAATATATATAAAATGGTTTATGCATTTTCTCAAAGCAATTTCTGTCTGTTATTACACAAAGCTTACAACACAAACTTTTTACCTAAATGGAGTTTGACTCTCTCTTTGAATGTGTTTCAGCATGTAAACAACCTCTCTTCACAGTATGAGGCCCTGTTAACACCCCCCCTCCCCCCCTTCATTCAAATGCGTAAATGGCACTTTGACTTCATGCTTGGTTTGTGCTCTGACATGCACTGTCAACAGTGTAATGTTATATGTAGACAGGTGTGCGCTTTTCCAAACCATGCCCAATCAACTGAATTTACCCCAGGTGGACTCCAATTAAGCTGTAGAAACATCTTGAGGATGGTCAATGGAAACAGGATGCACCTGAGCTAAATTTTGAGTTTCATGGCAATGGCTATAAATGTTATGTACATGTTATTTCTGTGTTTTACTTTAAAAAAAATTGCAAAAATAAAAAAAATAAAAAAAACACTTTGTCATTATGGGGTATTGTGTTTAAAATTTATCATAAAAACAGAATTCCATCAATTTTAGAATAAGGCTGTAATATAAAAATATAATGCAATGCTAAAATACCTTTGGCCATATGAGCATAGTCTTCTTTATAAATTGCAGTTGTTTAATTGGCATCCCAGTGCAATGTATATATGTATATAATTATACATTTATTGTTATTTGCATTAATTATTAAGATTCTATTATCTTACAATTTATTAGCTTACAATTTATACATGTTGAACAATGCTCCTCTGTCAATCAATCATAAATGAATACTTTCCGGATGCCCTATAGCACCAATCTTTTTGACATCTTTCTTACATTCATGAAAATTTTGAACAAATCATGTACAGAATAGTACAAAGCTTTAGTACCTAAAACATTTAACCAAAAAATGAAGAAGTCAATTGTGCCCCAATGAGAGGGGTTGAATAGAGAGAACACCCCAGAGACAAATGACTTCCTCAGTTTATCTGTTGAACAAGACTTGGACAGCAGTCTGCCACTGAACATCCTCTTCTGCCAAGGGAATCTACTGTTCAGGGGACGGCAGGCATTGTCCATGACAGACAAGTGTTTATTTAGGGTCCTCCCTGCTGCCGTTGACATAAGGGAGTCCAGCTCTGCGCCAACCACAGAGCCAGCTCTAGTCACCAGTCTGTCAAGCCACATGGCATCTCTCTTTGCAATGCTGCCACTCTAACTCACCACAAATGAGAATGGTTGCACCAAATGATTGGTATAATGACAGCAGAAGCTTCTGCTTCCAGTCACTTCTAAGTAGGTCAGGATCTACATGTCCCAGGGGTTTCAGCTGATAGACAGGACTGATCAGTAAACTCCAACACCATCTATAGGAAGGACTCCAGCCTCCTCATGAAACTGAGTCATCTTTGTGCTTTCCTGTAGATGGCATTGGAATTGGCTGATCTGGCCAGTCTATCATCCAGCTGCAAACCAGGTCCTTGTAGAGTGTGAGTAGCTACACATTCCAATCCATAGTGACTGGTTGTTGACCTCTGATACTGTTTAAGGATGTACACACAAACAACAATGGCATGTGAGAAATCTCTGGCCATGTAATGTGATTGGACACTCACTGCCAGTAGTTTGATATGGTAACAGCAGGCAGTCTTCGCAATTATATGTCCTGGACTGCATCACTTCATATTTATATAGCGTGCTGGACCACCATCGTGGTGCTTTCTTCTTAGCTTAGCATTTCTGTTCACCCTCACCTAGTGCATCCAGACAAATTGACATTAGCATCCAGAGTATTGGCAGTTATAAATTTCCATGTTTCCATTAAATATAATGTAATTTACTCCTTGTAGAACTTCTTGATCTTTATCCAGGTAGCCTGTTGATCCAAGCTGGCCATCAAAGTATATTCCACATCACTGCAGATGGAATGGATGGTTTGTGATTCCAGTGCCTTGCATCAGCTCAATCTTCAGTTTAGAATCTGATCTAAAGCCCTGGGGCATCATTAATTATATGTATCATTTATTAATTAATCATTAGGGAGGTGATGGTCTAGTGGAAAAGCGTTGGGCTTCAGACCAGAGGATCCTCAGTTCAAAACCCAACAGGACTAGAAAATCACTAAAGGCTCTTGGGTAAGGTCCTTAATCCTCAAGTTGCTCCTGGTGTGTAGTGAGTGCCTTGCATGGTAGCACCCTGACATTGTAGTGTGAGTGTGAATGGGTGAATGTGAGGCATAACTGTAAAGCACTATGAACGTCTGATGCAGATGGAAAAGTGCTATATAAATGCAGTCCATTTAGCATTTTCAGCTAATAAAAACAAACAAAAAAGAGAGAGAGAAAAAAACAAACAAAACAAGTGTTGGTGTTAGATGTGCTAGTGAACCACAATTATTCCAGAGAGAATGTTCAGTTGTTAAATATATAAGATGATTGAAATCTTACATCAAACAACACTTTTAATATTTCATCACCACACCACAGTTACTGAAATGTAAACAGAAGGGAAACAATTTGTTTCATGAAAATATACAGTAGCAGGCAGGATCTTGTCCAAATGATTGTGATAATCACATCAGGTCCACCACTAAACAAATTGTTTCCCTGATGCAATTTGATATTTAAAATGGGCACACATTGTTTTTGCTGATCAAGTTTTATTAGGAGAGGGTTGTATTTAAATAAAGACAGCAGTAAGATTATGTCACAGAGGCGCAAATGATTATGGGACAACTGTTATGTGGGCCGCTGAAGAGGAGGTACTGCTGGCCCACCACCACCAGAGGGCGCCCTGCTTGGAGTGCGGGCTCCAAGCACGAGAGGGCGCCAGACCCAGAAGAAGTGACCGCGAAGCCGCGTTCCAGGAGTTGAAACGCTGGTTCTCGACTGCACCAGTTCTGGTGCAGCCTGATCCTGATCGCCAGTACATAGAGGAAGTGGATGCCTCTGACTCAGGGATAGGAGCCGTGCTGTCCCAGAGTGTGGAGGCTGATAAGGTTCTCCATCCTTGTGCCTATTTTTCCCGCATGTTGACCCCACCTGAACGGAACTATGACGTCGGCAATCGGGAGCTCCTCGCGGTGAAGGAGGCTCTTGAAGAGTGGAGACACCTGCTGGAGGGGGCATCGTTGCCTTTCACGGTTTTCACGGACCATCGGAACCTGGAGTACATCCGGACCGCCAAGCGGCTGAACCCCAGGCAAGCCCGCTGGTCTCTGTTCTTCGGGCGCTTTGACTTCCGGATCACGTACCGCCCTGGGACCAAGAACCAAAAATCAGATGCATTGTCCCGGGTGCACGAAGAAAAACCCAAAGCGGGGCTGTCGAACCCCACCGAGACCATCATCCCCGAGTCCACTGGCGTGGCCTCCCTCACTTGGGACGTGGAGAAGACCGTCCGGGAGGCCCTGGCAAGGAGCCCGGACCCGGGGACCGGCCCCAAGAACAGACTGTACGTCCCACCAGAGGCAAGAGCTGCCGTATTGGACTTCTGTCACAGGTCCAAGCTGTCCTGTCATCCCGGAGTGCGTAGGACCGTGGCAGTAGTCCAGCAGCGCTTCTGGTGGGCGTCCCTGGAAACCGACGTCCGGGACTACGTCCAGGCCTGTACCATCTGCGCCAGGGGCAAGGCAGACCATCGGAGGACTTCGGGACTCCTCCAACCCCTGCCGGTGCCTCATCGCCCCTGGTCTCACATCGGCCTGGACTTCATCACGGGCCTCCCGCCGTCCCAGGGCAACACCGTAATTCTCACGATAGTGGACCGGTTCTCCAAGGCGGCCCACTTCGTGGCCCTCCCGAAGCTCCCGACGGCCCAGGAGATGGCAGACCTCCTGGTCCACCACGTCATGCGGCTGCATGGGATACCATCAGACATTGTTTCAGATCGTGGTCCCCAGTTCTCTTCGCAGGTGTGGAAGAGTTTCTGTAAGGAGCTGGGGGCCACCGTGAGTCTCTCGTCCGGGTACCACCCCCAGAAAAACGGCCAGGCAGAGCGGGCTAACCAGGAGCTGGAGCAGGCCCTTCGCTGCGTCACCTCCGCGCACCCGGCGGCCTGGAGTCACCATCTGGCCTGGATCGAGTATGCCCATAACAGCCAAGTTTCATCTGCTACCGGCCTCTCCCCTTTTGAGGCATGTTTGGGGTACCAGCCCCCATTGTTCCCGCTGGTGGAGGGAGAGGTCGGTGTGCCCTCGGTCCAGGCCCACCTCAGGAGGTGCCGCCGGGTGTGGCGGACCGCCCGCTCTGCCCTGTTAAAGGCCCGGACGAGGGCCAAGGCCCATGCGGACCGCCGGCGTTCCCCGGCCCCCACATACCAGCCTGGGCAGGAGGTGTGGCTCTCGACCAAGGACATCCCTCTGTGTGTCAACTCTCCGAAACTGAAAGACAGGTTCATCGGTCCATTTCGTGTTCTCAAGATCATCAACCCGGCCGCAGTGAAGCTCCACTGCGGATTCACTCTGTTTTTCATGTTTCCCATCTAAAGCCACACAACACCTCGCCCCTCTGTGCTGCGGGACCTACGCCGCCTCCTGCCCGGCTCATTGACGGGGAGCCTGCCTGGACAGTCCGCAGGCTCCTGGACGTCTGTCGTAAGGGCCGGGGGTTCCAATATCTGGTGGACTGGGAGGGGTATGGACCTGAAGAACGCTCCTGGGTGAAGAGGAGCTTCATCCTGGACCCGGCCCTCCTGGCCGATTTCTACACAAGATATCCGGACAAGCCTGGTCGGACGCCAGGAGGCGCCCATTGAGGGGGGGGGTCCTGTTATGTGGGCCACTGAAGAGGAGGTACTGCTGGCCCACCACCACCAGAGGGCGCCCTGCTTGGAGCCCGCACAGCTGTCATTCATCCTCTGCACCAGCTGTCACTCGTTCATCATCATCATCACCACCATAAAAGCCGGACTGCAACTCCACCTCCTCGCCGAGAAATCGCAACTACTGAAGAGGTAATTTCTCTGCTGACTGACACTTTGTGTGTAATAACCTGAACTTCTGTTGCAGCCGTTTTCCTGGAGTGTTGCCTTGTCTGGGGGATTGGCGTTTGGTGTGACAGCGACGGCTTCGCCTCACACCCCAACCCAGATAAGTGGTTAACCAGGAGCTGCACGAGTGTGTGATTGGAGGTGGAGATGCTCCCTCCTAACTGTGTATGGACTGTGGATTACTGAGTGTGCGGACTCACACTCATTCATCTTATCTCTGCTTTCTGCCAGCAGTACCAGGGTCGACAGCCGAAGAAAGAGGCCACCTGGGGACTCGGGACTTGGCGGCTCCGGTGTTCTTCAGACCGTTGGTGGTGGAAGCCGTGTGGGACGCGGCTTCTCTCTCGTCGGGGGTCTTCTATCTTCGAGCCTGCCCACACGTCACCTGGTGTCAATTGACTGTTCAGATTTCTGTGAATTTAGTTGTGTATTATCACAACATCAAATTGTTACTTTTTGGCTTATTCATTGTCCGTTCATTTGCGCCCCCTGTTGTGGGTCCGTGCTACGACACCTTCCCAACAACAACTATGAGAACAAATAATTGTGTAGCTATTCTATCTTTTGAAGAGCTTCATACTGGCTCTTGTGGTGAGCTTGTTAAAGCATCTTTGAGCTTACAGTATTAATGACGAAAAGTGAAAGTAATGTCAAAATAATAAAGAAACATGCAGCTCCATGAATGTATGGTCTTCATAAATGGGGGTGGGTTCAAAAGTACTTGTGAGCTTATTGTTGCCACCTTGTGTTGCTACCCACTGCTTTTAATGTTTTTGTCATTCCATGACTGTGACCACAAACAAGCACCTCAACTTTTAATGTATGTGTACTTTCGTGTGTAGCCCTTGCCGCACTCCTTTTTTTCATTTTTGAAATTTTTTTTCTTTTTTGCATTGTAGAAATGCACTCCATTCTCAAAACTGTAAAAAGCAAACAGCACTCGCGTTTCCAGATGTACAGCAGGACACACTGCTTCCTTGTCAGGGCTGGAAACATGAGCTCACAAAGTTCAGAGTCCTTGTGTCCCCCTCCCCCCACCCCAAAAAAAAAAGTACAAAATATTGCCATTTAAACTCACAAGCAAACTTAAACATCCTGTTTTTTGTTTCAGCACTGAGAGTGAGACAGAGATAGAGAGAGAGGAAGGGGGGAGGGGGAGAGAGACAGAGAGAGAGAGAGAGAGAGAGAGAGAGAGAGAGAGAGAGAGAAAGAGAGAGAGAGAGAGAGAGACAGCGCTGTCTCTGCCATATTTTTTCACCGGGTGCTGCAGCTGTGTGGATCACGCAGTCAGTCACATGCACGCATGTGGGTTCGATTACCTGTTCTGATCAGGCACACATCCAGTTCTGATCACACACGCACAGGCACTGCGTACATGGATCAGCCACACACACCTCACCTTATCGCCACCTGATTCACGCTGGATGAAGGCATTCAGTGTTTGGATGTGTTGTAGTGCATGCACACATACATGCGTGCACAAATGGATTGTCTCCTACATAATTCCGCGACTCAAAACATTCAGAAAAGAATCCAGCCATTTGTGATCACACTGGGTTTCCTGTTTTCATATGTCACACCTCTGTGGATGAAAACTTTTATCACGATTTATGCTCATACTTCTATAAACTGCCGCCTGGTTTGCACAAACCGAGCCAAAGTTTGTTCTGAGAGATCACCAGAAATGACACAAAATATTATTACGCTGTGTTGGCTCTCAGCAGCTCCTTGGCAGACTGATCAAGGCTGATCACACTCCTGCAAAGCTCCCCTGGTGTGCACAAATACACAGCCATTGAGGATCACCTCCTCAAAACTTTTGAACTGTCAGATACTGAAAGGGCCAGCAGGCTCTTCTCTCTGCACGGGCTGGAGGACAGCAAGCCCTCAGAGGTGCAGCTCAGAGGGCTGCAGCTCCTGAGAGGACACCAGCCGGACTTTTATTGCAACAAGTCCCTCCTCAGGTGCGCACAGCGCTGGCCAACACCACAATCATGGATTGCCGTGCACTAGCGGATGAGGCAAACAAATTCTTCCTGGCCAGCCAGCACCACGGTATGACCGCCGCACTCGCCCCATTACATGCAGCGGCAGAAGCCACACACCAGCACCGTCCGTGGAGGAAAGCAGCTGCATCTCTCCCTCCACAGCAGTGCTCACACAGGCTTCTGTTTCTACCACGCAGCGTTCGGAGCCACCGACTCAGTTTCTACAGTGTACAGTTGCGCATGTTGTGTAGATTTGCATACAGTAGCTCAGTGTAACACAGACTTACATGCAGAAGTGTAGGCTTGCTTAAAAACAGTGTGTTTTCTGCGTCCAATTGGCACTGCTCTATACAGAAAAAATTAAACATGTTTAATTTCTTACATACCCCTCTGCATACTGCTACATTGGGGAGCAAAAACTTGGTGCCGAGCTGCGTAGAGCTGCTTAAACTCAGCGTAGAGCTGCATAACTCACCATAGTAGGTACGCCGCAATATGCAACTCTACATTTGGACAGGTGTGAAAGGGGCTTTAGTAACTTTGCTCACCAGCATCCAATAAGGGCATTACAAGCAGTGTTCTTTGATGAAAATGTTGAAAAATACCCTGTCCCACAATGTTAGAGAAAGAGAAAAAAAAAAAATCATAGCTCCATCACCTTATTTCTATCTGCTCCAAAACTTATTGGTTTGTTCCTTGGCCCATCCCAAATGCTTTCACCAAGTTTGAAGAAAGCCAGTTTAGTAGATTTTGATTAATTCTGGTAAACATAAGACAATCAGCATTAAAATATTTCCTTTTTAGTGGAGGTAATAAAAGGCATGTCAGTTTAAGCCTATGTTGACAATAATTCCATTAAGAACACTTTGTAAAATATTGCAACATTTCTTTACCTAACATCCAACTATTCTAAACCAACTGCTGACTGAATCCATTGGTTGAGAAGTTTTAGTTCCTTGAACACATTTTTGCTTGTTTTGTTTGATGGGGAAATGCATGGTGTCATTGCTACGACCCCGGTTTGCTGTAACACACCCTCCCTCCTGCACCCCTGCTCAGCGGGGCCCAGCATGGGTCACAAACCTGTAATAAACAGGAGGGGCCCAGGCTCGATTTGGGAAAAATGGTCACTTTCCCCAGCATCTGAAAATGTCTGGAGTAATGCACTAAATTATTGGGGTCAGCGACTCCACCCACTCTTGTTGATTTGTCTGTGGACACATGAGGCTCAAGCTGACATTGAAGGACATTTTTCCACCACCAAGGACTGTAAATTAAGAGACATGGCTGCACCAGAGCAGCTTATGTGAGGCAACATGGATTGAAGTGTTTTACTCCAGAACACCCTTGTGGATGCAAAATACACAAACACAGTCCTCATGTTGTGGTGAAGGTTAAAAGCCTACTGCTACTAAATGATATGTGTTAAAACACAGAACTTAGGTATAAAAAAGCATTGAAAGAGAAAAGCTAGTGAATAAATCAGTCATATGCACAACAACAACACTCTCTCTCTCACACACACACACACACACACACACACACACACACACACACACACACACACACACACACACACACACACACACACACACACACACACACACACAGAAGCACCAGGAGTGTATTTTTAAACATCAAGCATCCACACAGAGTTGTACAACTGAAGCTAATCAGCCTAATGAGCCAAAGATTGCAGCAGCAATCAGGCATCATTAGGTTTATGAGTATTTATTATCTGTGGCATGGAAATAATAAAGAAGAGCACCTCTTGTTGATGGCACACAGAGCAGCTGAGCACCGCAATCTGTTTATTAATGGACCTCTGTCACCTGGCCACCACAACTCAACAGGCCGGGTCATCCATCAGTGTTGAGTCCCGACGCACCCAAGATAGATGTACTTCCCTGCTCTGACCTGAATGTGAGATGTTTCAAAGCTGTCACAAAGAGAACCATCACAAACGGTTCAGGGCATCGCCTTGGTTGCCTCAGGCAGACCCACTACAGCCACCCACTGTGTTGTTCCCCTTGTACGTCTGCATGCACATGTACCAGACAAGTGTGAAGAGTTGATTTGTTTGCCCCGCAGTTCCAGCTCTGCCTCATCTTGTTTGCCTGTGAGCAAGGTTTCACCCTAGATCCAGTCAGGTTGGACGACCGCAGGGATATAGAGCCTCTTAGTAGGTCTACTCCACATTTGCAACCTTTATTTTAGCTGCTCGCAAGTGGTGTCATGCTTGTTTGGAGTCAGATTGCACACCTGCTCAAACAAACTTGGACTTTTTTTTTTTTTTTTTGGTTTTACGGAGCCCTGGAAGTGTCATTGCAAAATGTTTTGCATGTGGAGAGAATGCGTGCACGTTTTATTATATTGTGCGCATGTTTTATTATATTGTGCGCACATTTTATTATGTAATGCGCTCTTTTTATGATACTGTGCGCATGTTTTATTATATTGTGCGCACATTTTATTATATTGTGCGCATGTTTTATTATATTGTGCGCTCATTTTATTATACTGTGTGCACGCTTTATTATATTGTGCGCTCATTTTATGATATTGTGCGCACGTTTTATTATATTGTGCGTTCGTTTTATGATGTGTGCACGTTTTATGATATTGTGCACATGCTTTATTATATAGTGCGCTCATTTTATTATATTATGCGCTTGTTTTATAATATTGTGTGCACGTTTTATTATATTGTGTGCTCGTTTTATGATATTGTGCACACGTTTTAAGCATCGTTTGAGTAAAACAAGGGCACAATATACTTAAACGTGGCCACAATTTTTAAAATGTGCACTCAATATTATCTTGACACATAAATGTTGGCTATTAGTCAACAAACCAGGAGACAGTCTAATACATTTCCCCATTAGGGTATATCGTCATGGTTTTGGCGCACAAGGACATATAGAGAACTCTGGCTACCCAGCATGGCATCATCTGGAGTTTAAGCACATTAAAAAGGATGCTGAGGGTGAGGCGTCTCCCCGTCGTGAGGATGACTATTTAGATCATATCATTTTGAACGAAAGGAAAACGTACGCACATTTTATTATAATTCGAGGGATCAATTAAAGGAAAACTTGCACATGTTTTATTAATTCGAGGGATCAATTAAAGGAAAATGTGCATGTTTTATTAATTCGAGGGCTCAATTAAAGGAAAATGTGCGCACAAATTATCATGGCCAGAAAAAAAATATCACTTTAAGTGACCTTTCCTGGGTTCCGTAGATTTGAATAAAGCCTGTCATATTTTCAGGTTAAAATTGGATTTAGAGCTGAATTGTCATCAAAGGCTTTAACTGTGTTTGCTGAAAACATCAGAAAAAAGAACTGAGTATCAGAGCTGAACGTGTAGAAATGATTCCTGCAGCAACATTGTGTGCGATATTCAAGTACATGACTATTTGGACAATGGAGTTGAATTGAAACAATCATGATATGATTGAAATGAAGACTTTTGACTTTACTTTGGAGGGGTCAACAGCAATATTCCATAAACCATTTAGGAATTGCATCATTTTCTGTGCACATTCCCTCCATTTTTAGAGCCCACAAGTAACTGAACAAACGAAACCGAGTAATTATTGTTAACACTAATAAACACTTTTACAGCCAGTTTTCTTGAGATCAGTCAACGGCAAGTTGTAATTCAGCAGCATGAAATATACATTGTTTTTTATTATTGGTTCATGATATTATGATGAAAAGCGCCTCATTTTCGTCACGACAGCACAAATTCATTCTAATTCATTCTGTGATGGCTGCACGAAATTAAAAGTGAAGCGGGGGATAGGGGTGGTTAAGGTTAGGGTTGGGGTAGGAGTAGGGTTAGTAATAGTTAGTTAAAAAAAAGCCCCATCACGAAAATTTGACTCATTTTGTGATGGGCGCACGAAAAAACCCCAAAAAAAACCACGTGAGACTGGGCTGGAAAATCACTGAACATTGTCTTGAATTTCATTAAAATCAATTGTAAAGAAATACAAACAATATGGTACCACATAAAACATATTCATGTATGCATCCCCTGAATTGTCTAAAGAAAAAAAATTGCTGCAAAAGCAGTGACTGTGTTTTCCAGAGTATAAGTTCCACTGGAGAATAAGTCACAGCCATTTTCTGTAGCTGCTGTTTCATGTACAATTTTTATATTTTTTTACTTGTGTATTTTGTATTTATGTTGTGCAGTTTTTATTACTGGCATTTATTCTTTGATTATTGGAGTTTAAATTGTTTAGTGCATTAATTCCTTGGAAAGACCTCTATAAATAGCTATTATGATTGTTATTATGATATTATTATTGTATGCTTTTTCAGTATCAATCAGATCAATTACATTTTTCAATATATATCTACAGAATAAATAACAGACATTCCAAACTAAAAAAAAAAAAATTAATTAAATTAAAATAAAATAAAAAGCAAGCTATACTCCAGAAAATACTGCATTCATGTTCACAATAATTCTTACATTTAATTTGTACTTTTTTATGGGCTCTGAAAATGCCGGGACTCTGTATAAAAAAGGCTGGAAATCCTTAATGTGTATTTATATTTGTTTGCCAAAATTTCACGATACATGACCCCATCTGTCCTCCCTTCAATACGGTGCAGTTGCCTGTCCCCTTTGCAGAAAAGCACCCCCAAAAATGATGTTTCCACCCTCATGCTTCACAGTTGCTTTTCTTGGGGTTGTTCTCATCCTCCAAACATGGCGAGTGGAGTTGATACAAAAAAGCTCTATTTTGGTCTCATCTGATCATATTACCTTCTTCCATGCCTGCTCTAGATCATCGAGATGGTCACTGGCAAACTTCAAATGTGCCTGGACATGTGCTGGCTTGAGCAGGGGCACCTTGGGTGCCCTGCAGGATTTTAAACCATGACAGCATAGTGTGTTACTAATGTAATCTTTGCAACTGTGGTCCCAGCTCTCTTCAGGTCATTGACCAGGTCCTCCCATGTAGTTTTGGGCTTTCTCAGAATCATCCTTACCCCACAAGGCAAGATCTTGCATTGGAACCCCAGACCAAAGAAGACTGACAGTTATCTTGTGTTTCTTCCATTTTCTAATAATTACGCCAACAGTTGTTGCCTTCTCATCAAGCTGCTTGCCTGTTGTCCTGTAGCCCATCCCAGCCTTGTGCAGGTCTACAATGTTTTCCCTGGTGTTTTCCCTGGTGTCCTTAGACAGCTTTTTGGTCTTGGCCATGGTGGATAGGTTGGAGTGTGATTGATTGAGTGTGTGGACAGGTGTCTTTTATACAGGTAACGAGTTCAAACAGGTGCAAAAAATACAGGTAAAAAAGTGCAGAATAGGAGGGCTTCTTAAAGAAAAACTAACAGGTCTGTGAGAGCTGGAGTTCTTGCTTGTTGGTAGGTGATCAAATACTTATTTCATGTAATAAAATGTAAATAAATTATTTAAAAATCATACAATGTGATGTTTTTTTTTAGGTTCTCTCATAGTTGAAGTGTATCTACAATACAAATTAAAGACCTTTCCATTCTTTGTAGTTTGGAAAACTTGCAAATCAAGAGTGTACCAAATACTTATTTGCCTCACTGTATCTGTCCAACATCCATGCACATTTCCCTGTTCATCAAGTTGTATACATTTCAACAGTCATTCCAACTAAAATATAAATTCTTCCTTGTTCAAGCACCTATTTAAGTTGTGTTCTTCTTAACAACTTTAAAGGCAACCACTTGAATAATATACTGAACAATCAAAAAGGCAGCATAGTGGCCAAGCAGTCATTGCAAATGTTTCCAAAACAGAAGGCCCCTTTTTCAAGACCACATTGGCTCAATTTCCATGCAATGTGGAGTTGCATCAGGAAGGGCATGTGGTGAACATATGGTCCCAAATTCACATGCAGATCCATATTCAACCTGCTGTGGAAACCCTGAGCAAACACATTCAGAAATGAAGACCCAATGGCATCACTTAAAACCTAAGAATTTCTTGTCAACTAAATTTATCCATCCAATGAACTGCTAAGAATGATATTTAACATTGCTCACCATAAATGCAGGTTCTGTGATACTGAAATTGAACCTACATAACATGTTTTTTTTTATGTGCTCTGTAACATTTTGGGAAGATTTATAAGACATGCTCTAAAACAAAATCTTACTCCCTTCACAAAAGAAAGCATTGTGTTTGGTATCAACGTGACATATGTAAATAGTGTCTTGACATTGAAGATGTCTGGTGATGATTGTTTTCCACATATCCAAATAGATGAAAATGAAACCTGTTTTCTCAGTTTTTAAAACATACCCTGTGAACAATCAATCCCGTTCCTTAAAACTAATGAAAGGGAACTGTTAAGTGTTTCCTTATATTTTCTGATGTAATTAAAACTTTGACCACTCAAGTGAAAATCAAGTCAGTCTGGAAACATGTGCTGCTGCCTCCACACCACAGAACCACCGTGGGTCTTGGATGGCAGCCACTCAGACAGACAATGATCACTCCCCACATCTCAAAAGTAATCATCTATCTACTGCACTGCAGCCATAGGAAATGCAAGTGAACTGGTGGCCTTTTCCAGCTGCAGAGGCACTTCCAGGCTGGATTATGCACAGAGAAATGCACCACATGGCCAAAATGTCATTTTAGAATTATTATCTTGTTTTTGTAGTTCTTTTATGTTTTTGCTCTGCCTCTATTGTTTAAATATGTGGCCAATATGATTGCATATAATTTCTTAAGTTCTGTGCCTTGATTGATTAATGGTTTTCACTGATATATCTATGCTTTATTTGTAAATGTGGGCTTTTCAATTAACAAATAAATGTTGACTCCTTTCTTCTTCTTCTGTTATTTTTATTAGCAGTTATTTGTCATCTTCTTGTTTCACTGATGTTGGTATCCATCTTCTGCGCCAGAGTAAGACACCTTGCCAACTCCTCTGTAAGGAAATTCGCTACTGGCTGTCCAAAAGTCATTAAATCATATCATCACCTAAATTGCATAATTTGCCACGTGCATGAAATTGTTATCGATGCTGTAGGAGACAGGAATAATGTGGGAGGAACAAAAAGTGAGTAGAAAAGATCCTTAATATGTTTAGAACTACAAATAAACTTTCTTCTGTCTTTGAACCAGCGAAAACTGACCCAAAAGAAAAAATCCAGTGGAGTTTTTTTTTTTGGGGGGGGGGAGTGTTTTTTGTTTTCTTCTTTTGTTTCTGTTTTTTTTTTTTTTTTTTTTACTTTAGTTTTCTTAAGTCTCGTATTCACTGCAGTGATTTACTTTTGACAAAGAAAAAAGTGTGCCTGGAATTGATGTGACACAGACGGTTGGGACATTTATTTATTATTTTGATGTTCTGTTTTAATTTTGCGTACCAGTGAAAAAATACAGAACTTGGGATAAAAGTGTTTTATGAATAGAATGTTATGTGGAAAAACATAAAAATGCACAGTTGCAAAGACTGAGGCGGGAACCAGCCTGTCTTGCGTCTGTGTGAACCAATCAGAAGTGCTCACAAAGGACCTCTCAGCCAATGAAATGGACTAACTCATTGCTGATTGTCTGCCTTCTTTTCCATATGACCAGAGGAGGTGGGCGGTGTCCTGTGAGTGCTTTGGAACAGGGTAGGCAACACCCGCTGCTCATTGAGGAGAAATATATGTTTTCACATCAGAGTCTCCAAAGTCTCCTATAACACCAAGAAAGTCATTAGATTGCTTGCTAGTCATTTTTAGTAAAAATAAAAAAGTCACTAGAGGGTTCTGAATAGTCGTTAAATTTAGCCGCATAATCGGTAAGTTGGCAACACTGGAGTTAGAATCACACAGTAAATTTAAAATATTATAAAAATTTATTGGCATTTTGATAGGACATGGTAGGTGTCAGATTTCATCTTGGGCCAGTGCACTCTGACCTGCCCCTGGATGCTCCCCCAGATTCAATTTTCAATTTCAATTTATAACACGCCAAATCACAACAAAAGTTGCCTCAAGGCACCTCACACAAAACAGTTCAAAATCAAAATTAAAATGATTGAGTAAATTAAAAGATTAAATACAGAATTAAAAGATATAAGTAAAAGAATAAAGCAAATAAAAAATTAATTCATAAGAATGGGAGTAAAAATACATTTTTTGTCTTGACTTAAAAATGTCTACGGAATCTGACTGCCTCACAGTCGCAGGGAGACTGTTTCGAAGAGCAGGTGCACGATAAGAGAAGGCTCTTTGACCCAGTGACTTCTTCTTCACACTGGGAACCCACAGTAGTCCCACATCCTGCAACCACAAAACCCGGGCCAGTACGTAGGATTTCAGCAAATTGGCCAGATAAGAAGGTGCCAATCCATGAACAATTCTGTAGGTTAGCAGCAAGACCTTAAAATCTGCTCGTACAGAGACAGGAAGCCAGTGCAAAGATGCCAGAATGGGTGTAATATGTTCAAACCTTCTTCTTCGTGTCAAAAGTCTGGCAGCGGCATTCTAAACTAGCTGGAGACCCCTAATTCTGGACTGTGGTAACCCTGAAAATAGGACATTACAATCATCTAATCTTGAAGAAACAAAAGCATGAATCAGGGTCTCAGTGTCAGCCATAGACAGGATGGGGCAAATCATCGCTATATTTCACAGATGGAAAAAGCAGTCCAGGTAATAACCCTAATATGGAGGTCAAAGGACAACGTGGGATCAAAAATTACCCCAAGGTTCCTCACTTTGTCTGTATGATGTATGACATACGAACCCAGGCTGAGCACTATCTGGTCAAATTGATGCCAATGTCTTGCTGGACCGAGAACCATCATTTCAGTCTTATCAGAGTTTAAAAGTAGGAAGTTACTAGATATCCAGCCTCTCACTGATGCAAGGCAGTCCTACAATGATTTTATGAGAATATTTCCCACAGTTATCAGCATGTACAACTGAGTATCATCAGCATAACAATGAAAGGCAATCCTAAAATGCCACAGTATATGCCCAAGGGGTGCTACATAAAGGCATAAAAGAAGAAGGCCTAAAATGGATCCCTGTGGAATCCCAAATTTCATGACACTAAGGTTAGAGGTAGTGTTATTATACAAAACACATTGACAGCGACTAGACAGGTATGCCGTAAACCACACAAGAGCACTTCCAGTACTCCCAAAAAGATTCTCCAGCCTATCAAGCAAAATATGACGATCCACGGTAACAAATGCAGCACTAAGAGTCCATTGCTCGCAGAAGGTCATTCATTACTTTAGTGAGCATTGTCTCTGTGGAGTGATAGTTTTTAAAAGCAGACTGCAGTGGCTCAAAAAGATTATTCTCAGTGAGGTAGTCCACAAGCTGCCGTAAACTAGTTTTTCCAGAATTTCAGAACAGAATGATAGATCTGATATCGGCCTATAATTTTTCAATACACTAGGGTCAAGATTAGAATTCTTAAGTAATGGTTTAATCACTGCAGATTTAAAACTTTTAGGAACAGATGCAGACGTTAGTGAGAGATTAACAATTTCCAGCACAGTTGGCCTAAGAATTGGCCATAGGTCCTTAAACAGTTTTGTTGGTATGGGATCAGATAAACAGGTTGTGCTTTTTGTAGATGTCATGAGTCATGCCTAATGAAATACCTCAGTGGTAGGACCCACCTCCATAGCAGGGTGCAGTGGCTGGGCTAAGGCGTGCTGAGATATGCTCCGCCTAATATCTTCTATTTTCTTCTCAAAATAATCTAAGAAGTCCTGTCCTGAAAAGGGAGAATGACGAACAGGTGGCTGTGCATGAATGAGAAATGCTGTCATGTCAAACAAAACTTTGAGTTATGCTTGTTTTTATTGATGAAATCAGAATAATAGGTGCACTTTGTAGCCAGTAGTACATGCTTATAATCTAAGATAGCATCACGCCATGTAAGGTGGAACACCTCTAATTTGGAGCTATGCTATTTCCATTCCAAACCTCTAGCCTTCTGCCTGAGGTCATGCAAGTAACCGAACCAAGGTGACTGTGCCTTGGGAAAGTGTGGCCTTAATAGAGGAGGCACAATCTTATCGAGTGTAGTTTTGAACGCTGAATTTCAGCTATCCACAAGACTGTCTACTGATTGAGCATTCTCCATACTTGAAGTTAAAATTTCAGGCAGTCTAGCTTTGAGTTCAGTCATAGTTGAGGGTTTAATCTGTCGCCGCAGTAGTAGACAAGGTTGTTGCTCTACTAAACGTGGCAACGTAAATGTAAACCTAATGATTAAGTGGTCAGAGACCACCGATGCAAGAGACAAGATGTTGATGTTCGTGACAGTAGGGCCACGTGCGAGAACCAAATCCATGGTATTTCCACTAATGTGTGTTGAGTCCTGAATGCATTGCTGGCATCCTAATGCATCCACAAGTAATGATTTGCAAAGGGAATCAAAGGACTTATTTATATAAATGTTAAAGTCACCAATAATCAAAATGTTATCCGCAATAGCTGACAAGCTTGAGGTGAATGCACCAAATTCATCTAAGAATTCAGAATATGCGTCAGGAGGCTGATTTTCATACTTCTGACCCTGACAATACATAGCATCATGGGCAGAGCAGAGAATCAGATACCAAAATGAATTATATTTATGACCGCCAATAGCTAATAAGGTAAACCTAGATTTATAAATGAAAGCAACACCCCCGCCTTGCTTCGCACCACAAGACACGTGACTAAATGTATATGCCGATGGGTAGGCCTCATTCAAAGGAAGGACAGCTGTGGTTTCGAGCCAGGTTTCACATAACCCAATCATATCCAAGTGATGATCCATAATTAGTTCATTAGTCAACAGAGATTTTGAGGACAGTGATCTGATGTTAATGAGACCCAAACTAAGGACTTCACTGGGGTTGACAGTCTGACTGTTCAAATTTAAGGGTGGTTCCAGAGTAACATACCCAAGGTGCCTGTAAGTGGGCCTAGGTTTGAGACATTTCACACAGATTTTAGGTTGCAGACACGAAATATTTAATATTCCTGGAACAGCTAATGGGCCATCTTCAATTTCAATGTCATCCAGTATAGTAATAGGTGCTAGGTTTGCAAAACATATCACTCTATGATCTCTAAGGACACATCTGCGAAAACACGCCACAGTCTCAACATGATAAGTATGCCTGCCTGAAAAACTATCACCATAGTGTGTTTTCTGTACCAAATTCCCTGTTGTGAAAGTGTCGTGACACGGACCCACAACAGGGGGCGTTAATAAACGGACAATGGATAAGCCAAAAGTAACAATTTAATGTTGTGAATCGCACAACGACGTACAGACAATAACAATATGGTGGACTGTCAATTATACACAAAGTGACGTGTGGGCAGGCTCGACGATAGAAGACGCCTGGCGAGAGAAGAGCCAGATCCCACACAGCTTCCACCACCAACGGAGCTGAAGAACACCGGAGCCGCCAAGCCCTGCGCCCCAGGTGGCCACTGTCTTCAGCAGTCAGACCCAGTACTGCTGGCAGAGAACAGAGACAGTCCTGATGAGTGTGAGTTCGCACACTCAGTAATCCCACAGTCTGTATACGGTTAGGAGGGAAAACCTCCACCTCCAATCACACACTCGTGCAGCTCCTGTCTAACCACTTATCTGGTTGGGGTGTGAAGCGAAGACTGGGTTGCTTGACACGAGGACGTTTCGCTTCAAATCGCAGAAGCTTCCTCAGCTAAAATTCTTGCTCTGGTGGTCTGACTTCTGTCTTGACTCTTGTAGAGAAGAATAATCAAGAAGTCACAAAAGCTGGAGTTTTAAACCTCGCAAACGTCCTCGCGTCAAGCAACCCAGTCCAGTCAAAGATTCAAGCTTCTCTACTATGGAAACCACCTGGACAACTGAGAGCCTACACAGAAACCTGAGATGTAACAACAAAGTTACTGAAGTAACTACAGTACCCAGTGTAAGGTGCAGGAGAGGTGGCATAGGATAAAATGCAAACCAGCAGTGTGGGAATCTTCAACATGATGATGTGCAGGAGCATGTCATCACCTTAGCAGTAAGTAGGAGGAACAATCATCAGCTCATACGAGTATATACGAGGCAGAATGCAATGACTGAGCGGGCAGACTCAAGTTGACCTGAGATAATTAGCTTGCTTGTTTTGCTTCATTCTGTTAAAAAAAAAAAAATGAATAAGAAAAATGAATAAAATACCATTTTTACAGATCCATACAACAGTGTAAACATCAGCTAGCAATTACTGTAAATGCTCAACTGTACATCTGCTGTGACACAACAGACAGAAGATCCTGGAATATTTGGTAAATAGATGCAGTGTTGCATTTTTACAAAGTCAGGTCGGACCCAGTTTTGCGTGATAAGGTGATAAGGTGATTTATTTTATCCCCAAATTTCACCAAAAATCCAAACTGTCATGAATGCAAATTCTACAATCAATCCAAAACAGTCCTCAATGTGTGCATTTTCAGGTTACCACAAAAAAATGCAAAGAGCACACGAAGACATGATCCCCAAAACAAACGTCACTTAACAAAGGAACACTGAGACTTGGAGGAGGAGACCACAACGGGAGTGAGAGTGAGGAAAACAAGAGCAACAAGGAGAGACAGTCTGAGAGAGAGAAGAGAGAAGAGCTGGCAACCAGCAGGGAAAAGGCATGCACTTGAATGCAGGAATAAGTGAAAACAGGTGCGTGGAAGACAGGAAACAGAAATGTATGTGACAGCAGAACAGACAACAAGGTGACCAAAAGCAAATAATAATTCGGTGATAAATTAACATAACAAATCAAAGGGTGAGTGGAAAATAAATATAATAACCAAATCAGCCACCGGAGCTGATAAAAGCTAAACAAACATACATAGTAAATATGAACAAACTCAGGGGGTGATCAGACACAAATGATAATCAGAAGTAAACTGTGAATAATGAATGTGCACATAACAGCAAGGAATGGACATGGGATACTGGAATGGAGCCGGACCTAAATGCACAGAACATGTATGCACACACACACACACACACACACACACACACACACACACACACACACACACACACACACACACACACACATACAATAGATGAGGGGGGAACACCCTCCACTAAAGGGAGGCACGGGACCAGCACAAACACCCGCACAGGATGAGGGGAGACAGGTATGCAATGGGTCAGGAGAAACACACCGTCACATGCACAGGGAGACAGGTACGCACAACATATCAGGAGACACACCCACACACATGCAGGAGACACCATGAACTTATTACATTAAATCTTCAGGACAGATATCAATATGACAACCCCAAACATTTAACAAAACAACAGATCACGGCCAAATGGGCCACTGGGGTGGAATTGCCACATACAGTCTTTGAAACAAGTACATCAAGGGATCTGGAGACACACACACACACACACACTGAAAACTGCAAAATAAAAATATATGTTGGTGTTCTATGTAGGTGGAGAATGTTAATGTCAAGTGACTCTTGTATACAAGCTGGCTTTATGGCATATGCTGAACTAGTGCATTGCCCATGGGGATCGACAGGCTCTAGATTGGGTAGTGTTCATAAAATAGGTAGGTGACATTTTTCAAGGGTGGCAATAAATTGTGTAAAGTTTCTATAATGAGATGGAATGGTATGTGATTCCAGAATACTTTTAGAACCTTAGACATTAGACCTCAACAATTTTTAGAAGAACTCAGCCTTTTTATTTCCTGTGAATTACATATTTTTTTAATGTTAATTTACTGTCATAATGTATTTATGAATTGTTTCGCTTCTTGGTATCAAATCCACGCTATTGTATTATCATATTATCGTTCTTCTTGTTTGTATTCTTCTTCTTCTTATTATTATTATTTTATTTGTACTTCTATTTTGTCATTTGATTTTTAAATGGACCACATTGGAAATAAGTGCTTTCACTTTCTTTTGTCAGCTATGTATTTTTATCATATTTATAATAATATTACGAGGTCTGTTAGAAAAGTATCTGACCTTTTTTTTTTTTTCAAAAACCTGATGTATTTGAATCAAGCCTGCTTGTGTGAGCCAACCTTGAACCTTCGTGCGCATGCGTGATTTTTTTCACGCCTGTCGATTGCGTCATTTGCTGGCAAGCAGCCTTTGTGTGAGGACGTGTGCTGTGCTCTCTGCGGATTTTCATTGCAAGGAAAATGACTGAACGAGTGGAGCAGCGCCGCAACAAATTTTGCCAGAAACTGAGCGACAGCAAGGTGGAAACCATTCGGAAGATTCAGACGGCTTTCGGTGACAATGCTCTGGTCGTCACACAGATTAAGTAGTGGTACAACCTGGTTTAAAGACGGCCGCACAACGGTGGAGAGCGAGCCACGCTCTGGTCGGCCATCAACATGCTGAAATGACCAGCTCATTTCCAAAGTGAACGCTGTGGTGATGCAGGACCGTGTGACTATCCGAAAAATTGCAGAAGAGGTGGACATCAGCACTTTTTCAACGCATTCCATTGTGAAGATTTGGCCATGAAAAGAGTTGCAGCGAAATTCGTGCCGCTGCTGACGGAGCAAAAGCACCTTCGTGTTGAAGCCTCACAGGACATGCTGGACTCTGAAAAATGATGCCCACCTCTTCCGCAATTTCTCAGATAGTCACACGACTGAAAAGCCACTGAAAGCCGTCTGAATCTTCCGAATGGTTTCCACCTGGCTGTCGCTCAGTTTGTGGCAAAATTTGATGCGGCGCTGCTCCAGTCGTTCCGTCATTTTCCTTGCAATGAAAAGCCGACGAGAGCACTACACAGCCTCACACAAAGGCTGCTTGCCAGCAACTGACGCAATCGACAGGCGTGAAAAAACTCACATATGTGCACGAAGGTTCAAGGTTGGCTCATGCAAGCACGCTTGATTCAAAACCATCAAGTTTTTGAAAAAAAATAAGGCCCGATACTTTTCTAACAGACCTCGTATGTACTTACATTGAACTTACTAAATAAAATCACTCACTCACTCTTTTAATATACAGATGATTTACCCTCCCCTGTGGGATTGGCGTGTGAGTCCAGAATGTAAATATCAATGTCCATTGTTCAGTGTTGTTAGGTAATATATGGAGCTTCTCAAGAAATATTAGCCCTATCAATGTTTGGTTTTGGCGCTGTTCATCCTTGACCCAAAATACGTAAACATAACAAACGCCAAATGTCAGCTCTCTCCAGTTTTGCATGATCAAAATTGCACACAGGTACACACACCCATGCACATGCACGCATGCACACACACACACACACACACAGCTTTTTGTGTTGTATGCATTCTGCTGTAAGCACATGCTTTTAATTTGCCAATCAGAGACTGTGCCGGAAGACATTAAAAGCACTACACCTTTCACGTATGGTACCAGGAACATGACACAAAGTCACTCATGGTAACAGCAACATAACACTTAACTAAAATGACTTAACCAATTGAACTACAAAAACACAATAAATCAATAACACTAACAACACTGTTAAACTAACACGAACCACAAAAACATTTAAAACCACAAAACCCCAAACTCCATTGCAGCACAATGTCCATTGTTTATTGGTTAGCTAAAATTAGTAATTTCTACCAAACAATATTGTCCTATGAACTTTCTGTTTTCGCAGCATTCATCCTTGACTCAAAGTACATAAGCATGCCAAATGGGAAGCTCCCTGGTTTCGCCATTATCAAAGCCATATGCACACACATGCATGCATGCACGTATGCACACACATGCCATTATAATGCAGATGATGATGTCTCTGTGTCTGTTGTCAGTGTAGTGCATCAAGCATCATGTTAAATGCTGCTTTTTTGTTTTGTTTTGGGTTTTTTCACATATGACAGAGTTGGTTATAGAGATTTATTTTAAAATAAATTGCATAACTTTACTGACTCCACTTCTTGATCTGATCCAAAATATTTTGGTTTGTGTTACAGCTGCTTCCAACCTTGTCCCATCTTATTTGTAGAATTCTCTACAATTCAATTACAATTAATTTATACTGTGTCAAATGATACTTAGTAGCCCAAAGGTACGGAAAAAAAATATTTAGCCTTTTTTCCACTCACTGAGCAAACACAGTGGTAAGAAAAAAAAAACTCTCTGGGGCATTTTTAATTATAGGAAGAAACATCAAGCAGACATAGACTCAAGGCCCTGTCACACTTAGCATGAATGAGCACAAATGAGACTGAATCAGGGTGAATGGGGAAAAAAAAAGCCAAACTTCGAAGCAGAGTCAGGAGGGACAGACATTTGGACAGCCATGTACAAATGCCGTTTAAATACCCAGAATGTGCGCCGAAGCAGTCTCAAATGATTAGCGCATATTCGGCATGCAGCGGCTTCCGATTTCAGGTCGAATGCGCCTGGAACACAGTACGAATACCCAGAATACAGCTTGAATGTAGCCAGAACACAGTATGAATCCCCACAATGCCGGCAGAATGCAGGAGGAATATGCAGAATGCACCTCAAATGTAGCAGGAGGTGGTAATGGTAGAATATATATATATATATATATATTTTATCAAATATGCTTACATCCACTTCAGAGATTGTGCATTGTGTATGGGAGATATGTCATATAGGAAGTGGGTGTCTACCATGACAAAACACCCCACCCCATGCAAAAAAGAAAACTGCAATATATACTGTAATTTTAACATCTTTCAAAATATTAGAATGTAATTGTTTTGACTTCATGATTAGTTTTGATGAACCCTGCATTGAACACAACATTCAAGTTTATGATATATAATGCTCCTGACTTGGTAGTACTTGTTTTAGAGAAGTCACAAAAGCTACATAAGTACTGATATTATTACAGTGATCATGCAATTACGCATGTAATTTCAAGTTACAGCATGACAAGTTGTAGTAAATCAAGTGTCATGGCCAAGCCAAAAACAAGATCTCAGGCTAAAGAATTTGATAAAACCATTGACAATGGTTTATGTTTTTAAAGTTTTTGAAGAGCATGGCCTCCTCCTAAGTTCTGTTATTCACACAGTGTGACTGAAATAAAACCTTTGACAATGGTTTATGTTTTTAAAGTTTTTGAAGAGCATGGCCTCCTCCTAAGTTCTGTTATTCACACAGTGTGACTGAAATAAAACCTTTGTGAAAGAATTGTGTTTATAAAGTTTTTGAAGAGCATGGACAAACTTTACACATAGCGGAATAGCCAGATAACTGAAAATAGACCATACTTTGTTACATTCAAGGGATGGGGGGGTTATTTTCAACATATAGGATTAATTTTGATGCCAAAATGCTGGTATTAATATTGTGAATCATTTCCAAATTGGATGTATTGAAATTTTGACTTGTGATTTTACCACCTCCTGCTATCAAATGCCGTACATGTGTGGTCCGAGCGCCACCCAACGTCTGGGTGGAAGGCAAACAAAGGAACATACATGGTAGAGCGAGCACTGTGGTCCACTCTTTTGAAGACCTGCCGTGTCTCACTGCTGGATTTCAAATGACATGTAACTCATGGATTGATTACATGTAAGCCAGGGTCACCTGAATATTGTATCACTGTAGTGCATTTGTTGTTTGTGATCAGATTATTATGGCCATCAGATCATCAACGTGGACATCCACAGCCATTATTAACGGTAATAGCCTCCAGTCCGCAATACATTGCAGTAAATCCATGATCAAGGGACCCTGTATTACATACAGCATTACATATATTCAGTGGTGGGCACAGTTCAGATAATCCAATAACCGATAAATATTGAAGATAATGTTTTCATTATTGGATTATCTTTTTAGATAACTTTAAAAAAACATTATCAGACTAATTATATTGCGATATATTTTGGTCCAATAATTTTTAGACCAATAACATGGTAAATAAAGCTGAACAGCTACAAACATTTATAAAATTTAAAATCAGTTGAGCACCTACCTGTTAAATGTTTCGGAGAAGATGTGTAATTCTACCCTCTGCAAAACAGAGGAGAGCTGGTTCAAGAAGAAACCGCTCTATTCTCTGCAGGCAAAGAAGAACTGCCCCCCCCCCCCAAAAAAAAACAAAACTAATTTCTTTTAAACCCATATTAAAACGAGGGCAATATCACCCAAGTCATCCAGAGGCATACATTTTTAACTTATGGTTCAAGTTTTAACCAAACTAATTTCGGACAAGTTATTTAAATTAATATCATGTCTAAAGTTTTATAAAGTGAAAATATCAGATATATGTTTTAGTTTTAAAGTAATGCACTCATTTTTAAGGTTTTAGTGTGGATATATGCTGTGCCCAGCAGTGCATTATAGGTAGGATAGGGTAATCTCAGTATGTTCATGACATGAGAAATGTATTTGAAACACTCTGATCAGGCTCTACGGACAACAGCATTAAACTCTAGTGCCTAAATCTCTCGTGAATATATTTTCTGGGTTTATAGACGTTGTTATTGTGTCTGCATTTATTAAATTCCATGCATCTTAAATGTAGCAGACACGGATTATCTGGAATTTTGTTTTGGCAAGTTTTCAAGGTCTCTACTGCCATCTAGTGTTCATGGCAGTATTGGCCCTGAAGCTGGGCTCATATATTTTCAATCACTGTACTGGGCGACAGCTCAAACTGTACCACAGACCGCACAGTGTAAAAGTTCAGAGCGCATGATTTATGTTCTCACACACATTGTACGCTCAAAAACCAGAAGCAAAACGCAAACAGAAGCTTTTTTTTCAAACTTAATTTGCAAAAACTCTCGATGGGAGTACAAAACCCGGGAGAGGTCACTTAAAGTGATATTTTTTACTGGGCATGATAATTTGTGTGCACGTTTTCCTGCCCGTGATCATTTGTGTGCACGTTTTCCTTTAATTGAGCCCTCAAATTGATAAAACGGTCACACGTTTTCCTTTCGTTCAAAATGAACTTCATAATATGACCTAAATTGTCATCCTGACGACGCAGAGACACTTCGCCCTCAGCATCCATAATGTGCTTAAACTCCAGATGATGTCATGCTGGGCATCTGGAGTTCTCTATATGTCCTTGTGCGCTTAAACCATGATGACACACTCTGACCAGATCCATTTCTAATGGGGAAATGTATTACACTGTCTCCTGGTTTGTTGGCACATTTTACCCAGAATCCTTTGCGATCTGTCTGTGTTTGTTACAAAACTTCAGAATTAGTGCATTATTCAACATTAAAAGATATATGTTATATTTTAACTTTGTACAAATGACAGAATTGACATTAATGGAGTTATTCTATCAGTATTCATTTTATTTATAAACCAAACCATAACTCAGCATTGCTTTATTTTCCAAGACCTCCACCTGATGGGAGTGTTGTGATTGGATAGAGAGGTGGATTTTGTGGCTCTTCTCAGCTTGCGTCTGCGCTGGAAGCTATGTAGTAAAGAAGAGCTTCCAGCAGGGAGTAAGATGTTCAAGGACAGGAGTGCAGGCTCATTGTTTGGGTCTGTTGTTGCTTTTAATGCTACCAGAAGTGATCATGGTGTTAAAACTCAAATTCAGGTGGTTAGTAGTTGCAAATGTACCAGAGGCAATACTGGAATTTATCAGTTATCTGTAACTTCCAATACATTTTTGGGTGGTTTATCGTTTTATCTTTATCAAAGATTTTTCAGTTATCTGATTATCTGTTATTGAAGTTAATTTTTTGGTTATCTGTACCCACCACTGCATATATTGGATAAAAAATCGAAATCAGAGGAGAGGTATGGCAGGTCCTGACATTAACGTATCACACAGCGGCCTCACATGCACCCTCTCTCTCTCTCTCTCTCTCTCTCGCTCGCTCTCTCTTATCCACCAGGAAATGAGCTGTTTAGCAGACAGAGAGACACGCTATCCAGATGGGCTCACGCACATGCAGCAAAGCGATCAGCTGATATGAGCACACACACACACACACAGACACACACACACACACACACACTCAGCTGAGCGATCATGTGATCCAGCCTCATGCACGCACAGGTGATTGTTCAGCCATTATGAGTACACACACGCAGCTGAGTGATCATTTGATCCAGTTACACGCACACACAGCAGATAGTTCAGTCGTTATGAGCACACACTCAGCCGAGCTATCATTTGATCCACCCTCACGCATGTGCAGCAATGTGATCAGCTGTTTTGTGCTCATGCAATGGCGCACTCGATCAACCAGCTGACATGACAGCACACAGCCCAGCTCTGTGACACTGCCCGCACATGTGGCACATACGTTGTAGTTATGTTATGCGATTGTTGACACGTTTCTTACAATTTGTTTTTGTTTTTGCTCCTTTTTGTTCATGAGAATGCTTATGTAACAAGGCAGTGACTGAATGAAGTGACATGAACAAATGAACAAATAAAGTGAAAGTCAATTTACTCATAAGTCTAAATACCTCCATTAATGCTGTCTATTGATTGGCTGAAAGCTGCAGTCCTCATGCAAGCAGACTGTTTCATTCACACACGGAGGAAAGTAATCTTACCTCTTCATTTCAGTGGGATTCATCATCACAGTCTGATGAACATGTATCCATATAAAGCCTCCTGATTTTGGAAAACCACATCTGAAAATACTTGAATTCCTTGTCATGGCTGGAAATGTTGCGTTTTATATCAAGTTCCTCTGTGGTTTTTCTGCTCCAGGTGCATCTCTCAGAGGATTTGATTGGTCTCCCCATCTGATCAGTCATACAAGTAGAACCGATCAGACAGCAACTGGTGCTTTCATCGGCCCCCCAGTCCACCCAACCCGGTGTCTCGTTCTGCCATAAATGAATGAAGCACTGTGACTCTTTAACCTTTTAAAGCACCGGTCACAGTCTGATCGCGACTAGTGCTTTAAAAGTGTAAAGGGTCACAGCGCTTCATTCATTTACGGCAGTGTTTACCCCAGCCATCAGTCCACTTATCACCATTCTGGTATAGAGGAAATCCACCAAGACAAAATAAAATTAAATTAAATTTAATTAAATAATGATATATTACTCTGTTTCTGACCATCACCATAAAGTACAGTACCGACCCGCACCACTTGGTGGAAAAGGGGCTGTCAGCATACGCTGGCTAATCATCAAGATGTGACAGCTGTATTAATTTATTAGATGTATCGCATATGCCAGCATTTGTAATACGGTCGGCATATGCAGGCTAAATCATCAAGGTGTGAATGGGCCTTTATGGATGTAACAGCCCGTTCAGCCATGCGCGCAGCTCCGTAGCGCTGAAACATTTTGACTTTGCAGTGACACACAATGTTTTTGGTGTGACTGCGCAACATTCACGCCTGTAGCACATAATGATTGCATGCCACAGACTTTGCACATTAGTATATTTCCTTTGCGCACCTCGAATGGGATGCACCAGGGTGAAGTCCAGCTCATCTGGAGCACAGCTGGGACGTTATGTCAGGAGTTGGCCTTCCTGGACCATATTAAAGCTCCCTTGAATGCGTCAGAATGCTCCGAATGCTGTTGAGTTGTAATTTTGAATGCTTAGAATGCAGTCAGACTGCACTTCAACTGCCTTTTGAGCTTTTTCCACCTCAAACACATCTCGAGAGTTGGGTGCATGTGCTCTGCATTCAGGCTGGTCACATAAACGAGTCACACTGCTTGGAATTAACTCAGATAGCTGTCTGACATTTTCGATAGCGCCTCGACATTGCCCGAATGGAGAATGAATTCTCATTCTGTTGGCATCCGGGCTCATTTGGCCTCTAGCATGATAGGAGTATCACTCATATGACCATCTGCTTTTACCATACCAAAAAAAAAAAACCCCAAAAAATAAAACAATACAATAAAAGTAAAAGAAGGAATTTTCAAACATGCAGACACAGAAATTTTGCTGAGAAGCAAATTCTATGCATATAGTTGTCAAAACAACTGATAAGAAGAACCGGAGACCAGGAGCCAACACAAAACAGACTACAATTGCCAAGTAAGTATTTACAACCCATCAAAGTTCTAACTGGATATGCAAATGCCCCCATGTAGACCCCATGTTTTGTAGACCCCAGTCTTGGATGCATGTGTGCATGTAGGTATATATGTATGGATCCTTCTGATTTTCCACCAACTGGAACTGACTGGCGACAAGCGCTCACCCTCCATGCTGCTACTCTGCTCATGCCTAGAATGCAGAAGAGGGACCTTCTTGTCACCTCCCCCTTCTATGAAATTTTATTTGGAATATATATGGGGAAACCCTGCGGATAAACCTACAAGCTAAACTTGGATGAAAACCATAACCTCCATGCAAACATCAGCTGCAGGTTGCTTTCAGGCAAGCATTTATTCAGGAGATTCTGTATAATATGAGAGACCGAATTTAACTTTTGTATACAGCATGTCAAAGATTAAAATACATTTTTTTTTTTTTTTTACTCCAACAGATTAGTGTTTGTAGGCCCACTCCCATAGCTGCAGATCAAGCTCAGTGTATCTGAAAACAGGCTTACATTAGCCAAGAGCTATTTCACAGACACAGCCAAGCAGAAAAATAATTCAAAAGTTTGCTTATCACGAAAGCCGGTGTGAAAGTTCAACAAATGATTATTCCCAAGTCAATGTTCACATAACTGGTGGCCTGAAATGGGAACGGATGCCAGGGAGAGATTCTGATTCAGTAAATTAATTGTTATCAGAACCAACTGGGAGGGAGTGATTGGGAGGTTCTGCTTCTGCTGGCCCACAGGGCTTTGATATGTGACTACAAGCCAAACCAGGAGTGGGCGCATTTGCTGAAAACTAGTCCCTCCTTGGTGTATACACATTAAAAAAATAATGAAAAAAAAAATAACATAGTTTTGCACTGAGCAGTTTTATTGGAAAGGAAAAAAGGAAAGCAGGTCCATCTTTGTGTCTTTGCATATTCCACAGAGACAACTCAGTCTGACATGTTCGCCGACTCTGTACTTTTATAGCAAGACAGAAAATACTTCCTTTCCATTTTTGCCCAGTCTGTTAGGCATTTGTGTTATGGCAAGTTTTCTCATTTCCATTTCATTAATATAGTCATCACAAAGAAAAATGTATGAACCCCTTGGTAATAAGTTGTTCTGCTAAACGTCTCGAAAGCACTATGATGGGAATCAAGAGACGTGTGCTGCAAGAAATCAACAGAGATATTTGAAGGTCCATGTAGGCTCCTGGCATGGACCACTTCCTTCTTTTTGAAATATATTGCAATATTTCTCAAAATGTAATTTTCAGTACATGTGGTAATTTAAATTGTTACAAAGCAATCATCATTTTTACTATTGTCTCTTAAATTGTGACCTCTCCATTCACACCGTTGTAAAAGTTCAAACCCGGTATGGGTTATGTGGTTCCCAAAGTGAGGGGGATTGCAGGGAAGCGGGCATGGCAAGGGTATTGGATGTGCTTGGTTGCTATAGGATTTTCATTTATGATTTTTGTGATACGCTACACAAATAATTCATGATTAGTTCAAATACTATAACCTGGAAAGCATCAGCTGTATCTGGCAACACTGAAGACAATCATGGTAGAGCACTGCCAGCATAACATGGACAAATTTGTGAGGGGGAAAAAACAAACATACATGATGCATGTCACGTTTTTCAGAATAAGAATCAAATTTATTGCCAAGTAAGTTCTCACATAGAGGGTATTTGATCTGGTGTCACTGGTGCAAAAACAGCAGTAAAAATAAAAAGGAAAAAAAAAATACTTCTGTAAGAAGTAATTGGTGCATAAACAACAATAAAAACAAAAAGAAAAAACTACTTCTGTTAGAAGTGAAGAGGTCAAACAGACAAAATTGGCAAAACTATGTTCACTGTTCAAATAAATATAACATAGTGGAATGAGGCTGTGCAAGGCATGCAGGTATACAGTACCTTTCAGTGCAGGGATGATCAATCTGTACTTTGTTGAAGTTGGAGGGCAGAGTAAGTGGGGGTCTCTGGCATTATTTATAAATCTAGGTTTGGACAGAAAGAAGCTGTTTTTGTGTCTTGAGGTTTTACAGCTGATGGGCCTCAGCCATCTGGCAGAAGGGAGGGTGACAAAAAGTTTGTGTCCTGGTTGAGAGGGATTGGCCACTATCTTCCTTGCTCGCCTCAGGGCCCTGGAGGTGTACAGGTCCTGAGGGGATGGCAGATTCTAAATTATCATGTACTTTCTATTAAATCTGTAGGTGCATAGGTTCATTGTCACGTATTACATTATATTTTTAACCAGTAGTAGTTCAACCTGGGGGCTGCATATGGAAACTAGCTGTTTAGCTACAATCTGGTACAGATCATCTTTGTTTTATGAGCTTAATGTCTCTGTACATTGTCCCTTTTCAAATAAAGGCGAGTAATAATAATAATAATAACCAGACAGTGTTTTGGTGTCAGTCTGAAAGTCAAACAAATTGTGTCTGTAAATAGCTATTTAAGGTTCATTTCGTGGGTTACTTGAGTTCATAGATAAAATATTTTCCAATGCACAGCATCTTGAAAGCTGATGTAAATTTCAACATATTTTTGGTCCACAAGTGTCATTTTACAGTATATCAGTAAATCATCAGGTAACACATAGTGCAAAAGAGTTTAGGCACTGTTACCTTCCCATTTCATATCAGGGGCATATCAGGGCATTTAGATGTCAGGGGGAGTGCATGGGAGGGCCTATCTGGCCCCCGGGGTATTGCAGTTTTGTATAAATTACAAAGGTTCGAATAAATTGCAGTAGAGTTTGGAAGCAAAAGACATGTACAACCTCAATTCCAATGAAGTTGGGACATTGTGTAAAATGTAAATAAAAACAAAATACAATGATTTGCAAATCCTCTTCAACCTATATTCAATTAGAATACACCACAAAGACAAGATATTTAATGTTCAAACTGATAAACTTTATTGTTTTTGTGCAAATGTTTGCTCATTTTGAAATGGATGCCTGCAACACATTTCAAAATAGCTGGGACAGTGGTATCTGTGTTATCACCTTTCCTTCTAACAACACTCAATAAGCATTTGGGAACTGAGGACAATAATTGTTGAAGCTTTGTAGGTGGAATTCTTTCTCATTCTTGCTTGATGTACAACTTCAGCTGTTCAACAGTCCGGAGTCTCCGCTCTCATATTTTGCACTTCATAATGCACCACACATTTTCAATGGGCGACAGGTATGGACTGCAGGCAGGCCAGTCTAGTACCCGCACTTTTTTACTATGAAGCCATGCTTTTGTAATACATGCAGATTATGGCTTGGCATTGTCTTGCTGTAATAAGTAGGGACATCCCTGAAAAAGATGTTGCTTGGATGGCAGCATGTGTTGCTCCAAAACCTGGATGTACCCTTCAGCATTGATGGTGCCATCACAGATGTGTAAGTTGCCCATGCCATGGGCACTAACACACCCCCATACACTCACAGATGCTGGCTTTTGAACTTTGCGCTGGTAACAATCTGGATGGTCTTTTTTCTCTTTTGTCCGGAGAACACAACGTCCATGATTTTCAAAAACAATGTGAATTGTGAACTCATCGGACCACAGAACACTTTTCCATTTTGCGACTGTCCATTTCAAATGAGCTCGGGCCCAGAGAAGGTGGCAGTGTTTCTGGATGTTGTTTATGTATGGCTTACGCTTTGCATAGTGGAGTTTTAACTTGCACTTGATGTAGCCGTGAACTGTGTTAACTGACAATGGTTTTATGAAGTCTTCCTGAGCCCACGTGGTAAGATCCTTTACACAATGATGTCAGTTTTTAATGCAGTGGCGTCTCAGGGATCGAAGGTCATGGGCATTCAATGTTGGTTTTTGACCTTGCCGCTTATGTGTAGAAAGTTCTCCAGATTCTCTGAATCTTCTGATTGTATTATGGACTGTAGATGATGGAATCCCTAAATTTCTTGCAATTGAACATTGAGAAACATTGTTCTTAAACTGTTGGACTATTTTTTCATGCAGTTGTTCCCAAAGTGGTGATCCTCGACCCATCTTTGCTTGTGAACGGATGAGACTTTTGGGGATGCTCCTTTTATACCCAATCATGACACTCACAATTAGTTTCCTCAGTTCCCAAATGCTTATTGAGTGTTGTTTGAAGGAAAGATGATGTAACACAGTGGTAAACATACCACTGTCCCAGCTTTTTTGAAACATGTTGCAGGCATCCATTTCAACATGAGAAAATATTTGCACAAAAACAATAAAGTTTATCAGTTTGAACATTAAATATCTTGTCTTTGTGGTATCTTCAATCGAATATAGGTTGAAGATGATTTGCAAATCATTGTATTCTGTTTTTATTTACATTTTACACAACATCCCAACTTCTTTGGAAAAGGGGTTGTATATGTGTGTTGGGGTGGGGAGCCCTTAAAGATTTTGTCATCTTAAAAAGGGGGCCCTACAGAAAAAAAGTATGGGAATCACTGAGTTACATGATTATTTCCTTCAGATTTACTTTTAAAAAGTAATGTCAGTGTCACGCCCCCAAACGTTGGTGGTATTTTCTGAATTGAGGAGCAGCAAACATGTTTCTTGTTTGGTGAAGAAAAGAGGAGGGTGAGAAACAGGATGAAAGGACCTGGACTTAATGGAGATAAATGCCACACTTTGAATCATATGTTTTTACTAAAATTATCTGACAGACCAAAGGAAGATTTATGACTCAGTGGAATATATGTTTTTTTCCCCATCGGCTTCATGGTTGGGCCCTGGCAGAGGCAGTACAAATTCAAACACAGCTGGACTGCTCAGGGAAATTCATCTACCTTCATTAGGAATGCCAAAGTGACTCTGAAGATGCAATTCATTAATCCTCAGCAGTGAACAGTGTTCTTCATATTGTTATTGAAAATCAATGTGATTGAGCTGGGAAGCTGCCAGCACCAGCTTCTGTCAGTGAGCTGTGTGTAACACGGCTCTAATTTATGCAGGCAGCATCACCAGATCAAGGCAAAAATCCCAAAACTCATCACACAACGTTAGCCTTACTTAACCACAGGGTCGACATCATCACACAGCAGCGTCCACAGTGCAGGTGGGCAAGCGACAAAGTGTGAGTGAAGATGATCGATGATATCGTGGCAGTTTGTTTCATGGTGCATTTTCTTACATATCAAATCCAAAGTGCTTCTGCAGAATACAGTGAACAACCATTGGTGTCAAAGTGTGGCAGAACTGGCAGAAATGTAAGAGCATTAGTTACCCATGACAGATTCAATGAAACAATTCCAATACTCAGCCTTTGAAGGACTTACAGACTGAAACACAATGAATTTTTTATCATGCCAGTCTTGATGCTGCCAAATTTTATTGTGGCAGTCCAGTTTTGGTTGAACTTACCAATGTGATGTGAAGTGAAAATTGCTCCCTCAATGTCAAAACTTTCAGAATTCAATATGTCCAGAGGATGATATCACAAGAGTTGGATTTCAGTTGTACATTGCCACATTGTGATCTCACACCACCCCAGTTTCTAATTGGTTTAAGCCAGGTGATTTTTTTTTTTTTTACAGTGACTGGCCTTACAATGTTGTTAGAAGATGAACCTAGGAGGAAAACCACATGGAATGAACATTCAACTTCCACACAGGAATCAACTGAGCATGAGCAAATCCAACCTGACATTGTTTTTGGCTGTAACCACTGAGCCACAAGTATTTTGTTAAAACTGGTTCACAGATCAATCATTACAATTACACACATTTGGCAACAACTCCATATTTGATGGCTGCTCATGTGGGCGCATATCAGGTCATTTCTAAAACAATACAGGCAGCTGCCAGAGTGACATAAAGATGGCCTCTATTTCAAAGACTGATCTGGCATCAATACAGTCACTGACTTATTAATGCAGTCTATTTCACGGGGACTCAAATCTTCACCTCTTGGTTGTCTTTTCAACCTTTTGTCATTGTGAATACTGGACTGTATATAGTTTCATAGCTACAATATTTCTGTCACTGCACTTGCTGATATTACTCTGTTGCGCTTTTGTTTTATTTGTTAGTACAGCCAAAGCAGATGGTCACTCCACTGAGTCTGGTCTGCTTGAGGTTTTTTCTATCATCAAAAACAATGACAGAGTTTTTCCTTCCCACTGCCATCAATGTGCTTGCTCATGAAGTGGGTATGGTTTGGACCTTCCTCATGTATATTACCTTGAGATAAGTAATGTTGTGATATGATGCAGTCTAAATAAATTGAACTGAATTCAATGGTGTAAAAAAACATTGGTCAAAAGGAGAACAATGAAGTGGGCATGATGATTCTTTAGAGAGCACACAAACAAACCAACCACATTCAATAGGCTGAAATAGCAGGGTATTGTTTTCACTGGCATGCATGCTTGGATGGCTTCATGTGGGATTGTAGACAACACCTTAAAAAGGGCTGGATAACATTCCTTTATAGTTGATGGGCATATTACTTCGACAGACATCAATATGAGTTTAGATTTTGGAGTTGTTTGAACAGAGGGCAAAGATCAAGGAAAACATTTTCCTTTTGTAACAATATATATCTCAAAAACCAAGATTCTTACAGGGATCAAATTTAGTGAAAATATTGCCTGGGTGGATATTCACAGCTGATATGATTTTGAAGTAGTTTGGTAAGAGGTCAAAGGTTAAGGAAAACATGGTCCAAAAACTGTTTCTTTTTTAATTACTCAAAAACCAATAAGCTTAGCTGGGTGAGCTAAAGTGGAATTGCCCAAATCTGTTCCTGAAGGGCAGCTGTCCTGAATGCTTTCTTCACTCTCCCTGCTACACCGACAGTCAGAGGTGGGAAGAAGTCACTGTCAAGTCATTCTCAAGTCATCAGTCTGCAAGTCAAGTCAAGTCTCAAGTCAGCTTGCAAACATTTGATGGTCATTATGACTTGAAACTTGACTTGCGACTTGACTTGAGACTTGCAGATTCATGACTTGAGAGTGACTTGCTGGTGACTTCATCCCACCTCTGCCTACAGTTAATTAACTCTGATAGGTGTGGTCAGCCAATAAGGAGTTGGGAAACACCATAATTAAATGATGCAGTATGTTCAGAGCAGGTAAACATGAAAACATGGTTTGCAGGTGCTTTCCAGGAACAGATTTGGGTACCACAGATCGAAAGCATATATTGACCAGGAAAATATTTTTGATTGTTATTAATGACTTCATAAGGAAGTCACACAGAAGTCATACATTGCCAAAGTTCCATTACAGACACATGCAAATTCCTTGTCTATTTATATTGTGGTGTGTAGAGCATGCAGGGTATCCATCAGCCTTCTGATGCCTTTCATCTTCCATTTGGTGAGAACTTGACAGTGATACAAATAAAAATATGAAGCCTCTTGAATAAGTAATGGCAGCTGAGTGGGCGAGTGTTGGGCCACATCAGCAATTGGATAATTACTGTGCTTTCTCAATACAGAGGCTTATGGTCACCAAACTTACAGGAAAAGTGTATTAGGTCAAGTTTGAAAATGGATGACCTTAACCTTGAAGTCTAGATGACTTGCCAAGAGGTCATACTAACACCAGAGGAATTTTGTCACCCAGGGATTTCACTGCCATAGTAGCTGAGGGGTGTCAGTGCCAGCCAGTAGTATGTTTCACTTTGTAAAACTTCTTCATTTTGATCTACGGATTGCAATGCAGCTTTAGAGGTGCATACCACCATCTACTACATTGCATTGTGGCAAATCATGTCAACTTAATACAATACAGAACGTGAAACTATAAACTCCATCCATTTTTCCATACCCACTTACTTCAGTTAAGAGTCGGGGGGGGGGGGGGGGGGGCGGGGGTGTAAACAAATAAAATAACACTAGTCAACACGATTTTTGTCGCATGGGATTTTTCAATGGATTCTGGGTAATTTGGGGGTGCTGAATCTGGCACCATAAACAATATTATGGCTCTTGTTCACATTTCGTGAACCTGGTTTAAAAAACTATGTTTTTGAATCTACTTTTGTGCTTAATCAGTGGCATCAAACTCATGAGTGAATGAGCAACTTTTGTGTAATCCATCAATATTGAATATACAGATTGCAAAAAAAAAAAAAAAAAACTGTGACATGATAGAGGAAATCTGAGCTCAGATTCAGATTCAACACCCCCAAATTACCCTAAATCAGTTCTCAAACTCCATGCAACAATTGTCTGTTGTTGTTGAGCAGTGTAATCAATAATCAAATGCACAATAAATATCTTGACACTATTAAGAAACAGCACAATTTTTATCACAATCATGCAGCACTTTTAAGACTGAAGACCGACAATTTGTATGAAGACTGACTTCATAGGAATATTGACTAATGACTGAATTTCGGCCTATGAATTCAAAATTGTTTTGTTTTTCAAAACTTAAATGACTCTTGTACCTTTTGCATTTGATGTATAAAAGTTTTCTATGAAGAAAATAATTAAATAAATCCATGTAATTGCAAGTGTTTGTTGCTTGGTTGTTTGGTTAAAGCTTTTGATTTGGCAACAATAAGACAGAATTTTATTTTTTTTAAGCCAACAGTGATTAAAACTCTGTGAGTGCTGTCATTTTTGTTGTTTTTTTTTAATAGCCTGAAACCACTGCATTGATGTACTGATAACAACAGTGTGCAAAAATGGTAGTTATCCTTCCCCTGTGCGAAGTAGCCTATATCTCCTTAAGAGTGATACTGGTGTCTCAGTATTTTGGAGCTGGCAATTCTAAGTCTATTGATGCAGCATATTTTCTTATTGTTGTTTTAACCCTTTACCTACTGAGGCTATAAATGGACGATTGGTTATAATTTTTTATTATAGCAATAAAATTAAGAATGTTTCTATGTTTGTGTGCTTTGGTACCTTTTTCCAAGAGTACCCGAATTTCAATTATATTACACCTGATTAACTATTTATACACATTATCTGTAAGTTTTAGCATTTAAAATGAGAAAAAAACACAAAAAGGAACTGATTTTTTTTTTCAGTTTTTTAGTGAAAAATGATTATGTAAAGGAAGTTTGGATTTCACATTTTTAACAGGAAGCTGTAAGTGTTTACAATCAAAATAATTAATTTTGTGTGTCTTGAACTCAGAAACAGTGCAGAAACAGTGCAAAAGTAAACATTTTGCAAGGCGAAAATATGCAAAAAGTAACCAATTTTAAAGTGCAGAACCAAACAATATGAATAACAACAAACAGTGCAAAACTATATATAAATATATCAATTATTATCTGTATTATTAAAATGTGTAATAAATCACTCATTTGATCACTCATTTTGTGCAAAATTATTCAATATGAATAAAACAATAAAGTGTCAAACTATATACAAATATATAACCAAGAATCAAAATTAGATCTAAACTACATCAGTCAGTGTGGTACTGTTTGTAACAGTTTCTGTCTGGCTGAAGACAGAGGCCAATTTTACAAAGTTTGCACATCCAGCAGGTTGACCTCTTGCAAACCTTGCAAGAACGCCGCCCCTTTGTGGATCGCTGGCAAGGTGGGTTTCCACTGCTTGTTGGCACCGGGCAGTGGCTTGTGGCTGATGGAGCCATCACACCACACAAACACGCACACACACCTTCATGACACTAACACCCTGCCTTTTCCTCAAAAATTACTACATTTATGTTTGCTGTCTGTCTCTGTACTTTTCTGTCACTTTTGCGCTCTTTTTCATACTTTTCCCTCGTTTCAAAAGTCACCCAACGCACTTTACCATAATATATGCAACATATAGCATACTGTTGGAAAGCATGGGTTGTTGGCTTGCTGTCAGTGTTGAAATTTTTCAGATTGAGGGCTTACATGAGAATTTACGGTAATGAGAATCAGCGGTGCACTAGTGTGAAACTTCGGTGTTTTTCCCTCTGCGTTATGATGTCACAGGCTTACGTTTACCGTAATACACCATATATCACTGGAAAGCCCTTGGTGTTAGCTTAACAATGCACTTTGAATCATTTGGATTGGACAAACTATGGCGGAGTTACGGTAAAAAAAATACGCATATGGAAAATATGGCGTGGGCTCCATCGCCGTAGATAAAGGGTTAAATATTACACCATCGTCAAAGTGGTTGTAAATTGCTCAGGTGAAACTTATTGTGTTTTTTTGTGGGGGGGAGAAAATCGACTCTTGTCTTCAGTAGAATAGTTTATATGCAGTAGGAATAATGCCTGGAATTACCTGTCAGCAAACATATGATATGACAAACAGCAACAGTGTCATGAGGTGTAAACTTTTACAAACATGTCAAAGTCTACTCAGTGGGGCATTGTACCATTAAAAACACATTTTTAGTGTCAGTATTGTGTTTGGCACTATTGTAAGAGAGATAAGGGGGAATAGTGACGGATGTGGACGTTTTGAAGTGACTCCTGATGAAATGCAGTGATTTTCTGACACTTTCTGCTCACGTCATTCCCCCCGTGACCTTCAAAAAGCAACCACTTGATGGGCTTACAAAGAAATAGATGTGCTGCATTCTTATTGAATGAATCTTTCACAAACAAGGCAGAGGCACTTCACAAAATCTCCAATACCATCTGTAAATCTTAACCTCAATGCACAAAACAGTATAATAAATTAGTAATAAAATAATTCCACTGCTTCATCTTATTAAGCACCAAAGGTTGCCCGCTTTCACCCTGTTTGCATCGTATCACTTGGCTACTTGTGTATGTTTAATTAGTGTTGAGAACTGACAGGCCTGCTGCTCCAAGTTCCTTGATGTTTTCAGCTTGCCTTTGGCATCACTGACCACATAATCATTGCTGGGCATATCAGGGACAGGGCTTGATTTTCAAAGCCTTTCGCTCCACTGATTCGCTGCGCATCCATGAGATTGATCACAGTGGTTTATCTGTGGCAACACGCGCTTCATCCCTTCAGATTTGGGAGGTGGCCGCCTAAAGGGGTTGTGTCCTTGCACTCGCTCTGGCTGAGGCAGTGCACAAAGGGAAAGGGGGTTGGGTGGGGTGTGTGTGTGGGGGAGTGCTATGACAGCAATACAGCAGTGGCCCATCAGGAGTTGCCTGTGGCCCCCTTGAGATTAAAGCTGTGTGAGGCAGAAAGAGAAATAGAATGAGGAGAGAGGAAGCTCCAACTCTTGTTTCAAAGGAGGGGTAGATAAGAGTGGCTGAACATTCATTAGGTCTTCAACTCAATTAAAGCAAAATTATTTCTTATCTGTCCCCTCCAAATAAGCTGTCACTAAATCAAAAGATTGAAACGTCGCTGCGAGCTGATGGCAAAATAATAATATGGAGTAAACAAGGCTGTGCACGGCGGCGTGATTCGCTTTCTATTCCTCGTGCATTTAAGAGCAAGAGAAACATCTCTGCAGTTATTACATAGCCAGAGTTCAATTTAAATACATGAAAGTAAATGTAGTAGCACTAAATCAAAGCAGGAGGTGCTTGTTGTTGGCTTTTTTCCTTGTTTATTTATTTATTTATTTGTATTCAGACATGCTGCTATTTGTTTCAGTGTGCATTGTATTCATGAATGTGTTTATTTGCACCCTGTGGCTTTCACAGTTGCCATCCACATAAATATTGTGTTTTATCAACACTGCTCGACAAAGCTAGGATTCAGCGTAATAAAAAACAAAAACAAAAAAAAAACACAAAAACAACAAAGAACATGCACATTCAACAATAATTTGTCTTTCAAGAAAGAAATATGCCAATGCCAATGCTCCTCAGCTCAAAACTGTTGAACCAACACTTCCTTTACACATGTCCACAGTGGCGGCTCCAGAGTATTTTTTCTTTGTCTGGGTTGGCGTGACGGGGTGCAGAATTGACAGTAAATAAACAAAAAATATTTTAAGGAAAAACTGAAACGCCAATGTATCTTGTATAGCCACACACGCAGTACACAACTGAATGTCACTTGTTTAAATTTCAGGCTATTTCCCCTTGTGACACAACACAAATACATATTTCACAGGTTTGAGTCAAATTTATTGCCTGTGCAAGGAGAAAAAGTGCTCTCCCTTAGGTAATGGTCTTCTCTTTCCCTTTCTGAAAGTTAGATTATCAGATTTTCAGAAGGTTCTCGTTCCTGAGTAGACTTACTTGCCAAGGAAATAATATATTTTTATTCATGTCAGTTAGCATGCCATAGCTAATGAAATAATGATTCAAATGTATCACTAGGGTGATGCATGCCCTGTGCACAGAAAATAAATGTGGTTTCATAGACTATTGTGATGAAATCTCGTGATGATTTATTGATGTCAAGTCAAGTCAGTGCAGTTCAATTTATTTGTAGAGTACCAAATCACAAGTTGCCCCTTGGTGGATCACACAAATAATGTCTAGCTTTACCCACCCCATGACCAAGCACATTAGTGACAGTACTAAGGAAAAACTCCCTCTGGCATTTTTTAAATGTATTTATTTATTTATTTATTTTTTGTTACAGGAAGAAAATTCAAGCAGACATGACTCACTGGGGTGACCATCTGCTTTGGCCTTACTAACAAAGATAAAATAACAAATATAACAAAGGCACAGCAAAGAAAATGCCAAGCATACAGAGACAGAAATGTTAGTTAAGCAACCATATACATATAAAGTCCAGTGGTCGCAAGAACTGATGTCTCAAAAGCTAACCAAAGTGGTGGAGAGTAAAGTCACAAAGAAATGTACAGTAACTGGTGAGATCACTAACTGAAGATTACATTCCCCAGTTTTCACACCAACTCATTATTTTTCAACATCATTAACCCCAACCCACCGGCACACTCTGGATCTTGACAGTTTCCCTGTAAACCCAAATGTTCCCTTTCTGGATCCTGGAAAGATGCTCAGATAGAGAGCAAAGCATAAATCAATCAGCCAGTATGACCAGTTCACTTAATACCCCCGTCACACTAGAGCACAAATTGCATGAATGTCGTACAAATTGACATTCAAATGACATTTGTGCAATTCCTGATGCATTCAAACTGCACTTGAACGCCTCATACAGCATTCCTACAGCAGCCGGAACATTTGTGTGTCACGTGCTGGAAAACATCCGAACGGCGGTGGAGTCAGTCGTACTGCATTCTTACTACTGTAAGAATGGACATTCGAATGTCATTCTTGCAATTCGACCTGCCGCATGAATTACAGAATGCCATATGAATTGACATTTGAACGACATTTGTGCAATTCGACCTGCAGTCGAGCTGCATTTGACCTGCAACATGGATTCTAGAATGCTGTACGAATTGGCAGTCAAACAACATTCGTGCAATTTGTGCCGCTTTCAAGCTGCATTCAAATATCTCAGACAGCATTCTTGTGGCACATTTGGCAATATTCCAAATGGGTAGACCAGCACAAATGTAGAGAACAGGCACACTACTGTCGTACTGCATTCAAACTGAGGAATATTCATACAGAGGTCGTACTGCTGTTTACTGTTAGTTCGAATGGCATACTTGTATATGAAATGGTATCTGAAATGGCAACCCACCAGCAATTGGAGGAGTCTGATCACATATGCACATCCCGATTGTGCCCCCAATGAGCTGAACCCGCGGCCCCCCCCACATCCATTTCGGCTCAAAGGAAATATTGTAATGTGCAAAGTCTGTGGCATGCAATCATCATGTCGTCATTGGAATCACTCGATAATTGAGGATAGTTCCAGGAATCAGGGGTGTTTCCATTTGGTGTGAGAGAATAAACCGAGATGTGAGTAGAAGAGACGAGGACAGGAAGGGCAAGAGATAGTTGGAGGGAGGTGCAGTGCCAGCTTCTCGTTGAACAATTCGTAGCTTTTTCAAGTGTTGTTTTTCATCAGCCTGTTGGCGTCGCTCCCCTTCAATGGTCTTGACACCAATCATGCAGGCAGATCTCCAGGCACTCAGATTCAGAGCGAGATCCTCCCACGCATCCAGATTGATCTTAAAGTCTTGATGGGTGCGTTTGATCTGATCTTTGAATCGTTTCTTCGGACCACCTCTTTTTCGATGTCCCGCAGTCAGCTCTGAATAGAGAACTCTCTTTGGAAGTCTGGTTTGGTCCATGCACTGGATGTGTCCAAGCCAACAAAGTTGATGTCGATTGATTGTTGTTTCAATGGAGGGGAGTTCCCATCATGTGCACTAGATGAGAACATTGCGCAATCAAATGGAAAACACCATGTGTCACGGTGTAACACTCGAGTGCGGGCAGTAATGATCCGACATTCAGCAAGAGCATCCAGGAAGGGGACAGAAATATTAGTCCCACGAAGGGCTCTGGTGCTGCAGCGCTTGGTCTGCCATGCCCCCCGTGAACAGCTGATTTCCAGAGAGGGAGAAAGAGTGAGAGAGAGGGAAAAAAGGAAGGCATGCATTGGGGGGGGGGGGGGGGGGGGGGTTATCCAAACCAGGAACTGTCATATATGCAGTTCATGGGTAGGATGTCATTGACACCCAGTAGTGGAACATGGCAGGTCTTCAAAAGAGCGGACCACAGCCCTCAGCCTGCCACCCACCTGTTTGCTTTCCAACCAGACCTTGTGTGCTGGCAGTGTGGGGTTTCGTGCTGTGCTGTTTTTATTCCTTGTGCTTTTTTTAAATTTTATTCTGATTTTATTTTATCGTGGGGGACTGTTTATGTCCATATTGGACTTGCACTTTGGGTAGTCGACCTGGATTTGGGAGCTGCTGCATTCCTAATTGTGTGTATCATCCATGCTGGCTTCATACCACATTCTGGGTATTTGTACACAGTTGTACAAAGTACACGCAGCTCAAATTCTGTTTGTTTTTCCAATCTGTGTGATTTGCACAGCATTTGTGCTTGAGTGTGCCAGGCCCTAAACAGTGACCTAACAGACAAAATGAAAGTGTGATCACCATGAGTAGAGACCTATACTTTACTTGCATTCCCCCAGAATTTATTTATGCTGGGACCAACCTTCTTCATGAGTAATATAAATAACAATCATCATGATGCCACTTATACCATGTAATGATAAATGCTTTGCTGAGCGTTCCGAGCTATGGATGACCTCTCTCACCCAAATGGTTGTGGCTAATTATACCATAATTGGCTTTCATCTTGTCATTAATACCAATTATTTACAAGCTATTTACTAATTGATATTAGTATTTCATCATCTTTCACCCAAGAAATATTTGGATTAAGTTTAATGAAAATCTGCTCTTCCATTTTAGACTTATTTTGTACATAGTGATTTGAGTATTTACTAGGGGTGAAACAATTATCTAATATGATTCTCAAATTATTTTAAAGCAAAATACGAGGTCTGTTAGAAAAGTATCCGACCTTATTATTTTTTTCAAAAACCATATGGATTTGAATCACGTGTGATTACATCAGACATGCTTGAACCCTTGTGGGCATGCGAGAGTTTTTTCACGCCTGTCGGTTATGTCATTCGCCTGTGGGCAGTCTTTGAGTGAGGAGTCGTCCACCCTCTCGTCGATTTTTTCATTGTTTAGGAATGGCTCAGAGACTGCTGCTTTGTTTCATCAAACTTTTTTCAAAACTGTAAGGCACAACTGAGTAGACACCATTCGATAAATTCAGCTGGTTTTAGGAAAAAAAATTTAACGGCTGATGAGAGATTTTGGTCTGTAAGTGCCTGACGGCGATCTGCGCTTCGAGGCGGCAGCGTCTCGCTGTTTCAAGTTGAAAACTTTCACATTTCAGGCACTGTTGACCCAGGAAGTCGTCAGAGAACAGAGAACTTTCAGAAGAAGTCGGCATGAGGAGTTTATTCGGACATTCCATTGTTAACGGACATTTTGTAATGAAAGAACGTGCGGGCAGAGTCGCATGTCGGGCCGGACCTGACCACGGGGGGTCGCGACAGGAAAAACACCTCTGTTGGAAACCTTAACGGGCAAGTTGGAACATGCCCAAGCTGTTAAACAATTTCTCAGTTACTCACTTGTTGAAAGCCATCAAAAGCCACCTGAATTTTACAAATGGTTTTCAACACGGAGGTGTTTTTCCTGTCGCGGCGCACACAGATTTGCCGAGTCGTCACGGAAATGACTTGGTGAATTTGCGCGCACGTCTTTCATTAAAAATGTCCTTAAACAGTGGAATGTCCGCATAAAGTCCTCATGCCGGCCTCTTCTGAATCTTCTCTGTTCTCTCACGACGTCCTGGGTGAATTAAGCCTTAAATTAGGATGTTTTCAGGTCGAAACAGGCCGACGACGGCGCCTGGAAGCACTGCGCGACGTCCCGCACCGTGGGAAGTCCTTACACCGACAGAAACACCCCATAATCTCTCATCAGCCGCTAAACTTTTCACCGAAAACCAGCTTAATTTCTCGGATAGTGTCCACTCGCATATCCCTCACAGGTCCAGAAAAAATTTTGATAAAGCAACGCGCGCCGTCTCGATCAGCGTGTGAAACAAAGGAATTCAGCCGAGAAGGCTGGACCACATCTCACTCAAGGCCTGCCCACAGGGAAATGACATCACCGACACGCGTGAAAAAACTCACGCATGCGCACGAGGGTTCAAGCATGATTGGTGTAATCGCACGTCATTCAAATCCATATAGTTTAAAAAAAATAAAAGTGTCGGTTTCTTATCTAATAGACCTCGTATATAGCTACATAGATACTCAGAAGTACAATGAACCATTTGATGACTTGGTCTTAACATTGTAATAAGGTTGAGTTATGCTGTTTTCATGCCTTCAAACATTCATAAGTTTATGCAAGACTTGTCAAAGGAAGATCAAATATCTCTGCAATGTACGTACAGTCAACATGATCATGTTTAATAATGCCAGGTGGTACACAGAATAAATGGACCCATTTAACTTCGCTTTCAGTTTGCAAATTTTTACTGCTGTTTTATCAATTCAGAGCAGGAATGTTATGCTTCATCTTCTGCGCTTTTTCTGTGCTATGCTTTCTCCTACTGTATGTGCTGCTACCACCTGTGGTGAACAAAGTGCGAACAGTGGCAAAGCCAGTGTGCCTGCAGAACAGTAGAAAAAAGCTGTAGAAGGTCCTTGGTTTTTCATGAAATATGTATTTGAAGGGGAGCAATTCCACTTTCATGTCAAGTCAAGCGTGAGAGCATGCACTGGTACTATGCTGCATCCACAACACCACCTAGGTTCTGGGTGGCAACAGTTGCTCCATTCCCACATCTCTAAAATAACCATCTATGTGCCTTAGCCACATTAAATGTGAATATCCCCTTGGCCTTCTCCAGCCACTAGGGTCCTCATCACTCAGGCACCTGGGTGCTGGATACACAGTGAGATGGGCCACATGGCCAAAATGTTGCAGCTGGTGCCCTCAAAATGCAAGTGATACTCATCTTACTCTCTCTCAGTAACTACTTCTTTGATACAGCGTCATTCCAGTGGTACCCAAGGATCTTTCAATGACACTTAGTACCAAAGACATCCTGTTCTCGCCTTAGGTCACTGGTTAGCATCCAAGTCTCACAACCATATAGCAAGACAGGCAGCACCAGGAGCCTAGATATTTGGACCTTTGTTCACCTCTATCCAGTGACCTCATGACCCCATAAGTTCTTCCCAGGTGTCTCTCAATCTCAGTGGCCGAGAACCTAGAGACATGTATGTCACTGCCAAGATAAGTGAATATTTCTACACATTCAACTCCTTCACCACATAGAGATACATATTTTATGGCTGAGTCTAGGAAGACGTTAAAAGGTTGAATCTTTGTCTTGATACAGGACAATATCAGACACCCTGACTGCTCAACCAGCTTCTCAAGTGCTACAATCAGAGCATGCAATGACTCTGCAAAGTCCACAACACTGTCCACAAAGACAAGGACAGTAAACCTTTCCGTGCAAACAATATTACCCAAGTCAGTGGTTTACACAACCCTACCCAACACCCAATCCCTGCAACCACTGAATGATGTAGGAGCCATAACACCCCCCCAATGAATGCCAGTTTTCACCTGGGAAAACTCAGAGTCCCTGCATCCACGCCACACAGCATGTACAGTATGTGCATTTAGGCTTGCTATGATGTTCAGCACCTTCTTGGGGATCCCAGAAATCCTCAGAATGTCCCAGACTGTTCCTGTCGCTGAGCAGCAAGTTGCTGAAACTGAATCTGATTGAGAATGATCCTTGCAAGCACCTTCTCTGGCACAGGGGATATCCTTATAGTTGTTACAATCCATGCGATCCCCCCTCCTTTCCAGACTGGGACAACAAGACCTTTCTTCCAATCTGTAGGGATGATACCCATCTCCCAGGTTGAAAAAAAATGGATTGCAATGGCAGGAGAACCACATCTCCACCCACCTAGAGGAGCTTAACTCCAATGCCACAAATCCCTGGAGCTTTCCCCGCCTTCAGTTGTTCCACAGCATTTGCGATCTCACCAATATTTGGCGGTTCACAGTTGACTGCAGATTCAGTTCCAAAGGCGCTGGCACCAAAAATGCCTGACATCCCAGCGTGACAGTACAGCAGAGACACCTGTCAGGACTGAGCCACTGTCTGCCATAACTGCAGTTGGATGAGGTGTAGGTCTGGAGGAACAAAGTGCTTTGATTCCTCTGTAAGCAGGTCGAGGGTTGCTAGACCACAGATGTTGTGTACATGATCATAGCTTCCCCTAACAAATGCGTCCTTGTGCATTCTCTGGCCATCACAGCCCACTTTCTCAGTCACCTGTACATCCTAGCATCCAGCCATGCACTAGGACTCCTCTGGATGATATTTAGAGTGTCTTCAGAAATTAAACCAATGCAATCCTCAGCAGCTTTCAGAGTCTGGTTGCAGAACAACTCCTACAGCCTATTCGGATCACCAGATGTGTCCATGTCTGCAAGTCCTCCAGTCAGACTGCAAGCAAATTCCTCAGAAAAAGTATGATCTTGAAGTCTTGTCTGATTAACAATGGACACTGAGCAGGTAGTACCCTGCAAGACTTCAATTGAATCCTCAAGGAAACCATAACAAGTCTGTGGTCAGAACTGACAAACTGGGCTCTTCTGTAGACCACACAATTCTGTCAAATTCTTCAGCATTTTCACACAAAAACACGGTCAATTGCCTTGGCAAAACTGTCCATATTAGAATACCATGTCCAGCGGTCTACATGTGGATGTTGAAACAGGGATCCAGTAACTCTGAGCCCCCGGTTTTTTGCAAAGTTAAGGAGCATTGTGCCATTTTCACTACGGTTTCCAGGCCTGTCAGTACCAGTGGTTGGATTAAAATGACCCATGACCAATAAGATGTCACCTCTGGGGCAGTCGTCAGTTACCGAGTGAAGGTGTGAATAAAGTCTCTTTCGCAGAGACATCACTCATTGCAGTGACCAGGGTAGCATCTGACACCATTGGAAGGAGCTGGTCTATCACAGCAACTGCCACTCCCTCCGTATGATGTTGGAACAACCAGACCAAAAGTTTATCTTTCAGATATTTGCACATCAGACAATGCAGCTACTGCAATGTGGAATTTTCCAAGCTTCCTCAGCAGCAGTGACAGATGGTCAAACTTGCTGAATGAAAGGACGTTCCAGGTGCCCACCCACATTAGCTGCCTCAGGTTTAGACATGGGCACCGCCGTGCAGTGGCTGACCCCTCAGCACTGCACCAGCTCCACCATCCTCCAAAGACAAGACCCTTTGTGCTCTCCTGTGGTTTATTCTTCTCAGAAGATGAGGCTCCAAATTGCTTTCCCCCATCCCCTTCATAATGTGCAGTACCTTTCGACAAAAGGCAGTGACAAAGTTAATCCCATACAGAGTGAAAACAGAAATCTTTTTTTTTTTTTTTTTGTCTTGGAGCTGTATAAAATGTTTTGCGCTGGCTGAAGTGCCAGTCCCACCGCCAGTCCCTAAAGGGTTGAACTGTTGGCTGGAGGATCACCCACAGTTCCGGATGTAGAACCATGCCCAGGGTGCACACACAGATTAAATTCACAACTGATTAAAATTAAAAAAACAGACAAAATCTGAATAAAATACACAAAACAATCAAAAAAACACACAAAAAACAAACATAAAAGCATGATGGCTGTTGACTCTCAAGGAGTTCATCCACCCTTTGACAGGTGTTGTTTTTCATTAGGCTGGGTGTCATGTCACAACTCCTCCCCACCACAAGCACTAGTAGAGGAGCTGGTTTAGATGCCACTGATGTCCATGTGGCAGGTTGTACTGGATTACAGTGTTAACAGTTGTAGGATCAATACTGCTCCTGACTTGACATAGAATTCCAATTTTGGCTTATTCTAATTTATAATGGAAAATGAATGTCTAAATTAAATACTGAATTGTATCAGATTGCATGATATGACACTTAAAGCATGTCACTGAATTGTTCCATAATAAAAAAATATATATATTATTCCTGAATTGTGCCATAGCCCATATACGGAGAATTGCATTGTATTGATTTATAAGGGAGAGATACATACCCTTAGTAATTACCATACTCTGTTGTGCTGCTGGGTAATAATGGGTGGAATGCGAAAAAAAAAAAAACAACAACATAGTTCTGAGTTATGTGAGTTGCGTGAACTTACCAAGTTGTTCCCACTACAGTGCACAAACAATCTGCCTCGGGTGCTATGAGAATTAGGGCAAATATTGAACTAGAGAAACTCAATAATTTAAAATTGCAAATGCACATTTTGGGTGCAGTTAAGGTGCAGCTATTGAATATATGTATGTGTGTGTGTGGGGGGGGGGGGGGGTGAAGAACCCCTCGCCACTCCCACCACCTTCAAGAGCCACTTAAACATGCACAAAACAGCCGATAACTGATACAACACTATCACTAACTGTGAACCTAAAAATACCTCTACACCACAGGCGTAGATATGCTGTATATTTCTCTCAGACAATCTTTCCTCCAGAGCTTGGAGAGAGGCTAATTAAACAAATTTAACGACTATTTCTATGTTGTAATCATTTAAAACAAAGCACTTGCTGCTGGGCCTGATCAGGCCTTTAACGTACCAGTAATACTTTCAACTCAGATGAAAATGTAATCGGGTATGGAAGTCGAAATATTAAAGAGATTGGCTGTGTGATGTTGCCTTGCTCGCCTGCCTCGGTGCACCACTTTGCACTAGTTGCAGACAGATGGCTGACTTTTGACTGAGGTGAGAGAGGAAAGAGCTGGGCTAATTTACACTAATTTGAGCGAACTCAAATCTCAGAGCCTATTCCACAGGAGACCTCAAGAGCACTTTCAGACTGTCGAAAAAAAACTGTGGCAGTGTAGCCAGAAGAACAAGATCATTATTTCCATTGCACTTGTTTCATATACTGTAAGCCAGAGACAAGCCCAGAGGGAAGGGAATTGGCATTGATTTTTCTTTAGGGATTGATTTCTCTCTGCACTGACAACACTGTGAATGGTTCAAAATATATATCAACAGGGAGTGAATATGAACAGCAGTAGTTCACAAAGGGCTCACTTCAGCATTCAGACCTTTCCTCGGGTCAGATGTAAGCCTCTGAAGGCCACCATACACCCATTTTGGAATTTAATGTCAGTTAGTTCACATAGGGTATTATGAAGTGGCTGTTGAATCTGATTCCTTACACACAGACAAAGAAGTAAATGCTGCAATATTTCACTTTATTGCATAAGACAGTTTTAAAACTGGACTCTACTTTAAAAGAAAGTCCACTAGTATTTTTCAAAAGTGTAAATAGAAAACGCAATTAGTAGAAGGCTGAGTGCAGTATAAAATTGGAATCACTCTATTATAGGTTGAGGGCATGTCAGAATTCTGACTTTTATCCACACACTGTAAATACACTAGGAAAAACTCTGTGTGATATCAACCACAGGATTTTGGAAGGTCAAATGGGACATCATCATTTTGGTGACATCAAGATGGTGATGGTGGCGGTGGTGGGGTGGGGGGCGCTGGAATGAAAGTGTGGATACCGCACTCACTGATTTGCAGAACGATGTCCCTGCTGGAGCCACTGCCCTCTCCTCCATGTCCAGTATACAATCCCCGCTTATGTGAACCTTTTGTCCTCAACTTTGAAATCCATGTGCAGCACTCATCCAGCTCATACTCGCCTCTTTTCTGTGACACAGTGATGTCCAGCCATGTTTTGGGGGTGTGTATCCTTTGATTTGATTTATTTGCCAATAACATTGTAAGTCCCTTTGGCTGTTCTGTTTTTTTCACTCGGGATCTCCACAGTAGATCGGAGGTAGCTCTGCACATTGATTCGGCATGGATCATGCACTACCTCCTCTGTCCTACTTCATCCTCCTGTGTTTTGGCTCTGATGGCCAGATGATGTCATATTTCCACAGCACAGAGTTTAGCAGAAAGATTTTCACAGTTTAAAGACACATACACACACTGTAAGAGCTGGATTGGAGCAGAGTTTGCCATGGAATGAAAGCATGCCATCATATTTACTCACTGATCGTGAGTTGTCCTTACAGTGAGCACATCAAACAACTCTGAAGCATGATCTCAGACAGAGAGAGAGAGAGAGAGAGAGAGAGAGAGAGAGAGAGAGAGAGAGAGAGAGAGAATGAAAGAGAGAATGAAAGAGAGACAGCGAGAGCAATCCAGTTTAAAAAGATTAAACACGACACAATGCTGTGTCTGCTACTCCTCAATAAAAAGAAAAAAAATGTATAAGTCCAGAATGCTCAAACAAGAGCCAGCAGGAGCTCATCCACTTCCAGGAGCAGCTGTTCCTCTCCGATCATCTCTGCTATTTTGCTTCCCAGAAGCTTGTGTCTATGGCCCAGCCCTCTCACAGTTCTCTCATGAATCTCTCACATTGCTAGTCCTGGAGAGTGCATTCAGAGGGTTGGCGAGCTCTGGGAGCATACTGGGAAGAGCCTTGTCACCAGTGAGTGAAGTGCAGGAAGAGTGCTACCAAGCAAATGTTGTGCAAAATCAAGAGATTTCCCGAGCAATTGCCATTTGCACACTGTCACAGCCTATTAAGTTTGAGGGAATTTCTGTTGCAGTTACGTTGTGCTTACAGTGTTGGGTTGTTACTTAAAAGGTACTGTATTCACACGCTGGGCTGCTCCTGGCTGAGCATCAGCACACCAGCATTTTTGAAAAATGTTGGTTAAATGCCTACCAGAAATTTAATGATTGTTTATTAAAAATTATTAAATGTCCATCCTAAAATAAATTAATTTCTTGACCCAACACATAAATAAATAAATAATGAGTTTTTGGATTGTTTTTCTTGTCTCTTTCATATCTGACCTGTGACAACATCATCTGTGTGCACTGGTAATATTAAGTTGAAATATTCTCCTATTTTGAAAGGCTCGTACACGAAACAGAAAGTGTTCCAGGACAATGGTATAGTGAAGGTTTACATGTGGCAATCAGCGAGGCTGATGGGAAAATTCTATCTCAAGTGGAAAACGTATGTTTTACATATCTTTAATGAGGAGAAAAGTGCATTTAAGTGCAGTCACCTGATTTTCAAGAGCCAGCAACATTGTTAATCTGCTGTCAGTGGCAGGGTTTCCTTCTTTAATATAATGCTGGGCAGAACGTTTTGATGTAATACATTATTATAGTGTGTTTATCATTGATGTTGTTGTGTGGGCCGCTGAAGAGGAGGTACTGCTGGCCCACCACCAGAGGGCGCCCTGCCTGAAGTGCGGGCTTCAGGCACGAGAGGGCGCAGCCACCTCGCAGGAGCAGCCGGGAGTGACAGCAATCAATCATCACCACCTCATCACCAGCTGTCACTCATCACCATCCACAATAAAAGCCAGGCAGCAACTCCACCTCCCTGCCGAGAAATCGTCTACCTACAAGGTAAACTCTCAGCCATAAGTCAGTATTACCACGTATATGTGTTACTCTTGAGATCGTTTGCAGGCGTACGTAGAGTTGATCTGCAGCTAGAGGCTGAGTTGGTGGAACTGTGGAGGAGATGACGGATTTCACTCCTCATCGGATAAGTAACTCACACAGACGCTGCATATAATTGTGATCAGGAGGTGGAGGTGTTTGTTTCCCACCTACCGACAGGAGAGGACGTTTGCTGACTGTGTTACTGGGTGTGCACACACCCACGCCTAACTGTTTCTGCTTCTTGCCAGCAGTACCAGGTCTGACAGCTGGAGACGGTGGCCACCTGGGGACTCAGGACTTGGCAGCTCCGGTGTACTTCAGACCCATTGGCAGTGGAAATCGTGTGGGACCCGGCGTTTCTCTGGACAGACATCTTCTATCCTTAATACATTGACTGATTTCAAATTCCGTAATTGTCTGTATTTCGTTGTGCACATTCACAACAGTAAAGTTGTTATCTTTTGGCTCATTCCATTGTCCGTTCATTTACGCCCCCAGTTGTGGGTCCGTGTCATTACACTTTCCCCAACAGGATTTCTCGGCCAACGTCATGGATTCCGAGGGGCGTCAACCATCAGTTGAACAACCAATGGAAGAGCAGGGCGCACAGGCGCCAGCAGGAGGCGTGTTAGGTGAGTTGCAGCACATCTTAACCGCCTTCACTGCTCGGATGGACTTAGTGACCGAGCAGAGCAAAATACTCAATCGCAGGATGGAGGCGCTCACCGCACAGGTGGAAGCGCGTGCACAAGGCACGGCTGCAGCTCCTCCTCCTGCTGTCCTGGTGCCAAATATAGACATTTCACTGGTCATTCAACGAACCCCCCCACCATCCCCTGAAGCATACATAAGTCCCCCGGAATCGTACGGAGGTTGTGTAGAGACGTGCGCAGACTTCTTAATGCAGTGTTCGCTCGTCTTTGCACAGCATCCCGTCATGTACGCGTCGGACTCTAGCCGGGTGGCTTATGTGATTAATTTGCTTCGAGGTGAGGCACACGCCTGGGCTACGGCGCTTTGGGAGCAGAATTCACAGTTCCTAACAATATATACTGAGTTTGTGAGGGAGTTCAGACTGGTGTTCAATCACCCACATAGAGGTGAGACCGCTTCAACGGTGCTGCTGTCTATGAGACAGGGGCGTCGGAGTGCAGCCAAGTATGCAGTCGACTTCCGCATCGTGGCTGCGAGAGCCGGCTGGAATGCTGCTGCACTCCGCGCCGCCTTTGTAAATGGACTGTCTCTGGTCCTAAAGGAGCATCTGGTGGCTAAGGACGAGCCACGGGATTTAGACGGGCTTATCGACCTGGTTATACGATTAGACAATCAGTTAGAAGAACGCCGTCGGGAGCGAGACAAAGGACGTGGCCAGGCACGCGCCGTCCCTCTCCCTTCCGGGTCCAAAAAGGTTCCGCCCTCCCCACGCTCCACAGCCGCAGCGCTCCGTTTGGCAACAGCTCCCCCTGCTGACATTGCTAGGGAAATGAGCAGGGCCAAAATGAGATCAGATGACAGAATGAGGAGGCTGGCCCGCGGGGAGTGTTTTCTCTGCAGCTCAAAAGAGCACATACAGAAAAACTGCCCCAAACGGCTCGCCTTTAGAGACTGGGCTAAGGGTGGGTCACGAAATTCACGTGGGACACACAGGCATTTCAGCACGTCTCCCAGTCACGATCCTGAGTGGGGATCTAACCCTTCAAGCCCCAGCACTGGTGGACACGGGGTCAGGAGGGAATCTGCTGGACAGCAGATGGGCAACGGAAGTAGGGCTCCCTCTAGTGACGCTCCCTTCACCATTGAAGGTGTGGGCACTAGATGGCACCCTTCTCCCTTTAATCACACACAAGACACTACCTGTTACTCTGGTAGTGTCTGGGAATCATTGGGAGGAGATTGAGTTTTATGTGACTCCTTCTACCTCCCGCGTAATTCTGGGCTTCCCATGGATGATAAAACACAATCCCCGGATTGATTGGCCGGCTGGGGTTGTGGCTCAGTGGAGCGAAACCTGCAACCGGGAGTGTTTAGGATCCTCGGTTCCCCCCGGTTTGACTGCTAATGAGGAGGTTAAAGTCCCCCCAATCTGACGGCAGTGCCCGAGGAGTACAACAATCTTGCTGATGTCTTCAGCAAAGATCTGGCACTCACTCTTCGCCCGCATCATCCGTATGATTGCGGCATTGATTTGATCCTGGGCGTTGAGTACCCATCCAGCAGGCTGTACAACCTCTCACGTCCAGAGCGCGAATCAATGGAAACCTACATCCGGGACTCGTTAGCTGCCGGGCTGATCCGGAACTCTACCTCCCCGATGGGTGCTGGTTTCTTTTTTGTGGGCAAGAAAGACGGCGGACTCCGTCCATGCATTGATTACAGAGGGCTGAACGAGATTACGGTTCGCAATCGATACCCGTTGCCCCTGTTGGATTCAGTGTTCACGCCCCTGCATGGAGCCAAAATTTTCACAAAGCTGGATCTTACGAATGCGTACCACCTGGTTCGGATCCGGAAGGGAGACAAATGGAAGACGGCATTTAACACCCCGTTAGGTCACTTTGAGTACCTGGTCATGCTGTTCGGCCTCACTAACGCCCCCGCAACATTCCAAGCTTTGGTAAATGACATCTTGCGGGACTTCCTGCACCGATTCGTCTTCGTATATCTGGACGATATACTCATCTTTTCCCCGGATCCTGAGACTCATGTTAAGCATGTACGTCAGGTCCTGCAGTGCTTGTTGGAGAACCAGCTGTTTGTAAGGGTGAGAAGTGCAAGTTCCACCGCACTTCTTTGTCCTTCCTGGGGTTCATAATCTCCTCCAACTCCGTTGCCCCTGATCCGGCCAAGGTTGCGGCGGTGAGAGATTGGCCCCAACCAACAAGCCGTAGAAAGCGGCAACAGTTCCTCGGCTTTGCAAATTTCTACAGGAGATTCATTAAGGGCTACAGTCAGGTGGTTAGTCCCCTGACAGCCCTGACCTCCTCTAAGGTCCCCTTCACCTGGTCGGATCGGTGCGAGGCTGCATTTAGGGAGTTGAAATGCTGGTTTTCGACTGCACCAGTTCTGGTGCAGTCCGATCCTAGCCGCCAGTTTATAGTTGAAGTGGATGCCTCTGACTCAGGGATAGGAGCCGTGCTGTCCCAGAGCAGGGAGTCCGATAAGGTCCTCCACCCCTGTGCCTATTTCTCCCACAGGTTGACCCTGGCAGAAAGGAACTATGACGTCGGCAATCGGAAACTCCTAGCGGTGAAAGAGGCTCTTGAGGAGTGGAGACACTTGTTGGAGGGAGCTGCGGTACCATTTATGGTTTTCACGGACCATCGGAACCTGGAGTACATCCAGACCACCAAGCGGCTGAACCCCAGGAAAGCCCGCTGGTCACTGTTCTTCGGGCGTTTTGACTTCCAGTTCACCTACCGCCCCGGGACCAAGAATCAACAATCTGACGCCTTGTCCCGGGTACACGAAGAGGAAGTCAAAACCGAGCTGTCAGATCCACCGGAAACCATCATCCCCGAGTCTACTATCGTGGCCACCCTCACCTGGGACGTGGAGAAGACCATCCTGGAGGCCCTGGCATGGAACCCGGACACGAGGACCATCCCTAAGAACAAACTCTACGTCCCACCAGAGGCCAGAGCCGCAGTCCTGGACTTCTGTCACGGTTCTCCTGTCACCCAGGGGTGCGAAGAACCGTGGCAGTGGTCTGGCAGCACTTCTGTTGGGCGTCCATGGAGGCTGACGTCCGGGAATATGTCCAGGCCTGTACCACCTGCGCCAAGGGCAAGGCTGTTCACCAGAAGACACAAGGACTCCTCCAGCCGCTACCGGTGCCTCATCGCCCCTGGTCCCACATCGGCCTGGACTTCGTCACGGGCCTCCCGCCGTCCCAGGGCATGACTACCATCATCATGATAGTGGACCGGTTCCCCAAGGCGGCCCACTTTGTTGCCCTCCCGAAGCTCCCAACGGCCCAGGAGACAGGAGACCTCCTGGTCCACCATGTTGTACGTCTGCATGGGATTCCTTCAGACATCTCCGTCTCCAACCATGGTCCCCAGTTCTCCTCGCAAGTCTGGAGGAGCTTCTGTAGGGAACTGGGGGCCACCGTAAGCCTCTTGTCCAGGTACCATCCCCAGACGAACGGACAGGCAGAGCGGGCGAACCAGGAGGTGGAGCAGGCCATACACTGTGTGACCTCTGTGCACCTGACGGCCTGGAGCAACCATCTGGCCTGGATCGAGTACGCTCAAAACAGCCAAATCTCATCTGCCACCGGCCTCTCCCCGTTCGAGGTATGTTTGGGGTACCAGCCCCCATTGTTTCCGCTCACAGAGGGAGAGGTTGGTGTTTCCTTGGTCCAGGCCCACCTGAGGAGGTGCCGTTGGGTGTGGCGCACTGCCCGCTCTGCCCTGCTCAAAGCCCGGACGAGGGCCAAGGCCCATGCGGAACGCCGGCGTTCCCCGGCCCCTGCATACCAGCCCGGGCAGGAGGTTTGGTTATCTACAAAGGACATCCCACTCCACGTGGAATCTCAGAAACTCAAAGACCGTTTCATTGGACCCTACAAAATCCTCAAAGTCCTCAGTCCGGAGGCTCTCCGTCGATGATCGGGGCAGGAGGTGGCGCCGGTCTGGGGGTGCAGAATGGTGAGGTATGGTAGAGCTTGATGCGGGACATGTGGAATACTGGATGAATCCGCAGTGAAGCAGGAAGTTGCAGCTTCACTGCGGATTCATCCAGTATTCCACATGTCCCGCATCAAGCTCTACCATACCTCACCATTCTGCACCCCCAGACCGGCGCCACCTCCTGCCCCGATCATCGACGGAGAGCCTCCGTGGACGGTGCGCAGGTACCCGTCATCCGGACAAGCCTGGTCATGCGCCAGGAGGCGCCCGTTGAGGGGGGGGTCCTGTTGTGTGGGCCACTGAAGAGGAGGTACTGCTGGCCCACCACCAGAGGGCGCCCTGCCTGAAGTGCGGGCTTCAGGCACAAGAGGGCGCAACAACCTCGCAGGAGCAGCCCGGAGTGACAGCAATCAATCATCACCACCTCATCACCATCCACAATAAAAGCCGGGCAGCAACTCCACCTCCCTGCCGAGAAATCGTCTACCTACAAGGTAAACTCTCAGCCGTAAGTCAGTATTACCACATATACGTGTTACTCTTGAGATCGTTTGCAGGCATACATAGAGTTTATCCGCAGCTGGAGGATGAGTTGGTGGAACTGTGGAGGAGACGACGGATTTCACTCCTCACCAGATAAGTAACTCACACAGACACTGCATATAATTGTGATCAGGAGGTGGAGGTGTTTGTTTCCCACCTACCGACAGGAGAGGACGTTTGCTGACTGTGTTACTGGGTGTGCACACACCCATGCCTGTTTCTGCTTCTTGCCAGCAGTACCAGGTCTGACAGCTGGAGACGGTGGCCACCTGGGGACTCAGGACTTGGCAGCTCCGGTGTACTTCAGACCCGTTGGCAGTGGAAATCGTGTGGGACCCGGCGTTTCTCTGAACAGATGTCTTCTATCCTCGAGCCTGCCCACAACGTCACCTTTATACATTGACTGATTTCAAATTCTGTAATTGTCTGTATTTCGTTGTGCACATTCACAACAGTAAAGTTATCTTTTGGCTCATTTCATTGTCCATTCATTTACGCCCCCAGTTGTGGGTCCGTGTCATTACACTTTCCCCAACAGATGTCAGCTGACAAGGAACAAATTAATGAATGAAAAATTGATTTGTTAAGGACAAAAACAGGTGAGAAATTTGTGATTTTTTTTATTAAAGATGAAATTAGAGGGTTTTTTTTAAAATGGGTGATCTGACAAATGTAATATTTGGCCATGATTGTGCACCAACCCACCCCCTTTTCAGACAGAATTTTGCACTAAACATCTAGGGCATTCTGACACGCAAATTGGGTAATATAGGACACATTACTCACAACTTTTTAAAAAAAATGTTATGCCTTAATTTGCTTCTTTACTATCTGTGAAAAGTAACTTACATTACTTACTTTCGTCTGATTAAGAAACTATTGCCAAACCTGAAATCAATGTGCACTACACATGAATAACAAATTCCTGTTGTTATAAGGAAGCCTCTTTCTCTCTGTCTCTCCTTATGTATGTAGCTGTTACTCTCCCTCCGTCTCTCTCTCTCTCTCTCTCTATGTCTTTCTCTGTCAGTCTGTCTCTGTCTGTCTCTTTCACTCTGTCTAACTGTCTTGCACTCCTTTTTTGCAGTTTTACAACATTTAAGAGATTGACTGTTTAATTTACCACCATTAAAGCCTACAGAGCGTTTTAGCACAGAATCTCACTACACACAGACAAAAAACCATGCACACATGTATTTCTGACATGTATGTATGACATGTATTTTGATATAATAATAATAATAATAATAATAATAATAATAATAATAATAATAACCTTTATTTAACCAGGTAGACACCTCTTTGCAAGGATGACCTGGCCAAGAAAGGTGGACAGGTTAACATTAACATGAGAACACTGGTGATAAATAAAATACAATCAAATTGGTCATAACATTGAACACTGTGCACAGTTTCAGACAGATTTAGTTTTAGAAACACAGGCATTGCGCAAAAGAAACCCATTTGCGATCTTTTAAAATAGACCGGAAGGTGTTCAAGGAAGTCAGTCTGGTCAGTTTCAGTTTGGATTGGAGAACGTTCCAATTAAAGGAACCTGAAAAACTAAAGGCATTCTTTCCCACTTCAGTGTGGACACAAGGTACATGAAAGCACAACATACAGTATCATTCGAGCAAAGAACATAACAGATTTGGGATCTCTGAAGTAAACACGATAAATAGGTCCAAACCAGTCCAATGAGAGTTTTGTTAAAACAAGATATGAAAAAAGTAATTAACAACCATTTGACTGACAGAAGCACATATAAGGATGATCAAAGGTCTTTAAATGCACACATTTTGCACTCAAGTTGATATGACTTTATTCTTTGCTTCTTTATTTCTTTGTTTATATGACTTTTAAGAGTGCACCCTCCTTTGAATATTTCATCAGAATATACACAAAGTTCTCAGAAGTTCCACTGTCATTGTGAGTGTAAACAAAGTTATTGGGTAGCTAGTCGAGTTTTCAGGCTACCTGTGCATCATGAATAAAAGGAGAATTAGTAATTTTGCCTATGGTTTTGGGAACTGTAGTGTGATTACTGAATTTACAATGGTAATGTGTTACACTGCCACATTATAAGAAAATGTAATTTCATCACAGTAATGCATTACTTTATACTCACAGGAAATTCAACTGATGTTCCAGCATGAGGGGGACATGAAAGCAGAGGTAACATACACTATGAGGTGATCAAGGACAGTGAGACACAGTTGGAAGGGCAAACAGGAAGAAGTCAGTCAAAAAAGACAATGTCAAAGTAAAATTGGAAGTAAATACACTGTGTTGGATGTAATGCACTATATAACCCTGCTTTCATGCACTATGTAACCCAAATGCTAGGAAGTAGGACATGGGAAAGGTGACAAAGGAAAAGATATTTATTTATAAGAATAAAAATAAAAATGCTGCGCCTGGGGTGCCTGCAGAATGGAGAGATGGCCTGCCTCTTGGTGGTGAAAATAGGGAGCTGCAGTATCCCGAGCCAGTCTTGAACTGATAACAGGGGTTCAGGGACCAGGACCAGGTGGAACGCTCGCCTCCGAGATCAGGAACTAGGGAATGAAGACACAACCGATGAGTGAATGCACTCGTCACACTGAAGCCTTAAAACACTCACAGTTCACAGAAGGCTTCAGAGGTCTGGAAATAATTTTGTCTTCCTAGGATATAAGGTTTACTGTTCAGGAATCGTTCACAGTTCATAAATTGTATCCAGAGGTCAGAGGTCAAGTGCTGTGTGTTGTGGCGCAGTTCCAATTAAGCAGGACTTAGACAGCTGGACTCTTAAGTGTTTGATATCAGAGTTCATGCAGTTCTTAAGACGAGTTCTTGGAACAGTTCTTTATCTTACACAGTCACAGACAGGAATGAGTGAGAATGGGATCCCACTGAAATGAGAAGCAACTTAACTGGTGTGTAGCAGAGCTGCACTATGAGCAGAGAGCCGTAGAGCTCCAAAGTGGCTTTGCTGTGCAGGTAGCCAGGAACCAGGGCAGCGTGGGAGCCACGCAGGAAGCGTCTGGAACACCAGGAAAGAGAGTTTGCTCTAATATGGTAATTAGACAGTTGGCCAGGTTACCTTGAGCTTAGCTATGGAGAGTCTGGCGTGTTGGGTGCTTGGAAGCAGCAGGAAGACGCGGTCAATCAATCAATCAATCAACTTTTTTCTTATATAGCGCCAAATCACAACAAACAGTTGCCCCAAGGCGCTCCATATTGCAAGGCAAGGCCATACAATAACCATGAAAAACCCCAACGGTCAAAACGACCCCCTATGAGCAAGCACTTGGCCACAGTGGGAAGGAAAAACTCCCTTTTAACAGGAAGAAACCTCCAGCAGAACCAGGCTCAGGGAGGGGCAGTCTTCTGCTGAGACTGGTTGGGGCTGAGGGAAAGAACCAGGAAAAAGACATGCCGAGAAGGGGGGCAGAGATCGATCACTAATGATTAAATGCAGAGTGATGCATACGGAACAAAAAAAGAAAGAAACAGTGCATCATGGGAGCCCCCCCACAGTCTACGTCTAAAGCAACATAACCAAGGGATGGTCCAGGGTCACCCGATCCAGCCCTAACTATAAGCCTTAGTGACAAGGAAAGTTTTAAGCCTAATCTTAAAAGTAGAGAGGGTATCTGTCTCCCTGATCTGAATTGGGAGCTGGTTCCACAGGAGAGGAGCCTGAAAGCTGAAGGCTCTGCCTCCCATTCTACTCTTACAAACCCTAGGAACTACAAGTAAGCCCGCAGTCTGAGAGCGAAGCGCTCTAATGGGGTAATATGGTACTACGAGGTCCCTAAGATAAGATGGGACCTGATTATTCAAAACCTTATAAGTAAGAAGAAGAATTTTAAATTCTATTCTAGAATTAACAGGAAGCCAATGAAGAGAGGCCAACACGGGTGAGATATGCTCTCTCCTGCTAGTCCCCGTCAGTACTCTAGCTGCAGCATTCTGAACCAACTGAAGGCTTTTTAGGGAACTTTTAGGACAACCTGATAATAATGAATTACAATAGTCCAGCCTAGAGGAAATAAATGCATGAATTAGTTTTTCAGCATCACTCTGAGACAAGACCTTTCTGATTTTAGAGATATTGTGTAAATGCAAAAAGGCAGTCCTACATATTTGTTTAATATGCGCTTTGAATGACATATCCTGATCAAAAATAACTCCAAGATTTCTCACAGTATTACTAGAGATCAGGGAAATGCCATCCAGAGTAACGATCTGGTTAGACACCATGCTTCTAAGATTTGTGGGGCCAAGTACAATAACTTCAGTTTTATCTGAGTTTAAAAGCAGGAAATTAGAGGTCATCCATGTCTTTATGTCTGTAAGACAATCCTGCAGTTTAGCTAATTGGTGTGTATCCTCTGGCTTCATGGATAGATAAAGCTGGGTATCATCTGCGTAACAATGAAAATTTAAGCAATACCGTCTAATAATACTGCCCAAGGGAAGCATGTATAAAGTGAATAAAATTGGTCCTAGCACAGAACCTTGTGGAACTCCATAATTAACTTTAGTCTGTGAAGAAGATTCCCCATTTACATGAACAAACTGTAATCTATTAGACAAATATGATTCAAACCACCGCAGCGCAGTGCCTTTAATACCTATGACATGCTCTAATCTCTGTAATAAAATTTTATGGTCAACAGTATCAAAAGCAGCACTGAGGTCCAACAGAACAAGCACAGAGATAAGTCCACTGTCCGAAGCCATAAGAAGATCATTTGTAACCTTCACTAATGCTGTTTCTGTACTATGATGAATTCTAAAACCTGACTGAAACTCTTCAAATAGACCATTCCTCTGCAGGTGATCAGTTAGCTGTTTTACAACTACCCTCTCAAGAATCTTTGAGAGAAAAGGAAGGTTGGAGATTGGCCTATAATTAGCTAAGATAGCTGGGTCAAGTGATGGCTTTTTAAGTAATGGTTTAATTACTGCCACCTTAAAGGCCTGTGGTACATAACCAACTAACAAAGATAGATTGATCATATTTAAGATTGAAGCATTAAATAATGGTAGGACTTCCTTGAGCAGCCTGGCAGGAATGGGGTCTAATAAGCATGTTGATGGTTTGGATGAAGTAACTAATGAAAATAACTCAGACAGAACAATCGGAGAGAAAGAGTCTAACCAAATACCGGCATCACTGAAAGCAGCCAAAGATAACGATACATCTTTGGGATGGTTATGAGTAATTTTTTCTCTAATAGTCAAAATTTTGTTAGCAAAGAAAGTCATGAAGTCATCACTAGTTAAAGTTAATGGAATACTCAGCTCAATAGAGCTCTGACTCTTTGTCAGCCTGGCTACAGTGCTGAAAAGAAACCTGGGGTTGTTCTTATTTTCTTCAATTAGTGATGAGTAGAAAGATGTCCTAGCTTCACGGAGGGCTTTCTTATAGAGCAACAAACTCTTTTTCCAGGCTAAGTGAAGATCTTCTAAATTAGTGAGACGCCATTTCCTCTCCAACTTATGGGTTATCTGCTTTAAGCTACGAGTTTGTGAGTTATACCACGGAGTCAGACACTTCTGATTTAAAGCTCTCTTTTTCAGAGGAGCTACAGCATCCAAAGTTGTCTTCAATGAGGATGTAAAACTATTGACGAGATACTCTAGCTCCCTTACAGAGTTTAGGTAGCTACTCTGCTCTGTGTTGGTATATGACATTAGAGAACATAAAGAAGGAATCATATCCTTAAACCTAGTTACAGCGCTTTCTGAAAGACTTCTAGTGTAATGAAACTTATTCCCCACTGCAGGGTAGTCCATCAGGGTAAATGTAAATGTTATTAAAAAATGATCAGACAGAAGGGAGTTTTCAGGGAATACTGTTAAGTCTTCTATTTCCATACCATAAGTCAGAACAAGATCTAAGATATGATTAAAGTGGTGGGTGGACTCATTTACTTTTTGAGCAAAGCCGATAGAGTCTAATAATAGATTAAATGCAGTGTTGAGGCTGTCATTCTCAGCATCTGTGTGGATGTTAAAATCGCCCACTATAATTATCTGAGCTAAGCACTAAGTCAGACAAAAGGTCTGAAAATTCACAGAGAAACTCACAGTAACAACCAGGTGGACGATAGATAATAACAAATAAAACTGGTTTTTGGGACTTCCAATTTGGATGGACAAGACTAAGAGACAAGCTTTCAAATGAATTAAAGCTCTGTCTAGGTTTTTGATTAATTAATAAGCTGGAATGGAAGATTGCTGCTAATCCTCCGCCCCGGCCCGTGCTACGAGCATTCTGACAGTTAGTGTGACTCGGGGGTGTTGACTCATTTAAACTAACATATTCATCCTGCTGTAACCAAGTTTCTGTTAGGCAGAATAAATCAATACATTGATCAATTATTATATCATTTACCAACAGGGACTTAGAAGAAAGAGACCTAATGTTTAATAGACCACATTTAACTGTTTTAGTCTGTGGTGCAATTGAAGGTGCTATATTATTTTTTCTTTTTGAATTTTTATGCTTAAATAGATTTTTGCTAGTTATTGGTGGCCTGGGAGCAGGCACCGTCTCTACGGGGATGGGGTAATAAGGGGATGGGTCACAGAGAGGAGTCAGGCTCGTTCCTACTGGACAGTCTGGATCATGGAAGCGTCTGGTAAGACTCTTGGAAACCTTAAGACTTTGGAGTCTCACAGAATGTCCTGGATCATTGATCACCACTAAGAATCTGGAGTGGCTCTAGGCTCATGGAAGAATCTGGCAACTCCTGATCAGAAAGTCAGGGTTTATAAATAGTCTGTCACTCATCAACCGCTCATCCGCTCCAGGTGTGGAAAACAACTGAGGGTGCCAGCTGGGGGAAAAACTCACACATGACAACTGGTTAAAAACAGAATTTTTTTCTTATTATCGACTGACAAAGTTTGATCTGGATCTGATCCAAACTACAGATTTTGTGGCCATTAAAATTTAACACTGAAAATCTCATTTAATGTATTTTTTACATTTTAGTATCTCAATCAAACATGCCCCAATCACTCTCATATTTGAAAGTAAGGTACAGACTGGTAATCAATATCATAGTTTGATCCAGATTTGATCTGGATTGTGGATTTTGTGGACATTTGAATTTGATATGGAAATGCTCATTTGGTGTACATTTTGCACTATATCTCAATCAAATTGCCTTGGCCACTCTCATTTTTCTGCTGTGTATTTACCGACAGTACCAATATTGAATGGATGTTCCAATTTTATACGTTTGTCTCTCTTCCAGTTATCAGTCAGAAACAGTGCCAAAAAGCAATGGCAAATTGTCCACTGTAGAGGTATTCAATGTTCTGTGAAAAATTGTTGTGTGGGCCGCTGAAGAGGAGGTACTGCTGGCCCACCACCACCAGAGGGCGCCCTGCCTGGAGTGCGGGCTCCAGGCACCAGAGGGCGCTGCCGCCTTATGGGAGTAGCCTGGGTGACAGCTGTCACCCATCACCAGACACAGCTGTTCCACTCAGCACAGAGGTATATCAGGAGGACGGCGTCTCCACCTCAGTGCCGAGATATCGCCTTATGTTAGAGGTAACGATTCTCTGCTACATTATATTGTCTCTCTGAGTTTTGCAGAACAGCTGACTACTAAAAGATAAGTACTCACCTTTCTGCAGTATTGACGTGAGGTGGAGTCAGCTTCTTCCCTCTCTGTGTACTGGGTGCAGCCGCATCCACACCTGTGTGTTTGTTCTCTTGCCAGCAGTACCGGATCCGACGAGCGGAGGCAGTGGCCACCTGGGAATTCAGGACTTGGCGGTTCCAGTATTTCCAGGGTTCGGTGGCAGGGGAAATCTGGGTGGTTCCGGCTCGACTTGGACAGACGTCTCCTACCTTCGAGCCTGCCCACACGACACCAGTGGAATTCGGTGTAAACCCAAATTGTCAATTGTTGTATTGGTTGTGCACTTTCACGACAGTAAAACTTGTTATTTACTTTCTCCATTGTCCGTTCATTGCGCCCCCTGTTGTGGGTCCGTGTTCCAACACTTTCACAACAGGATATCTCGGCCACCGTCATGGACCCCGAGGGGAATCAACCGGCTGTTGAACGGCCAATGGAAGACCAAGGCGCGTCGGCGGCTTCGGGAGGGGTAATCGGTGAGTTGCAGCGGATCCTCACCGCTTTCACCTCTCGGATCGATTTAATGACCGAGCAGCACGCTCTCCTAAACCGCAGGGTGGAGGCTCTCGCCGCACAAGTGGAGGCGCGCCCTTCGGGCGCCGCTGCGGCTCTCCCTCCCGAGGACCCTGCGCGTGAAAGTGACGTTCCACTGGTCGTTCAACGGTCCCTTCCTCCGTCCCCAGAAGCATACATAAGCCCCCCAGAACCGTACGGAGGCTGTGTGGAGACGTGCGCGGATTTTCTGATGCAGTGTTCGCTCGTCTTTGCACAGCGTCCCGTGATGTACGCGACTGATGCTAGCAAAGTAGCTTATGTAATAAATCTGCTTCGCGGGGAGACACGCGCTTAGGCTACAGCGCTCTGGGAGCAGAACTCACGGCTCCTTCATACATACGTTGGGTTTGTACGGGAGCTCAGAACGGTGTTCGACCATCCCAACAGAGGAGAGTCCGCTTCAACTGCGCTACTGTCAATGAGACAGGGGCGTCGGAGCGCAGCTGCCTATGCAGTCGCCTTCCGCATCGCGGCGGCGAGATCCGGCTGGAATAGCACTGCCCTCCGCGCCGCCTTTGTAAACGGACTGTCATTGGTCCTAAAAGAGCACCTGGTGGCGAAGGACGAACCGCGGGATTTAGACGGGCTCATCGATCTGGTCATACGACTCGACAACCGGTTAGAAGAACGCCGTCGGGAACGAGGCGAAGGGCGTGGCCAGGCACGCGTCGCCCCTCTCCCTTCCGGTTCCAATCGAGCTCCGCCTTCCCCACGCTCCACAGCCCCTGCGCTCCGTGGGGTCACAGCTCCCCCTACTGACGAAGCTAGGGACACGAGTAGGGCAACATTTAGGGCACCAGATGCACAGAGGAGATGGACCCACGGAGCGTGTCTTGTTTGTGGTTCAATAGAGCACCATGTGAGAGACTGCCCCGAGCGGTCAAACGCCAAACGCCCGCCCCTAGAGACTGGGCCAGGGGTGGGCCAAAACATTCACGTGGGACACACCCACATTGCTACATGACTCCCAGTCACGATCCTGTATGAGGATTCAACCCTGAAGGCCCCAGCACTGGTGGACACGGGCTCTGAGGGGAATCTGCTTGACAGTAGATGGGCCAGGGAGATAGGGCTCCCTCTGGTGGCTCTTACCTCGCCTGTGCAGGTTCGGGCACTAGATGGCTCCCTACTCCCACCAATCACGCATAAGACACCTCCAGTAACTCTGGTGGTGTCAGGTAACCACCGGGAGGTGATCGAGTTCTTTGTGACTCAGGCCACCTCCCGTGTGGTTTTGGGGTTTCCATGGATGCTAAAGCACAATCCCCGGATCGATTGGCCGTCCGGGGTAGTGGTTCAGTGGAGCGAAACCTGCCATCGGGAGTGTCTAGGTTCCTCGGTTCCTCCCGGCTCCCAAGCTAAGGAGGAGGTCCAAGTCCCGCCCAATCTGAAGGCGGTGCCGGCGGAGTACCATGACCTCGCTGACGTGTTCAGCAAGGATCTGGCTCTCACGCTTCCTCCCCACCGCCCGTATGATTGTGCCATTGATTTGGTTCCAGGCAGCGAGTTCCCGTCCAGTAGGCTGTACAACCTCTCACGGCCGGAGCGTGAATCAATGGAGACCTACATCCGGGACTCATTAGCTGCCGGGTTGATCCGGAATTCCACCTCTCCGATGGGTGCTGGTTTCTTTTTTGTGGGTAAAAAGGATGGCGGGCTTCGTCCATGCATTGATTATAGGGGGTTGAACGAAATCACGGTTCGCAATCGATACCCGTTGCCCCTGTTGGATTCGGTGTTCACCCCCTTGCATGGAGCCAAAATCTTCACCAAACTTGATCTTAGGAATGCGTATCATTTGGTTCGGATCCGGAAGGGAGACGAATGGAAGACGGCATTTAACACCCCGTTGGGCCATTTTGAGTACCTGGTCATGCCGTTCGGTCTCACTAATGCTCCCGCGACCTTCCAAGCGTTGGTAAATGATGTCCTGCGGGACTTCCTGCACCGGTTCGTCTTCGTATATCTGGACGATATACTCATCTTTTCCCCGGATCCTGAGACTCATGTCCGGCATGTCCGTCAGGTACTGCAGCGGTTGTTGGAGAACCGCCTGTTTGTGAAGGGTGAGAAGTGTGAATTCCACCGCACTTCTTTGTCCTTCTTGGGGTTTATCATCTCCTCTAACTCCGTCGCCCCTGATCCGGCCAAGGTTGCGGCGGTGAGAGATTGGCCCCAACCTACAAGCCGTAGGAAGCTGCAACAGTTCCTCGGTTTTGCTAATTTCTATAGGAGGTTCATTAAGGGCTATAGTCAGGTAGTTAGCCCCCTGACAGCCCTGACCTCACCAAAAGTCCCCTTCACCTGGTCGGATCGGTGCGAAGCCGCGTTCAAGGAGTTGAAACGGCGCTTCTCGTCTGCACCAGTTCTGGTGCAGCCCGATCCTAGCCGCCAGTTAGTGGTTGAAGTGGATGCCTCGGACTCAGGGATAGGAGCGGTGCTCTCCCAGAGCGGGAAGACCGATAAGGTCCTTCACCCGTGTGCCTATTTTTCTCGCAGGTTGACCCCCGCTGAACGGAACTATGACGTCGGCAATCGGGAACTCCTTGCTGTGAAAGAGGCCCTCGAAGAGTGGAGACATCTGTTGGAGGGAACAGCCGTGCCATTCACGGTTTTCACTGACCATCGGAACCTGGAGTATATCAGGACCGCCAAGCGGCTGAACCCCAGGCAAGCCCGCTGGTCACTGTTCTTTGGCCGTTTTGACTTCCGGATTACCTACCGTCCCGGGACCAAGAATCAGAGGTCGGATGCATTGTCCCGGGTGCACGAAGACGAAGTCAAAACTGAACCGTCGGATCCCCCGGATCCCATCATCCCGGAGTCCGCTATCGTGGCCGCCCTCACCTGGGACGTGGAGAAGACCGTCCGGGAGGCCCTGACCCGTGTCCCGGACCCCGGAAACGGACCAAAGAACAGACTATACGTCCCACCAGAGGCTAGGGCTGCAGTCCTGGACTTCTGTCACGGTTCTAAGCTCTCCTGTCACCCAGGGGTGCGAAGGACCGTGACAGTCGTCCGGCAACGCTTCTGGTGGGCATCCCTGGAGGCCGACGTCCGGGACTACGTCCAGGCCTGTACCACCTGCGCCAGGGGCAAGGCCGACCACAGAAAGACCTCAGGGCAGCTACAGCCACTGCCCGTGCCTCATCGCCCCTGGTCCCACATCGGTCTGGACTTCGTCACGGGTCTCCCGCCGTCCCAGGGAAACACCGTCGTCTTCACGATAGTGGACCGTTTCTCCAAGGCGGCCCACTTCGTAGCCCTCCCGAAGCTCCCAACGGCCCAGGAGACAGCGGACCTCCTGGTCCACCACGTCGTCCGTCTGCATGGCATACCATCAGACATCGTCTCCGATCGCGGTCCCCAGTTCACCTCACATGTCTGGAGGAGCTTCTGCCGGGAACTGGGGGCCACGGTCAGCCTCTCGTCTGGGTACCACCCCCAGACCAACGGGCAGGCAGAGCGGGCGAATCAGGAACTGGAGCAGACACTTCGCTGTGTGACAGCCGCGCACCCGACGGCCTGGAGTACCCACCTGGCCTGGATCGAGTACGCCCACAACAGCCAAGTGTCATCAGCCACCGGCCTCTCCCCGTTTGAGGTGTGCTTGGGGTATCAGCCCCCCTTGTTTCCGGTGGTTGAGGGAGAGGTCGGTGTGCCCTCGGTCCAGGCCCACCTACGGAAGTGCCGTCGGGTGTGGCGGGCCGCCCGCTCTGCCTTGTTGCAGGCCCGGACGAGGGCGAAGAAACATGCAGACCGGCGGCGAGCCCCGGCCCCCAAGTATCGTCCTGGGCAGGAGGTCTGGTTGTCCACCAAGGACATTCCTCTACAGGTTGACTCACCGAAACTCCAAGAACGGTACATCGGACCTTATAAGATCCTCAAGGTCATCAACCCCGCCGCAGTGAGGCTCCAGCTTCCGGCCTCACTGCGGATCCATCCAGTTTTTCATGTTGCCCGGATCAAGCCTCTTCACACCTCACCCCTCTGCACCCCGGGTCCGGCGCCGCCTCCTGCCCGGATCATCGACGGAGCACCGGCTTGGACTGTCCGCCGGCTCCTTGATGTCCGTCGGATGGGCCGGGGTTTTCAGTATCTGGTGGACTGGGAGGGGTACGGACCCGAGGAGCGCTCCTGGGTGAAGAAGGGCTTCATCCTGGACCCGGCCCTCCTGGCCGACTTCTACCGTCGCCATCCGGACAAGCCCGGTCGTGCGCCAGGAGGCGCCCGTTGAGGGGGGGGTCCTGTTGTGTGGGCCGCTGAAGAGGAGGTACTGCTGGCCCACCACCACCAGAGGGCGCCCTGCCTGGAGTGCGGGCTCCAGGCACCAGAGGGCGCTGCCGCCTTATGGGAGTAGCCTGGGTGACAGCTGTCACCCATCACCAGACACAGCTGTTCCACTCAGCACAGAGGTATATCAGGAGGACGGCGTCTCCACCTCAGTGCCGAGATATCGCCTTACGTTAGAGGTAACGATTCTCTGCTACATTATATTGTCTCTCTGAGTTTTGCAGAACAGCTGACTACTAAAAGATAAGTACTCACCTTTCTGCAGTATTGACGTGAGGTGGAGTCAGCTTCTTCCCTCTCTGTGTACTGGGTGCAGCCGCATCCACACCTGTGTGTTTGTTCTCTTGCCAGCAGTACCGGATCCGACGAGCGGAGGCAGTGGCCACCTGGGAATTCGGGACTTGGCGGTTCCAGTATTTCCAGGGTTCGGTGGCAGGGGAAATCTGGGTGGTTCCGGCTCGACTTGGACAGACGTCTCCTACCTTCGAGCCTGCCCACACGACACCAGTGGAATTCAGTGTAAACCCAAATTGTCAATTGTTGTATTGGTTGTGCACTTTCACGACAGTAAAACTTGTTATTTACTTTCTCCATTGTCCGTTCATTGCGCCCCCTGTTGTGGGTCCGTGTTCCAACACTTTCACAACAAAAATATCTGAAAAAGAATTTAGAAATCATAAAAGTTTAAAAAAAACCTGACATCACAAAAAAGTACTATTCAAGTGCATGAAATAAATACGTACTCCTGACATTTGATCACATCTAATTTAGCTTAAGAAAATTAATTTCTAACATGACTTTGATCTTGAAAATTTTTTCCAAGGTAAAATTTTGTGGAATTTTACACTAGTGTTGGTTGGAGATTTGCGCTCTATGAGTGCATTGCTCTAGTTTAAGATGCATCAAGACAAAGCCAGGAGTTACAAGTGTGTTTTGAAGAAATGTATTATTTCAGTCTAAAATGCATACAATAGAATTTTAAGGGCCCCGTCACACTAGAGCACGAATGCCCTACAAATCACACAAATTGGAAAAAGAGACAGAATTCGAGCTGCATTCATATGGGACAAACATTTGCACAGCCAAGTACGAATGGTGTACGAGTACCTAGAATGTGGTACAAAGCCATCTCGAATGAATCACGCAATTGGGAGTGCAGCAGCTCCTGAATCCAGGTCGACTATACAGAGTGCAGGTCGAATGCGGGCATAAACCTTCCCCCACAAAAAATAAAAATTAATCAAATAAAAAAGACAACAAATAAAAACAACACAGCATAAAACCCCACAATGTCAGCAGAATGCATCAGGAATATGCAGAATGCCCGAATGCAAGCGATTGTGGGAGGTGCAGTGGTCCGCTGTTTTGAAGACCTGCCGTGTCACACTGCTGGTGTCCCGCTTGCATCATATCAAATATATTAAAGACTGCTCTTAACCCACCTCTGACACTGAGCAGAGACGCTCGACAGAGGAAGATGATTATTATCAGCTTTAGGGTGCAGGCAGGACTACGTTGTCCAACACCTTCCAGCTGAGCTGTAATCATGAGTCAGGCAGACGAGTAGACATGTTCCACTCCGCAGAGGGTTTTCCAAGAAGGGGTAAAGAAAGGGAGCATGAAGTAGCTGAACTCTTGCTGCAGAACATGACAAACTGCAAATTCAACATCACCGCCTTTGGCCCAAAAGGACAGACCGTGCTTCACCGGACTGTCATTGATGGGAACCTGGAGCCGGTAAAACTTTTGTGCAGATATCTGACTGGCCAACAGGGAAGGGTGGAGAACAACCATTTATAGCTATACAGTTGTGCCATATTTAAAAGGGGGGGGGGGGGGGGGCAACTTTTCAAGCAGCACCACCAACCACTGCAAAGCAACCAAACATGGCTCTCAAATCCAAAACACAGTACTGCTTTTACACAGCACTGCTTTTAAGCAGCGCTTCTCCATGAAAATTTCAAGTAAAATAACAATAAATTTAAACAACCAAGCCAGCCAGTTTAGTCAATACTGAAGTTTCCCCTTAAGTGTGTGTTAACGCAGATCATGTGCTCCACTCCAGCGGGAGCCGATCCGTGTGTATGTGCACATATGGCTCCCTTTTCACCCTCCACAGTCTCCTCTTCCTCAGCGGGGCACAGATTCAACCTATCATCTTTTACTTTTTTGTCTTTTAAACTTGTTTTATGTCACAGTCAAACTTGGCAATTGATGCTCAGCATCACAGTGACAGCCCATTCAGCCAGCTTTGAGACACAGTGGCTACGTTTACATGCCGTTAATATTCGGGTTAAGGTCAATATTCCGGTTTCTGAATCATTAGGAATAACCCGTTTACATGCTTAAGCAGACAGAGTTACTGCTGTATACATGGTCATTGGTATCATTTAGAATATCCCCATCTAAACAGCGATGCACGTCTTCCACCGGTGCTTGATTTGGTCTGGCGTTCGTGCAAATCGTGCTTTCGGCCACCTTCTTGTAAATGTCGCTATCTCTGTACTTTCTACCATCAATAAAAGACATTACGAGGTCTGTCAATAAAGTATAGGTCCTTTTTATTTTTTTCAAAAACTATATGGATTTCATTCATATGTTTTTACGTCAGACATGCTTGAACCCTCGTGCGCATGCGTGAGTTTTTCCACGCCTGTCAGTGACATCATCCGCCTGTGAGCACTCCTTGTGGGAGGAGTCGTCCAGCCCCTCGTCGGAATTCCTTTGTCTGAGAAGTTGCTGAGAGACTAGCACTTTGTTTGATCAAAATTTTTTCTAAACCTGTGAGGCACATCGAAGTGGACACGGTTCGAGAAATTAAGCTGGTTTTCGGTGAAAATTTTAACGGCTGATGAGAGATTTTGAGGTGATACTGTCGCTTTAAGGACTTCCCTCGGTGCAAGACGTCGCGCAGCGCTCTCAGGCGCCGTCGTCAGCCTGTTTCAAGCTGAAAACCTCCACATTTCAGGCTCTATTGATCCAGGACATCGTGAGAGAACAGAGAAGTTTCAGAAGAAGTCGGTTTCAGTATTTTATCCGGATATTCCACTGTTAAAGGAGATTTTTTTAATGAAAGACGTGCGGATGGATTGCAGCGTCGGCTCGCAGCCGCTGCGACGCTCCGCCACAGGAAAAACACCTCTGTTTTAAGCCTTAAGGACAAGTTGGAACATGTCCAGCTGTTAAACAATTTCTCATATGCTCACTCCACTGAAAGCCATCAAAAGCCGCCTGGATTTTACAAATGGTTATCAACACAGAGGTGTTTTTCCTGTGCCGCCGCACCGCGCCAGCTGCGTCCCGACGCGCAGACCCGTCCGCACGTCTTTCATTAAAAAAAATCTCCTTTAACAGTGGAATATCCGGATAAAATGCTGAAACCGACTTCTTCTGAAACTTCTCTGTTCTCTCACGACGTTCTGGATCAATAGAGCCTGAAATGTGGAGGTTTTCAGCTTGAAACAGGATGACGATGGCGCCTGAGAGCGCTGCGCGACATCTCACACCATGGGAAGTCCTTAAAGCGACAGTATCACCTCAAAATCTCTCATCAGCCATTAAAATTTTCACCGAAAACCAGCTTAATTTTTCGAACCGTGTCCACTTCGATGTGCCTTACAGGTTTAGAAAAAATTTTGATCAAACAAAGCGCCAGTCTCTCAGCAACTTCTCAGACAAAGGAATTCCGACGAGGGGCTGGACGACTCCTCCCACAAGGAGTGCTCACAGGCGAATGACATCACCGACAGGTGTGGAAAAACTCACGCATGCGCATGAGGGTTCAAGCATGTCTGACGTAAAAACATATGACTGAAATCCATATAGTTTTTGAAAAAAATAAAAAGGACCTATACTTTATTGACAGCCCTCGTATATTCATGTCTTTCACGATACTAATGTAGTACTCGGTTTCTTCCTCGCTCCAAAACTGTGGTGTTGTTCTGCTGCATCTGGATTTCCCCATGCTTGTTTACCTCTGCTTCCTTGGTGTCCGGTGGGTTGCGCGCGCCGCATACAAGTAGTTGCCGTACTCAAAAGACAAAGATTCCTTGCGGATAAGACATGTGCAGAACACAAAATAATGTTCCTTTCTATGGGGATCTTTCTGTAATATCATGTTAACATGGCTGTTAGACCCCGTGCAGACGGCTGCAGTGCCCGTCAGCGTGTCAGAGACGTGCTAGCATACAGTGCCTGTGATCACGGTGTAACGTTCAGCATGAGCATGATATCACAGATCCATTGTCAGTCCACCTCATGTGTCAGAGGATTTATCTGTATTATCATGTTATCATGGCTGTTAGACCCTGTCCAAATGGCCCGTGTGACTCGCTGTCTCACACGGTGTATTCTCTGTAATTGCACAATGTCCTCGTCTAGTGCACATAATGATTGCATGCCACAGACTTTGCACATTACAATATTTCTTTTGCACGCCCAAAACAGGATGCACGGGGGGGTTGGCTGATCAGGGGCACAATCAGAATGTGCTGACGCAATCAGACTGCTCTAAATGCTGGCAGTTTGCCATTTTGGATGCCCGTTTGTAGGTCAGTTCGAATGCCATTCGAGGAAGCAGTCACACTGTAGTATCACCGGTGTATGAATATTCCCCAGGTCAAATGCAGCATGACAGTAGTGAGCCTGTTCTCTGCATTTGTGCTGGCTGTGCGAATCTGCTGTATTTTCCTAAGTGCCACACAAATGCTGTCCGAGGAATTCGAATGCAGCTCGAAATGCAGATGACTTTTGAAAGTCCATTCGTACAGCATTTGTGCTCATTCATGCTCTAGTGTGACGGGGAGGATGGTAGAAACATTCGGCCAGGATTCGACCTGCTCGAATGATTCACACAGCCCCTCAGACATAGTTCATATGCTTCGAATTGTGTACGAATTGCCATGAGAATGTCATATGCATTTGTGTGGCAGTAAGAATGCAGTATGATTGCAACTTGACTGCCGTGTGAATGTTTTCCAGCATGATCGAAACACGAATGTAGAGTGCATGTGCTTTGGCCATACAAATGTGCCAACTGCTGTAGGAATGCTGTACGAGGTGTTCGAGTGCAGTTCGAATGCAGCTTGAATTGCATGAAGCCTAGTGGATGAGAAAATCCTGTTTTGTATGGACTGTGTCTGTCTTCTGGAATCTGGTAGGAAAGAAAATTGCAAGTGTTAAAAGGCGTGTTATGTACTACTCCTCATAATTTTATTGTTTCCACTGGACAAAAGAAAAAGAAAAGAGATTGTGAAAACTGATTGTATAAGGTGTTTTAACAAGATTCCTTTCATTGATGTGTATCAAACTGCTGTGCAATTTGAGGTAATTAACATATATTCTTCCCCTTTGAGAGGGCCTTCATGAGAGGGCCTTCATTTGATTTAGTACAATTGTTCTCAATTGTACTGATTGCTCTTGCTGATGAATTGCCTAACATTTCTTTTTTTCTCTTATTATTATTTTGTGTTATTCTATTGTATTTAACTTAATTTATTTATTTTACATAATGAATACAGCAGGCAACCAGTCATCTCTGTGTCAGCCTGATCCGCCGGATTTCAGAAGCTAAGCAGAGCAGGATCTGGTTAGTACTTGGATGGGAGACCTTTTTGGAACACCAGTGGCTGTGTGTTTCTCCAGGTACAACTGGAGTTGCATCTGGAAGGGCACCCGGCGTAAAATTTGTGCCAATTACCAATGCGGATCTGGTTGTATCTGCTGTGGCGAACCCCGAACAAAACCGGGAGCAGCTGAATGAACAACAACAACATAACGAATACAGCAGTGTTCTACAAACCATGCCTGTTGTGCACTATTTATCTACTTATTTCTCGAGTGACACAGCAATTAGGCCTGAATCTGGTTACACAGACAAACAACATGGCAGGGGTAATCTGTGTTACTCCTCATTTACTTAGCAGAGATACAAATGATTCAAGACAAAAAGGGATAATCAGTGTGGAACTCCCACACTTTTCACATATGACTTAATTCAAACACACTAATTCTTTATGATTTAATAACACAATAATATATGCTTTTGTATGGCCTTGACATTTGAGCTGTTCTGTCTAAAACTTAACCACTTTGTTGCTGAGTGACACACCATGATTAGTCACTATTGGCTCAAAAATGTTTGACTTTAACAGTTATGATGTTGCATTTGACCCCTCAAAGTTACTCTTGTCAAGAATCACGTTGCATGACTTTATGCAAATCCAGCCACCCACTACATAATTATATGATGTGCTTGTGCCTCATCATTGTAACTCAGGAGTATATTGCATAAGAAATGCAGAACACAAGGTAAATTTATGGTGTGGGCCTGTATCCACTCAGCAGCTGCATATTGTGCTGAGCGCTGCAGAGTTTTTCCAATCTGTGGCTGATGCAGAGCTCTATTGTGAAAGAAAAATAAATATGTAACAAGACCACATTTGATCACCTACTGTGTATGCAAAATATGCAAATAGTCCCTATGTTCATGTGCATGATAAGCACAAGATTTCCAAGGAAGTACAGATGATTGATATAGAGGATAACACCCTCTGTGACAGAAATTATTAATAGGTCTTTTTGTTTTTTTTTGTTTTTTTCTGGATAATAACAAACAGAAATACATTTTTTGATCACAGAATAGATTTTATATGCACAGAAAGAAACACGCATGTGCGTCTCTTCCAGTGATGAAAAGTGAAAAGTATTGAAGCATTTATCTTATGTACCCAAATTATATGCCATGCAGAGGCAGAAAAAATAGGTGCAATCCTTTTTTTTCTCTCCCTCTCTCTCTGGTCACTCCAACACACCTTCATACCGTTATCTTGGCACCTGAGAAATAAAGTCTGTTAAAGAATTGCAGCTCTTATTTTATTTTTGTTTATTAATTTTGCTGCTCTGATTTGGGATTTCTACAACAGAAGCCTACATCTCCACCCCACACAAAGTTTTTAAGCTCAATGGACTTTGGCCACAGGTGAGTGTGGTCAATGTGTGTGTCATTTTGGTTGCTCGTTTTGCTCAGGTGCTACTGTGTATGTGTGTGTGCTTGCATGTACACCCCTGTACAGTGCTGTGAAAAAGTGTTTGCCCCCTTGACACTTTACATGTTAGATTTTTATTAGGACATCAAAAAACAAAGCAAAAGTTCAGGCCTTGTACGAGGTCTATTAGAAAAGTATCTGACCTTATTTTTTATTTTTAAAAAACCATATGGATTTGAATCATGTGTGATTGCATCAGACAAGCTTGAACCCTCGTGCGCATGCGTGAGTTTTTTCATGCCTGTCAGTTGCGTCATTCGCCTGTGAGCAGGCTTTGAGTGAGGTGTGGTCCACCCCTCTCGTCTATTTTTTATTGCGAATAAATGTCTGAACGATTTGGAGCTTTGCTGCATCAAATTTTTCCAGAAACTGTGAGAGACCTCCAGGTGGACACCGTTTGAAAAATTAATATGGCTTTCAGGGACGATTTTATGGGGATTAAACAGATTACGGAGTGTTACTGACACTTTAAGGACTGCCCACAACTCCTGAGAGTGCGGCGCGCTCCCAGCCCCCATCGACAGGCTGACACCCCGCTGGAACAACCAGATTATTTCCAACGTGAAGGCTTTGTTGATCCGGGACCTCATCTGACTTTCACAAAAAGGCAGAAGATGTGGACATCAGCACTTTTTCGGCACATTCCACCGTTACAGGAGTTTTTTTCATGGAAAAAGAAGCCGAGGGTCGTGCCATGGAGCCATTCATTACGCGGCACAAAACCACCAAAAGACGTGGACATCAGCAGCAAAGCTCCAAATCGTTCAGACATTTATTCGCAGTAAAAAATAGATGAGAGGGGTGGACCACACCTCACACAAACCCTGCTCACAGGCGAATGACGCAACCGACAGGCATGAAAAAACTCACGCATGCGCACGAGGGTTCAAGCTTGGCTGACGCAATCACACGTGATTCAAATCCATATGGTTTTTAAAAAAAATAATAAGGTCGGATACTTTTCTAATAGACCTTGTATATTAGAATTTCCAAAATCATGCTCTTTAAATGCACAGTGAAAGTAAATCTCTACAGTTTGATATAAATTAATTAAAAATCTAAAAGCCAAAATGATGGTGTGACTAAGTGCCTCCTTTAGTATAGCACATGTAAAGCATCACTTTTATATACAGTTTTCTTTGGATAAGTCAGGGGGATGGATACATGAACATTCTCAAGACACTGACTATGTCTTGGACATTATTTAAATGAATTATGCAGAAATACAAACAGTACAGCACTCTATGGTAAATCTGTGTGGAGTAGATAGTTCTCAAAAACTGAGTGACTGTATAAGCAGGTGAAGAGTGAGGAAAGCCACCAAGACACCAGGACATCCCTGAATAAGTTATAGACTTTTGTGGCTGTGATTGAAGAGATTGTGCAAAGTGCAGGTTTTGGGTGTTGCATCACCAGTTAGACAGCTTCATGATGAAGGGGTATAGAGAAGGTTTCTATAAAAAAAAAGAAAGAAAGAAAAAAAAACACTTGAAAGTTCAGCTACAATTTGCCAGAAGGCACATTGGAGATTCAAGCATAGATATGATGTTTTGTTGAAAGAAAAATATTCTCTGTGCAAGTCCACTATGAAGGAGTGGTGATACATAATGCAAAACTTGCACTATGCACAATCTCTTCAATCACAGCCACAGAAGTCTATAACTTCTTCAGGGTTGTCCTGGTGTCTTGGTGGCTTTCCTCACTCTTCACCTGCTTATACAGTCATTCAGTTTTTGAGAACTATCTGCTCCACACAGATTTACCATAGAGTGCTATACTGTTTGTATTTCTACATAATTCATTTAAATAATGTCCAAGACATAGTCAGTGTCTTGAGAATGTTCATGTATCCATCCCCCTGACTTGTCTGAAGAAAACTGTATATAAAAGTGATGCTTTACATGTGCTATACTAAAGGGGGCACTTACTTATTCACACCATCATTTTGGCTTTTAGATTTTTAATTAATTTATATCAAACTGTAGAGATTTACTTTCACTGAGTTTAAAGAGCATGATTTTGGAAATTCTAATATACAAAGCCTGAATTTTTGCTTTGTTTTTTGATGTCCTAATAAAAATCTAACATATAAAGGGTCAAGGGGGCAAACACTTTTTCACAGCACTGTATGTGTTTCTCTGGTTGTCATAACATCTATGGAGCATCATACAATGCATGATGCAGTACAGGAAATACAGGTCTCATCTTACTAAGATGCACATATGTAACAGTTCCTTTGTACACAATACACATGGATTTTAATTTCTGCACAGTCTGTAGCATGCATTCATATTGCATCATTGCATAGTGAGTGGCCAGCTTTAGCATTTCACAGTAACCATAGGTTTATCTTCAACAAATTTATTGAAATAGCTATTCTAAATATGTCACACATTAAGCAAAAACTGTGACCTTGAGTTTTAGACCAAGAGTCTCAAAAATAAATCACTTCGTACTTGGCTGGCCCTGAAATATTCCACCGAGTTTGGCCAAATCAGATGAAAAATCTGATGACCGCATGCGTGCGTGCATGCGCGCGCACACACACACACACACACACACACACACACACACACACTGAATGAACATAAGTCTGGAGCTCTTGATACCTTTCACATTCATTTACACACTCACTTCCTTCTCCTGCCTTCTTTCTGCATACATTTATTTCTTGAATACATTTTTAATGGAACACTGTCAATAAATGTGACTTTGTGCAACTATGGCAGAGGGCAGCCTGAGTTTAAATCTCACACATCGTTGCTTATTTTATAGGTCGGGTGACTGTGTTTGACACTGATTAGTATGACCTACGTCGCTGTTTTGGCAGCTCATATTCCTCGTATAAGGTCATGTACCATATTAATGTAATTATGAAAACGCATCCAGTGCAAACACTGTCCAGCACTGACACATCCCATTCAATTAGAGGGAACACTGACATACTTAACAAGACTCAATACATCGGAAGTGAAATATGTTTTGCACGAGATTACATCGTGGGGACATTTAATGCACTTGTCGGTTTTCTGTGAGAAAATATGGTGGGTGGAATTCTGCAAAAATACACCCTTGCTCTCACAAAGCATAGAATCAGTACCTTCTTCTGTGTCCCTGTTCTTAATTTATCCATCATTGGGCATGGGACATAATTAATACTGATAGGCGGAACAAGGAAGTGGCTTTTACGGTTGCAGAAATCATTGCACAGAATGATGACTGAAGGAAGTGAGATCAGAAGCAATTAACTACTGAAGGAGGAACGTCACTGAGCTTTAAATCTTGTTGCTCCACAGCACTTAGATTTGTGTTGCTGTTAATTAACAAAGAAGCTCACACGTGAGTCTACGTCAATTTCTGTTTGGTGTCTTGACAGGACTGTTCACAAAAGTGGAAGACTTTGTGGAACACCATCTATGTAAGAAAAGGGTACCGAGTCAAATTCCTTGTGCTTTAAAAAAAATCACTCTAAATTGCAGAGTGACTTTTGCACTCTTGTTTTTACTGATGCACATACAATGATTTGAATTATGGATGTGGTTTTTATTTATCCAACTGATAATTGTATGTCTAGTAATATAAATGTAATAACTTTGAAACAAATCTACACTGTTGTTTTTCAGATGCTTCACAAAGTTCTAAGCTAAGGTTGTAAGGTATATTTATGTTGCAGTTTCATGGGTTTGTTAAACGCCTAAACATTATTAAGGGCCCCTTCACACATAGTAATGTAGTAGAATTGCACAATTGCCAAGCTGCTTGGCAATTGCCCCGTAGCCCTTTCCAGCCTTGTGGAGGTCTACAGTTTTGTCTCTGGTGTCTTTGGACAGCTCTTTGGTCTTAGCCATGTTAGTAGTTGTAGTCTTACTGATTGTGTGGAGTGGACAGGTGTCTTTATGCAGCTAATGACCTCAAATAGATGCTTCTAATTTGGAATAATAAGTGGAGTGGAGGTGGACGTTTTAGAGGCGGACTAACAGGTCTTTGAGGGCCAAAATTTCTACTGATTGGCAGGTATTGAAATATGTATTTACTTATATGCAAATAAATTATTAAAAAATCATACATTGTGAGTTCCAGATTTATTTATTTATTTTTGGATTATGTCTCACAGTGGACATGCACCTAAGATGAAAATTTCAGACCCCTCCATGATTTCTAAGTGGGAGAATTTGCAAAATCGCCGGGTGTTCAAATACTTATTTTCCTCACTGTATATATATATATATATATATATATATATATATATATATATATATATATATATATATATATATATATATATATATAATGTTCTCCACTCAGATTGCAATAGCCAATCACAGATTAGCCTTTCTATCCATCATTTACCTGTATTTTGGCATGCTTGGCACCAGAAAGTTATGTTGGATCCAAAAGGATCCAAAAAGGCTAAGACCAAAAGTTATACTGGATCGGTTCCCACTGACCAATAGCATAAGAGCTTATTGCCAACAGCTAGCCAATCAGAGCACGGCATACAAAGGTCAGGAACTAGCTGACAGATGCTAGTTGAAAAAATGGCAACAAAGATGTCAACAACAGCAGAAAATCGTCTGCCAGTGAGGTTTGCTGAGTTCACACAGGAGGAACTGGTGGAAATATTGAACTCCAAGGATGCCAAAAACACTAAGAAGGTAGACAAGCACGCTACTGACGTTTTAGAAGCATTCATATGCTGTTCACAGCAAAATAAATTAATCCAGGTTTTGAGTATATTTCTTATTGTTACATGGGAAACAAGGTACCAGTAGATTCAGTGGATTCTCACAAATCCAACAAGACCAAGCATTCATGATATGCGCACTCTTAAAGCTATGAAATTGGGCTATTAGTAAAAAAAAAAAAAAAAAGGAGAAAAGGGGGTGTTCACAATAATAGTAGTGTGGCATTCAGTCAGTGAGTTCGTCAATGTTATGGAACAAACAGGTGTGAATCAGGTGTCTCCTATTCAAGGATGAAGCCAGCACCTGTTGAACATGCTTTTCTCTTTGAAAGTCTGAGGAAAATGGGATGTTCAAGACATTGTTCAGAAGAACAGCGTAGTTTGATTAAAACATTGATTGGAGAGGGGACAACTTATACGCAGCTGCAAAAAATTATAGGCTGTTCATCTACAATGATCTCCAATGCTTTAAAATGGACAATAAACCAGAGACGCGTGGAAGAAAATGGAAAACAACCAGAATAACCAGAATGGCAAAGGCTCACCCATTGATCAGCTCAGAATGATCAAAGACAGTCTGGAGTTACCTGTAAGTGCTGTGACAGAAGACGCCTGTGTGAAGCTAATTTATTTGCAAGAATCCCCTGCAAAGTACTTCTGTTAAATAAAAGACATGTGCAGAAGAGGTTACAATTTGCCAAAGAACACATCAACTGGTCTAAAGAGAAATGGAGAAATATTTTGTGGACTGATGAGAGTAAAATTGTTCTTTATGGGTCCAAGGGCTGCAGACAGTTTATGAGATGACCCCCAAACTCTGAATTCAAGCCACAGTTCACAGTGAAGACAGTGAAGCATGGTGGTGCAAGCATCATGATATGGGCATGTTTCTCCTACTATGGTGTTGGGCCTATATATCGCATACCAGGTATCATGCATCAGTTTGGATATGTCAAAATACTTGAAGAGGTCATGTTGCCTTATGCTGAAGAGGACATGCCCTTGAAATGGGTGTTTCAACAAGACAATGACCCCAAGCACACTAGTAAATGAGCAAAATCATGGTTCCAAACCAACAAAATGAATGCCTTGCAGATGTGAAGAAATCATGAAAAACTGTGGTTATACAACTAAATACTAGTGATTCACAGGATTGCTAAAAAAGCAGTTTGAACATAATAGTTTTAAGTTTGTAGCATCAACAGCAGATGCTACTATTATTGTGAACACCCCCTTTTCTACTTTTCTTTACTAATAGCCCAATTTCATAGCCTTAACAGTGTGCATATCATGAATGCTTGGTCTTGTTGGATTTATGAGAATCTACTGAATCTACTGGTACCTTGTTTCCCATGTAACAATAAGAAATATACTCAAAACCTGGATGAATCTTTTTAGTCACATAGCATTACTATTATTCTGAACACTACTGTGTGTATATATATATATATATATATATATATATATATATATGTATATATATATATAGTGTAATTCATTGCATAGTCTCATCCTTGAGACGTACCTTGTCTTGTAGCATAGACTTGGTGTCTATCAGGCTTCTATTGTAACCAGCCTGTTGTGCACTGTCAAACAATTCATTGCAGTAAATTTACGTTCGATCGAGTCATACTGCAGCAACAGACTCACAGTTTGTTCAATTTCCTTTCTAAAACATGCCCCTGTATTACTCAATGAATGATGGATTTACTGTTTAAAATTGAGCCTGATTGTTTCTGGTTTCTTCTTCACACAGGGGAAAAAATAGAACTGTTATCAGTGAATAAAATAAAATAAAATAAAAAGCTACAAAGCAATGACTGAAAAAAAAACCATTCAATTCTTGTTTCAGTAGTTTATAATGTTATCACAAAGTTTCACTGTCTTACTACCATGACACGGCAGTAAGAAGAGGCAATGAGACAAGTCTGCAAAAGGTATCCAAATCTAAATCACTCTTACAACAGTAAAACATAGTGGAGGCTCAAACCTGCTGTGCAGCTGCTTTGCTACCTGTTGTACTGGGGGCACGGAATGTATCAAAGGAATGGTGAAATCAGACAAATACAAAGGAATTTTAGACAATGTGTGCTGCCCAGTGTTCAAATATGAATAGACTAGAATAGAATAGAAGTGTTATTGTCATTGCACATATATATAGGGTGTCCCAAAAAATATACATTTAAAACACTCGGTTTGACCCTTAAATGCTCCAAACTTAGTCACTTATGTTTCTTTTTTACTTGCAGAGACCCTGAAGTTTATGTTGATGCCAAGCATCGATGCATTGAAGGAAAACATCTGCCGAGAAATCCGAAACATTCCTCAGGACACTTTCCCCAAAGCGTTTGCAGGCCGTAATTGGCCAATGCAGGGCTTACATTGAACATGTTGTCTAAGAGACTGACAAAATGCAGGGCCAATATTGACATTGGTATGAAAAAGTTGTTGTGTGGGCCGCTGAAGAGGAGGTACTGCTGGCCCACCACCACCAGAGGGCGCCCTGCCTGGAGTGCGGGCTCCAGGCACCAGAGGGCGCTACTGCATCATGGGAGTAATCTGGGTGACAGCTGTCACCCATCACCAAACACAGCTGTTTCTACTCAGCACCGAGGTATATCAGGAGGACGGCGTCTCCACCTCAGTGCCGAGATATCGCCTAAGACTAAGGTAGTATTCTCTGCATTTATATATATTAACCAGCTAAACCTATTAAACCTTTTCAGGACTGGTGACTACAGATAGCTTCACTGTTTTGGATAAGTACTCACCTTCCTGCTGTTCTTTGACAAGAGGTGGAGGCGGCTTCTCCCCTCTCCGTTACTGGGTGCGGTCATCCACGCCTGTGTGTTGTCGCTCTCTCCTGCCAGCAGTACCGGATCCGACGAGCGGAGGCAGTGGCCACCTGGGAATTCGGGACTTGGCGGTTCCAGTATTTCCAGGGTTCGGTGGCAGAGGAGATCTGGGTGGTTCCGGTTCGACTGAGACAGACGTCTCCTACCTTCGAGCCTGCCCACACGACACCAGCGGATTCGACCCCAAATTGTGTTTGTTATATTAATTGTGCCTGTTTCACAGAAGTAAATCTTGTTCTTTACCTTCTCCATTGTCCGTTCATTGCGCCCCCTGTTGTGGGTCCGTGTTCCAACACTTTCACAACAGGATATCTCGGCCAGCGTCATGGATCCCGAGGGGCGTCAACCGGCTGTTGAACGGCCAATGGAAGACCAAGGCGCGGCGGAGGCTTCGGGAGGGGTAATCGGTGAGGTGCAGCGGATCCTCACCGCCTTCACCTCTCGGATCGATTTAATGACCGAGCAGTACATTCTCCTAAACCGCAGGGTGGAGGCTCTCGCCGCACAAGTGGAGGCGCGCCCTTCGGGCGCCGCTGCGGCTTTCCCTCCCGAGGACCCTGCGCGCGAAAGTGACGTTCCACTGGTCGTTCAACGGTCCCTTCCTCCGTCCCCAGAAGCATACATAAGCCCTCCAGAGCCGTACGGAGGCTGTGTGGAGACGTGCGCGGACTTTCTTATGCAGTGTTCGCTCGTCTTCGCACAGCGTCCCGTGATGTACGCGACTGATGCTAGCAAAGTAGCTTATGTAATAAATCTGCTTCGCGGGGAGGCACGCGCTTGGGCTACAGCGCTCTGGGAGCAGCACTCGCGGCTCCTTCATACATACGATGGGTTTGTACGGGAGCTCAGAACAGTGTTTGACCATCCCAACAGAGGAGAGTCCGCTTCAACCGCACTACTGTCAATAAGACTGGGGCGTCGGAGCGCAGCTGCCTATGCAGTCGCCTTCCGCATCGCGGCGGCGAGATCCGGCTGGAATAGCACTGCCCTCCGCGCTGCCTTTGTAAACGGACTGTCACTGGTCCTAAAAGAGCACCTGGTGGCTAAGGACGAACCGCGGGATTTAGATGGGCTCATCGATCTAGTCATACGACTCGACAACCGGTTAGAAGAACGCCGCCGGGAACGAGGCAAAGGGCGTGGCCAGGCACGCGTCGTCCCTCTCCCTTCCGGGTCCGATCGAGCTCCGCCCTCCCCACGCTCCTCTGTTCCTGCGCTCTGTGGGGTCACAGCTCCCCCTACTGACGAAGCTAGGGACACGAGTAGGGCAACATTTAGGGCACCAGATGCACAGAAGAGATGGACCCACGGAGCGTGTCTTGTTTGTGGTTCAATAGAGCACCATGTGAGAGACTGCCCCGAGCGGTCAAACGCCCGCCCCTAGAGACTGGGCCAGGGGTGGGTCAAAACATTCACGTGGGACACACCCACATTGCTACACGACTCCCAGTCACGATCCTGTTTGAGGATTCGACCCTGAAGGCCCCAGCACTGGTGGACACGGGCTCTGAGGGGAATCTGCTTGACAGTAGATGGGCCAGGGAGATAGGGCTCCCTCTGGTGGCTCTTACCTCGCCTGTGCAGGTTCGGGCGCTAGATGGCTCCCTACTCCCACCAATCACGCATAAGACACCCCCAGTAACTCTGGTGGTGTCAGGTAACCACCGGGAGGTGATCGAGTTCTTTGTGACTCAGGCCACCTCCCGTGTGGTTTTGGGTTTTCCCTGGATGCTAAAGCACAATCCCCGGATCGATTGGCCGTCCGGGGTAGTGGTTCAGTGGAGCGAAACCTGCCATCGGGAGTGTTTAGGTTCCTCGGTTCCTCCCGGCTCCCAAGCTAAGGAGGAGGTCCGAGTCCCGCCCAATCTGAAGGCGGTGCCGGCGGAGTACCATGACCTCGCTGACGTGTTCAGCAAGGATCTGGCTCTCACGCTTCCTCCCCACCGCCCGTATGATTGTGCCATTGATTTGGTTCCAGGCAGTGAGTTCCCGTCCAGTAGGCTGTACAACCTCTCACGGCCGGAACGCGAATCAATGGAGACCTACATTCGGGACTCATTAGCTGCCGGATTGATCCGGAATTCCACCTCACCGATGGGCGCAGGTTTCTTTTTTGTGGGTAAAAAAGATGGCGGGCTTCGTCCATGCATTGATTACAGGGGGTTGAACGAGATCACGGTTCGCAACCGATACCCGTTGCCCTTGTTGGATTCAGTGTTCACTCCCTTGCATGGAGCCAAAATCTTCACCAAGCTGGATCTTAGAAATGCGTATCATTTGGTTCGGATTCGGAAGGGAGACGAATGGAAGACGGCATTTAACACCCCCTTAGGTCATTTTGAGTACCTGGTCATGCCGTTCGGTCTCACTAATGCTCCCGCGACTTTTCAAGCGTTGGTAAACGATGTCTTGCGGGACTTCCTGCACCGGTTCGTCTTCGTATATCTAGACGATATACTCATCTTTTCCCCGGATCCTGAGACTCATGTCCGGCATGTCCGTCAGGTTCTGCAGCGGTTGTTGGAGAACCGTCTGTTTGTGAAGGGCGAGAAGTGTGAGTTCCACCGCACTTCTTTGTCCTTCCTGGGGTTTATCATCTCCTCCAACTCCGTCGCCCCGGACCCGGCCAAGGTTGCGGCGGTGAGAGATTGGCCCCAACCAACAAGCCGTAGGAAGCTGCAACAGTTCCTCGGTTTTGCTAATTTCTATAGGAGGTTCATTAAGGGCTACAGTCAGGTAGTTAGCCCCCTGACAGCCCTGACCTCTCCCAAAGTTCCCTTCACCTGGTCGGACCGGTGCGAGGCCGCGTTCAAGGAGTTGAAATGGGCTTCTCGTCTGCACCAGTTCTGGTGCAGCCCGATCCTAGCCGCCAGTTAGTGGTTGAAGTGGACGCCTCGGACTCAGGGATAGGAGCGGTGCTCTCCCAGAGCGGGAAGACCGATAAGGTCCTTCACCCGTGTGCCTATTTTTCTCGCAGGTTGACCCCCGCTGAACGGAATTATGACGTCGGCAATCGGGAACTCCTTGCTGTGAAAGAGGCCCTCGAAGAGTGGAGACATCTGTTGGAGGGAACAGCCGTGCCATTCACGGTTTTCACTGACCATCAGAACCTGGAGTACATCAGAACCGCCAAGCGTCTGAACCCCAGGCAAGCCCGCTGGTCACTGTTCTTTGGCCGTTTTGACTTCCGGATTACCTACCGCCCCGGGACCAAGAATCAGAGATCGGATGCGTTGTCCCGGGTGCACGAAGATGAGGTCAAAACGGAACCGTCGGATCCCCCGGATCCCATCATCCCGGAGTCCGCTATCGTGGCCGCCCTCACCTGGGACGTGGAGAAGACCATCCGGGAGGCCCTGACCCGTGTCCCGGACCCCGGAAACGGACCAAAAAACAGACTGTACGTCCCACCAGAGGCTAGGGCCGCAGTCCTGGACTTCTGTCACGGTTCTAAGCTCTCCTGTCACCCAGGGGTGCGAAGGACCGTGGCAGTCGTCCGGCAACGCTTCTGGTGGGCATCCCTGGAGACCGACGTCCGGGACTACGTCCAGGCCTGTACCACCTGCGCCAGGGGCAAGGCCGATCATAGAAAGACCTCAGGGCAACTACAGCCATTGCCTGTGCCTCATCGCCCCTGGTCCCACATCGGCCTGGATTTCGTCACGGGTCTCCCGCCGTCCCAGGGAAACACTGTCATCTTCACGATAGTGGACCGTTTCTCCAAGGCGGCCCACTTCGTGGCCCTCCCGAAGCTCCCTACGGCCCAGGAGACAGCGGACCTCCTGGTCCACCACGTCGTCCGTCTGCATGGTATACCATCAGACATCGTCTCCGATCGCGGTCCCCAGTTCACCTCGCATGTCTGGAGGAGCTTCTGCCGGGAACTGGGGGCCACGGTCAGCCTCTCGTCTGGGTACCATCCCCAGACCAACGGGCAGGCAGAGCGGGCGAATCAAGAACTGGAGCAGACACTTCGCTGTGTGACAGCCGCGCACCCGACGGCCTGGAGTACCCACCTGGCCTGGATCGAGTACGCCCACAACAGTCAAGTGTCATCAGCCACCGGCCTCTCCCCGTTTGAGGTGTGCTTGGGGTATCAGCCCCCCTTGTTTCCGGTGGTTGAGGGAGAGGTCGGTGTGCCCTCGGTCCAGGCCCACCTACGGAAGTGCCGTCGGGTGTGGCGGGCCGCCCGCTCTGCCTTGTTGCAGACCCGGACGAGGGCGAAGAAACATGCAGACCGGCGACGAGCCCCGGCCCCCAAGTATCGTCCTGGGCAGGAGGTCTGGTTGTCCACCAAGGACATTCCCCTACAGGTTGACTCACCTAAACTGCAAGAACGATACATCGGACCGTATAAAATCCTCAAGGTCATCAACCCCGCCGCAGTGAGGCTCCAGCTTCCTGCCTCACTGCGGATCCATCCAGTTTTCCATGTTTCCCGGATCAAGCCTCTTCACACCTCACCCCTCTGCACCCCGGGTCCGGCACCGCCTCCTGCCCGGATCATCGACGGAGCACCGGCTTGGACTGTCCGCCGGCTCCTTGACGTCCGTCGGATGGGCCGGGGTTTTCAGTATCTGGTGGACTGGGAGGGGTACGGCCCCGAGGAGCGCTCCTGGGTGAAGAAGGGCTTCATCCTGGACCCGGCCCTCCTGGCTGACTTCTACCGACGCCATCCGGACAAGCCCGGTCGTGCGCCAGGAGGCGCCCGTTAAGGGGGGGGTCCTGTTGTGTGGGCCGCTGAAGAGGAGGTACTGCTGGCCCACCACCACCAGAGGGCGCCCTGCCTGGAGTGCGGGCTCCAGGCACCAGAGGGCGCTACCGCATCATGGGAGTAATCTGGGTGACAGCTGTCACCCATCACCAAACACAGCTGTTTCTACTCAGCACCGAGGTATATCAGGAGGACGGCGTCTCCACCTCAGTGCCGAGATATCGCCTAAGACTAAGGTAGTATTCTCTGCATTTATATATATTAACCAGCTAAACCTATTAAACCTTTTCAGGACTGGTGACTACAGATAGCTTCACTGTTTTGGATAAGTACTCACCTTCCTGCTGTTCTTTGACAAGAGGTGGAGGCGGCTTCTCCCCTCTCCGTTACTGGGTGCGGTCATCCACGCCTGTGTGTTGTCGCTCTCTCCTGCCAGCAGTACCGTATCCGACGAGCGGAGGCAGTGGCCACCTGGGAATTCGGGACTTGGCGGTTCCAGTATTTCCAGGGTTCGGTGGCAGAGGAGATCTGGGTGGTTCCGGTTCGACTGAGACGGACGTCTCCTACCTTCGAGCCTGCCCACACGACACCAGCGGATTCGACCCCAAATTGTGTTTGTTATATTAATTGTGCCTGTTTCACAGAAGTAAATCTTGTTCTTTACCTTCTCCATTGTCCGTTCATTGCGCCCCCTGTTGTGGGTCCGTGTTCCAACACTTTCACAACAAAAGTTTCAGCTTTCAGCTTTCTATCCAGCCATAAATTTAGAATTACAATTTGAATTTATTTATTTATACAGCACTTTATTTCCTAGACATATGCTTTGACCATTTTCTTTGCTGATAAAATGCTGCATATTTTTTTGGGACACCCAGAGGAAACTGGAGTGACTGGAGGAAACCCACGCAGACATGGGGAGAACATGCAAACTCCACACAGAAAGGCCGGGAATTGATCCCACGACCTTCTTGCTGTGAGGCACCAGTGCTAACCACTAATCCACCATGCCACCCATGAGGTGAAGATTTTGATTCTTTCAGCAGGACAAAAATGCAAAACACACATCCAATAGCTAAAAAGAGTTACTAAAGAAGAAAGGGTAGACTGCTTCATACTGGTCAGCAGTGTTTCCTGAATGCCAGTGAAAACCTTTGGCAAAACTGAAATCTGCCATTGCAAACATGATTCCTGAAAACTTAAAAGAGCTTGAACACATAGTAATGGAACAATGACAGAAACTACTAGCAGACAGGGACAAGACGTTTCTGGACTGCTACAAGAAATATTTAGAGAAGGGGTTACCAACTCTGATCCTGTAGATCACTTCCTCTAGGTCAACTTTGGTGTTCCAAAACTTTTGATTAGCTGAACTTACCAGAATTAGTTAGTGTAGCAGTGGAACTATGGCGTGGTGGAGCAGGAAGAGTTGGAAAACATTTAGGGCAGGTCACCCCATGAGCAGAGTTGGTGACCCCTGATCTAGAGGCTTTCATTTTTGCTAAAGGTTCTGCAAACATTATTGAAGGAAGACAATAACTGTCTCTGGAGTACATGTTATATTTATATTTCACTCTTAGCCAAGTTTTGCACACCCCTTCTCCCCATGTACTTTAGTAACCCTGGACATTTTATTCAGTGTTCTAATAATACAAAATTGCTTCATTTGGATGCATTCTGAAGATCTTTTGACATATGTACTTGAAAATAAGAAGAGCCAAGGACTTTCCAAGGTTCTAAGGTTTCCATGCCTACTATTGCGGATACAATTAGTGGCTTATCTTGACAAACTCACATAAGAGCAAAAATATGCATTTTTTTACTGGAAGCTGGGTATGGAAATAATATTAAGTCTACCAGCAGAGGTTCCTATGTTCACCCAGTAGAAGAGTAGTTAACAAAATTGTAAGCATTTTTCATAAAAAAACAAAAACAAAAACAAAAAAACAAACATAAATTATTAATCACGTTGGAATTAGTGGTTTTAGCAGTGGGTTTAAGCTATAAATAAAGTACAGCACTCATAGAGTGCTCTTTTCATCCTTTGTGCTAAAGCTATCAAACATGTGCTATTGCCTAACAGTAAGATATTTACTGAATATTTTGATTATTTTATTTTTAAACTTATTGTTTCAAGCTGTGTGTTGTATTAACTTAGAATAATTAATGCCATGACACAGTAGGTAAAGCTGGTTTTCCAACACAGATGAACATAAAAAGTTTGTTTATTCATTTCTAAATGTTACATTTATTTTCAGACTGTGGATGATGACATGACCAATGTAGGTGTCTTAAAGCAGTGATTCATGATGGTTTTAATAATTCATGGGTCTTGAAAACGTCCTATTGTTGAAGTCACTAGCATCACATAGCATGATGCTAATGGCTAATGTTAGCATGATGGAATTTCTCCTTTGTGAGCATTTTATTACAAATTTTTGTAATTGTAAGAATTGCTATGCCGTTTATTGGCTTAATCATGTAAGAAGCATGTGTTACAGTTTTTTTTTTTTTTTTTCCCCCGTTGATTTAAGTGTTAGCTTACATACAAAGAAAGCCACAATGCTGAACACACACACACACACACACACACACACACACACACACACACACAGGGCCACATATGTAATGCACTTTGCATATCAATATGCATATATAAGTCATAAAAGGCTGGGTAAGTCGTTATAACAGGTTACCAAATGTGAAAATGGTCAAATTATTATGAAATTGTGCTATTTAAAAAGATTCATGTGTATATGTCATTAAACTGGAACAAAAAATAAATGTAAGGTACACATCTTTTGTCTCACATATACTAAATGCAGTAGCATTTTCAGTTTCAATTTCAATTTATTTTCATTTATATAGTGCCAAATCACAGCAAAGTTGCCTCAAGGCGCTTCACACAAGTAAGGTCTAACATTACCAACACACCCATCTTTCAAAAATCACTATGTAACAATGGCACACGAAATTTCATCCCAGGCTTACTGCCTGAAGCAACAATGGCAGCTTGAGGAAATTACCTGATGATGTAGCTTGCATCCAAGTAGTTCATACTCATGGTAGATTCAATCATAAACTTCCCAGGTAGGGCTTGATGCTATAAGCTATGGTGACAACGTAAGAAATTCTGCAAGACATGAAAGTAATGGTATGATGGAAAATGGGATTAACATTACACAATAGCTGTTCTGCAAGTGAAGTTATTATTTTCTGTCAAATAAAAACAAGCAAGGAAATAAGAAATTATTTTTAATTTCTTGTCACATTTTGTTCTCACACAAATCCAAACTAAGCAACTACAGTGCAATCAAGGGGACACAAAAGCTGCCATCGTGAACATCAAAATTTGAAATTGACGTTTCGCTGGTTTGATAAATGCTGATTTAATCATTGTAAAAGTTCATGATTCCTAACCTCCCAAATGAAACATTTCCAGGACTGTTGTTGCCTGAGATTGACAAGCGTTAAATGGCTTGGCGGCGGCTCGTGTATGCTCTATTATCACAAGAGGACATATCGACTGTTCCTGTTTAATGCATCAAGACTCCTCCTGTAGCACCCTGTCTCTGGCCTTCATCTATGATTCATTTTTATTACCCATCATTCCAGGGACAGAGGCCCCCTGAGGCTTCCACACAGCACGTAGGGCTGAGCAGAAGTTTGCTGACACCTAATCTGCTCAGTGATGGACTGACATTATTTATTGGCTCCTTCAGTGAACCCTGATTCCTTGATAAATGGAGCTAGAAGCAGATCAAAATTCAGTGTACAGTACATAGACAAAATACAATGTGGTGAAAGCCAGGTTAAAGGGCAGCCGCTGTTCACATCCCACATTAAAAACAGCAGTCAAATAAAAATTCATCAAACATACTCCCTTCAGTCTGACTCCAAATTAAAGCCCAGCTACAAAGCTTGTCTGTGTTTCTCAGAAACAAAATCCCTTTGACCAACACACAGAGATTCTATATGCTGACAACTCCCCTGCAGATAATTTCCCAGTGTGCCTCTGTGTACATATTCCCTTTCTTCTCCTTCTGTCAGATTTAATCAGTCTCAGCTTTCCTCACAAGCCGAGGCGGCATGGTCAGTAAAAATGCAACACAACTGACAACAGCGGAACTCTATTAATTTCTCAACCATCGTAGCTGCTGGTCCTGTGAAATATTTGTTTTAGCTTGGGGGGGAAGTCAGATATGTAAATTACAAGGAATAGTTTCTGAATATCAATGATTAGAAATGCTTCCTCTGTAGAAATAATGTCTTTATTCAAAGTGTGCTCTCATTTGCCCAGCAAATTAGTCGGTCTAATTCAGCACCACAGGTCCACATGTGTTAAAAAAGACTGACATTTTAGATGAGTGGAAACAGTGCTTTACATGTCAACTGTATGGCTATAACGTAAATATTAATAAAGTACAGTTTTCAAATGAGCTTAGACATTATGCACAGAAAGTATACATTAAAAGCATACTGACTGTAAAGTAAGGACCTAACATTAAAGCAGAAAATATCACAGTAAACAACAGAAAAGAACACCGTAAAATTATATATATATATATACTCAACAAAAATATAAACGCAACACTTTTGGTTTTGCTCCCATTTTGTATGAGATGAACTCAAAGATCTAAAACTTTTTCCACATATACAATATTACCATTTCTCTCAAATATTGTTCACAAACCAGTCTAAATCTGTGATAGTGAGCACTTCTCCTTTGTTGAGATAATCCATCCCACCTCACAGGTGTGCCATATCAAGATGCTGATTAGACACCATGATTAGTGCACAGGTGTGCCTTAGACTGCCCACAATAAAAGGCCACTCTGAAAGGTGCAGTTTTATCACACAGCACAATGCCACAGATATCGCAAGATTTGAAGGAGCGTGCAATTGGAATGCTGACAGCAGGAATGTCAACCAGAACTGTTGCTCGTGTATTGAATGTTCATTTCTCTACCATAAGCCGTCTCCAAAGGTGTTTCAGAGAATTTGGCAGTACATCCAACCAGTCTCACAACCGCAGACCACGTGTAACCACACCAGCCCAGGACCTCCACATCCAGCATGTTCACCTCCAAGATCATCTGAGACCAGCCACTCGGACAGCTGCTGGAACAATCGGTTTGCATAACCAAAGAACTTCTGCACAAACTGTCAGAAACTGTCTCAGGGAAGCTCATCTGCATGCTCGTCTTCCTCATCGGGGTCTCCACCTGACTCCAGTTCGTCGTCGTAACCGATTTGAGTGGGCAAATGCTCACATTCGCTGCCGTTTGGCACATTGGAGAGGTGTTCTCTTCACGGATGATGCGAAGGAGATGTGTTGCACTGCATGAGGCAAATGGTGGTCACACCAGATACTGACTGGTATCCCCCCCCCAATAAAACAAAACTGCACCTTTCAGAGTGGCCTTTTATTGTGGACAGTCTAAGGCACACCTGTGCACTAATCATGGTGTCTAATCAGCATCTTGGTATGGCACACCTGTGAGGTGGGATGGATTATCTCAGCAAAGGAGAAGTCCTCACTATCACAGATTTAGACTGGTTTGTGAACAGTATTTGAGGGAAATGGTAATATTGTGTATGTGGAAAAAGTTTTAGATCGTTGAGTTAATCTCATACAAAATGGGAGCAAAACCAAAAGTGTTGCGTTTATATTTTTGTTGAGATCCAGTACAATAGGGGAAGCCATTGAATGCTAATATGACAGGCTAAATATTCATGCATTTGAAAAAAAGTCTTTTGTGTTGCTTTTGCACCACTTCATAACTTTCATTAGGAATTCTGCACAGTAAATCCTCCCCCAGGAAACTATGTGAAATGGGATTGCATTTTGCTTTGTCAATGGCCATACCGCCTAACAACTTGCATTCAGAGTTACATATTAATTCAGTTCTCTGTTGGAAGGCACCTTAATTAATTAGATCTAGTCAGGCATCTTTGGTCAGTAATTGTCAGCAACTGTAAGCCTATCTCACCACCACACTTTGCAGGTTTTGACTAAATAATTGAAAATCAATCCTTTGAAACCCTCCAACCTTCCCATCGCACCCTCCCATGCTCTTAGCACAATTAGGAATCTTATAGCTCATGCTCTGACGTTTCCCCAACTTTAAACCACTCCCAATTAGTTTAGTTGCTGTGGATTTTATTGTATTTAACTGTTTTAAAGCATTTCTTACTGATAATGTGGGCATTGCTATCGTCAGTACCTGGCATTAGTTTGTGTGAGTTTATGCCCTTTTGATCAATGATATGGAAGTCAGCAGTCAGTGCATGCGGGAGAGAAAAAAAAAAGCTTGAGTATCGATCTTTTTACATGAGGATCGTTCAGTATCAATACCAGTGTTGGTATCCATATTATCGATATTAGGATAGATCCGCCCACCTCTGGTGTGGACTGAGATGCTTGGTCTGCTCCCACCCTGACTCACATCAGGATGAGCAGCAGAAGATTAAGGAATGAAGAAATTTTACAGTAATTTTGTCTAATGGGTTTACCTTTATGCGACACAGTGTATGTACTGCATGCATAGTTTAAGCTTTGACTTGACAGCAGGCTTTCAGAATTGTAAAATATATATGGTGCCATGCAAAATGTTGAATGAGGGTTTGTCTCACTGTAAATCATTTTTCAATTTCAATTTATTTTCAAAGCTCTTCACACAGGTAAGGTCTAAACTTACCAACCCCCAGAGCAACAGTGGTAAGGAAAAACTCCCTCTGAGGAAGAAACCTCAAGCAGACCAGACTCAAAGGGGTGACCCTCTGCTTGGGCCATGCTACAAACATAAATTACAGAACAATTCACGGACGAATATACAAGAAATGCTATTGGCGCACATGACAGGAGGATCGCCAACACGAACACAACTCCCATCTCTGGATGGAGCTGCACCTTAAACAGAGAGAAAAAACAGAATCAGGCATCAGAAAGACAAGAAATACTGTATAATTTGTCAGCATTAAACAACAAGAAAAACAGAGAAATACTAAGGTGATCGCCGGCCACTAGCCCTAAACTTCACTAAAAGACCCAGAATTATGTAAAGTTGAGGCCGCAGCCCGCTCCAATTACTAATAAAATGAATTAAAAGAGTAAAAAGTGTAAAACAAAACTGTACCAGTATGCTAGCCATATGAAAGGGAAAATAAGTGCGTCTTAAGTCTGGACTTGAAAATCTACACACAGAATCTGACTGTTTTATTGACGCGAAACGCTGCATTCACCAAAATCATGTATAGTGGCTGCATCTGTTCAGCTGGGAGGTGTTCAAAAGCAAATTAGGAATAGAAGCACTCCACTGAAAGTCACCCATCAAGGCCACACAGCTCTTATTATCTTGCCAAAATGATTTTTTTTCAAGATATGTTAGCCAGTATGCATGTTTTTTGGTAATAATGGCATCTTTCACCTTTAACTCACCTTTCAGCACACAAAAGGATCAGCCTCAAGGTCAAAGGTGAAGGTCACAGCAAGGTCAAACACTAAATTCACCAAAACAACTTTCCTGGTTGCAGTTTTTGAAATTTTGCCTCTAACCTTGGCATGGACATTGTGATTGGCCTTGCCCATAAGGCTTTACCTGGGATAAGTGATTGACCTTGACCTTCAGGGATTCGGTTGAGGTCAAAGGTCACTTACATTATGTCAAACTACAGATTACAGTACATGTTGTGTAATACAACAAATTGAAGGGCTTGATGAGAGAATCCAGAATTTATCAAAAGTTTTAAGTTATGATGTCATTTGATGACATCACAAAAAATTGTGAAATGTAGATTTTTTTTAAGGGTGTGACAAAGCATGTAAATCATCATGCAGACTCTTGTAAAGTCACATGAAGGAGTCCTATGGAGACACCTTTCAGCACATAAAATGGTCAATGTCGAGGTCAAAGGTCAAGGTCACAGTAAGGTTAAACATTAAATCTTTGGGGGCGCTAGCGAGCAGCCAATGGAGTAAGACGCGTTTTAGGGAGCTCCACCGAACCTTTTTATTAAATTTCTTTTTGGTGCTGACTTAATCTCAAACAGGTGCAAGCTCGATGATTTAGTCGCTTGTGCATGTTTTTTTGAGACTGATGGCAACCGACCTGCGTAACTTTGCTTACAAACCTAAAGGAAAGTCAACCCGAGCAGCGGCTAAAGCTAACTCCGAGGCCACGCAGACTAATAAACAAGGCGAAACAGAAACCATGGCTGACGTTAAGGCAGAAATCCTCGCAGCAATAAGAGGAGATATTTCGGAGTTACTCAAGTCGGAGCTGAGAGGTATGCTGACTACCCAATTTGAGGAAATGAAAAATGAGATAAAAGCTGTGAAAACCGAAGTCGTCGGTAACATAGCATTGCTGCACTCTGACCTGGACTCGGTGAGAGGAAAAGTTACAGACATGGAGCAAAGCTTGACAATGTGCTCCGACGACGTAGTGAACCTGCAGTCCACGATCAAGACTCTCAAGACCGAGGTGAAACATTTGCAAGCGAAGTGCATTGACATGGAAGTAAGGATGAGACGCTCAAATATTCGTATACTGAACGTCCCGGAGGAGAACGAATCGTCCCCGTCTTCTGTCACGCGGCTCCTAAAAGAAGCTTTCAACATGGACCGGGAGGTTTTGATTGACCGGTCATACCGTACCCCGCAGTTTCAACGAGTGATGGGGAAGCCGCGTCCGATTATTGCTAAACTTCATTACTACCAGGACTGCGTTGATATACTCCGCCGCGCCCGTCAGACAGGCGGCGCTTTCAAATTTCGTCAGGCATCCATCTCTACCTTCCCGGATTATCCTCCCAGCGTGGCCTGGGCAAGATCCACTTTCAACGACGTGAAGCAGCTGCTGAAGGGTCGAACTGGAGTCTGATATGGAGTCTTCCACCCTGCGAAGTTCCGCATCTCATACAATGAGACTGAAAAAGTCTTTTTAGATACGAAGACCGCAATGGCCTTTGTTCCGAATAACATTATTGCTGCAGATGCTGCGACTACAGAGGAAGACTAGTTTTGTTTTCATTTTACAGTCGGTGGTGAGTGAGTAAGTGGACATTTCTTTTCCAAAAAAACAAACAAAAAAAAACTAAAAAAAACATTGGCTACCAATATAATAATAAGGCAAAAGCTGATGTTATATTACTAAAAACTTATTCTTGAATATGTTTGCACCTGTTGGGCTATAGTTATTCATGTACATGGACATATTGAACACCTTTTAAATATGATGTTTTGGTGGAGTACCGTGCTTGGAGTCCCCAGGAATAAGCACATATGTGTGGATTTAAACATGTAGGGTTTGGGTTTCACCACGTGCTTATAATTGGTGATAAAGGGAGGGTTGTAACTGCACCAGTACCAAAATATGTATTTTTCTTTTTTTTTTCTTTTTTTTTTCTCTGAAATCTGTATCTTCTTGCCAAAGCATGACTTTATTTATACTATTTCACTAAAGATTGAACATGGTTGATAAAGGTCAGATGAAGAAAAGAGCTTTGGGTTGCCAAGTTATCCTTATAAGATGGAATGTTAAGTCCTTAAATCATCCTGTGAAGTGTAAGAAGGTGCTTACTCATCTTAACAGGCTTAATGTAAATATTGCTTTCCTCCAGGAAACACACTTGCTTATAGCAGATCATTCCAGACTACAGGGAGGGTGGATAGGACAATCATTTCACTCCAGAGGCACAGCCATCCTAATTCATAAAAATATCCTATTTACCCTGTCTAAAACCATAACAGATCCCCACGGTAGATTTGTTATAGTTACAGGAAAGTTATATGAAACACCTGTCATTTTAGCAAACCTCTATGCACCTAACTGGGACGATCATTCATTTTTTTTTTTTTTTCACAGCTGCCTGATATCGACTCCCATCATCTTATATTAGCAGGAGATTTCAATTGTTGTCTTTCCACTTTGGACTGCAGCTCAACCAACACTTTACACTTAACTAAAGCTGCTCAGGTAGTTCAACTCTTTCTTCGTACATTTGGTATTTGCGATGCCTGGCGTTTTCTAAACCCTACATCTAGGTCATACTCCTTTTTTTCTGCTGTTCATAAAACATATTCACGAATAGACTATTTTTTTTTATAGATAAGAACCTTATACCCCTTATTACCCAATGTGATTATAACGCAATTGTTATCTCAGATCATGCCCCATTGTCTCTCACATTAGAAATACCTGTTTCGCAAGCCTCTTACCACCCCTGGCGCCTGAATAATCAATGGCTTGCAGATAATAATTTCATAGAATTTATCTCATCTGAAATAACATCATTTTTGGAATATAACAGAACACCAGGTATGTCAATCTCAACAGTATGGGAAACATTGAAAGCTTACATGCGGGACAAATTATATCATACTGTGCCCAAAAAAATAAAAAGCATCATAAAAACCTAAAGAGACTAACAGAAGACATTCTAAATTTAGACATACAGATAGCTAACGCCCCTTCTGTTGTGGCTGGGGTGCCTGGCGTGCCTGGCTGGCTTTTGTTTGTCTTCTGTTTTCTGTCTTTTGTTTTTCCTTCCAGGTGGCATGCGTTCAGGACTGAGTGGCTGTGTGGCTGAGTTATTAGGACCTCACCCTGATCACCTGAGGCTGGTCATGTGCAGCTCATCAGGACTCACAGCTGTGGTGCATCTTTATGGATTGGGGCATGGTTGCATTTAAGTCTGGAGTACACAGTGTGTATTTTCCAGAGACTCGACCTTGTGACCAGACGGGTGAGATCGTCGTCTAGAGAGCCATCTCATCATCATGGATGCAGAGACCGTACCAGGTTTGATGCCATGGTCTGTGAAAGAGGAGGGGGTGAGGTCTCACGCTTGTCAGCACACTTCCTGAGGTACTTTAGGTTTTGTGACTAACATGAGTACAGTCAGTAAATGTGGTGTCCCTCACACCTTATTATATTGAGCTGTTATGTTAGTCGTTTAATCAGCTTCCACTGCAGTGGAGAATTGAACTGGGTGTTCCATGCCTGCAGGGTGGGAAGCTGATTGGTAATTAAGCCAGGAAGTGTTTGCTGTTTATGTACACCTTTGAGTGGTCTCTCTGTGTGTGGAGTGGTGGACTCACATGATGGTTTCTTCTTTCACAGACTCGGTTGGTCATGGCCACCTGGGGGGTGTCGGCGGGGTCCTTGGGTCCAAACTGTTCTGGCTCCGGACCGTTTGTGCTGCTGGGAGCGCACCGTTATTCCACCTCGCCAGACCGCGCACTCATTTGTTATTATTTAGCACTCACTGTTATGTTATTAAATTCTGTTATCCTTTGTACCGTGCTCTGCTTATTTTATACTGGGTCCTACTTCAAACGCTGGTCGGTTCTCCGCCCGCGTCCGTCACATAACACCTTTGCAGAACTTATTAAAGCAACGAATAATGCTGCAAACTGAATTTAACCTTTTGTCAACCAAACATACCATTTATTTAATAAACAGATCACGACATAAAAGCTATGAGCATGGTGAAAAGATCGGTCGCATTCTCGCACAGCAATTACATAAAAAAAACTGCATCTCAGTGTATTCCTGAAATAAAAGACGAATTTAATATAAAACATACAAATCATTCTCAAATTAATCAGGCCTTCTACAAGTTTTACTCTAAATTATATACTTCAGAGTCCTTAAAAGACCCAAGTTTATTCAAGTCTTTCTTTGATCATTTAAATGTACCAACTATTGATGAGCAGGGAGCAGCCACTTTAGACAAGCCATTTACAGAATCAGAACTCATTTCAGCTGTGAATTCTATGCAAAATGGCAAAAGTCCAAGCCCTGATGGATTTTCCAGTGAATTTTTTAAAACCTTCAGTAAGCAGCTAGCCCCAATTTTGCTGTCTGTGTACCAGGAAGCATTTATATCTGGCAAGCTTCCTCAGACTATGCGCCAAGCAACAATTGCTCTTATTCTTAAAAAGGATAAGAACCCATTAGAGTGTAGCTCCTATCGACCCATTTCTTTATTAAATGTAGACAGTAAACTTCTAGCAAAAATGCTTGCCCAACGCCTGGAAAATGTGATATCGATGTTAATCCCAGACGACCAGACAGGATTTATTACAAATCGTCAATTATCTTCCAACATATGCAGGCTTTTAAATGTTCTTTATGACCCCACTCCATCTAAGTCAACAGAGGTGATAATTGCATTTGACGCCAAAAAGGCATTTGACCGGGTGGAATGGGACTACCTTTTCTACACTTTGGGTCGCTTTGGCTTTGGACAGAAGTTTATCCACTGGATTGAAATTCTTTACTCACTTCCTATGGCAGCAGTTCGCACTAATAATAATATCTCCAAATTTTTTCAGCTCCAGCGTGGCACTAGACAGGGCTGCCCTCTGCCCCCCCTTCTCTTGCTTTAACAATAGAACCTCTGGCCATAGCTCTTTGTGGTAGTAATGATATAAAAGGAGTGGTAAGAGGTGGCATTGAAAACAGAGTATCGCTATATGCTGATGATATGCTTTTGTATCTAAACGACCCAGCTGTAACTTTACCAAAAGCATTAGAACTGCTTAAATCGTATGGAAAAATTTCAGGTTATAAAATAAACTTGCAGAAAAATGAACTCATGCCAGTTGGTTGTACTTGTCAGCTGGCCCCGCTCCACTCATTATCTCTTCCAATCAGAATAAGTCAGTATCAGTGATGCCGGTAACGCGTTACTTAGTAACGCGTTACTCTAATCTGACCACTTCTTTTAGTAACGAGTAATCTAACGCGTTAATCTTTCCAAGTCAGTAATCAGATTAAAGTTACTTCTCCATGTCACTGTGCATTACTATTATTTTTCATTGTGGGTCGATAGCAGCATTAAACTTGGTCCGTGGGCAGGAGGTCGGGGTTCAACTGAACGTCCCACTTTAAGCGAGCTGAGAGCTTTTCATCCGCAGTTTTTTGCAGCTGCTCGACTCGTCGGTGATCAGCACACCTGCACTGAGCTTTACGAAGACATTTTTATACTTTTTTCCTCCTTTATTTAGAATTCTGAGCTGAGCTGCTCCATATCGTCTCGTTAAAAACAGCTGATCCTCGGCAACGCGTCAACAACTAACACTATTTTCCACTCAAATGCACCTAAACTCTCTTTCTGAGGACCACATGATGTGAAAACACAATAAAACTTTCTTACCTGTAAATCTGGTCCTGTTTTCTGCATAAATAAATGTTATCCATTCTTTGTGCTCAAACGCCAAAGCAGGGGCGAATCCAGATGGGATGGGGGCGTGGGGGAGGGATGTGCCCCCCCCCCACAGCAGTCCTAGATTAAAGGTCCAGTTTTGAAGCCGTTTTTTACTACAACTACTAATATTGCTTAAAATAATAATAATTTCGACAAGTAAAATGTTTAGAGAGAATTTAAATTTATTTTATTTAAATTTAATTTAATAGTTACATTTATAAACAATGTAGGTTTGAAATTGCAAGTTTTACTGTTACAGTGCTGTCTACAGTTAAATATGAGGTCAAGAAAGAGGTCTTTATTTTACTTTTTATAAAACAAGTATTTATTTTCATTGAAGTCAAGAAAGGGTGACTATAAAGTGAGTTTTGGCAAAACAGGTATCACTGTCATGTTGACGTGGGTTGTTGTCTGCAGCTGGGGAAAGTAACTAAAAAAGTAACTAGTAATCTAACTTAGTTACTTTTACAATTGAGTAATCAGTAAAGTAACTAAGTTAGTTTTTCAAGGAGTAATCAGTAATCAGTAATTGGATTACTTTTTCAAAGTAACTGTGGCAACACTGGTCAGTATAGAATTAAGTACTTAGGTATATGGGTGACTCAGCGGTTTAAAGACCTGTATCAAGCAAACTTTCTTCCGCTTTTGACTAGCCTAAAAAAAGACCTAGATCACTGGAATCTGATACCACTTTCTTTAGGAGGCAGAATAAATGTTGTGAAAATGAATGTTATGCCACATTTTTTGTTTCTTTTCCAATGTATCCCCCTTTTCCTAACAAAATCTTTTTTTTCCCTCAATTAACAAACTTACATCTACTTTTATTTGGAACAAAAAGACCCCCAGAATAAAAAAGAAACAATTACAATGTCACCAGTCGCTTGGTGGACTGTCCTTGCCCAATTTTCAGTATTACTACTGGGCTGCTAATATAAAAAATGTATTGCACTGGATTCATGTACCTCAGGGTGACTGCGGTCCAAAGTCGTTACAACTCGAACATGCTTCGTGTTCACCTGCCTCTCTAAATGCAATAGCATGTTCAAAGTTACCCCCTCCAGAACCTCTGTCTCTATACATTAATAACCCAGTAGTGAGACATACAATAAAAATATGGAACCAGTTTTGTCGTGCATTTTCTTTGACAGACATGTTAAAAGACGCTCCATTAGTAAGGAATAATATGTTCAAACCCTCGCTTACAGATAAAGCTTTTGAACTCTGGGTTTATAATGGAGTAAAGAGGGTTAAAAATCTGTATCTGAATGGTACTTTTGTGACTTTTGAGTACTTAGTAACACAGTACGGTATCCCTCGCTCACATTTTTTTAGATATCTCCAGCTCCGTAGTCTTATTTCAACTAATTTCAAATGCTTCCCATCACTTCCAGTAGAATCTCTACCAGATAAAATCTTCAGGATGTCCCCTTGGCTCAAAGAAACTATTGGCAAAATATACTCACTAATTAGCTCAGATAATCTAAAACCCTTGGACGTATTGAAATCTAAGTGGGAAGAGGAACTAAATATAGTAATCTCCGATGGCGAGTGGCAAGATGCGCTTGATGCTATACACTTATCCTCAATTTGTCAAAGACACAGGGTTATTCAATTTAAAGTAGTCCATCGCTTACACTGGTCTAAGGTCAAACTTGCTCAAATACAACATAATTTGGATGATACATGTGACCGTTGCCACTCAGAGTCTGGCACTCTAACCCATATGTTCTGGAGTTGCTCAAAGCTGACTGTATTTTGGAAATCAATCTTTAAGTTCCTCTCACTTGTTTCAAAAACTCACATTGAACCATCTGCTGTCACTGTAATCTTTGGGGTGACATCACCCAAACTGAAACTAAATGCTGGGAGTAAAACAATGATTGCGTTTGCAACTCTGTTGGCAAGACGATTAATTCTTTCAAAATGGAAGGATAAATCTCCGCCCACATTTAAACATTGGGTCGCTGATCTCATGTATCATCTGACCTTGGAACACATCCGTTACTCTCTACAGGGCAACTCAAAAAAATGTATAACTATTTGGCAACCAGTCCTGAGGGCAGTTGGAGAAATGGACCCTGTTTTGATTGTTTGATGGTTGGGATGTGTCAGTTGTTGTAACTGGAATCTTTCTTGTGTTGTTGTCAAGAAGAAGGATGTCTCATTGAATTCTTGAAATAACCAGGACTTCAATGTTGATGATTTTTATTTATTTATCTTTTTCCTCCATCTTTCTATTTGTCTGTTTGCTTACTTGTTTTCATAATTATTTAGTGTATTTATTTATTTATTTATTTTTGCTTTGGTCTGTCTACTGTCCTATGGCAGATCAGTATATGTATATGTGTATTTTTGTTGTTGCTGTTGTCTGATTGTAAATTACTGGTGCAGTGGGGAGGGGGGCTTTCTTTTGTTCTCCTGTTTTTGTTCATCATTAGTAAAATACAATAAAAAGAATAAAAAAAAAACCATTAAATCTTAAAAAAAACAAAACAAACCTTTTCTGGTTGCAATTTGTGCTTTTTTTTTAACCTCCAAATTTGGCATAAATATAGTATATTCCCTTGCCTGTCAGTCCCTCTTGGTCATTCCTCGTGGTTGTCTCTTTTCTTCACCTTTTCGCAAGATACCGGTCACTCTCAGGGTGACAGTTTTCATTTATTTTGTATCTCTAATAGTGCCTCCTAACTCTCACCAAAGAACAAAAAGGGCACATATCTGGAGGATACTGTTGTCTCAGATGTTTCAGACCTGTCAGCTTTTGACAGAGACAACAATGAAAAACAACCAGAATTGGCGCACGGCAAAAAGATGTCTTTGCAGGTTCCTACCATCACTCCATCTTCTTTGAGAATACAGAATGGAGAGATTGTGTCTCCTCCAAGGTGGCTTCTTGCACCTTTCATTGTTGGATTAATAAATAATCTGTGAAAATGTGCCATTATTATAATAGCTTTTGCACGGCCTGGCCAGGACACTGTAGCTCCACTGGCAGTCTACTGCTTTAAAAATGAATATTTTCAAGAACAGGTTTTCTATTTCAAGCCATTGCATTTCCATTCCACCTTGTTCCGTTAGCCTCATGTACTCAAGCTAAGTGTCAGGAACATCCAGAAGTGCTGAATACACAAGTGTATGTCAGAGTGCGTGCGTGGCTCTTTGGGAGAGTTTGTCAAGTCCAAACATGAAGAGCAAAAAATGGAACACTTTAATTTCTTGGAATAAATGCCTTTTCAGTAATGATGGTTTTACAAACACAAATTAGAAAAAGGTGGAATGATATGGAAAGTGAAAATAAATAAGTAATAGATGCAATGATCTTCAGGTTTGCTTTGACTTTTATTTCATTGCAGACAGCATAATCAGGTATTTCATGTTTTGTTTAGTCATCTTCATTCTATTTGTTAACAGCCCTATTCTACAAAGCACTGTTTGATTCTGATCCCTCACGATCCAGAAAAAGTCCACAAATGGGATGAAATGACTTACTCCGGCATGCCTCCTATCAGGCTGGCTTATAAAGTGCAAACCTAGCAAATGGCTGGCTTATCCAGTGCGTACCCTTCAACCCATTCAAAAACAAACTTCTAAAACTACGTTCTAAGCAAGAACCACCACAAACGCTGCTTTTGCTTCAAATTTTTCCCCCAATGGAACACAATCAAACACGTTTCAAGATGGACACACTGGGACTACTCCATTTAAAGATGTTTGAACATGACTGAAACTGCTAAGACCAAAAACACCCAGAAGTGGCCGCATATGCCGATTTGGAGAATCTGGATGAAATTTTTGAATAGCTTGAAAATTTCACCCCGCTTTCAAAAATGGTGTAGATGATATCCATAACTACTGTGTATTCCAAGTTTGTTCAAGATTGACAAAAGATGGATCCAAAAGTGTGGGCCTATTAGAAACTAGCGTCCTGTCCAGGGTGTACCCTGTCTCATGGCCTATGCCTGCTGGGATAGGCTTCCAGCTCCCCCCATGACCCTCAATTAGAGTAAGCGGGAACAGGAAATGGATGGAAGGATGGATGGATAACTTACTTTGATGCTTCAAAATATGCCCCAATTTCCTATTTGGGATGAAACAGGAAGGAATGGCACTCTGTGGAATAAGGGTACAATATACATCTATTCCTGCATTTAAGGCCTGCAACACATTCCAAAAAAGCTGCGAAAGGGGCAACTGAATTGAAATATAAGGATAAAAGCATCACTTTTATAGCCAGTTTTCTTGAGACAAGTGATACATGAATTGACTTAAATTTATTTATATAGTGCTAAATAAAAACCTATGTCGCCCCAAGTTACTTTACAAGGGTAAGGTCTAACATTAACCTTTGCAGCAAGAACATAAGCAACAATGGTAAGGAAACACTCCCTCTGGCATTTTTTGGGGAAGAAACCTCAAGCAGACCATACATCAATCATTAAGAAATACAAACAGTATGTGTGGTAAATCCGTGTCAAGTAGACAGTGAGACTAGTGAGAGAAGCCACCAAAACACCCACACAACTCTGAAGGAGTTATAGGCTTCGGTGTTTGTGGTTGGAGAAATATTGCAGAGTCCAACTTTTGTCTGTTGCATCCTCCAGATATGCAGCATCATGATGAAGTTGTATACAGGAGAATTTTCTTGAAGTGAACATGATAAATTTCACTGTCAGTTTGCAAGAAAGCATGTTGGGAAACCAAAGCCCAGATTTGATCTGGTTTACAAACCTTCTGTATGCCACCCCAACATGAAGCTGTGCATGAGGATGAAACAGGCAAATGTTGCACCATTCTGGCAATATATCTCTTGCCAGCTGATTCCATGTGTGCACACTCTATCTATGCAGACCTCTTACTTCTCAGTGTGCAAGCACTTGGCACATCTGTCCCTTAAAGGCAGTGTGACAGATGACACTCGAATTGGTTGAATTTATATTTTGCTGACAACACACCAAATGACTAATGAAGAGGATAAATCCAACCCCTTTGTGCCCTGTTCACCCTCTAAATAGTGAAATGGACTTGGACATTGATATGATTCTCATAAACTAGTCTAGTTGTCCATATCAGTGATGTCTAAACTATTCAAGCAAAGGTTAACATGGCACACAACTGACCCAGAAGTAGAGGAGTGTCTGTAATAGTGGCATCTGCCAACAGATTCAGGTTTGACCATCATCAATATATACATATTAAAAGGACATTGTAGAAAAAGGCATGTGACACACCAGCCTAAAGTGGCTACTCAGCAACTTGATAGCAAAATGCAAGAAAGTCACATGAAGAATGACAATTTGTTGAAGAATGCATGTTAAATGTAGTTAATATTGGTTGTTCACATGAATTAGCCATATAGAAAGAAACATGTATTCACATAGGATTATTTCTCAGCACCTTGTCAAACAGTGTTTTACCAACTTAATGGGGAATTCTGAATTTTACAACATGGTCATTTTTTCACCTGGGATTAGAACAAAAAAAAATTATGCAATATTGATTCAGAAAGCAAGCACCATCACCGGCTAACCAATTATATATTGTTATTGGATCATTGTGGAAAGCTAAAAATCACTCTCACTAAACCACTTTGTGTCACAACTCAACAAGCGAAAATGTTCAAAAGTTATGAATTAGTAGGCAGAGTTGCTTTGACTGACAGCTAGTGTGTGCCAGAGAGCTGAGTCCAGAGCAACACTAGCAGACACCAACAGTGACAACAGGCTATAAAAGGAATGACCATGGCTGTCCTTCCTGAGCATTTTATTAAAAAATCTGTGATACAACCCCAGTTCCAATGAAGTTGGGATGGTGTTTAAAAATGTCAATTAAACAGAATACAATGATTTGCAAATCCTTTTCAACCTATTCAATTGAATACACCACAAAGACAAAATATTTAATGTTCAAACCGATAAACGTAATTGTTTTTGTGCAAATGTTTGCTCATTTTGAAATGGATGCCTGCAAGACATTTCAAAAAAGCTGGGACAGTGGTATGTTTACCACTGTGTTACATCACCTTTCCTTCTAACAACACTCAATAAGCGTTTGGGAACTCAGAACAATTGTTGAAGCTTTGTAGGTGGAATTCTTTCCCATTCTTGCTTGATGTACGACTTCAGTTGCTCAACAGTCCGGGGTCTCCGTTGTCATATTTTGCGCTTCATAATGTGCCACACATTTTCAATGGGTGACAGGTCTGGACTGCAGGCAGGCCAGTCTAGTACCTGCACTCTTTTACTACCAAGTCATGCTGTTGTAAAATGTGCAGAATGTGGCTTGGCATTGTCTTGTTGAAATAAGCAGGGACGTCCCTGAAAAAGACGTTGCTTGGATGGCAGCATGTGTTGCTCCTAAACCTGGATGTACCTTTCAGCATTGATGGTGCCATTACAGATGTGTAAGTTGCCCATGCCATGGGCAATAACACACCCCCATACTATCACAGATGCTGGCTTTTGAACTTTGTGCTGGTAACAGTCTCAGTGGTCTTTTTCCTCACACTTACAATTTGCGTATGTCCATTTAAAATGAGCTCAGGCCCATAGAAGGTGGTGGCATTTCTGGATGTTGTTGATGTTTGGCTTTCGCTTTGCATGGTAGAGTTTTAACTTGCACTTGTAGATGTAGCGATGAACTGTCTTAACTAACAATGGTTTTCTGAAGTGTTCCTGAGCCCACACAGTAAGATCCTTTGCAAAATGATGTTGGTTTTTAATGCAGTGCCACCTGAGGGATCGAAGGTCACGGGAATTCAATGTTGGTTTTTGGCCTTGCTGCTTACGTGTAGAAAGTTCTCCAGATTCTCTGAATTTTCTGATTATATTATGGACTGTAGATGATGGAATCCCTAAATTCCTTGCAATTGAACATTGAGAAAAATTGTTATTAAACTGTTGGACTATTTTTTCATGCAGTTGCTCACATAGTGGTGATCCTCACCCAATCTTTGTTTGTGAACTGCTGAGCCTTTTGGGGATGCTCCTTTTATACCCAATCATGAGTGCCCTCTGTTCCCAAACACTTATTGAGTGTTGTTAGAAGGAAAGGTGATGTAACTCAGTGGTAAACATACCACTGTCCCAGCTTTTTTAAAACATGTTGCATGCATCCATTTCAAAATGAGCAAATATTTGCAAAAAAACAATAAAGTTTATCAGTTTGAAAATTAAATACAGTATCTTGTCGTTGTGGTGTATTCAATTGAATATAGGTTGAAGAGGATTTTCAAGTCATTGTATTCTGTTTTATTAACATTTTACACAACATCCTAACTTTGGATTGGAATTGGGGTTATATCACAGATTTTTAATAAAATGCTCAGGAAGGACAGCCATGTTCATTCCTTTCATAGCCTGTTGCCACTGTTGGTGTCTGCTAGTGTTGCTCTGGATTCAGCTCTCTGGCACATACTAGCTGTCAGTCAAAGCAACTCTACCTAATAATTCCTAACTTTGTGGGTTAAAAAAATCTTAACCTGATGAGTGATATAAAAATTTCCCCCTTGTTCAGTTGCAATGAAGCAGGTCACCAACTATAGACCAAAACCATTTTTTTTTGTACCAATCTATAAATATATTGTAGTGATTGCTGGGTCGGTAGCTAAGACTTGGAATTGTTGCACTGCAATACATTATGGGAGTTTGGGGTTTGGCATTTTTTGAGCATTTGTTATTGTGTTTCATGTTGTTTCAGCAGTGTTGTTAGTGTTATAGAGTTGTTGTGTTTTTGTAGTTCAAGTTGTGTAGTCAGGTTGGTTAAAAGTTATGTACCATGAGTGAAAAGTGCCTTGCGTTTGACGTCTTCTGCTGCCGTTTGTGTTGTTGTGTGTGAAAAATGGCACATCTTTGTGGCAGGGCATAAAGACAAAAGCTCTGGCTTGTTCTTCCACGCAGCTCACCACAATATTTATTTCTTCTCTAAAACTCAGAATTTTTAACACGGGGAGTGATTCACTTTTGAAGTTAGCTTCAAGCGGCCATTCAGGAACTGCACAGTTTGCCAGTTCCACATTTGCTTTATATTATAGGACCAGAAGTTAGGCTTGTTCTTTTTTTTTTTTTTTTTGTTAATGTGATTCTGGTGCCCTTTAACTGTTTTTTTTTTTTTAAACCACAGTTGCCTGCTAGGTATGGCCAGAGGCTTGTGACAGTTATTTTCCCTCTTCTGCACAGAAACTGACTATTTTGACTGTTATAAATATCAAGGCTCTTTTCTTTGATAGGAATGATGTGCATTAACAGGCTGAAAAGCTGATAACAATGGGTTTCTGTCAAACAAACAAGAATAGAAATGTCACTCCCGTCAGAATGGATACTGACCAAAGTCCTCCCTGTGTCTCTCACTCGACACTTCGCTCTGCCTCCCTCTTGACTGAAACTCACTTTGATGATTTGAAAGGAAGCCTCTGTTTCTTCCATTATTAAAATATGTTAGAGCTGGATTTTATTGTGAGATGCAGACACTCCTTATGTCAGCATTGGCCTTGCTTCCTTAAAAAAAGAAAAGAAAAAGGAAACAAAAGTGCCCAGAATACACTGAAACATTTATACAGAGTTATTTCTACTTCAAGGAATTCTCCTTTTTATTGCTATATTTCTGGTGCAATATTGTGAAAATTCATCTGACTGAATTATTTAGTAATTGTAGAAATAAAGTCACAGAACATGGATCAGTTTTGGTTTCATTGTAGCTTAGGAATTTATGGCTTTCCACCAAAGGTGTATATTTTGCATGTGAGCAAAGTAATGCATTTGGACCAGGAAAAGAAAAAGAAAAATTATAAGTAAACACTAATTCTTGTACGATTATAATTTCAGAATTGAAAATGGATGCATGCAGAGAGACATTATGGCAGATTGTTACTTATATTACACCACTGCTTTTTAGAGAGTAATAAAGAAACATGATTAGTCTTACCTCGGAGAGCTGACTTGGAGTTTTGCCTAATTCTCCAGTATGTTTGCACTGCGTGGTTATCACCTCAGGGTAGATTGAAATTATTATTATTAGTTCTCTCTCTCTCTCTCTCTCTGTCTCTCCCTGGCATCACAAATCATTTACAGTGTAAATTAATAGCACATCAGATAGTGAATAAAAAATGAATATGCTGCTCAGCTCTTGCATATTCATTTTCAAAACCTTTTATTTGGTGAATGCATGCGACACATTACACTCGGTGAAAACTGAGCAATTATATCAGCACCATCTGTGTTCATTCTTAAAGCAGCGCATCAAGCGCATTGTATGTCTTTTGTTCCCTAGGCCAGATGATCTTATAAACGAAGCGAGGATACGGTTGGTATAGCAACAGTGGTAGTTATGCTGAAGTTGCTCAAACCTTCCAGGACCTCAGTGAATAATGTGAAACACGAGGCGAGAAAGTTGACTTAACACTGGCGTTAAGATTCAGGAAATATGCAATCTATCACTGTACGAGCTGCAGCAACAGATTTCTAAAAAGCATTCAAAGGAACTTACAGCCATTTTGCACAGCTACTACATTATGTATTTTGAGGTGAGAATTGGTTTTGATAAGCACATCAGCAGCCCATGTGGCATAAGATTTGCACAGTCACTTTCATATCTGTCAGAGTTTTAGTCATGCCCCCACCCGAAACAACACAGGCCGCGCCTGAGCTTTGAATCCTCAAGTAAGCGAAGATACGCTACGGTCTCCTAGTCACACATATCGAATTTATGAAACACCAACAGCAACAAAGACTTGCAACATCCACTTTTAATCTTCAAGTAGGATTTGACAAGGGAAAAGCAGGCAGAGGGGGAAAGAAAGGAAAGAGAATTCAAAGAAAAAACAAAACCCACCCGACATAAAAAAAAAATGCTTCTAAAGAATATTTGAAATAGTAAATGATGTATAATGACTGGTGAATCATCTGATGTGCTGATATTTAAACAACTTCAAAAAGAAGAAAACTACTGTGCTTTTATTTGTGAAGTACTTGCAGAATGTCACCTTTAAAAATATATATATACCAGTCTACAAGAAACAAAACAAAACAAACAAAAAAAAACATTAGTTCATTGTCTTAGTCATTATCTGAGATATGGGCACATTGGTCCTGATTTACAAAGATCCCAGGTAAGGAGTGCTAAACTGTGTAGGTAATGCAAACCTTTGTGAGTTGGGTTGGAGGTTGTTTTGCGAGTGATTTATTAAATGAGAATTTTACATATGTTAATGACCATGAGGGCAAAATTAGATCAAATCAGCCACTCAAGTTCAGTTAGTAGATGTAATTGTAATGCACGTCTTTATTACCTCCGCCAAGGAGGTTATGTTTTCGGTCACGTCCTTTTGTTTGCTGGTTGGTTGGCTGGTTGGTTGGTTTGTTAGCTGGATTACTCAAAGAATCCTCAACGGATTTCAAAGAAATTTTTACCAGGGGTGTAATTTTTTTAAGGATTCTTTATCATTGCAAGATAAGGCCAATTTCAACATTTTTGCATCTAACTTCATGAAGACGGGTCACAAAGGATGAACAAAAATTAAGTTACAACACAACAATAATTTAGCATTTGTTTCTCCTCATTGAATAAACTTGTTATTAGAAAGTTTAAAAAAGCTTGTGTAGTTCATGCAGTTTCTCTTTATAAATACATTTGCTGAAGATCTAAGGGTTTAACTGTCTGGGGCTGACGCCGTCATATACGATGGCTGAGACCAAGCTTTACTAAATTATAAATAACTTTTTAATGATATGAGATAGAAGCTTACTTTTTTGCTGATAAGTTAACTCTGTGGACTTTCGAGCCACCATCGACCATCTTTGTACTCCTCATAGAAGCTGTATGATGATGTGAGCAATGTGAGTGTCCAATTGGAATTGGTTCACCATCACATGGTTTTCCAAAACCCAATCGTAGGGCAGATTCACCTCACGTGACACACCAAAGATTGTTTTTAGGAGTGATGTGTCACTAGTTTATTATAGTTTGCTGTGTGTTTTGAATAAATGTGTGTGGAAAATTATTTCTACTTTACTTTTTCCTTTCTTATTTCTGATTGTAAACCTTTATTACACTTATAAAACACAACTATAGGATATATATTTTGAGTACAGGTTGTCCTGAAAAAAAAAAGACATAAAATTTGATTGTGGGACACAGGGAGAGCTGTTAACAGCTATAATAAAACATTTATGCCAGGCGAGTGAACTGCCCAAAAAATGCTCTCGGACCGCAGAGGGTTAACCACTGAATCTGAAACATGATGGTAGATGCATGAAATGATGTGGAATAAGTCTCTTTGCCAAAGGGTATTCCATGTGATGTCAGTGACCCTATGGCCTTGGCAGAGGTTTGTGCTCTCCGAGTGCTTCTAGTTCACATCTAATATACATGGAATCCAGTGCAGTACATGAATGGCACTGTATTTTATTTATTTTAATTAATGCTCACAGTAATGTACACAGCATCATGCACATGGCACACTTACATCTTCCCACATAGTGTTTGTGAGAGACGGGACCAGGCTGATCTCATTTGTAATGGAAAAGTGATTTGATCTATTCATTCATAATGCCGTCACAAAATGTATTAATGTTGTGACGGTATCACTAACTAATAGGTAAAATTATTTGGTGATGGTATCACAAAATTTCGGGTAACATCGAGGGGAGGGGAATGTTGGGGTCATAGTTAGGGTTAGGGTTAAAAATAGTGACTGAAACGTGACCACATAACAAAAATGTGATGCTTTTCCTGACAGTATCATGGACAAAAAAATGTGAGACTGGGCTAGAGGAGTCACAGCTGTCTCATGTGCACATGTAGCTGTACACAGTGGTGAAATGCACAAATAGCTGGCATAACTGTGTGTGTGCTCTGTGCACACTATTGTGTGTGTGTTTCACCAGCAGAATGCACAGCAGCATGTACAGACATCCTTTCATCATCCCACATAGACCCCAAGATGTGTGTGTGTGTGTGTATGTGTGCATTTATTGTGTGACACACCATGACACATCAATGACTGTAATTATCATGAGTTGCACCAAAAGGTACTCGAGTCCACCTTGAAACATATGGAGGAATTTATTGTTAAAGTAAATCAAATCAAATCAATTTTATTTATATAACGCCAAATCACAACAAACAGTTGCCCCAAGGCGCTTTATATTGTAAGGCAAAAGCCATACAATAATTACAGAAAAACCCCAACGGTCAAAACGACCCCCTGTGAGCAAGCACTTGGCGAGAATGGGAAGGAAAAACTTCCTTTTAACAGGAAGAAACCTCCAGCAGAACCAGGCTCAGGGTGGGGGCAGTCTTCTGCTGGGGCTTGTTGGGGCTGATGGGAGAGAATCAGGAAAAGGATGTGCTGTGGAAGAGAGCAGAGATCAATCACTAATGATTAAATGCAGAGTGGTGCATACAGAGCAAAAAGAGAAAGAAACACTCAGTGCATCATGGGAACCCCCCAGCAGTCTAAGTCTATAGCAGCATAACTAAGGGATGGTTCAGGGTCACCTGATCCAGCCCTAACTATAAGCTTTAGCAAAAAGGAAAGTTTTAAGCCTAATCTTAAAAGTAGAGAGGGTGTCTGTCTCCCTGATCCGAACTGGGAGCTGGTTCCAGAGGAGAGGAGCCTGAAAGCTGAAGGCTCTGCCTCCCATTCTACTCTTACAAACCCTAGGAACTACAAGTAAGCCTGCAGTCTGAGAGCGAAGCGCTCTATTGGGGTGATATGGTACTATGAGATCCCTAAGATAAGATGGGACCTGATTATTCAAAACCTTATAAGTAAGAAGAAGAATTTTAAATTCTATTCTAGAATTAACAGGAAGCCAATGAAGAGAAGCCAATATAGGTGAGATATGCTCTCTCCTTCTAGTCCCCGTCGGTACTCTAGCTGCAGCATTTTGAACTAACTGAAGGCTTTTCAGGGAACTTTTAGGACAACCTGATAATAATGAATTACAATAGTACAGCCTAGAGGAAATAAATGCATGAATTAGTTTTTCAGCATCACTCTGAGACAAGACCTTTCTAATTTTAGAGATATTGCGCAAATGCAAAAAAGCAGTCCTACATATTTGCTTAATATGCACACTGAAGGACATATCCTGATCAAAAATGACTCCAAGATTTCTCACAGTACTACTAGAGGTCAGGGTAATGCCATCCAGAGTAAGGATCTGGTTAGACACCATGTTTCTAAGATTTGTGGGGCCAAGTACAATAACTTCAGTTTTATCTGAATTTAAAAGCAGGAAATTAGAGGTAATCCATGTCTTTATGTCTGTAAGACATTCCTGCAGTTTAACTAATTGGTGTGTGTCCTCTGGCTTCATGGATAGATAAAGCTGGGTATCATCTGCGTAACAATGAAAATTTAAGCAATGCTTTCTAATAATACTCCCTAAGGGAAGCATCTATAAAGTGAATAAAATTAGTCCTAGCACAGAACCTTGTGGAACTCCATAATTAACCTTAGTCTGTGAAGAAGACTCCCCATTTACATGAACAAATTGTAATCTATTAGATAAATATGATTCAAACCACTGCAGCGCAGTGCCTTTAATACCTATGACATGCTCTAATCTCTGTAATAAAATTTTATGGTCAACAGTATCAAAAGCAGCACTGAGGTCTAACAGGACAAGCACAGAGATGAGTCCACTGTCTGTGGCCATAAGATCATTTGTAACCTTCACTAATGCTGTTTCTGTACTATGATGAATTCTAAAACCTGACTGAAACTCTTCAAATAGACCATTCCTCTGCAGATGATCAGTTAGCTGTTTTACAACTACCCTTTCAAGAATTTTTGAGAGAAAAGGAATGTTGGAGATTGGCCTATAATTAGCTAAGATAGCTGGGTCAAATCTTTAAATATGACCGACATTTACAAATAATGATTTTCTTTATTCTGTGTGTGATGAAACAGCAGCCTGTGTGCTGATGGAGAAGCCATCTGTCTTGAGGTTTTTTCCTCAGAGGGAGTTTTTCCTTAGCACTGTCACCTGTGTGCTTGCTCTGGGGGTTGGAAAGACTGGACCTTAGTTGTGTGAAGTGCTTTGAGGCAACTTTGTTGTGATTTGGCACTATAGAAATGAAATAAATTGAAAAATGAAATAAATTAAATTGAATTGTTCAACTGCTGCTAAATCCAAATTCAATCAACACCTGCTAAACTTCCTTTTGATTTTTAAAAATCTTACTGTGTGTGCAAACCTCACCTATTTCCATGTTCTCTCCCAGCATTTTGTGCTCTCATGTGGACAGACCCCAAAATGGATATTCAGAAAGGCAAACACGCTAAAATGACAATAACCATTATTATGCACATTTGACAGATGCAATCATCAGTGTGCTCTGTTAGTAAATCAGCATGCATGTGTATTTATGCAATGGCATTTTTGCACATTTTTGCACAAGCAAAGCTTGAGTAAATCAGGACCATTATGTTTTCCAGTGTTCTGTTTGCCGACTGACTTGCACAGTAAGTACTAATTAGAGAATAATTTCGTGATGGTGGCACAAAAAAGTGTGAGACTGGGCTGCAATGCTGATGTCTGAAGCACTCTATTGTTTCTGCGTCACTGTGGTTTCTGATTTTTTTTTTCATTAATATGTCAGCAATAAATCAGCAAATTTTAAATTCCTAAATATCCATGCATATGTCTCTTTTCTTAAAGGAAGTGTAATATCAACATTGTATGAGACATTTTCAGTTTAAGAAAAATGTTTATGACTAATGTTCTTATAAAAACCTGGAATATAATTTTATATTATGTTATAGTTTTTAAAGGTAAATAATATTCACATTAAATATTTATTTAAGGATGGTTGAAATTGAATTTTGTCAATTTGGTAATGTTATCAAACTCATTTTGTTGAGCACTGATATATATATATATATATATATATATATATATATATATATATATATATATATATATAAGTGCATCTGGCACTGGAGAGGTGTTTCTTCCCATTGCCCTAGTGCACAATCATTGACCCATGGACTGTGGTTCAGTTATGTACAAAAAAAAGAGACACTTACTGCATGATATTTTTCCACCAGCGTGTAAAACCCTGTGGCGTATCATGTATTATAAAATACTCTTCATCTTTGATTAATATGGGATAAAACTGAGGTTCCCTACAGGTGTCTTTCCAATGAAAATCACTCATGAAATGCCCTCCAATTGAGAAAACAGGATGAAGTGCTCTTCAAGGAAAAAAAATTCCAACAGAGAAAAAATGAAATACAGTGACCTATAGTTTCTCCAAGCATGTGCCCTCTCATGACAGCAGTCTAGGATGCCACCAAATACTTTGATAAGATTTTGAATTTACCTCTCAAACCCTGCTTACACTGAAAGCACATTTTATGGCCACTAGCAAATCTTTTCTTTCTTTTTGTAAAACGTGGGTAAGTTAGGCTTTGGATGTAATCTCATCATAGACTGAGCAAATCTCATCTGCACTCCCCCCCCCCATGTACCCTTTGGGTCAGGTTAAATTATGCAAGGTCATATTCCAAGCCATTTTATAATTTAATCAGTTGGGCTATTCAGCAGCAATTAAATTTCACTCATGAAAATTATATTTTGACATGTCAACATGTTCATTAAAGATACCTCTAAAACAAATTTGACCTGTTACAACAATTTCTTTGACATGTATAAATTTACTTTACACAGTGATACATCATGAAATATTAATGCAGTTACACTGCAAGTGACTTTATACATAGCTGTATCACATTTTTAGTCTAGATACCTAGCTAAGGAGATAGCTAACTAAATCCTCAGCTGAATTTTTGGAAGTGTAAAATTGCAGCAACACATTTTATCCACTGGAGGGGCACTTTATCACATTTCCTCAGCTGTATGAGTACTCTTTTCAAAACTGCATTCAATTAGGGTGGTGTAGAAGGCACAGTAATGGCACTTTTTAAATCAAAAGGTATCCACAGGAAACACCAAGTTCATCAATCTATCAATCAATTTTATTTATATAGCGCCAAATCACAACAAACAGTTGCCCCAAGGCGCTTTATATTGTAAGGCAAGGCCATACAATAATTACGTAAAAACCCCAATGGTCAAAACGACCCCCTGTGAGCAAGCACTTGGCGACAGTGGGAAGGAAAAACTCCCTTTTAACAGGAAGAAACCTCCAGCAGAACCAGGCTCAGGGAGGGGCAGTCTTCTGCTGGGACTGGTTGGGGCTGAGGGAGAGAACCAGGAAAAAGACATGCTGTGGAGGGGAGCAGAGATCAATCACTAATGATTAAATGCAGAGTGGTGCATACAGAGCAAAAAGAGAAAGAAACACTCAGTGCATCATGGGAACCCCCCAGCAGTCTAAGTCTATAGCAGCATAACTAAGGGATGGTTCAGGGTCACCTGATCCAGCCCTAACTATAAGCTTTAGCAAAAAGGAAAGTTTTAAGCCTAATCTTAAAAGTAGAGAGGGTGTCTGTCTCCCTGATCTGAATTGGGAGCTGGTTCCACAGGAGAGGAGCCTGAAAGCTGAAGGCTCTGCCTCCCATTCTACTCTTACAAACCCTAGGAACTACAAGTAAGCCTGCAGTCTGAGAGCGAAGCGCTCTATTGGGGTGATATGGTACTATGAGGTCCCTAAGATAAGATGGGACCTGATTATTCAAAACCTTATAAGTAAGAAGAAGAAGTTTAAATTCTATTCTAGAATTAACAGGAAGCCAATGAAGAGAGGCCAATATGGGTGAGATATGCTCTCTCCTTCTAGTCCCTGTCAGTACTCTAGCTGCAGCATTTTGAATTAACTGAAGGCTTTTCGGGGAACTTTTAGGACAACCTGATAATAATGAATTACAGTAGTCTAGCCTAGAGGAAATAAATGCATGAATTAGTTTTTCAGCATCACTCTGAGACAAGACCTTTCTAATTTTAGAGATATTGCGCAAATGCAAAAAAGCAGTCCTACATATTTGTTTAATATGCACATTGAATGACATATCCTGATCAAAAATGACTCCAAGATTTCTCACAGTATTACTAGAGGTCAGGGTAATGCCATCCAGAGTACGGATCTGGTTAGACACCATGTTTCTAAGATTTGTGGGGCCAAGTACAATAACTTCAGTTTTATCTGAGTTTAAAAGCAGGAAGTTAGAGGTCATCCATGTCTTTATGTCTGTAAGACAATCCTGCAGTTTAGCTAATTGGTGTGTGTCCTCTGGCTTCATGGATAGATAAAGCTGGGTATCATCTGCGTAACAATGAAAATTTAAGCAATGCTGTCTAATAATACTGCCTAAGGGAAGCATGTATAAAGTGAATAAAATTGGTCCTAGCACAGAACCTTGTGGAACTCCATAATTAACCTTAGTCTGTGAAGAAGATTCCCCATTTACATGAACAAATTGTAATCTATTAGATAAATATGATTCAAACCACCGCAGCGCAGTTCCTTTAATACCTATGGCATGCATCCATAAGAAGGACAGCTTATAGAAGGGTACAACATGTTTTTTCACCCCTAGAAGGGCACTGGTCAAGACACATTACTGTACTTTCTTGCTGTAGAGGACGTATTGTGATAATTTAATGTACAGTATGTAAGGACACCATAGTCAGTCCTTTCTTTCCTATGTGAAGGGCAGTCAATAGGGACATGAATCTTGTTTCTGCCACACTTGGTGGCACTTCTGCTATGATTTTTCAACTATGGGAGCACCAGGCGGTGCCAGTGCATCTATTCTAAAAGTATGACTTATTGGGTGGTGCCCGTAGGAACACTGGCCTCTCTCTGTGGGATTCTTGGATATTCCCAGCTGGATGCTTGTATCCTATGTCTCATGCCCACAAGGCAGTTTCACCTTCATGTACTGGGGGTTGAATGTATGTTGAATGTTGAATCTCATTGAATGGCAGGTCTGAAGTTCCCTGTGGTTGCTTCTTGCCTCCTAGTGGCATGGGATAATGGTCGTCTCTAGGCACATGTACTCCTGTTGTGGCCATGTTGGCCTGTGGTGCTTGCATTGGCTGTGGGGCCCTACGTAGCCATAGAGGCCATGTGCCATGGATGCAGCTCCTCAGCAACATTCATATTCTTACACATCTATCTTTATTTTTCACATTTATTACATATATTCATAAGCTTAATTTAACTGTGTCATAAGACGTGCCGCTGCTGACTTCTGACCTCTGTGAACAATTCCTGAACTATGAACGGTCCTACATTAAGCCTTCCTGTGAACATTCTGTTGTTAAAGGCTTCCAGTGTTACAAGTGCAATCACCTTTGTTCTCCTTGTTTCTCAGAACATTCCTCCCTCCTCAGCTCTGAGCATCCCGCCTGGCCCCTGGTTGCTGTACCACACTTGGTTTCATTACCACTTACTAACTCTCAAGCTCCCAGCTTTCCACCACCACAAGTGGGCCCTGTCTTGGCTCTGCAGGCACCAGCTCTAGCTTCAGCACTATCAGTAGTGGGCACAGATAACCAAAAAATGAACTTCAATAACAGATAATCAGATAACTGAAAAGTTATCTTCGATAAAGATAAAACAATAAACCACCCAAAAATGTATCGGAAGTTACAGATAACCGATAAATTTCAATATTACTTCTGACACATCTAGAACCAGTAGCATAACAAATTTAATAGCTTATAATGATAAAAATAAAAAAAAGACCACAACAATGACACTACACTTTTCTTTCAACATTCTGCTCCTGCTGGAAGCTCTTGTTTACTACAGAGCTCCCAACACAGAGGCACTCCAAGAGCAGCCATAAAGCCAACTCTTCATCAATTATGATGCTCCGGTCAGGCGCAGGTCTTGAAAAATAAAGTCATGCTGACTTATGGTTTTGATTATAAATAACATTAATACCAATAGAATAACTCCATTAATGTCAATTATGTCATTTGTACAAAGTTAAAATATAACATATATATTTTAATGTTGAGTAATGCACTAATTCTGAGGTTTTGTAACAGACAGACAGATCGCAAAGGATTCTGGGTAAAAGTGCCTCTTTTTGGAGCGAGGCGGAGGGGAAGGCGAAGGGCTACAAATCCCTCCAGCTTACTGCTGTCTCTGAAAATCAAACATGGCGCCGAAAACAGCCGCACAAATGAAGCGGCTTTCATTACAAATTACGCTGTTTAGAAAGTTATAACTTGCCAAAAAACTTTACAGGCAATTGTCTATGACAGCAGCATGTCTGCTGCTGGATGCATGTTGCGTATGTTGTCGTTCTGAAGAATATCGTAACGTCGCTCGTGCGCTGCGTTATAATGCACATACACACGAACGCTACGATAAGACACTTTTATATCTCACAACGGAGAAAATCATGATAAAGTGTAAGCACGTTAATTTGTATGTTCATAAATCTTTGGATAATATCAATCCCTGATGTTGGATTTCAAGGTCTGTAACACGTGTGTATTTTGTAAACAAACGGAGCCCTGAACACACTCATCTAATAAGCTTTCAGGCAGAAAATGAAAAGTTTCATCAATGGGAATAAGTTGGAAAATATATACACACACATGTATATGTGTAACACATAACCTGACGTCCTAATAGACTGATATTATTTGTCAAGGAAATTTCTAAAGGAAATAAGGCTGGATGCAAAAAATGGGAGAATTTGAAAAAGAAATAAGGTTGTAATTCCATTAAAAAAGTGAAACTTGTATAATGTATACATTCATTGCACACAAAAAAAGCCATTTGCAAAGCCAAAAAGTTGATTTGACAATCATCTGACATAACCGGGGTCAAAATAAATAGAACACTGCTATCTACTGGTTCCCACAGGCTTAGTGAACACTACTGACCTGTAGATGGCAGTAGAGGCCTTGAAAACAAAATTCCAGATACAGTAATCCCTGTCTGCTACATTTAAAATGCGTGGAATTTAACAAACGCAAATAAAACCAACATCTATAAATGCAGAGAATATATTCAAGAGAGTTTTAGGCACTAGAGTTTAATGCTGTTGTCTGTGGAGCCTGAACAGAGTGTCTGAAATGCATTTGTCCTGTCGTGATGTACTGAGATTACATCATCCTACCCAAAATGCATTGCGGGTCACAGGATGTGCTCACAAAACCTTAAAATTTAGCACATTAAAACTAAAACATATATCTGATATTTTCACTTAATAAAACTTTGGACATGAGAGTAATTTTAAATAACTTGTCCAAAATTTGCTTGGTTAAAATTTGAACCATAAGTTAAAACAGTGCGAGACGTCGTGCAGCACTCCCAGGTGCCATCGTCAGCCTGTTTCAAGCTGAAAACCTCCACATTTCAGGCTCTATCAATCCAGGACGTCGTGAGAGAACAGAGAAGTTTCAGAAGAAGTCGGTTTCAGCATTTTATCCGGATATTCCACTGTTAAAGGAGATTTTTTTAATGAAAGACTTGAAACAGCTTGAAACAGGCTGACGACGGCGCCTGAGAGCGCTGCGCGACGTCTCGCACCGTGGGAAGTCCTTAAAGCGACAGTATCACCTCAAAATCTCTCATCAGCCGTTAAAATTTTCACCGAAAACCAGCTTAATTTTTCGAACCGTGTCACTTCGATGTGCCTCACAGGTTTAGAAAAAATTTTGATCAAACAAAGCACCAGTCTCTCAGCAACTTCTCAGACAAAGGAATTCCGACGAGGGGCTGGACGACTCCTCCCACAAGGAGTGCTCACAGGCGAATGACGTCACCGACAGGCGTGGGAAAACTCACGCATGCGCACGAGGGTTCAAGCATGTCTGACATAAAAACATATGAATGAAATCCATATAGTTTTTGAAAAAATAAAAAGGACCTATACTTTATTGACAGACCTCATATGTATATATATATATATATATATATATATATATATATATATATATATATATATATATATATATATATATATATATATATATATATAAAACACATACACATTGCACATTAAATTTGAGCCCCATTCAAGAGATTATTACCAATGTCACCTAATGTGAAAATTACTGTGACTGTTCTCACAAAGAGCCTAATAGACCAAAATGTCCATGCTTGATGACGGCGATCATGATATCTTCAGAACTGAGCAAAACATGACATTAAAAATGAACTGACTTGGACTTCTTTCACATTAGCTTTGGTCTCAGAACATTACCGCCATGATTTAAATTATGGTGGCATAGTGTAGCTTATAGTTCCTGACCTTTTGTGCACTGGACTGTCAAACCATGAGCTCCTATCAGCGCACATGATCTTGAGTTCATTTTGAGGAAATTAGCAATACTTTTAATAAAGCTCATTGCCCTAGAGGTCAGTTAACAGTCTGACCGTGCAGATTTGATGAATTCATTGTCATGGCTCCATGATACACAGAATTACACTCTGGTACAGCTTGCTGAAGTATCTCTATGGCATCAACACAAGCTGGTTCAATTGATACATTTCTTCAGTGAGATACAAAATATTAGAATTTTACTGGAAGAGAAATGTTTGCACTTTTCAGACTTTTTTTTTTTGTATTAACTCACTGATTCAAAAAAAAAAGATCAAACTGCATTTTTTTTTCTCTACATTGTACACTACCTGGGCATTTTTCACGATGCTCTATCGCTGGCGTGCCCAACCAGTCGATCACGATTGACTGGTTGATCTCCAGCTGAGTTCCAGTCGTGACACTGGTGCTGTAACGGACAGTGCTGTTATAACAGATTGATGCAGAAGGTGGCAGCACTGCGCCAATAAGTATGTTGGCTGCTGTTAAACACGATAAAAAAAGAAGAGCGCTCTTCTTCTTTTTCTTCTTCTGTGGTGCAGGATGCAGAGGAGAAAAAATGAAAATGAGAAAAAAAAAAGAAGTTTTTGAAGCAACATAACAGCTTAAAGAGCCAAAATAAGTTACACTATGGACAAAAACAGTATGTAAACAGTTCAAATTTTTGTTAATTTATTTTTTCGTGCATTTGTTGTGTTTGTGAATGCAAATAGTGAACCACTGTGACAATTAATTCTGTGATTTTCCGCTTTTGTTAAAGATGATGACTGTGTTTGAGATTTTCTTTTCTCTTTTTTGTGCGTTCATTTTGTCTAATGTTTACAAAAGTGACATGGGTGAGCCATTTCTGTAACATTTCTGACTATTAATACTGTGATTTCCTGCTTTTGATAAAGATGACAGTGTTTGTGGTTTTATTTTATTTTATTTATTTATTTGTTATTCCATGTGCAGCTGGAGGACTGCTGCACACAGATGTTAGGTGGCTCAGCAGAGGTAAATTTCTGGAAAGGTTTAATGAATTGTTGCCCGAAATTTTTAAAATTCTGAAACATTCAAACCATGGTGAATATGCACAGCTTTTGGATTTATCCTTTCTTATTAGTTGCCTCCTCTCAGTGCCAGAAGTCCCACTAAGGTAGGGAACAACTTTTCCAACTTTAATTAGACATTGTGTAATTTGAGTTGTTCGTTGTTGTGTTACCGGCCAGTCCTAAGCCATCGTGTGCTTGTTACCGGCCAGTCCTAAGCCAACATGTGCTTATTCTTTGCACATCTACTTCAATAATGCATTATTATTGTTGAAACTTTATCTTTGTGCCAGGAAATTGTGTTATTATATTGGTGCACAATAAATTGCAGCCACACTATGGCGTTCGATATGGCTTGGTAGATCTCGATACACTGTCAACCTTAAAACTAGACCTCGGTTCAAAAAAGGTTGGGCACCCCTGCTCTATTGTATGCACGACTCCGTTTTAACTGTGTTGACTGATCTTGCAAGCTTCAAAGATGTTTCTAAAATCTTTCATCATATTTACAGGGCTCAAGTTCATAAGCATCAAGGCTGTGCTGTTGGAATTTCAGATATTGCCTTTAAAAAGAAGTTCTTACATCTGAGTTCGGGTAGCACTCCCAGTTGAAAGACTTGACTTAATCTTAGGTGCCATTATCTGTGTGGCCACATCTTAAGGTTAATTAACAGTTACACGGACCTTACCTTAGTATATGTATACTTTTAAGAAACCAATACTTCCGTGTGGGAAGAGTGATGCTACAGGTTTCACCCCATGCCTCTTTCATTTACTTTTCATGTAAACATCAGTTTCTGTCATGCCTGCAATCACTTACTCCTGAATTCTTAACATTTTTATTCCAATTTGTGAGTCGTAGGCTGTGTCTCTATGTGGTGCTGCTGTCTGCTATGTACTGTGCAACACATCCTTGGTGTCTTGATCAATTAGCAATTCCCTTACCATGCTGTGTCAAGGACATTGCATACTACCTTTGATCGACAAACCCGAAAATCCAAATGAAACCATAATTTAAATGGTGAAGGGTGGAGGATATACACTGAACTAAATTTGTAATTCTGCAAAATAAATATTTTAAAAACTTGACTTGTGTGCTAGGCTAATATGGATGACTGTTTTTTTTTTTTCATGCATGTGGTGAATATTTTGCAAAACAGCCCGAATGAGGAAAATCCGAAAAAATCGAGCCGACGTATGGAGGGACACACGGTCGGGCAGGTGTGAACGATCACGCTGTGATGGTTTCATGCAAGCAGCTGGAATTTGTGGAACCACATCGCAGCTGCTGTGGATAAACAAAAATATGAATTACACACCATAAAAAACACTGCAGTGTCCAATATTTCATCTCTCAAATCGAGTGGACAATACAAGTATGATCCCTCTGTGCCTCTGTATATGACTCATGGTCACAGACGCAGAGTCATAAAAACACATGAATGAAGCAGTGCACTCTTATTATGTCTCCTTATGTCTAGCCAGGTATATAAATAATACAATCACCAGACACTGATAGAGTAGACATTGGTGTATAATGAATGGAAATCACTGGGTTGATATAATTAATGAATAAATGGGGACCCAATACAGAACCCTGCAGTTAAATGAAAAATAAATGCCACTCGTGGGATTCAAATCTGGAATTTACAAAACCTCTGATTAACAGACAGAAACTTTACCACTGCACTACACTCTTATAACAGGAGCGTGAAATGCTTAAAATCAACAAGGAGTTAAACGTATGTTTTCAAAAAAGAGAAATTAGATGACGTATGGACACTCATGTCGGGCCAGCCCACAGCCTGCCGAGGTGCACTGTGTGCGCCCGCTGCAACCCGGCGTAAAGGCGAAAGATATTTTATGTATTTCCACATGAGGACAGCAGGCAGAGACACGCGCCTCACGGAGGACAGTTGTAAATTTATGTCCTTTAAAACACAGCATGTGTTCCCCAGCTAGGACGTCCAGGTGCAGAGATCTCAACAGCAGCCGCTGTTGGCAGACACACCCCCTGTTCATTCAGCACCCCTACCAATGTGGCACTCTCTGTTTCTGTGTTACGTGGTCATTCATTTTAGTTATTTGTTATGTAAATGTGTATGTAGGTATTGTTGTAATGATTTATATACCTGGCCTAGCGGTGGTCTCTGTGTTCTTAGCCATCATTTCCAGCTGTTAGTGTGCTGCGTTCAGCTGAGAGGCACCTCGCCGTGCTGTATGCGCTCAGACGCAGCTGTCCGGCCCCCATGTGATCATGTCTCTACATACATATCAGCATTTATGCAAGTGTGAACCCCCCCACACACACTTACATGCACCGCCACACTCATGGGGGCAATTAGACAAATTTCACAGCCAGCTCGAAAGTGATCACCTGTTCACTATTTTTGTGCCGACAGCATGAATGGCCACACATTTTCTAAGTATCAAGCGAGCGGTGTTGGATTGTTCATGTTTGTCATCTGGAATTTGGCTGACACCTGTCGCAAGAGGGATCAAATGGGCTCTCACAGGTCACTTTCTGTCTTTTGGCCACTGGTGTGCATGAATACAGTGATTTATGAATCCTCTTCAACCCATATTCAGTTGAATACACCGCAAAGACAAGATATTTAATGTTGAAACTGATAGACTTTTTTGTTTTGTGCAAATATTTGCTCATTTTGAAATGGATGCCTGTAACACATTTCAAAAAAAGTTGGGACAGGGCAACAAAAGACTGGGAAAGTTGATGAATGCTCAAAGAACACCTAATTGGAAACAGGTGAGTGTCATGACTGGGTATAAAAGGAACATCCCCAAAAGGCTCAGCCATTCACAAGCAAAGCTGGGGCAAGGATCACCACTTTGTGAACTGGGTGAAAAAAAAAAATCGTCCAACAGTTCAAGAACAATGTTTCTCAACATTCAATTGCAAGGAATTTAGGGATTCCATCATCTACAGTCCATAATATAATCACAACATTCAAACAATCTGGAGAACCTTCTACATGTAAGCGGCAAGGTCAAAAACCTGTTGTGAAAGTGTAGGAACACGGACCCACAACAGGGGGCGCAAATGAACGGACAATGGAGGAAGTCAAATAACAACACTTTACTGTTGTGAATAAGCACAACAAACACAGCAGATTACAATAATAGACAAAGACGTCAATTCACAAAATGTGTCACGTGGGCAGGCTCGAAGATAAGAGATGTCTGTCCAAAGCAGAACCGGAACTACACGATTTCCTCTGCCACCGAGCCCCGGGAATACTGGAGCCGCCAAGTCCCGAACTCCCAGGTGGCCACTGCCTCCGCTTGTCAGATCTGGTACTGCTGGCGAGGAACAAAAACAGTTAAATGTGGGTGCGTTTGCACCCAGCAACACGTATGGTGGGAAAACCACCTCCACCTCTCGTCGGAAGAAATGTCTGCTATCCAACGCACAAGGTAACAAAGTATTAATGTCAGAAAGACAACACAGTCGGCTGAGTACTTTACCTCCTTGGTAGAGCGATATCTCGGCAAAGAGGTGGAGATGTCGTCTTGCTGATATACCACTGCAGATCAGATGATTGGTGACAGCTGTCGTAGGTGATAAGTGACAGCTGTCACCCCGGCTGCTCCTGTGAGGCGGCAGCGCCCTCTGGTGCCTGGAGCCCGCACTCCAGGCAGGGCGCCCTCTGGTGGTGGTGGGCCAGCAGTACCTCCTCTTCAGCGGCCCACACAACAGGACCCCCCCCCCCCCAACGGGCGCCTCCTGGCGCCCGACCAGGCTTGTCCGGGTGGCGGCGGTAGAAATCGGCCAGGAGGGCCGGGTCCAGGATGAAGCTCCTCTTCACCCAGGAGCGTTCTTCGGGTCCGTACCCCTCCCAGTCCACCAAATACTGGAAGCCCCGGCCCATCCTACGGACATCCAAGAGCCGGCGCACAGTCCAAGCCGGCTCGCCATCGATGATCCGGGCAGGAGGCGGTGCCGGACCCAGAGCACAGAGGGGTGAGGTGTGATGCGGCTTTATCCGGGACACATGGAAAACAGGATGGATCCGCAGTGAGGCCGGAAGCTGAAGCCTCACTGCGGCTGGACTGATGACCTTGAGGATCTTGAAGGGACCGATGTAATGATCCTGCAGTTTAGGGGAGTCCACTTTTAGGGGGATGTCCTTTGTTGTCAACCACACCTCCTGCCCTGGCCGATACGCAGGGGCCGGGGTCCGCCGACGGTCTGCATGGGCTTTTGCCCTCGTCCGGGCCTTTAGCAAAGCAGAACGGGCGGCGCGCCACACCCGACGGCACTTCCGCAGGTGGGCCTGGACCGAGGGCACACCGACCTCTCCCTCAACCACCGGAAACAACGGGGGCTGGTACCCCAGACACACCTCAAAAGGGGAGAGGCCGGTGGCTGAAGACACCTGGCTGTTATGGGCATACTCGATCCAGGCCAAATGGGTACTCCAGGCCGCCGGGTGCGTGGCCGTCGCGCAGCGCAGGGCCTGTTCCACCTCCTGATTGACCCGTTCTGCTTGCCCGTTGGTCTGAGGATGATACCCGGATGAGAGACTCACCGTGGTCCCCAGTTCCCGGCAGAAGCTCCTCCAGACTTGCGAGGAGAACTGGGGACCGCGATCGGAGACGATGTCTGTTGGAATCCCATGCAGCCGGACGACTTGGTGGACCAGGAGGTCCGCTGTCTCCTGGGCAGTCAGGAGCTTCGGGAGGGCCACGAAGTGGGCCGCCTTGGAGAATCGGTCCACTATCGTGAGGATGGTGGTGTTGCCCTGGGACGGCGGGAGGCCCGTGACAAAATCCAGGCCGATGTGGGACCAGGGGCGATGAGGCACAGGCAGCGGCTGGAGCAGTCCCGATGCCCTGCGGTGGTCAGCCTTGCCCCTGGCGCAGGTGGTGCAGGCCTGGATATAATCCCGGACGTCGGCCTCCAGGGACGCCCACCAGAAGTGCTGCCGAACAACTGCCACGGTTCTACGCACCCCCGGATGACAGGAGAACTTGGAGCCGTGACAGAAGTCCAGGACTGCAGCCCTGGCCTCTGGTGGAACGTAAAATTTGTTCTTCGGCCCAGTTCCGGGATCCGGGCTCTGTGCCAGGGCCTCCCGGACGGTTTTCTCTACGTCCCAGGTGAGGGTGGCCACGATAGCGGACTCCGGGATGATGGGTTCCAGTGGATCCGACAACTCCATTTTGACTTCGTCTTCATGCACCCGGGACAAGGCATCCGATCTCTGGTTTTTGGTCCCGGGGCGGTAGGTGATCCGGAAGTCAAAACGGCCGAAGAACAGTGACCAACGTGCTTGCCTGGGGTTCAGCCGCTTGGCGGTCCTGATATACTCCAGGTTCCGGTGGTCAGTGAAAACCGTGAATGGCACGGACGTTCCATCCAACAGATGTCTCCATTCTTCAAGAGCCTCTTTCACCGCAAGGAGTTCTCGATTGCCGACGTCATAGTTCCGTTCGGCCGGGGTCAACGTGCGGGAAAAATAGGCACACGGGTGAAGGACCTTATCGGCCTCTCCGCTCTGGGAAAGTACAGCTCCTATCCCTGAGTCCGAGGCGTCCACTTCAACCACAAACTGGCGACTAGGATCGGGCTGCACCAGAACAGGTGCAGACGAGAAGCGCCGTTTCAACTCCTTCAACGCAGCATCGCACCGATCCGACCAGGTGAAGGGGACTTTTGGAGAGGTCAGGGCTGTCAGGGGGCTAACTACCTGACTGTAGCCCTTAATGAACCTCCTGTAGAAATTTGCAAAGCCGAGGAACTGTTGCAGCTTCCTACGGCTGGTGGGTTGGGGCCAGTCTCTCACCGCCGCAACCTTGGCCGGATCAGGAGCGACGGAGTTGGGGGAGATTATAAACCCCAGGAAGGACAAAGAGGTGCGGTGAAACTCACACTTCTCGCCCTTCACAAACAGCCGGTTCTCCAACAACCGCTGCAGGACCTGACGTACATGCCGGACATGAGTCTCAGGATCCGGAGAAAAGATGAGTATATCGTCTAGATATACGAAGACGAATCGGTGCAGGAAATCCCGCAAGACATCATTAACTAATGCTTGGAACGTCGCGGGGGCGTTTGTAAGGCTGAACGGCATGACCAGGTACCCAAAGTGACCTAAGGGGGTGTTAAATGCCATCTTCCACTCGTCTCCCTTCCGGATCTGAACCAGGTGATACGCATTTCTAAGATCTAGCTTAGTGAATATCTGGGCTCCATGCAGGGGCGTGAACACTGAATCCAACAAGGGCAACGGGTATCGATTACGAACCGTGATTTCATTCAGCCCCCTATAATCAATGCATGGACGAAGTCCGCCGTCTTTTTTACCCACAAAAAAGAAACCTGCACCCATCGGGGAGGTGGAATTCCGGATCAACCTGGCGGCTAAAGAGTCCCGGATGTAGGTCTCCATTGATTCGCGCTCAGGTCGTGAGAGGTTGTACAGCCTGCTGGACGGGAACTCAATGCCTGGAACCAAATCAATGGCACAATCGTACGGACGGTGCGGGGGAAGGGTGAGTGCCAGATCCTTACTGAACACATCCACAAGGTCATGGTACTCCACCGGCACCGTCCCAAGATTGGGCGGGACTCTGACCTCCTCCCTAGCCTGGGAACCGGGAGGAACCGAGGAACCTAAACATACCCGATGGCAGGTCTCGCTCCACTGAACCACTACCCCGGATGGCCAATCGATCCGGGGATTGTGTTTTAACATCCAGGGGAACCCGAGAATCACACGGGAGGTGGCAGGAGTCACAAAGAACTCGATCTCCTCCCGGTGGTTCCCTGACACCACCAGAGTTACTGGTGGTGTCTTATGTGTGATTAGAGGGAGTAGGGAGCCATCTAGTGCCCGCACCTGCACAGGTGAAGTAAGCGCCACCAGAGGGAGCCCTGCCTCCCTGGCCCATCTGCTGTCTAGCAGATTCCCTTCAGAGCCCGTGTCCACCAGTGCTGGGGCCTGCAGGGTTAAATCCTCATAAAGGATTGTAACTGGGAGTCGTGTGGCAATATGGGTATGTCCCACGTGAATGTCTTGGCCCACCCCTAGCCCGGTTTCTAGGGGCGGGCGTTGGTGTTTAACCGCTCGGGGCAGTCCCTCACTTGATGCTCTATTGAGCCACAAACAAAGCACGCTCCGCGGACCAGCCTCCTCTGTCTATCTGGTGGCCTAAATGTGGCCCTGCTCGTGTCCATAGCTTCATCAGCAGGGGGAGCTGTAACCACACGGAGCGTAGAGGCCGTGGAGCGTGGGGAGGGCGGAACTCGGTCGGAACCGGAAGGGAGAGGGATGGCGCGTGCCCGGCCACGCCCTTCGTCTCGTTCCCGACGGCGTTCTTCTAACCGATTGTCTAATCGTATAACGAGATCAATAAGCCCGTCTAGATCCCGCGGTTCGTCCTTGGCCACCAGGTGCTCCTTCAGGACCAACGACAGTCCGTTTACGAAGGCGGCACGGAGGGCAGTGCTATTCCAGCCGGACCTCGCAGCCGCGATGCGGAAGTCGACTGCATAAGCAGCTGCGCTCCGGCGCCCCTGTCTCATTGACAGCAGCACGGCTGAAGCGGTCTCTCCTCTATTTGGGTGATCGAACACTGTTCTGAACTCCCTCACAAACCCATCATATGTCAGAAGGAGCCGTGAATTTTGCTCCCAGAGCGCTGTAGCCCAAGCGCGTGCCTCACTGCGAAGCAGATTAATCACATAAGCTATCTTACTAGCATCAGTCGCGTACATGACGGGACGTTGTGCGAAGACGAGTGAACACTGCATAAGAAAGTCCGCGCACGTCTCCACACAACCCCCGTACGGCTCTGGAGGGCTTATGTATGCTTCAGGGGAAGGTGGGAGGGGTCGTTGAACGACCTGTGGAACGTCACTGTTGCGCACAGGATCGACAGGAGGGGGAGCCGCAGCAGCGCCCTGAGGGCGCGCTTCCACCTGCGCGGAGAGAGCCTCCACCCTGCGGTTAAGGAGGACGTTCTGCTCGGTCATTAGATCCAACCGAGCCGTAAAAGCGGTGAGGATTCGCTGCAACTCACCGATCATTCCTCCTGCAGACGCCTGTGCGCCCTGCTCTTCCATTGGCCGTTCAACAGCCGGTTGACGCCCCTCGCGGTCCATGACGTTGGCCGAGATATCCTGTTGTGAAAGTGTAGGAACACGGACCCACAACAGGGGGCGCAAATGAACGGACAATGGAGGAAGTCAAATAACAACACTTTACTGTTGTGAATAAGCACAACAAACACAGCAGATTACAATAATAGACAAAGAAGTCAATTCACAAAATGTGTCACGTGGGCAGGCTCGAAGATAAGAGACGTCTGTCCAAAGCAGAACCGGAACCACACGATTTCCTCTGCCACCGAGCCCCGGAATACTGGAGCCACCAAGTCCCGAACTCCCAGGTGGCCACTGCCTCCGCTTGTCGGATCTGGTACTGCTGGCGAGGAACAAAAACAGTTAAATGTGGGTGCGTTTGCACCCAGCAACACGTATGGTGGGAAAACCACCTCCACCTCTCGTCGGAAGAAATGTCTGCTATCCAACGCACAAGGTAACAAAGTATTAATGTCAGAAAGACAACACAGTCGGCTGAGTACTTTACCTCCTTGGTAGAGCGATATCTCGGCAAAGAGGTGGAGATGTCGTCTTGCTGATATACCACTGCAGATCAGATGATTGGTGACAGCTGTCGTAGGTGATAAGTGACAGCTGTCACCCCGGCTGCTCCTGTGAGGCGGCAGCGCCCTCTGATGCCTGGAGCCCGCACTCCAGGCAGGGCGCCCTCTGGTGGTGGTGGGCCAGCAGTACCTCCTCTTCAGCGGCCCACACAACAAAACCAACATTGAATGCCCGTGACCTTCAATCCCTCAGGCGGCACTATATTAAAAACCGACATCATTGTGTGAAGGATCTTACTGTGTGGGCTCAGGAACACTTCAGAAAACCATTGTCAGTTAACACAGTTCGTGGCTACATCTACAAGTGCAAGTTAAACCTCTACCATGCAAAGCGAGAGCCATATATCAACAACATCCAGAAAAATCCAGCGTGGCTTCGTAGTAAAAGAGTGTGGGTACTAGACTGGCCTGCCTGCAGTCCAGACCTGTTGCCCATTGAAAATGTGTTGTGCATTATGAAGCGCAAAATATGACAATGGAGACCCCGGACTGTTGAACAACTGAAGTCGTACATCAAGCAAGAATGGGAAAGAATTCCGCCTACAAAACTTCAACAAGTAGTGTCCTCAGTTTCTAAATGCTTCTTGAGTGTTGTTAGAAGGAAAGGTGACATAACATAGTGGTAAACATATCACTGTCCCAGCTTCTTTGAAACATGTTGCAGGCATCCATTTCAAAATGAGCAAATATTTGCACAAAAACAATAAAGTTTATCATTTTGAACATGACATATCTTGTCTTTGTGGTATATTCAATTGAATATAGGTTGAAGAGTATTTGCAAATCATTGTATTCTGTTTTTATTTACATTTTACAGAGCATCTCAACTTCATTGAAATTGGGGTTGTCATTGCTGTTCTTTACACTGTGTTGGAAACATAAAAAAAAAAAAAAAAACTGGCTCTAATGTCAGTTCAAAGGTTGCACTAGGAGGGTAGGCTGAAAAGTTCTAAGGCTGACTATGATGCAGTTATCGAACTGAACAAATTCAGGGTTATTTTTCTACATAGTCTCCCTGTAACTCCACACACTTCTTCCAGTGGTGCTTGAGTGCTTCGATTCCCTTGGCATAGAAGCTTTCATTTTGAGAGTCAAAATAGTCCTCAACGGCAGCCATCACCTCATCATTGCTCCGATAGTGCTTCCCAGCCAAGTTTTTTTTCAGGTTTGGTAACAGATGAAAGTCCGAGGGTGCCAAGTCAGGGGAGTATGATGGGTGATCTACCAGTTCGAATCCACAGTCGTGGATAGTGGCCATGGTCACTGTTGACTTGTGAGCTGGGGCATTGTCTTGATGGAACAGCACCCCTTTCGTCAGCTTTCCTGGTTGCTTCTTTTTGAACTGTCTCAGTAGGTTAGAAAAGTACTGTCCATTTATGGTTTGTCCCTTTTCAAGATACGTAGTCCACGAACACAATGCCCTTGGAATCCCAGAAAACTGAAACCATGACCTTCCCCGCAGACGAAACGACCTTGGCCTTCTTTGGAGGTGGTGACCTTGGGTGTTTCCACTGCATTGATTGTTTTTTTGTCTCTGGTTCAAAGTGGTGAACCCAACACTCATCCTGGGTAAGAAAACCTTCCATGTAATTGGCTGGATCCTCTTCAAATTGCGCCAAGTTTGCCTTCGACATGACTAGCCTGGTGCGTTTCTGATCAGGCGTCAGAAGACGTGGCACCCACCGAGCTGACACCTTTGACATTCCAAGTTCTTCATGCAGTTCCTTTTGTTATGTGTCGACGCGGGTTGAGGAGCGGACCTGCGTCAGACGGAACCCAGTGCTAAAAATAACCAGAAAGCGGTTCCAATAACAAAAACAATTTATTTCACCCGCTGGTGCATAATAAAGTGTAAAACTGAAAAAGCGTCCTTCTGGTGGAGTGAAGGCTGGCACGCTCTCCAGCGCCCAAAAGGATCGAAGCCCGGCGCTCCTGGACCCACTATTACCACCAACCACCCCCCAGGTGGACACGACAAACCGACTCTCTGCGAAGGATAGAAGAGGTGAGGTAAGTCAGCAGTTACAACTAATATCCTTCAAAAGACACACACTATCAGCAACACATTCAGGTCTGTATTTTAAGCTTTATGCAAATGAGCAGCTTCTCACAACAGGTGGAGGATCACTTGTCTGCACGCCACAGAAGTGAGAAGCCAGCTGCACAATTCCCATCACAATTCAAATATACTGTGTAACAAAATACCAAGTTACTATCAACAATTAGTCAAACACTTAATCACCTCTAATGTGTGCTGACAGCATGTGTCCCTCACCCTTCCTCCTTCACGGGCTCGATGTGTCAAACCCAGGCGCGGTCCTCAGCGTCTCACAAACGAACATCACAAGGTCGAGTTCCCGGCAGTTCAGCTTGAATCACCCATGACTTAAATGCAGAACGCCATCCAATTATCTGCTTCAGCTGAAAGTCTTTAAGGCTGCACGTGAGCACCATTCACAGGTGCTGCACATGATGTTGATGAGGGTGAAAGACTCTTCAGCCAGCACCTTCTCCACAGACAAATCAGTTCTCATGCCACCTGGAGAGCAAAGAAAAGAAAAGAACACCAAAATGTCCAGCCACACCCCCCAACACACAACAGTACCCCCCCCCCCTTTAACGGGAAGCCTCCCGGCGACCGAACAAACCAGGCCCAAGAACAGCACCTCCCTCCGGGGTCCTCGTCAGGAAGCAGACAGCACAACGCTCCCAAGGTCCACCACAGACAGCAGGACAGGGCACCGCAGCTGGAAGGCCGGCTGGCATCAACAAAAACCCCAAAACAGTCCCTAGTATAATCCAACACATAAGAAAAAACACAAAAGCCACCCAAAACCTCCCCAGGGGATCGTCCCATCCAACCCCGGGAAGAAAAGAAAAACACCCAAACGCAAAAACCCAACACAACCCCACAAACACAATACAAACATAAATGCATAAAAGACAAATAACAAACAACCCCCCCAGAACGACCTGCAGAGCCCAACCCCCCCTAGAAGGCCTTTACCGCCAGTTCCAGGAGGAACAGCCAGAACCAGAATCCCACAAAGGTCCCCAGGTGTATATGGAGCAAACGGCGCCCCCCAGAGGACCGTACCATCAACCCCAGGAGGTACCCTCCCCACAACCCCGGAACCCCAGACCCGGCCACACTTGGCTAGTCGGCCCCAAGCCAATTCCCCCCCAGAGGACCATCCCATCAACCCTGGAGGTGGAACCCGGAAGGAAACAAAACAAAATCAAAATCCAACCCCCGGAGGACTACCAAAAACAACCCCGGGGGGATATAAAATGACCGTAAACCCTGTTACCTTCCACGGCACCCCGAAAGACCCCAGGTCCCTCCCAGAGCCCCTCGGCGGCTCAATTTTGGCGAACGGCTCAAAACATTAAGCCGGGGAAGGGAACAGGAAAAACTAACCCAGCCCCAACCCCAAGGCGCAGCGGAAAACCGGAAATACATCCGGTGCCCCAACTCAACCGTACCCCAGCCTCTCGGGAGGGGTGGAACTACCGAAATGGCGAACGGCAACAGATCGGCCCACCCCTCCGACTGAGGTATGTTCCCGCTGCACCACACCCCGGCAACACCAATGACGAACGGTACAAAGGCTCACCGAGGCTGGAGTGGAACCGGGCCCTAACCAAACCAAGAAAAACGCCCCTAACACCCCCCCCCGGGTGCAGAGGTCTTCTGAGAACGCTCAGCGTGACCAACCTGCACCACCCCACAACCCACAAGACGAACGGTCTTGGGGCAAGTGAGGTTGGGGTTAGGGATGTAGGGAAATAAAAAACAACAAAATAAAACGACCCAACAAACCAAACAGAAAATACCTAAAAACACATAAGAATTAGCTGGCTCGCTCTCCAGCGCCCAAAAGGATCGAAGCCCGGCGCTCCTGGACCCACTATTACCGCCAACCACCCCCCAGGTGGACACGACAAACCGACTCTCTGCGAAGGATAGAAGAGGTGAGGTAAGTCAGCAGTTACAACTAATATCCTTCAAAAGACACACACTATCAGCAACACATTCAGGTCTGTATTTTAAGCTTTATGCAAATGAGCAGCTTCTCAACAGGTGGAGGATCACTTGTCTGCACGCCACAGAAGTGAGAAGCCAGCTGCACAATTCCCATCACAATTCAAATATACTGCGTAACAAAATACCAAGTTACTATCAACAATTAGTCAAACACTTAATCACCTCTGATGTGTGCTGACAGCATGTGTCCCTCACTCTTCCTCCTTCACGGGCTCGATGTGTCAAACCCAGGCGCGGTCCTCAGCGTCTCACAAACGAACATCACAAGGTCGAGTTCCCGGCAGTTCTGCTTGAATCACACATGACTTAAATGCAGAACGCCATCCAATTATCTGCTTCAGCTGAAAGTCTTTAAGGCTGCACGTGAGCACCATTCACAGGTGCTGCACATGATGTTGATGAGGGTGAAGGACTCTTCAGCCAGCACCTTCTCCACAGACAAATCAGTTCTCATGCCACCTGGAGAGCAAAGAAAAGAAAAGAACACCAAAATGTCCAGCCACACCCCCCAACACACAACACCTTTTCTCTCAAAAATTCTTGATAGGGTAGTTGTAATACAGCTAACTGATCATCTGCAGAGGAATGGTCTATTTGAAGAGTTTCAGTCAGGTTTTAGAATTCATCATAGTACAGAAACAGCATTAGTGAAGGTTACAAATGATCTTCTTATGGCCTCAGACAGTGGACTCATCTCTGTGCTTGTTCTGTTAGACCTCAGTGCTGCTTTTGATACTGTTGACCATAAAATTTTATTACAGAGATTACAGCATGCCATAGGTATTAAAGGCACTGCGATGCAGTGGTTTGAATCATAATTATCTAATAGATTACAATTTGTTCATGTAAATGGGGAATCTTCTTCACAGACTAAGGTTAATTATGGAGTTCCACAAGGTTCTGTGCTAGGACCAATGTTATTCACTTTATACATGCTTCCCTTAGGCAGTATTATTAGACGGCATTGCTTAAATTTTCATTGTTACGCAGATGATACCCAGCTTTATCTATCCATGAAGCCAGAGGACACACACCAATTAGCTAAACTGCAGGATTGTCTTACAGACATAAAGACATGGATGACCTCTAATTTCCTGCTTTTAAACTCAGATAAAACTGAAGTTATTGTACTTGGCCCCACAAATCTTAGAAACATGGTGTCTAACCAGATCCTTACTCTGGATGGCATTACCCTGACCTCTAGTAATACTGTGAGAAATCTTGGAGTCATTTTTGATCAGGATATGTCATTCAAAGCGCATATTAAACAAATATGTAGGACTGCTTTTTTGCATTTATGCAAAATCTCTAAAATTAGAAAGGTCTTGTCTCAGAGTGATGCTGAAAAACTAATTCATGCATTTATTTCCTCTAGGCTGGACTATTGTAATTCATTATTATCAGGTTGTCCAAAAAGTTCCCTGAAAAGCCTTCAGTTAATTCAAAATGCTGCAGCTAGAGTACTAACAGGGACTAGAAGGAGAGAGCATATCTCACCCATATTGGCCTCCCTTCATTGGCTTCCTGTTAATTCTAGAATAGAATTTAAAATTCTTCTTCTTACTTATAAGGTTTTGAATAATCAGGTCCCATCTTATCTTAGGGACCTCATAGTACCATATCACCCCAATAGAGCGCTTCGCTCTCAGACTGCAGGCTTACTTGTAGTTCCTAGGGTTTGTAAGAGTAGAATGGGAGGCAGAGCCTTCAGCTTTCAGGCTCCTCTCCTGTGGAACCAGCTCCCAATTCAGATCAGGGAGACAGACACCCTCTCTACTTTTAAGATTAGGCTTAAAACTTTCCTTTTTGCTAAAGCTTATACTTAGGGCTGGATCAGGTGACCCTGAACCATCCCTTAGTTATGCTGCTATAGACTTAGACTGCTGGGGGGTTCCCATGATGCACTGAGTGTTTCTTTCTCTTTTCTTTCTCTCTTGCTCTGTATGCACCACTCTGCATTTAATCATTAGTGATTGATCTCTGCTCCCCTCCACAGCATGTCCTTTTCCTGGTTCTCTCCCTCAGCCCCAACCAGTCCCAGCAGAAGACTGCCCCTCCCTGAGCCTGGTTCTGCTGGAGGTTTCTTCCTGTTAAAAGAGAGTTTTTCCTTCCCACTGTCGCCAAGTGCTTGCTCACAGGGGGTCATTTTGACCGTTGGGGTTTTTACGTAATTATTGTATGGCCTTGCCTTACAATATAAAGCGCCTTGGGGCAACTGTTTGTTGTGATTTGGCGCTATATAAATAAAATTGATTGATTGATTGAGAATGTGTTCAATTCTCTCACGGGATATTTCCATAGCATCTGCTAGCTGATTAATCGTCGATCGTCTGTCGTCCATCACCATTTCATGAACAAGGTTAATGTTTTTCTGGGTTGTGGCTGTTGCAGGCCGCCCAGACCTTGGGTCATCTTCAAGGCTCTCTCTGCCCCTCTTAAATTCAGCTGCCCACTTCTGCACTGTAGATATGGAGGGAGCTTCATCCCCTAATGTAGCAACCATATCAGCATGAATGTCCTTGGGCTTTAACCCCTTCTTATGCAGGTACTTAATCACACCGCGATGCCAGATTTGATCCATTTTTGCCGTTTCCCTCTACCACGAACTTTCAAACTTGGCTATGAACCACAAACTACCACATAACCTGGACGAAAATAACAGTTAGTCATCAAAAGACTTGAAATTAATGCATGCCAAGTTTTATTGAAATGGCATTTCTCCTTCTTGCTGAGCCTTAGAACTTTTCAGCCTACCCTCGTATGTTTTAGTAGACTGCAGTATATCATGTATGCTATCCCCCGTGTTTTGTTTTTTTTGTTTGTTTGTTTTTTTGTTTTTTGGTCTAGACTAGACACTAAAATTGATCAACCAGGTCATTTCCATGCAGAGTGTGAACATATGTGCATACATCGCCAAAGGAATTGAACCATTTACAAACACAGACCATGGGCCATTTCAAAGAAACTACACATGTTGAGTGTGAAAGCACCCTTATGCCTCCATATGTGCTGTTCAATATCTATCCATAAGCAAACAAAGTACTGCAGCATTCTAAAAGAAGCAAATGTGTGGACATCTAATGTGCATGAAAATATAAGGACTGGGCCAGCAGGGACAGTGTTTTCAGAGCATCCAGTAGAACATCATGCATTTTAGAAGCTGTCTTAATTTTGTAGACTTAACCTTTTCTCTTTTTTCTTTGTCAAATCTGAAACATGTTCTTGAAGGCTGGAGTGAATGATAGCATATCACATTCTAAATATTATGTGGTAGCATCTGCCAGTGTTTTCCATTTATCTCTGCCATGTTTATATTTTATAGAGAAGGGAAAAGCCTGAGCCACCTGTCTGGGGCCAGATGTTGAGGAAGCAGGAGAGAACTGAATTTAAAGGTGGGAATTGGCAAGGGTGTAATTTTCTTTTCAGCTGTGGGAGAATCATGTGCTGGGATGTTGAGATGGAGCCTCCCAAACTGTTAGTTTTCACAAACTACATTTTAAAATATATTAATAAAAATTGTGACTCATGGGTCTAACACACTGTAAATGTGCAAAGAGCCACCTGGGTTCCACTGGAAATTAAGTTTTTTGTTTTTTGTTTTTTTTCTCAGCAAACTAGTATATGTGGCTGTAGAGTGGATGGACTGTCTGAAATTCATCAGCCTGGATGCAGCAAGATCTCTTTGGGTGGACAAACCTGCTTTTGATCTGGTTGCCTTCATGGTCAGTGTATGGAGGGAGTGGCAGTTGCTGTGTCATAGCAGCTTCTTATATCTTTATGGGATGTCATCCCTGTTAATGATTTTAGGTCTGCTGTCTCGGTGGAGGCCCAGACTGTGGTGATAGATGTCTCATTGAGGGAGAGATTTTATTTACAGCATCAATCTTCGATTGAAGACTGTCCCAGAGGTGGAACTTTATTAGTAATGGGTGAGTTCAGTTTGTCCACTGGGACAAACATAGTTGGCTGAAAGGACTGCACTGGTCTGCATGGATCTGGTGCCTGTGTTGAAAATGGATCAATGTTCCTTGGCAGCAAAAGGCTATGAGTGGCTGGATCCTGGTTTTAGGACATTTTTGTACAATGCACACTGGATGTTCACACATTTGTTTTAGAATTGCTGTACAATGTACAACGCTGTACACTGAACTGTAGTAAATTCGCACCATGTTTAATATATCAGTCCACTTATTGAACTTTCAAAATAACAACAAAAGCATAATGAAAACCATTAAGTAAATACTGTCAGTAAGGAGGCGTGATCGCCATTTTAATTCCGGGCAAGTTAGTGATTTGTGTGCATAGAAGTTCAAGAAACAGGTGGAATATGCCGGAAAGCTGCGCATGTTGGCAAAGCCACAAATGGAGGAACAAGGGAGACAATACTCGTATTTCCTTCCATAAGTAAGTGGTTTTGGTTCTTCTTGTCACTTTGTCCGTGATATTTGGATGATAAACAGCTGATGTTTCCTGCCGTACCTGTGTCGCCCGATGACACGGACCATTAATCTTCACTTATGTCTAGTTGATATTTTCCACTGCTAGACCAATGTCTAGTTAAAATACTTGTCGTTAGTGATTAAAATTGTTCGACAAGACTGTTTTTTTTTTTTAATTTGCACCTTAAAATAATGAGATTATAATGACCCGCGCTGTGCCGCTAACAGTCACACCCACACATAGAGATGTGTACACACACCACTGACTTCATGAATGAAACTCGGTCAATAAAGGATAATTGTGTAAAAATATTATATGTATATAAATGTATTGTAATGGTTTTAGGAGCCGCGCTGCGCTGAACAGCAGCTGCAGCAGGAAGCCTCAGCTCAGCAGCTGGAACAGCGCAGATCCGTGTAACTTTCAACACTAATATTTGGGAATGTGTGTGTGTCCGAGTAAGTTTAATACTTTCCTGACATAATTTAATGTAATTTAATTTTACTGGCTCAATATCCAGGTCAAAATGGCATTTTTTAACACGTATTTTGCGAGCATTTTTCTGAGTGTGTCCAGTTGTGGATCTCCATTGAAAATGCATTAACATCCGGGTACTTCATCAATATTTTGCCCGGTTAGGAGACGTCATGTCGCTGTTCATGAAGGGACATTTTCGTTTCAAAGAAAAAAAATATTATATACAGATAATATCATAAAATGCATTAAAATTGTAATCCTGTGAAGTAATCCCCATTTTTACTAAATATACCTGTAATCTGAATACGTCTTATTTTCTGTAACTGTAGCGGAATACAGTTACCTTTTTTGTATCCTAATTACGTAACACCGTTACATGTATTCCGTTACTCCCCAAGCTTATATATATATATACGTGTGTGTGTGTGTGTGTGTGTGTGTGTGTGTGTGTGTGTGTGTAATGTACGAAGTACACTACATAGCACTAATCCTGGAAAGAGGATTTTACAGGACTGATGGGAACATCAGCAAACTGATTCATACATTTATACATTTTAACAACCTGAAAGCCACCAGAGCGGCTGGAACCGAACCCTGGGTTCCTGGACAGTTGACACTGTGTTTCTTCTTGCTGGTTTATTTTTTCCGCGGCTTAGAGTCATTTTGACGCCGCTGAGTCCAACTTTACACTTTGTGTTCGTCCGTTTGTCTGTAAAATCGCTCTTTTGCACATGTTAAACTGTTTGATTTCAAAATGGACCGAAAATCAGATTGTTAGTTTTCAGCCCTCATAATAACGTCAGTCACAGCTTAGCGCCTAAATGTGGAGCTGCACAGAGAAATCCAAAGGAAAAAAGAAAAAAAAAAATACAGAAGGGGAGGTTTGTTTTTATGTGATGTTTTGGAACCATTGATGTCTACTGGAACACAGGATAAGCTCATGTGATCCATGTTCCACCTGTACTGGACACAATTCTGAGCCAAACCACATCTGATCCTTGAGACTAAATGCTGCAAAGTGAAAAAATGTCAAATGGATTGTCATCCATCTGGATGTGATGTGTTTTTTATGCACGGCGCTGATCTGTCAGCGTGTGATGGATCATCGAGTGCACAAAGTCAGCGGCTGCATAAGAGTTTTATGCCTACTGGTGTGGCCCCATCCGGGGCGTGACATCATCGCATCATGTTATTGCGATTGGGTCTATTAATCAGTGACCAAAGGCAATGATTGGGTGTCTTTGATACTACATCTCTCCAGAGGCTCTCTGGCTACTGTTGGATTGAGTTTGTATGAAATGAGCAGTTACTGAGGGAAAGACACATTGTGAGGGAGCATCACTTTTAACATTATGGCCATGCATGATCCAGCTCATCAGTACCTGAATGTTGAGGACTCTAGTGTCTGGGGAAGGCCAAAGGGATGCCCATGCTTTATCTAGCTGTGGCAGATAGATGGTTACTTTCAAGACGTGGATACAGACCGAATGTCCTCCTGGATTGTTGACATCCAGGACCCAAGGCGGTTCTGTCATGACTTGAATGTTGTATGTAGGGTTGTGTCACAGGATCAAATCAAATCAAATCAGTTTTATTTATATAGCACCAAATCACAACAAACAGTTGCCCCAAGGCGCTTTATATTGTATGGCAAAGCCATACAATAATTACAGAAAAACCCCAATGGTCAAAACGACCCCCTGTGAGCAAGCACTTGGCGACAGTGGGAAGGAAAAACTTCCTTTTAACAGGAAGAAACCTCCAGCAGAACCAGGCTCAGGGAGGGGCAGTCTTCTGCTGGGACTGGTTGGGGCTGAGGGAGAGAACCAGGAAAAAGACATGCTGTGGAGGGGAGCAGAGATCAATCACTAATGATTAAATGCAGAGTGGTGCATACAGAGCAAAAAGTGAAAGAAACACTCAGTGCATCATGGGAACCCCCCAGCAGTCTAAGTCTATAGCAGCATAACTAAGGCATGGTTCAGGGTCACCTGATCCAGCCCTAACTATAAGCTTTAACAAATAGGAAAGTTTTAAGCCTAATCTTAAAAGTAGAGAGGGTGTCTGTCTCCCTGATCTGAATTGGGAGCTGGTTCCAGAGGAGAGGAGCCTGAAAGCTGAAGGCTCTGCCTCCCATTCTACTCTTACAAACCCTAGGAACTACAAGTAAGCCTGCAGTCTGAGAGCGAAGTGCTCTATTGGGGTGATATGGTACTATGAGGTCCCTAAGATAAGATGGGACCTGATTATTCAAAACCTTATAAGTAAGAAGAAGAATTTTAAATTCTATTCTAGAATTAACAGGAAGCCAATGAAGAGAGGCCCATATGGGTGAGATATGCTCTCTCCTTCTAGTCCCTGTCAGTACTCTAGCTGCAGCATTTTGAATTAACTGAAGGCTTTTCGGGGAACTTTTAGGACAACCTGATAATAATGAATTACAATAGTCCAGCCTAGAGGAAATAAATGCATGAATTAGTTTTTCAGCATCACTCTGAGACAAGACCTTTCTAATTTTAGAGATATTGCGCAAATGCAAAAAAGCAGTCCTACATATTTGTTTAATATGCACATTGAATGACATATCCTGATCAAAAATGACTCCAAGATTTCTCACAGTATTACTAGAGGTCAGGGTAATGCCATCCAGAGTACGGATCTGGTTAGACACCATGTTTCTAAGATTTGTGGGGCCAAGTACAATAACTTCAGTTTTATCTGAGTTTAAAAGCAGGAAATTAGAGGTCATCCATGTCTTTAAGACAATCCTGCAGTTTAGCTAATTGGTGTGTGTCCTCTGGCTTCATGGATAGATAAAGCTGGGTATCATCTGCGTAACAATGAAAATTTAAGCAATGCTGTCTAATAATACTGCCTAAGGGAAGCATGTATAAAGTGAATAAAATTGGTCCTAGCACAGAACCTTGTGGAACTCCATAATTAACCTTAGTCTGTGAAGAAGATTCCCCATTTACATGAACAAATTGTAATCTATTAGATAAATATGATTCAAACCACCGCAGCGCAGTGCCTTTAATACCTATGGCATGCTCTAATCTCTGTAATAAATTTTATGGTCAACAGTATCAAAAGCAGCACTGAGGTCTAACAGAACAAGCACAGAGATGATTCCACTGTCTGAGGCCATAAGAAGATCATTTGTAACCTTCACTAATGCTGTTTCTGTACTATGATGAATTCTAAAACCTGACTGAACCTCTTCAAATAGACCATTCCTCTGCAGATAATCAGTTAGCTGTTTTACAACTACCCTTTCAAGAATTTTTGAGAGAAAAGAAAGGTTGGAGATTGGCGTATAATTAGCTAAGATAGCTGGGTCAAGTGATGGCTTTTTAAATAATGGTTTAATTACTGCCACCTTAAAAGCCTGTGGTACATAGCCAACTAATAAAGATAGATTGATCATATTTAAGATCGAAGCATTAATTAATGGTAGCGCTTCCTTGAGCAGCCTGGTAGGAATGGGGTCTAATAGACATGTTGATGGTTTGGAGGAAGTAACTAATGAAAATAACTCAGACAGAACAATCAGAGAGAAAGAGTCTAACCAAATACCGGCATCACTGAAAGCAGCCAAAGATAACAATATGTCTTTGGGATGGTTATGAGTAATTTTTTCTCTAATAGTTAAAATTTTATTAGCAAAAAAAGTCATGAAGTCATTACTAGTTAAAGTTAAAGGAATACTCGGCTCAATAGAGCTCTGACTCTTTGTCAGCCTGGCTACAGTGCTGAAAAGAAACCTGGGGTTGTTCTTATTTTCTTCAATTAGTGATGAGTAGTAAGATGACCTAGCTTTACGGAGGTCTTTTTTATAGAGCAACAGACTCTTTTTCCAGGCTAAGTGAAGATCTTCTAAATTAGTGAGATGTCATTTCCTCTCCAACTTACGGTTTATCTGCTTTAAGCTGCGAGTTTGTGAGTTATACCACAGAGTCAGGCACTTCTGATTTAAAGCTCTCTTTTTAGAGGAGCTACAGCATCCAAAGTTGTCTTCAATGAGGATGTAAAACTATTGACGAGATAATCTATCTCACTCACAGAGTTTAGGTAGCTACTCTGCCCTGTGTTGGTATATGGCATTGGAGAACATAAAGAAGGAATCATATCCTTAAACCTAGTTACAGCGCTTTCTGAAAGACTTCTATTGTAATGAAACTTATTCCCTACTGCTGGGTAGTCCATCAGAGTAAATGTAAATGTTATTAAGAAATGATCAGACAGAAGGGGGTTTTCAGGGAATACTGTTAAGTCTTCAATTTCCATATCATTGTTGTGTGGGCCGCTGAAGAGGAGGTACTGCTGGCCCACCACCACCAGATGGCGCCCTGCTTGAAGTGCAGGCTTCAAGCATGAGAGGGCATCATAGGAACCGGGAGTGACAGCTGTCACTCGTCATCAGCACAAGCTGTCACTCATCCACATCACATCACCACCACCATAAAGGCCGGACTGCAACTCCACCTCCCCGCCGAGAAATTAGCTTCCAAAGAGGTAATTTCTCTGCTAAACTTAACTCTGACTTATAGTCTGATACCTTTTTGCAGCCGTTTTCCTGTAGTGGTGCCTTATCTGTGGGATTGGCGTTTGGTGTGATCAGCGACGGCTTCGCTTCACACCCCAACCAGGTAAGTGGTTAGACAGGAGCTGCACGAGTGTGTGATTGGAGGTGGAGGTGCTCCCTCCCAAAAGAACACAGACTGTGGGATTACTGAGTGTGCGAACTCACACTCATCTATACTGTTTCTGTTCTCTGCCAGCAGTACCAGGTCTGACAGCTGGAGACGGTGGCCACCTGGGGATCCAGGACTTGGCGGCTCCGGTGTTCTTCAGATCCGTTGGCGGTGAGGGCCGTGTGGGATCCGGCTCGGTTCTGGACGGACGTCTCCTATCCTCAAGCCTGCCCACACATCACTCAACATATAAATGTTTGTAGTACCAAAACTGTATTTGTCTGTATTCCGTTGTGCACATCACAACATTAAATTGTTACTGTTTGGCTTATCCATTGCCCGTTCATTTAACGCCCCCTGTTGTGGGTCCGTGTTCCTACATCTTCACAACAACCATAAGTCAGCACAAGATCTAAGGTATGATTAAAGTGGTGGGTGGACTCATTTACATTTTGAGCAAAGCCAATCGAGTCTAACAGTGTTGAGATTGTCATTCTCAGCATCTGTGTGGATGTTAAAATCGCCCACTATAATTATCTTATCTGAGCTAAGCACTAAGTCAGACAAAAGGTCTGAAAATTCACAGAGAAACTCACAGTAAAGACCAGGTGGACAATAGATAACAACAAATAAAACTGGTTTTTGGGACTTCCAATTTGGATGGACAAGACTAAGAGTCAAGCTTTCAAATGAATTAAAGCTCTGTCTGGGTTTTTGATTAATTAATAAGCTGGAGTGGAAGATTGCTGCTAATCCTCCCCCTCGGCCCGTGCTACGAGCATTCTGACAGTTAGTGTGACTCGGGGGTGTTGACTCATTTAAACTAACATATTCATCCTGCTGTAACCAGGTTTCTGTAAGGCTGAATAAATCAATATGTTGATCAATTATTATATCATTTGCTAACAGGGACTTAGAAGAGAGAGATCTAATGTTTAATAGAACACATTTAACTGTTTTAGTCTGTGGTGCAGTTGAAGGTGCTATATTATTTTTCCTTTTTGAATTTTTATGCTTAAATAGATTTTTGCTGGTTATTGGTGGTCTGGGAGCAGGCACCATCTCTACAGGGATGGGGTAATGAGGGGATGGCAGGGGGAGAGAAGCTGCAGAGAGGTGTGTAAGACTACAACTCTGCTTCCTGGTCCCAACCCTGGATAGTCACAGTTTGGAGGATTTAAGAAAATTGACCAGATTTCTAGAGATGAGAGCTGCTCCATCCAAAGTGGGATGGATGTCGTCTCTCCTAACAAGACCAGGTTTTCCCCCAGAAGCTTTGCCAATTATCTATGAAGCCCACCTCATTTTTTGAACACCACTCAGACAGCCAACAATTCAAGGAGAACATGCGGCTAAACATGTCACTCCCGGTCCGATTGGGGAGGGGCCCAGAGAAAACTACAGAGTCCAACATTGTTTTTGCAAAGTTACACACCGATTCAATGTTAATTTTAGTGACCTCCGATTGGCGTCACCGGGTGTCATTACTGCCGATGTGAATTACAATCTTACCAAATTTACGCTTAGCCTTAGCCAGCAGTTTCAAATTTCCTTCAGTGTCGCCTGCTCTGGCCCCCGGAAGACAACTGACTATGGTTGCTGGTGTCGCTAACTTCACATTTCTCAAAACAGTCGCCAATAACCAGAGTTTGTTCCTCGGCAGGTGTGTCGCCGAGTGGGGAAAAATGGTTAGAAGTGTGAACAGGTTGGTGATGTACAGAGGGCTTCTGTTTAGAACTACGCTTCTTCCTCACAGTCACCCAGTCGCCCTGCTTTCCCAGCTGCTCGGGATGTGCTGGAGGGGAACTAACGGCGGCTAAGCTACCTTGGTCCGCACCGACTACAGGGGCCTGGCTAGCTGTAGGATTTTCCAAGGTGTGGAGCCGAGTCTCCAATTCGCCCAGCCTGGCCTCCAAAGCTACGAATAAGCTACACTTTTTACAAGTACCATTACTGCTAAAGGAGGCAGAGGAATAACTAAATATTTCATACCCAGAGCAGAAAAGTGCGGGAGAGGCAGGAGAAGCCGCCATGCTAAACCGGCTAAGAGCGAGTAGCTGCGCTAAGCTAGCGGATTCCTAAAAACACACAAAGTGAATAATGTGTAAATAATTTAGAGGTGATTCAGCAGAGGGAGTGCTTTAGTTAAGGCACGTGAAGATTACACTGTGAAACAAATCATCATCTAGTTAACTAGATCAATCTAACTGCGCAGATTAAACAGCTAACAGATACAGCAAAACACCGCTGTGCTCCGGAACAGGAAGTGATACAATACCGCAGTGAGAGCCAACCACCAGTAGAGGCAGATATAGCAGACAGGATAGCAGGCTAAAGTCAAAATTTTGTAGTAAAGAATGAAATCAAGATTAAATGATGCAAACTTGGGAAAAAGTGCTAGCTGAAATCATTTTACTTCATTTTATTTTGATTTAAATATTTTATATAATAATTATATAATCATTTTATTTAAATAAATTTATATATATATATATATATATATATATATATATATATATATTTATAAATATATCCTCCCAATGGGACGTGCCCGGAACACCTCTCCAGCGAGGTGTCCAGGGGGCATCCAGAAAAGATGCCAGAGCCACCTCAACTGACTCCTTTTGACGTGGAGGAGTAGCGGCTCGACTCCGAGCTCCTCCCGAGTGACCGAGCTCCTGCGGAGGAAACTCATCTCGGCCGCTTGTACTCGCGATCTCGTTCTTTCGGTCATGAGCCAAATCTGATGACCATAGGTGAGGATCGGAACGTAGATCGATCGGTAAATCGAGAGCTTTGCCCCACTACTGAGCTCTCTCTTCACCACTACGGTCCGATACAGCGACCGCATCACTGCAGATGCTGCACCGATCCATCTATCGATCTCACGCTCCATCCATCCCTCACTCGTGAACAAGACCCCGAGATACTTAAACTCCTCCACTTGAGGCAAGGACACTCCACCGACCTGTCGAGGACAAAGCACCTTTTTCCGGTCGAAAACCATGGCCTCAGATTTGGAGATGCTGACTTTCATCCCGGACGCTTCACACTCGGCTGCAAACCGCCCCAGTGCACGCTGAAGGTCCTGATTTGACGAAGCCAACAGAACCACATCGTCTGCAAACAGCAGAGACAAGATTCTGTGGTTCCCAAACCAGGCCCCCTCTACACCCTGGCTGCACCTAGAAATTCTGTCCATAAAGATAATGAACAGAATCGGTGACAAAGGGCAGCCCTGGCGGAGGCCAACGTGCACTGGAAACAGGTTTGACTTACTACCGGCAATGCGAACCAAGCTCCTGCTGCGGTCGTACAGGCACCGGATAGCCCTTAGCAAAGGACCCCGGACCCTGTACTCCCGGAGCACCCCACACAGGGTCAAATGCCTTCTCCAGATCCACAAAGCACATGTGGACTGGTTGGGCGAACTCCCATGAACCCTCGAGCACCCGATGGAGCATGTAGAACTGGTCCAATGTGCCGCGACCAGAACAAAAGCCAGACTGCTTCTCCTGAATCCGAGGTTCAACTATCGGCCAAATTCTCCTCTCCAGTACTCTGGATTAGACCTTACCGGGGAGGCTGAGGAGTGTGATCCCCCTGTAGTTGGAACATACCCTCCGTTCCCCCTTCTTAAACAGAGGGACCACCACCCCGGTCTGCCAATCCAGAGGCACGCGATGTTGCAGAGACGTGTCAACCAAGACAGTCTCACAAGATCCAGAGACTTAAGGTACTCAGGACGGATTTCATCCACCCCAGGAGCCTTGCCACCGAGGTGGTTAGAAAGCTCCTCGGCCTGGGTAACGGATGAGTCTGCCTCTGAGTCCCCAGTCTCTGCTTCCTCTTCGGAAGACGTGACGATGGCATTGAGGAGATCCTCAAAGTATTCCTTCCATCGCCCGACAACATCCCCAGTCAGGGTCAACAGCTCCCCACTCGCACCGTAGACAGTGCTGGTGGAGAGCTGCTTCTGCCTCCTGAGACGTCGGACGGTTTGCCAGAATTTCTTCGAGGCCAACCGATAGTCCTCCTCCATGGTCTCCCCAAACTCCTCCCATACCTGGGTTTTTGCCTTTGTGACCGCACGGGCTGCGGCACGCTTGGCCTGCCGGTACCTGTCAGCGGCCTCCGGGGTCCCACCTACCAACAAGGACAAGTAGGACTCCTTCTTCAGCTTGACGGCATCCCTTACTTCCGGTGTCCACCACCGGGTTTGGGGATTGCCGCCACGACAGGCACCAGAGACCTTGTGACCACAGCTACAAGTGGCCGCATCGACAATGGAGGTGGAGAACATGGTCCACTCGGACTCCATGTCTCCAACCTCCCCCGGGATCTGGGAGAAACTCTCCCGGAGGTGGGAGTTGAAGACCTCGCTGACAGAGGGTTCCACTAGTTGTTCCCAGCAGACCCTCACGATACGTTTGGGCCTGCCAGGTCTGACCGGCTTCCTCCCTTCCCAGTTGATCCAACTCACCACCAGGTGGTGATCAGTCGACAGCTCAGCTCCTCTCTTCACTAGAGTGTCCAAGACACGTGGCCGAAGGTCAGATGATACAACTACAAAGTCGATCATCAACCTCCAGCTCAGGGTGTCCTGGCGCCACGTGCACTTATGGACACCCTTGTGCTTGAACATGGTGTTCGTGATGGACAAACTGTGACTAGCACAGAAGTCCAACAACTGAACACCACTCGTGTTCAGATCGGGGAGGCCATGCTTCCCGATCACCCCCCTCCAGGTCTCACTGTCGCCGCCCACGTGGGCATTGAAATCCCCCAGGAGAACAATCGGTTCCCAACCTCCCACACAAGCTCAGGCTCCTTCCCCCCCCCAGTGAGGTGACATTCCACATCCCAACAGCCAGGGGCTGTGAGCGCGGACCGGGCCGCCGGGCCACCCACCCTCGACCGCCACCCAATCATCTCTGCACCCAACCCCATGGCCCCCTCTGCAGGTGGTGAACCCACAGGAGGGCGGGCCCACGTCACTTTTTCGGGCTGAGCCCGGCCGAGGCCCATGGGCTAAAGCCCGACCACCAGGCACTCGTGCGCAAGCCCCAACCCCAGGCCTGGCCTCAGGGTGGGGCCCCAGCTCCGCCACACCGGGCGACGTCTCAGTCCTTGATTTTTTACTGGTCATGGGAGTACATATACGAGGTCTATTAGAAAAGTATCCGATCTTATTATTTTTTTCAAAAACCATATGGATTTGAATCACGTGTGATTACATCAGACATGCTTGAACCCTCGTGGGCATGCGAGAGTTTTTTCACGCCTGTCGGTTACGTCATTCGCCTGTGGGCAGTCTTTGAGTGAGGAGTCGCCCATCCTCTCGTCATTTTTTCATTGTTTAGGAATGGCTCAGAGACTGCTGCTTTGTTTGATCAAATTTTTTTCAAAACTGTAAGGCACAACTGAGTGGACACCATTCAATAAATTCAGCTGGTTTTCGGTAAAAATTTTGACGGCTGATGAGAGATTTTGGTCTGGTAGTGTCGCTTTAAGGACGGCCCACGGCGCCTGACGGCGATCTGCGCTTCGAGGCGGCAGCGTCTCGCCATTTCAAGTTGAAAACTTCCACATTTCAGGCTCTGTTGACCCAGTAAGTCGTCAGAGAACAGAGAACTTTCAGAAGAAGTCGGCATGAGGAGTTTATTCGTACATTCCATTGTTAACGGACATTTTGTAATGAAAGAACGTGCGGGCAGAGTCGCATGTCGGGCCGGACCCGACCGCGGGGGGTCGCGATAGGAAAAACACCTCCGTTGGAAACCTTAACGGGCAAGTTGGAACACGCCCAAGCTGTTAAACAATTTCTCAGTTACTCACTTGTTGAAAGCCATCAAAAGCCGCCTGAATTTTACAAATGGTTTTCAACACGGAGGTGTTTTTCCTGTCGCGGCGCACACAGATTTGCCGAGTCATCACGAAAACAACTCGGCGCATGTCTTTCATTAAAAAATGTCCTTAAACAGTGGAATGTCCGCATAAAGTACTCATGCCGGCCTCTTCTGAATCTTCTCTGTTCTCTCACGATGTCCTGGGTGAATTAAGCCTTAAATTAGGATGTTTTCAGGTCGAAACAGGCCGACGATGGCGCCTGGAAGCGCTGCACGACGTCCTGCTCCATGGGAAGTCCTTACAGCGACAGAAACACCCCATAATCTCTCATCAGCCGTTAAACTTTTCACCGAAAACCAGCTTAATTTATCGAATAGTGTCTACTCGGATATTCCTCACAGGTCCAGAGAAAATTTTGATAAAGCAAAGTGCACCGTCTCGAGCAGCGTGTGAAACAAAGGAATTCAGCTGAGAGGGCGGGACTACATCTCACTCAAGGCCTGCCCACAGGGAAATAACGTCACCGACACGCGTGAAAAAACTCACGCATGCGCACGAGGGTTCAAGCATGATTGGTGTAATTGCACGTCATTCAAATCCATATAGTTAAAAAAAAAAATAAAAGGGTCAGTTTATTATCTAATAGACCTCGTATATATATACAGCATATATATACAGCAGAATATACTACAATGCTGTTTTGACAATAAGAAAGTTGGTGTTTCTGTCCTGTCAAGCTTGCTTTCTGTCCTAAAATTGCTGTAAAATCATGAATGTTGCACTGGTCCACAGCACATATTGCCCCGGTCACACAGCACACTGCGAAAGCTGGATGAAGGATATAAAGACAAAAATGCAAAAATCTTTAAGAAAAAGTGGACAAAAGATTCTGCACTTTTCCCATCAACAAAAAGCCTGTGAATCAAGGAAACTTAAAATGAAAAGAAAAATGAAGTGAACGTCATCCTGGATACTTTAAACAGACTCAAAACAAACATTCACGATGACACTAGTAAAAGGGGGTATAAAACTGAGTGCCGCCAGCCTTCTCCTCATTTCCGCAGTACTTGCAGGTGCAAGATTTTATTTGTCTTGACAACAGATGATAGATTTTGTTTGTCTTCACAACAAGTGTTGTTTGGCTTCACATTTTGAGTTCTCACGGTGTGTCTGTACATTGTCGTACACCTTATCTGTGATAGTACTAGTCCTGACGAGTACCTTTGATGAGTCCATGGCATCAGCCATGGGGAACTCTCCATGTTAGATGAAAGCTACTCCCAAAGGCACGCATATGCAGGCACATGCAGGCCAGCCACAAATGGTTGAAACGTGCGTAACTAGTTCAAGTACGAAAACATTGCTTTTTTGTCCCAAACATGCACAATCAATTCGCGATACAAGGATCATTCGTTCAATTTGTCGAAGCTTTAGTTATTGATTCATTCAGATATCATCAACCTTCATTCAATACGTCAGATTGGGAGGCTGAACGAAGTTGGACGGAAGTCAAATGAAATGCTAACATTGCGAAAACTAAGCAGATGATAAGAAGCCCTCAAGAACAAAAGCAAAACAAAATGTGAACAAATTGAGGTTGTCCTTGGCATTCCAGTTTTTCAACAGTTTAAAAATTTTGACGAATCGCCAGCTGCAGGAACGAAGCTGGATGAAGGTTAAACAATACCTTCCGAAAGTCAAAGAAAGTCCAGATTTCTTGTTTCATTTGGGCTTTGTTGTCCTTTGTTAGTGCCGTGTGACCAGGACATTGCCATGACATTAATATGCAGCGGGGAGTTTCTCTCAGGACCTCCAACTCAGATTCAGTTCCATACTGGATAAACCCTGTATAACATCACAGGAGGAGTATTGAAGCTCACTTGAGGCTTTTTGAAATGTCACCATCTTGGCCAACCCATAAATCAGTAAAGAGGAGCCCCCATGTCTTCACATTTAGCAAAATATGTGAAAACGTTGCTCAGGGATTTATTTATTGGGTATTTTTTGCAGATTGGGATTTTGGTTTTCATAATAGGTGGCTGGGGTGTGGGTATTAAATTCTCTGGCATATTGTCTCAGTCACTGTTGCACTGTAAGTGGAGCTAATTTCACAACACTAACTACTAATAGTGCTAACCTGGTACTAACAAAATTAAATAACATAAAATTTTTACTCATTGGAAATACTGGAGTACTGACTTAAATGGTCTGTTAGTACAATTAACCACACAGTAAGGCTTCACATATTTGTACTACAATGCTCACTCAGGACAAACACTGTTGTGTCCAAAGCAGTAAGCAGCCTCTGCTGGTGACACCATAAATCATCTCACCAGCAAGATTACTGTCTCTCAAAGCAACCACACCCTAGTTGTTCATACATTTACGGCTTAAAGAGGAATTTCTTAAGGTATGGTAAAATCGACAAAATACCTTCAGGGTTAACATGAGGTGTGGGTCACTTTTGGAGCCAGCATCAAGTACCTCTTCAAGGCATTGCATTTTTTAACACTTCAACTTTAGTTTCATTTTCCAGTACCAGAGGTTGCTGTTTACATACTTCCAGGGTTGCAGATGGTAAATGGTAACAAGAAATGAAAACTAGTAAAAGTGCTGCTCTTAACAGTGCCTGTGCAGAGGGCTGTCTGCTTTTCCTTAAACTGAAGAAAATGTGTTTAACGGAGCCGACGTCATCGTATACGGTGGCTAAGACCAAGCTTTACTAAATTATAAATAACTTTTTAATGATATGAGATAGAAACTTCCATTTTTTTGCTGAAAAGTTAACTCCGCAGACTTTCGAGCCAGCCATCAGCCATGTTTGTACTTCTCAGAGAAGCTGTGTGATGGCGTGCGCAATGTGAGTGTCCAATCGGAATTGGTTCACCGTCACATGGTTTTCCAAAATCCAATCGTAGGGCAGATTTACCTCACGTGAAAAGCCAAAGATGGTTTTCAGGAGTGATATGTTGCTAGTTGGCCCGTTTGAATAGCCTCCTGGGTGCTCAGATGAGTACATACTTTTCCAGTCACCCCTGCCTTATTATGCACAGCGATCAGTGAAAGAAGACAGAGCAGACAGAGAGCCTCTGATGACAATCTCACGTGCTCAAACAAAGAGTGTGTAACTATCAGGATTGCTCCACTAGTTTGCATGTGAATGTTACTGGATAACTCTGTTGCTTTCTCAGCGAAAAGCACTTGTTTACCATGTCAATGGAGCGAGGGGGAGGGCCGCTCAGACTGTAAGGAGCCAAAGTGGGCCAAAGTGTGAATGAAAGCTGCTGCTTGTGTTTGTTTGTTGCCAGCAGAGAACACTCCAAAACACAGCAGAAGTAGAAGTCTGTGATGTAACCTTTGTGTAATAGCAGAAAGAAATTGCTTTGAGATGAGACAAACAAAACGCATAGACCATTTTGTATATATTGTTCAAAATGTGCATTTGTGTTTATTGTTTGAACCTTTTTGTTGTACAGTCTTTCACACAAGATCTCAAATTACCTTTATAAAGTGTCAATACAGTTGTTTATTATAGTTTGCTGTGTGTTTTGAATAAATGTGTGTGGAAAATTATTTTCCCACTTTATTATTTGCTTTCTTATTTCTGATTATAAACCTTTATTACACTTATAAAACACAACAAAAACATATATATTATGAAAGCACAGGTTGTCCTGAAAAAAAAGAAACATAAATCTTGATTGTGGGATGCAGGGCGAGCTGTTAACAGCAATAATAAAACATTTATGTCAGGCGAGTGAACTGTCCAAAAAATGCCCTCGGACCCCAAAGGGTTAAAACAAAAACCATGATATTTGGTTGGACCAGTGTAAAAATAACCTTCATAGAATGAGCCAGTAGTTTCCCTATTTCAGAATAAGAAGCAAAACTTTGCTCAACAAATATGAGTACTTTTTCTCATGTCACAGGGTTCAGCGACATGAACAGGAGATTGATTTCGAAGTTCAACTTGAGGATTGTTTTCTTGAGTGAGGACACATAACACACTGTCATCGATCACATCCTGTGAGCATCATGAACATTTTGCAAGACATTACGTCATTGTCGATGTGTCTGTGTGCAGATTTACAATCTGAAGAACAAAGCAACAACAAGTGAAGAACATCAATAGTACCCTTCGCTGATGCAAGTAGTTTTTTTGCAACAGCCTGCTTGTGAAAACACACTGAAGGACAATGATTACAACCTCACACTGGAGGTAACTTTGAGATCTGATTGGATTTTTAAGCATCCAACCCAGTACAAATAAATAAGACAACCACACTTGTTTGTGGTTTGTGTTTATGAAAAGGTTAATTTAAGGGGCACAAAAAGATGTTAATTGAGACACACCAGCATTTACTGAGATTGAAACGAGCAAAAATGCTCCACTGAGGGTTCCTCTTTTTTTGCCCGTCTCTGCCAGTCCTTCGTGGCTGCATTCACTGGTTAAGAGTTGTCCCTGTACTGGTTGTGTTGCTCACTTCTGTAGCGTATCACCCCTGGTGTGCCCGAGGCTGTGTCCTTATACAGTGAAGTCACACAGACATTAATTGCTGTGATTAACAGCATATGTGACTACTTTGTGCCACTGATGTGTCACAACTGTCTCCTCAGCGGGTATGCTGAACCAAGCCCCCTCCACACCCACCCCCATATTCCACAGCCCCCTTAAGCACAAGACACACTCTACCAAAAGGCGGTCAGCTGGCATCATTGGGAGCCACTGACCCAAGGTGGTTGTGTTTCACCTGTTAACTGACTTTTCTGTTGGGTTTTTGTGGTAATTTTTTTCCTTTGTTTTACACTTTCACAATTTTTGAGTTCTGCTTTAGTGTCTCTTCACAAGACGTGTTAGATATTTACATCCGCCAAGGACTTAATACAATCATCAGCATTAAATTATTTATTTATTATTTTTTTTTTTTTTTTTTTGTATTTGTTGGTCTGTTAGCAGGATTACTTCAAAACTACTCCACAGATTTTGATGAAATTTTCACAACAGGTTACATTTTCACCACAGGTGAAAATTTTCCATTAGAAAATTTGAAAATCCATTAGAAAATTAGAAAATCCATTAGAAAATTAGAAAATCCATTAGAAAATTTGAAAATCCATTAGAAAATTAGAAAATCCATTAGAAAATTTTCACCTGTCTATTAGAATTGATCCAGAGGCGGATCAACTCTAAATTTTCACCTGTGATCCGCCCTGAATTCTGAATCAAGATTTCACTTTATATGTACTTTGAAGGATAAGCTTTGAATGATTATATTAAAACTACTTCACGGATTATCACCAAATTTGCACCACAGATAAATATTAGGGCATCGAAGACTCCACTGAATTTTGAAGGTGGTCCAGCTCCAGATTGGTGGACATCAGAAATCTCTGGTTGCTCTTGTTATTTATGGTTTGCTTAAGGTTATACTCACTCCAGGTCTGCAACTCATCCAAGGACCACGGTGTGGTTTTGTGGGAGTAAAAAAACTTGCTGTGAAACAAAAGAACAGCACAGTCACTGTAACACCGCTGTATTTAAAAAGGTCAGGTTTGATTCTTGTGTCGGAAGGTGTGCTCGTGACTCGACCAGTGATGACATTCTCTGACCAATCAGTGGCCAGCAGCCTGCTGACATCACATTTTAGTATCGGCTCAGCTCGCTTGGAACTGCTCCTGAGCAGATACCAAAAAACCACCAGGTACCAGGTATTATCCCTAATGGAAAAGCAAAAAAAAAAAAAAGAGTCGAGCCGAGTAGTGCTAGTTCAGTGTAGTGGAAAAGGGCCTTAACAGCTCAGCAGATCAAGGGGGGCTGCCATCACACTTGTTACTCAATGTATGATGATGAATGGAAGCTGCTGGTGCACAGGTTGGGCTGGCCAAAAAAAAAAAAAAGGTAAAATATTGAACAAATCAAGGAGTCGTGCGAGATACTTGTGACTCATGACACAATGAAGATGAATGGAAGCTGATGCATTTCACATTTTGTACTGTCACAGACAAGCCCATTATCTAAGATCTGTGTTTTTTTGTGACTATTTGGTCCTTTTGCTGCACACGATGGGACTAAAGTTCAAAATACTTAAGTCAAAGATTCATTCATTTTTTATACATGCTTACTCCAATCAATGGTCATGGGGGGAGGGGGGCGCAGCAGCCATTGGGTGAGAGGTGGGTTAAACCCTAGAGAGGATGCCATTGTATTGCAGGGCCACATATAGATAGACAAATACATTCACACCCTTGCATTCATTCATTCATGTTCCATACTTGCTTTATCCAATCAAGTGTTGTATGGTTGGGGGTGCCTGGCTGCTTTTTGTTTCTGTCTTCTGTTTCTGTCTTTTGTTTTTCCTTCCAGGTGGCACGCGTTTAGGACTGAGTGGCTGTGTGGCTGAGTTATCAGGACCTCACCCTGATCACCTGAGGCTGATCATGTGCAGCTCGTCAGGACTCACAGCTGTGGTGCATCTACACAGATTGGAGCATGGTGGCATTTAAATCTGGCGTACACAGTGTGTATTTGCCAGAGACTCGACCTTGTGACCAGACGGGTGAGATCGTCGTCTCGACAGCCATCTCATCATCAGTGGATGCAGAGACTGTACCAGGTTTGACGCCATGGTCTGTGAAAGAGGAGGGGGTGAGGTCTCACGCTCGTCAGCACACGTCCTGAGGTACGTTAGGGTTTGTGACTAACATTAGTACAGTCAGTAAATGTGGTGTCCCTCACACCTTATTATATTGAGCTGTTATGTTAGTCGTTTATTCAGCTTCCACTGCAGTGGATAATGTGAACTGGGTGTTCCATGCCTGCAGGGTGGGAAGCTGATTAGTGATTAAGCCAGGAAGTGTTTGCTGTTTATGTACACCTTTGAGTGGTCTCTCTGTGTGTGGAGTGTGGACTCACATGATGGTTTCTTCTTTCACAGACTCGGTTTGTCGCGGCCACCTGGGGGGCGTCGGCGGGGTCCTTGGGTCCGAACTGGTTCTGGCTCCGGACCGTTTGTACTGCTAGGAGCGCACCGCTTATCCACCACGCCAGACCGCGCACTCATTTGTTTGTACTTAGCACGTCACTGTTATGTCATTAAATTTTGTTATCCTTTGTACCGTGCTCTGCTTATTTCATACTGGGTCCTTCAAATGCTGGTCGGTTCTCCGTCCTGCGTCCGACACATAACAGTAGTCTCTGGCCAAACATCACGGACCCAGCGGTAGCAGAGGCGGTACCGCGCCGGGAAGGCGGCAGCAGATGTTCAGAAGTTATCCGGATCAGTTGCGGGTGCTCTCCGCCCGGATGGTGCATGTTTGAGAACCCATTATCGAATACTGATTTGAGCTCTCTTGCAGCCGTGTTCCTGTGTTGTGCCTTATCCGAGGGTCGTGGTGGAGTGTGACTAGCGACGGCTTCGCGTCACACTTCGACCGGATAAGAGGTTTAAACGGGAGCTGCATGAGTGGGTCTGTAATGGGTGAACGCGCACGGCGGAGCTCTGTGACACGGGTCGCTGTGCTTCCTGTTGTTACAGTTGTAGCCCCGTTCCCCGGGTAAAGATAGCTACTGCGTCTGTTGTGTCAGCTCCGGCGTAATTTAGTTAAAGCACATTTTGGTTTTCTTACACACACCTGCGCACAGGAAAAGCAGCATGAGTTGTTTTTCTCTGTTACCAAAGGGGTTTTTATTTTTAGCACTTTGGCTCCCTCTGTTGGTGACTGAGACACATTACCGTTAATGCTCTTAAGGTGGAACAGGTGTGTTCCATTTGTTTGAGCTTAACGGTATAAGTCACTGATTAGTTTTGTGTTGGTTTATTTTTTGTGGGTGTTTTTTGAGTTGGTTTTTGTGTGGGATGTTTTACACTGTTTAGTGTTCTGGGGTCGTGCCCTTGCAGGCTGTCTGGAGCATAAAAAGGACCCAGTTAACTTTATGTTAGTCTGTTAGTCTTTCTTTTTATTTCTTTTGGTTTCACCTCCCAGGGTTTGATGGGACGGTCCTCTGGAGGGTGATGGGGGGGGTAATTGGGTTGTTTTTTCTTTTTTTTTGTTTTGTTATGCCCTCTCTTCTCCTCTGGCTCCAGCCGTGTGAGCCATACGTGTCGGCGTAGCTGGAGTGGTGCAGTTTGGTTATGCTGGGCGTTTCCCAGGTAACCTCTGCACCCAGGAGGGGGGGGGGGGGGGGTTTAAGGTATTTTTTTTTTTCCCTCTCTCCTCCTCTGGCTCCACCCGTGTGAGCCGTAGGTTGTCGGCGTTGCTGGAGTGGTGCAGTTTGGTTATGCTGGGCGTTTCCCAGGTAACCTCTGCACCTGGGGGGGGGGGGGGGGGGGGGGGGGTTCAGGGTGTTGTTTTTTTTGTTTTTGTTGATTCCCTGTTCCACCTCCGGCTTCAGCGCGCCTTTGAGCCTTCTGCCATCGGCGTGGCTGAGGTTTGGGGCAGTGGAATATACCCGCAGCTGGTGGCTTCAAACGCTGGTCGGTTCTCCGTCCTGCGTCCGACACATAACAATCAAGGGTCACTGGGATGGACCTGGAGTGTATTCCAGCATTCACAGGGTGACAGGGTACACCCTGGACAGGATACCAGTGGATTTCAGGGCCACATATAGACAAGCAAACACAGCCACACCTTAAGTCACACCTACAGTCAATTTAGAGTCACCAATTCACCTAAGCTACATATCTATAATTGAGAAAGATAGTGAGGACATAGCCCTGTCCAACCTGGTCTCACGGCAAGTCGTGATTCAGCAGCACGAAATATACATTAATCTATTGGTTCGTGATATTGTGACAAAAAGCATCTCATTTTCATCACGGCAGCATGAATTCATTCTAAATCATTCTGTGACGGCTGCACGAAATTAAAAGTGAAGCGGGGGAGTCGAGGTGGTTATTGTTAGCGTGGAGGGAATAAGTAGTATTAGGTTATGGTTAAGGTTAGGGTTGGGGGTAGGAGTAGGGTTAGGAATAGTGAGTTTAAAAAAACCCCATCAGGAAAATTTGACTCATTTCGTGATGGGAGCATGAAAAAAAACAAACAAAAAAAAGTGTGCCTGTGCTGCCCTGTCAGACCACTGATACCAGCCATCCCTGCATGTGCAGAATGTACTTGCTCAGTTCCCTCACTCACTCATCTTCAACTGCTTACTCCAATTAAGGGTCACAGGGGGGCTAGTGCCTATCCCAGCAGTCATAGGGCTTGAGGCGGGGTACACTCTGAACACATACAGACAGACAAACACATTTACACTTGCAAGTACACCTACAGACAATTTAAAGTTCCTAATTCACCTAACCTGCATGTCTTTGAATGTGGGAGGAAGCCGGATCACCCGGGGAGAACATGCAAATTCCACACAGAAAGACCACAGGTGGGACTCAATCCCATGACAGTCTTGCTGTGAGTCAACCATGCTAACCACTAAGCCAATGTGCTGCCCTGCTCAATTCTTATTTGTAGAAAAAAGATTTACATGAAAGTCTTTAAACCAGTCAGGACATTTTTCAGCCCAGCTGAAATAGACCCAAATGGTTGGTATTTCACCCAAAACAACTTGACACTGATTGGTGAGGACTTTTTAGGGGAGGTGATGGTCTAGTGGTTAAGCATTGGGCTTGAGACCAGAGGATCCTCGGTTCAAATCCCAGCCTGACCGGAAAATTATTAAGGGCCCTTGGGCAAGGTTCTTAAACCCCAAGTTGCTTCCAGTGTGTAGTGGGTGCCTTGCATGGCAGCAGCCTGACATCGGGGTGAATGTGAGGCATTGATGTGCTGATGGTTTTCAAAGTTATCTGGAAAGCTAATCCACTAATGAAAATGTTAGTTTCAATAATTAGCGGTTAGCAGATTAGCAGAACTGTGCCCACCACTGTGTATCAGAGTGAATGTGAGGCATTGATGTGCAGTGGTGGGCACAGTTTTGCTAATCCTCTAACCGCTAATTATTGAAGCTAACACTAACTAACTAGCTAACACATTAGCAGATTAGCTTTCCAGATAACTCTGAAAACCATCAGCGGATCAATTAGCTTCCGATAAATTTAGTTCAGATAACTTTTAGATGACTAACATATTTTTGCGGGCATAGTGAATAAACCTTCGCTAATTTTTTTTAGGGATTTATCGGTTTAGCTTTATAAAAGTTAACTTTTCAGTTAGCGGACTAATGGTTATCAAAGATAACTTTTTGGTTAATTCTCTGGGGCTGACGCCATCGTATACGACTGCTGAGACCAAGCTTTACTAAATTATAAATAACTTTTGAATGGTATGAGATAGAAACTTACTTTTTTTGATGAAAAGTTAACTCCATGGACTTTCGAGCCAGCCAGTGGCCATCTTTGTACTCCTCATAGAAGCTGTGTGATGATGATCATGGTTTTCCAAAATCCAATCGTAGGGCAGATTTACCTCACGTGATAAATTAAAGATCATTTTTAGGAGTGATGAGTTACTAGTTGGCCTGTTTGAATAGCCATCTGGCTGCTTGCTCCAATGCGCCCTGTGCCATTACGCACAGTGATCAGTGAAAGTGAGCAGACGGAGGGCCTCTGATGACAATCTCACGTGTTCAAACACAGAGTGTGTGAGTTTTAGAGATGCTCCACTCCTCATTACCTGTGAATGTATTTGAATAAGCCTGTGGAAAGCTCTCTCGCTCTGGTGTAAAGCACTGTTTACCATATCAATGGAGTGAGGAGGAGGGAGGGGCCACTCCTCAGTGTAAATGGGCTAAAGTGTCAAAGCTGCTTTCAGAGCAGGACAGAACACTGCAAAACACAGTAGAAGTAGAAGTTTGTGATGTTACCTTTGTGTAATAGCAGACAGAAATTGCTTTAAGATGAAGACAAACAAAACGCATAGACCATTTTAATTATTGTTCAAAATGTGCATTTGTGTTTATTATTTGAACCTTTTTCTTGTACAGTATTTCACACAAGAGCCCAAATTACCTTTATAAAATGTCAAAACAGTTGTTTATTATAGTTTGCTGTGTGTTTTGAATAAATGTGTGTGGAAATTGATTTTCCCGCTTTACTTTTTCCTTTCTTATTTCTGATTGTAAACCTTCATTACACTTATAAAACACAACTATAGCATATATATTTTGAAAGTACAGGTTGTCCTGAAAAAAGAGACATAAAACTTGATTGTGGGCTGCAGGGAGAGCTGTTAACAGCAATAATAAAACATTCATTCCAGTCGAGTGAAAAAATACCCTCGGACGCCAGAGGGTTAACTGTGCCCACCACTGTTGATGCGTAAAGTGCTTTGAGCGTCTGATGCAGATGGAAAGTGCTATATAAATTTAGCCCATTTACCATTTATTGGCAATGATATTTAGAGGCAGAACAAACTGAATAGACTTGTCAACACAACTGGTAAAGATACAGTAGAAATGGACAGAAAAATTCCTTCCTCCCTCCATCTTATTTTTTCCCTCACATCATGTGCTGCACAGTTGTCCTTATGGATGAACCAGATGTCCCCAATTCCTACTTTAGGGATGCTTGGCCTACCCCCAGGCTGCTTTGGTTTTAAGGGGTTAAACAGATGATCAATTATAATGTTTGGCACATCCTCTATCTCAACCTGCTCTCCCTCACAGAGGAGCGACAGAGAAGGATCACTGCTCCTACACAAGGCTGCATGGACACTTTTGCCCTCAAGTTGGAAGACTGTTAACTGCTGTTCATCTCCTCCACAGGACAATCAACTCATCTCATACACATTTCCCAAGCATAGATCTGTCCTACGCCATATATCTACAATACACAACTATATACGAGGTCTATTAGAAAAGAAACTGACCTTTTTATTTTTTTCAAAAACTATATGGATTTGAATCACGTGCGATTACATCAGACAAGCTTGAACCCTCGTGCGCATGCGTGAGTTTTTTCACGCCTGTCGGTTGCATCATTCGCCTGTGGGCAGGCTTTGAGTGAGCACTGGTCCACCCCTCCCGTCGGAATTCCTTTGTCTGAGAACTTCCTGAGAGACTGGCGCTTTGCTTGATCAAAATTTTTTCAGAAACTGTAAGGCACATCCAAGTGGACACCATTCGAGAAATTCAGACGGTTTTCGGTGAGAATTTTAACTGCTAATGAGAGATTAAGGAGTGTTACTATCGCTTTAAGGACAGCCCATGGCACCGGACGGCGCGCCGCGCCCCGAGCCGCCATCGTCAGCCTGTTTCGAGCTGAAAACTTCCAAATTTAAGCCTCTGTTGACCCAGGACATCGTGAGAGAGCAGAGAAGTTTCAGAAGAGGTCGGGATCAGCAGTTTATCCGGACATTCCACTGTTAAAGGAGATTTTGTAATGAAAGACGTGCAAAACAGATTCGCACTGTGGCACGCAGCGGCTCATCGCACCAACAGGAGATCTCCCTGTGTCTGAAACTTGGACATGTGATGAAGTAAAACTTAACTTGTATTTCTCAGAACTTCCAAACAGGACTTAGCACAGATATTATCTAACAACTTCATAAAAAAGGTACACAGAAGTCATACGATGCATTAATACACAGTCAAAAACATCATAACAGAATATGTGTTTTTACTTTTACATTTTTTTATGTATCAGCCCTCTGTTGCCTTTCTTTTTCTTTGTGGTATTTTTTGTTGTCAGTGTGTCAATGCAAATTCTAATTTGTATAAAATTTTCTATTTTTGTGCACAAACAAAAAACAAATACATGAATGCAATTTTCTTTTGGACACATTGCAACTTTGTGACCACTAAATAATGAAATGGCTGGAAAAGCCCAATTAAATGGAACCTGTTGTTCTATATTTTAAAAAAGGAAAAGTCCGCTCACAGTTTTCTTTTTGAATATTTATTTATCAATATTGGATATGATATTTTTGTGTTGTACAAACCTTTAGGCACATTTCTTGCATATTTCACCATTTCTCATTTTTCATTTGCTCCACTTATAATTGCAAAGCATCGTCTGTTTGTCTGTCTAAAATGTCCTGGAACACACTTGTCTGAAAGTCTGCTCAAGGTTGGCACTTTTAAATTTGCCACAGACTGTCTAATCAGATCAACATATGAGAAGATGGCTGTCACTGATGTCAAGGTGAGGACTGGTGACAGGGACGGACAGGTTGACAGACATGTGGAAGGAAGAACAGAATATATGTGTCCTTTAAGGTTAAAAATAATGAAGAAAAAGGCACTGCTTTGAGGGTACATATTGCAAGAAGAAAATAATATAATATTGCAGTTTAACTGTTCTGCTGCCAATCATTTCATTTGTAGGTGGTAGCTAAATCTGAGGAACACACAGATTGTACTCTACATGTTATGACAGTGGCTTCAATTTCATGTTTGTGACTATGTAAATTCCATTTTATCTTTATGAGTTTTCTACTGTCGCAAAGAGTAACTAGAAGCACTCAGAGAGTGCCACTCTCCGCCAAGGCCATGGGGTCACTGACGTCATAACATCTACACGCCGTGGAATCACTGAACCTAAAAAAGTGTAACAATGATGTTTGCTCAGTAGTAAAAAAAGTTTCATCTGCTCTAACTGGATATCATGTATCCTTAACGCTTGGAATCACAGTTTATTGCAACTTGTGTTATGTGTCGACACGGGTTGAGGAGCGAACCTGCGTCTGACGGAACCCAGCGCTAAAATAACCAGAAAGCGGTTCCAATAACAAAACAATTTATTAATTGCATAATAAAGTGAATGAACAAAAGATGCGTCAGTCTGGTGGAGTGAAGGCTGGCACGCTCTCCAGCGCCTAAAAGGATCGAAGCCCGGCGCTTCTGGACTCACTGTTACCACCAAACACCCCCCAGGTGGACACGACAAACTGACTCTCTGCGAAGGATAGAAGAGGTGAGGTAAGTCAGCAGTTACAAGCAATATCCTTCAAAAGGCACACACTATCAGCAACACATTCAGGTCTGTATTTAAGCTTTATGTAAATGAGCAGCTTCTCACAACAGGTGGAGGATCAGTTGTAACAAAATACCAAGTTACTATCAACAAGTAGTCAAACAATTAATCACCTCTGATGTGTGCTGACAGCATGTGTCCCTTACCCTTCCTGCTTCACAGGCACGATGTGTCAAACCCAGGCGCGGTCCTCAGCGTCTCACAAACGAACATCACAAGGTCGAGTTCCCGGCAATTCTGCTTGAATCACACATGGCTTAAATGCAGAACGCCATCTAATTATCTGCTTCAGCTGAAAGTCTTTAAGGTTGCATGTGAGCACCATGCACAGGTGCTGCACATAATGTTGATGAGGGTGAAGGATTCTTCAGCCAGCACCTTCTCCACAGACAAATCAGTTTTCATACCACCTGGAGAGCAAAGAAAAGAAAAGAACACCAAAATGTCCAGCCACACCCCCCCAACACACAACAGTACCCCCCCCTTTAACGGGAAGCCTCCCGGCGACCGAACAGACCAGGTCCGAGAACAGCACCTCCCTTCGGGGTCCTCGTCAGGAAGCAGACAGCAGGACAGGGCACCGCAGCTGGAAGGTCGGCTGGCATCAACAAAAACCCCAAAACAGTCCCTAGTATAATCCAACACACAAGAAAAAACATAAAACCCACCCAAAACCTCCCCAGGAGACCTTCCCATCCAACCCCGGGAAGAAAAGAAAAACTCCCAAACGCAAAACCCAACACAGCCCCACAAACACAATACAAACATAAATGCATAAAAGACAAATAACAAACAACCCCCCCAGAACGACCTGCAGAGCCCAACCCCCCCCAGAAGGCCTTTACTGCCGGTTCCAGGAGGAATAGCCAGAACCGGAATCCCACAAAGGTCCCCAGGTATACATGGAGCAAACGGCGCCCCCCAGAGGACCGTACCATCAAACCCCAGGAGGCACCTTCCCCACAACCCCGGAACCCCAGACCCGGCCACACCTGGCTAGTCGGCCCCACAAGCCAATTCCCCCCCAGAGGACCGTCCCATCAACCCTGGAGGTGGAACCCGGAAGGAAACAAAACAAAATCAAAGTCCAACCCCCGGAGGACTACCTTAAACAACCCTGGGGGCAAATAAAACAAACGTTAAACCCTGTTGCCTTCCCCGGCACCCCGAAAGACCCCAGGTCCCTCCCAGAGCCCCTCGGCGGCTCAATTTTGGCGAACGGCTCAAAACATTAAGCCGGGGAAGGGAACAGGAGAAACTAACCCAGCCCCAACCCCAAGGCGCAGCGGAAAACCGGAAATACGTCCGGTGCCCCAACTCGACCATACCCCAGCCTCTCGGGAGGGGTGGAACTACCGAAATGGCGAACGGCAACAGATCAGCCCACCCCTCCGACTGAGGTATGTTCCCGCTGCACCACACCCCGGCAACACCAATGACGAACGGTACAAAGGCTCACCGAGGCTGGAGTGGAACCGGGCCCTAAACAAACCAAGAAAAAGGCCCCTAACAACCCCCCCCCTAGGTGCAGAGGTCTTCTGAGAATGCTCAGCGTGACCAACCTGCACCACCCCACAACCCACAAGACGAACGGTCTTGGGGCAAGTGAGGTTGGGGTTAGGGATGTAGGGAAATAAAGAACAACAAAACAAAACGACCCCAAACCCCAAACAGAAAATACCTAAATACACATAAAAAAATAACGATCAAGTGAGCCCAGACGAGCTTCTAACCGCCTAACGTTCACTCCACCAGACACGCCTCTGACTCCCCAAACAAATTATAACCCCTATTCAAAGAAACAAAACATTAACCCCTACAAGTTTTTTTTTTGTGTGTGTGTGTGTGTTATGTCGCCTGTCCCAGAACACCTGGAGATACGTCACCATTATTTTTCTTGACGCTTATATGTCGGGGCAATACAGTGGTCTCTGCTCATCCGAGCTGCGTGGGCTCGTCTGCAAGAGGAGCCAGAGGTCCCGTCGGAGGAGCCTCAGTGGGGCGAAGAAGAGGCGGCCCAGATCTGTGTCGGGGAAAGCCCCGAGACAAAAAAAACCCGCTCTGATGGCCGCCCTCTCTCGCGTCCACGCTCCTTCATCCGATCATCTAGACGAACCACCAACGATATTAGCTCATCTAAATCGTTTGGCTCGTCACGGACTGCCAGCTCGTCTTTTAATGACTCATTTAACCCATCTACAAACACTCCTCGTAAAGCTGCGGCGTTCCAACCTGACTGAGCAGAAAAAATCCGGAAGTCCACGGAATACTCCGCCGCACTCCGCCTCCCCTGTCTGAGATTCAGCAACCGTTGGGCAACGGTATTCGTTTTCACCGGATAACAAATAATCGGTTCGGACGCCGAATCTCTGGGTGACGGAGTTATCTGCACCGGTATCGATGGTGCCACAGCTGGAGCAGCAGGAAGCGGAACGGCTTGCGCTGCAAGCTCTGTAACACGGGCGTCTGTTTGTTTAATTTGGTTTGCGAGATGCTGTAATTGCTCCCATATTTTCTCCAAGTGTTCTTGAACTCTTTCGGCGAAAGGAACCGCCTCTGCCGCTGGGTCCATTTTGGAATGGCCGGGAACTACTGTCATGTGTCGACGCGGGTTGAGGAGCGAACCTGCGTCTGACGGAACCCAGCGCTAAAATAACCAGAAAGCGGTTCCAATAACAAAACAATTTATTAATTCACCCTCTGGTGCATAATAAAGTGAATGAACAAAAGATGCGTCAGTCTGGTGGAGTGAAGGCTGGCACGCTCTCCAGCGCCTAAAAGGATCGAAGCCCGGCGCTTCTGGACTCACTGTTACCACCAAACACCCCCTAGGTGGACACGACAAACCGACTCTCTGCGAAGGATAGAAGAGGTGAGGTAAGTCAGCAGTTACAAGCAATATCCTTCAAAAGGCACACACTATCAGCAACACATTCAGGTCTGTATTTAAGCTTTATGTAAATGAGCAGCTTCTCACAACAGGTGGAGGATCAGTTGTCCGCACGCCACAGCAGTGAGAAGCGAGCTGCACAATTCTCATCACAATTCAAATATACTGCGTAACAAAATACCAAGTTACTATCAACAAGTAGTCAAACAATTAATCACCTCTGATGTGTGCTGACAGCATGTGTCCCTCACCCTTCCTGCTTCACAGGCACGATGTGTCAAACCCAGGCGAGGTCCTCAGCGTCTCACAAACGAACATCACAAGGTCGAGTTCCCGGCAATTCTGCTTGAATCACACATGGCTTAAATGCAGAACGCCATCTAATTATCTGCTTCAGCTGAAAGTCTTTAAGGTTGCATGTGAGCACCATGCACAGGTGCTGCACATAATGTTGATGAGGGTGAAGGATTCTTCAGCCAGCACCTTCTCCACAGACAAATCAGTTTTCATACCACCTGGAGAGCAAAGAAAAGAAAAGAACACCAAAATGTCCAGCCACACCCCCCCAACACACAACAACTTGCACCTTTCCCAGAAGCTACTGTCATCTGAGCACTGATATTGATATTGCATGTGCTTATAGGCAAAAACAAATAAGAGACAAAATTCAATTTATTATCCAACTAAACTGCAAATATATGAATTTTTTAACACTTCTCTAAACAAGGCCATAGGGTCACTGACCCTAAAGAGATTCCCTCCTTGGCACAGTGATCTATTTCTTTTGTCTCTTTCTCTAAAATTGTATATAATAATCATTAGATTATTAATATATAAACAAAAATAAATTTAAGAAATATTACAATTTGAAAACAAATGCACCTGAACGTGATGACAGCTGCAACTGCTTAATGCTAACTTTTAACATTGAAAATGCCATAGACATGCTAACCTGTTGGCATCGGGATCCGGATTGTGATCCGGATCACCACTAAAATTTAATCACTTGTTCCTCTTTTCATTTCCAACCACTTCACAAAATTTCATCAAAATCTGTTCAAAACGTTTTGAGTTATCCTGCTGACAGACAGACAAACAAGCAAACAAACGCGACCGAAAACATAACCTCCTTGGCAGAGGTAATTAAAGAAATACATGCACATCTATGCCTATAGGCAGGGGTGGTGGCCAAGTGGTTAATGCGCTTGGTTTCAGTGCAGAAGGTTCCGGGTTCAAATCCCACCCCTGCCACATTTCTCCTTGTAATGTGGCATTGCGTCAGGAAGGGCATCCGGCATAAAACCTACGCCAATTCAACATGCAGATCCACCTTGCATTTGCTGTGACGACCCCCAGAGCAAACAAGGGAGCAGCTGGAGGGACTTACCTTTTATGTACATCTAGTCCTATATACATCTGGGGTATATAGGAATGCCCTTCTCCATCTGTCGGTCTGTGCTTTAGGGCCCCTTCACACATAGTACGAATGTGGTCAAATTGCGCATCAATTGAACATGAAGCAGGAATCCTATGCAGTACATGTAAAATTGGAGCTGCTTCTAACGTCTTGTACACCTGTTGCTACAACTATTTGCACACATCAGCGGCTGAAAGACAGAGTGTGCCCTGTGAGAGCCCATTCAATCCCTCTTGCGGCAGGTGTTGGCCAAATTCCAGGTGACACACAAACATCTAACACCGCTCGCTTGGCACTTAGAAAATGTGTGGCCATTCGCACTATTAACACGAAAACAGTCAGCAGATGATCACTTTCGAGCTGGCGGTGAAAATTCTCTAAGTGCCCCATGACTGTGACACATGACACATGTGGCGTGCCAGAGTGTCAGCTAACCCCACAACACATGTGCATGTGTTTCGCACACAAAATAATACTTAAAAACATATATCGCTTTTGTGACTGGCTGGAGAGCACGCACATTGAGAACTGTCCCAGCTGAAATGGTCCGCCAGTTTATGTGGACACGCAGCAGGTGATCTGAATGTCACATCTGTCTGACAGGACACGCGTTTCCTGTGAGCAGTGTGCCACAGGACTATACAACAAGCCAACAATGCGGCAAATGCACCACTCTCAGTCACGTATCAGCAGAAACATGGCATAACAAACGGCGTTTGGTTATTTATCACGGTGCTTTTTTCTCTTTAAAAAAAAAACTTTTATGTCCTTGTTGATTTCACGCATTTTTCCACACCCTTTACAGGAAGGAGAGTGATGGTAGTGCAGTGATAAAGTTTCTGGCTGGCAATCACAGCCTTTGTACGCAAGTTGTCATCCTGTGGGTGGCATATATATATATATATATATATATATATATATATATATATATATATATATATATATATATATATATATACGAGGTCTGTTAGAAAACTATGCGACCTTTTTATTTTTTGCAAAAACTATATAGATTTGAATCATGTGCGCTTGCATCAGCCAAGCTTGAACCTTCATGTGCATGCGTGAGTTTTTTCACACCTGTCGGTTGCGTCATTCGCCTGTGAGCACGCTTTGAGTGAGCAGTGGTCCACCCCCATCGTCGGATTTTTATTGTGAGGAAAATGTCTGAACGATTTGGAGCTTTGCTGCATCAAATTTTTCCAGAAACTGTGAGAGACAGCCAGGTGGAAACCATTCAGAAGATTCAGACGGCTTTCAGGGACGATTATATGAGGATCACACAGATTAAGGAGTGTTACAACCGGTTTAAACACAGCGCACAATGACGGAGGGCGTGCCGCGCTCCGAGCGGCGATCGACAGGCTGAAACGACCAGATCATTTCCAAACTGAACACTGTGTTGATCCGGGACGTCGTCTGACTACTACAGAAATGGCAGAAGAGGTGGACATACCACTTTTTTGGCACATTCCACTGTTACAGGAGTTTTTGTCATGAAAAGACATGCGGAGGAATGTCTGTTTTTAATGCAGTGCCGCCTGAGGGATCGAAAGTCACGGGCATTCAATGTTGGTTTTTGGCCTTGCCGTTTACGTGTAGAAAGTTCTCCAGATTCTCTGAATCTTCTGATTATATTATGGACTGTAAATGATGGAATCCCTAAATTCCTTGCAATTGAACATTGAGAAACATTGTTCTTAAACTGTTGGACTATTTGTTCATGTAGTTGTTCTCAAAGTGGTGATCATCGCCCCATCTTTGCTTGTGAACAGGTGAGCCTTTTGGGGATGCTCCTTTTCTACCCAATCATGACACTCACGTTTCCAATTAGGTGTTCTTTGAGCATTCATCAGCTTTCCCAGTCTTTTGTTACCCCGTCCAAGCTTTTTTGAAATGTGTTGCAGACATCCATTTCAAAATGAGAAAATATTTGTAAAAAAAGAAAAAGTTTATCAGTTTGAACATTAAATATCTTGTCTTTGTGGTGTATTCAATTGAATATTGGTTGAAGAGGATTTGCAAATCATTGTATTCTGTTTTTATTTACATTTCACATACTGTCCCAACTTCACTGGAAGTGGGGTTGTACATGAAGGTGTGCATAAAGGAAGTATAATTAGATTTTTGTGTTTATTTGATGCATCATATGACAGACTTTATGAGCACAACACCTGAAATTGGTTTATAGATTTCAGTGAAACATTTAATGAAAGCAGGGGTGGTGGCCAAGTGGTTAGTGTGCTTGATTTCAGTCCGGAAGGTTTCTGGTTCAAACCCTACCCCTGCCACATTTCTCCATGTAATGTGGAGTTGTGTCAGGAAGGCAAAAACACTCCCCGAGTGCAAACAAGGGAGCAGCCGAAGGAACTTACTTACTAGCACAAGTACATTTCTAATGTACGACGTCTTTTCGAAAAGTATCCGAGCTTATTATTTTTTTCAAAAACCATATGGATTTGAATCACGTGTGATTACATCAGACATGCTTGAACCCTTGTTGGCATGCGAGAGTTTTTTCACGCCTGTCGGTTACGTCATTCGCCTGTGGGCAGTCTTTGAGTGAGGAGTCGCCCACCCTCTCGTCGATTTTTTCATTGTTTAGGAATGGCTCAGAGACTGCTGCTTTGTTTGATCAAATTTTTTTCAAAACTGTAAGGCACAACTGAGTGAACACCATTCGATAAATTCAGCTGGTTTTCGGTAAAAAATTTAATGGCTGATGAGAGATTTTGGTCTGGTAGTGTCGCTTTAAGGACGGCCCACGGTGCCTGACGGCGATCTATGCTTCGAGGCGGCAGCGTCTCGCCATTTCAAGTTGAAAACTTCCACATTTCAGGCTCTGTTGACCCAGTAAGTCATCAGAGAACAGAGAACTTTCAGAAGAAGTCGGCATGAGGAGTTTATTCGGACATTCCATTGACCGCGGGGGGTCGCGACAGGAAAAACACCTCCGTTGGAAACCTTAACGGGCAAGTTGGAACATGCCCAAGCTGTTAAACAATTTCTCAGTTACTCACTTGTTGAAAGCCATCAAAGCCGCCTGAATTTTACAAATGGTTTTCAACATGGAGGTGTTTTTCCTGTCGCGGTGCACACAGATTCGCCGAGTCGTCACGGAAATGACTGCAAATTTGCGCGCACGTCTTTCATTACAAAATGTCCTTAAACAGTGGAATGTCTGCATAAACTCCTCATGCCGGCCTCTTCTGAATCTTCTCTGTTCTCTCACGACGTCCTGGGTGAATTAAGCCTTAAATTAGGATGATTTCAGCTTGAAACAGGCCGACGACGGCGCCTGGAAGCGCTGCAGGACGTCCCGCTCCGTGGGAAGTCCTTACAGCGACAGAAACACCCCATAATCTCTCATCAGCCGTTAAACTTTTCACCGAAAACCAGCTTAATTTCTCGAATAGTGTCCACTCGGATATTCCTCACAGGTCCAGAAAAAATGTTGATAAAGCAACACGCGCCGTCTCCAGCAGCATGTGAAACAAAGGAATTCAGCCGAGAGGGTGGGACCACATCTCACTCAAGGCCTGCCCACAGGGAAATGACGTCACTGACACGCGTGAAAAAACTCACGCATGCACACGAGGGTTCAAGCATGATTGGTGTAATCGCATGTCAATCAAATCCATATAGTTTTTTTTTTAATAAAACTGCCGGTTAGTTTTATAAGATACCTCATACATTGCCACCAGATGTCGATGCTGAATGCATGTTAACAGTGATGCCTCTCATTCACTCAGTCGCATATACACACACACCAATGTCAGCATTCTTTCATGCAATGCACACATCTGTACACTGGAAACAACTAGAGTATACAAGACCTTAGTGATGGTAAATCGAACTTAGTGATGATAAATCGAACTGAGCATCCCCAACATAACTTCAAGGCCACCACCTCCCTATTTTTATACAAGGTATTTGTCAGTCACATGTATAAACAGTCCTGCGTGGCTCTTCAGTACATAGGTTGACCCATTTGATAATTCAGGTGTTTCATCCACAAAAGATATACAATCACTAATATATAATTCATCTAAGCAACTGCTATGGCAGAGGGAGGGGAATCATTTTGTAAGCGCGCTCACAGATCTCTAGTTTGTAGTGCTGTTACATAAAATGATGGCTTGTCAAGGATTTCACAATGCGAAAGTGAGGCTGCTTCTCATTCAAAGTCCTGCAGATCTATCACATCACCGCAGATCTATCACTTCATCAGACCTTATTACTAGTAACTGAATCATTAAACTAAATTAATGATGCAAAGTATTCACTGTGAGGCACTGTTATAGGATCTTTTCTGGTGGAGATTAAAATCTTGTAAAACTGTGTGTATGAGAGAGCCTTACAGTAAAAATGGGAGAAAAGCTGAAGCACCGATGGGGTTTATTAGCTATTAACTTCAAGAAAGAACGGATCATAATGTCATCTATCAAGCCAGGTCATTTCGAGGTACATGTGTTCATGCTGCATGCTGCCACATTCAACATGGGAGAGAATTGCTTTGGAGTGACAAACAGGAAAACCTGTAGTCCATCCCTTTACTCTAACATCTAATCACTGAACCCAGGTGTTCCGTGGGCATCCCTTTGGCCTTGTCCAGTCACTGTGGTGTCCAGCAATGAGGCATCTATATCCTGGATCATGCACAAAAAAAAAAAAAGAATGTGCTGCATCATCATAGTGTTTCAGCTAACACTCCCTCGTACCATGCGTTGTTTGAGTTTCGGCTGCCTCTGATATTGCTTCAAGGACACCACAGCAGAATAGTACAGAACCACATTGAGGTTTGGCAAGTTTTACGCTGGATGCCCTTCCAAAATCAACTCAAGTTTTTCCGGACAAACAAGCACAGTCCAGCTTCTTATTAAATGGTCTCCAGTGATGCCGGTAACGTGTTACTCTAATCTGGCCGTTTTTTTCAGTCAGGAGTAATCTAACGCCTTAATCTTTCCAAACCAGTAATCAGATTAAAGTTACTTCTCCAAGTCACTGTGCATTAATATTATTTTTGCATCATATCAATCACAGCATTAAACCTGGCCCATGGGCAGGGGATTGGGGTTCGACTGAACTGCCCACTTGAAAAAAAAACAGTCGTCAGTCGACAGTTGAAAAAACAGTCATCATCTCTCAAAGCCCGGTGATGACAGCAGACCAGCACTGTGCTTTACAAAGACATTTTTATGCTTTTTACCCCTTTATTTAAAACTCTGTGCTGGTCTGTGTCTCCTCGCTAAAAACAGCTGATCCACAATTTGTTACCAACTAATACTTTTTTCCACCCAAATGCACCCAAACTCTCTTTCTGAGGATGACATGACATAAAAAAATGCTGATAAAACTTTCTTACCTGTCAATCTGGTCGTGTTTTCTGCATAAAAGCAAAGCAAGGGCAAATTCAGATGGAAAGGGCATGTTATTTCTACCCGGTACTTTTATGTAAGATTCTACCCCTTACCAAAAACCGAACCATTGCATTCCTCATATTGAGTTTATTCAAGGTCATGTTAGAAACCAGGCCTGGGACCCTCACAGACAGTGTCTATCTTGTGAAATGCCCCTAAAATGACTCTTACAACACTTTTTTTATACCTTTTGGGTGTTAACATGTGTGTGGTTTAGTCTCACATTTCTAATGTTACTGGCTCTCACCAACAGGGGAAGATCTCCCTATGTCTAAAACTTGGACACATGATGAAGTAAAACTTAACATATTTCTCAGAACTTCCAAACAAATAACACAAATAGTTGATAGCTAACATAAAATGAAGAATTAGCACAGATATTATCTAACAGGCACGTGGATTGGGCAAGATGTGGCTCCCCACAACAACCCTAGATTAAAGGTCCACTTCTGAAGCCTTTTTTATAATAATAATAATAATAGTAATAATTTCAACAACTAAAATGTTTACAGAGAATTTAGCTGTTACGTGCACAGCTGGATTTTCTCATTTAATGTATTTTTTGAGGACCACAGTCTAATGCTGCCAGTTCGTGGAAGGGACAGCAGACTTCACTAGAGAATGTCAATCAGGCGATCTTGCCACTTGACTTTCATGTGTGCACTGCATGCCTTGTCAGTGGCTCTTGCATGGTATGTGTGTGGACTGCTTGAAATTTGTTGATGTAATTTTCGCCATCACTCTGGAAGGCATGCCGCAGACAGTCAGCCACCATGTGTGTACTTGTCAGGAGGATCGATTCAGTGAAATTCCACGAGACAGTTATCACCTTTTTGCCTCTTTTCACGTGAGAGTAATGAAGGGATACAATATGATGATTAATGCAAAGAAAACAAAAATAACGACAAACAAAAATGAAATAACTGACATTATTGGGGATGGCAGAATTTGTGGTTGGCAACAGGCATGGCAGTGATAATCAAGTTGACAAAGATGTGGACAAAGAAGTTGATCACTACCATCACCAAGCATTGACTAGCAAAGGCATTAGTCTGGCCAGTAGTGTCAGGGATTTGGCCGGGTCAGGGCACTGAGTCCTTGTTTTCCTCCTTTCTGTTGCTTTCGGTCTGTTTCAGCTTTGATCTATTAATAATTATTTTCATCAGGATTTATTCTGTCTTTTTTTTTTTTGTCACTTTATTCTTATCATGATTCACTAGTTATTTTGTTTTCATCATATGGTTATTCCCAGTTTTATTCTAGTTTTGTTCTGTCAGATTATGTTTGCATTATTGATCATTAGTTTATCATCAATGTATTTTCTCATTTGTGTTATCTATTATGCTTTATACTGGGGTTTTGCTTTCTGTTTTTCTTGTAGTTTGTTTTCTTCTTATAGTTCATTCATCACCTTGTTTTCCTAGTCTAGTTCTGCTCTTGTATTTGTTTCCGATCAGTTCTCATGTCTAGTCTGCTTCCAGCCATAGTATGTTCTCTTCATAGTTCCCTGGTTCTCCTCACGCCCCTCTGAGTTCTGTTTCACTCCACACCCTGCACCTGCCTTCATGTCTTCATCCCTCACTTACATCTGATTATGTTCTCTCTGCACCTGTCATGTGTCCCTGTCTCTCATTTTAATTCTGTCTGCTTTGTGTTTCCTTTCTCTCACGCTCTGTGCACCTGTTCACATATGTTTGACTTTTCTCCACTCCATCTTGTACTCTCTTCCCTCACTGTCTTGCACACATAGTATCTTTGTTCATTAGCCACGCCCCCTTTCTGGATCTTTCCTCTCACATGCATCTTGTTAACACCACCTGTTCCTAATTTGTCCACATACATATAAACCCTCACAGTCACACAGTCCCTCGCCAGATTGTTGTCGCTTCCAGCACACTCTCCAGCTTTTTTTGTTCTCTGTCCTGATTAGTCTTGCCGTGTACCAGTTCCTTGCTCTGTGTTTTTTGACCGCCTTTTTGCCTCAGCCTATATGCCAGTGTTTGCTGTGCCTCGGACCCCTGCCTGGAGATGACTGTGTTTTTGCCTCACCCTGCTTGTGCCTCTGCTCCGTTTTCTGACAACCTGTGTACTGAACCTCTGCCCGAAATAAACATGACGACTTGTACCTCAAAGCCTGGTTTTGGAGTTTGTATTGTGGGTCCACCCGCTCCTGGGGTCGGGCAGCTGCCCGCCATGACAGTACAATCTGGCCAAACAATGGACCCAGTGAACTCCTTATCTGCCGTAACAGTCCAAGACCTTGCCACCATCAGAGACATTTTTTCTGAAATCGAATTCTGTTTCAACTGTTATAGAGCCTGTTTTACTCCCAAGAAGAGATTTGATTTTCTCAACCAAGCCCTTGACCTTGTTGAGATGAACACTTGGCTGTATGACCTTTTCCCTGACCTGGAGAATCTAGATTAATGTTTTTGCTGTCGAGAGACTACCAGCTTGGATTGGAAAGCCTGAAGACCACCTGGCATTTAGCCTCTCACACACTGACAGTGACTCTGAATGGGAGGACATTGATGACGATGAGTCCTCTGAGGCAGAAGGTCACGCGCTACAGGACACGGCTACTAAACTGTTCAGAATACAAGATCTGTTTTTCGAATATCAGGACTGCCACAGCCAGCGCAGCAAAGAGTATATTTTTTCAGAGCTGGATTAGATTTTTGTTACAGAGCCTGATCTGTTGACTGCTTTTCCTGAATTAAGAGACATTAAGACACAGTTCCAGCAGGGCTGGGTGCCTCCGTGTATCGAAGATCCGATGGACTTTTTGTTTGAATCAGATATTACTGCCGTCCTCAGGGAGGAACCACGTATAATCACATTATCAGACGCCGCCATAGCACCACATGCTGTATCACAGAAGCAGTCTACTTACTTGCCGTCTGTTCCAGAAATGCAGCCTTTACGATCGATCCAACCCCGGGTACTGCCTGTTCCTGCTCCTCGGCATGCCACAGTACCGGGACTGACAGAACAGTCTCGGACGGGAGGACTGGTTCCACAGCCAAGTTCCACGCTGAATTCGGCGTCACCTCTGCCACCTCCGTTGCCCACTCCTCGCAAACACCATCCACCTCAGCTGCTGCCAGTCCCGATAAGTTCTGCGGCCCGTGAGTCCGAAGCTCTAATGTTGCCCGAACACTTGGCGGTGGTGAGTCCTCCGGAACCATCGACTCTGTCCCCAGTTCCAGAACCGGCCGCAGAGCCATCGGGAATCTCCATATCACTGCTGCAAGTCGCAGTGCACGAGCCCAGAGACTCAATAATGGCACCTGTGGAGCCGGCATTTAGACTCTCACCGACCATTCAGCCGGCCCAGTTCTCTTCTGCTCTGCCGATCAGAACTTCTGTGGGCACCATGATGGTGAGCAAGCCTGTCGGTTCTACCTCGGTGCGTGCATCAGTGGAGGAGCCGGTGTTCTGTTGAGATGAGGTGCATCATCGAGATGAGGTTCCTGGCGTAACTGCATATATGTGCACTGAAAAAATTACTTGACGAAGTTCGCTTATTTTGATGGGCAAGTAAATGTATAAATTGTTCATCTGAACATAGCAATGTATAAAATCTACTCACTATAAAACGATAATTATTTTTAACCTGGAGTTAGCTTATTTCGACAGGCAAAATATACATATACATACATTTATGCTCCTAACGTAAAATACAGAAAATGTTTTACTTACTAGGCTACACTGAATACAATTAATAAAAAAAAAACTTTGATGAAAAAAACAAAACAAAATGCGCATGCGCAGTTACACGTCAAGTGAGTTACATCATCTCCCCATGTGTAGTTGCGTGAGGCACCTCATCTTGACGGGTGACGTCTTCAAGTCCGGGGTAGAGCGATGTGCGCATGCGCAGTAGCGCGACGCACCTCATCTCGACGTTCATCTCTTCTCGACAGGACACCAGCCGAACGTGCTCGACCAACTTCCACAACAATGACGCTGACGTCATCAGAGCTGCCTTCACAGACCGTCGATGAGCTGTTGTTCCCAACCACGCCTACTCTTCTTCTGCAGCAGCACGTGTCTAAGGGATCTCCTGCCACGGCCACGACAACGTCAGAGTTCACGTCACCGCTCAACCAGACTGCACCGACCAAGATATCCGTGAGTACCATGACAACGAACACGGTCATCAATTTTGCATCAGCATGCACGACGGTGGCCGTGCAGGCGACACGGAGTTCCACTATGACGTCAACAGAACCACTTGTTCAGCACGCCATAACTCTCATCTCAAGCCACGCCCGCGACGCCTGCGCCGCTCTCAATTAAACTAGACACCACCGAATCATCGGCATCAGTCAACTCCTCCTCCTCACGTGCTGCAGGGAAATCACCAGCAGCGGCTCCAGAGGGGGGTCCCCGCCCGCATGGTGCAGCTGTCCCAGTGACCTCCCGGCATGCATCCACAGAAGACAGTGACTGCGGGACGGTCAGTGACTTTTCCTTTTGCTTTCTGGTTATGCTCCTCTATTTTCATGCCTATAATATGGGCAGAGATCTGTTAAAGAGGTCGCACTTACACCTGAAGAGATGTTTATGTGATTCTGTGGGTTCTCTATTAATGATACCACAACCTAACCTAAAATGGTTTTCGTGCAAATCTGTTGTAAATTTGTTAAAGCTGCCACACCAGAACTTGAGATGGTCTCCATATCTGTGTCTTTTGGGATTGATGATTACCATCTGTTCAACGTTATCTTGCCAGCTTCTTCCATTCTTCCAGCCTTTTTCTGAGAAAATTTGTCAGTTTAAGGGGATAAATTCCACTAGTGCTGTTGCTGTGACCTTTCCTTCGTCTCTGAATTGCAGTTCCCATTCTCCTCAGGTTTTGGATCTATTTGGGGAAATTAGTTATGTTCTATAGCCGTGGGCTGGGAAGTCATACATGTGTTGCTCGTTTTTTGGTCAGATTTCTTTTCTGCAGCCGTGTTTTTCTACTTATATTTGGATGCAAGATGTTTTGAAATTTTGCTTTGGGCACCTGGGGGCCGTGCTAAAACTCCTTTTGGCTGCACATCTTGGTGTACTGGTAAACTTGTTACAGCTTATTCGGGGTACATTGCATCATTGGTTGGAGCAGTCAGTTAACTGGATGTGGGATTTAGACATGGACCATGTTTTACCGGTACATTGATTTTTGACACCTGACGGGGTTGGTGGTAGTCATTGGTCATATGTGGTATTCGGGGTTCTGCTACCTTGTCTGTTTTTATGGTTTCCCTATTTTACGGTCACCTCCTTTAAGCGTTTGGCTCCCATCCTATGGGGGTCCCAATGTTCGGGCCCTGAGGCCAGTGTCTCCATGTCTCGGGCCCCAGATGTTATAGTACATTATAAGAAACCTCCTGATCGCCCCTCGGACCACGCTTTAAGCCAGGACCCCGACCTCGGGTTGCACCATGTAATGCCATGTGGTCAGTCTCCCACTGATTCCTTACGCCCCGTTTACCACCCGTTTGTTCCCTAGCCCGTTTTTAGCCAGGTTGTCAGCCATCCTTGGGGCCTCATGCATTGTAGCCCTCCTGATTGTCACCCGGGTCCTGTTGGTCCGCCTCCTTGGCTTTTCCCCCACCGCCCTCCCAGCGTTGGTTTCTTTTGCATCGGCGGTCCGGTGACCGCCATTTGGGGAGGGGGTACTGTCAGGGATTTGGCCGGGTCAGGGCGCTGAATCCTTGTTTTCCTCCTTTCCGTTGCTTTCGGTCTGTTTCAGCTTTGATCTATTAATAATTATTTTCATCAGGATTTATTCTGTCATTTTTTTGTCACTTTGTTCTTGTCATGATTCACTAGTTATTTTGTTTTCATCATATGGTTATTCCCAGTTCTGTTCTAGTTTTGTTCTGTCAGATTATGTTTGCATTATTGATCATTAGTTTATCATCCATGTATTTTCTCATTTGTGTTATCTATTATTCTTTATACTGGGGTTTTGCTTTCTGTTTTTCTTGTAGTTTGTTTTCTTCTTATAGTTCATTCATCACCTTGTTTTCCTAGTCTAGTTCTGCTCTTGTATTTGTTTCCGATCAGTTCTCATGTCTAGTCTGCTTCCAGCCATAGTATGTTCTCACCCCTGCCTGGAGATGACTGTGTTTTTGCCTCACCCTGCTTGTGCCTCTGCTCTGTTTTTTGACAACCTGTGTACCGAACCTCTGCCCGAAATAAACATGACGACTTGTACCTCAAAGCCTGGTTTTGGAGTTTGTATTGTGGGTCCACCCGCTCCTGGGGTCGGGCAGCTGCCCGCCATGACAAGTAGCAACATATAAATGTGAAGTGTGGACACTGATGAAAGACAAGGAGAGAAAAAAAATTAGATTTGGAAATTAAATAATGGATGTTAGGCATTGCAATCAATGGTACTGGAAATTCGTCTGACGTTGACAGAAAAATGCATTCTAGCTCAATTTTTCCTGTATGGGGGAGGGAGAATTGCTCGGATTTGTCAATGTTATTTGTCAATGATGTCACTCTAAAAAAGGAATTGCTGTCTCAATGAGAAAAACTGATGTAACAATTTGCATAGAATTTTGTAAGTTATTTCAACTTAGTTATTTCAACTTTCAACTGAGTTAATGCCACGAAAGTCTCTAGTTAAGTTGAAATAACGTAAAAAAAATCAATGCAAATTGTTACATCACTTTTTCTCATTGAGTCAGCAGTTCATTTTTTAGAGTAACCTCCTAGGGCCTGGCATCCACATATGTGGACATGACATTTTTGGTTGTCTAGTCCATAAACTAAGTTTTGTTTCATGAGAACCTCCGGGTCTTAGGAGGGTATATAAGAAAAAAAAAAATTAAAAAAGAAATGCTGCATAACTCAGGTACACAGAAATACCTATGCGTTGTTAGTTCTAGGCTTTTTTAAAAATGCAGTAATGGCACAGTTCTAATCAGGACCCTGCAGGTCCACTTTCCGAATAGGCAGTGGTGGGCACAGATAACCAAAAAACTAACTTTGATAACAGATAATCAGATAACTGAAAAGTTATCTTTGATAAAGATAAAACAATAAACCACCCAAAAATATATCAGAAGTTACAGATAACAGATAAATTCCAATATTACGTCTGACAAATCTACAACTAGTAGTAGAACAAATTTAATAGCTTATAATAATAAAAATAAAAACAGACCACAACAATGAGACCACCGGTCAGGCGCAGGTCTTGAAAAATAAAGTCATGCTGACTTATGGTTTTGATTATAAATACCATAATACCGATAGAATAACTCCATTAATGTCAATTATGTCATTTGTACAAAGTTAAAATATAACATACACTCAACAAAAATATAAACGCAACACTTTTGGTTTTGCTCCCATTTTGTATGAGATGAACTCAAAGATCTAAAACTTTTTCCACATACACAATATCACCATTTCCCTCAAATATTGTTAACAAACCAGTCTAAATCTGTGATAGTGAGCACTTCTCCTTTGCTGAGATAATCCATCCCACCTCACAGGTGTGCCATATCAAGATGCTGATTAGACACCATGATTAGTGCACAGGTGTGCCTTAGACTGTCCACAATAAAAGGCCACTCTGAAAGGTGCAGTTTTATCACACAGCACAATGCCACAGATGTCGTAAGATTTGAGGGAGCGTGCAATTGGCATGCTGACAGCAGGAATGTCAACCAGAGCTGTTGTTCGTGTATTGAATGTTCATTTCTCTACCATAAGCCGTCTCCAAAGGCGTTTCAGAGAATTTGGCAGTACATCCAACCTTCCTCACAACCGCAGACCACGTGTAACCACACCAGCCCAGGACCTCCACATCCAGCATGTTCACCTCCAAGATCGTCTGAGACCAGCCACTCGGACAGCTGCTGAAACATTCGGTTTGCATAACCAAAGAATTTCTGCACAAACTGTCAGAAACCGTCTCAGGGAAGCTCATCTGCATGCTCGTCGTCCTCATCGGGGTCTCGACCTGACTCCAGTTCGTCATCGTAACCGACTTGAGTGGGCAAATGCTCACATTTGCTGATGTTTGGCACGTTGGAGAGGTGTTCTCTTCACGGATGAATCCCGGTTCACACTGTTCAGGGCAGATGGCAGACAGCATGTGTGGCGTTGTGTGGGTGAGCGGTTTTCTGATGTCAATGTTGTGGATCAAGTGGCCCATGGTGGCGGTGGGGTTATGGTATGAGCAGGCGTCTATTATGGACGAAGAACACAGGTGCATTTTATTGATGGCATTTTGAATGCACAGAGATACCGTGACGAGATCCTGAGGCCCATTGTTGTGCCATACATCCAAGAACATCACCTCATGTTGCAGCAGGATAATGCACGGCCCCATGTTGCAAGGATCTGTACACAATTCTTGGAAGCTGAAAATGTCCCAGTTCTTGCATGGCCGGCATACTCACCGGACATGTCACCCATTGAGCATGTTTGGGATGCTCTGGACCGGCGTATACGACAGCGTGTACCAGTTCCTGCCAATATCCAGCAACTTCGCACAGCCATTGAAGAGGAGTGGACCAACATTCCACAGGCCACAATTGACAACCTGATCAACTCTATGTGAAGGAGATGTGTTGCACTGCATGAGGCAAATGGTGGTCACACCCCCCCCCAATAAAACAAAACTGCACCTTTCAGAGTGGCCTTTTATTGTGAGCAGTCTAAGGCACACCTGTGCACTAATCATGGTGTCTAATCAGCATCTTGATATGGCACACCTGTGAGGTGGGATGGATTATCTCAGCAAAGGAGAAGTGCTCACTATCACAGATTTAGACTGGTTTGTGAACAATATTTGAGGGAAATGGTGATATTGTGTATGTGGAAAAAGTTTTAGATCTTTGAGTTCATCTCATACAAAATGGGAGCAAAACCAAAAGTGTTGCCTTTATATTTTTGTTGAGTGTATATCTTTTAATGTTGAATAATGCACTAATTCTGAGGTTTTGTAACAAACAGAAAGATCGCAAAGGATTCTGGGTAAAAGTGGCTCTCTTTGGAGCGATGCGGAGGGGAAGGCGAAGGGCTACAAATTCCTCCGTTTGGAGGGGTAGGAGGAGCTTACTGCTGTCTCTGAAAAAACAAACATGGCACCGAACGCTGTTTAGAAAGTTATAACTTGCCAAAAAACTTTACAGGCAGTTGTCTATGACAGCAGCATGTCTGCTGCTGGATGCATGTTGCGTATGTTGTCGTTCTGAAGAATATCATAACGTCGCTCGTGCGCTGCGTTATAATGCACATACACACGAACGCTACGATAAGACACTTTTATATCTCACAACGGAGAAAATCATGATAAAGTGTAAGCACGTTAATTTGTATGTTCATAAATCTTTGGATAATATCAATCCCTGCTGTTGGATTTCAAGGTCTGTAACACGTGTGTATTTTGTAAACAAACGGAGCCCTGAACACACTCATCTAATAAGTTTTCAGGCAGAAAATGAAAAGTTTCATCAATGGGAATAAGTTGGAAAATATATACACACACATGTATATGTGTAACACATAACCTGACGTCCTAATAGACTGATATTATTTGTCAAGGAAATTTCTAAAGGAAATAAGGCTGGATGCAAAAAATGGGAGAATTTGAAAAAGAAATAAGGTTGTAATTCCATTAAAAAAGTTAAACTTGTATAATGTATACATTCATTGCACACAAAAAAAAGCCATTTGCAAAGCCAAAAAGTTGATTTGACAATCATCTGACATAACCGGGGTCAAAATAAATAGAACACTGCTATCTACTGGTTCCCACAGGCTTAGTGAACACTACTGACCAGTAGATGGCAGTAGAGGCCTTGAAAACAAAATTCCAGATACAGTAATCCCTGTCTGCTACATTTAAAATGCGTGGAATTTAAGAAACGCAAATAAAACCAACATCTATAAACGCAGAGAATATATTCAAGAGAGTTTTAGGCACTAGAGTTTAATGCTGTTGTCTGTGGAGCCTGAACAGAGTGTCTGAAATGCATTTGTCCTGTCGTGATGTACTGAGATTACATCATCCTACCCAAAATGCATTGCGGGTCACAGGATGTGCTCACAAAACCTTAAAAATTAGCACATTACTTTAAAACTAAAACATATATCTGATATTTTCACTTAATAAAACTTCAGACATGACAGTAATTTTAAATAACTTGTCTAAAATTTGCTTGGTTAAAATTTGAACCATAAGTTAAAAATGTATGCCTCTGGATGACTTAGGTGATATCGGTAGCCTGTTGGTATGGTGTTAAAAGAATTTTTTTCTTTTTCTTTTAGGGCTGTTTTTTTTTTTTTTTTTTTTTTGCAGAGGATTGAAATGCTTTGTATACAAGTGGCTCTCTTCTGTTAGCAAAGGTTATAGTTGTGCATCTATTATAAAATTTTTAGTGGGTCAGTGCTCAACTAATTTTAAAAATGCTTGTCGCTGTTCGGTTTTGTTTATCGGTTTAAAAGTTATCAGACAAAGATTAATCGCAAGATAATTGGTCTGATAATGGTTTTTAAAGTTATCTAAGAAGATAAGCCGATAAAGAAAACATTATCTTCGATAATTATGTGTTATCGGATTAGTGGAAGTGTGCCCACCACTGCGAATAGGCCACTGCTAGTAACCACATTGTTTTCTCATGACAAGACAACCACATATCAGCTGCATTATGCTTCCTAAATAAAGATGTTCTTTGATTCAAACTCACTGTGCTCAGGACCTCCACTGAAGGTCAGCCCGAAACACATAACTGTGGACTTTATGTGAGATTTTTTTGTCCTTTTAATGAGCAGCCTGCATGTACAGTGTTCTGTGTGATGGAGTGACTTTTGCAACCACAAACTACAGTAATAGATAGTATACATAGGTTCTATGAGTGTAGAATCTCTCTTTTCCCAGTGAGTAGTGGCATTCAGGGATGTGTTATGACTCTGACATTGTACAGTGCTTGCATGGAGTGAACACTGGGTAGGCTTGTCGGTGTCAAAATTCAACCCCTTGTCTGCATCGTGGGTCACCTGGGTAACTGATCAAATAGGGGATTGTCTGTTGGGGTGAACTACCTCAGACCGCAATAATCTCGGATTTCCCAGCCCACATAGTTGAATTGGTGATTCTAAATTGACTCAAGTTGTGAATGAGATTGTGAATGTGTTTGTCTTTCTATATGTGTTGGCCCTGCGACAGTTGGTACCGCGCAAATGGAAAGTATTCACAGCGGTTCACTTTTTCCACATTTTTTATGGTACAATCTTGTTCCAAAATGGTGTAAATTCTTCCTCACAACACCCCATAATGACAACATTTTTTTTTTTTTTGCACATTAATTTAAAAATTAAAGACTAAAAAAATCTAATGGACATAAGCATTCACACCTTTTTCTCAGTACTGTCAATACTGAACTTCTTCCATTTACAGATGATGGAGGCCACTGTGCTCATTTTGACCTTCAAGCAGCAAAAATGTTTCTGTACCCTTCCCCAGAATTGTACTTCAACACAATCCAGTCTCTGAAGTCTACAGATAATGCCTTTGAATCCAAGCTTGGTTTGTGCTTTGCCATGCACTGTCAACTGTGGAACCTAAAATGGAGATGTGTGTGTGTTTCCAGTTCATGTCCAATAAACTGAATTTACCCCAGATGGACTCCAGTAAAGCTGTAGAAACATCTCAAAGATGATTAGTGGAAATAGGATGCATCAGAGCTTAATTTTGTGCTTCATGGCAAAGGCTGAATCACTTGACCACTATAATCACTTGACCATCACCTTTCTAAGAGCCTGATGGCCTAACCAAGGTGTACCCCACTTCTTGCCCAATGACTGCTGGTACAGGTTGTAGCTCCCCCTTAAATTGTTGAGAAAATGATTGAATGAATGAATGATCTTGTGGATCCAGGTGGGGGGAGAAGGCCAAGGGGAGACCTACATATCACATGCGGCAAATAGACAATAGTTTTTGAGAGGTGGGGAAAAAACAGTTGTTTTCCTTTTTGTGCAGAACGCTCCTTTTCATTTTCTTCATCATCACCATCATCATCATGGAGATGCTGCACTTAATGTCATTTTAACACAAGTCACCAGACGACACCAGACGTAGTAGAAGACTTTCACCTTTGACATCCTGCAAGGGTATCATCGGGACTTTACACCTCTGTCCAGTGACTTTATGACAGGAAAGACACTTGCTAGATCTTTCAGAACATCACGGGCTGCCCTACCGGACACATAAATGTAAAGACTGAATTAAGTAAATCTCCCAGTGGCTTTGACAATTTTTGACAGACAAAACAACTTGATCAATAAATAAACATTTTTACCCTGCAGTTATTTTTTTTTTCCTGATTTTTTTTTTTTTTTTCATTGATGTGGATTCATTGACTTCTGTGTGTCATGTACAACGTCTACACTTACACTTGACACTCAAGTGACCTCATTAGTGGTACAGATTCACTGACTATCAAAGAGAGTTGCTTGTATATGATAACGGACCAAGCACTGTACTTTTGTAACATCAGCACTCCCAACTTTGCACATGCTGTTTTTGATTAATTTCTCCATCTTCTTCGTGAGTCAAGGTCATGTCAATGACAGATAGCATGGTGTTTTGTTCCTGATTTTTAGTCCTTTTATCTCTTTAAATCACTGCCTTAAGGCTCCAAATTGAGAAAACAGCCAGGGTCTCATTTCCAAAACTGTCTCAGCATAATAAGTATGAGCTGTCCAATGACATTTATGTGTCGATTTGCTGGAGTTCAGGCACCTCTAAAGACCCATTATTTTAGACCTCCACTGTTTCCGGGAATTGCCAAGGTGCCTCTCTACATACCTCAGCAATTTTCATTGGCTGCATGATCAAAAAAGTCTGTTTAATGAATTTGGTTTTGTTTTAAGAAAACGTTATGGATGCATCACTAATATGTTCAATAAAACGCATTTCATTTTTTCCTCATTTTTTGTCACAGCCTTATTCCAAAACAAATGAAATTCATTTTTTTTCCTCAAAATTCTACACACAATACCCCATAATGGTGATTTTTTTAGATTTTGCATATATATATATATATATATATATATATATATATATATATATATATATATATAACATTTTTGGAGAGATCTGAAAATGGCATTGCACAAACGCTCCCCATCCAACCTGATGGAGCTTGAGAGGTGCTGCAAACACAGGCAAAACTGCACAAAGATGGGTACACCAAGTGTGTGGCATCATATTCAAGAAGATTTGATGCTGTAATTGCTGCAATGGACATGTCTATGGAATCAGGCCACAGTCTCAACTTGATGAATTTCCCTTCCCGAAAATTCACTATATTTTCTGCACTAATTTCCCCGCTAAGCTAATGGATTCCACACCCATATTTGTCATAAGTCTTGCAGGGTCTCTAATTCCCTGCTCTGTGGCCTGCTGTAAAATCCTCATGTTATCCTCCCTGTAAAGCTCTATCTATGTTTGCAAACAAGATGGCGGTGCCTCCCCAGTTGGGTGAAGGCTGTCCAGCATCAGCAAGCCATGGCAGCCCCATAACAAAGGCCAGTAATCAATAAAACTAAAGCCTTGCTGTCGACAAAAATGCACTAGCCACCTATTTAACGATGTCAGCCTGCTAAATGCCTCATCATTACCCTAGGAGGGGAGAGGACCAGAGACTATTAATCGATGCCGACACATCTTTCTGGCAAGGTCACAAGTCCTCTCTATGTCAATTTTTGTGACCTCTGAGTGCTTCATCTGGACATCATCGGCGCCGACGTGAATAACTATGTGACTGTATCTTGCATCATGTTCCTTTGCCTGTCTACCCTGCTGCAGCACCAGCACCCTAAGATGGGAGGTGATGTCGGGAGCTCTGGCCCCAGGAATACATTGAACACCAGCTGACACCTGTAACTTGACCTTGTGGGTGATATAATCCCCTATCACTAAAGCCCGGGGTTTCGGCCTGGATACCTGGAGTGTAAGTCACCGGTGGGCTCAAAGAACTCACATCAGGCATATCCAAGGGAGAAAACCGGTTAACAGTTTGCAGTGGCGGGTATGATAGGGGTACCACAACCGGGCACCAAGCCCTATGTGACTTACTCCAACTAACCACAGTCTGAAAGCCGTCCTCCACAGCCGGTGTTTCTAGGCTGATGCTAATGGGCACGCTAGCTGGCCCAACACTAACCCCGTCTGGCCTATAACATCTATCTCCACTGAGCTAATAAGCTGTTCTAGCTTACAGACACGGCTTTCTAGAAGAGCCATCCTATCTGCCAGCATCACGCAGGATTTACGTAGAACTCCTGAGACTCGTGAATCTCCGAAGAGTACCACTCCTATGATTAATAGAAGAGTAAAGTAATAAGCTAAAATTCACAGCAGTTACACAGAAAAACTACTAAAAGTACTAAAGAAAAAGGGGGCGGGGGTCAACCTAGCTAACACAAGCTAACCTCTAGCAAAAATGCTAGCCATTCCAAAGATATACACAGGAGTAAAATAATGACCTAAAATTCACAGTTGGTACACTGAGAAACTAACAGAAGTATGAATTACACCATTAATAAACATTAATCTCACCTCCAACAGTGGTCCAGGAGTGTTCCACAGTACGGACGTGGAGCCAAAGCCAGCAGCCTGTGGTTAAAACTCTCTCACCCAAAATAAACAAACAAAAAATAATAATAATCCCATGTCATAATCCAACCATTGTGGTGTCCACAGTTGTGTTGTGCTCCTGAAGTGAGCAGAAAAGAAAAAATGAATTACATTTCGCTTGAAAGGCTCTGTCTGATGCAGGGTTACAGCATGGCACACTGCCAGCAGACTTTCAACAAAGCTGTCCAGTGCACGAAGCGTGTGCTGTTAGTGGCTCATATATGCATACACACACACAGACACATGGCTGAGTAATAATTGCAGCCCCAAACATGTGCGCTGAGCGCACGTGCACCAAGCAGACCCACGTGCTGCGCACTCATGCACGTGAGGAACACAGCACTCCAGTCCCATGTTTGCCATCCAGACCTTTGGAACTTCAGGCAGTCTGCACTGACTTTTATGGCTGTCTGACAGCAGTCTGTGTCACACGAGGGTTGGACATAGTCTGTTGGACCATGGACAAGCTGCACAAACTGGATTAATTGTGGTTTTATTTTATTTATTTTCTTTTATTCTGAGGACAGAAGTGGATTTAAGTTTAATCTGATTGTAGCACCAGATAGTGCTGTACCTGGAATTAAGCAGCATCTCGGTAGCCTAAGCTGCACAGTCAAAAGCAACCTGCGTAACCTGGGTGTCATTTTGGATGGAGGGATGTCTCTGGAGCAGCACACAAATTACCTGGTTAAGAACTGTTTTTTCCAAATTCGGAACATCTCTAAGCTCCGTAAAATGGTGACTTTAAAAGAGCTTGAGATGATTGTTCATGCGTTCGTCTCATTGCGTTTGGATTATTGTAACAGTCTTTTCACCTGTCTGAATAAGAAGGAGTTGGCCCGCCTGCAGGTTGTGCAAAATTCTGCTGCGTGCCTGCTTACCCGCACCCGCAGGAGGGACCATATTACTCCTATTCTTAATACTTTGCATTGGCTGCCTGTCTCCTACAGGATTCATTACAAAATCCTGGTATTGACTTTTAGAGCTCTGCACGGACAGGCACCGGAGTACATCAGGGACCTGATCCAGCCTTATGCTTCCTCCAGGAGCCTCAGGTCATCCAATCAGAACATGTTGATGGTTCCTCGGACCTGTTTTAAAACTCACGGGGACAGATCTTTTAAAGCGGTGGCGCCTAGCCTCTGGAATGAGCTTCCCTGTGCCCTTCGTTCTCTGGATTGTATAGATACTTTTAGAAGGCAACTAAAGACGCATTTCTTTGTTAGCTTTTTAGCCTAATATTGTATTTTATTGTTTTCGTATGTTATTTTTAGATTATTTTTGTATGCCATGTGCAGCCCTTTGTGACCCTGGTCTGTGAAAGGCGCTTTATAAATAAAGCTTACTTACTTACTTACTTAATGCCCCTGGTCAGCTCACACCAGATGTGCGAGCGTGGACAGGGTGCTGGACATGAAGCCAGAGGACACACACCAATTAGCTAAACTGCAGGATTGTCTTACAGACATAAAGACATGGATTACCTCTAATTTCCTGCTTTTAAACTCAGATAAAACTGAAGTTATTGTACTTGGCCCCACAAATCTTAGAAACATGGTGTCTAACCAGATCCTTACTCTGGATGGCATTACCCTGACCTCTAGTAATACTGTGAGAAATCTTGGAGTCATTTTTGATCAGGATATGTCATTCAAAGCGCATATTAAACAAATATGTAGGACTGCTTTTTTGCATTTACGCAATATCTCTAAAATTAGAAAGGTCTTGTCTCAGAGTGATGCTGAAAAACTAATTCATGCATTTATTTCCTCTAGGCTGGACTATTGTAATTCATTATTATCAGGTTGTCCTAAAAGTTCCCTAAAAAGCCTTCAGTTAATTCAAAATGCTGCAGCTAGAGTACTGACGGGGACTAGAAGGAGAGCGCATATCTCACCCATATTGGCCTCTCTTCATTGGCTTCCTGTTAATTCTAGAATAGAATTTAAAATTCTTCTTCTTACTTATAAGGTTTTGAATAATCAGGTCCCATCTTATCTTAGGGACCTCGTAGTACCATATCACCCCAATAGAGCGCTTCGCTCTCAGACTGCAGGCTTACTTGTAGTTCCTAGGGTTTGTAAGAGTAGAATGGGAGGCAGAGCCTTCAGCTTTCAGGCTCCTCTCCTGTGGAACCAGCTCCCAATTCAGATCAGGGAGACAGACACCCTCTCTACTTTTAAGATTAGGCTTAAAACTTTCCTTTTTGCTAAAGCTTATAGTTAGGGCTGGATCAGGTGACCCTGAACCATCCCTTAGTTATGCTGCTATAGACGTAGACTGCTGGGGGGTTCCCATGATGCACTGTTTCTTTCTCTTTTTGCTCTGTATGCACCACTCTGCATTTAATCATTAGTGATCGATCTCTGCTCCCCTCCACAGCATGTCTTTTTCCTGGTTCTCTCCCTCAGCCCCAACCAGTCCCAGCAGAAGACTGCCCCTCCCTGAGCCTGGTTCTGCTGGAGGTTTCTTCCTGTTAAAAGTGAGTTTTTCCTTCCCACTGTAGCCAAGTGCTTGCTCACAGGGGGTCGTTTTGACCGTTGGGGTTTTACATAATTATTGTATGGCCTTGCCTTACAATATAAAGCGCCTTGGGGCAACTGTTTGTTGTGATTTGGCGCTATATAAAAAAAATTGATTGATTGATTGATTGACATCACTGATGTGTTGATGAGGACTATGCCAGCACGCTGCCTTTATTTTTTCTATTTTTGTCAGAGCTTCCAGAGGATCACAGAGCCGATGCATACATGAACAACCCAGTCTCATGTTTTTTTTTTTGTTTTTTTTCGTGCTCCTGTGACGAAATGAGTCAAATTTTCATGACAGTGGCTTTTTTAACTCACTATTACTAACCCTACTCCTACCCCCAACCCTAACCTTAACCATAACCTAATCTTACTCCTTCCCCCGACCCTAACATAATCACCCCGACTCCCCCGCTTCACTTTTAATTTCGTGCAGCCATCACAGAATGAATTAGAATTCATTTGTGCTGCTGTGCTAACATGATACCCAGTGGCGCTGAATATCCGTGAGAGTACCGCACAGCATTTAAGTGCAAATCCTTCACAGCAGGCCACGGAACAGGTGATGAGAGACCCTGCAAGGCTTATGACAAATGTGGGTGTGGAATCCATTATCTTAGCAGTGAAATTAGTGCAGAAAATACACTATGGTGACACTGCGGTTTATGTGCCAGGGAGGGAAATTCATCATGTTGAGACTGTGACCTGTTTCCGTAGACGTGTCAACTAAAATCATAGAGGGATATGCTTTGCAAACTTAATACCCATTACTACATTGGATTACATTGAAATTGAGGATGGCCTGTTTTATGTCTGCTACCCACAACCCGCATGGAATGTCTCAAACCTAAACCTACTTCCAAGCATCTGGCATATGCTACTCTCAAACAAGCCCTAATTCCAAACAATCTGTCAATCCAACGGAGGTCCTTAGTCTGGGTCTCATTAACATAAGATCACTGGCCTCAAAATTATTGTTGTTTAATGATCTAATTATGGATCATCACTTAGATATGATCTGGTTATGTGAAACCTGTCTTAAACCTACAGCTGTCCTCCCCTTAAATGAGGCCTGCCCACCAGCATATACATTTAGTCACGTCTCTCGTTATGCAAAGCAATGCGGGGGTGTTGCTCTTATTTACAAATCTAGGTTTAGCTTATTAGCTCTTGGGGGTCACAAATATAACTTGTTTGAACATCTGATTCTCCGCTTTGCCCATGATGCTACGTATTGCCGAGGTTGGAAAAATAAAAATCAGCCATATTACTTTGTCACTGAATATACACGCCTGGCCTATACTCTTCTATTCTTAGATGAATTTGGTGCATTCATCTCTAACTTGTGAACTAGTGAATATAACATTCTAATTATTGGTGACTTTACCATTCATATAAATAAGCCTTCTGATCCCCTCTGCAAATCATTTATGGAAATTGTGGATGCATTAGGATTTCAGCAATGCATCCAGGACTTGACGCACATTTGTAGAAATACCCTGGATTTGGTTCTTGCACGTGGTATTGCTGTCAGGAATATTGACATCATGCTTCTTGCATTGGTGGTCTCTGATCACGCACTTATTAGAACTTGAAGCTAGATTGCCTGATATCTTAGCATCACATTGGGAAAATGTCCAATCAGTAGACAGTCTTGTGGGTAGTTTAAACTCAGTGCTCAAAACTACTTTCGACATGCTTGTTCCACCTTTATTAAAACCATGCCCCCCCCAAAAGAAAAACAGTTACCTTGGTTCAATGATTACTTGCATGACCTCAGCATAAGGCAAGAAGTCTAGAACAGAAATGGTGTAGTTCAAAATTAGAAGTATCCCACCTCAAATGACATGATGCTATCTTAGACTATAAGCATGCACTACTGGCAACAAGTGGACCTGTTAGTCTGATTTGATCAACAAAAACAAGCATAACTCAAAGTTCTGGTTCAATATGGTGGCAACAGTTATTGATGGGCAACACCTGTAAATTGCTGTCCTTTTAAAGCACAAGATTTCTTGGATTACTTTGAGAAGAAAAAAACACATTAGGTTGAGCATATGCCAGCAGGCCTTAACCCAGCCACTACACCCTGCTATAGAGCTGGGTATCGTTACTGAGGTATTATCTAAATTTACAGACTTTGATAGTATCTCACTAGGCGTGCTGACAAAACTCTGCTGACAAAAAGATTTAAATATACAATTAAAAGACACAAGTAAAAGAATAAAGCAGATGAAAAATAAAAACTATTCATCAGAAAGGGAGTAAAAATACGTTTTTAGTCTTGACTTAAAAATGTCATGATAAGAGAAGGCTCTTTGACCTGCTGACTTCTTCTTCACCCGAGGAACACACAGTAGTCCTGCATCCTGTGACAGCAGAACCCAGGCCGGTACGTAAGGCTTCAGAAGGCACCAGTCCATGAACAATTTTATAGGTTAGCAGCAAAACCTTAAAATCTGCTCTTGCAGAGACAGGAAGCCAGTGCAAAGAAGCCAGAAAGGGTGTAATATGTTCAAACCTCATGCTTTGTGTCAAAGGTCTGGCAGCAGTGTTCTGAACCAGCTGGAGACCCCTAATGTTGGACTGCAATAACCTTGAAAATAGGACATTACAATAACCCAATCTAGAAGAAACAAAGCATGAATCAGGGTCTCAGCATCAGCTATAGACAGGATGTGTTATGTGTCGACGCGGGTTGAGGAGCGGACCTGCGTCAGACGGAACCCAGCGCTACAAATAACCAGAAAAGTGGTTCCAAAAACAATATATTTATTTCACCCACTGGTGCATAAAAAGTGTAAAAACAGAAATAGCGTCCTTCTGGTGGAGTGAAGGCTGGCACGCTCTCCCGCGCCCAAAAGGATCAAAGCCCGGCGCTCCTGGACCCACTACCACCGCCAAACACCCCCCAGGTGGACACGACAAACCGACTCTCTGCGAAGCATAGAAGAGGTGAGGTAAGTTAGCAGTTACAACTAATATCCTTCAAAAGACACACACTATCAGCAACACATACAGGTCTGTATTTTAAGCTTTATGCAAATAAGCAGCTTCTCACAACAGGTGGAGGACCACTTGTCCGCATGCCACAGCAGTGAGAAGCGAGCTGCACAATCCTCATCACAATTCAAGTATACTGCGTAACAAAATACCAAGTTACTATCAACAATTAGTCAAACACTTAATCACCTTTGATGTGTGCTGACAGCATGTGTCCCTCACCCTTCCTTGCTTCACGGGCTCGATGTGTCAAACCCAGGCGCGGTCCTCAGCGTCTCACAAACGAACATCACAAGGTCGAGTTCCCGGCAGTTCTGCTTGAATCACACATGACTTAAATGCAGAACGCCATCCAATTATCTGCTTCAGCTGAAAGTCTTTAAGGTTGCATGTGAGCACCATTCACAGGTGCTACACATGATGTTGATGAGGGTGAAGGATTCTTCAGCCAGCACCTTCTCCACAGACAAATCAGTTCTCATGCCACCTGGAGAGCAAAGAAAAGAAAAGAACACCAAAATGTCCAGCCACACCCCCCAACACACAACAGGATGGGGCGAATCCTTGCTATATTTCGCAGATGGAAAAAAAAATCAGCCTTGTTAATATCCCTAATATGGAGGTAAAAGGATAATGTGGGGTCAAAAATTAACCCAAGGTTCATTACTTTGTTCGTATGATGTATGACACATGAACCCAGGCTGAGCGCCAGCTGGTCAAATTCTCACTGGACCAAGAACCATCATTTCAGTCATATCAGAGTTTAAAAGTAAGGCATTACTAGACATCCAGCCTCTCACTGATGCAAGAGATATAGTCCTCCAAAGATTTTATGGGAATGAGATTTCCCACAGTTATTGGCATGTACAACTGAGTATCATCAGCATAACAGTGAAAAGCGATGTTTCTGTGTAGGCTCTCAGTTGTCCAGGTGGTTTCCATAGTAGAGAAGCTTGAATCTTCAAATCTTCTACGATTTGAAGCGAAACGTCCTCACGTCAAGCAACCCAGTCCAGTCGAAGATTCAAGCTTCTCTACTACAGTGAAAAGCGATCCCAAAACTCCGCAATATACGCACAAGGGGTGCTACATAATAGGAGAAAAGCAGGGGGCCTAAAACGGATCCCTGTGGAACACCGAATTTCATGTGACTAATGTCAGAGGTAGTGTTATTATACAAAACACACTGAGAACGACTGGACAGGTATGACGTCAACCACGCAAGGGCACTTCCTTTAATCCCAAAAAGATTCTCCAACCTATCGAGCAAAATATGATGATCCACGGTATGAATGAATGAATGAATGAATGATTTGAAATCAAACGCAGCACTAAACTCTAACAGCACCAAAACTGTAGTGGTGTCCAAGGCCTTTGCTCTCAGAAGGTCACTCACTACTTTAGTGAGTGCTGTCTTTGTGGAGTGATATTTTCTAAAAACAGACTGCAATGGCTCAAAAAGGTTATTCTTTTTCCAGTATTTTGGAACAGAATGATAGATTTGATACCGGCCTATAATTTTTCAATATAATAGGGGCAAGATTAGATTTAAAACATTTAGGAACAGTTCCAAAAGTTTGTGAGAAATTAACAATTTCCAGCACAGTCAGTCCTTAAACAGTTTTGTTGGTATAGGATCAAATAAACAGGTTGTGCTTTTGTAGACTTCACGAGTTTCATCAGCGCACCTCGTGAAATAATATTAAATTCTGTAAATCTAGGTAGCACCTCAGTGGTAGCACCCAGTTCCATAGCAGGGTGCAGTGACTTGGCCAAGATATGCTCAACCTAATGTTGTCTATTTTCTTCTCAAAATAATCCAGGAAGTCCTGTGCTGAAAAAGGAGAACTAACAGGTGGCTGTTAGTAAATAACACCTGAAAATTGTTTATCACATATGCTTAAATGCCAAAACAGCTTAAGTGTTGCAATAAGGAATTGTACAGTGGTATATACTTTGGAGTCCATCCATTTTCTTATGTCACTTATTGCAAATAAGGGTCACAGGGGCACAAGAGCTTATCCCAGTGATCACTGGGCAAGAGGCAGGGTACATCCTGGGCAGGATGCCAGTTTATTGCAGGCCAGCACACAGACAGCCAAACACATTCACATCTGAAGGGAATCAACGTACATCCCAATTCCAGTGAAGTTGGGACATTGTGTAAAAATGTAAATAAAAACAGAATACAATGATTTGCAAATCCTCTTCAACCTTTATTCAATCGCATATCCCACAAAGACAAGATATTTAATGTTCAAACTGATAGACTTTGTTGATTTTGTGCAAATATTTGCTCATTTTGAATGGATGCCTGCAACACATTTAAAAAAAAATTGGGCTGGGGCAACAAAAGACTGGGAAAGATGATGAATGCTCAAAGAACACCTAATTGGAAACAGGTGAGTGTCATGATTGGGTATAAAAGGAGCATCCCCAAAAGGCTCAGCCATTCACAAGCAAAGATGGAATGAGGATCACCACTTTGTGAACAAATGCATGAAAAAAATAGTCCAACAGTTTAAGAAAAATATTTCTCAATGTACAACTGCAAGGAATTTAGGGATTCTATCATCCATACAGTCCATAATATAATCAGAAAATTCAGAGAATCTTGAGATTTTTCTATACGTAAGCAGCAAGGCCAAAAACCAACACTGAATGCCCGTGACCATCGATCCCTCAGGCGGCACTGCATTATGAATCGACATCATTGTGTAGAGGGCTCAGGAACACTTCAGAAAACCATTGCCAGTTAACACAGTTCATTGCTACATCTACAAGTGCAATGGTAAAACTCTACCATGCAAAGTGAAAGCCATACATCAACAATATCCAGAAACAGTGCTGCCTTCTCTGGGCCCAAGCTCATTTGAAATGGACTGAGGCAAAGTGGAAATGTGTGCTGTGGTCTGATGAGTCCACATTTCAAATTGTTTTTTTTGGAAATCATGGATGTCGTGTTCTCTGGACAAAAGAGGAAAAGACCATCCAGATTGTTACCAGTGCAAAGTTCAAAAGCCAGCATCTGTGATGGTATGGGAGTGTGTTAGTGCCCATGGCAGAGGCAACTTACACATCTGTGATGGCACCATCAATGCTGAAAGGTACATCCAAGTTTTGGAGCAACATATGCTGCCATCCAAGCAATGTCTTTTTCAGGGACGTCCCTGCTTATTTCAGCAAGACAATGCCAAGCAACATTCTGCACGTGTTACAAAAGCATGGCTTCATAGTAAAAGTGTGCGGGTACTAGTCTGGTCTGCCTGCAGTCCAGACTTGTCACCCATTGAACATGTGTGGCGCATTATGAAGCGCAAAATACGACAACGGAGACCCAAGACTGTTGAACAACTGAAGTCGTACATCAAGCAAGAATGGGAAAGAATTCCACCTACAAAGCTTCAACAATTAGTGTCCTCAGTTCCCAAACTCTTATTGAGTGTTGTTAGAAGAAAAGGTGATGTAAAACAGTGGTAAACATAGCACTGTCCCAACTTTTTTTGAAACGTGTTGCAGGCATCCATTTCAAAATGAGCAAATAGTTGCACAAAAACTTTGTGGTGTATTCAATCGAATATAGGTTGAAGAGGATTTGCAAATCATTGTATTCTGTTTTTATTTACATTTTACACAATCTCCCAACTTCATTGGAATTGGGGTTGTAAATAAAAAGAGAACATTCAAACTACAAACAGAAAGGACCAGGTTGAAATCAAACGTAGGACCTTATGACTGTTAGGTAGCACTGTTTACCATAAACCAGCATTTTGCCTCATGCTTTAGCACCCCACCTTTATTTGGAATGCCAGGTCTGAAATGCAGTCATGTAGATATATTAGCAAATTAAATTAATGTGTCTCCAAAAGCAATAAATGTCTTGGTGCCATACTGTCTACAATGAAATAAAGGTCAAAGTAAAAGAAGAATCACTGCATTGTTGTTGTTGTTGTTGTTTCAATAGCATTTTCCATGTGTCCCAACTTTTTTTTTTTCTGATTTGGGGTTTTAGAAACTTGTTACATAGCCACGTGGTCCTCCTTTTCATCATAATGGTTACACTGGTATTCTGCAATACACTGCTGCATGATGAAGACCATAATGTAGTTTATGGCAAATTTGAATCTTTAGTGTCAAGCCGGGCGACAGCCTGGCACCAGGAGCAGTTGGACCTGCAATACAGACTCCCAGACTTGACTTAGGTGTAAGAGAAAACGTGGTCTTTACTCGTATTTCAGGCAAAGGTTTGGTACACATGTGGTCAGTCAGCGTGGCAGAGGTACAAACAGGATCAGGCTGAGACTCAGTCATAAACAAGCAGGGGTCAGAGGCACAAGCAAACACTGACATCCGGGATGAGGCAAGAGGCATGGTCGAAGACAACAGAGCAGGATTCGTAACACGGCGAGACAGAAACCAAGAATATGATGGGCGCTGGAAAGTGTACAAGACAACAATCTGGCGGTGTGCTGTGAGACTGTAAGGGCTTAAGTAACAGGTGCTGTGAACAATGTGCATGTGCAGACTAATTAGGTAACAAGGTGCAGGAGTGGAGGGAAGATTCCAGAAAGGGGGCGTGGCTAGAAGACAAAGATCAAACACTGTGCAAGAGAGTGATGTGAGGAGCAAAGATACTTGGGCTGGTGTAGGGGGTGTGAGTGAGGTGAAACAACACAGACAGAAACAAGGTGAGAGACATGGGGCAGGTGTAAAGAGCATGAATGAAAGGAACGATACAGGTTCAGTGAACACAATCAAATATGAGTGAGGGACAAAGACATGATGGAAGGTGCAGGGGTGTGGAGTGGAAACAAATGGCAAAAAAAAAAACAGAACAGAGCTAAAATGGAAATCAAGGGCAGACTATAAAACAATGACAAACCAGGCATGAACATGAGAACTGAAAGAAAATATCACCAAGACAAAACTAAACTGGAACTGACTAAGAAACCAAAGTGGCTAAACAAATTACAAATAAAACAGAGACTCTGATAACAAAACCTGACACTAGAGAACAACCTATAACAGAACAGCAAAAATAGGCAGTTGATAACTAAATGATAAACCATAAAAACACAGACTGATAGAACAAAACCAGAACGGAACTGAAACATGACCGAAGTATAAAAGTAACAAAGCAAAAATAGAACACATGATCAATCAATCAATCAATTTTATTTATATAGCGCCAAATCACAACAAACAGTTGCCCCAAGGCGCTTTATATTGTAAGGCAAGGCCATACAATAATTATGTAAAACCCCAACGGTCAAAACGACCCCCTGTGAGAAAGCACTTGGCGACAGTGGGAAGGAAAACTCCCTTTTAACAGCAAGAAACCTCCAGCAGAACCAGGCTCAGGGAGGGGCAGTCTTCTGAGAGAACCAGGAAAAAGACATGCTGTGGAGGGGAGCAGAGATCAATCACTAATGATTAAATGCAGAGTGGTGCATACAGAGCAAAAAGAGAAAGAAACACTCAGTGCATCATGGGAACCCCCCAGCAGTCTAAGTCTATAGCAGCATAACTAAGGGATGGTTCAGGGTCACCTGATCCAGCCCTAACTATACGCTTTAGCAAAAAGGAAAGTTTTAAGCCTAATCTTAAAAGTAGAGAGGGTGTCTGTCTCCCTGATCTGAATTGGGAGCTTAGGTGAGTGCCAGTGTTTCCTCTTGATGTTTCTTATCAGTACCCAGTCTCCAGGTACCACTTTAGGGTCGTCCTGTGGAGAGATCAATCAATCAATTCAATCAATTTTTTTATATAGCGCCAAATCACAACAAACAGTTGCCCCAAGGCGCTTTATATTGTAAGGCAAGGCCATACAATAATTATGTAAAACCCCAACGGTCAAAACGACCCCCTGTGAGCAAGCACTTGGCTACAGTGGGAAGGAAAAACTCCCTTTTAACAGGAAGAAACCTCCAGCAGAACCAGGCTCAGGGAGGGGCAGTCTTCTGCTGGGACTGGTTGGGGCTGAGGGAGAGAACCAGGAAAAAGACATGCTGTGGAGGGGAGCAGAGATCGATCACTAATGATTAATGCAGAGTGGTGCATACAGAGCAAAAAGAGAAAGAAACAGTGCATCATGGGAACCCCCCAGCAGTCTACGTCTATAGCAGCATAACTAAGGGATGGTTCAGGGTCACCTGATCCAGCCCTAACTATAAGCTTTAGCAAAAAGGAAAGTTTTAAGCCTAATCTTAAAAGTAGAGAGGGTGTCTGTCTCCCTGATCTGAATTGGGAGCTGGTTCCACAGGAGAGGAGCCTGAAAGCTGAAGGCTCTGCCTCCCATTCTACTCTTACAAACCCTAGGAACTACAAGTAAGCCTGCAGTCTGAGAGCGAAGCGCTCTATTGGGGTGATATGGTACTACGAGGTCCCTAAGATAAGATGGGACCTGATTATTCAAAACCTTATAAGTAAGAAGAAGAATTTTAAATTCTATTCTAGAATTAACAGGAAGCCAATGAAGAGAGGCCAATATGGGTGAGATATGCTCTCTCCTTCCAGTCCCCGTCAGTACTCTAGCTGCAGCATTTTGAATTAACTGAAGGCTTTTTAGGGAACTTTTAGGACAACCTGATAATAATGAATTACAATAGTCCAGCCTAGAGGAAATAAATGCATGAATTAGTTTTTCAGCATCACTCTGAGATAAGACCTTTCTAATTTTAGAGATATTGCGTAAATGCAAAAAAAGCAGTCCTACATATTTGTTTAATATGCGCTTTGAATGACATATCCTGATCAAAAATGACTCCAAGATTTCTCACAGTATTACTAGAGGTCAGGGTAATGCCATCCAGAGTAAGGATCTGGTTAGACACCATGTTTCTAAGATTTGTGGGGCCAAGTACAATAACTTCAGTTTTATCTGAGTTTAAAAGCAGGAAATTAGAGGTCATCCATGTCTTTATGTCTGTAAGACAATCCTGCAGTTTAGCTAATTGGTGTGTGTCCTCTGGCTTCATGGATAGATAAAGCTGGGTATCATCTGCGTAACAATGAAAATTTAAGCAATACCGTCTAATAATACTGCCTAAGGGAAGCATATATAAAGTGAATAAAATTGGTCCTAGCACAGAACCTTGTGGAACTCCATAATTAACTTTAGTCTGTGAAGAAGATTCCCCATTTACATGAACAAATTGTAATCTATTAGACAAATATGATTCAAACCACCGCAGCGCAGTGCCTTTAATACCTATGGCATGCTCTAATCTCTGTAATAAAATTTTATGGTCAACAGTATCAAAAGCAGCACTGAGGTCTAACAGAACAAGCACAGAGATGAGTCCACTGTCCGAGGCCATAAGAAGATCATTTGTAACCTTCACTAATGCTGTTTCTGTACTATGATGAATTCTAAAACCTGACTGAAACTCTTCAAATAGACCATTCCTCTGCAGATGATCAGTTAGCTGTTTTACAACTACCCTTTCAAGAATTTTGAGAGAAAAGGAAGGTTGGAGATTGGCCTATAATTAGCTAAGATAGCTGGGTCAAGTGATGGCTTTTTAAGTAATGGTTTAATTACTGCCACCTTAAAAGCCTGTGGTACATAGCCAACTAACAAAGATAGATTGATCATATTTAAGATCGAAGCATTAAAAATGGTAGGGCTTCCTTGAGCAGCCTGGTAGGAATGGGGTCTAATAAACATGTTGATGGTTTGGATGAAGTAACTAATGAAATAACTCAGACAGAACAATCGGAGAGAAAGAGTCTAACCAAATACCGGCATCACTGAAAGCAGCCAAAGATAACGATACGTCTTTGGGATGGTTATGAGTAATTTTTTCTCTAATAGTTAAAATTTTGTTAGCAAAGAAAGTCATGAAGTCATTACTAGTTAAAGTTAATGGAATACTCAGCTCAATAGAGCTCTGACTCTTTGTCAGCCTGGCTACAGTGCTGAAAAGAAACCTGGGGTTGTTCTTATTTTCTTCAATTAGTGATGAGTAGAAAGATGTCCTAGCTTTACGGAGGGCTTTTTTTATAGAGCAACAGACTCTTTTTCCAGGCTAAGTGAAGATCTTCTAAATTAGTGAGACGCCATTTCCTCTCCAACTTACGGGTTATCTGCTTTAAGCTACGAGTTTGTGAGTTATACCACGGAGTCAGACACTTCTGATTTAAAGCTCTCTTTTTCAGAGGAGCTACAGCATCCAAAGTTGTCTTCAATGAGGATGTAAAACTATTGACGAGATACTCTATCTCCCTTACAGAGTTTAGGTAGCTACTCTGCACTGTATTCTTATATGGCATTAGAGAACATAAAGAAGGAATCATATCCTTAAACCTAGTTACAGCGCTTTCTGAAAGACTTCTAGTGTAATGAAACTTATTCCCTACTGCTGGGTAGTCCATCAGAGTAAATGTAAACGTTATTAAGAAATGATCAGACAGAAGGGAGTTTTCAGGGAATACTGTTAAGTCTTCTATTTCCATACCATAAGTCAGAACAAGATCTAAGATATGATTAAAGTGGTGGGTGGACTCATTTACTTTTTGAGCAAAGCCAATAGAGTCTAATAATAGATTAAATGCAGTGTTGAGGCTGTCATTCTCAGCATCTGTGTGGATGTTAAAATCGCCCACTATAATTAAGAGATGGGATCATCAATGTTTGAGGTCCTGTCCTTTTGCTTTTCCAGCATCTTTCTCATATAATCAGCTAGGTTTGCTTCTTTTGGTATTTCCCATGGATTTCTGAACTGAGGTAATCTGTACGGTCGGCCAAAAAGGGTCTCATATGGTGTTAATCCTGCTGTACTTGTGATGTTTATATACATTTTTACTAAGTCCACGCACTGTGTCCATGGTCTGTTTGTTTCTTCCATCGCCTTCTTTAGCCTATTTTTAATTGTCCCATTCATTCTTTCCACTAGTCCTGCGTATGTGAAAGCGAACCAGAACTGGCTGTCTGGATCAACCGGGACAGAAAAGAAAGCATTACTAATATCAACGACAGTAAATACTTTAGCATCTGGTCACAACGAATTTAACAACGTGTACGGATCCGGGACACAAGGAGCTCTTTGAACAACAGCATTGTTGACAGCTTGTAGGTCTTGCACCATTCTCCAACCTACGGAGGGAGGAGCCTTTTTTACCAGAAAGATAGGTGTGTTACATGGTGAATCGGGGCAGGGGATCAAGACTCCTGTCTTCAATAGATCTTGTATTACCGGTCGGATCCCTTCCGTCGCATCGGGTCTCAAAGGGTACTGCCGGACACATGGGCGATATTCCGTTTTTGGTCTAATTTGCATTGGTAGGGCTCCTTTTACTAGCCCTACATCAGAGGGTCCTTGGGACCAGAGGGTAGGTGGAACTTCCACCAACCTCTGCTCATCCTCTGGATTCAATAAATATGATCATGCTGTCTGTTGAGGATTATCGCAATGGTCAACACTACTCCCTGCTTCCAAATCCGTTCTATGGAGAAGGAGTACACGGAATAGACCGGTGGAAGGACTGAAAAATTCTCCACTCCCTGGATGGGATTCAACCCAATCGGTTGCATTTATGCCCTCTTTGACCATAAACCCTAGGCTTTGCCAAGTCACGAGATATGGTTTGAAGAGGGACACATGGAAGGGAGTCCCAGTCCTATGTAATCTCTGAATTTCTGGAGGAACATGAGAGACCGCAATTGCAGCTCTATTTTTCCCATCATGGTAAATACAGTCTGCTACTGCAGATGTTGGGGTTACTTCCTCCAAGAGGCTCTCATAGTTACCGTCCGGTCCTGGAGTACCCTTGAACCACAATGTGACATGGAGATCTTCCGGTTCATGTGTTTGTTCAGGATGAGACAACAATGTTTTAGCAAACGACAGAACAGATGCACCAAAAGAGGTGGGGCTAGCATCTTGTAGTTTCAGAAAATAATAATAGTAGCAGTTTAAGGCGTGATTTGAGCCTAAAGTAAAGACCTGCAGCTGATGTTGTCGTTTTACTCGCAACAGTCCATTGTCCGACACTAGAGACAGTCCCAATGCAGTTAGACCATCTCGTCCGAGAAGATTAACCGGACATTGGGGCATCATCAATACAGAGATGCAACATGACTTCCCTTCTGGGTCCCAAATCCACACGGGTTGGGACACAGGGACAGCACATGTCTTCCCATTGGCTGCTCTTACCCAAAATGTTTCATCACTGGGCTGTAACCCTACCGGCCATGAGCAACATGTTGTTTTACATGCGCCCGAATTGCACAGGAAAACAACATCAATCAATCAATCAACTTTTTTCTTATATAGCGCCAAATCACAACAAACAGTTGCCCCAAGGCGCTCCATATTGTAAGGCAAGGCCATACAATAATTATAAAAAACCCCAACGGTCAAAACGACCCCCTATGAGCAAGCACTTGGCAACAGTGGGAAGGAAAAACTCCCTTTTAACAGGAAGAAACCTCCAGCAGAACCAGGCTCAGGGAGGGGCAGTCTTCTGCTGAGACTGGTTGGGGCTGAGGGAAAAAAACAGGAAAAAGACATGCCGTGAAGGGGGGCAGAGATCGATCACTAATGATTAAATGCAGAGTGATGCATACGGAGCAAAAAGAGAAAGAAACAGTGCATCATGGGAAACCCCCCCCCCACAATCTACGTCTAAAGCAGCATAACCAAGGATGGTCCAGGGTCACCCGATCCAGCCCTAACTATAAGCCTTAGCGAAAAGGAAAGTTTTAAGCCTAATCTTAAAAGTAGAGAGGGTATCTGTCTCCCTGATCTGAATTGGGAGCTGGTTCCACAGGAGAGGAGCCTGAAAGCTGAAGGCTCTGCCTCCCATTCTACTCTTACAAACCCTAGGAACTACAAGTAAGCCCGCAGTCTGAGAGCGAAGCGCTCTAATGGGGTAATATGGTACTATGAGGTCCCTAAGATAAGATGGGACCTGATTATTCAAAACCTTATAAGTAAGAAGAAGAATTTTAAATTCTATTCTAGAATTAACAGGAAGCCAATGAAGAGAGGCCAACACGGGTGAGATATGCTCTCTCCTGCTAGTCCCCGTCAGTACTCTAGCTGCAGCATTCTGAACCAACTGAAGGCTTTTTAGGGAACTTTTAGGACAACCTGATAATAATGAATTACAATAGTCCAGCCTAGAGGAAATAAATGCATGAATTAGTTTTTCAGCATCACTCTGAGACAAGACCTTTCTGATTTTAGAGATATTGCGTAAATGCAAAAAGGCAGTCCTACATATTTGTTTAATATGCACTTTGAATGACATATCCTGATCAAAAATGACTCCAAGATTTCTCACAGTATTACTAGAGATCAGGGAAATGCCATCCAGAGTAACGATCTGGTTAGACACCATGCTTCTAAGATTTGTGGGGCCAAGTACAATAACTTCAGTTTTATCTGAGTTTAAAAGCAGGAAATTAGAGGTCATCCATGTCTTTATGTCTGTAAGACAATCCTGCAGTTTAGCTAATTGGTGTGTATCCTCTGGCTTCATGGATAGATAAAGCTGGGTATCATCTGCGTAACAATGAAAATTTAAGCAATACCGTCTAATAATACTGCCTAAGGGAAGCATGTATAAAGTGAATAAAATTGGTCCTAGCACAGAACCTTGTGGAACTCCATAATTAACTTTAGTCCGTGAAGAAGATTCCCCATTTACATGAACAAACTGTAATCTATTAGACAAATATGATTCAAACCACCGCAGCGCAGTGCCTTTAATACCTATGACATGCTCTAATCTCTGTAATAAAATTTATGGTCAACAGTATCAAAAGCAGCACTGAGGTCCAACAGAACAAGCACAGAGATAAGTCCACTGTCCGAAGCCATAAGAAGATAATTTGTAACCTTCACTAATGCTGTTCTGTACTATGATGAATTCTAAAACCTGACTGAAACTCTTCAAATAGACCATTCCTCTGCAGGTGATCAGTTAGCTGTTTTACAACTACCCTCTCAAGAATCTTTGAGAGAAAAGGAAGGTTGGAAATTGGCCTATAATTAGCTAAGATAGCTGGGTCAAGTGATGGCTTTTTAAGTAATGGTTTAATTACTGCCACCTTAAAGGCCTGAGGTACATAACCAACTAACAAAGATAAATTGATCATATTTAAGATTGAAGCATTAAATAATGGTAGGACTTCCTTGAGCAGCCTGGCAGGAATGGGGTCCAATAAACATGTTGATGGTTTGGATGAAGTAACTAATGAAAATAACTCAGACAGAACAATCGGAGAGAAAGAGTCTAACCAAATACCGGCATCACTGAAAGCAGCCAAGATAACGATACGTCTTTGGATGGTTATGAGTAATTTTTTCTCTAATAGTTAAAATTTTATTAGCAAAGAAAGTCATGAAGTCATTATTAGTTAAAGTTAAAGGAATACTCGGCTCAATAGAGCTCTGACTCTTTGTCAGCCTGGCTACAGTGCTGAAAAGAAACCTGGGGTGATGAATAATAAGATGTCCTAGCTTTACGGAGGGCTTTTTTATAGAGCAACAGACTCTTTTTCCAGGCTAAGTGAAGATCTTCTAAATTAGTGAGACGCCATTTCCTCTCCAACTTACGGGTTATCTGCTTTAAGCTGTGAGTTTGTGAGTTATACCACAGAGTCAGGCACTTCTGATTTAAAGCTCTCTTTTTCAGAGGAGCTACAGCATCCAAAGTTGTCTTCAATGAGGATGTAAAACTATTGACGAGATACTCTATCTCACTTACAGAGTTTAGGTAGCTACTCTGCACTGTGTTGTATATGGCATTAGAGAACATAAAGATGGAATCATATCCTTAAACCTAGTTACAGTGCTTTCTGAAAGACTTCTAGTGTAATGAAACTTATTCCCCACTGCTGGGTAGTCCATCAGAGTAAATGTAAATGTTATTAAGAAATGATCAGACAGAAGGGGGTTTTCAGGGAATACTGTTAAGTCTTCAATTTCCATACCATAAGTCAGAACAAGATCTAAGATATGATTAAAGTGGTGGGTGGACTCATTTACATTTTGAGCAAAGCCAATTGAGTCTAATAATAGATTAAATGCAGTGTTGAGGCTGTCATTCTCAGCATCTGTGTGGATGTTTTTGGGACTTCCAATGTGGATGGACAAGACTAAGAGTCAAGCTTTCAAATGAATTAAAGCTCTGTTTGGGTTTTTGATTAATTAATAAGCTGGAATGGAAGATTGCTGCTAATCCTCCGCCTCGGCCCGTGCTACGAGCATTCTGGCAGTTAGTGTGACTCGGGGGTGTTGACTTATTTAAACTAACATATTCATCTTGCTGTAACCAGGTTTCTGTAAGGCAGAATAAATCAATATGTTGATCAATTATTATATCATTTACTAACAGGGACTTAGAAGAGAGAGACCTAATGTTTAATAGACCACATTTAACTGTTTTAGTCTGTGGTGCAGTTGAAGGTGCTATATTATTTTTTCTTTTGGAATTTTTATGCTTAAATAGATTTTTGCTGGTTATTGGTGGTCTGGGAGCAGGCACCGTCTCTACGGGGATGGGGTAATGAGTGGATGGCAGGGGGAGAGAAGCTGCAGAGAGGTGTGTAAGACTACAACTCTGCTTCCTGGTCCCAACCCTGGATAGTCACGGTTCGGAGGATTTAAGAAAATTGGCCAGATTTCTAGAAATGAGAGCTGCTCCATCCAAAGTGGGATGGATGCCGTCTCTCCTAACAAGACCAGGTTTTCCCCAGAAGCTTTGCCAATTATCTATGAAGCCCACCTCATTTTTTGGACACCACTCAGACAGCCAGCAATTCAGGGAGAACATGCGGCTAAACATGTCACTCCCGGTCCGATTGGGGAGGGGTCCAGAGAAAACTACAGAGTCCGACATTGTTTTTGCAAAGTTACACACCGATTCAATGTTAATTTTAGTGACCTCCGATTGGCGTAACCAGGTGTCATTACTGCCGACGTGAATTACATTCTTACCAAATTTACGCTTAGCCTTAGCCAGCAGTTTCAAATTTCCTTCAATGTCGCCTGCTCTGGCCCCCGGAAGACAATTGACTATGGTTGCTGGTGTCACTAACTTCACATTTCTCAAAACAGAGTCGCCAATAACCAGAGTTTGATCCTCGGCGGGTGTGTCGTCGAGTGGGGAAAAACGGTTAGAAATGTGAACGGGTTGGCGGTGTACACAGGGCTTCTGTTTAGAACTACGCTTCCTCCTCACAGTCACCCAGTCGGCCTGCTTTCCCGGCTGCTCAGGATCTGCCAGAGAGAAACTAACGGCGGCTAAGCTACCTTGGTCCGCACCGACTACAGGGGCCTGGCTGGCTGTAGAATTTTCCACGGTGCGGAGCCGAGTCTCCAATTTGCCCAGCCTGGCCTCCAAAGCTACGAATAAGCTACACTTATTACAAGTACCATTACTGCTAAAGGAGGCCGAGGAATAACTAACATTTCACACCCAGAGCAGAAAAGTGCAGGAGAGACAGGAGAAGCCGCCATGCTAAACCGGCTAAGAGCTAGTAGCTGCGCTAAGCTAGCGGATTCCTAAAAACACACAAAGTGAATAATGTGTAAATAATTTAGAGGTGATTCAGCAGAGGGAGTACTTTAGTTAAGGCACGTGAAGATTACACTGTGAAACAAATCGTTATCTAGTTAACTAGATCAATCTAACTGCGCAGATTAAACAGCTAACAGATACAGCAAAACACAGCTGTGCTCCGGAACAGGAAGTGATACAATACCACAGTGAGAGCCAACCACCAGTAGAGGCAAGCAAGAGCTCGCAATTTGAGTTGTCTTTTCGGCTGCTCCCGTTTGTCCAGGGTTTCCACAGCGGATATAGCCAGCTGAAAGTAACAATTAATAAAACAAGGCTGGGGCAGAAGGAGCAGAACCAAATAAAGAGAGAAAATAAGGATCGAAGCCTGGAACTGGGCCGGTCATGAAACTTTAGCTGTTTGCTGAAATTGATTCATTTTTAGTGGTAAACCAGTGCTTATGTGGGTGTATTGAATGTATTCAAATGAAATGGCCATTTTCAGATTCTGATAAAAGAAAACTCTAACTTGAACAAAATGTACCTGATTGGATTACACTAGCAGTTAAATGCATAACATGAATGAAAGAGTTGATTTGCTAATTCTTAATGTTTTAACAGTTGGCGCACAATGAAAATATCAAAATGTGTTTGATTTTACAATCAATACTATATACCTAGTGTATGACTGTGCCTATTTTGGATTGCCTTTGTCTTTTCTGTTCCACTATCCTTTCACTCATGGTTGTGAAATCTATTTCCACTTTGTAGGGATAGATTTTGGTGTAATAATACTAACAAGCCCATATGTTATCTTGCAGTGTTTCTTTTCCCTTGGAAAATCAGTGTCTCCTTGAACATCAATTCAGCTCCAGATTGTGTGAAGCTTTCATGATGAGGCAAAGTGCTATGTGGGTTACAAAGACATAGTGTTGTAAATCCTAACACAAAATGCATCATACATCATGGAAAATAGGAGTGTTAATGTTGGCTGGACTTCTCCGATTAGAAAAACGTTATGATCTGTTCTGTTTTTGCTCACTGCAGACCCACTCTGTTTATCACATGGCAGTACATGATTCCTACCTCGCTGTGTCTCACAGCAGCAGGTTCTTCATGTTAATAATGACGTGCCTGGCCTGAGAGAGAGTACTTAACCAACAACTGGCATTTGGCACTGTTTTATCATTAGACACACGTTTGAAAGATACAAGTTTAATAATTATACAAACTGATTCTCTATGTTGTTAATTAGTGTTCCGGTGTTGGGTTGAAGTGTCACCAGTGCAGGCTGTAAGACATGCCGTCCTGGTGGAGGTTGATGGAGAATCTCAGCATGTTGTTATGAAGCTGCATGTTTCTATAAGCCCATATGCTTCCTGTAACTAAGTCTGCCTCATCATTGTCAAACAACTTTGCAGGTGCATGTTTGGTCTGGTCTCATGTTGGTTTCCTGCTATAAACCTGATTTTGAACCAAACATGCAAACTTTGAAAATCTCATGACTGGAACAAAATGATAGATGCTTTAGATTTACTTTTAATTTTAATTGGTCACTAAGAAAACATCTGAGAGAATACCCACTAAGCAACTTGCATAAAGAGAGATCAGTGGAATAAGGCATTAGGTTCAGTGTTGCCACAGTAAAAAAGGTTACACAATTATTGACTTTAAGGGCCCTGTCCCACTGGCGTTTAGGAGGATTTGCGGATGGAATGCGCACAAAAGTGGCCCGCATCCGCCAAACAACCGCAATAGCCGTGTAACATTCCTGTATGAGTCGGCCGCAATCCGAACACGTCCGCGATCATCCGCAGAGGCACGCATGTCTGCATCACTGCCTGAACACATACTGAAGACATACGCAGGACATACACAACCAATGCGCCGCATATCCCCTGTCATCCTCTGATATCCGCAACCGAAGGGTTGGCGCGGCTTGGCGGCGGACCGGGACAGCATGCAAAACAGATATTTTTATTTATTTATTTGTTTTAACCATTTGCTTGCTCTTTGTTTTGTTGGGTGATATAAAGTCATTTGAAAAACTTAGCTCCTAATGAATGCTGTGCTTTTGAGAAGAATACAGTGAACAAGGCTGACATATTATTTCCCTGTTTGCCATCACTGGATGTTTGCATGAATCACCAAGTTCACACAGATCATTAAAAAATAAACAGTCTTACAGACCACTTACACACATACACACATATAGCTGAACACACAAAGTAGCCTATATTAATATTTTTTATTGAATATGGCTGCATGCAATATCTGACACTTTCTCACTGCAGTTCATAAAAATAAATTGGTCAGTCGAACAACCTCTCTCTTTCCTTCTCACACAGTCACTCAGTCACGCACACATGCACACAGACACATTTGCACACACACACACAGACAGACAGACACACACACACACACCTTAATCAATACTGTTTAACTTTGTGTGGAAAAAAATGCAGGTAGTAAAAATAAATAAATTATTGAAAAAAAAATCACAGATTGATCATTAAAAAAAAAAAAGTTTTGATGAGTATGACAACGCTTGTTCATGCAGTTCAAAATCTCCTACTACATTGAACGTCAGTTCTGAGGCTGTTCTGTTATTCATTCATAGACTTAAAAATATTCATTTTCTGAATTTCTAAATAAAAAAAACTTGTTCTGTAAAATAGTTCCTTTACTATTGTGATCAAAAACATTGAATCTCAGTTTTGAGGCTGTTCTGTAAATATTAATTCATACATTTAAGAATAGTCATGTTCTGAGTTCATTAAAACTTGTTCTGTAAATAGTTCTCCTACTTTTGTGATCAAAAACATTGATTTGAATCTCAATTTTGAGGCTGTTCTGTAAATAGTTTTCCAATAAACAATAAATATAGCAACTTCTGATCAATCCATATCAATTTCAGACTTAAAATAATGTACTGATTTAAGCCCCAGCCATTTCGGGTTAAACCAGCCCAACTTCTGGTTTAGGCCCCGCCCACTATGAGTACAGATACGGATACAGATAATTTAGATGGGTGAACAGATACAGATAGTGGTGTACCTGCTCATCCCTAGTAGCTGCATTAAAAAAGTAACTTTTCAAAGTAATTGTGGCAACACTGATAAAGTTACACATGGGCATGATTCCTGGTCACATCATCTGTTTGTGTCCTTGGTTTTGTCACTTTAGTTGCATTGTCTCAGTATACTCTACAATAAATAGGTACTATATTTTGGTGGGGAAGTAACCTATGTCAGAATTGCATCCCTTCCAGGGGGAGTCCAAGGAGTAAAAATTGACAATATGTGTGCGTCCTGGTGTGAATTTGCTTGTCTGTCAATTTGTAGCCCTGCGATAGACTGGTGTCATGTCCAGCGTGTAGTCAGTCTCACGCTCTATGACTGTTGGGATGGGCTTCAGTCCCCTGTGACCCTTAATTGAATTTTCACTTTCAATTTATTTTCATATATTTGGTGCCAAATCATAACAAAGTTTCCTCAAGGCTCTTCACACAAGTACTGTAAAGTCTAACCTTACCAACCCTTAGAGCAAGCACACAGGTGACAGTGGTAAGGAAAAACTCCCACTGATGATCTGAGGAAGAAACCTCAAGCAGACCAGACTTAAAGGGGTGACCCTCTACTTGGGCCATGCTACCAACACAATTAACAATAGGAATATACAGGAAATTTTTGGAGTCCATGCTGGTGCACAGGATGGGAGGCTTGCAGAAGAAGACACCACTCCTGTCTCTGGATGGAGCAGCACCTCAAACAGAGACAAAAATTAGAATCAGACATCAGAATGACAACAAATACAGTATAATTTGTCAGCATTTAGCAACAAGAAAAACAGAAGAAATACTGAGGTGATCACCGGCCACTAGCCCTAAGTTTCGCTAAAAGACGCAGACTTTAGATAAAACCCGCTCTCTTTACTAATGAGATGAATTTAAAATGGTAAAAAGCATAATAACATACTATGCCAGTATACTAGCCATACGAAAAAGAAAATAAGTGCGTCTTAAGTCTGGAAATGAAAGTCTCTACATAATCTGACTGTTTTAATGATGCAGGGAGATCATTCCACAAAGCAGGTGCACTATAAGAGAAAGCTCTGTGACCTGCAGACATTTTATTCACCCTAGGGACACAAAGTAGCTCTGCACCCTGAGAACGTAGAGCCCGGGCCGGTACGTAGGGTTTAAGTAGGTCAGCTAAGAAGGGAGGAGCTAGTCCATGAATAATTTTGTAGGTTAGTAACATAACCTTAAAATCTGATCTCACAGGGACAGGAAGCCAGTGAAGAGACACCAAAATGGCTGTAATGTGGTCACACTTTCAGCTTCCTTTCAAAAGTCTGGCATCAGCATTTTGAACCAGTTGGAGACCCCTAATGCTGGACTGTGGTAAATCAGAAAATAGAACATTGCAGTAAGCAGATACAGAAAATGGATGGATGGATGGATGGATGGATGGATGGATGGATGGATGGATGGATTGACTGACACAGAACCATTGCAGAACCACTGCAGCTAGCAACCAGGATAAAATTGATGCAATTAAAAATTGCAATTTACACACAGTTAACATCAGAAAAGCATCATTCAAGAAAAGAAGAGGAAAAGAATGAATAACTGTCAACTAATTCTGTGTCAGTTATAAAAAAGACAAAACAGATGAGTCTTTAACCTGTAATGAAATGAGCTCAATGAGTCAGCCTTTCTAATTTTAATGGGCAAACTGTTCCGAAAAAAGGGTACATGATAATAAATGGCTATGTGACCTGCTGGTATCTTTTTAACCTTTGGAACACACATCAGTCTTTGATCCTGGGAACGCACAGCACATGGCAGTACATAAGGCATAAGTAAATCAACCAAGTAAAAACAAAATAAAAACAAAACTTAATAATCAATTCCAGAAGAATCAATGGAAGGAATCAATGTTTCTGCATCTGTCATTGACAGAATAGATTTTTGCAATATTATGCAGATGAAAGAAAGACATCTTGTACTTTCTGTAATGTGTAGATCATAGGACAGTATAGGATCAAAGATCACCCCATTTATTTCTACCTTCTTACTCTTTTGAATGGCTCATGTGCCCAGTTTGAAATTTAATAAGTGAAACTCACTTCTTTGTCTTACAATGACCATCATTTCTCTCTTCTCTGAATTTAAAAGTAAGAAATTCCTGGATAACTAAGTCATCACAGTGCCAAACAATCCACCAAAATCCCAGTTTGAGAGGGATTATTCTCATTAAACGCCATCTAATTATTATTGTCATCAGCATAACAATGAAAGCAGTTCCATAGTTTCACAATGTCCAAGTTCTGAAAATAAATAGCCATTAACAGTTTAAGTGGAGCAAATAGAGCTGTTCTAATCATTTGGATTCCTGCCTGTACACAGGTATTTGAAATAAACATAAAGAACCCCCATCCCCGTGGTGCTTTTTGTTCTACTTACAGCCCCCCTGTGTCGACTAACAGCACATACACCATGTGTGCTCCCTCACTGTTTACAGTCACACAGAACTCAGTCAGACTTTTAACACATCTCATTACCCCACATGGGGCTATGGTTAACACTTTTCCAACCTTACTGACAATCTCTCATTGTGATCCGTAAAAATAAGGATTCTGACTCGCTTTTGTAGGCTGAATGAGAGCGTGTGTCTCGTCCTGCTCACCCCACGAGTCTTCCCCTCTTCTGTGGGGTCACAGAAGCATAGAGCGTGGTGTTATGATTCTCCTAACAGCAAAGCTGAAAGCAGGTGCTGCAGATGTACATGTGTACCTTACCGATTTTGACCAGTGAGAATTTACAGGGGCCACACTCCAAAGGACACATTGGGTTACACCATCAAATGTTTCAAAAAACAAACAATGAATTAAATATATAAACCTCTTTGATTGAGCTGTTTTATTACAGATTTTTTTTTTCATTTTGTCAATTGCCACAACTGTGAAATAAATGTTTTCTTTTATTTGGCTTAATATTCATGACAATGAAAGCAAATTGTTTTAATAAATAAATTATCTCTTTGCATTGTTGGGTGTTCGATTCAGTTATGATCTGAATTATTAAACAATGTATAATGACGTGGAAAAACAAGACATACGAGGGCTGTCAATAAAGTAACGGTCCTTTTTATTTTTTCAAAAACTATATGGATTTCATTCATATGTTTTTACGTCAGACATGCTTGAACCCTCGTGCGCATGCGTGAGTTTTTCCACGCCTGTCGGTGACGTCATTCGCCTGTGAGCACTCCTTGTGGGAGGAGTCGTCCAGCCCCTCGTCGGAATTCCTTTGTGTGAGAAGTTGCTGAGAGACTGGCGCGTTGTTTGATCAAAATTTTTTCTAAACCTGTGAGACACATCGAAGTGGACACGGTTCGAAAAATTAAGCTGGTTTTCAGTGAAAATTTTAACGGCTGATGAGAGATTTTGAGGTGATTCTGTCGCTTTAAGGACTTTTCACAGTGCGAGACGTCGCTCAGCGCTCTCAGGCAGCGTCATCAGCCTGTTTCAAGCTGAAAACCTCCACATTTCAGGCTCTATTGATCCAGGACGTCGTGAGAGAACAGAGAAGTTTCAGAAGAAGTCGGTTTCAGCATTTTATCCGGATATTCCACTGTTAAAGGAGATTTTTATAATGAAAGACGTGCGGACGGGTCCGCGCGTCGGGACGCAGCCGCCGCGACGCTCCGCCACAGGAAAAACACCTCTGTTGAAAGCCTTAAGGACAAGTTGGAACATGTCCTGCCTGTTAAACAATTTCTCATATACTCACTCCACTGAAAGCCATCAAAAGTTGCCTGGATTTTACAAATGGTTATCAACACGGAGGTGTTTTTCCTGTGCCGCCGCACCGCGTCGGCTGCGTCCCGACGTGCGGATCCGTCCGCACGTCTTTCATTAAAAAAATCTCCTTTAACAGTGGAATATCCGGATAAAATGCTGAAACCGACTTCTTCTGAAACTTCTCTGTTCTCTCACGACGTCCTGGATCAATAGAGCCTGAAATGTGGAGGTTTTCAGCTTGAACAGGCTGATGACGCCGCCTGAGAGCGCTGCGCGACGTCTCGCACCGTGGGAAGTCCTTAAAGCGACAGAATCACCTCAAAATCTCTCATCAGCCGTTAAAATTTTCACTGAAAACCAGCTTAATTTTTCGAACCGTGTCCACTTCGATGTGTCTCACAGGTTTAGAAAAAATTTTGATCAAACAACGCGCCAGTCTCTCAGCAACTTCTCAGACAAAGGAATTCCGACGAGGGGCTGGACGACTCCTCCCACAAGGAGTGCTCACAGGCGAATGACGTCACCGACAGGCGTGGAAAAACTCACGCATGCGCACGAGGGTTCAAGCATGTCTGACGTAAAAACATATGAATGAAATCCATATAGTTTTTGAAAAAAATAAAAAGGACCGTTACTTTATTGACAGCCCTCGTATGAAATAATTAGATGCTGCTGTCTTGGGTATTTAAGTCAGTCTGCCTTTGCCAATGTAAGTAAGTAAGTAAGGTTTATTTATATAGCACCTTTCAAGATAGAAATCACAAAGTGCTTCACATAAGAACAGAGAAATTAAAAACAGCAGAAACATAAAACCATAAAACTAGGTAAAAGCCAGCCTATACAAAAGGGTCTTTAGCTTCACTTTAAATGTTTCAACAGAGTCCACGGAGCGTAGGTCCAAAGGCAATGCATTCCACATTTTAGGTGCCACCACCTCGAAAGCACAGTCTCCCCTGGTCTTCAGTCTTGTCCTAGGCACAACCAATAGGCCCAGGTCCGAAGACCTCAGAGACCTACTTGTCACATATGGATGTAATAGCTCGGTGATATAAGATGGCATTTGACCATGTAGAGTTCTAAAAGTCAGTACCAGAATTTTAAATTGGAGTCTGAAATGGATGGGGAGCCAGTGCAAGGAGGAGAGGATTGGGGTTATATGTGACCTCTTTGATGACCTCGTCAGCAGCCTCGCAGCCGCATTCTGAACCGTTTGTAAGCGGTCCAAAGAGGACTTGCTAAGGCTAAAAAAATAGAGTTACAGTAATCCAAACGTGATGACACAAATGCATGAATGATCATCTCCATCTCCGCCCGAGACACAATGCTGTGCAGATGGGCAATATTGCGCAAATGGAAAAAACAAGACTGTGCCAGGAGGGTAACATACGCGTCAAAATTGAGGGAGTGATCGAACGTAACACCCAAGTTCCTCACTGCTGAGCGAACAAAAGGGGCCAGAGAACCAAGATTCCCAACCACAGTGGGAACAAACTCGTCAGGGGCACAAACAAGGACCTCAGTCTTTGCTATATTTAAGGACAAATAGTTGGCCGCCATCCAGTCACCAATAACCTCAACAGAGTTCTGAAGAGTAGATACCCTAGAGACTGTTTGAGGAGTGAATGAGATGTACAGTTGGATGTCATCCGCATAACAGTGGTAGGAGACATCTTTAAAACTACTCAAGACATGACCAAGTGGGAGCAAATATAGAGCAAACAATATAGGTCCCAGAATAGAACCCTGAGGCACACCACAGGATAGCATGGCAGAGGAGGACATAAATTTACCAGCAGCAACAGCGAAAGTCCTGTGTGAAAGATAAGACAAAAACCAGTCCAGAGCAGACCCAGAAATGCCCACCCAAGTCCTTAGTCTCTCAACTAAGACTCCATGATCCACCGTGTCAAAAGCTGCAGAGAGATCCAAAAGGACAAGCACAGAATATTCACCTGCATCTCTGCGCATTAAAATATCATTTTAAACTCTGAGAAGGGCAGTTTCTGTACAGTGCAAGTGGCGGAACCCAGACTGGAATTTATCAAGAATATTATGTTCAGCTAAAACCTCATTAAGCTGTTTGGCCACCCACTTTCTCTAAGACTTTGGAAATAAAAGGCAAATTTGAAATTGGTCTAAAATTTTGAAGGAGTGAAGGATCAGCATTAGGCTTTTTAAAAAGAGGGTGAATAACTGCCTGTTTAAAATACTGAGGGACATAGCCGGAAAGCAGTGATCTATTTATTATCAATAAGACAACCGGGCCAATAGAATGGAAGACCTTTTTTAAAAAGGAGGTAGGGACGATATCAAGTGGGCAGGAGGAAGGTTTCAATCTGTCCACCAGACCAGTGAGCTCTTTCAGTGATATAGGTTTAAAACTATCCAGAACTGATGGCCGGGTAAGATAGGGAACAGAAGAAGAAAGAGAGGGATTAATATTTGCCCTGATATCATGAATTTTGCTGATAAAAAAGGACAAAAAATTGTCACAGTCTTCATTTGAGTGAATGATAGCAGCAGGAGATGCAGGTGTCAAACAAAATTTTTGGATTCCGTCGGCTGTTAGAAATTAAAGTGGAAAAATAAGCAGCCCTCGCATCTTTTACCATATTATTAAAAGAGATTAAAAGCTCCTTTAAATGAGGAGGTGGACTTGGAGCTTTGTAGATTTCCACAACCGCTCCACTTTCCGACATGATCTCTTAACACTACGAATACTGTCATTCATCCAGGGGGAGGAGTTATTCAGAGGGGCGTGTCTGGTTTTAAAAGGAGCCACTCTATCCAAAACTGAGAGACAATGATGATTAAAAGAATTAACTAAAATATCAACATCATCTGAACTAAACAACTCATCAAGGTTAAAAGCAGCAGAAAATACATCTGCAGTAAAATGATTAAAATGCGAGAGCAGATCACAGGAGGAGCAGACGGACAATCCAGATTAAGAGACAAATTAAAAAGAATACAAACATGATCAGAAATAAAAATATCCTCAGAATAAATAGACTCAATATTAAGACCCAGAGTAAAAACAAGATCTAAAACATGACCTTTGCTGTGTGTGGGGCCAGACACGTGTTGGATCAAGTTGAAAGATTCCATCAGACTGATGAATTTAGCAGCAGATTTATCAGAAGCATCATCAACATGGAAATTAAAATCACCAACAATTAAAAGTCTGGACAGCTTGAGAGTTGTAGATAAAAAGTCACTAAACTCCTTGAGGAAGGAAGTGCATTGACCAGGTGGAGGATATATTAAAACACAATAAAAAGGATTAGTTCTCCCAACTTTTAAAATCAGTGATTCAAAAGATGGAAATGATTCTGAACTGACACGTCGACACACAAAGCTGGTCCTACAGACCGCAGCAAGTCCGCCACCACGTCCACACAAACGCGGCGAGCTGAAGAATCGGAAATTTTTGGGACAGAGTTCAATGAGGGGGGCGTGTTCCATTTCCCTCTGCCAGGTTTCAGTTAGAAACAAAAATTCCAGGTCCTTGGAGCGAATATAATCATTCAAAATGAAAGTCTTGTTAGCAACGGAGCATGCATTTAACAGCACCATCCTGAGAGGAGCTGCAGCTGGATTCTCCACAGCAGACTGCCAGGGGAAGGCACACATGACCCGCAGAGACGAACCACTTCGCCTGTGGGTTTCACACACCAGCGGGGGGGCCACCACAGCCACGGGAAGATCAGGAAACACCTGACGGAGACAGCAGGGCCGCCGGTGATGATCCAGTGAGGGAGATGGGCCGTACATCCACACGTCCGGAGAAAGCAAGTTGATCAAACGGGATCGACGACATTTTCCCACAACTCCGCGTTTCCAGAATAGCCTCAGCCTCACCTGCACACTCACCCTCACCAATGTCTGGCCCTGGTGGTTGCCCCATTTCCAAAAACTGAGGTAACTGACCTCAATTGTCCACAACAGTAGTCTAATGTTGTGTCTTGTAGTATTAAACACAATTATACATAAGATTATTGCCGATTACATACAATATTGATTGCAGCCCTAAGACATGGGACCCTCTGGGCATGCGCAAAACAATACTGTGTACAGTCTATGCCCTAATGACTGTGGTGATAATAAGATAATACTACAAATCTAGAAGGAAAACTGTCTTCTGCTGAAGAGTGTGGCATGCCTTTCATGGGATAATGGATGTATAATATATTTCCAGAGGAGATTTAAAGAAGTCCGCAAACAGTGAGTGCTTGAATTGATGGTCCTGGGTCCTACAAGACATAGACAGCATTTTGAACAGCTAACAAAAAAAATCTAGATCCATGTGCTATACATCACAGTGATAAAGTGAGGACTCTTGGGGTGATTTTGATCCTACATTGTCCTTTAACCTACACATTAGATACATCACTGGGACTGATTCGCCCATCGTGTCAATGGCCAATGGAGAGACTCTGAGTCATGCCTTTGTCTCTTCTAGATTGGACTACTGCAACATTCTATTCTATGGCTCACTGCAGTCCAACTGGTTCAAAACGCCACTGTGAGTCCTTGACTACAAGCAGGAAGTTTGACCACATTTCCCTGATCATTGCCTCAATTTATTGGCTACTTGTCTTTGTGAGGTCTGATTTTAAGGTTTTATTTATCTTATAAAATCATTCACAGACTAGCGCCTCCCTACCTAACTGACCTTTTTCAACCTTACATACAAGCCTAAGTGCATTCCTAAGCTTAAAAAGAAGTCAACAGGCCACAGAATGTTCTATTATCGTGTTCCTGTTTTATGGAACAAACTGCTTGCTGAGAGAAAACAGTTGGATTCTGTGAAATCATTTAAGTTCAGATGAAAGACTGCGATAGGCTGGTGTCCTGTACAGGGTGTGCCCTGCCTCACACCTTTTGACTCCTGGGATAGGCTCCACCCCTGACCCTTAAGTGGAGTAAGCAGGAATAGAAAATAAATGGATGGATGTTTTCTCTTTCAGATGGCTAACATACAGTATGTGTATAGTGTTGAATCTTTTTTATGTCTTTTTAAATTGTGTTATTAAAAATGGAGCAGGTATCAGTCTCATTATATTAAATATTTTGGATTTAATATAGAAGCAAAGGGTTAGTTGCCATCGACCAATCAGTACTTGCTCTGCTTCTTTGTTGATTGATTGCCAGCAAAAGTAATGCCCTAGGTGCTGTTAATTGTATCCAATTGATTCTGTGCTTCCTCTCTGTCCGAGGTATCATTGCCAAGATTGGGAACCTGAGTGCATCGTGGCTGTGCAACTGGTTGAGGTGTGACCAGTAACCAATGGTGGATGGCTGATCCGACCTACAATGACAGACAGAAGTGCCACTGCCAGGTGGCAGGAATATGGGACTAATCTTGGACACTATATGAACTTTTGTTTTGTAAATGCTTGTAACTTTTTAACTGTTACAATGGCCCAAGCAGTCGTGAGGGTCTGCTGGGAACGACTGGTGGAAACCTCTGTCAGCGAGGGCTTCAACTCCCACCTCCGGGAGAACTTCTCCCAGATCCCTGGGGAGGTTGAAGACATGGACTCCGAGTGGACCATGTTCTCCACCTCCATTGTTGATGTGGCCGCTCGCAGATGTGGTCGCAGGGTCTCTGGTGCTGGTCGCGGCGGCAATCCCCAAACCCAGTGGTGGATGCCGGAAGTAAGCCGTCAAGCTGAAGAAGGAGTCCTACTTGTCTTTGTTGGCAGGTGGGATTCCGGAGGCAGCTGACAGGTATCGGCAGGCCAAGCGTGCTGCAGCCTGTGTGGTCGCCGAGGCACAAACTCTGGTCTAGGAGGAGTTCGGAGAGGCCATGTAGGAGGACTATTGGTTGACCTCGAAGAAATTCTGGCAAACTGTCCGATGCCTCCGGATGTTAAGTCTCTGGATGTTTTGACTGTCTTGGTTGACATGTCTCTGCAACATCGCGTGGCAGTCGGGAACAGTGCCTCTGGATTGGCAGACTGGGGTGGTGGTCCCTCTGTTTAAGAAGGGGGACTGGAGGGTGTGTTCCATCTACAGGGGGACCACACTCCTCAGCCTCCCCGATAAATTCTATTCCAGAGTACTGGAGAGGAGAATTTGACTGATGGTTTTCAAGAGGAGCAGTGTGGTTTTCATCCTGGTCGTGGCACACTGGACCAGTTCTACACCCTCCATCAGGTGCTCGAGGGTTCATGGGAGTTTGCCCAACCAGTCCACATGTGTTTTGTGGATCTGGAGAAGGCATTCAACCGTGTTCCTCGAGGCGCCCTATGGGGGGTGCTCCGGAGTACGGGGTCCTTTGTTAAGGGCTATCTGGTCCCTGTACGACCGCAGCAGGAGCTAGGTTCACATTGGCGGTACTAAGTCAAGCCTGTTTCCAGTGCACGTTGGCCTCCGCCATGTCGGCTGCCCTTTGTCACTGGTTCTGTTCATTACCTTTATGGACAGAATTTCTAGGCACAGTCAGGGTGTAGAGGGGGTCCAGTTTGGGAACCACAGAATCTCATCTCTGCTGTTTGCGGATGATGTGGTTCTGTTGGCTTCGTCAAATCAGTACCTTCAGCGTGCACTGGAGCAGTTTGCAGCCAAGTGTGAAGCGTCCGGGATGAAAATCAGCACCTCCAAATCCGAGACCATGGTTCTCAACCGGAAAAAAGGTGCTTTGCCCTCTTGAGGTCAGTGGAGTGTCCTTGCCTCAAGTGGAGGAGTTTAAGTATCTTGGGGTCTTGTTCACGAGAGAGGGACAGATGTAGTGTGAGATCGACAGATGGATTGGTGCAGCGTCTGCAGTGATGCGGTCGCTGTATCAGACCATCATGGTGAAAAGAGAGCTGAGCGGGGGGAGCTCTCGATTTACTGATCGATCTACGTTCCAACCCTCACAAGATTTGGCTCATGACTGAAAGAACAAGATCGCGAGTACAAGCGGCCGAGATGAGTTTCCGCTGCAGGCTGGCTGGGTGCTCCCTTAGAGATAGGGTAAGGAGCTCGGTCACTCAGGAGGAGCTCAGAGTCGAGCCGCTGCTCCTCCACGTCGAAAGGAACCAGCTGAGGTGGCTCGGGCATCTTTTTGGGATGACCCCTGGACGCCTCGCTGGAGAAGTGTTCTGGGCACGTCCCATTGGGAGGAGGCCCCGGGGAAGACTCAGGACACGTTGGAGGGACTACGTCTCGCAGCTGGCTTGGGAACGCCTCAGGGTTCCCCCGGAGGAGCTGGGGGAGGTGTGTGTGTAGATCGGGAGGTCTGGGCGGCTTTGCTTGAGCTGCTGCCCCCGCAACCTGACCTCGGATAAAGCGGAAGAAAATGGATGGATGGATGGATGGATGGCCCAAGTGGTGGGTCATTCCTTTGGCATATCTTCAGTGGCTTCCTGTCCCTGTGAGATCAGAATTTAAGGTTCTGTTACTAATCTATAAAATTATTCACAGACTAGCCCCCCCCCTCCCCCATAGTTAGCTGACCTACTTAAACCCTACGTACCGGCCCAGGCTCTATGTTCTCAGGGTGCAGGACTACTTTGTGTCCCTAGGCTCAATAAAAAATCTGCGGTCACAGAGCATTCTGTTATCCTGCACCTGCTTTGTGGAATGATCTCCCTGCATCAATAAAACAGTCAGATTATGTAGAGACTTTCAAATCCAGATTTAAGACGCACTTATTTGAAATAAATAAATAGATAAAGGGTCACGGGGGACTGAAGCCTATCCCAACAGTCATAGAGTGTGAGGTGGACTACATGCTGGACATGACACCAGTCGTGAAATACATTGAAATAAATTGAAATTGAATACCGATATGAACCAAAATGGACCCACGCATCGTCAGTGGGATTAACATTGCCCTTCAGATCTACAAATGCATGTGCCAGAGCATTGCCGCAACAAGCACTTCTTGTCTGTGCTGGGAAGGTTTGCTTATGAACAGGGTAAGGAGCAGCACCTCAGGGAGTTGACCCAGTAATCTGATGGGTATAATTGAGATAAATCAGTCAGATTTAAATGGCGAGTAATACAGCGAATAATAAGACTGTTACTTAACAGGGCAGTGCCAGCCTGCAGTCTGTTGTGTCAGAATAATTGAGGTGTGAATTGAGCTAGCCCATCCTAAAGAATTACACATTATTATAGTGCCAAATTTGTTGAAATGAACTGGGTCACAGTAATCATTACCTTTTTTCTGTTCATGACAGACTATCTTTTGTGGAATTTCTTTTCTTGTATAAATAAATAGGCTACATAACTCTGTGATTCTGGATGTTTTTCTCCACTTTCATATATACTGAATTAATCATCTGAAATGGAGAAGAGACAGTTTAATTTGGCTCTCAGGGTTGATGTTTTCTACCACATCCATACTACCTGTTTACACTGGCTTATGCTGTATAAATTCTGAACCTTATTTGGTCATTTAGAAAGACTCTAAGATCTTTTTAAAAGGTTAAAATAATGACTGAAGACAAACCACTTGAATCCAGTTGTCTTTTCAGAGGAAAATGTTATCATACCACATTCTATAAAAAAGCAGCAAAAAACTGAAACATTGGGACTAAAAATCACACAGTGAAAAATCAGGTGAGGAGGAGATGAAACTGGGACTGATCGACACAGTGAGGTTTTGATCCTGGCTATAATATCTGGCACATGGTGCAAAGTAGACAGCATGGAGTATAAGCTGCATAAATAAGCAGGAATACAACATGAAGATAGCTGTGCCTTTGCAGCCATGCAAAAAAAAAAAAAACAACACCACTGTTTTGTTTGCAGTAGTTTCAAATGGATGAGTCAAAAGAAATTAATTTTGAATCAAACACTAAACATTGAAAGCACAATTAATACGCAAGTGAATATTGTGACCTTATCTTCATTTCTGTGCATATTTTTCAACTCCAAGGTTTACAAAACCTGAAGCTTATTGGATTTAAACATTCTCAGGTGCTATAAATTTGTGTCATGAAGGATGGTGTGGCCTAAAGTGATCAACTCCCTATATCAACGTGCATAATATTTTACACGGTAAAAATTACACGGTGTTCAAGTGCCCAGAGACATGGCCAAGGTGTGGAAGGCTAAAACACAACCATCACTGAACAAGACTCACAAGTTGAAACTTCAAGATTGGGCTCAGAAATATCTAAAGACAGATTTTTCAAAGGTTTCATGGACAGATGAAATCATTGCAACTCTTGATGGACCAGATGGATGAGATCATGGCTGGATCACAAAAGGACACACAGTACCAATTCTAGTCAGACACCACCAAGGTGAAGGAGGGGTACTGGCATGGGCAGCTATTGTTAAGGGCCCCTTCACACATAATGCAAATTTGATCAAATTGTGCATAAAAGTGCACATGAAGCAGGAATCATATGCAAAACATATAAATTTGTAGCTGCTTCCAACACCTCATACACCTGTTACAAATATTTGTCCACAGCTGAAAGACAGAGTGTGCACTGTGCGAGCCCATCAAGCCCTCTTGCAGCAGGTGTCGGCAAAATTCCAGCTGACACACATGAACATCTAACACCGCTCACATGGCACTTAGAAAATGTGTGGCCATTCGCACTGTTAACACGAAAACAGTCAGCAGACAATCACTGTCAAGCTGACAATGAAATTTGTCTAAGTACTCCATGAGTGTGGCTTTGTAAACAGACACAGTGACATGTTGGTGTGTGCGCTGAACTGACAGGAGGTGTGGCCATTGACAGAAGCGGCTGTGGAGATCTGTGGTTCTGGACGTCATGGCTGGACAACACATACTGTGTTTGGACAGACATGGACTAACAACTGCCAACTGTGATGCGTGTGTCTGCTTGCTGTCCTCACATGGACATAAATAAAAACATATATCACTGCGGTGACGGGCTGCAGCAAGCATGTGCACGCACGGCGCTCATACTGACAGGCTGCCCCCAGGTTGAAACGGACCGTTAGATCATAACACGCAGCGGGCGATCTTACTGTCACATCACCCACGTGAGCTCTGTTCCACATGACGCAGTGTCAGTCCTGCGGTGTGCCATCCACAAGGCATGCATTTCGGGCAGGACATACGTGCGGGACCAGTTGGATACACGCCAGCAGATGTGGACATGATGAGACGAGCGTACTACTCCATTCATGTCATTTCATGATTGTACGTCTGTGACCATGGGTCATCTACAGAGAAACAGACGCATCATATTTGTAAGAGGAATTCAATAAAATGCAGTATTTTTGTATGGTGAGTGGTTTTAGTTTTTAACCACATTGTGCAGCTGCTGTGAAAAGCTGCTGTATTCCTGCATGCAAGAAACCGTCACAGCATGTATTTTTTATTTAGTTATTTTTTCTTCACAGCAGCTTTGCAATGTATAACAACAGCGTGCAGCTCCGCGCACTGTGTTCCCACGTGCATGAACTGTCGCAGTGGCATTGTGCACATCTGCCCGTTGCTGTGCCGACGTGAGTCGCCTGAGTTGTACATATTCGCCCTATGTGTGATAGGGCCCTAAGGATGAGCTACTTGGAAGTTTTTCAGATAAACTCAACTATGAAACCTATTGCCATTTTTTTATTATTTTCATGCAGTAGCACAGGAAAAAGTCTGCATCAGTCACGAAGGCCATGCATTTTATGCTGGACAATGCATGTCACATGCATCCAAGTATTTCAGTGCTAAAGAACTTACCCTAAACAATTTACCCTTGGTGTTGTGTGGGCCGCTGAAGAGGAGGTACTGTTGGCCCACCACCACCAGATGGCGCCCTGCTTGAAGGGTGGGCTTCAAGCAGGAGAGGGCGTCATAGCAACCGGGAATGACAGCTGTCACTCGTCATCAGCACCAGCTGTCACTCATCCACATCACCACCACCATAAAGGCCGGACTGCAACTCCACCTCCCCGCCGAGAAATCAGCTACCTTGGAGGTAATATTCTCTGCTGACTTAATACTGAACAATAGTCTGAACTCTTTTGCAGCCGTTTTCCTGTGGTGTTTGCCTTATCTGTGGGATTGGCATTTGGTGTGATCAGCGACGGCTTTGCTTCACACCCCAACCAGATAAGTGGTTAGACAGGAGCTGCACGAGTGTGTGATTGGAGGTGGAGGTGCTCCCTCCCAAAAGAACACAGACTGTGGGATTACTGAGTGTGCGTACTCACACTCATCTGTGCTGTTTTTGTTCTCTGCCAGCAGTGCCAGGTCTGACAGCTGGAGACGGTGGCCACCTGGGGACTCAGGACTTGGCGGCTATTGTGTTCCTCAGATCCATTGGCGGTGAGGGCCATGTGGGATCGGGCTCGGTTCTGGACGGGCGTCTCCTATCCTCGAGCCTGCCCACACGTCACCCAACGTGTAATTGACTGTAGTTCCAAACTTGTTATTGTCTGTATTCCGTTGTGCACAATTTACAACATTAAATTGTTACTGTTTGGCTTATCCATTGCCCGTTCATTTACGCCCCCTGTTGTGGGTCCGTGTTCCTACACTTTCACAACACTTGGACCCTTTTTAAGTGGGATATTTACAGTGAGGTTAAATGATACACCTCTTTGAAGAGTGTTTGGGAGGCTGATTGGCAAGGCAGTCATAAGCACATCACGAAACTGACAGACTACATGGATGGAAAGTTCATAGCTGCTATTGGAAAGAAGGGTGGTGTAGCGGGAAGGATATAATATGTTTTAGGGTATTTTGAAATTATCACTTGTGGATAATTTTACCTTGACTAATGGGGGCACCACCTATTAAAACATAAAACATTTATTTAACTCAGTCAGGAGTTAAATAACAGTACATATCACATCAAGCAACTCACTGAGCAATTATTATATGGCGTTCAGATAATTTGGTTTATTTGCAATCATCAGGGAATTTACTTTGGTATTTATTAATGTGAGAAATGGTTAGTGACAGTGAATAGAGTCAAATAAAGCCACTCTGTTTTATCTGACACCCTACCCCGGTCTTACTTGGATGTGCTGGGCAGATGGTCTCCATGCAGTCAGAGGCTGGGAGCCGTCTCACTTTCAATCAGTGAAACGTAGCTGTCTCTGGTTCCTTGGCAGAGAGACTCTGCCAGTCACCGCACCCAGTTTTGTTGGGTACCAGGGGCTCTTTCAGTTGTTAGGCTGCGACTTGTGGCGGCGCTTCGGATCGCTGTCACGGCTCAGTTGACCTGGATGTTTTTATCTCTGCAGCGCTTGTAGTCTGGGATTGTCAGAATAAAGGTTTGAGTGTCTTTATTCTCTATTCACCAAAAATCAAAAATTTGTCTTTCGTCATCATCTTTGGAAGCCAGGTCAAATCAAAAATTTGATACAAAAATAGTTGACTTTGTAAGAAAAATGTTCGTGAGATGAATTTGGATTTCAAGAAGAAAAACATTTTATTTTGAAAAATCACAAAAGGAAGTTAAATGTGCTTGTGTGTTTAACTTGACTATTTGTAGAAAAATGAAAAAGTAATTTCTAGCTTTGCGCACACAAGCATGAAATAAGTTTAGAAAGCACGTGGTTGCAGACAAAGGGTCATAAAAATTTGCACGACTAGGTGGCGTCTCGGGACCCAAGAGACAGAAGAGGCATAAGTCAGCGGAGGAGAAGAGTATGTGCAGGGTAAGAGCACAATTCCCTTGGGGCGCATGCTTTTAAATGGGTTAAAAGCTCCACCCCCAAGAATTCTGGGTACTGTAGTTTTTCTCTAGATTCCTTTGTCTAGTTTTATAATAAATACATTGTCTGCGATCCTTACATTCCCACTTGAAAACCAAGCAAGTCCTGTATTGCAAAACTCTAGTGAACACAATTTCCTTAGAACTATCACACAACACGATTATATGAAAAAGCACATTGGATAAACTTTCTACAATCTATGATCAGAGCAAAAATGCAGGATATACATAAATTCCATGGGTGAGATTAAATGATCATGGTTAGTTCTTTTCTTTTCCTGGTTACAACAACAAAGTACAATTTTTAAAAACGTGGTTACACTTTATAATACTGTACAAGTCAGTTACATGCCCTTCCCCAATTTGTCCAGCAGGGGTCACTCTTGGTTCACAGACTGGAAGGGACTGGGTTTTGTATTTCATCATAAAACATGAAATCCGTTAATCTTGCACCGATTTTAACCAGACAAACTGCAGTGTGATTTCCAAGTTGAGGGCAGTTCATCTGTGGCATGACCTTACTGGAATCTTGCTGTAAAGACATAGTTCTGGAACTTTTGGGGGGGAAAAACATGTCTTTCTGTGGTCTGTTTTTTTTAGATGAGAAAGGAGTTTCGGGGCTGATAAGGGATTCGCAGCTCTGTGAGGAATGCACTTTAGAGAATCTTAAATCCTGTTAGTGGTGGGGGTTGTCCATCCACTGTCCATCCACAGTTGTCCATCCACAGTTGGCCATCCTGTGCTATGGTCGGGAAAGCCTCCTTTTGACACTTTGGTATATCCCAGATCTTGAGCTGTCTTTGAAGACATTTATGGCTTCTGCTTTATGCAAACTTAGTAGGTTGAATGGTGAAGGCAGGCTTCTCACTACAGTGGCTATAGTGGTCAGTAAATATTTTTGAAAGGTTTATAGTGTTTTGTTTTTTGTTAATTCTGAGTTATTTGTTATACGTACTTATTGTAATAAATGCAAGGAAAGATGTGAGATGGGAACATTTTAGTTGTTTTATTTAGTTGCATGATAAAGCTGCACATTAGGAGGTGCCTAATAACTTTGCACACATATATCATATATTGCCTTGAGAAAGCCACAACTGACATTTCCTTTGTTAAACATTCACGTTTAACAAAGGAATGACTAAGAGTTTGTTCAACAATAAAATCAATCTTCAAGAATACAACTTGCACAATAATTCTTCATGCAGTGTACGTCCACACTGCACGTATTGTGACATAGACATTGATTCAGTTATTTTAGCTCTCTGTCACAACATTTTAGAGTTGAAAGCAAATAATAAATGGCTGTCAACTTTAATTTCAAGGTACTTACCTGCAAACCAATTTGATGCTCAAGAAATTACACCATTTTTTTGTGTGTGAGCTCACTCAAATAAGAGGTCAAATATAATGGAACATGTTTCAAAAATAACACAAAAATCTGTTAACACTCAACCAACACTCAAACCACAACCGACAGTAAAGTGTATGTCTTTGGAAGCCACTAAGACACCTGTGATAAAATATCTTTCTCTATGTCATTCTACCATGGAGTTATGACTAGTGACACAAATCCATGAAGTTATTACTGGTAAAGCAAACAGCAAGAGCTGTGTGTGAGTTTTGACTGAGAATTGTTTAGTAGTTTCCCACACTTGTCTCCTTGATGCACAGGCATATATTTTTTGAGGATGACATCCTCTGAATGGGTAGCTTAGTGGGCTAAGGATTTGAGCTCCCAATGTGCAGACGTAGGTTCACGCAGTCTATGTCCTTGGACAAGGCACTTTATCCACATTGGCCAAGTTCAACCACCTTGATTAGGGCAACAACCTGCATCAGAGTAGCATCTCATCAGTATGTTATTGACTCTTAGCTGCTTCATTTATACAGTACGGGTATCCAGGACTAAGCACCAATACCAATGTGCCTCAAGGCATATATTGGCCTTACTTCCTCACCTCCTCTGGACAAATTTAAAATTCAGTGGCAAACTTTTTCTATTTCATTATTGATTCAACTGAAGTCTGAGTGATGTTAGTATTTGGTTCAGATCCTGTCTTATGTAATTACACTTGATTTACAAAAAGTAATGCGAGTACAGAGGGTAAAAGAGGGGAGTCAACTATTTGTACATATTTTACAATCAATTAGGATAATAAAAATGTCAGATAATATGTGTTCTACAGTACTGTCAAGGAGAAGAGTGAAAAGCAGCTTTTGCAGAACAAGTTGTGCTAATGATGTATGAATTACTGCAAAGATACTTGCGCTCTTGTGGTTTGTTTGAGAGGTAAGGGGAAAGTGTGATTCCTGTTGTCACTGTGCTGCTGATATTTCTCACCAAAATTATAGCTGACCACATTATTGAAACAACAAGGACAGAAGAAGAAGAAAAAGTTGAGTCTGGTCTGCTTGAGGTTTCTTCCTCAGAGGGAGTTTTTCCTTACCACTGTTGCTTTGGGGGTTGGTAAGGTTAGACCTTACCTGTGTGAAGCACTTTGAGGCAACTCTGTTGTGATTTGGCGCTATATAAATGAAAATAAATTGAAATCGAAATTGAAGATAAAATACTATAAATACTAAGACAAATTGTCTGATAAATGAAGTGAAATAATTATTGTTCAGTTTTATGAAAACCAGCCTTCTGAGATCAGAGATTGTTTTGTATTAACTCATGAGTCTTAATGTTGCCATCACTGTGTTGTCGACAATGTAAAATACAGTGCATCTGGGAAGTATTCACAGCACTTCATTTTGTCCACATTTTCTTATGTTATTGACAACAGAAAACAAATCCAGTGTCATTTTTTGTTTGGGTAAGATGAGGCAGCTCTGAGAACTTTATCCTGACAACCGTTGTTTGATTAGGTATTCAAGCTGTGTTTGCTGAGCTGGTGTTATGATAATACTTGGCACCCCAAAGAGATTTAAAAAATTGGTTTTGACAACAGGCTTCCTTTTAAATTCACAGTGCCGTAAGAGCATAGATTTAATATATAATACACACCACATTTACTCCTCTGGCCTTGTAAGGGTAGGTAGGACTGGTGGAGGCCGTAATGATTCCTGAAGGATGTGTGAGACTGAGAATTCATTAAAAACTCGTTTTCTCTGACACACCCATATCCCTTGACAGATTTCCGCTTTTAACTAAGGGAAATGTGCCCTTGACGGTCCAAATGTCAACTGTGATTTTGTCACTCAGTTGATGAAATACACTCCCGGTCAGAATTATTGGTACAGAATTTAAAATATGTTCAGAAATGGATGCCAAATGTTCACTTTTGTATAATCACAATTTTTAATAAAGTTTCTAAAGTTATTAAACCATCAACAGCAACAAAAAAAATGCTGTTAGGTTATAAAAAGAGCAAACGTGGAGGTATAAAAGGAGTCAGATACACTCAGTATTTGCCACTGAAAACTTGTATTCATCTGGGATGTGTTCTGGCTCCTACACTGTTCAATGCTTCCATGGCCTGGATGTTGGGTAGGGTTGTGGAAACCAGACTTAGGTGCGTTTGCTGGTGGGGAAGGGTTTACTGTCCTTGACTTTGCAGATCATGCTGTGAACTTAGCAGAATCAATGGATACTCTCAATGCAGCATTTGAGAAGCTGAGTGAGGAATCTGAGTTTCTGGGTTTTTATCATTGTCATAGATAAAGACTGAATGATAAAAATTCAGGCTTTTACCAACTTCCTGAATTCAGCCTTCAGAAATGTATCTGTATGTGGTGAAATTGTAGACATTCACTTGTCTTGACAGTGACATTCATGTGTCTGGGTCCTCGGCCTTTGAGATCATCAGCCACCTGGAAAGAACTTATGGAGTCATAAGGTCACTGGACAGAGATGTTTGGGGATGCCAGTATCTAAGGTCTTTGTGCTACCTGTCTGACTATATGGCTGTGAGAGTTAGATACTAAACCAATAACCAAAGGCAACAACTGGATGTCTTTCATAGTAGGAGGATCCCTGGGAACAACTGGAATGACTTTGTACCAAACAAGCAGTTACTAAGGGAAACGTAAGTGATGAGTATCATGTGCATTGTGAAGGAGTACCCGGTTTTGACATTGTGGTCATGTGGCATGTTTCACTGTGCATGATCCAGCACATAGGTACCTGAGTGTTGAAGACCCCAGTGGCTGCAGAAGCCCAAGGGGATACTCACGCTTCACTTGGCGGAAGCAAAGAGATGGTTGTTTTAGAAATGTGCGGATGGACTATTTGCATGTGGTTGCAATCAAGGATCTTAGGTGGCTCTGAGGTGTGCTGAATGTGGTGAAGCATGGACCCAAGCACGCTCCCAGACTTGACTTGACATGAGACAAAACATGCAAGGTAATATCTCACTGGGCTGTAACAGCTTGCAAAATGCATTTGTGAGGGATTTTACACAACATCACAAATCTTGCTCCTGACTTTTGAACAGTTCGAAGTTGGTGATGCGACAATTGCAAAATACTCAGAGAGCCATGACGAGCATTGCAAAGCCCACTGAATGTAGTCTCTGTGACTTATAATGTGCGATAATCATGAGTGAAGTTAGGGAGGTGTTCACAACAGATGAAACTACATTGTGAGTGATTTGTGGGAGACTCGCACAAGCTACAGTGGGAGCATGCCAAAATAGTGGAGATGATTGAGATGAGTTGGCTTCGCTCAAAATGTAAATGAGCCCACCCACCACCTTAGCCACACTTTAGATCTTGTTCTGACATATGGCATAGAAATTGAAGACTTAACAGTATTCCCTGAAAACCCCTTTTTGTCTGATCATTTCTTAATAACATTTACATTTACTTTAATGGACTACCCAGCAGTGGGGAATAAGTTTCATTACAGTAGAAGTCTTTCTGAAAGCGCTGTAACTAGGTTTAAGGATATGATTCCTTCTTTGTTATGTTCTTCAATGCCATATACCAACACAGTGCAGAGTAGCTACCTAAACTCTGTGAGTGAGATAGATTATCTCGTCAATAGCTTTACATCTTCACTGAGCACAACTTTGGATGCTGTAGCTCCTCTGAAAAAGAGAGCCTTAAATCAGAAGTGCCTGACTCCGTGGTATAACCCACAAACTCGCAGTTTAAAGCAGATAACCCGTAAGCTGGAGAGGAAATGGTGTCTCACTAATTTAGAAGATCTTCATTTAGCCTGGAAAAAGAGTCTGTTGCTCTGTAAAAAAGCCCTCCGTAAAGCTAGGACATCTTATTATTCATCACCCCAGGTTTCTTTTCAGCACTGTAGCCAGGCTGACAAAGAGTCAGAGCTCTATTGAGCCGAGTATTCCTTTAACTTTAACTAGTAATGACTTCATGACTTTCTTTGCTAATAAAATTTTAACTATTAGAGAAAAAAAATATTCATAACCATCCAAAAGACATCTTTATGTTCGACTGCTTTCAGTAATGCTCGTATTTGGTTAGACTCTTTCTCTCCGATTGTTCTGTCTCAGTTACTTTCATTAGTCACTTCCTCCAAACCATCAACATGTCTATTAGACCCCATTCCTACCAGGCTGCTCAAGGAAGCCCTACCATTAATAAATGCTTCGATCTTAAATATGATCAATCTATCTTGATTAGTTGGCTATGTACCACAGGCTTTTAAGGTGGCAGTAATTAAACCATTACTTAAAAAGCCATCACTTGACCCAGCTATCTTAGCTAATTATAGGCCAATCTCCAACCTTCCTTTTCTCTCAAAAAATCTTGAAAGGGTAGTTGTAAAACAGCTAACTGATCATCTGCAGAGGAATGGTCTATTTGAAGAGTTTCAGTCAGGTTTCAGAATTCATCATAGTACAGAAACAGCATTAGTGAAGGTTACAAATGATCTTCTTATGGCCTCAGAGAGTGGACTCATCTCTGTGCTCGTCCTGTTAGACCTCAGTGCAGCTTTTGATACTGTTGACCATAAAATTTTATTACAGAGATTAGAGCATGCCATAGGTATTAAAGGCACCGCGCTGCAGGGGTTTGAATCATATTTGTCTAATAGATTAAAATTTGTTCATGTAAATGGGGAGTCTTCTTCACGGACTAAGGTTAATTGTGGAGCTCCACAAGGTACTGTGCTAGGACCGATTTTATTCACTTTATACATGCTTCCCTTAGGCAGTATTATTAGAAAGCATTGCTTAAATTTTCATTGTTACGCAGATGATACCCAGCTTTATCTATCCATGAAGCCAGAGGACACACACCAATTAGTTAAACTGCAGGAATGTCTTTCAGACATAAAGACATGGATGACCTCTAATTTCCTGTTTTTAAATTCAGATAAAACTGAAGTTATTGTACTTGGCCCCACAAATCTTAGAAACATGGTGTCTAACCAGATCCTTACTCTGGATGGCATTACCCTGACCTCCAGTAATACTGTGAGAAATCTTGGAGTCATTTTTGATCAAGATATGTCTTTCAATGCGCATATTAAGCAAATATGTAGGACTGCTTTTTTGCATTTGCGCAATATCTCTAAAATTAGAAAGGTCTTGTCTCAGAGTGATGCTGAAAAGCTAATTCATGCATTTATTTCTTCTAGGCTGGACTATTGTAATTCATTATTATCAGGCTGTCCTAAAAGTTCCCTGAAAAGCCTTCAGTTAATTCAAAATGCTGCAGCTAGAGTACTGACAGGGACTAGAAGGAGAGAGCATATTTCACCCATATTGGCTTCTCTTCATTGGCTCCCTGTTAATTCCAGAATAAAATTTAAAATTCTTCTTCTTACTTATAAGGTTTTGAATAATCAGGTCCCATCATATCTTAGGGACCTCATAGTACCATATCACCCCAATAGAGTGCTTTGCTCTCAGACTGCAGACTTACTTGTAGTTCATAGGGTTTGTAAGAGTAGAATGGGAGGCAGAGCCTTCAGCTTTCAGGCTCCTCTCCTGTGGAACCAGCTCCCAATTCGGATCAGGGAGACAGACACCCTCTCTACTTTTAAGATTAAGCTTAAAACTTTCCTTTTTGAAAAAGCTTTTAGTTAGGGCTGGATCAGGTGACCCTGAACCATCCTTTAGTTATGCTGCTATAGACATAGACTGCTGGGGGGTTTCCCATGATGCACCCAGTGTTTCTTTTTATTCACCTCTTTTTTGCTCTGTATGCACCACTCTGCTTTTATTCATTGGTGATTGATCTCTGCTCTCTTCCACAGCATGTCTTTTTCCTGATTCTCTCCCCTCAGCCCCAACCAGTTCCAGAAGAAGACTGCCCCTTCCTGAGCCTGGTTCTGCTGGAGGTTTCTTCCTGTTAAAAGGGAGTTTTCCTCCCCACTGTCACCAAGTGCTTGCTCATAGGGGGTCGTTTTGACCGTTGGGGTTTTTCTGTAATTATTGTATGGCTTTTGCCTTACAATATAAAGCGCCTTGGGGTGACTGTTTGTTGTGATTTGGCGCTACATAAATAAAATTGATTAGATTTGATTTGATTTGATGATTGGTGATACACAGTGCATCTGGAAATGGCTGAGTGAGTCCGACAGCCATTCTGTTGCACCATCTGGATTTATGATTTTAATATCTTTTATACTGAGGAGCAGAATGGCAATAAGTTCAGGACTTTATAGTTATATCATGGAAAACATGTATTATTATTTATTTATTTCTGGGAACCATCACCTTATTGTGGTGGCGAGGTTTGTGTGCCGCTATGAACCTGAGAGCTGTGTTGTCTGGAGCCTTTGTGCTTCTGGTAGGGTCTCCCAATGCAAACTGGTCTCAGGCGAGAGGCCAGACTAAGAATGGTTCACAAGAAACCATGACAAAATGAGGCAGAGGAAATGTGACCCAGCCCGGAGGAAGCCCAGGGCCCCCATTTGTAGCCAGGCCTGGATGTAGGGCCCATCAGCAAGTGCCTGGTGGCTGGGCTTGCCACGGAGCCAAGTCGGGCTCTGACTGTTGTTTGTGCATATGCACCGAATAGCAGTTTGGAGTATCCGTCCATCTTGGAACCCCTGAATGGAGTCCTGTATGGGGCTCTGGTGGGGGACTCCATTGTTCTACTGTGGGACTTCAACACACACATGGGCAATGACAGAGACACCTGGAGAGGTGTGATTGGGAGGGTCGGCCTCCCCAATCTAAACCAGAATGGTCGTTTGTTACTGGACTTCTGTGCTTGTCACAGACTGTCCATAATGAACACCATATTTGAACATAAGGATGCTCATAAGTGTACATTGTACCAGAGCACCCTAGGCAAAAGACCAGTGATCAATTTTGTGATCGTATCATTTGATCTGAGGCCGCATGTTCTGGACACTCGGGTGAAGAGAGGGGCAGAGCTGTCAACTGATCACCATTTGGTGGTGAGTTGGATCAGAGGATGGGGAGGACTTTGGATAGACATGTTAAGCCCAATTGAATAGTGCGAGTGAACTGGGAACATCTGGAGGAGCACACTGTCCAACAGATCTTCAACTCACACCTCCGGCAGAGCTTTTCTAGCATCCCTGTGGAGGTTGGGGCATCGAACCAGAATGGTATATCTCCACACTTGCCTGGGAATGGCTCAGGATCCCCAGTCAGATGTGGTCAATGTAGCATGGGAAAGGGAAGTCTGGGGTCCCCTGCTTGAGCTGTTGCTCCCGCAACCCAATCCTGGATAAGCGGTTGAAGATGACATTATTTATTTACAGTGCTGTATTTCTGTGTCTACAGTCTGGGTATTTCCACAGCCTCTTATCACATAATAACAGCATATCATAGAAGTATAATAGCACCACGTCATTTCAAGGGGATACCAACTGAAAATTTCTCACTCATTCATGTGTTTAGTCACATATTCATGTTTCCTGTTGCACTCCAAAAGCTGTTGCCCAGTGAGCTAGCACCCTAAGCATGACAGGTATTGGAACATTTGATGCATTTAGAATAAATCATCCCTTTTACAGCCAGGGTTCATTTCAAAAAGCCAATGAGAGATACATGAACATGTTCAATTTCATGAATATGTCTTGAACTGTTATAACAATCATTAACAAGTACAAACACTATAATATTGTGTCGTTACCCTGTCCAGTGTAGGGCTTATTTATCATTTCTCAAATCACAATACGATTAGTTTGGTGGGCTTCTGTTCATCAATATGTATCACAATATCAATACATTTATGTGCCTAAATGCTTGAGTAAACTGTATGTGGTCTTGATATGTAACCCAGCTATGTAGTACTAATGTTATACTGCTTATTGTGTGTTCTACAAGTATTTTCTTTTGCACATTTTGACCTTTTCTTTCTCTTTATCCTATCCCAAATTGACTATGTTTGTTTGGTAAATTTACTAACCCTAAGACCTTTAATTATTTTCAGATTTACTTTTTCTGACTTCTGTGACCTGAACTGACCTAATTTTAATGCTAGAACCCAAAACAGATCCAGTTATTCTCCAGATTTTATTTGAAAGAAAGTGTAAATATTTTTTGTAACTCACTGCAAACTGTTTTTGCTGAATCAACACAGAGTGAGAACACACATACTTTGTGAGGATTTAAAAAACGCAAAGCACAACTACATTTAAAACTCCCCGTGTAGGTGCTACTGCTTTTTGCTGAGTTACCACTACACTATGAAATGCAACGAGATGACCCACAGGTTTTTTCAACTTAACACACTCTGACCTGCTGCACACAAAGTAGACTAAATGGTTGCCACATCCAGTGTTGTGGCTGGCGTGCCTGGCTGGCTTTTGTGTGTCTTTTGTTTCTGTCTTTTGGTTTTCCTCCCAGGTGGTGCGCATTTGGGACTGAGTGGCTGTATAGCTGAGTTTATCAGGACCTCACTCTGATCACCTGAGGCTGATCACCTGCGGCTCGTCAGGACTCACAGCTGTGGTGCATCTACATGGATTGGAACATGGTGGCATTTAAGACTGGAGTACACAGTGTGTATTTGCCAGAGACTCGACCTTGTGACCAGACGGGTGAGATCGTCGTCTCAAGAGCCATCTCATCATCAGTGGATGCAGAGAACGTCCAGGTTTGATGCATGGTCTGTGAAAGAGGAGGGGGTGAGGTCTCACGCTCGTCAGCACACTTCCTGAGGTACGTTAGATTTTGTGACTAACATTTATACAGTCAGTAAATGTGGTGTCCCTCACACCTTATTATATTGAGCTGTATGTTAGTCGTTTAAATCAGCTTCCACTGCAGTGGAGTTTTGTGAACAGGGTGTTCTATGCCTGCAGGGTGGGAAGCTGATTTGCAATTAAGCCAGGAAGTGTTTGCTGTTTGTACACCTTTGAGTGGTCTCTCTGTGTGTTGAGTGTGGACTCACATAATGATTTCTTCTTTCACAGACTCGGTTTGTCGCGGCCACCTGGGGGGTGTCGGCGGGGTCCTTGGGTCCGAACTGGTTCTGGCTCCGGACCTTTAGCGCTGCTGGGAGCGCACCGCAATCCACCACGCCAGACCGCGCACTTTTATATTTTTCACATCACTGTTATGTTTATTAAACTCTGTTATCCTTTGTACCGTGCTCTGCTTATTTCATACTGGGTCCTTCAAACGCTGGTTGGTTCTCCGGGCTGCGTCCGACACATAACATCCAGTGCTGATATATCAAAATCATGGGAATGTAAGCATACCGGACATCTTAAACCATTGTTTTGATTATACTGGTTTGTGGTATTAACCCTTGTCTAGTGTAGTCTTGCTATATATGCACCAAGGATTGTTGGTGTTGGTGCTTCTGTAGCAGAGGAGAGTCTTCAACTCCCCCTTGACAGGATGCTAGTCTCACCCAGGCTGCATCTGCAGCCAAAGTTGGTACCCTTATACAGCTGGGTGGACTGAGACAACTCTTCTTCAAGGACCAAGACAAGTAACGTGACAAGTCTGCATATCAGTGGCCCAACTCCTTATCCACTAAGACACTTGCTCTAGGCAGTTCTCCAAAAATTAAAGTCACCTTGACACTTGCACAAATTTGATCCCTGCAATGCCACACATTTCGTCAGGCCAATGCATCCTGCTTTGTCCTGCTTGACGCTATGCTATATAAAATAAAACCTGTGCCATATCATTTCATAGCCAGTGATGCATTTGCTCTCAGAACCTAGCTGATGAAACCATTATCTCATCGCTCCCATAATCACACAGAAATTATCTACAGCTGCAGATTGTCTCATGTTCGTTGTGCATTGGCATAAGGTCTCAAAGGTAATTATTTATATATATATATATATATATATATATATATATATATATATATATATATATATATATATATATATATATATATATATATATATATATGCACTCAACAAAAATATAAACGCAACACTTTTGGTTTTGCTCCCATTTTGTATGAGATGAACTCAAAGACCTAAAACTTTTTCCACTATACACAATGTCACCATTTCCCTCAAATATTGTTCACAAACCAGTCTAAATCTGTGATAGTGAGCACTTCTCCTTTGCTGAAATAATCCATCCCACCTCACAGGTGTGCCATATCAAGATGCTGATTAGACACCATGATTAGCGCACAGGTGTGCCTTAGACTGTCCACAATAAAAGGCCACTCTGAAAGGTGCAGTTTTGTTTTATTGGGGGTGGATACCAGTCAGTATCTGGTGTGACCACCATTTGCCTCATGCAGTTCAACACATCTCCTTCACATAGAGTTGATCAGGTTGTCAATTGTGGCCTGTGGAATGTTGATCTACTCCTCTTCAATGGCTGTGCGAAGTTGCTGGATATTGGCAGGAACTGGTACACGCTGTCATATACGCCAGTCCAGAGCATCCCAAACATGCTCAATGGGTGACATGTCCGGTGAGTATGCCGGCCATGCATGAACTGGGACATTTTCAGCTTCCAAGAACTGTGTACAGATCCTTGTAACATGGGGCCGTGCATTATCCTGCTGCAACATGAGGTGATGTTCTTGGATGTATGGCACAACAATGGGCCTCAGGATCTTGTCACGGTATCTCTGTGCATTCAAAATACCATCAATAAAATGCACCTGTGTTCTTCGTCCATAACAGACGCCTGCCCATACCATAACCCCACCGCCACCATGGGCCACTCGATCCACAACATTGACATCAGAAAACCGCTCACCCACACGACGCCACACACGCTGTCTGCCATCTGCCCTGGACAGTGTGAACCGGGATTCATCTGTGAAGAGAACACCTCTCCAACGTGCCAAATGCCAGCGAATGTGAGCATTTGCCCACTCAAGTCGGTTACGATGACGAACGGGAGTCAGGTCGAGACCCCGATGAGGATGACGAGCATGCAGATGAGCTTCCCTGAGACAGTTTCTGACAGTTTGTGCAGAAATTCTTTGGTTATGCAAACTGATTGTTTCAGCAGCTGTCCGAGTGGCTGGTCTCAGACAATCTTGGAGGTGAACATGCTGGATGTGGAGGTCCTGGGCTGGTGTGGTTACACGTGGTCTGCGGTTGTGAGGCTGGTTGGATGTACTGCCAAATTCTCTGAAACGCCTTTGGATACAGCTTATGGTAGAGAAATGAACATTTAATACACGAGCAACAGCTCTGGTTGACATTCCTGCTGTCAGCATGCCAATTGCACGCTCCCTCAAATCTTGCGACATCTGTGGCATTGTGCTGTGTGATAAAACTGCACCTTTCAGAGTGGCCTTTTATTGTGGGCAGTCTAAGGCACACCTGTGCACTAATCATGGTGTCTAATCAGCATCTTGATATGGCACACCTGTGAGGTGGGATGGATTATCTCAGCAAAGGAGAAGTGCTCACTATCATAGATTTAGACTGGTTTGTGAACAATGTTTGAGGGAAATGGTGATATTGTGTATGTGGAAAAAGTTTTAGATCTTTGAGTTCATCTCATACAAAATGGGAGCAAAACCAAAAGTGTTGCATTTATATTTTTGTTGAGTGTATATATATATATATATATATATATACAGTGAGGAAAATAAGTAGTCCTGTAGTCCATCCCAGCCTTGTGCAGGTCTACAGTTTTGTCCCTGGTGTCCTTAGACAGCTCTTTGGTCTTGGCTATAGTGGACAGGTTGGAGTGTGATTGATTGAGTGTGTGAACAGGTGTCTTTTATACAGGTAACAAGTTCAAACAGGTGCAATTAATACAGGTAAAGAGTGCAGAATAAGAGGACTGTTGTGAAAAGTGTGATGACACGGACCCACAACAGTGGGCGTAAATGAATGGTCAATGGAAATGCAAAAAGTAACAATTTAATGTTGTGAAATGTGCACAACGGAATACAGATACAGTTTTACACTACAGTCAATTACAAAGTTGGTGTCGTGTGGGCAGGCTCGAGGATAGGAGACGCCTGTCCAGAGAAGAGTCGGGACCCACACGATTTCCACTGCCAACAGATCTGGAACACCCCAGAGCCGCCAAGTCCTGAGTCCCCAGGTGGCCACCATCTCCAGCTCTCAGATCGGGTACTGCTGGCAGGAAACAGAAACAGTTAATAGTGGTTGTGTGTGCACACACCCAGCAAAACAGTCAGCAAGCAGTTCCTTTTCGGGTGGGAAAACACCTCCACCTCCTGATCTCAGAATTCCTTTGAGTGTTCGTGCAGACCCCAATATACACTTAACGAGTGCAGGAGTGCAGAGCGGAAAACGCCAACTCCTATGGCTGCAAACTCAAAATCACAGATTAACAGCTCCCAGCTTAGATGCAAAGTACGTTACAACTTAAGCTTAGCTGCGGAAAGCACAAAGACAGCTGAGAGTTTACCTGAAAAGGTTTGACGATTTCTCGGCACAGATGTGGTGTCTTCTCCAGGCTTTTATGGGTGAGGTGTGATGAGGTGATTGTTGTGAAAGTGTAGGAATACGGACCCACAACAGGGGGCGTTAAATGAACAGGCAATGGATAAGCCAAACAGTAACAATTTAATGTTGTGAAGTGCACAACGGAATACAGACAAATACAGTTTTTGGTACTACAGACAATTATATGTTGAGTGACGTGTGGGCAGGCTTGAGGATAGGAGACGTCCATCCAGAACCGAGCCGGATCCCACACGGCCCTCACCGCCAACGGATCTGAAGAACACCGGAGCCGCCAAGTCCTGGATCCCCAGGTGGCCACCGTCTCCAGCTGTCAGACCTGGTACTGCTGGCAGAGAACAGAAACAGAGTTGATGAGTATGAGTTCGCACACTCAGTAATCCCACAGTCTTTGTTGTTTTGGGAGGGAGCACCTCCACCTCCAATCACACACTCGTGCAGCTCCTGTCTAACCACTTATCTGGTTGGAGTGTGAAGCGAAGCCGTCGCTGGTCACACCTAACGCCAATCCCTCAGATAAGGAAAACCACAGGAAAGCGGCTGCAAAAAGAGTTCAGACTGTTTGTCAGCGTTTAGTTCAGCAGAGAAATTACCTCTTATGGTAGCTGATTTATCGGCGAGGAGGTGGAGTTGCAGTCCGGCCTTTATGATGATGAGTTGTATGAGTGACAGCTGGTGCTGATGATGAGTGACCGCTGTCCAACGCCCTCTCCTGCTTGAAGCCTGCACTCCAAGCAGGGCGCCATCTGGTGGTGGTGGGCCAGCAGTACCTCCTCTTCAGCGGCCCACTCAACAGGACCCCCCCCTCAATGGGCGCCTCCTAGCGCCCGACCAGGCTTGTCCAGGTGCCGGGTGTAGAAGTCGGCCAGGAGGGCTGGGTCCAGGATGAAGCTCCAGGAGCTGGCACACACTCTCAGCCGGCTCCCTGTCAATGATCCGGGCAGGCGGCGGCGCCGGTCCAGGGGCACAGAGTGGAGAGGTGTGGCAGGGTTTGAGTCGTGACACGTGAAAGACCGGATGTATCCGCAGTGAAGCTGGCAGCTTTAGCTTCACTGCAGCTGGACTGAGGACTTTTAGGATGGTGAAGGGTGCTATGTATCTGTCCTTCAGTTTTTGGGATTCCACTTGTAGGGGGATGTCCTTTGTAGATAGCCAAACCCCCTGCCCGGGCTGATACGTAGTGGCCGGGGCACGCCGGCGGTCTGCATGGGCCTTTGAGCAGGGCAGAGCGGGCGGTACGCCACACCCGACGGCACCTCCTCAGATGGGCCTGGACCGAGGGCACCCCCACCTCTCCCTCCACGAGTGGAAACAATGGGGGCTGGTACCCCAAACATACCTCAAATGGGGAGAGGCCGGATGGTCACTCCAGGCCATCGGGTGCGCGGAGGTCACGCAGCGGAGGGCCTGCTCCAATTCCTGGTTCGCCCGCTCTGCCTGTCCGTTCGTCTGGGGGTGGTACCCGGACGAGAGACTTACGGTGGCCCCAGTTCCCTGCAGAAACTCCTCCAGACCTGGGAGGAGAACTGAGGACCACAATCTGAGATAATGTCCGATGGAATCCCATGCAGACGCACGACATGGTGGACCAGGAGGTCTGCAGTCTCCTGGGCCGTCTGGAGCTTCGGGAGGGCCACGAAGTGGGCCGCCTTGGAGAACCAGTCCACTATCGTGTGGATGGTAGTCATGCCCTGGGACGGCAGGAGGCCCGTGACGAAGTCCAGGCCGATGTGAGACCAGGGGCAATGAGGCACGGGCAGAGGCTGGAGGAGGCCTTGGATCTTGTGGTGGTCCACCTTGCCCCTGGCGCAGGTGGTGCAGGCCTGGACGTACTCCCGGACGTCGGCTTCCAGAGACGCCCACCAGAAGCGCTGCCTGACAACTGCCATGGTTCTTTGCACCCCTGGGTGGCAGGAGAGCTTGGAACCGTGACAGATGTCCAGGACTGCAGCCCTGGCCTCTGGTGGGACGTACATCTTGTTCTTCGGTCCAGTCCTTATTGGAGGTCAGGGCTGTCAGGGGGCTAACTACCTGACTGTAGCCCTTGATGAACCTCCGGTAGAAATTTGCAAAACCGAGTAACTGTTGCAGTTTCCTACGGTTTGTTGGTTGGGGCCAATCTCTCACCGCCGCAACCTTGGGCGACGGAGTTGGAGGAGATTATGAACCCCAGGAAGGACAAAGAAGTACAGTGGAACTCGCACTTCTCGCCCTTCACAAACAGCCGGTTCTCCAACAACCGCTGCAGGACCTGATGTACATGCGTAACATGAGTCTCAGGATCCGGGGAAAAGATGAGTATATCGTCTACATACATGAAGACAAACCGATGCAGGAAGTCCCGCAAGACGTCATTTACCAAAGCTTGGAACATCGCGGGGGTGTTAGTGAGGCCGAACGGCATGACCAGGTACTCAAAGTGACCTAATGGGGTGTTAAATACCGTCTTCCATTCGTCTCCCTTCCGGATCCGGACCAGGTGGTACGCATTTCTAAGATCCAGCTTTGTGAAAATTTGGGCTCCATGCAGGGGCGTGAACACTGAATCTAACAGGGGCATAGGGTATCGGTTGCGAACCATGATCTCATTCAACCCCCTATAATCAATGCATGGACGGAGTACGCCATCTTTCTTGCCCACAAAAAAGAAACCTGCACCCATCGGGGAGGTGGAGTTCCGGATCAGCCCGGCAGCTAATGAGTCCCGGATGTAGGTCTCCATTGATTCTCGCTCAGGACGTGAGAGGTTGTACAGCCTGCTGGACGGGTACTCAACGCCTGGGATCAAATCAATGGCACAATCGTACGGACGGTGCGGGGGAAGGGTGAGCGCCAGATCTTTGCTGAAAACGTCAGCAAGATCGTGGTACTCACTTGGCACCGCCGTCAGATTGGGAGGTACTTTAACCTCCTCACTATCTGTCACACCAGGCGGAACCGAGGATCCGAGACATTCCCGGTGGCAGGTTTCGCTCTACTGAGCCACAACCCCAGACGGCCAATCAATCCAGGGATTGTGTTTTATCATCCAAGGATAACCCAAAATCACACGGGAGGTAGAACGTGTTACATAAAACACAATCTCCTCCCTGTGTTTTCCAGACACCACCAATGTCACTGGCTGTGTCTGGTGTGTGATTAATGGAAGAAGGGTGCCATCTAGTGCCCCTACCTTCAAAGGTGAAGGTAGAGCCACAACAGGGAGCCCGACTTCCCTTGCCCATCTGCTGTCCAGCAGATTCCCCTCCGACCCCGTGTCCACCAGTGCTGGGGCATGAAGGGTTAGATCCCCACTCAGGATCGTGACTGGGATGCGTGCAGATTTTCGGGGTCTCCCCGTGTGGGTATTGCGACCCACCCTTAGCCCAGTCTCTAAGGACGAGTGCTGCTGTTTGGGGCAGTTTTTCTGCATGTGCTCGGTTGAGCTGCAGTGAAAACACTCCCCACGGAACAGCCTCCTTTGTCTCTGATCTGATCGCCTTTTGGCCCTGCTCGTTTCCATAGCGACGTCAGCAGGGGGAGCTGTCGTCACGTGGAGTGCCCTGGCTGTAGAGCGTGGGGAAGATGGCTCCCTTTCGGACCCGCGAGGAAGAGGGACTGCTTGTGCCTGACCACGCCCTTTGTCTCGCTCCCGTCGGTGTTCTGTTAATCGGTTGTCTAACCATATAACTAGGTCGATAAGCCCGTCTAAATCCCGCGGCTCATCCTTCGCCACCAGGTGCTCCTTAAGGACCAGAGACAGTCCGTTTACAAAGGCGGCACGGAGCGCAACAGCATTCCAGCCGGCTCGCACTGCGGTGCACTCCAAGCAGGGCGCCATCTGGTGGTGGTGGGCCAGCAGTACCTCCTCTTCAGGCGGCCCACACAACAAGGACTTCTTAAAGAAAAATGACCAGGTCTGTGAAAGCCAGAATTCTTGCTGGTTGGTAGGGGATTAAATTCTTATTTGCAGCAAGTAACACACAAATAAATTATATATAAAAAAAAAAAAAATACATTGTGATTTTCGGATTTTTTTTTTTTTTTTTTTTTATTTTTTTAGATTATGTCTCTCACAGTGGACATGCACCTAAGATGAAAATTTCAGACCCCTCTATGATTTCTAAGTGGGAGAACTTCCAAATCACAGGGTGTTCAAATACTTCTTTTCCTCACTGTGTGTGTGTATATATATATATATAGAGAGAGAGAGAGAGAGAGAGAGAGAGAGAGAGAGAGAGAGAGTTCTTCCACTTAGAAATCATAGAGGGGTCTGAAATTTTCATCTTAGGTGCATGTCCACTGTGAAAGACATAATCTAAAAAAAAATAAAAAATCCGGCAATTACAGTGTAGGTTTTTTTTTTAATGATTTATTTGTATGTTACTGCTGCAAATAAGTACTTCAACACCTGTGAAAATCAATGTTAATATTTGGTACGGTAGCCTTTGTTTGCAATTACAGAGGTCAAACGTTTCCTGTAGTTTTTCACCAGGTTTGCACACACTGCAGCAGAGATTTTGGTCCACTCCTCCATACAGATCTTCTCCAAATCTTTCAGGTTTGGAGTTTCAGCTCCCTCCAAAGATTTTCTATTGAGTTCAGGTCTGGAGACTGGCCAGGCCACTCCAGGACCTTGAAATGCTTCTTACGGAGCCCTTCCTTAGTTGCTCTGGCTGTGTGTTTGGGGTCATTGTCATGCTGGAAGACCCAGCCATGACCCATCTTCAATGCTCTTACTGAGGGAAGGCGGTTGTTTGCCAAAATCTCGCAATACATGACCCCATCCATCCTCCCTTCAGTACGGTGCAAACGTCCTGTCCCCTTTGCAGAAGAGCACCCCCAGAGTATATTTCCACCCCCATGCTTCACGATTGGGATGGTTTTCTTGGGGTTGTTCTCATCCTCTAAACATGGTAAGAGGAGTTGATTCCACAAAGCTCTATTCTGATCTCATCTGACCACATGACCTTCTCCCATGCCTCCTCTGGATCATCAAGATGGTCACTGGTGAACTTCAAATGGGCCTGGACATGTGCTGGCTTGAGCAAGGGGACCTTGCTGCCCTGCAGGATTTTAAACCATGACAGCATCATGTGTTACTAATGTAATCTTTGTGACTATGGTCCCAGCTCTCTTCAGGTCATTGACCAGGTCCTCCTGTGTAGTTCTGAGCTTTCTCAGAATCTTCCTTACCCCACAAAGTGAGATCTTGCATGGAATCCCAGGCCGAGGGTGATTGACAGTCATCTTGTGATTCTTCCACTTTCTAATAAATAACCATAACAGTTGTTGTCTTCTACCAAGCTGCTTGCCTGTTGTCCTGTAGTCCATCCACCATGCCTTGTGCAGGTCTACAGTTTTGTCCCTGGTGTCCTTAGACAGCTCTTTGGTCTTGGCTATGGTGGACAGGTTGGAGTGTGATTGATTGAGTGTGTGAACAGGTGTCTTTTACACAGGTAATAAGTTCAAACAAGTGCAATTACCGTAATACAGGTAAAGAGTGCAGAATAGGAGGGCTTCTTAAGAAAAACAGGTCTGTGTGAGCCAGAATCCTTGCTGGTTGTAGGGGGTGCAAATACTTATTTGCAGCAGTAACATACAAAGAAATTATTACAAAAGCATACTTTGTGATTTCCGGATTTTTTTTATTTTTTTTTATTTTTTTTTTTTATTATGTCTCTCACAGTGGACATGCACCTAAGATGAAAATTTCAGACCCCTCCATGATTTCTAAGTGGGAGAACTTGCAAAACTGCATGGTGTTCAATACTTATTTTCCTCACTGTATATACAGTAGTGTTCAGAATAATAGTAGTGCTATGTGACTAAAAGATTAATCCAGGTTTTGAGTATATTCTTATTGTTACATTGGAAACAAGGTACCAGTAGATTCAGTAGATTCTCACAAATCCAACAAGACCAAGCATTCATGATATGCACACTCTTAAGGCTATGAAATTGGGCTATTAGTTAAAAAAAAGTAGAAATGGGGGTGTTCACAATAATAGTAGCATCTACTGTTGACGCTACAAACTCAAAACTATTATGTTCAAACTGCTTTTTTAGCAATCCTGTGAATCACTAAACTAGTATTTAGTTGTATAACCACAGTTTTTCATGATTTCTTCACATCTGCGAGGCATTAATTTTGTTGGTTTGGAACCAAGAGTTTGCTCGTTTACTAGTGTGCTTGGGGTCATTGTCTTGTTGAAACACCCACTTCAAGGGCATGTCCTCTTCAGCATAAGGCAACATGACTTCTTCAAGTATTTTGACATATCCAAACTGATCCATGATACCTGGTATGCGATATATAGGCCCAACACCATAGTAGTAGAAACATGCCCATATCATGATGCTTGCACCACCATGCTTCACTGTCTTCACTGTGAACTGTGGCTTGAATTCAGAGTTTGGGGGTCGTCTCACAAACTGTCTGTGGCCCTTAGACCCAAACAGAACAATTTTACTCTCATCAGTCCACAAAATATTCCTTAATTTCTCTTTAGGCTAGTTGATGTGTGCTTTGGCAAATTGTAACCACTTCTGCACATGTCTTTTATTTAACAGAGGGACTTTGCGGGGGATTCTTGCAAATAAATTAGCTTCACAAAGGCGTCTTCTAACTGTCACAACACTTACAGGTAACTCCAGACTGTCTTTGATCATCCTGGAGCTGATCAATGGGTGAGCCTTTGCCATTCTGGTTATTGTTCTATCCATTTTGATGGTTGTTTCAGTTTTCTTCCACCCATCTCTGTTTTTTTTTTTTTTTGTCCATTTTAAAGCATTGGAGATCATTGTAGATGAACAGCCTATAATTTTTTGCACCTACATATAAGTTTTCCCCTCTCCAATCAACTTTTTAATCAAACTACGCTGTTCTTCTGAACAATGTCTTGAACGTCCCATTTTCCTCAGGCTTTCAAAGAGAAAAGCATGTTCAACAGGTGCTGGCTTCATCCTTAAATAGAGGACACCTGATTCACACCTGTTTGTTCCACAAAACTGACAAACTCACTGACTGAATGCCACACTACTATTATTGTGAACACACCCTTTTCTACTTTTTTTTTTTTTACAAATAGCCCAATTTCATAGCCTTAAGAGTGTGCATATCATGAATGCTTGGTCTTGTTGGATTTGTGAGAATCTACTGAATCTACTGGTAACTTGTTTCCCATGTATCAATAGGAAATATACTCAAAACCTGGATTAATCTTTTTAGTCACATATCACTATTATTCTGAACACTACTATATATTAATATTTGTTTGATAAAACAGTTGCATTTTCATTCCGTCTTATGAGTTCGAAGCTATATTTATTATGTAACATCTCATCATAATCTGATTTCAGTTTCAGATGCTCAGCGTGCAATGACATGCAGTGACACACAGTGATGCACTATTTTTGAATAGGTTATGCAATGCTCATGACTATTTTATGCAAGTGGGGCAAAATTAATGGGTGCCAGAAACTTTGAACATTTCTAAATTTTCTTTGCACACTGGCACGCAGCCGCGCACAGTTCACACCCAGTTCGCGCCCAGTTTACAACATTTTACAATGAGTTTACTCATTGGCCTGCAAGATTGCATGTCAGTGCCGGGATCAAATTCTTGCAAGTGATGAGGTGGCTTAGTAGTGCAAAATGACAAGCCACTCAGAAGCCTATAGCATCACTGAATGAGTTCTAGACATGTGCTGTGACTGTGGAAAGTGGACTTTTTGCAAGATTCATCTGTTGCATCACCAGCTCCATAGCTTCATGAGAAGGTGTAACAAACAAGGATATTCTTCAAAAATGTAAAATTCCATGTACACGTTGCCATGAGGCACCTGGGAGACTGTTGCTGGGGTTTGATCTGATTCATTCTATTATAAATCCTTCTCAGTGCCACTCTGCCATGCCGGGTGATACAACAGACAAGTTAGGATGATGTATTTTTTCTCCATTCACAGCCACAGATGCTTATATGTCACCGTCAATGTTGTCTTCGTGGCTTCCCTCACTAGTTTCAATCTTGCACAGTCACTCAGTTTTTGAGAAATGTAACCCAACTCAAGTACTACCAGGGGACTCACATTTCAGAGTCTCTCATAATCAGTTAATTGATTCCAGCCACAACCCTAATCCTAATTTATGTTACCGTTATTCATTACCATAAACCGAATAAACTCATTCATTCATAAACCAATAAGATGCAGGCACGTCCTTTAAAACCTTCAATGTCTCACTCACCTCTCACTGTTTTTTCAGTTCTCCACCTGACACTGTCTTTGGGAGGAAGCCAGAGCACCCAGAGGGAACCCACGCAGACACAGGGACTCCACACAGAAAGGGCAGGAAGTGATCCCACAACCTTTTTGCTGTAAGGCATTAGTGCAAACCACAAAGCCATCGTTCCGCCTAAGACATATTCAGTGACATGGAAATATTAATGTATCCATCCCCTGATGTATCTAAATAATATTGACCGTGAAAGTGATATTTTACTGTCAATAACAGTGTCACATACATTTTATTTCTGCATTTTTATTTTAATATGTGAAAGCATTTTGTTTTGTTGATGTAATTCAATGAAACTGAGGCTTTTATTGAATGTTCTGAATACATTAAATTGTTTCATTGATATTTACTTCTGAACAAAACTTAAATTTTGGCCATAAAATTCAGTGGTGCCAGTAATTCTGACCAGGGCTGTAGTATGCCGGGCGGTCCAGCCCCTTGATAACGGAGTTTGATGCTCTTTACAAGTGTAACACCCCTCACAGTCTTTCAGGTGAAAAATTGATAGAGCAGACATTCACGTCTCATTATATCATCTGTTACAGGTCGTAGAGGGATTTTCACTGTTTCTGAACACATTTTTTTGGTGGTGCACACACTTTTCTTTTTTTTTTCCACCACCAAACTTCTATGTACTGATGAGAAGTGAAACAGCTGGGGTGCGCAAACACGGCTGCTGATATAGACGGAAGAGGGTGTCGACTTCACCGAACACAGGCGGTGAATCAAGAGAGCCGTTGTTGGCTCGAAGATGGAAAAAAGACTGATGCATAGAGACACACCAACCTGTGAGAGGACATCAGTAATGGGCTCACATTTTCCAAATCTCCTTTGATGGATTCAGGCCATGACTTTCATTTAGTCTAAAAGAGATAACCAAACTGTCAGCTGTGCTGCTGCCTTGCTTTAATCTCTGCCTGCAGCCAATAATCACCCTGCAACCCCTTTGTCAATTGTTAATCTTGTATTGAAGACAGTTAGATGCCAAAATGGTATTCTGCATCCCAGATAATCCAGGAGGCCACTGAAGAAAAGCAAATTGGATTCATTATTCAATTTTACATTATTAAAAAGACAAATGAATTGAGTTCTCCAAAGAATTTGTGGAATCAATTTAATGCAATTACAAACACGGACATGTGGATCAAGTCTTGCAGAAGAATGAGTCATTTAGGTGTTTGTCAACACATTCTTTGCTGCTGTGCTGCTCAGGCTGTTTTGGGTTGGATTTGAAAGGGTGGTGGTTTGTTGCAAAGCAAATGCAGACAACTGCAATCAAAATCATTATTTCCATTGTCATAATCAGAATCAGAATCGCCTTTATTGTCGTTGTAATTTGCATTAGAACGAGATCGGAGTACAACTCCAAAAAGGTGCTTTCCGTGGTGCGAGTAAGTTTTAGCTAAATTAAAGATAGAGTATATGTACAACTAATATAAACATAAGGTAAAATAAAATAAAATGTGGACCATGTAAATGTAAAACGAGAATTATATACAACTGTGGAATCATATTGCATGGGAATATTGCACATGGTTTACAGATATTGCACAAGAAACTTGAAAGGTGTGGATTAGAGTGATTTGTTATTGTTCAGTGCAGTGATCGCTCTGGAGAGAAAGCTGTCCCTGAGTCTGTTTGTCCTATTTTTGATTGACCTATACCGTCGGCCGGAGGGTAGTAGGTCAAACAGGTGGTTGCTGGGGTGGGATGTGTCTTTGCAGATGCTGGCAGCTCTGCTGAGGTAGGGAGAGCTGGCAATGTCTTCCAGACTGGGCAGAGAGCAACCAGTGATCCCCTGGGCCGTTTTGATCACCCTCTGCAGCACTCTCCTGTCTGCTGCTGAGCACCCCCCATACCACGCCATGAGAGGGATCAAATGGGCTCTCATAGCACACACTCTGTCTTTCAGCCACTGGTGTGCGCAAATACTTGTAGCAACAGGTGTATGAGGTGTTGGAGGCAGCTACAATTTTACACGTATTCTATACGATTCTTGCTTTATGCGTAATTTGGCCACATTCGTACTATGTGTGAAGGGCCATAACCTATGTGCTTGCCGCATACAGATCCTTCACTTCGAAACATTCAGTGACATAATGAGGTCTCACTTAGCACAGTATGCAATCATTTTCTTTGGTAAGTGTTCCAGAACAACACTTGAAAAGACAAGTCTTCTAAAGATTTTAAAGCCTCCTGCAGAGTCATTTATTTTTGCCATCACTAATTTGCAGTATAGAAAACAAGTTCTATTGATTGTTTAATTTCAGTTTTGTGCCATTCTGTTATATATTTTATCCCATATTTCCACACACTTAGCTTGTTAGCCAGTGCTCATTTAACCATCCAACAAATGACAGGCAAATATGTGGGATGTACAAAAAAAAAAGAAACAAAGAATATGCTCAATAAATCATTGTAGCTTGTTTATTTTGTTTAATTCAAATGAACATATGAATTCTAAGAAGGAGTGATGAATACATGAGTAATCCTCATAAAAGCTCAGGATGCGTTCTGCTTTGTGTATGCCTGTTACTGTCAGATCTCAGAACCTAACACCCCATTTACACCAGCTCCATGACCGAGCTGCGATCGAAAAATGGCCTTTTCTCGCTGTCACTCTGACTGACTCCCACTGGTTTTGCAAACTGGTAACAATGTGGTATCCATGGTCACATCACTCTCCATCACTCAGCATCAGTCTCCAACAGGTGTGCGAGTGTATGCGAACTGTTTAAAGCACTCACACAAGTTGCAACCAGTTAACAGATACATGCACTCACAAAGTTGCAAACCAGTTAAGTTGCAACCAGATACATGAGTCTCATAATCGGTCTTGATAAACTCGCACGTGCCTCAACCCACTCTCAACCGGATCCTATGGGTGGTAATATACTCAACAAAAATATAAACGCAACACTTTTGGTTTTGCTCCCATTTTGTATGAGATGAACTCAAAGATCTAAAACTTTTTCCACATACACAATATCACCATTTCCCTCAAATATTGTTCACAAACCAGTCTAAATCTGTGATAGTGAGCACTTCTCCTTTGCTGAGATAATTCATCCCACCTCACAGGTGTGCCATATCAAGATGCTGATTAGACACCATGATTAGTGCACAGGTGTGCCTTAGACTGCCCACAATAAAAGGCCACTCTGAAAGGTGCAGTTTTGTTTTATTGGGGGGGGGGATACCAGTCAGTATCTGGTGTGACCACCATTTGCCTCATGCAGTGCAACACATCTCCTTCGCATAAAGTTGATCAGGTTGTCAATTGTGGCCTGTGGAATGTTGGTCCACTCCTCTTCAATGGCTGTGCGAAGTTGCGACGATGAACTGGAGTCAGGTCGAGACCCCGATGAGGACGCTGAGCATGCAAATGAGCTTCCCTGAGACGGTTTCTGACAGTTTGTGCAGAAATTCTTTGGTTATGCAAACCGATTGTTTCAGCAGCTGTCCGAGTGGCTGGTCTCAGACGATCTTGGAGGTGAACATGCTGGATGTGGAGGTCCTGGGCTGGTGTGGTTACATGTGGTCTGCGGTTGTGAGGCTGGTTGGATGTACTGCTAAATTCTCTGAAACGCCTTTGGAGACGGCTTATGGTAGAGAAATGAACATTCAATACACGAGCAACAGCTCTGGTTGACATTCCTGCTGTCAGCATGCCAATTGCACGCTCCCTCAAATCTTGCGACATCTGTGGCATTGTGCTGTGTGATAAGACTGCACCTTTCAGAGTGGCCTTTTATTGTGGGCAGTCTAAGGCACACCTGTGCACTAATCATGGTGTCTAATCAGCATCTTGATATGGCACACCTGTGAGGTGGGATGGATTATCTCAGCAAAGGAGAAGTGCTCACTATCACAGATATCACTGGTTTGTGAACAATATTTGAGGGAAATGGTGATATTGTGTATATGGAAAAAGTTTTAGATCTTTGAGTTCATCTCATACAAAATGGGAGCAAAACCAAAAGTGTTGCATTTATATTTTTGTTGAGTGTAGATTCTCAATTGACTCTGCATAGGGTTGCATCAATGATCGCGGATATTGCCATATTTTCACTCACACAATTCAGTCGCAATGCAAGCTTGGTGTAAACACAAATAACAGACCAGCTAAGACTTGTGAGAGTTGACAAAATGTCATGCTCTTGTAGGTCTTATATGGGTCTGAGTCCAGTGTAAACGGGCCATAAGCAGAGTAAGACCCGACCTTGGATGGGAGACTTCTTAGGAAGACCACGTAAAGCTGGAGTTGAGTCAGGAAGGACATCTGATGTAAATCTTGTGCCAAATCTCATTGTGGATCTGTACTGCTTCTGCTGTGGTGACCCTGAAAGAAAATAGGAGGCAGGCAAATATCATCATCATCATACACACTCAGGTTTGTGAGTTTGTTCAGTGAATTGAAATATTGAGTGTCTCAATTAAAATTTACAGTGAGTTTAAGTCATATTAACCAGAACTACCAACTGCAAGTTTATTCACACTTTTAAGTTAGCAACTAAACTATTTTTTACAGTATATTAAAATGATTAAATGATTTGGTGAATCAATGTTAACTACCATTTAATCACTTCATCATCATTAAGTGATCTTTTTCCATTGGATGAGTTACAGGATGATAGCATTTATAGTTTAAATTATTACTTAGGCAAAATGATGTAAAATCACAGGCCATACTGCAATATGCAATACTGCAACCATTTATTACCACTCCTACTTACTACACCTAATAATAATATAAAAATAACAGAACTAAAGAAATAAAGAACGAAAATGAATATTGACAATTACAGATTATATCTACAGATTTAAACGTAACTGAATCCTGACTGAGTAGATGTTTAAAACTGCACCGCGTGTGCATCACTTAATGGAACAACAGTGTGGTTGAAGAAATCAAGATTGACTGGAGGTCACTCTGTGTAATTTCATAGGCGATTATATCAGCAAAGGCCTTCACATTTAAATGAGAAATCTTGAATAACTTTCCGTTTGCTATTTGCCATCACCGTGGAGCACACAACACAGGATATGCCAAAGCATGCTCAAACAGAAGAAAAGCAAAGGAGCCTGATTAAAGTTTATCTTTCAGGGCAATAAGTCTGGTGGCATTCATTATTGCTTGTCAGATTGTAATGGTCCCTGGGAAAGTTATTATGCAAGCTCACACACACGTATGTTAAAAGGAATGATTCAGGCACACCGTGACAGCCACGGTCTGTTCTGTTTATCTCTGGATGTGCCGGTGATCGGCCCGACTGACACGCTTGGTACAATGGGAGAAAAAAAGAAACAGCACATCGCATCTTTGTGACATTTATTCATAGGAGGAAAATTAAATAATCACTTGTTAAATTGCAAAAGCTCAGAAGAATTAAGGAATCATCCCAAATGACCCAAAAACAATTATGCTGGAGGAATTTAAAGCAGAAGCCTGTTCACTTTATTATGCTGGTATTATCTTTATGCCTGCCAAATTATTAGTCAGTAACACGTGCACAGTGAAATATTCCAAATGTACAGCATGTATGCAGAATCTGGTGTAAATAGGCAGCATGGAAGAAAGTAATAGAAATTGTGATGAAAAATAAACAGCACACAGTAGCTCAAACAAACTACAATGTTTCTGCCATAATTTAAATTAAATCGAGATTGGAGGTGTTCCATCAGATTTTGAGTCAGTACCTAAAAACATTGAACAAATTGCCATCCTTTTGTTGGAGTCAATGCTTTTACAACAAAATGTGTCACTCACTAAAAGCACCAAGAGATCATATTGCAGTGACTTCCACTTCAAGTGCTAATGCTCATTTTATTAATCAGTTTTTCAAATAAAGAAATTAATTAGTTACACCATTGAAAATTAGTAGGAAAAAACAATTGTAAATTTTCAGTTTGGATCAGCATCTAGCATTAGTGCAATGGTCACATGGTTGATTTGCAAACAATAAATAATAGCTAAACATGAAAAATGCAACATAATTAACCTTCTGAGGCAAGGGATATTTTAATGATTTTCCCATAATTCCCTCTTTAACCTAGTTCCTTTGAATTTAATGCTCGTGGGCTACCTAGCAATAAAATGTTCAAATAAATCTCAACTTCCAGAGTATTTATAACACAGATTTTCTAAAAAAAAAAAAATAATTATGCAGAAATAATTTAGCTCTCAACCTGAATTTTTTTTTTTTTTTTTTTTTTTTAGAAAATTCTTCAAATGTTTACTGAAAATACACATTTAATCGTGGGTGAAATATTCTCGTGCTCAAAATTGGTTCACAAAAGTCAGAGGTCACAAAATTAATGTAACATGTAACAACCTACCATCCCTGGTTCTCAAGACCAGGCACCTAAGTGGCTCTACTCTACTCTTTTCTACTCTTCTATTTTACTCTTCCTTTTTAGATATTTAGATATACCTTAGTATACTAGCATAGTTCCACCTTAGAATTGGAATATAATATATAAGATATACCTTACTGAATTTTCATATGAAAAGCCTTTTCAACCAATGTATAACTAATTACAAAATAAAATATGTGCAGTGCATTTCCTGGGAGGTATTATTCCTACAGACTGGAAGAGATATCTTGTTGTCCAATCCAAAAAGGGAAAAGGTGATCACATGGATTCATGGTGTCAAACTGCTCTCTCTGCCAGAGAAGGTGTTTGCAAGGATTATTTGTAATAGGATTCAGTTCCAGCTATGTGCTGCTCAGCAACCAGAACAGTCTGGCTTCACACCTAAGCCCCATGAAGACTTGTAGAATGCAAATATGAATATTGGCAGTGCTTCTTTTCAGCCTGTGTTGATTTTTGCAAAGCATTTGATTCCGATAATCGAGCTGCTGTCTGGGATATCCTAAGAATTTGTGGGATCCTCAAGGAGTGACTGTACATCGTAGTCAGCCTATACACAGATACTGTGAGTGTGATTGCGGAGTGGAGGCACTGAAGCACAGGGCTACCTGCCAGCAACCACCTTAGCAATCTCTTTGCTTCCCTGTTAATTTGTTGCTGGTGAATTAATGCCTCAGGTGCAGTTCCAGCCCACTAATTCTGCTCTGTTTCCCTCTGTCCGAGGCACTAACAACATCAATGACTGATCTTGGCCCTGCACCCCAGGGACCGGGATCAGTCATTGATGTTGCACTGCATTGATGTTCCACTGCAACAAGCTCCTGAGGAAGCCCAGTTCGGCCGCTTTATTATCAATTAAGGACTATTTTTTTGTTTGTTTTTTTGCTCTTCTGTTTCTCCTGTTTGTAAAGAAACTCTTGTACAATCTGTAAAAAACCTTGTAACTGTGAAAATGGCCTAAGCAGTGGGTCACCCCTCTGGGTCTGGACTTGAGGTTTCTTCCTCATTATCGCCAGAGGGACTTTTTCCTTACCACTGTTACCGGTGTAAGATGTGAGTGCATGTCACCTGGAATTTGGCCGACACCTGCCGTGAGCAGGATCAAATGGGCTCTCATAGCACACACTCTGTCTTTCAGCCACTGGTGTGCGCAAATAGTTGTAGCAACAGGTGTACGAGGTGTTGGAGGCAGCTCTGATTTTACACGTATTGTATACAATTCCTGCTTCATGCGTAATTCGACCACATTCATACTATATGTGAAGGGCCATAACCTATGTGCTTGCAGCATACAGATCCTTCACTGTCTGTAGCATTTTGAAACATTCAGTGACATAATGAGGCCTCACTTAGCACAGCATGCAATGATTTTCTTTAGTAAGTGTTCCAGAACAACACTTTTGCCATCACTAATGTGCAGTATAGACAAAAAAGTTCTATTGATTGTTTCATTTCAGTTTTGTGCCATTCTGTTATACTTTTCATCCCATACTTTCACACACTTAACTTGTTAGCCAGTGCTCATGTAAACCATCCAACAAATGACAGGTACATAGAAAAAGGAATATGGTCAATAAATCATAGTAGCTTGTTTCTTTTGTTTACTTCAAATGAACATAATGAATTCTGAAAATCCAAATGAATTGCATGAGTAATCCTCATAAAAGCTCAGAAGCTGTTACATACACAGAGCTGTTCTGCTTTGTGTATGCCTGTTACTGTCAGATCTCAGAAGCTAGCACCCCATTTATACCAACTCCATGACCGAGTTGCGATCGAAAACGGCCCTTTCTTGCTGTCACTCTGACTGACACATTGTCAGTGGAAGCGTACCTCACCTTTTTTAGCTCACAGCGTGTCAGCGTGTTATGTCGCTCCCACAAACATTTCTCCAGTTTCATGATTAATCCATTTAACAGTGTACCGAATAAATTAACCCTTCGTGTTTCCACGTAATTTCCAGTCATCTATAGTATCATTTCCTTCCTGTGTTCATGTTGTCTGATGTGATTTCGTTGGGAATCCCTGCTCAAAGGGCCTATTGAAATTGCATGAAATTGCATATTTAAATAGAGCCTGGCCAGGGAGGAGTTTGGTTCCATGCTCAATTCCACGTTCAGTGGGATGTACAAATGGAACGTGTGTGGATTCATGCCTATGCACACTTTGATACATCTGAATATTTTTGTGCTTACGCCAATTTCTCGGTTTTGGTGTACACCATGTTTCAGTAGGAAGCAAGTGTGGCACCTGGAATTTGGCTGACACCTGCCAAGGGGCGGGGGGTCAAATGGGCATTCGCAGAGCACTCGCTGTCTAGCGTACATGAATGGTTGTGGTGACAGCTGTATGAGGCGTTTGAGGCAATCTGATTTTTCACGACTGGCATGCGATTCCTCCTTCGTGCAGTAGTGAGCTTCCACCGTGTTATGTGTGAAGGGGCCTTTACCTTTGTGAAGTGCCTTGAAATGACTTTGATGCGGCTGTGAGGTGGCGTTATATGAACAAACTGAATTTAATTAATGAAGTATATGACAAAAATTTCAGAAAAAGATTTAAATGTATCAGATGTTAAATCAAAATTATTAAAAGTATTAAAATGATTCAGTTACTCCAATATTTTACTTTTATTAAAAAGCTATGTATCTTAAGTTGTAATAATTGTAATTGGCATAAAGAATAATTCAAACTGTGTTTACATTAGTGCTGCTGGTTGTGGATGACCACTGTCGTAGGCAAGAAGTGTTTATAAGAAGTTAAACAAGTCAAATTATTTGTGTTCCCGCTTGTGTCAAGTGTTTTTAGTACAAAAAAAAGAAAAAAGAAAAAAAGAAAATAGTTTACATAATTAAAGTGTCTCAATATTGTGCATGTGTATGAGTTATGGCAGCAAAAAGGTTTTGACCATTACCTACTTTTAACTGGGTCATGAAGGTCCCAGAGCACTCTCACACTCACTCATCTTCAACCGCTTAGTCCAATTAAGGGTCGCGGGGGGCTGGAGCCTATCCCAGCAGTCATAGAGCGTGAGGCAGGGTACACCCAGGACAGGACGCCAGTCTGTCGCAGGGCCACAAACAGACTAACAAACACAGTCACACCCACACGCACACCTACGGACAATTTAAAGATTCCAATCCATCTAACTCACATGTCTTTGGATGTGGGAGGAAACCGGAGCACCCTGAGGAAACCCACTCATACAGTGGGAGAACATGCAAACTCCACACAAAAGGCCACAGGTGGGACGTGAACCCATGACCTTCTCGCTGTGAGGCAACAGTGCTAACCACTAAGCCACAGTGCTGCCCGGTCCCAGAGCATCAATGTGCAAATTCATGCACGATTTTCATCCACACAACACGTTGTGTCCAATATGACAGTGGTACCTGGAGCCAGTTCTGAGTTTTTGTGTTGACAAAGATTTGACAAATGCTTACTTTTTAGTGTGGCATAAGGGTCACAGAGGTTCTAAGAGTCACAGAACCCTGATGTGTGTAGATCCAAGATTTTGTTCATAGAGTATGTGTCTCTGATATGAAATAATACCTGGAAGTGTTGATGAGTTAACAAGGTTTTGACTGCAACCTACACTGAGTAAGGTCACACAGGTCACAGACATCACAAGGGTCACAGGAATTTTATTCCACTTTCTGTAAAATTGCAAGGTATGACATTACAAAAGCAAACAAACAAACAAAAAAAAAATCCTGGTACCACCCCATTAATCAGATCCGCTCCAAAAGATAATGGTTTCCTCCTTGGCCCATAATCGCTTCAATAGTTTTTTTTTGTGTGTGTGTGTGTGTGTGTGTGTGTATGTGTGTGTGTGTGTGTGTGTGTGTGTGTGTGTGTGTGTGTGTGTGTGTGTGTGTGTGTGTGTGTGTGTGTGTGTGTGTGTAATCCTACTACTGCTACCAGGCAAACAGGCAAGCATAATATCCTTGGCAGAGGAAAAAAAAAAAAAACAAAAAACTGCATTTTCTTTTGAAGCCTTTTCTGCATTTGGTTGATAAATATGGCACACATTGTATTTACTTACTATGACTGCTAGTATGTTCAAATTTGTTTTGTTTTTCTGCTTTTTCCTTGATGCTTCGTACATTCTCCAAAAAAAAAAAAAAAAAAAGTACATCACTGCCGGAAGGAAACCCAAACAACTAAACAAACAGGTGTGCATTAACTACCTCATCAAAACTGCATAAACTGACTTAATGCTCCTTCGCGATTAAATACACTATATAAAAATGTGCCAGTTTGTAACTTGTGGTAGGCACATGTTTTCATCATTTGCGTGCCAGCGTCATTGCTGCAAGCAATATACAATAAACACAAAGAAAGAATTCCACAACTGATAAACACAAATCCTGTGTGCTCACTGACATTGCGCGCAGACACCCAGAAATATTGGATTTGAATAGACAAAAAAGTGTCACTGCAAGAAGACATGCTATTTTTCTTTGTTTGCTCAACAGAAATTGAAGCTCACACATGGCCTGGTCTCACACCTGAAATATAAGACAGCTGCCCAATAACCCTCACCATTCCAAGGAACATAATGTTAAAATTTACCCAGATAGCAGGCGTTGACTCGCTCCCATAGATTTTTTTTTTTTTGGTAATGTAATACTTGTGGCAGTGCACACACAATTTTTGGCCTGCGGAGAAGAATCATGCACGTCTTTCAAGGAGAGCAGTGCTTTGAACTTGTTTATTATATTTCCTTATGTTGTGGTACCTTACAAGCTCAGGACCAGCCTGCGATTAGTCCTGCGGACTCTGGAGTGAGAGACCCTGCTGATGGCCCTGAAGCAAGTCAATAAAGCATACAAACAACAGGTCTGAGCTCTGATTATAGCTCCCCTGGCTTTAGGGCCACACAGTGAAACATGCTGAACAAATGTTTTGGTAAACAACTTATGGGGCTGCAAGAGATGCAGGGATATAACCACAACTCCAGGGCACGCAGGGTATCTGTGGTGATTATATCATTAAATATACAGACTCTTTACAGAATATCTTTCCAAGAAAGGGCAAGTAAATGTGCATCCAGAGTACAAATGGAACAAATTGTAGTTAGATACATTTAGGTTTAAAAGCAATTTGGCAACATGATTTGGGCCATCCAAGCCTCCACAGTGGATTTAAAATGGAGAGTTTCAACTTTAATTTCATGTTTACATACAAATTAAGTCAAATGAGAATGGTGAGGGATGTGTTTTGACAAGTGGATCTGGGGCATGTCCACCATCACATAGGATTATATTAGGGGTGTGTATCTCTCCATAATATCCCGGTTGCAGGAACCAAGCAGAACCAGGTGGAATGAAAAAAAAAAAAAAGTGCTACATTCGGGAGGAAATTCCAAACAGAAAATTCCTACAGCCTTATAAGAATGCAGTTCGAATGACCAGAATGTGCCCTGAACTCGCCTTGAATTATTCCTGCACATGCCGTGTGTATCAGCTTTCAAATGCAGTTCAATGCACAATAGGAATACCAGAATGTTGCCACAATGCAGGAAGAATATTAAGAATGCAGTCTGAATGCTGTATGAGTGTAGTTCGAATGTTGCCCAGATATGACCCAAAGTGTGGTTGGATGGTGCCTCGAATGTTGTACGAATGCATCCCAAGTGCAGTCAGAATGAATGCAGATAGAAATTAATACAAGCGCAATAAACATGAGGAATATCAAATGACCAACATAAGGGGTAAAAAATAAAGACAAGATCACAGGGGCAAACATAAACAACACCAAGCACCAGGGAGAACATAACCCAGGCCATGAGGGGCAGGGTCTTTGGCCCAGAGGATCTGACGTGTGCCCAGTGTTGCCACAGTTACTTTGAAAAAGTAATCCAATTACTGATTACTGATTACTCCTTGAAAAAGTAACTTAGTTACTTTACTGATTACTCAATTGTAAAAGTAACTAAGTTAGATTACTAGTTACTTTTTTAGTTACTTTTCCCAGCTGCCGACAACAACCCTCTGCCACCTCAACATGACAATGATACCTGTTTTGCCAAAAGTTACTTTATAGTCACCCTTTCTTGAATTCAATGAAAATAAATACTTGTTTTATAAAAAGTAAAATAAAGACCTCTTTCTTGACCTCATATTTAACTGTTGACAGCACTGTAACAGTAAAACTTGCAATTTCGAACCTACATTGTTTCTAAATGTAACTATTAAATTCATTCTAGCATTTTTCTAACATTTAAATTCTCTCTAAATATTTTACTTGTCGAAATTAATATTATTTTAAGTAGTATTAGTAGTTGTAGTAAAAAAAGGCTTCAAAACTGGACCTTTAATCTAGGGGTGTTGTGAGGGGGGCACATCCCTCCCCCACGCCCCCATTCCATCTGGATTCGCCCCTACTTTGGCGTTTGAACACAAAGAATGGATTACATTTATTTATGCAGAAAACGTGACCAGATTTACAGGTAAGAAAGTTTTATTGTGTTTTCACATCATGTGGTCCTCAGAAAGAGAGTTTAGGTGCATTTGAGTGGAAAATAGTGTTAGTTGTTGACGCGTCAGGATCAGCTGTTTTTAACGAGACGATACGGAGCAGCTCAGCTCAGCTCTAAATAAAGGAGGAAAAAAAAGTATAAAATGTCTTTGTAAAGCTCAGTGCAGGTGTGCTGATCACCGCGCTTTAAGAGGTGACGACGGGTCGAGCAGCTGCAAAAAACCGCGGATGAAAAGAAGATTCAGAGAATGTCAAGAACTTTCAACGCTTAGGCGGCAAGGCCGAAAACCAACATTGAATGCCCGTGACCTTCGATCCCTCAGGCGGCACTGCATTAAAAACTGACATCACTGTGTGAAAGATCTTACTGCGTGGAATCAGGAACACTTCAGAAAACCACTGTCAGTTAACACAGTTCGTCGCTACATCTACAAGTGCAAGTTAAAACTGCACCATGCAAAGTGAAAGCCATACATCAACAACATCCAGAAACTGTTATGTGCAGAACTGCCAGTCGTTCACTCCTCCGGAACCGCCTCTAAATCCCCAAACAATTTATAACCCCTTACAAAAAACAAAAATAGCCCAAATAACTAAACAACCAAAGGGTTTTTTTTTTGTGTGTGTGTGTGTGTCCATTTTTATGCCTGTCCCAGAACACCTGGAGATACGTCATCACTATCTTTCTTGACGCTTATGTGACGGCTAATATGGCGGCTTCAGCTCGTCCGAGCTGCATGGGCTCATCCGCAAGAGGAGCCAGAGGTCCCGTCGGAGGAGTCTCAGTGGGGCGAAGAAGAGGCAGCCCAGATCTGTGTCGGGGAAAGCCCCGAGACGAAAAAACCCGCTCTGATGTCCATCCTCTCTCGCGTCCACGCTCCTTTATCCGATCATCTAGACGAATAACCAAAGATATTAGTTCATCTAAATCTTTTGGTTCGTCACGGACTGCTAGCTCGTCTTTTAATGGATCGTTCAAACCATCTACAAACACTCCTCTTAAAGCTGCGGCTTTCCAACCGGACTGAGCAGAAAAAATTTGGAAATCCACGGAATAATCCGCCGCACTCCGCCTCCCCTGCCTGAGATTCAGCAATCGTTGGGCAACGGTATTTGTTTTCACCGGATGGTCAAAAACCAAGCGGAACTCCCGAGAGAAATCCTTAAAGGATCCTAACAATGGAGAGTTATTACTCCACAACGCAGTGACCCAAGCTAAAGCGTCACCTCGGAGCAAATTTGTCACATATGAGACACGACTACCATCAGAAGAGAAGGAAGCCGGTCGCTGAGCAAAAACCAGAGAACATTGCATCAAAAATGGACCACAGGCTTCAACATTTCCCGCATAAGGCTCCGGATGACAAATGATTGGTTCGGAAGCCGAATCTCTGGGTGATGGAGTTATCTGCACCGGTATCGATGGTGCCGCAGCTGGAGCAGCAGGAAGCGGAACGGCTTGCGCTACAAGCTCCGTAACGCGGGCATCTGTTTGTTTAATTTGGTTTGCGAGATGCTGTAATTGCTCCCATATTTTCTCCAAGTGTTCTTGAACTCTTTCAGCAAACGGAACCGCTTCTGCTGCTGGGTCCATTTTGGAATGGCCGGGAACTACTCCCAGACTACCAATAACCAGCAAAAATCTATTTAAGCATAAAAATTCAAAAAGAAAAAATAATATAGCACCTTCAACTGCACCACAGACTAAAACAGTTAAATGTGGTCTATTAAACATTAGGTCTCTCTCTTCTAAGTCCCTGTTGGTAAATGATATAATAATTGATCAACATATTGATTTATTCTGCCTTACAGAAACCTGGTTACAGCAGGATGAATATGTTAGTTTAAATGAGTCAACACCCCCGAGTCACACTAACTGTCAGAATGCTCATAGCACGGGCCGGGGCGGAGGATTAGCAGCAATCTTCCATTCCAGCTTATTAATTAATCAAAAACCCAGACAGAGCTTTAATTCATTTGAAAGCTTGACTCTTAGTCTTGTCCATCCAAATTGGAAGTCCCAAAAAACAGTTTTATTTGTTATTATCTATCGTCCACCTGGTCGTTACTATGAGTTTCTCTGTGAATTTTCAGACCTTTTGTCTGACTTAGTGCTTAGCTCAGATAAGATAATTATAGTGGGCGATTTTAACATCCACACAGATGCTGAGAATGACAGCCTCAACACTGCATTTAATCTATTATTAGACTCTATTGGCTTTGCTCAAAAAGTAAATGAGTCCACCCACCACTTTAATCATATCTTAGATCTTGTTCTGACTTATGGTATGGAAATACAAGACTTAACAGTATTCCCTGAAAACTCCCTTCTGTCTGATCATTTCTTAATAACATTTACATTTACTCTGATGGACTACCCAGCAGTGGGGAATAAGTTTCATTACACTAGAAGTCTTTCAGAAAGCGCTGTAACTAGGTTTAAGGATATGATTCCTTCTTTATGTTCTCTAATGCCATATACCAACACAGTGCAGAGTAGCTACCTAAACTCTGTAAGTGAGATAGAGTATCTCGTCAATAGTTTTACATCCTCATTGAAGACAACTTTGGATGCTGTAGCTCCTCTAAAAAAGAGAGCTTTAAATCAGAAGTGCCTGACTCCGTGGTATAACTCACAAACTCGTAGCTTAAAGCAGATAACCCGTACGTTGGAGAGGAAATGGCGTCTCACTAATTTAGAAGATCTTCACTTAGCCTGGAAAAAGAGTCTGTTGCTCTATAAAAAAGCCCTCCGTAAAGCTAGGACATCTTTCTACTCATCACTAATTGAAGAAAATAAGAACAACCCCAGGTTTCTTTTCAGCACTGTAGCCAGGCTGACAAAGAGTCAGAGCTCTATTGAGCTGAGTATTCCATTAACTTTAACTAGTAATGACTTCATGACTTTCTTTGCTAATAAAATTTTAACTATTAGAGAAAAAATTACTCATAACCATCCCAAAGACTTATCGTTATCTTTGGCTGCTTTCAGTGATGCCGGTATTTGGTTAGACTCTTTCTCTCCGATTGTTCTGTCTGAGTTATTTTCATTAGTTACTTCATCCAAACCATCAACATGTTTATTAGACCCCATTCCTACCAGGCTGCTCAAGGAAGCCCTACCATTATTTAATGCTTCGATCTTAAATATGATCAATCTATCTTTGTTAGTTGGCTATGTACCACAGGCTTTTAAGGTGTCAGTAATTAAACCATTACTTAAAAAGCCATCACTTGACCCAGCTATCTTAGCTAATTATAGGCCAATCTCCAACCTTCCTTTTCTCTCAAAAATTCTTGAAAGGGTAGTTGTAAAACAGCTAACTGATCATCTGCAGAGGAATGGTCTATTTGAAGAGTTTCAGTCAGGTTTTAGAATTCATCATAGTACAGAAACAGCATTAGTGAAGGTTACAAATGATCTTCTTATGGCCTCAGACAGTGGACTCATCTCTGTGCTTGTTCTGTTAGACCTCAGTGCTGCTTTTGATACAGTTGACCATAAAATTTTATTACAGAGATTAGAGCATGCCATAGGTATTAAAGGCACTGCGCTGCGGTGGTTTGAATCATATTTGTCTAATAGATTACAATTTGTTCATGTAAATGGGGACTCTTCTTCACAGACTAAAGTTAATTATGGAGTTCCACAAGGTTCTGTGCTAGGACCAATTTTATTCACTTTATGCATGCTTCCCTTAGGCAGTATTATTAGACGGTATTGCTTAAATTTTCATTGTTACGCAGATGATACCCAGCTTTATCTATCCATGAAGCCAGAGGACACACACCAATTAGCTAAACTGCAGGATTGTCTTACAGACATAAAGACATGGATGACCTCTAATTTCCTGCTTTTAAACTCAGATAAAACTGAAGTTATTGTACTTGGCCCCACAAATCTTAGAAACATGGTGTCTAACCAGATCCTTACTCTGGATGGCATTACCCTGACCTCTAGTAATACTGTGAGAAATCTTGGAGTCATTTTTGATCAGGATATGTCATTCAAAACAAATATGTAGGACTGCTTTTTTGCATTTACGCAATATCTCTAAAATCAGAAAGGTCTTGTCTCAGAGTGATGCTGAAAAACTAATTCATGCATTTATTTCCTCTAGGCTGGACTATTGTAATTCATTATTATCAGGTTGTCCTAAAAGTTCCGTAAAAAGCTTTCAGTTAATTCAAAATGCTGCAGCTAGAGTACTGACAGGGACTAGAAGGAGAGAGCATATCTCACCCATATTGGCCTCTCTTCATTGGCTTCCTGTTAATTCTAGAATAGAATTTAAAATTCTTCTTTTTACTTATAAGGTTTTGAATAATCAGGTCCCATCTTATCTTAGGGACCTCGTAGTACCATATCACCCCAATAGAGCGCTTCGCTCTCAGACTGCAGGCTTACTTGTAGTTCCTAGGGTTTGTAAGAGTAGAATGGGAGGCAGAGCCTTCAGCTTTCAGGCTCTTCTCCTGTGGAACCAGCTCCCAATTCAGATCAGGGAGACAGACACCCTCTCTACTTTTAAGATTAGGCTTAAAACTTTCCTTTTTGCTAAAGCTTATAGTTAGGGCTGGATCAAGTGACCCTGAACCATCCCTTAGTTATGCTGCTATAGACGTAGACTGCTGGGGGGTTCCCATGATGCACTGTTTCTTTCTCTTTTTGCTCTGTATGCACCACTCTGCATTTAATCATTAGTGATCGATCTCTGCTCCCCTCCACAGCATGTCTTTTTCCTGGTTCTCTCCCTCAGCCCCAACCAGTCCCAGCAGAAGACTGCCCCTCCCTGAGCCTGGTTCTGCTGGAGGTTTCTTCCTGTTAAAAGGGAGTTTTTCCTTCCCACTGTAGCCAAGTGCTTGCTCACAGGGGGTCGTTTTGACCGTTGGGGTTTTACATAATTATTGTATGGCCTTGCCTTACAATATAAAGCGCCTTGGGGCAACTGTTTGTTGTGATTTGGCGCTATATAAAAAAATTGATTGATTGATTGATGTGCAGACGTAGGTTGAGGAGCGGACCAACGTCTGACAGAACCCAGCGCTAAATAACCAGAAAGCGGTTCCACAAACAAAACGATTTTATTTCCCCTCCAGTGCAATAATTAGTGTACAACATAAATATTTGGTTTGTCTGGCGGAGTGAAGGACGACGCGCTCTCCAGCGCCCAAAAGGATCGAAGCCTCGGCGCTTCTGGACTCAGATTCACCGCCAAACACCCCCCAGGTGGACACGACAAACTGACTCTGTGAAGGATGGAAAAGGTGAGGTAAGTCAACAGAGCATTCAGGTCTGAATTTAAGCTTTATGTAAATGAGCAGCTTCTCACAACAGGTGGAGGATCATCAGTCCGTACGCCACGGCAGTGAGAAGCAAACTGCACAATTCTCATCAATGTTCAAATATACTGCGTAACAAAATGCCAAATTACTATTAACGATCATTCAGACCATAATCACCTCTGATGTGTGCTGACAGCATGTGTCCCTCACCCGTCCTCCTTCACAGGCACGATGTGTCAAACCCTGGCGCAGTCCTCAGTGTCTCACAAACGAACGTCACAAGGTTGAGTTCCCGGCAATTCTGCTTGAACCACTCATGGCTTAAATGCAGAAAGCCATCTCATTATCTGCTTCAGCTGAAAGTCTTTAAGTTTACACGTGAGCATCATCCACAGGTGCTGCGAGTCAGTAGGCCTGCACGTGAACATCCTCCACAGGTGCAGCTAATAATGCTGATGAGGGTGAAGGTCTCTTCTGCCAGCACCTTCTCCACAGACAAAAACCAGTTTGCATACCACCTGGAGAGCAAAGAAAAGAAAACAACACAAAAACATCCAGCCAAACCCCCCAACACACAACAGAAACACCGCCACCTTCGCTGGGCCAGAACTCATTTGAAATGGACAGACGCAAAGTGGAAAAGTGTGCTGTGGTCTGATGAGTCCACATTTCAAATTGCTTTTGGAAATCATGGACGTTGTGTTCTCCGGACAAAAGAGGAAAAAGACAATCCAGATTGTTACCAGCATAAACTTCAAAAGTCAGCATCTGTGATGGTATGGTGGTGTGTTAGTGCCCATGGCATGGGTAACTTACACATCTGTGGTGTCACCATCAATGCTGAAAGGTACATCCAGCTTTTGGAGCAACACATGCTGCCATCCAAGCAACGTCTTTTTCAGAGACATCCCTGCTTATTTCAGCAATGACAAGCCACATTCTGCACGTGTTACAACAGCGTGGCTTCGTAGTAAAAGAGTGCAGGTACTAGACTGGCCTGCCTGCAGTCCAAACTTGCCGCTCATTGAAAATGTGTGGAGCATTATGAAGCGCAATATACGACAACAGAGACCCCGGACTGTTGAACAACTGAAGTCGTACATCAAGCAAGAATGGGAAAGAATTCCACCTACAAAGGTTCAACAATTAGTGTCCTCAGTTCCCAAAGGCTTATTGAGTGTTGTTAGAAGGAAAGGTGCTGTAACACAGTGGTAAACATACCACTGTCCCAGCTTTTTTGAAATGTGTTGCAGGCATCCATTTCAAAATGAGAAAATATTTGCACAAAAACAATAAAGCTTATCAGTTTGAATATTAAATATCTTGTCTTTGTGGTGTATTCAATTGAATATAAGAGGTTTTGCAAATCATTGTATTCTGTTTTTATTTACATTTTGCACAATGTCCCGACTTCATTGGAATTGGGGTTGTACATGTGCTTTCTTAGTTTTTTTTTTTTTTACTATTTTATTTTTATTTTCAATTAAGTTGCAAAAAAAATCATATTGTCAGCATGGAGTGTTGTGAGGGAATTTTGAGGGGAAAATGAATTTACTCCATTTTGGAATAAGGCTATTACATAACAAAATATGGAAAAAAGTGGTTGCACTGTATATCAAATTGTACACATCTAGCAACACCTAGATATATATGTAGATCTGTATGAGGGGCCAGGTCTTACAGAATGAGCCATCTCCAGCTGTTCTATTACCACCTCTCATAAGTACCCATATAGCTGTTGTAGCCAGGTGAATCACTGGTGCCCTCGTCTCTAACTCCAGCCGCTGAGGTCCTGAAGATTGAGGCACCTGCCTGCTGGACCACACACAGAGAAGTGCACCACATGGCCAATATGTCATAACTGAGTATCTCCTCTTGATTTTGCACTCCATGGGTGTATCTCAGTACCTGTCGTCCATCACTTGCTATGAGGGGGATGGGGAAAGCTGTCTGTAACCACATCTAAGAAAAAAGAAGAAACCACAGGAGAACATTCAGGGTCTTGTCTTTGGAGAATGGATTCATGGTGGGGTCCATGTTCAAGCCTTAGGCAGTTCTTGCAGGGGGCACCTGTATCATTCTTTCCTGAAGCAAGAATAACCATCATCCACTGCTGTTGAAGGAGTTTGAAAAACTCCATGACAGCGATGGCTGTAAAGATGCATGATGTATGTACATTCTCACCATACATTTTTTTTTTATTCCAATTCATGTGTAGGGAAAAGGTGTACATGTGGCTTTTGTGTATACATATAATTTATATATGAGGCCAATGGTTTTCAGCTCTTGCTTGCATTCAGATTACAACATGTTAAATTTTATCCTTAACCAAGAAAATTCATATCAATTGCAGGTGACGTAAAGTCATTGCTTTCAAAAAATATCAGGTAGTTCTGTAGCATCCTTTGAGTCACTAGTTCATCTATATAATGTAGCACCTTCTGAACATATTTTGAAGCATTTGGCAGATTGTTAGCATATAATATAGTCCTACTGCATTCATCAGAAGTTTAATCACAAGCCAGAAGGTGCACAGGGAGACAACCTCTTTCAACCAACCACTATTCTATTACCTACCACAGGAGACATTTTAAAGTTGGGTCTTTAAGTACAGCAGCATCTCAAAAGGCCAGTTGTTGAAATATCAGGAAAGCTATAAAGTTTGAATCAGATTTGGATGTGCCTCATATTTTCATCAACTTTTCCCTAACCCAAGCGTTTTCTCTTCAAAAAAAATTTCACTATAAACTTTCCTCTACTTTATGAGTTACCATGCACCCAAACAAACAACACACACAGGCAAAAACATAACCTGTGCCCTACTGTGTTAGTTGGTGGAGGAAATGAATACAAGAGAAAACAGACCCGTTGGTTGCCACACATGCTCACATCATAACACAACCTTCACATATTATGTCTTTTGCAAATGAGGTTGTGAGCAGTGCCTTCATTATTCTGAACTTAGCTCTTCCCATACTTTTTTTGTACACACTATGATTCTATCTTTCTCCAATACTGTGCATGTTTGAAGTCATATTTTCAGCAACAACTTTCTGATTTTTCCTTCATTGTTGTGCCACTTACCAATGATTTTGATGCTAATATGCAAAGCACACATAGTGAGAAAATGCCGTCAAGGTGGTGATATTTTGTTGTTCATGATCTAATCTGTGCAAATATTTCTCTTTCAAAATCTACCACAACAGAGTTGACTGCACTTATTTTTTTGGAATTCCTCTGACTCACAATGATCAGCCAGACAACTGTTCCATCTTGATTGCGTAGTTGGGTGCCATGCAATACTTGGGAAAGCAACCATCTATCTGCAAGAGCCATTTGAAATGTGGGTGATTCCATGGCCTTTTCCAGTTGTTGGGCTCCTCAACACTGATGCACCTGCAAACTGGATCATGCAGAGAAATGTGTCAGATGTCCAAAATGTCATAGCCGATGTTCTTTCACAATGCAAATAACTGTGTGATTATTGAGATGCAACAATTTGTTCTCCATGACTGTTTTGTTATAACAACTATCATTACAACTTGGACATTTCTCAACTACATAATGACACACACCACCGACACAAGTGATTAGCCAATTGTCTGATGATGTTTGAGCCCCTACAATTGAGGGTCTGTCTAAAAATGGCTACAATTCTTACAGTGCTAACTCAGTTTGTATGTAAATTTAATTAGAGTAAAAATGAAAGCCCCCAATTTAATCCCACCATGATTTCTATATTTCAAATCTATTATTTTTAACAACAAATGTATGGAATCAGTTGTTTACTCACACCATTTGCTATGTGTGGAAGTGTTTCTATGGTATTAATATAGACTGAGAGGTATATTCATTAATTTTCTATACCCACTTACTCCAGTCAAGAGGGTTGGAGCCTATCCCTGCAGTCATATGGTGAGAGGCAAGGTACACTCGAGATATGATGCCAGTCTACTGCAGGGACCCCATACAGACTGACAAAATCATTCACACTCACATGCACAATGGGCAATTTATAGTTTGACAATTCATCTAAGCTGCTTTTCTTTGGAGGTGGGAGGAATCCGGAGCACCCAGAGGGAACCCATGCAGACACGGCGAGAACATGCAAATTCCACACAGAAAGGACCACACAGGAAGCAATTCAATGACCTTCTTGCTGTTAGGCAGCAGTGCTAACCACTAAACTGCCATGCTGCTTGAAGTATATTCAATAACTCAAATGTGAGTTGTTGGTGTTGTCCTTTTGACTTCTCCTGTTCAGTCAGGGTCACCACAGCGGACACAGCCAGATCTCAAGTGGAATTTGGCACAAGTTTTACACTGGATGCCCTTCCTGATGCAAGTCCAATTTTCCCTGGAGAAGCACACATGGATGGGAGCATCCAAGTACTAACCAGGTCCCACACTGCTCAGCTTCTGAGATCTGATGGGATCAGTCCTTACACAGAGCTGACCAACTGTGTAATCACTCAGAATTGAGTGAATGATTTTCAAAATTGAGTAAATGATTTAAATTAAATTATGATGAACCTATACATTATTTTTATGTTGAGATAATAGAATAATATGTTAAAATAGTGCATTTTTGCATTATTTTAACAGCAGTAACTTTTTTGTGGAATCTAAAAAAAACAAAACAAAAAAAAAAAACCAAATAAAAAACATGCGTTAATAATCTGAATCATTAAAAACTGGAGCAAAAATATCCAATATAAACTCACCATTTGGAATGGAAATGCTGAACCTTTTGAGAATGACAGTGGGAATGACAAGGATGGTTGAATCCTTTTATAACCTACTCAAAAGAAAACAATATATATATATATATATATATATATATATATATATATATATATATATATATATATATATATATATATATATAAGAGCTGAAATGCACACGTACAACAAGCATGGTTGCTCTTTAATGGACAGACATATCTATGAGGATCCAAGGGAATAGATTATGAAATAATTAAAATTTGTTGACCATTTCATTAGCTAGAATCAATAGAAGTGTTGTGAAAGTGTAGGAACACGGACCCACAACAGGGGGCGCAAATGAAAGGACAATGGAGGAAGTCAAATAGCACTTTTACTGTTGTGAAATAAGCACAACAAACACAACCGATTACAATAATAGACAATAAAGTCGAATCACAAAGGTGTCATGTGGGCAGGCTCGAAGATAGAAGACATTTGTCCAAAGCAGAACCGGAACCACACGATTTCCTCCGCCACCGAACCCCGGGAATACTGGAGCCGCCAAGTCCCGAACTCCCAGGTGGCCACTGCCTCCGCTTGTCGGATCTGGTACTGCTGGCGAGGAACAGAAACAGTCAGATGTGGGTGCGCCTGCACCCAGCAACACGTATGGTGAAAAAACCACCTCCACCTCTCGTCAGGAAAACACTGTTAGTGCAGGAATGTGAGTACTTATCCAAAGGGTCCAATACAGTCTCCTGCTGTTCTACTCACTATCTGCGTAAAGGCAAAAAAGTATTTATGGTCAAAAAGACAACACGATTGGCTGGATACGTTACCTCCTCGGTAGAGCGATATCTCGGCAAAGAGGTGGAGATGACGTCTTGCTGATATACCGATGCGGATCAGATGATTGGTAACAGCTGTCGTTGGTGACAGCTGTCACCCCGGCTGCTCCTGTGAGGTGGCAGCGCCCTCTGGTGCCTGGAGCCCGCACTCCAGGCAGGGTGCCCTCTGGTGGTGGTGGGCCAGCAGTACCTCCTCTTCAGCGGCCCACACAACAGGACCCCCCCCTCAACGGGCGCCTCCTGGCGCCCGACCAGGCTTGTCCGGGTGGCGGCGGTAGAAATCGGCCAGGAGGGCCGGGTCCAGGATGAAGCTCCTCTTCACCCAGGAGCGTTCTTCGGGTCCGTACCCCTCCCAGTCCACCAAATACTGGAAGCCCCAGCCCATCCTACGGACATCCAAGAGCTGGCGCACAGTCCAAGCCGGCTCGCCATCGATGATCCGGGCAGGAGGTGGTGCCGGACCCGGAGTACAGAGGGGTGAGGTGTGATGCGGCTTAATCCGGGACACATGGAAAACGGGATGGATCCGCAGTGAGGCCGGAAGCTGAAGCCTCACCGCGGCTGGACTGATGACCTTGAGGATTTTGAATGGACCGATGTACCGATCCTGCAGTTTAGGTGAATCCACTTGGAGGGGAATGTCCTTTGTTGACAACCACACTTCCTGCCCTGGCCGATACATAGGGGCCGGGGTCCGCCGACGGTCTGCATGGGCTTTCGTCCTCATCCGGGCCCTCAGCAAAGCAGAACGGGCGGCACGCCACACCCGACGGCACTTCCGCAGGTGGGCCTGGACCGAGGGCACACCGACCTCTCCCTCAACCACCGGAAACAAAGGAGGCTGGTACCCCAGACACACCTCAAAAGGGGAGAGGCCGGTGGCTGACGACACCTGGCTGTTATGGGCATACTCGATCCAGGCCAAATGGGTACTCCAGGCCGCCGGGTGCGCGGCCGTCACGCAACGCAGGGCCTGTTCCACCTCCTGATTGGCCCGTTCTGCTTGCCCGTTGGTCTGGGGATGATACCCGGATGAGAGACTCACCGTGGCCCCCAGTTTCCGGCAGAAGCTCCTCCAGACTTGCGAGGAGAACTGGGGACCGTGATCGGAGACGATGTCTGTTGGAATCCCATGCAGCCGGACGACGTGGTGGACCAGGAGGTCCGCTGTCTCCCGGGCAGTCGGGAGCTTCGGGAGGGCCATGAAGTGGGCCGCCTTGGAGAATCGGTCCACTATCGTGAGGATGGTGGTGTTGCCCTGGGACGGCGGGAGGCCCGTGACAAAATCCAGGCCGATGTGGGACCAGGGGCGATGAGGCACGGGCAGCGGCTGGAGCAGTCCCGAAGCCCTGCGATGATCAGCCTTGCCCCTGGCACAGGTGGTGCAGGCCTGGATATAATCCCGGACGTCGGCCTCTAGGGACGCCCACCAGAAGCGCTGCCGGACAACTGCCACGGTTCTTCGCACCCCTGGATGACAGGAGAGCTTAGAGCCGTGACAGAAGTCCAGGACTGCAGCCCTAGCCTCTGGTGGGACATAGAGTCTGTTCTTCGGCCCAGTTCCGGGGTCCGGGCTTCGTGCCAGGGCCTCCCGGACGGTTCTCTCTACGTCCCAGGTGAGGGTGGCCACGATAGCGGACTCCGGGATGATGGGTTCCGGTGGATCCGACAACTCCGCTTTGACTTCATCTTCATGTACCTGGGACAAGGCATCCGATCTCTGGTTTTTGGTCCCGGGACGGTAGGTGATCTGGAAGTCAAAACGGCCGAAGAACAGTGACCAGCGGGCTTGCCTGGGGTTCAGCCGCTTGGCGGTCCTGATATACTCCAGGTTCCGGTGGTCAGTGAAAACCGTAAATGGCACGGACGTTCCCTCCAACAGATGTCTCCACTCTTCAAGAGCCTCTTTCACCGTAAGGAGTTCTCGATTGCCGACGTCATAGTTCCGTTCGGCCGAGGTCAACCTGCGGGAAAAATAGGCACACGGGTGAAGGACCTTATCGGTCTTCCCGCTCTGGGAAAGCACGGCTCCTATCCCTGAGTCCGAGGCGTCCACTTCAACCACTAACTGGCGACTAGGATCGGGCTGCACCAGAACGGGTGCAGACGAGAAGCGCCGTTTCAACTCCATGAACGCGGCATCGCAATGATCCGACCAGGTGAAGGGGACTTTTGGTGAGGTCAGGGCTGTCAGGGGGCTAACTACCTGACTGTAGCCCTTAATGAACCTCCTGTAGAAATTTGCAAAGCCGAGGAACTGTTGCAGTTTCCTACGGCTGGTAGGTTGGGGCCAGTCTCTCACCGCCGTGACCTTGGCCGGATCAGGAGCGACGGAGTTAGGGGAGATGATAAACCCCAGGAAGGACAAAGAAGTGCGTTGGAACTCGCACTTCTCGCCCTTCACAAACAGCCGGTTCTCCAGCAACCGCTGCAGGACCTGACGTACATGCCGGACATGGGTCTCAGGATCCGGAGAAAAGATGAGTATATCGTCCAGATATACGAAGACAAATCGGTGCAGGAAATCCCGCAAGACATCATTAACCAATGCTTGGAACGTCGCGGGGGCGTTTGTAAGACCGAACGGCATGACCAGGTACTCAAAGTGACCTAAGGGGGTGTTAAATGCCGTCTTCCACTCGTCTCCCTTCTGGATCCGAACCAGGTGATACGCATTTCTAAGATCTAGCTTAGTGAACATTTGGGCTCCATGCAGGGGCGTGAACACTGAATCCAACAAGGGCAATGGGTATCGGTTACGAACCGTGATTTCGTTCAGCCCCCTGTAATCAATGCATGGACGTAGTCCGCCATCCTTTTTCCCCACAAAAAAGAAACCTGCACCCATCGGGGAGGTGGAATTCCGGATCAACCCGGCAGCTAAAGAGTCCCGGATGTAGGTCTCCATTGATTCGCGCTCAGGTCGTGAGAGGTTGTACAGCCTGCTGGACGGAAACTCAACACCTGGAACCAAATCAATGGCACAATCGTACGGGCGGTGCGGGGGAAGGGTGAGCGCCAGATACTTACTGAACACGTCCACAAGGTCATGGTACTCCACCGGCACTGTCCCGAGATTGGGCGGGACTCTGACCTCCTCCTTAGCCTGGGAACCGGGAGGAACCGAGGAACCTAAACATACCTGATGGCAGGTCTCGCTCCACTGAACCACTACCCCGGACAGCCAATCGATCCGGGGATTGTGTTTTAACATCCAGGGGAACCCGAGAATCACGCGGGAGGTGGCAGGAGTCACAAAAAACTCGATCTCCTCCCGGTGGTTCCTTGACACCACCAGAGTTACTGGAGGTGTCTTATGTGTGATTAAAGGGAGTAGGGAGCCATCTAGTGCCCGTACTTGCACAGGTGAAGTAAGTGCCACCAGAGGGAGCCCTGCCTCCGTGGCCCATTTGCTGTCTAGCAAATTCCCTTCAGAGCCTGTGTCCACCAGTGCTGGGGCCTGAAGGGTTAAATCCTCATAAAGGATTGTAACCGGGAGTCGTGTGGCAATATGGGTGTGTCCCACGTGAATGTCTTGGCCCACCCCTAGCCCAGTTTCTAGGGGCGGGCGTTGGTGTTTAACCGCTCGGGGCAGTCCCTCACTTGATGCTCTATCGAGCCACAAACAAAGCACGCTCCGCGGACCAGCCTCCTCTGTCTATCCGGTGGTCTAAATGTGGCCCTGCTCGTGTCCATAGCTTCATCAGCAGGGGGAGCTGTAACCACACGGAGCGTAGGGGCCGTGGAGCGTGGGGAGGGCGGAGCTCGGTCGGAGCTGGAAGGGAGAGGGACGGCGCATGCCCGGCCACGCCCTTCATCTCGTTCCCGACGGCGTTCTTCTAACCGATTGTCTAATCGTATAACGAGATCAATAAGCCCATCTAAATCCCGCAGTTCGTCCTTAGCCACCAGGTGCTCCTTCAGGACCAACGACAGTCCGTTTACGAAGGCGGCGCGGAGGGCAGTGCTATTCCAGCCGGACCTCGCAGCCGCGATGCGGAAGTCGACTGCATAAGCAGCTGCGCTCCGGCGCCCCTGTCTCATTGACAGCAGCACGGCTGAAGCGGTCTCTCCTCTATTTGGGTGATCGAACACTGTTCTGAACTCCCTCACAAACCCATCATATGTCTGAAGCAGCCGTGAATTTTGCTCCCAGAGCGCTGTAGCCCAAGTGCGTGCCTCACCGCGAAGCAGATTTATCACATAAGCTATTTTGCTGGCATCAGTCGCGTACATGACGGGACGTTGTGCGAAGACGAGCGAACACTGCATAAGAAAGTCCGCGCACGTCTCCACACAACCCCCGTACGGCTCTGGAGGGCTTATGTATGCTTCCGGGGAAGGTGGGAGGGGTCGTTGAACGACCTGTGGAACGTCACTGTTACGCACAGGGTCGACAGGAGGGAGAGCCGCAGTAGCGCCCTGAGGGCACGCTTCCACCTGCGCGGTGAGAGCCTCCACCCTGTGGTTAAGGAGGACGTTCTGCTCGGTCATTAGATCCAACCGAGCCGTGAAAGCGGTGAGGATTCGCTGCAACTCACCGATCATTCCTCCTGCGGACGCCTGTGCGCCCTGTTCTTCCATTGGCTGTTCAACAGCCGGTTGACGCCCCTCGGGATCCATGACGTTGGCCGAGATATCCTGTTGTGAAAGTGTAGGAACACGGACCCACAACAGGGGGCGCAAATGAACGGACAATGGAGGAAGTCAAATAGCACTTTTACTGTTGTGAAATAAGCACAACAAACACAACCGATTACAATAATAGACAATAAAGTCGAATCACAAAGGTGTCATGTGGGCAGGCTCGAAGATAGAAGACGTCTGTCCAAAGCAGAACCGGAACCACATGATTTCCTCCGCCACCGAACCCCGGGAATACTGGAGCCGCCAAGTCCCGAACTCCCAGGTGGCCACTGCCTCCGCTTGTCGGATCTGGTACTGCTGGCGAGGAACAGAAACAGTCAGATGTGGGTGCGCCTGCACCCAGCAACACGTATGGTGGAAAAACCACCTCCACCTCTCGTCAGGAAAACACTGTTAGTGCAGGAATGTGAGTACTTATCCAAAGGGTCCAATACAGTCTCCTGCTGTTCTACTCACTATCTGCGTAAAGGCAAAAAAGTATTTATGGTCAAAAAGACAACACGATTGGCTGGATACGTTACCTCCTCGGTAGAGCGATATCTCGGCAAAGAGGTGGAGATGACGTCTTGCTGATATACCGATGCGGATCAGATGATTGGTAACAGCTGTCGTTGGTGACAGCTGTCACCCCGGCTGCTCCTGTGAGGTGGCAGCGCCCTCTGGTGCCTGGAGCCCGCACTCCAGGCAGGGTGCCCTCTGGTGGTGGTGGGCCAGCAGTACCTCCTCTTCAGCGGCCCACACAACAAGAAGAGGCGTTGGTCCATAATTTACCTGAACCATGGGTCCATGTTGCAAACTATCATCTAGTCAACATTTGACTGTTGCATCATCACTTACAGTTTCATGGTAGAGTGGACCAAAGCAGGATTGGTGCCTTCTGGCAAACTGTAGTTGAAATATGTTTTCTTTTTAATAAAGTATTTCTATTTGCCACTTCACTGTGAGTGTGACAGGTGATGCAAAAGTTGTACAATGCAAAGTTTCTCCAATCAAAATCACAGAAGAGTGTATCGCTTTCAAAGGTGTCATGGGTGACTTGGATTCCCTCACTAATCTCCTTCTTATTCAGTCATTCAGTTGTTGAGAACTGCCTGGTCTAGCCAGATTTACCATACACTGCCATACTGTTTGCATTTCATAAAGATTGATGTGAATGCAGTCCTAGAGGCAAAGAGTGATTTGGAAATGTTAATGTATCCATCCATTGACTTGCGTTAAGAAAATGTTTTGTGAAAGTGATGATTTGCTGTAAATTCATCAGAAGGAACCAACAATTGTGTCTAGCATATAATGTATGTGTATAGTTTTAATTCAATTTCATAAAAGCAGTTTTCTTTTGTTGTTTCTTTTCAGTATCTTTGGGTCTGTTAAACAAAATATCATCATACAAAATTGGTTTGTGTGCATTTCTTTCTTAAGATATTCTGAATTATGCACTTGAAAATCCAGGGTTCCCATCATTTTGACCACAACTGTGTACAGTAAATGTGTTGATCAATCTGGTCATTTTTTTTTTTTTTTTATTACAGTCATGTAAACAGCAAGTGTAGTTTCACTAATTGGAATAATTCCATTATGACTGAATTTGATTCAGATGGAAACACTTCTTTAAAAGTAACTATGGAAACAATGAAAATTTTCTACCCTACCCTCCTAATGTGTAACATGCATTATCTTCTACAAACACGCTTGAATTTGCTATTGGTGCAAAAATAACCTTGGAAACTTAAGTAGCAAACACCCTTGCAGCTCACGTTACTCCACTCTTCTAAATCTTTCTGTGTTCCACAAAGACAGCTGTGTGAGATTTGAATAGGATACACCGACTGTCTTCTTCGATATCTTGTAGGAACTCATGTACAGTGTCAGAATTTAAATCAGTTTATGAATATGGAACGGTTCGGTTGGAATTTCCGTACGGTAAAGCAGCTTGTCACTCAGAACGTCAGCATCAACTTTTGCCCTCACAAGCCTGAAATACAAAATTCAGAGCGTATGATAAATCTGGCAGGCCCGATGCACTGACAGCTATGTGGGGCTCCAGAAGAATGACCTGCTAACTGGGTACTGCATGTATAGGGGGTTCTGATCCACTGCCCCTCAGACAGAAGACAGAGACACACACAGACAAGGGAATTGGGAGGGCCTACATGCGAATACAACAAACCAAGCATGCGTTCAGCTGCATCCCTTGGGCTTGGAGGTTGTCAGTGGGTTTGTTTTCCACCCTTCAGAAGTGTAGCTTAAGGTTCAAGATTAGAGAGGAATATACGGTTACACAACTCTCTTTTTATAGGTTAAAAATGAAGATTAGAGAGGAATATACGGTTACACAACTCTCTTTTTATAGGTTAAAAAATGATCAGACATGACAAAAAAAAAAACAAAAAAAAAACAATTTCTTCTTTGAACTTTGCAAAAGAACACTAATACACCACGCAATGAAACTGTAGCACTTCTCACTTTTTTTTCTAATGCAGATTATTGCATTTCTGGTTTAGACTCAGTGATTCCTCCTGTCAATACGATTACATTATGCAGCTGATCCACACTGATCCAGAAATCCTAATCCCAAAACCAAAGATTGCCCTGCTTCTAACACCGCCAATCTTCTTAGAAGTAGACTTGCATGCATGTGTAACGGGCCTTTGGGCGTCTTGTGAGAAAGGCAGTGCGGTGCTTGTTCTGGGTCTGGGTAGGGTTAAAGTATTTTACTCCATTATTTATTCTTCACCCATGTTCACTCAGATAATTAGACTCATTGCACACCCCACAAACTCAGAGCGACCTGTTTTTGCAAAGGAAATCAAGGCTGTAGATTGTTCTTGGGATATATCCAATCCAATATGAGGGGATGAGAAGTGACAGAGGCATAAAAGCCCAGAGAGCCTCACTGCAGATTCTGAACACATAATTAGCCCTGTCCTCGGAGGACATGCGGTGAGGCGGTATATTCGACACATACATCAGCAGTAACATCCTTCTCCACTGAGCAGCACAAAAAGGAGCATAGGTTAATAAAAAACATAAAGAAGAACAAAAAACACCCTTAATAATAATGATGACAATAGTAATTACAATGATTTAGTGTGAAACAATGTTTCTGTTATGATTCGGACGCGGGCGGAGAACCGACCCAACGTTTGAAAGGAGCCAGCATGAAATAAGCAGAGCACGGTTCAAAGGATAACAGAATTGAATAAACATAACAGTGTAGTAGTGCTAAACAACTAAAACATCCGCGGTCTGGTGAGGTGAAAACACGGCACGCTCTTAACAGCGCAAACGGTCCGGAGCCACAGCAGTTCGGACCCAGGGACCCCGCCGACACCCCCCAGGTGGCCGCGACAAACCGAGTCTGTGAAGAAAGAAAACATGATGTGAGTCCAACTCCACACAGAGAGACACAACTCAAAGGTGCACGCAATCAGCAAACACTTCCTGGCTTAAATCTATACATCAGCTTCTTACCCTGCAGGCATGGAACAACTCAGTTCAAATCTCCACTGCAGCAGAAGCTGATTAGACAATTAGCATAACGTAACAGCTCACTAACACAAGGTGTGAGGGACACCAAATCCACTGTCATTACTTCATAAAAGTCATCAAAACCTAATTACCTCAGGAAGTGTGCTGAAGAGCGTGAGACCTCACCCAATCCTCCTTCACAGACTGTGGTGTCAAACCTGGAGCGGTCTCTGCGTCCGTGATGGTGAGATTGTTCTCCTGACGTCGATCTCACACGTCTGCTCACAAGGTCGAGTCTCTGGCAATCACACACTGTGCATTCAAGGTTTAAATGCAGCAATCTCTGATTATGACAAAATACACCACAGCTGTGAGTCCTGATGACCTGCACGTGATAACAAGCCTCAGGTGTTCAGGGTGCGGTCCTAATGCCCAGCCACTCAGTCCTGAATGCATACCACCTGGTGGGAGAAACAGAAAACAAAAACCAAGCCAGCCAAACACCCCAGCCCACAACAGTTTCACACTAAATCATACTGTGTTTTTATTGTGTTCTTATATGGTGACTACAAAATTGTGATTACAGGCCAAAAAAAGTGTCAACCATTAAAAATTGATTAACTCTCTCAAATCATTGCCAAAGGTTTGACAGCAAGCTTACCTCAGAGATACTGTATGTCTCATTCTAAAAGCAAACTTTAATTGTTCCACTCCCTGAACACATGACAAAAAAGCAGATTAGCATGGCAGCAACAGTGATTGTTTTCATTAATTTCCATTAATAAAATTATCTTCTTAATTAAAAGGACTGGCTTTCTTGGACAATCCATCCCGGTTGGAAAAATTGTGCTTTTATTCTGTGTATTTTATATAATGTATGGTAGTGAAGAAAAACTGCCAAAACACTAACCTGGATCGGTTCATATAAATACAATATATATAATTCATGCATTGCTATCCATACACATGATTAAGAACTTTGCGTAATAACCAAGAAATAAGGTCAAGAGTACAAGTGGCGGAAATGAGATTCATCCGTTGGGTACCTATGGGACAGGGTGAGAAGATTGACTATCTGGTGAGGGACTCAAAGTAGAGGTGCTGCTACTTCGCACTGAAAGGAGCCAGCTGATGTGGTTCAGGTATCTGGTGAGGATATCCACCAGTTATCTTCTGAGGGAGGTCCTGTACATTCATAAATGGGAAGCACAGTCTAAAAAATGAGTAAGGTGTAACTGAGTTAACTGCTGTCACAAATAAAAAAAAAAAAAAAAAATCCCTGACATCCATTAGTGTTGGCGTTCATCTGCAGATTCCATAATACGACTTCTCCTGGATGTGGAAACCATATATTAAAACTCTGATTCCACTGAGTTATAAGCTCAATACATTACTGCATAATTACTAGATATTGGGTGTTTTTATGTCATAGTCACAAATTATTGATCTATGGATTAATACAAAGTAAGTAAGTCACTTTTCACATTTTTATCTTGTTTATAGACATCCCTTTTTTGCAGTGCACTCAGTGTCGCCACAGCAGATCCGAGGTGGATCTGCATGTTGATTTGGCACAAGTTTTACACTGGACGAGCTTCCTCATGCAACTCCACATTACATGGAAAATGGGCAGGGCTGGCCTTGAACCAGGAACCTTCTGCAGAAGAAACACTTAACTGCTTGTCCACCGCCCCTGCCCATGGGTTAGTGCAAATGATTTCAGAATAAAAGGGCACCAGACCATGTTCCCAGGCCAGTATGGAGATATAATCTCTCCACCTAGTCCTGGGTCTTCTCCCAGATGGATGTGCCTGGAACACCTCCCTAGGGAGGCACCCAGGGGGGCATCCTTATCAGATGCTCAAACCACTTCAGCTGGCTCATTTCAACGCGAAGGAGCAGTGGTTCTACTATGAGCTCCCCACAGATGATTGAGCTTCTCACTGCATCTCTAAGGGAGACACCAGCCACCCTCTGAAGGAAGTGCATTTCAGCCCTCTGTACCCGTGATCTAGTTCTTTCGGTCATGACCCAGCCCTCATAACCATAGGTGAGAGGAGGAATGAAGATTGACCAACAGATTGAGAGCTTCGCATTTTGGCTCAGCTCCCTTTTCGTCACAACAGCACAGTAAACCAAATGCAACCCACTGGTTTCCTGCTGAGAACCGTGGCCTCAGATTTAGAGGTGCTGATCCTCATCCCAGCTGCTTCACACTCAGCTGTGAACCAATCCAGTGAGTGTTGGAGGTCACAAGCTGATGAAGTCCATCTTCAGAGGCTGAAGCGCTGCAATGGTCTTGCGCTGTCAGTGGAAAATGCATGCTCTGTGCTTGTAATCACTGCTGATTCTCTGGCTGACTTCTCTGCTGTTATTTACATTTAAGACATGAACTGGACCACATCATCTGCAAAAAGCAGTGCTGAGAGGCTGAGCCCACCAAACTGGAAACCCTCCTCCCCCCCGACTATGCTTCAATATCCTGTCCATGAATATCAAAAACAAAATTGGTGGCAAGGTGCATCCTTGGTGGAGGACAACCCCCACCAGAAACGAGTCCGACTTACTGCTGAGCACCCGAACAGAGCTCTTGCTTTGTGAGTACAGAGATTGGATGGCCCTGAGAAGGGACCCCCTCACTCCATACTCCCACAGCACCTCCCACAGTATCTCCCAGGGTACCCGATCATACGCCTTCTCCAAGTCCACAAAACATGAGTAGACTGGATGGGCATACTTCCAGGCACCCTCCAGGATCCTTCTAAGAATGAAGAGTTGGTCGGTTGTTCCCTGACCAGGACGGAACCTGCATTGTTCCTCTTCAATCAGAGGTTCAACTACCGGCCAAACCCTCCTTTCCAGCACCCTGGAGTAGACTTTACCAGGGAGGCTGATTAGTGTGATACCCCTGTAATTGATACACACTCTCTGTTCCCCCTTTTTAAATATAGGGACGACCACCTCAGTCTGCCACTCCCTAGACACTGTCCCAGAACTCAATGCAGTGTTGAAGAGACATTTCATCCAAGACACACTCAGAGCCTTCAGCATTTCCAGACAGATGTCATCAACCCCCGGGGCCTTGCCACTGCTGAGTTGTTTGACTACCTCTGTGACTTCTACCAGGGAAATTGATGAAAATCCCCCCATCAGCTTCCAGCTCTGCCCCTACTATAGAGGGTGCTCCGGTCTGATGCAATCCGGTCTGATGCAATCAAAACAATTTAAACCTTTAACACGTACTTACCAGCAAGGGATGCACGGGCATCATCTTTTTGTTTCTTTTTCCTCCGTTTTTCAGCTCCAGACTCCTGCTGTTGCTTCACTGTTTAATTGTGGCATAGTGGCAATGTTTTGTCTCGTATCAGAATTGAATGTGGGCTAGCAGTGCTACTTCAGTTAGGCGCAGGGTTGCCAGATTGGGTGTTTTCCCATCCAATTGGTTTGTTTAGGGTAAAAATATGGCACTGGAAGAGTTTTTTGTATAGAATTGCCACACACATTTTAAAAATCAGTTCAAATTGCGCAGGATTTAGTGCCTCCATGCATTTTTGAGCATTTATTGGACTGGAAATCGTCACATCTGGCAACCCTGGTTAGGCGACACAGCGAATAGAGAAAGATGCAAACAGAGCTGTACCATTTCAGGGAATCGGGGTGGGGGTGGATGGGGGCTTTATATTAGGCAAAAAAACCTGTTAATTTGCCCCAATTAAGTAATGGGGTAGGGGCCTACACAATGTTTAAAGACAAAAATGATGGGCCTATTCATAAATAATTCATATTGATTTTGAAATGTAATAATCAGTGTTGCCACAGTTACTTTGATAAAGTAATCCAATTACTGATTACTCCTTGAAAAAGTAACTTAGTTACTTTACTGATTACTCAATTGTAAAAGTAACTAAGTTAGATTACTAGTTACTTTTTTAGTTACTTTCCCCAGCTGCCGACAACAACCCTCTGCCACCTCAACATGACAATACCTGTTTTGCCAAAACTCACTTTATAGTCACACTTTCTTGACTTCATTGAAAATAAATACTTGTTTTATAAAAAGTAAAATAATCTTTCTTGACCTCATATTTAACTGTTGACAGCACTGTAACAGTAAAACTTGCAATTTCTAACCTACATTGTTTATAAATATAACTATTAAATTCTAACATTTTTCTAACATTTACATTCTCTATAAACATTTTACTTGTCAAAATTATTATTATTTTAAGTAGTATTTGTAGTTGTAGTAAAAAAACGGCTTCAAAACTGGACCTTTAATCTAGGGGTGTTGTGGGGGAGGGGGGCACATCCCTGCCCTACGCCCCCATTCCATCTGGATTCGCCCCACTTTGGCGTTTGAGCACAAACAATGGATAACATTTATTTATGCAGAAAACATGACCAGATTTACAGGTAAGAACGTTTTATTGCGTTTTCACATCATGTGCTCCTCAGAAAGAGAGTTTAGGTGCATTTGAGTGGAACATAGTGTTAGTTGTTGACGCGTCGTGGAGGAGCAGCTGTTTTTAACGAGACAATACGGAGCGGCTCAGCTCAGAATTCTAAATAAAGGAGAAAAAAAGCATAAAAATGACTTTGTAAAGCTCAGTGCAGGTGTGCTGTTTTCACCGCGCTTTAAGAGGTGAGGACGAGTCGTAGCTGATGAAAAGCTCACAGCTCACTTAAAGTGGGCAGTTCAGTCGAGCCCTGACCTCCTGCCCACGGACCAAGTTTAATGCTGCTGTCGACCCACAATGCAAAAATAATAGTAACGCACAGTGACTTGGATAAGTAACTTTAATCTGATTACTCATTTGGAAAGATTAACGCATTAGATTACTCGTTACAAAAAAAGTGGTTAGATTAGAGTAACACTGGCATGACTGGTAATAATGTAATAATTTCAACACATTTTTCAGTCAAGTGGAGGCCCTGCAAACTAGTGCAACATGGTTGGTGCCCCACGCAGGCTGCGTAGTCTGCTTATGCCGAACGGCGGCGCTGAGTCCGTGACTAGTACAGAAGACCAATAACAAATGACCATTCGGGTTTAGATCGGGGAGGGCATTTCTCCCAATCATGTCTCTCCAGGTGTCTCTGTCATTGCCCACGTGTGCGAAGTCCCCCAGTAGAACAACAGAGTTCCCCACCGGAGCCCCTTTCAGGACTCCATTCAGGGACTCCAAAAAGGCTGAATACCCCAAGCTGCATACGCACAAACAAGAGTCAGCGTTTCCCCCCTGCCACCCGAAGGCACATGGAGGCGACCCTCTCTTCTACCGGGGTAAACTCCAACGTAGTGGCGCTCAGCCAGGGATGCATGGTGCCTCACACCCTGGGCAACTCCAGAGAAGAATAAGATCTAACCCCTATCAAGGAGAGTGGTTCCGGAGCTGAGGCTGTGCGTGGAGGTGAGGTCAACCAGATGTAACTAGTATCGCTCCACCTCCTGCATACGCTCAGGCTCCTTCTCCCACAGTGAGATTACATTCCACACCCCTCAAGCTAGCCCCTGCTGCCCGGGTCTGGTCCACCAAGACCCTCGGTTTTCACTACCACCCTTGGGACAGTGCACCTGACACCAGTGGTTCCCACTGTGGGTGGTGAACCCACAGGTAGGAGATGTAAGGTCCACGTTGCCTTTTTGGGCTGTACGTGACTGGGCTATGTGGCAAGCCCATACACCAAGCGCTTACTGACGGCCCTCCATCCAGGCCTGGCTCCAGATGGGGGCCCCAGGTCACATTTCCTCTGTCTCGTTCTGTCATGGTGTCATAATTTCTTGTCTTTCTTAAATTCTGTCTATTTCATTTTGCATCCCTGCCATACATATATACACTCAACAACAATATAAACGCAACACTCTTGGTTTTGCTCCCATTTTGTATGAGATGAACTCAAAGATCTAAAACCTTTTCCACATACACAATATCACCATTTCCCTCAAATATTGTTCACAAACCAGTCTAAATCTGTGATAGTGAGCACTTCTCCTTTGCTGAGATAATCCATCCCACCTCACAGGTGTGCCATATCAAGATGCTGATTAGACACCATGATTAGTGCACAGGTGTGCCATAGACAGCCCACAATAAAAAGCCACTCTGAAAGGTGCAGTTTTATCACACAGCACAATGCCACAGATGTTGCAAGATTTGAGGGAGCGTGCAATTGGCATGCTGACAGCAGGAATGTCAACCAGAGCTGTTGCTCGTGTATTGAATGTTCATTTCTCTACCATAAGCCGTCTCCAAACGTGTTTCAAAGAATTTGGCAGTACATCCAACCAGCCTCACAACCGCAGACCATGTGTAACCACACCAGCCCAGGACCTCCACATCCAGCATGTTCACCTCCAAGATTGTCTGAGACCAGCCACTCGGACAGCTGCTGAAACAATCGGTTTGCATAACCAAAGAATTTCTGCACAAACTGTCAGAAACCGTCTCAGGGAAGCTCATCTGCATGCTCGTCGTCCTCATCGGGGTCTCGACCTGACTCCAGTTCATCGTCATAACCGACTTGAGTGGACAAATGCTCACATTCGCTGGCGTTTGGCACGTTGGAGAGGTGTTCTCTTCATGGATGAATCCCGGTTCACACTGTCCAGGGCAGATGGCAGACAGCGTGTGTGGTGTCGTGTGGGTGAGCGGTTTTCTGATGTCAATGTTGTGGATCGAGTGGCTCATGGTGGCGGTGGGGTTATGGTACGGGCAGGCATCTGTTATGGACGAAGAACACAGGTGCATTTTATTGATGGCATTTTGAATGCACAGAGATACCGTGACGAGATCTTGAGGCCCATTGTTGTGCCATACAGCCAAGAACATCACCTCATGTTGCAGCAGGATAATGCATGGCCCGATGTTGCAAGGATCTGTACACAATTCTTGGAAGCTGAAAATGTCCCAGTTCTTGCATGGCCGGCATACTCCCCGGACATGTCACCCATTGAGCATGTTTGGGATGCTCTGGACCGGCGTATACGACAGCGTGTACCAGTTCCTGCCAATATCCAGCAACTTCGCACAGCCATTGAAGAGGAGTGGACCAACATTCCACAGGCCACAATTGACAACCTGATCAACTCTATGCGAATGAGATGTGTTGCACTGCATGAGACAAATGGTGGTCACACCAGATACTGACTGGTATCCCCCCCAGTAAAACAAAACTGCACCTTTCAGAGTGGCCTTTTATTGTGGACAGTCTAAGGCACACCTGTGCACTAATCATGGTGTTTAATCAGCATCTTGGTATGGCACACCTGTGAGGTGGGATGGATTATCTCAGCAAAGGAGAAATGCTCACTATCACAGATTTAGACTGGTTTGTGAACAATATTTGAGGGAAATGGTGATATTGTGTATGTGGAAAAAGTTTTAGATCTTTGAGTTCATCTCATACATATATATATATGTATTGAAAGCTTGACAGCTTATAACAGCTTGTGAAACAAAAGACTTGTGTGCTGTTTCAACCGCCTGAGGTACTCAGGGACAGAAAGACACACAAAAAAGTCTACCCATCACTAAAGAACAGCACATTGCAGTAGCTCACACTCCCTTGTGTGATATCAGCATGTACAATGCAGAAAACAAATGTATTTTTTCAGCACATGGCTCAAAACAGCCACGCTGTCAAAGAATTAATGCCTTTATTCCTCATAAAAACAAGGAATATAGGCGCAAATGCACAGACAACCCTGTCGTCCTTTGAAAATCAAATTCTACAAAACTGTGATCCCACTAAATTCACTTATGTTGTGTGGGCCGCTGAAGAGGAGGTACTGCTGGCCCACCACCACTAGAGGGCGCCCTGCCTGGAGTGCGGTTTCCAGGCACCGGAGGGCGCTGCCGCCTTACGGGAGCAGCCAGGATGACAGCTGTCATCTATCACTGGAGACAGCTGATCCCAATCACTGAGGAGGTATATCAGCAGGACGGCATCTCCACCTCATTTGCCGAGATATCGCTCTACCAAGGAGGTAACGAACTCAGCCAGCCCTTCATCATTTGTGAAAGGAACGTATTTGATAAGTATCCTAGTTACTTGACAGTGTTGTTTTCTGATTAGAGGTGGAGGTGGTGTTTTCCACCCCACGTGTTGTTGGGTGCAGCCGCACCCACGTCTGACTGTGTCTGTTCCTCGCCAGCAGTACCGGATCCGACGAGCGGAGGCAGAGACCACCTGGGAGTTCGGGACTTGGCGGTTCCAGTATTCCCGGGGTTCAGTGGCAGAGGAAATCGGGTGGTTCCGGTTCGTCTTGGACAGACGTCTCCTATCGTCGAGCCTGCCCACACGACACCGTTGGAATTTAACTTGAGACCGAAATTGTGATTTGTTGTATTTGTTGTGCGTGTTCACAACAGTAAAGCCTTGTTATTTGACTTTCTTCATTGTCCGTTCATTTGCGCCCCCTGTTGTGGGTCCGTGTACTGACACTTTCCCAACATATGTTTCTACATGTTTTAACACTGAAGGGGGAAATCAACTGGAATGTTTCAAACAATTTCTTTTGAACCAGTTATTGAGATTTTTGGCACAGCTGGATGTCTTTCTTTTGATATGAACTGTGATAAGATATGGACTGTGATATAGACTGACAAGATTCAACAGGGTTTGAAACACTACAGTGTAGCGTTTGCCATCAGTAATTTCCAGGACTGACAACAAGGATTTGCACTATCACTAGCCATATGTCCCTTTTACTGTTTCACTTTCAAGTGACCAGACTATTTCAGTGATTGAAATGGCCAAGTGGGGTAATTTATGACTCAGTTACATTATATAGAAGATTTATTTTCTCTTAATGGCTCTATATGTCCTTATCATACCTCAACTCCTTTATCTGTGACAGATTTTAAATGCTATAATGGAATTAATATGGTTTTCAAACATTTACAATACAAAAAGGTCTGACTGGATGTTGTTGCATAGTGCTTCATTTGTGATGCCTGGTGGATTCCTGATGATGTTGTACATGAAATGCAGGAGGATGATTTCTTTCCCATATTGTTCCAGTTCTGCCTGTTTATGGCCTGTCAATCCTGTACTCATCTGGAGCTCCATTGTTTCTAACAGAGTGATCATCTAGTTGGCCTAATGGGGCCAGTTCTTAGCCTCGGGTTCTTCCACAGGCTCATCCATAAACTCTGGCTTAACCACCAGCCCTCAACTTCAATCTGCTACCCTTGGAGGCAGATCCTGATCACCTTACTTTGGGCATTAAATTCCTGCCTTATGGTGTGTGTAGCAATGCATCTTGTAGCTGTGTTAGCCATGATTCATTGCAAAATATTTCAGTATCTTGGTGAGAAGTGAAACATTACAATAAAATCAATGCCTATAATGTTAAAAAAGCAGATATATCATTCTGCGGTCACAAATGACACCACGCAGTTTTTCACTATCCTTTTCACACCAATGGGCCAATTCCTGTAAAAATCTATGAAAATGTGTAGGAAAAGTAGGTTGACAAATGCATTACAGGAAACATTTTTCCAATTAAAGATATATATATATATATTCTGTTAGAAAAGTATCGGACCTTTTTATTTTTTTCAAAAACCATATGGATTTGAATCACGTGTGATTGCATCAGCCAAGCTTGAACCTTCGTGCGCATGCGTGAGTTTTTTCACGCCTGTCGGTTGCGTCATTCGCCTGTGAGCAGGCTTTGTGTGAGCACTGGTCCACCCCTTTCGTCAGATTTTTATTGCGAATAAATGTCTGAACGATTTGGAGCTTTGCTGCATCAATTTTTTTTCCAGAAACTGTGAGAGACATCCAGGTGGACACCTTTCGTAAAATTAATATGGCTTTCAGGGACGATTTTATGGGGATTATACAGATTAAGGAGTGTTACTGCCGCTTTAAGGACGGCCCACAACTGCTGAGAGTGCAGCGCGCTCCGAGCGCCGATCGACATGCTCAAACAACCAGATCATTTCCAATGTGAAGGCTTTGTTGATCCGGGACCTCGTCTGACTTTCACAAAAAGGCAGAAGGCGTGGACATCAGCACTTTTTCGGCACATTCCACTGTTACAGGAGTTTTTTTCATGGAAAGAAAAGAGGATGGACGCGCCACGGAGCCATTCATTACGCAGGACAAAACCACCTCAGTGTTGGTCTCACAGGACTGCTTTGAGATGGCTTTCAGATGGATGCCAGTTGCTTTTCAGTCATGTGATTATCTGATTGTGATTGTGCATGAGCTGGACATGCCCCAACATGTCCTGGAAGGCTTCATCACGGCATGTGAAAGTCAGATGAGGTCCCGGATCAACAAAGCCTTCACGTTGGAAATGATCTGGTTGTTTCAGCGGGGTCTGAGCATGTCGATCGGCACTGGGAGCGCGCCATGCTCTCAGCAGTTGTGGGCCATCCTTAAAGCGGCAGTAACACTCCTTAATCTGTATAATCCCCATAAAATCATCCCTGAAAGCCATATAAATTTTCCGAAAGGTGTCCACCTGGAGGTCTCATCAGGGTCTCGACCTGACTCCAGTTCGTCGTCATAACCGACTTGAGTGGACAAATGCTCACATTCGCTGGCGTTTGGCACGTTGGAGAGGTGTTCTCTTCATGGATGAATCCCGGTTCACACTGTCCAGGGCAGATGGCAGACAGCGTGTGTGGCTTCGTGTGGGTGAGCGGTTTTCTGATGTCAGTGTTGTGGATCGAGTGGCCCATGGTGGCGGTGGGGTTATGGTATGGGCAGGCATCTGTTATGGATGAAGAACACAGGTTCATTTTATTGATGGCATTTTGAATGCACAGAGATACCATGACGAGATCCTGAGGCCCATTGTTGTGCCATACATCCAAGAACATCACCTCATGTTGCAGCAGGATAATGCACGGCCCCATGTTGCAAGGATCTGTACACAATTCTTGGAAGCTGAAAATGTCCCAGTTCTTGCATGGCCGGCATACTCACCGGACATGTCACCCATTGAGCATGTTTGGGATGCTCTGGACCGGCGTATACGACAGCGTGTACCAGTTCCTGCCAATATCCAGCAACTTCGCACAGCCATTGAAGAGGAGTGGACCAACATTCCACAGGCCACAATTGACAACCTGATCAACTCTATGCGAAGGAGATGTGTTGCACTGCATGAGACAAATGGTGGTCACACCAGATACTGACTGGTATACCCCCGCAATAAAACAAAACTGCACCTTTCAGAGTGGCCTTTTATTGTGGACAGTCTAAGGCACACCTGTGCACTAATCATGGTGTCTAATCAGCATCTTGGTATGGCACACCTGTGAGGTGGGATGGATTATCTCAGCAAAGGAGAAATGCTCACTATCACAGATTTAGACTGGTTTGTGAACAATATTTGAGGGAAATGGTGATATTGTGTATTTGGAAAAAGTTTTAGATCTTTGAGTTCATCTCATACATATATATATATATATATATATATATATATATATATATATATATATATATATATATATATATATATGTATTGAAAGCTTGACAGCTTATAACAGCTTGTGAAACAAAAGACTTGTGTGCTGTTTCAACTGCCTGAGGTACTCAGGGACAGAAAGACACACAAAAAAGTCTACCCATCACTAAAGAACAGCACATTGCAGTAGCTCACACTCCCTTGTGTGATATCAGCATGTACAATGCAGAAAACAAATGTATTTTTTCAGCACATGGCTCAAAACAGCCACGCTGTCAAAGAATTAATGCCTTTATTCCTCATAAAAACAAGGAATATAGGCGCAAATGCACAGACAACCCTGTCGTCCTTTGAAAATCAAATTCTACAAAACTGTGATCCCACTAAATTCACTTATGTTTCTACATGTTTTAACACTGAAGGGGGAAATCAACTGGAATGTTTCAAACAATTTCTTTTGAACCAGTTATTGAGATTTTTGGCACAGCTTGATGTCTTTCTTTTGATATGAACTGTGACAAGATATGGACTGTGATATAGACTGACAAGATTCAACAGGGTTTGAAACATTACAGTGTAGCGTTTGCCATCAGTAATTTCCAGGACTGACAACAAGGATTTGCACTATCACTAGCCATATGTCCCTTTTACTGTTTCACTTTCAAGTGACCAGGCTATTTCAGTGATTGAAATGGCCAAGTGGGGTAATTTATGACTCAGTTACATTATATAGAAGATTTATTTTCTCTTAATGGCTCTATATGTCCTTATCATACCTCAACTCCTTTATCTGTGACAGATTTTAAATGCTATAATGGAATTAATATGGTTTTCAAACATTTACAATACAAAAAGGTCTGACTGGATGTTGTTGCATAGTGCTTCATTTGTGATGCCTGGTGGATTCCTGATGATGTTGTACATGAAATGCAGGAGGATGATTTCTTTCCCATATTGTTCCAGTTCTGCCTGTTTATGGCCTGTCAATCCTGTCCTCATCTGGAGCTCCATTGGTTTTAACAGAGTGATCATCTAGTTGGCCTAATGGGGCCAGTTCTTAGCCTCGGGTTCTTCCACAGTCTCATCCATAAACTCTGGCTTAACCACCAGCCCTCAACTTCAATCTTCTACCCTTGGAGGCAGATCCTGATCACCTTACTTTGGGCATTAAATTCCTGCCTTATGGTGTGTGTAGCAATGCATCTTGTAGCTGTGTTAGCCATGATTTACTGCAAAATATTTCAGTATCTTGGTGAGAAGTGAAACATTACAATAAAATCAATGCCTATAATGTTAAAAAAAAGCACATATATCATTCTGGGGTCACAAATGACACCACGCAGTTTTTCACTATCCTTTTCACACCAATGGGCCAATTCCTGTAAAAATCTATGAAAATGTGTAGGAAAAGTAGGTTGACAAATGCATTACAGGAAACATTTTTCCAATTAAAGATATATATATATATATATATATATATATATATATATATATATATATATATATATATATATATATACATACGAGGTCTGTTAGAAAAGTATCGGACCTTTTTATTTTTTCAAAAACCATATGGATTTGAATCACGTGTGATTGCATCAGCCAAGCTTGAACCTTCGTGCGCATGCGTGAGTTTTTTCACGCCTGTCGGTTGCGTCATTCGCCTGTGAGCAGGCTTTGTGTGAGCACTGGTCCACCCCTCTCGTCGGATTTTTATTGCAAATAAATCTGAACGATTGGAGCTTTGCTGCATCAATTTTTTTCCAGAAACTGTGAGAGACCTCCAGGTGGACACCTTTCGGAAAATTAATATGGCTTTCAGGGACGATTTTATGGGGATTATACAGATTAAGGAGTGTTACTGCCGCTTTAAGGACGGCCCACAACTGGTGAGAGCACAGCGCGCTCCGAGCGCCGATTGACATGCTCAAACAACCAGATCATTTCCAATGTGAAGGCTTTGTTGATCCGGGATCTCGTCTGACTTTCACAAAAAGGCAGAAGGCGTGGACATCAGCACTTTTTCGGCACATTCCACTGTTACAAGAGTTTTTTTCATGGAAAGAAAAGAGGAGGGACGCGCCACGGAGCCATTCATTACGCAGGACAAAACCACCTTGGTGTTGGTCTCACAGGACTGCTTTGAGATGGCTTTCAGATGGATGCCAGTTGCTTTTCAGTCGTGTGATTATCTGATTGTGATTGTGCATGAGCTGGACATGCCCCAACATGTCCTGGAAGGCTTCATCACGGCATGCTTTGCGCCACCGATGCGCGGAACTCCTCCGCACGTCTGTCTTAATGTGCTGAAAAAGTGCTGATGTCCACGTCTTTTCACAATTCCTGTGCTAGTCAGACGACATACCGGATCAAGACAGCATCCACTTTAGAAATGAACGGCACATTCCACTGTTACAGGAGTTTTTGTCATGGAAAGAGGAGCGGCTCCACCTCGCATCGCGGTGGAGCCGCATGGCGCAAAGCAACGCCGTGATGAAGCCTTCCAGGACATGTTGGGGCATGTCCAGCTCATGCACAATCACAATCGGATAATCACACAACTGAAAAGCAACCGGAATCCATCTGAACGCCATCTCAAAGCCGTCCTGTGAGACCAACACCGAGGTGGTTTTGTCCCGCGTAATGAACGGCTCCATGGCGCGTCCCTCCGCTTTTCTTTCCATGAAAAAAACTCCTGTAACAGTGGAATGTGCCCAAAAAGTGGTGATGTCCACATCTCCTGCCTTTTTGTGAAAGTCAGATGAGGTCCCGGATCAACAAAGCCTTCACGTTGGAAATGATCTGGTTGTTTCAGCGGGGTCTGAGCATGTCGATCGGCACTGGGAGCGCGCCGTGCTCTCAGCAGTTGTGGGCCATCCTTAAAGCAGCAGTAACACTCCTTAATCTGTATAATCCCCATAAAATCGTCCCTGAAAGCCATATAAATTTTCCGAACAGTGTCCACCTGGAGGTCTCTCACAGTTTCTGGAAAAAATTGATGCAGCAAAGCTCCAAATCATTCAGACATTTATTCGCAATAAAAAAATGACAAGAGGGTGGACCAGTGCTCACACAAAGCCTGCTCACAGGTGAATGACGCAACCGACAGGCGTGAAAAAACTCACGCATGCGCACAAAGGTTCAAGCTTGTCTGATGCAATCACACGTGATTCAAATCCATATGTTTTTTGAAAAAAATAAAAAGGTCCGATACTTTTCTAACAGACCTCGTATATATATGAAGAGTTCAGATGCAAAACCCAGTATCTCCAAAACGATAAATTTTTTGAGGCCAACATGTATTTGGCTGTGAAGGGGACCATCAGTGTGCAAAATATGAAAGAATTTGTACAAACTGTTTTCATTTTATTGATGAAAGTCTGTGCATTTCTGAATATGGTTTCCTTTAAATCTCCATTTTCAACTGCATTTTTCTCCATTAAAAAAAAAAAAAAAAAACTTACTGGGTTTTACCCCTGGCAAAAATTATGGAATCACCGGCCTCTGAGGATGTTCATTCAGTTGTTTAATTTTGTAGAAAAAAAGCAGATCACAGACATGACACAAAACTAAAGTCATTTCAAATGGCAACTTTCTGGCTTTAAGAAACACTATAAGAAATCAGGAAAAAAATTGTGGCAGTCAGTAACTGTTACTTTTTTAGACCAAGCAGAGGGAAAAAAATATGGAATCACTCAATTCTGAGGAAAAAAAATTATGGAATCATGAAAAACAAAAGAATGCTCCAACACATCACTAGTATTTTGTTGCACCACCTCTGGCTTTTATAACAGCTTGCAGTCTCTGAGACATGGACTTAATGAGTGACAAACAGTACTCTTCATCAATCTGTCTCCAACTTTCTCTGATTGCTGTTGCCAGATCAGCTTTGCAGGTTGGAGCCTTGTCATGGACCATTTTCTTCAACTTCCACCAAGGATTTTCAATTGGATTAAGATCCGGACTATTTGCAGGCCATGACATTGACCCTATGTGTCTTTTTGCAAGGAATGTTTTCACAGTTTTTGCTCTATGGCAAGATGCATTATCATCTTGAAAAATGATTTCATCATCCCCAAACATCCTTTCAATTGATGGGATAAGAAAAGTGTCCAAAATATCAACGTAAACTTGTGCATTTATTGATGATGTAATGACAGCCATCTCCCCAGTGCCTTTACCTGACATGCAGTCCCATATCATCAATGACTGTGGAAATTTACATGTTCTCTTCAGGCAGTCATCTTCATAAATCTCATTGGAACGGCACCAAACAAAAGTTCCAGCATCATCACCTTGCCCAATGCAGATTTGAGATTCATCACTGAATATGACTTTCATCCAGTCATCCACAGTCCACGATTGTTTTTCCTTATCCCATTGTAACCTTGTTTTTATCTGTTTAGGTGTTAATGATGGCTTTCGTTTAGCTTTTCTGTATGTAAATCCCATTTCCTTTAGGCAGTTTCTTACAGTTCGGTCACAGACGTTGACTCCAGTTTCCTCCCATTCATTCCTCATTTGTTTTGTTGTGCATTTTCGATTTTTGAGACATATTGCTTTTCTGTCTTGACGCTTTGATGTCTTCCTTGGTCTACCAGTATGTTTGCCTTTAACAACCTTCCCATGTTGGTTCTATTTGGTCCAGAGTTTAGACACAGCTGACTGTGAACAACCAACATCTTTTGCAACATTGCGTGATGATTTACCCTCTTTTAAGAGTTTGATAATCCTCTCCTTTGTTTCAATTGACATCTCTCGTGTTGGAGCCATGATTCATGTCAGTCCACTTGGTGCAACAGCTCTCCAAGGTGTGATCACTCCTTTTTAGATGCAGACTAATGAGCAGATCTGATTTGATGCAGGTGTTAGTTTTGGGGATGAAAATTTTCAGGGTGATTCCATAATTTTTTCCTCAGAATTGAGTGAGTCCATATTTTTTTCCCTCTGCTTGGTCTAAAAAAGTAACCATTACTGACTGCCACAATTTTTCCTGATTTCTTATAGTGTTTCTTAAAGCCAGAAAGTTGCCATTTGAAATGACTTTAGTTTTGTGTCATGTCTGTGATCTGCTTTTTTTCTACAAAATTAAACAACAGAATGAACATCCTCCAAATTCCATAATTTTTGCCAGGGGTTGTATAAAAGTAAATAAGTAAGTCCCTTCGGCTGCTCTCTTGTTTGCACTCAGGGTCGCCACAGCAAATCCAAGGTGGATCTGCATGTTGAATTGGCACAGGGTTTACGCCGGATGCCCTTCCTGACGCAACTCCACATTACATGGAGAAATGTGGCAGGGGTGGGATTTGAACCCAGAACCTTCTGCACTGAAACCAAGCGCATTAACCACTCGACCACCACCCCTAACTGTTCATCTTTTTTCTGTGGGTATGATTGCCTGCTGAGCTGAGACAGTTTGGTTCTGTTAAATTATTCACATGCAGACTAAAGACACATCTGTTAACTCTACTTTTTAATTAGGTTTAGTTTGTCAGTGACTTTTCTCTCATCTTATGTTGTCACATCATGCATCAAGGATTCATTCAGTCTCACGGAGGATTTATTGGATTCTGTTTGTTTATTGAACAATAATGTTGAATAAACATTATATTCATGTTATAATAGAACTGTGGAGCAAGTAGTGCAGTGGATAGGATTTGTTCTACCAATGTGTAAAAGTGATTTTAATTCCTGGTCCCACTACCTGCTTGTGTCTTGTATTGTCCTAAGTCCCGGTCACATGGCAGTAATAAAGGACACCGGAACCAAAACGAAACAAGAAATCTGGACTTATGGTCACTTTCTGAGACATTGTTTAGCTGTTGTCCAGCTTCGTTCCTCTAGCTGGCGCTTCATCAGAATTTTCAAACTGTTGAAAAATGCGAACAAATCCTGATGACAACTTCGATTTGTCCGTATTCTGTTTTGCTTTCTGTCTTGATGGTTCCTCATTGTTTGCATAGATCCTGTACTGTCACCGTTCCGTTTGACTGTCATCCAACTTCGTTCAACCTCCCAAGTCTGACGTCTTACATGAATGTTGACGATATCTGAACGGATTAATAACTCAAGCTCAGATGAGCTGAACATGACCTGTCCATGTGTGGGACGAAAAGCAACATTGTCATACAGAAACAATAGCGGCAAGAACGTTTTATCAACTATTTTATCTATTTCTGCATGTTCCAGCTGTCTGTGGCTGGAAAGGCTATGTGCACATGCACGTTCCAGCCCCAAACGGCTACAACAGCCATGCACACAGGCAGCCGGGCTGTGCGCTCATGCACAGTCCAGCTGTCTGTGGCTGCAACGGCTGTGCGCACAGCCACAAACAGCTGGAATGTGCATGTGCGCACAGCCACAAATGGATGTGTGCATGTTCACATGTTTCATTTTGATTTTGTTTAAAGGGTCAAGGTCGCCATTTGCTTTGTTTTTCGTTTGTTAATTTTGGTTTTGTTATGTTCCTTTTTTCAACAATTTGTGACTTTTTTCCTTTGTTCAGCCCTCATCGTGTGCCGTTTGACCGGGCCCTTAGTCCAGCTAGCTGTAAATAGTTACCATATTTTCCAGAGTACAAGTTGCACCAGGATCTAGGTCTCACCTGGAAAAGGCCTCTGGAAGAGGAAAAACCCAAATATAAGTCTCACCAGAGTATGAGTTGCACTACAGTACAAGTTGCACTTTTTTTTATGTATTATCAGCTCATTAATTTGGGATTTTTGTGCATTGTTCAAGTGTACTTCTTGGAATTTATGATTTTATTGTTGGAATTTATTTGGTTTCATTCTTTGATTCCTGTGAAAGTTATCTTGTTTCATGGCTTGATTCCCTTGAAAGTTCCATATCAGTAGTTCCTGTAATTATTATTATGGATAATAAAGTCAGGATTTTTCATTATACAAATACCACCAAAGTTTAAGTCGCAGGGCCTCCCAAAAGTTGCCTCCTTGAGGCAACTTTGTTGTGATTTGGCGCTATATAAATGAAAATGAAATAAATCCCAAAACACGTATACTCAGGAAATACAGAACTTAATCTGTCTGGTGAAGTAACCTGCAATGGACTGGCATCCCATCCAGGGGGAGCCATTAGCTCTCATCTGTGTCATACAACAAAATCTAGGGATAAACACCAGCAACAATGGGCCTCAAGGAAATACAGGACTTTCTTGTTTCTTCTTATTACCTTAAATCTGTTCTCTTTCTTTCTGTGAGGTGTTTCTTGCTCCCTGCATAGCTCCAGGAATCTGCCAGAACATGATTGGTCTGCAGCTTCCTCATGGGCATCATGCTGCCCAGGCTACCTCATAGTGCCTGCTGATGGGAAACAGTATCCAATAAGGGTGTCACAATACATGTATTTGTATTGAACCATACAGTGAACGCACAATGGTTCAGTGCACAGAATACACAGTATATCTCTGCACAGTATGATTGCACTTTCTTGCATAGTCTTTTTCAGTGGGGTTTGAGTAAATTGGGGGCACTGGATTCAAACCTGCTGTTAGTTTTTGCCAATCACATCACATGTTTAAGATCAATCAATCAATCAATTTTATTTATATAGCGCCAAATCACAACAAACAGTTGTCCCAAGGCACTTTATATTGTACTGAATTGGTGTGAACTGAACCTTGACTTCTGTGTTCTGTGGCACCCCTAGTATCCAATCACCACCACCATACATACATATATATATGGGTGATTCTTTAACTACGGGCACTATTGGCCTTGTAAATTTAATTTCCACCACACCATTGCCTTACAATATAAAGTGCCTTGGGGCAACTGTTTGTTGTGATTTGGCGCTATATACATGTGCCAAATCACTACTACCCAAACAATCTTTCATACAAACTGTTTAAAGGGACATTACAGTGTTGTGGTGGAAATTACGGCAATAGTGTGGGACAACTACATTTTGTTTAAAAAAAATCACAACAGTTGTATGACATTGAATACCCCAATTATGTTTTGATTATTTTACTGATATTTTATTCAGAGATATTTTAAAACATTAGGAAAAAAACGTTTCTTTACCATTCATTTTTATCATTGAAGATCAAAAGTCTGGGTGTGGGACAAGCACAAAACGGCAATATTTGCATATAATGATGCTGAAAAAAGGTGAAAAGTCATCATAGACTACTAGAACAAATTTCTTAATACACTTTCATTGTAAAGATAACTATAAAAGTGTGAAATTTCCCCTTTTTTCTGTTTTTCATACAATATGATCAAAGGACATAATAAGTGCCCGTAGTCTAAGAATCACCCATATATACACACCGACTATTTCTTTTTATGCAAGGAACCAAACCAGAATAATAAGACTGTCAAGACAGATGTCTTGAAGAACACTTAATGTAGTCCTGCTTTCTCAAACAATCCAGAAAAAAAGAATATTAACTTGCAAAATGAAGTTAATGTCCTGAAGACTTGTGAGACAAAGAAAAACATGAAAGAAGCACCCGTGCAGGACATAGGGGATATCAAGGACACTGTCTTGAAGAAATTTTCACATGCTCACAGATTTTGGAAAGATCAAGTGGAACAGAAAGCTAACTTTCAGAAGGAAATTGAATTGATGACCTAAAAACAGAGAACTGTGTAGGAAAGCAGAATATCAAAAAGTCTGTCGAAGGCTAAGAAACCCAACAGGATATGAGGGGTTTTAGGGCAGCTGTCTTAGAGGATATTGCACATGTTCATAAATTCTGCAAAGATCAGGATGAATAAAAGGATTGAAGTATTTGGTGGCCATCTTGGGAAAAATTGTACAGACAATCATATTCCTTACAATTAGAAAGATATGCATAGACATAAGGGAGTGAGTGATTGTGTGAGTAAGTGAGTGAGTGACTTCATGCTCATCTCGTGCTCATTTTCAACTGCTTATGCAGAACTGGGTCGCGGATGAGTGAGTGAGTTAGACCACAAATTTCACTCAGTGATTCTGTCAAAACTGCTGTGTATTCTATTCTAAAATTAGCGGTTCTTTTCATATAGGTGAAGTCCATTGAACCTCCTATTTACACAATGTTGACATCCTTTAACATAATAACAGTTATTATTTTTATTTGACACATAAATAGATCATTGACATCTGATTGGTGAATTGTTTGTCACATCATACATTTTGTCCCATACGTTTCACTTTACTGAAAGACTCCATTCATTTTTTGTAAAGTGTGTCAGTGATAAGAGGGAGCCAAATCCAGTGGGTGCATGGTTTGCAGGTTGTCTTTTGCAGCAACAGAAGTGTTGTTGGATGAAGAATTAGACAAGTTCCAATGATATATATTTTTTTTTTTTGCTGGATTGAGGAATGCAGATGTGTGCTTCCATGACATCACTAACGGACTCATCTATGTCACGCTGCTGTTCCTTTCTTGTTCCGAGAAGAAAAACCTGTCTAATTTTACGTAAAATATCAAATCATGCTGATCTATTTTGGTGTCATATAAAACAAATAATGAATGTTTACCATTCATGCAATGGAAAGAATATTTTCATTTGTTGAAAAATGGAATGTTCCATTTATATCAGCTCCACCTTGTTGAATGGAATGTTCCATTTTTGAACTTGCGCAAATATTCTTACCACTGCACTCAAATATTCATCCTATTCATTCTAATTGTACCCTATTTTACCTTAAGTAAGATTGTTGGTACAGTGGAACATGTCTTGGTTTATTCAGACAGTCACGTGTTAAGTAGGTCTTTGGTTTGATTTGGTTTGGTTTGCATGTGCAGAAGCCTTGATGGTAATCTTAGAGTCCTGCTGGTGGTCACAATGACAACTGTTGCACCTTCTGGAAGCTACATGAGGAATCGAATTCTTAGAAAGCTTTAAAGAAAGAAAGAAAGTGATTTTAAAAGCTTTTAATTTGTTTACATTGTAGTTTTAACTGAAATCTTTTGGTGTGGTGACCTGTTGAATGTCGCCCTATGTAAATTGATTGTATCTCAGCAGTGCTTTTCCATTTGATTCAGACACTCAACATGTTTTACAGTGATGCCTCTTATTCACCCATTCACACACCAATTTAAAGTCTGCATGCTGCATTACAATGTACTTAAAGAGATTAAGGATCTTGCTGAGAGGATGTCTTGTCTTACATACAAATCAAACCAAGGATCTGCTGGTCACACACCCCAATGGCTAGCCTACAGACCATTACAACCGACTTACAATTCATCCAGAAAGTATTCACAGCAATATAATTTGTCAACATTTTGTTATGCTACAGCCTTATTCCAAAAATAAATTAAATGTATTTTTCCTCAAAATTCTACACACAGTAGCCCAAATGAGAAAGTGAAAAAGCTTTTTTGAGATGGTTGCAAATTTATTTAAAATAAAAACAGTAACATATCACATGTATGTAAGTCTTAGCCTTTGCCTTGAAGCTCAAAATTGAGTTTTGGTGCATCCTGTTTCCACTGATCATCCTCAGGATGATTCTAAAGCTTATTTGGATTCCACCTGCAGAAAATTCAGTTGATTGGATATGATTTGCAAAGGCACACACCTGTCTACATATAAGGTCCCACAGTTGACAGTGCATGTCAGAGCACAAACCAAGTATGAAGTCAAAAGAATTGTCTGTAGATTTCTGAGATAGGATTGTCTAGAGGTACAAATATGGGGAAGGGTACAGAAACATTTCTGCTGTTTTGAATGTCCCAATGAGTACAGTGTCCTTCATCATCCTTAAATGGAAGACATTCAGATCCACCAGGACTCTCCTTAGAGCTGGCTGCCCTTCCATCCGATCAGTGGAGAAGGGCCTTAGTCAAGGATGTGACCAAGAATCTGATGGTCACTCTGTCAGGGCTACAGCATTCCTCTATGGAGAGATGCGCACCTTCCAGAAGGACAACCATCTCTGCAGCAATCCACCAGTCACACCTGTATGGTAGAGTGGCTAGACGAAAGCCACTCCTCAGTAAAACACACATGCCATGCTGGAATGGAGTTTGCCAAAAGCCAACTGAAGGACTCTCAGACCATGAGAAACAAATTTCTCTGGTTTGATGACACAAAGATTGAACTCTTTGGCATGAATGCCAGGTGTCATGTTTGGAGGAAACCAGGTACCATCCCTACAGTGAAGCATGGTGGTGGCAGCATCATGCTGTGGGAATGTTTTTCACCAGCAGGAACTGGAAGACTAGTCAGGAATTAGGAAAATTGACTGCAGCAAGGTACAGAGACATCCTGGATGAAAACCTGCTGCAGAGCATTCTTGTCCTCAGAGTGGGGCGACTGTTCATCTTTTAGCAACACAATGACCGTAAGCACACAGCCAATATATCAAAAGGAGTGGCTTCAGGACAACTCTTTAAATGTCCTTGACTGGCCCAGCCAAAAAATGGGAGTTATCTGCAATTGTGGCTTAGTATAACTTGAGATGCATTGGGATGCAGTTGTATTACAATTTGACAGATATGGTACAAATATCGGTAACAATGCTTTAACCCTCTGGTGTCCTGCGGCACTTTCTTGATTTTGCCATACTTTCATTAATTCCCCTTTAAAGTTAGTTTCATTTAGAATAATGCCCATGTGTTGCTTATTAAAATGTTTAGAACAATCTACGCTGTTAGGAAATGTGACACACACACTTGTCTAGAACATTGTATAAAGAAATTATTTAGCTCTAAATCTGAAAACAACAAATGCATTTTTTAGAAAATTCTTCAAATCTTTATTGAAAATATACTTTTAATAATGTGGACACACTGTTTGGTGCTATAAATGGTTTTACTAAAGTCTTTGCCTCAAAACATTTGTGTAATACATGAATGAAAATGTACATCAGTGCGGACTAAAACAAATGTTGAATGTGCCTGTGAGTCAGTTGACCTGAGAGGGTTAATTAGCCCCTTAGCTTCTGCTCACTAATGCATTGTTGACATCATAAAAAATAATGAATTGATTGATTGAATCAATTTTGTTTCTTGTTGCATCAAGCAATAGCATCACATCAACAATAATTGCAGCTTTGTAGACTGGTGTGACATATATGCTTTTTTCTCTTCATCATGCACTTTAGTTACTGATACTTGCCTCTGTTTATGAGGATCAATCAATCAATCAATCAATTTTTTTTATATAGCGCCAAATCACAACAAACAGTTGCCCCAAGGCGCTTTATATTGTAAGGCAAGGCCTTACAATAATTATGTAAAACCCCAACGGTCAAAACGACCCCCTGTGAGCAAGCACTTGGCTACAGTGGGAAGGAAAAACTCCCTTTTAACAGGAAGAAACCTCCAGCAGAACCAGGCTCAGGGAGGGGCAGTCTTCTGCTGGGACTGGTTGGGGCTGAGGGAGAGAACCAGGAAAAAGACATGCTGTGGAGGGGAGCAGAGATCGATCACTAATGATTAAATGCAGAGTGGTGCATACAGAGCAAAAAGAGAAAGAAACAGTGCATCATGGGAACCCCCCAGCAGTCTACGTCTATAGCAGCATAACTAAGGGATGGTTCAGGGTCACCTGATCCAGCCCTAACTATAAGCTTTAGCAAAAAGGAAAGTTTTAAGCCTAATCTTAAAAGTAGAGAGGGTGTCTGTCTCCCTGATCTAAATTGGGAGCTGGTTCCACAGGAGAGGAGCCTGAAAGCTGAAGGCTCTGCCTCCCATTCTACTCTTACAAACCCTAGGAACTACAAGTAAGCCTGCAGTCTGAGAGCGAAGCGCTCTATTGGGGTGATATGGTACTACGAGGTCCCTAAGATAAGATGGGACCTGATTATTCAAAACCTTATAAGTAAGAATAAGAATTTTAAATTCTATTCTAGAATTAACAGGAAGCCAATGAAGAGAGGCCAATATGGGTGAGATATGCTCTCTCCTTCTAGTCCCCGTCAGTACTCTAGCTGCAGCATTTTGAATTAACTGAAGGCTTTTTAGGGAACTTTTAGGACAACCTGATAATAATGAATTACAATAGTCCAGCCTAGAGGAAATAAATGCATGAATTAGTTTTTCAGCATCACTCTGAGACAAGACCTTTCTGATTTTAGAGATATTGCGTAAATGCAAAAAAGCAGTCCTACATATTTGTTTAATATGCGCTTTGAATGACATATCCTGATCAAAAATGACTCCAAGATTTCTCACAGTATTACTAGAGGTCAGGGTAATGCCATCCAGAGTAAGGATCTGGTTAGACACCATGTTTCTAAGATTTGTGGGGCCAAGTACAATAACTTCAGTTTTATCTGAGTTTAAAAGCAGGAAATTAGAGGTCATCCATGTCTTTATGTGTGTAAGACAATCCTGCAGTTTAGCTAATTGGTGTGTGTCCTCTGGCTTCATGGATAGATAAAGCTGGGTATCATCTGCGTAACAATGAAAATTTAAGCAATACCGTCTAATAATACTACCTAAGGGAAGCATGTATAAAGTGAATAAAATTGGTCCTAGCACAGAACCTTGTGGAACTCCATAATTAACTTTAGTCTGTGAAGAAGAGTCCCCATTTACATGAACAAATTGTAATCTATTAGACAAATATGATTCAAACCACCGCAGCGCAGTGCCTTTAATACCTATGCATGCTCTAATCTCTGTAATAAAGTTTTATGGGCAACCGTATCAAAAGCAGCACGGAGGTCTAACAGAACAAGCCACAGAGATGAGTCCACTGTCCGAGGCCATAAGAAGATCATTTGTAACCTTCACTAATGCTGTTTCTGTACTATGATGAATTCTAAAACCTGACTGAAACTCTTCAAATAGACCATTCCTCTGCAGATGATCAGTTAGCTGTTTTACAACTACCCTTTCAAGAATTTTTGAGAGAAAAGGAAGGTTGGAGATTGGCCTATAATTAGCTAAGATAGCTGGGTCAAGTGATGGCTTTTTAAGTAATGGTTTAATTACTGCCACCTTAAAAGCCTGTGGTACATAGCCAACTAACAAAGATAGATTGATCATATTTAAGATCGAAGCATTAAATAATGGTAGGGCTTCCTTGAGCAGCCTGGTAGGAATGGGGTCTAATAAACATGTTGATGGTTTGGATGAAGTAACTAATGAAAATAACTCAGACAGAACAATCGGAGAGAAAGAGTCTAACCAAATACCGGCATCACTGAAAGCAGCCAAAGATAACAATACATCTTTGGGATGGTTATGAGTAATTTTTTCTCTAATAGTTAAAATTTTGTTAGCAAAGAAAGTCATGAAGTCATTACTAGTTAAAGTTAATGGAATACTCAGCTCAATAGAGCTCTGACTCTTTGTCAGCCTGGCTACAGTGCTGAAAAGAAACCTGGGGTTGTTCTTATTTTCTTCAATTAGTGATGAGTAGAAAGATGTCCTAGCTTTACGGAGGGCTTTTTTTATAGAGCAACAGACTCTTTTTCCAGGCTAAGTGAAGATCTTCTAAATTAGTGAGCCGCCATTTCCTCTCCAACTTACGGGTTATCTGCTTTAAGCTACGAGTTTGTGAGTTATACCACGGAGTCAGGCACTTCTGATTTAAAGCTCTCTTTTTCAGAGGAGCTACAGCATCCAAAGTTGTCTTCAATGAGGATGTAAAACTATTGACGAGATACTCTATCTCACTTACAGAGTTTAGGTAGCTACTCTGCACTGTGTTGGTATATGGCATTAGAGAACATAAAGAAGGAATCATATCATTAAACCTAGTTACAGCGCTTTCTGAAAGACTTCTAGTGTAATGAAACTTATTCCCCACTGCTGGGTAGTCCATCAGAGTAAATGTAAATGTTATTAAGAAATGATCAGACAGAAGGGAGTTTTCAGGGAATACTGTTAAGTCTTCTATTTCCATACCATAAGTCAGAACAAGATCTAAGATATGATTAAAGTGGTGGGTGGACTCATTTACTTTTTGAGCAAAGCCAATAGAGTCTAATAATAGATTAAATGCAGTGTTGAGGCTGTCATTCTCAGCATCTGTGTGGATGTTAAAATTGCCCACTATAATTATCTTATCTGAGCTAAGCACTAAGTCAGACAAAAGGTCTGAAAATTCACAGAGAAACTCACAGTAACGACCAGGTGGACGATAGATAATAACAAATAAAACTGGTTTTTGGGACTTCCAATTTGGATGGACAAGACTAAGAGTCAAGCTTTCAAATGAATTAAAGCTCTGTCTGGGTTTTTGATTAATTAATAAGCTGGAATGGAAGATTGCTGCTAATCCTCCGCCTCGGCCTGTGCTACGAGCATTCTGACAGTTAGTGTGACTCAGGGGTGTTGACTCATTTAAACTAACATATTCATCCTGCTGTAACCAGGTTTCTGTAAGGCAGAATAAATCAATATGTTGATCAATTATTATATCATTTACCAACAGGGACTTAGAAGAGAGAGACCTAATGTTTAATAGACCACATTTAACTGTTTTAGTCTGTGGTGCAGTTGAAGGTGCTATATTATTTTTTCTTTTTGAATTTTTTATGCTTAAATAGATTTTTGCTGGTATTGGTGGTCTGGGAGCAGGCACCGTCTCTACGGGGATGGGGTAATGAGGGGATGGCAGGGGGAGAGAAGCTGCAGAGAGGTGTGTAAGACTACAACTCTGCTTCCTGGTCCCAACCCTGGATAGTCACGGTTTGGAGGATTTAAGAAATTGGCCAGATTCTAGAAATGAGAGCTGCTCCATCCAAAGTGGGATGGATGCCGTCTCTCCTAACAAGACCAGGTTTTCCCCAGAAGCTTTGCCAATTATCTATGAAGCCCACCTCATTTTTTGGACACCACTCAGACAGCCAGCAATTCAGGGAGAACATGCGGCTAAACATGTCACTCCCGGTCTGATTGGGGAGGGGCCCAGAGAAAACTACAGAGTCCGACATTGTTTTTGCAAAGTTACACACCGATTTAATGTTAATTTTAGTGACCTCCGATTGGCGTAACCGGGTGTCATTACTGCCGACGTGAATTACAGTCTTACCAAATTTACGCTTAGCCTTAGCCAGCAGTTTCAAATTTCCTTCAATGTCGCCTGCTCTGGCCCCCGGAAGACAATTGACTATGGTTGCTGGTGTTGCTAACTTCACATTTCGCAAAACAGAGTCGCCAATAACCAGAGTTTGATCCTCGGTGGGTGTGTCGTTGAGTGGGGAAAAACGGTTAGAATTGTGAACGGGTTGGCGGTGTACACGGGGCTTCTGTTTAGAACTACGCTTCCTCCTCACAGTCACCCAGTCGGGCTGCTTTCCTGGCTGCTCGGGATCTGCCAGGGGGTAACTAACGGCGGCTAAGCTACCTTGGTCCGCACCGACTACAGGGGCCTGGCTAGCTGTAGAATTTTCCAAGGTGCGGAGCCGAGTCTCCAATTTGCCCAGCCTGGCCTCCAAAGCTATGAATAAGCTACACTTATTACAAGTACCGTTACTGCTAAAGGAGGCCGAGGAATAACTAAACATTTCACACCCAGAGCAGAAAAGTGCGGGAGAGACAGGAGAAGCCGCCATGCTAAATCGGCTAAGAGCTAGTAGCTACGCTAAGATAGCGGATTCCTAAAAACACGCAAAGTGAATAATGTGTAAATAATTTAGAGGTGATTCAGCAGGAGTGCTTTAGTTAAGGCACGTAAACATTACACTGGGAAACAAATCGTAATCTAGATAACTAGATCAATCTAACTGCGCAGATTAAACAGCTAACAGATACAGAAAAACACCGCTGTGCTCCGGAACAGGAAGTGATACAATACCGCAGTGACAGCCAACCACCAATAGAGGCAAGCAAGAGAGGATGGGATTTGTTATGGATTAGACGTGGATTGAGGAGCGGTCCAGTATCTGACTGAACCCAGCATGAAATAATCAGAAGCAGTTTCAAAAAGAAACATTTATTTTTCTCCCTTTGTGCTATACATGAAATACTAAATAATTATAGTTCTGGTAAGGTGAAAAGGCGGCGCGCTCTCTCAGCGTCTCAACAGTCGGAGTCCAAACGTTCAGGACTCAGGAGTTCCGCCAACACCCCCCCCCCCCAGGTGACTTTCCCAGACTGTACTCTGCGAAGGAGGAAAAGAGATAAGATTATTCAACACTTGTTACTACGAAATATTGTTTAGAGGCAAACTTATCAGCTACACGTTTAGGTCTGGTTTCAAAACTTAGTTCAAAGAGGCTGCTGCTCACAGCTAGTGGAGGATCATTAATCCGCACGCCACTGCCGTGAGGAGCACGCCAAACAATTTCCACCAATAATTACTTATAGCTGCGTATAAACGCCAATTTACATTCACGGATAAACCTTTCAGAATATTCACCTCTCTCATGTGCTGACAATGTTTGCCTCTCACCCTCGTCCTCCTTCACAGGTGCGATGTCAGACTCTGAAACGGCCCTCAGCGTCCCCACACGGTCGTCACAAGGTCGTATTCTCTGGCAATCTTATCCAACTCACTGCTGGTTTAAATGTAGTTCTTCATCACTACATTGGTACCAGCTGGAAGTCCTCAGATCTGCACATGAACATCACAGGTATCATGGATTGTCCTGATAGAGCCGCACGAGAATGCAACAGGTGCAGCCAATCATCGTAACAGAGGAGAGAGACTCTTTGTTAAAGATTTTGTATATATGTTATCACTGTTAAACATTTGTACATTTGTCTTCTTTCTCATGAGAACGGTGTTGTGCTGTTTGCACTTCACCCTGAGAATGTACGTGTTATTCAACCTTGTTTTAGCTTTGTCTTCTTTCTCATGAGAACGGTGTTGTGCTGTTTTGCACTTCACCCTGAGAATGTACGTGTTATTCAACCTTGTTTTAGCTTTGTCTTCTTTCTCATGAGAACGGTGTTGTGCTGTTTTGCACCTGTCTTAACCAAGCCTGAGAATTCAATTTTGTTTTAGCACTCTGGGGTCAATCTGAGCTGGGAATGAAGGGCTGGATGTACTTATTATTATAATATAACTTTGTTTTCGCAGCCTCTAACGACTGGGAGTAAGAGAACGTTTTGACTGTTGTGATGTGGTGCTTAGTGTGAAGGAGTGTGAAGGACAGGACACTTCAGGCAGATGCAGAACAGCTGATAACTGCAACAGACGAACGAGATGTGCTGACCTGTGTAAAAGAAAGTGTTCTTCCTTACAGCTGCACTTATTGACGTATGCGTTTATGTTACGGGAAGAAACTTGTCTTGCGTCATCACCCCCACCCTTAGGACAAGTTTTTTGTTTATGTGATGAGGGCGTCTCTTAATAAAAAGAGCGGAAAAGCAGGCCAGACTTTAGTGTAGCCTTGGTGTACAGCCTGACTGCACTCCGCGCGTAAAATTTTGACTTTCTGTCTCACTGGTGTTTCTTGACTCTGTTTGTCTTGTTAAAGGTTTTAAAAATGTTTGGAGGAGAAAATACCCAACACTCTTCTGCAGCACATTTTCCTCAGAGAACAGCCCCAAATCACCTGGGAAGGAAAATAAACACAAAACAACCCAACCTTGTCCAGCCAAACCCCCCTCCAACACACAACAGTACCCCCCCATCAACGGGAAGCCTCCCGGCTACCGCACAAACCAGACCCAAAAACAACCCCACACATCAAAGGCCAAAGCAGAAGGAGGGCAGAGATCACAGCAGGCAGCAGAGCCGGGAGATGCGGTAGAAAGGCTGGCCGGCATCAAAACAAACAAAAAAAAAACATCCTGAAACAACCTCAAACACAAAAACAAAACACAAAAAAAAGGCCCCCAGCATCCCCCCCAGAGAGTACCACAAACATACCCCAGGGAAGCACACTGGGGTAAACACAAAAGAAAAACACAATACCCAACCCAACACCCCCCCCAGAGGACCGTCCCATCAAACCCTGGGGAGGAACAAAAAACACACAAACCCAAAAACCCCAACAAACCCCCCCCAACACACTAGAACACAGGTCAAAGGAAAAAACAAACAACGCCCTCCCCTAACATGTGGAGCCCGACTTCCCCCAGGGGACCTCATCGTCAACCCCAGGAGCAACGACCACGGCAGGAGCCATCCAGGAATCCCCAGGCATACACGGGAGCCTTAACGTCCCCCAGAAGACCGTCCCATCAAACCCCAGGAGACACCCCCACAACCCAGGAACCCCACCCCAGCCCAACACGGCCAGTCAGCCCCACAGTCAACCTCCCCCCCAGAGGACCATCCCATCAAACCCTGGGGGGAAACAGGAGGAAACAAAAACCCCAAACCCCCAGGGATTTCCAAAAACTACCCCAGGAGCAAACAAAAACCACAGAAAGCCCCATTGACCTCCCCAGCACCCCGAAAGACCCTCCAGGTCTGTCGGGAAACACGTCGTGGCAATCGGCACAGGACTACTAAGCCGGAGAAGCCAATAGGAAAAACGCAACCCAGCTCCACCCCCAAGGGCAGGGGAAAACCGGCAAGATGGCCGGTGCCGACCCCCCGACTATACTTCAGCCTACCGGGAGGGGTGGGCAGCGGAAAAGGCGTACGGCACTGATCGGCCCCACCGCTCCGACTGGAGTATATCCCCACTGCCCGACACCTCAGCAATGCCAATGGCGAATGGTCAGAGGCATGCTGAGGCTGGAGAGGAACCGGGAAACAACTAAATCTAAGAAAAGAGCCCTGGACCCCCCCAGGTGCAGAGGTCCTCATAGGAATGCCCAGCAACCAGCCTGCACCACCCCACAACACCAAAGACGAATGGCCAGAAGTGTGTGAGGCTGGGGTTAGGGGACAGGGAAATAAAAACCAACAAAATAAAACGACCCATTCCGCCAACAAAAATTAAATAACTATAAACAATAAATAAACCACACGCTTATCTGAGTCCAAACGAACTCCGACCAGCCAGCCTGTTCACCCCACCAGAACTACCTCAAGTGCTATACACAAAACCTGGTTTACAAAAACTCCCATTTATATCCCACAAAAATGCCCATACAACACCTGGAGCCATGCTATGATGCTGTCTCCTGAAGCTCGTTTGACCGGGGCAATATGGCTGTTCTGACCCTTCCAAGTTGCATTGGCTCGTCCACTAGAGGAGCTAGAGGTCCCGTCGGAGGAGTCTCAGAGGAACAAAGAAGAGGCGGTCCGGACTTATGTCGGGGAAAACCCCGAGACAAAACACCCTGCTCGGACACTCGCCCTCTCTCTCGTCCACGCTCCTTAATCCGATCGTCTAGATGAATAACCAAGGATATTAACTCATCTAAATCCTTCGGTTCGTCACGGACGGCTAGCTCATCTTTCAGGGAGTCATTCAACCCGTCTACAAACACCCCCCTCAAAGCAGCAGCGTTCCAACCAGACTGAGCGGAAAAGATTCGAAAATCCACAGAATAATCAGCTGCGCTTCGTCGCCCCTGTCGGAGGTTCAGCAATCGCTGAACCACGGCATTTATTTTCATCTCCAGGTGCTTCTGGACTTTCTCCTGAAATGGAACTGCTTCTGCCGCTGGGTCCATATTGGTTTGGCCGGAGAATTCTGTTATGGATTAGACGCGGATTGAGGAGCGGTCCAGTATCTGACTGAACCCAGCATGAAATAATCAGAAGCAGTTCCAAAAAGAAAACACATTTATTTTTCTCCCTTTGTGCTATACATGAAATACTAAATAATTATAGTTCTGGTGAGGTGAAAAGGTGGCGCACTCTTTCAGTGTCTCAACAGTCGGAGTCCGAAAGTTCAGGACTCAGGAGTTCCACCAAGGAGGAACAGAGATGAGATTATTCAACACTTATTACTACGAAATATTGTTTAGAGGCAAACTTATCAGCTACACGTTTAGGTCTGGTTTCAAAACTTAGTTCAAAGAGGCTGCTGCTCACAGCTAGTGGAGGATCATTAATCCGCATGCCACTGCCGTGAGGAGCACGCCACACAATTTCCACCAATAATTACTAATAGCTGCGTATAAACGCCAATTTACATTCACAGATAAACCTTTCAGAATATTCACCTCTGTCGTGTGCTGACAACGTTTGCCTCTCACCCTCGTCCTCCTTCACAGATGCGATGTCAGACTCTGAAACGGCCCTCAGCGTCCTGATAGAGAGCCGCACGAGAATGCAACAGGTGCAGCCAATCATCGTAACAGAGGAGAGAGACTCTTCTGCAGCACATTTTCCTCAGAGAACAGCCCCAAATCACCTGGGAAGGAAAATAAACACAAAACAACCCAACCTTGTCCAGCCAAACTCCCCCCAACACACAACAGGGATTAATATATTCTCATCTGTCTCAATACTCGTGACATGTATTCCTTAAAATACTGTACTGTGTGTTGTGCTTTAATCACGATAACATAACATCATTAAAAAAATCTATCTTCTCAAGCACAACTATTTACTGCTTTTTTCCTAAAAAATGTTTAAACCTCAAAATGTAACTCTCACTCTAGACTGAATCTGCATTAGATGCTCAAAGCTCTTTACACATCAATGAAAACAATGCCATGCAGGGCGCTCACTATACACTGGGAGCAACTAAGGGATTAAGGACCTTGCCCAAGGGCCCTTAGTGATTTTCTGGTCAGGCTGGGATTTGAACTGAGGATCCTCTGGTCGCAAGCCCAACGCTAAACCACTAGACCATCACCTCCCCTATGAGAATCCAATAATAAGGGAAAAAAGCACACACGAGTTTCGAATAGTCTGGGCTTTGCTCAGCAGGGAGCTACTAGAAGACTGATAGATTCACAAAGAATATGCAGCAGCCATGTGTGCACCCTCATAAGACTCCAGCTTGCCTCTGAAGCCATTTTAATGTGCATCAATCAGTGCAATCTAAAAAAAAAAGTCTCTCACCAAGCAAAGGAGATGAATAAATGAGTGTGTCTGACAGTGCAGTCATAGTCAAGATCAAAGGAGAAGCAGATAATTAACAGCAAACTAATTGGTAACCACCCTGAGTTTTCATCTGATATGAAAAAGACTGCAGCTTTGCTGGATATTAATTGGAGGAGAATGCGCATGAAATATGTTCAGTTGAGGCATTTTCAGCAGGAGATGGCTTGACTCCTGCACATTCCACTGCAAAGTATCAAGAATAACGAATGAATATACAACATTGAAGTGAAAAAAAAACTAAATTTCAATGAAATATGTCACACTAACATGGGCTCAGCAGTTTTAAATTGAAATAAATGTGACATTTTCTGTATGATAGTTGACATTGTCTTGTCACAGATATTTGAAATGTTTGTGCTTGCTGTATTTGTTGGATTTGCTGTGTGCATGTTGATTTCAGTGTGATATATTTGTGGAATCTTGAAATTTACTGTGTTCATACAAACTTGATCTGTCATCTTACTTCCTAGATCGCTACTCATCAGAAATATGTAGCAGCACTGGCATCAAGTCTTAAAAATGCTAGATGGCTCATGAGCATTGGCAACATATTTATAGGCTGACTATGTCATGATGAGAAAATAAATGTTCAATATTTGGCTGAAACAGCTAAGTTTAAAATAGTATTTTAAAAAAACACTTGTGTAATTCCCCTTTACCTTAAATATTCATCTAAGATCCTACATGCATGGCAATCTGAAAGGTCTGCTATAGCTTCAAGTAATATAACTACAGAACCACGCTCATACAGTGCAAACCTCCACCAACACTAGTTTCCAATTCCACAAACTTTTACCTTGGAAAAAAAAAAAAAAAAAAAAAAAAATCAAGGTCAAAGTCCTGTTAGAAATGGCTTTTCAGAAGCTGAATTAGATGTGATCAAGTTTAAGGAGTATCATTCTCCATTCATGTGGTATTTTGAATTTTTTTTTGTATTCATGTTTGCATTTTTCTTTTTCTTTTTTCCATTTCTTGGTGTTAAGGTTTTGTTTTGCTTTGTGTTTCTCTTACTGCATGCTCTTGTCTTATGTCTGGGGTTGGGTCTGGGTGTGTCTTGTTCCTTCTGTTTGCCTCGCCTCCTTCCTGATTGTTCTCACACACCTGTTTCTCATTTTCCCTATTCAACACCTCTTATCTAACAATTCAATGTAGAGTAAAAAATAATTCAAACAGACATATACTGTGTAAAATGGCAATCAAAGTAAAATTTTAATTCAAAAAAGAATAAAATTACAGCTATCAAACCTTAGTAATATAGACTCCAGTCATACATGCATGACCATTTTCAAGCAAAAAAAAAAAAAAAGGGCCATAGTAACTGTAAAAATGTGCTTTAAGTCTTGATTTAATTGAACCAATTGAAATGGAGTGTCTGAACTCAACAGGTAGATTATTGCAGTGAAAAGGGGAACAATAGGAGAAAACCATTTCATCTGCTAAGTTGGCGATTAGAAGGTACATAAAGATTCAAAGCAGCTGCAAGATCAGAGTATGCAGGTATGCAGTACAGTTAGGACAGTGATGGTGTAGAGGGTGGAGTAGTGGGATTGTGAACTGAGTACACTTGTTCGATACCCAGTATGAAGCTTACGTTCTTACAGTGCAGAACTGTAACATCGTTGTATGTGAATGGATGAATGCAATGCATGATGGTGATACACCTTCACCACCATGTACCATTTTGTGTGTTAGCAACAAATTTTAAAATCTGTTCTTAAACTGGATTCCCATTGCCAGTATTTGACACTCATTTGCCTATGTTTATGGTCCAAACTGAATGAATGAATGATTATTCAGCGCACACACACACATACTTAACAAAAGAATCTCTCATAAAACAAAACAAAAGAAAACAAAAACCCATAAACAGTTCCCCAGTTTTGTATGGCCGAAAGGGTGTAGGCTGAAGCAAAAGCATATAAATGCCCCCCCCCACCCACCAGTTGCTATATACACAAATATGTACACTCATAACAACAAATACCAAAAAAGAAAAAAAAGACAAGAAAGACAAGCATAGACAATATAGATTAATCAGTAAGCTAAAATATCTGAACACAGCAGAACAAACAGCAGTATAACGCACAGATAAAACAGAAGAATAGTAACAAAGACAGTTAACCTAATTTATGGTACTACAATAAGTAATTATATTGTTTTTATAGTCTTTTCAAGCCAGCCAAAGTACCAGATAATTTAATACTATTAGAACAGTTATTCCAGATTTTAACACCTTTTACGGAGACGTAATGACTTTGTGAATTTCTCCTTTGTGATGAGTAAAGTTTATCTATCTACAGTAGTTCGAATCTTTAAGCTGTCAACTACTAAAGCCCCAGTCACAAATAGCAAGAGTTTGCCGGAAGCATGCCCGACACGGCAAATATTGCTATAATCCAACGCAGTCGGGACGAAAAGAGACGTGGTCAACTGTGTCAGAACACATCTGGATTACCTCATCCACACCTGCACGATGGCATCCAAGGCACAGGTAGACAGCGGCTGGATAATACAGATTGCTGTTACTTAGCCATAAAAGGTACTGCAGACTGTCTGATCTCCAAATTTCTGGATGGCAGACTGGAGCGCTGTTGTCCTCACACTCACGTAGGTGCATGTGTGCGTGGGGCTGTAATTATCACTCAGCCGTGTGTGTGTGTGTTTTTGCACACTGCCGGAGCACAACAGTACTCTGGACACCACGATGTTGGATTATCACATGAAGAGTTCAGATGCAAAACCCAGTATCTCCAAAACCATAAATTTTTAGTTGATGCCAACATTGCTTCTTACACAATCGCATAATGTTCATTAATTTGTTTTTGCATGTCTTATATTTTCTTTCAGCTTCTTTTGTTCTGAATTTTATAAACTACTTGTACAAACTCAAGTCGGATACCTGATTGTGCCTGAAATTGCGTATAATAGCAGGTAATAGTAGACTTGTAGGACATTGTGAGGAATCAGGAACAATTCAAAAATGCTTAAAAAATTGGGATGTCAGGACCAAAACAGGGAATAACTGGATGTAATTTGTGCAGATAGGGGGTTAATATTTAGTAGAAATTAGGGCATGTGGGCAGAGTGATTGCAGAGCCAAGTGTAGAGGATAGCTTTTGGCTGCAGCACAGGATGGCATATTAGAAGAAACAGATGTGTCAAGCCTGAAACAAATCTCACTCAACTATTGCATGCGGGAGAATTACCAGACCCACACACACCATGCATTTTACTTTAATTTTTGAGGAAGCTTTGTTTTTTGTTTTGTTAGTGCACCTAGAAATAACTAATTGCTGCTTGGATGTGTATTAAGCTGCTCAGGTATTTTGATGCCAGGTGACAGTTTAAGCTAAAATTAAACTACAATGCAGATTGTTTTCTGTTTTGGAGTGAGTAGTGACAGATTTATTTTAAGAGGGGTGAAAAATGAATGGAGCAGGAAACTATCACGAGTGCAGCAGTCTGCTGTGGTTGTGGGAGAAGATGTACAGCTGTGTGAGCATGCAGCCTCAGTGAGCAGAGCGGTGTGATCAGCACTAGGCATCACTGGAAAAAACACATACCTATGATACATGTATGATCTATGTGACAAAAGGAGGTAATGGTGGAGATGCAGGTATGTACAACATGCAGTGATAGGTATCTAAGTGTTCTTTGAGCTAAAGCCTTTTTAAAACATAAATCAATATTATAAATCAATAAGGGTATATCATGAACCCCCTTAAAAAGCATGTTGCTTTCTATACAAGAAGACACTTTTGAGATGTTACCAGATATATTTTAGCATTGTGGAGAAGTGTGATAATAACCACATGAATATTGCATTATTGTATCGAGTAGTGCTGTGTAGGACATGCCCACAAACACTCATGTCTGGGGCTCCTCCATGTTCCGGCATAGTGAGCAACAATAGTAGGAAACATGAGTTTTACTTGCTGTTTAAATAAACTGGGCTTCAGTTCCTCATTTTTGGAATCGGTACCCAAACTGGGATCAAAAACCTGCAATGGGAGGCCAGCCTAAGATGCATAGTGAGCGAGTGCAATAAGGCTAATATTGATTTGATGTAGTCAAATTTTCTAGTTTTGGTTCAAACTCAGCAGCTGTATTCTGAACCATTTGAATAGTTCTTATGGATCTTAAACATGGATAGATGACGCCATTTGCTCTGGATCAGAAGCCAAACGCTCAAGCACTCAGATGATTGAAGTGGAAATGAGAATTCAATGGTGTGATTACAGCATCCAAAAAACAGCTTGCAATAAGAGAATGACAGTTTTACTGGTTGGTGAAGAAGAAGCACACAACATGCAACATGGTACAAGGAGACAGAACTACAAGAATTAGAAAACAAGAAATGGACACAAATGAAGCTAATATAATTAAATAAGTCCATATGTTAGTAAATGTTAACATGCATTTTAAGTGTTTATTCATTAGGGCCCGAATAGGCAACATCCTACGAGGACCCTATTGTAATTGCGCTGTTTATTATTATTATTATTATTATTATTATTGTTATTATTATTATTTATTATTATTATTATTCTCACTTTTGAAATCGAAATTTCGGCCTCTTCCCATGCTCAAAAACTCAAACTTTCCAAAGTCGTCCGGCCGGATCCGAAATTCGATATTTTGGGGGCGTCGCACATGGTCGCAGAAAAATCGCGAAATAGCGCCCCCTAAAGATTTTCAAAAACCCCTCCTCATTGGGCTTTTTTCATCGTAGCCTCACGAAATTCGGTACACATATTTACCATGCCAGGACGCACGAAAAAGTCTCTTACTGTCATGGTGAAATATCGACAGGAAGTCGGCCATTTCGATTTTAAGTTTCGATTTTGAGCAAATTTTTGCCATTTTTGGCCATTTCCACTGCTTACATTTGAACGAACCCGTCCTAGGGATTTCATCTGATTGTCTTCAAATTTGGTCAAAATCATCACAACACCATGGTGATCAAAAGTTATCAAAAGATTCTAATTAAGTCAAAAGGCGTGGCTGCTAGGGGTCGTCAAACTTTGGCGAGCTTTTCGGGGCACGCCATTTCACTTCGAACGGCTGTCACGCCCACATACTTCATCGTAGATCCTTCAAACTTGCTGAACATGATGAGGGCTCCGCCCTGAACGTCTACATATCTTAAGTTCCCTCCTGCGCCATAGCGCCCCCCGGTGGTGGCGGAAAATGTCCTATTTTTACTTTAAGAGGTCCTGATGTCACATGCTTAACCCAATCAACTTCATTCCACTTCTGAAACATGCAGAACAAATTGGTGAACGTAGGCGATGAACGCCGTGAAGTTACGAGTAACGGCGTCCGTGTGGCGGCGTGACAAATATTGCCCATTCGCCATGAAATTACGTTCTTCCTTTTGATGGCTTTAATTTTGTTACATCATCATGAAAATTGATACACAGGTCGAGCACGACAACCTCTTACAATTCATAGGGGCGTCGCCCATGGGCGGGGCAAAATGCCTCAATAGCGCCCCCTTGAAGCTTTCAAAAACCCCTACCCATAGGGGTTTTTTTGGAGTAGGGAGATGAAAATTGGTACACATGTGTGACTTGCATAGACGTACAAAAAAGTCTCTTGCACCATGGGTCTACTCCAAACAGGAAGTCGGCCATTTTGAATTTTCTTCTCATTTTGGCGTGATTTCCACATGTTGTATTTGAACGAACTCCTCCTAGGGATTTTATCCAATGCACTTCAAATTTCTTTGACAGCATCCAAAGATGATACTGACCAAAAGTTATCAAAAGCTTTTCTCTATGTTGAAGGGTGTGGCCGCTATGGTGCCGCCATTTTGACCCTTTGCCATGGTATATCAAGTCATGATAACTCCTTCATGCTTTGCCTGATTGACTTGAAACTTCACAAGTATGATGACGGTTGGCCCCTGAACACACCCAGCCCCTCTGTTTGTACACTGAGCACCCCCTATTGGATCAACAATCAACATGTCATAACTCCTTGATGCATTGTGTGATTTGTTTAAAATTTTAACTGTGTGATGAGTGGTTGCTCCTGCATGCACATGCCCACATGTGGTCACAAGGGCACCCACTGGCCTGGGTAGGCGGTTGTCAGTGTAAACTGCGGCACTACAGTAAGGGGCAGGATGAAATTAAAAAGTATCAAACGCCGTTGTTTGTGTTGTCTCCGTCGTCACGCGAATTCTCTGGGAGCGCTCCCGGAATTATTCGACATGTTGAATAATTTTTTCAACGATTCACGGTAAAGCCGGAACTAAGCCACGCCCCTAGTGCCGGTGTTAACAACGGCGTGTGATCCTTAAGACGGCCAAAAACTCTTCCGGGACGCTTCCAGGAGCTCTTATCGTCTATGTGTAAACGGGGCTTAAGTCCCTGCGGCTTCTTCCTTGTTTCATTTGGGGTCGCCAAGGTTTTCATAAAAGAAGAAAAAAATTGTATGGGCCTCTGTAAACTATTGAATTATTCACGACATGAGAACATGAGACAACAAAGAACAGAGGAAGAGTGGAGTATTTAAAGATTTTCAAATTGCTGATTTGAGTAGTAACATAGCTACTGTGAGTTCAAGGGAGCTGGAAGAATTGAACACTTGTGGATAAACTTGACAAAATTACATATTTTTTCTGTAAGGAGAAGTAGGAACAAATGTCACTGCTTCTTCTATGGAAAGGAATTGGCTCAAGTGTTAGAATATTACACAACTGTATAAAAAAGGTTTTTGCAGTTTCTCTGACATACAAGTAAAAATATAAAGTTGAATCAAACATCATTATGAAATGATGACCCACACAACTATTCAATAAGTACTTCAGTAGAATGGCACCTAACTCAAAAACAGGCGTGACCCATGAGAATTGTTTTATGTGTGACAGTATTTTTGACAGCTTGGTATTATATTGAAGTCATTTTCCTCTTAATGCCCAAGTGTGAGGAAGACCCAGCACTGGGAAGTAGGCCTGTAGTATTAATGAGTCAACACAGGCCTAATAAACAGCATGTATCAATTTATCATTTTAAAAAGCAACACATGTAGAATTATAGCCTGAAGGAGGCACTGTAGAAGTCTCAGGTGGGCCATTAAAAGCAGTATTTATCAGGCTGAAAATGCCTCATTCAGTCATGAGATATGGCGTTATTAGAGACTCAGAGCAGGAGTGTACCCAACGGTACTGCTGTGAAGTAACACTCTCAAAATAAAAGGCACACTTACTATGGTACCAAGATCTTTTAAATCTATGATTACACTGAAAGAGGAATTTCATTTTTCACTAAACTGAAAAGTACAACACTATACATCAAGTACTTTATATCTTGTCACAACCAAGAATTTTTTGAACATAGTGGTTTAGTTCAGTGTTTGCAGTAGTACTAACAGTAGAAATAATAGGTTATTTTCATGAAAAATACATTTCTGATGTAAAATGTATTTATTTCACTGGAGTACCAATGGGATCTCATATCATTTTGTGAAATGGGCACACAGTGTGAAAAGCCAGACTATGTGTTGAGGACACAAATCAAATTCTGTTCATTCAGCCTAGAAATGAAAACTGCTCTTTGTGGACGGATGAAAAGAAACAGCAGGTAATGCCATGTGTCTTAGAAGAGGCACACAGTAGTCAACACCCACTCCATCTGCATGTAATTACACACAGTTCAATGTGGGTATTGTAAATAATTCATTAAATCTGATGAGCCAGCAATGGGGTTTGTGGACGTAGACACAAAGAAAATTTGAAAAGTAGCTGCATTGCTTTTTATACTCCAGACAAGGAAGTCCTTAGTATATTTTGAAGATCAATCAGATACAAAAGTAAAACCTATACAGGCCCTGAGGCCCATCAGGTCAGTGTTTTTCCTGAGAAACTGCAGTGTGAAGTGGATAAGAGTGTATAACGCTCCTGAGATGGCCACCAGTCTATCAGAGGTTACTTCCTTGGCCAAGGCTGGTACCCTTTTACAGTCGGTTGGACTGAGACACTCCAGATGAAGAGTCTTGACCAAGGACACAGACAGGTAGCCTGAAGCACACACCTGGAATCAAACACTAGCCTTTATATTAATAGTCCAACTCATATCCCATGGATGCTACTGCTTAACATCTGCTGTGCATTTTTTCCCCAATGAATGTTAAATGATGTTGCTCAAAAGTAATGCAGAAGATTAATGATTACAACCTTATTCTGAATAAAACCATATCTATTCAGTACAATTAAGCTGTTTACATTTCTATAACACACTTCAATAATCAGAATAAGATCAGAATACTCTACATCTTAATCAGATTATTGCTAGTTCTGATTATGTTCTAATTTGGGTCAAGGTAATCATAAAATGTGGTTTATATAGCAGTGTGTTCTTCAGGATATGGTTTTAATTTACAGTAATATTGGAATCAACAGTAACTAATATTGGAAGATTACTGTTGATGTAAATATAGCAACTGATGGGTAGATTGAGGTGGCATCAGCAGTGATACCTATGTTGAATCAGAATGTTACGGGGGGCAGGAGCAGAGGCAGAAGGCAATGCTAACAATTTACTAGGTGAGCTCTGATTAACCCTCTGCTGTCATCATGAAATTTGGTTCAAGATGAAAAAACAAATCAGTGAAGACAACCAGCAGAAGCGAGTCTACTTCACAAGGGAGAAAAACATGCCTTTCAGGATTGGATCAGGGGTTCTCAAAATCAGTCGGAACTCAGAATAGAACATCAGGGAGGTAGTACAGACATTGAATTAAGATACCTTCCTCTAGAGGTTTCCGGGCACATCCAACAAGAAGGAGACCTCAGGGTATCGACACAGACTAAGCTAGAGGGATGATACTCCATCTGGCCTGTGAATGCCTTTGGGATCCCACATAAGGAGCTTGAAGAAGTGGCAAGGGAGAAGAGTGTGGGTGTTCCACTCTTTCTCTCCTCCTGTACTTTCATTTTAACACTTTTTCCAACATATCCTTTGCTCTTCTCATCAAATGTCCAAAACACCTCAATGAATTATCCTGTACTTCCAGAAGTATCTCTCAAACTTTGGTTGCACCTTCCTGCATTTCTTAGTCTGTCCACCTTTACAATGCTACACATCCATCTCAGCATTCTCATTTCTGTGATGTCCAACTTATTCTCCTGCACACCAACTGTTACACATGCTTCAGCCCAATAAATCATTGCTGGGCTCACTGTCCATCTTTCTTCCAGCTTCTCTAAGTTTTGTTCATGGATGCCGAAGCATATCTGTACAGATTCAGATGTTGAATTTTACAAAAGGTTTATGCTTTCCTAATGCCATAGGACATGAGTGGCCTTAAACTACAGAAATGCTGGTTTTCAACCCAACTTTACTAAATGCTTATGCTGCCACCCTGCCTCATTGATAGCCTTAAGGCACCTTGACATTTGCACCAATTTGATCCCCGCAGTGGCACACAATCTTGCGCGCCAGTGAGTAAACTCCCAGTCAACTGTTGTAAAGTGTGCGCGGCTGTGTGCCAGTCTGTGCAAAGAAAATTTTGAAATGTTGAAAACGTCTGTCATGAATTAATTTTGTGAACGAGTGGCAAACATTGCACAACCTATTCAAAAATACTGCGTGTCACTATGCGTCATTGTGCGGAAGGCACCTGAATGATTATAATGAGATGTTGCATCTATAATAAACATAACTTTACAGATACATTAGCTAACTCATTAGAAGGAATGAAAATGCAACTGTTTTGCCAATCCATTACTACACTCAACAAAAATATAAACGCAACACTTTTGGTTTTGCTCCTATTTTGTATGAGATGAACTCAAAGATCTAAAACTTTTTCCACATACACAATATCACCATTTCCCTCAAATATTGTTCACAAACCAGTCTAAATCTGTCATAGTAAGCACTTCTCCTTTGCTGAGATAATCCATCCCACCTCACAGGTGTGCCACTCGGACAGCTGCTGAAACAATCGGTTTGCATAACCAAAGAATTTCTGCACAAACTGTCAGAAACCATCTCAGGGAAGCTCATCTGCATGCTCGTTGTCCTCATCAGGGTCTCGACCTGACTCCAGTTCGTCGTCGGAACCGACTTGAGTGGGCAAATGCTCACATTCGCTGGCGTTTGGCACGTTGGAGAGGTGTTCTCTTCACGGATGAATCCCGGTTCACACTGTTCAGGGCAGATGACAGACAGCATGTGTGGCGTCGTGTGGGTGAACGGTTTTCTGATGTCATTGTTGTGGATCGAGTGGCCCATGGTGGCGGTGGGGTTATGGTATGGGCAGGCATCTGTTATGGACGAAGAACACAGGTGCATTTTATTGATGGCATTTTGAATGCACAGAGATACCGTGACGAGATCCTGAGGCCCATTGTTGTGCCATACATCCAAGAACATCACCTCATGTTGCAGCAGGATAATGCACGGCCCCATGTTGCAAGGATCTGTACACAATTCTTGGAAGCTGAAAATGTCTCAGTTCTTGCATGGCCGGCATACTCACCGGACATGTCACCCATTGAGCATGTTTGGGATGCTCTGGACCGGTGTACACGACAGCGTGTACCAGTTCCTGCCAATATCCAGCAACTTCGCACAGCCATTGAAGAGTAGTGGACCAACATTCCACAGGCCACAATTGACAACCTGATCAACTCTATGCGAAGGAGATGTGTTGCACTGCATGAGGCAAATGGTGGTCACACCAGATACTGACTGGTATCCCCCCCCAGTAAAACAAAACTGCACCTTTCAGAGTGGCCTTTTATTGTGGACAGTCTAAGGCACACCTGTGCACTAATCATGGTGTCTAATCAGCATCTTGATATGGCACACCTGTGAGGTGGGATGGATTATCTCAGCAAAGGAGAAGTGCTCACTATCACAGATTTAGACTGGTTTGTGAACAATATTTGAGGGAAATGGTGATATTGTGTATGTGGAAAAAGTTTTAGATCTTTGAGTTCATCTCATACAAAATGGGAGCAAAACCAAAAGTGTTGCTTTTATATTTTTGAGTGTATATTATAAATAATTGCCTTTGAGACAAAAATCCAAATTTGTTCTCCAATACATGATGCGTATGAGACAACCTGCAGTTCTAGAAAATTTCTCTGTGATTTTGAGAGCAATGAGAGAATGGCTTCATCAGCTAAGTTCTGACAGAAAATGCATCACTACAAAATTATTATTTTATAAAGCATTGCATCAAGTGTGGCAAAGTGTGGTGTCCGACCGGACAAAGCACGATACATTTGCATGATGAATTGCTCAACAATGCGGGGATCAAATTCATGCAAGTGTCAAGGTCCCTTTACTCCTGTTTTGTAAACCTGGGCCCGTATCCACAAATCATCTGAAGGCTAAAAGTAGCTCTTACTGACAACACTCTAAGAAAAATCTTAGAATTGCTCTAATTCATTGACATTTCTTAGAATTTCCCCTTGGTAAGACAAAAGCTTGTTAGGCTTTAAGAGAGCTCTTAAGGTGCCAAACTGTTAAGAGTAGGGAGGAGGACTTTTAAGAAGCCTAAGAGTGTCTTAAGCAGAAAAGATGGCAGAATGCCAGAGAGGAAGGAGAGATATTCTCCATATGTTGAATGGCAGTGATTCAGTAACACACTACTGGCTTGATGGTGCAGGGATAAGTTTATAGTTGACGTCATGAATGAGCTTACTTTTCCCACCCAGAGTAGTAACGTAATAACACTGAGAGATGAAGGTTATCACAGCGATACCTGGCTATGGGAAAAATGTAATTGTCATGTACATGCTATAACATACATGCTATACAATTATTAAGATCAAAGTAAGTGATGTCAGCAGCCATAGCTTCACACTGACCTGTTTGAGGAGAACTTCACTTGTGTGCTGCAATCTCACGTACCAAGCGCTTCTCACACTCACCATTTGTGGACACAAGGAGAGGGAATGACACACTGATTTGTTGGACAATGTGCTCCCAAGTCTGCCTGTTTCCTTGTTGCATGATCCTGGGACCCAATCAGAATCTGTATCAAAAAAGCCTTTATTTGCCAAGTATCTTAAAATAATACAAGAGATTTGACTCCAGTTTGAACTGTACTCTCTTTGTACAAGCATGTATAAATCAACAATAAATAATTCACAATAAAAATGTTCAAATAAAAATTTTAATTTCCCTCCTAAAACACTTTTATCCTCCTCCATGAGCTGTGCCAACAGCAGGCACTGCTTTTCTGTCCAGTTGGGCTTTCTGGTTCTATTTTTATCCATTTCATTTGCTGTTTTGGTCATTCTGCCAATCAAATCACTTTTTATAGGGACACCAGCCATCACAGGAATTGCTGACATCTGAGTCTGCATCCACCATCTGTCTATAAAGCAAGAAACATCTGTGTGAGTGTGAGTATGTGGCTCGCACATCTCTCTGACTGTTTGTCAGATCAGTCTCAGCTTTCAGATATGGCTTGCACATTGCACGATTATGTGTATCCTTTAGTCTGAAAATTATGGTGAATAATTTTCAAAAACCTTTATTTTGAAACATTTGCTTTCATTACAGGATCAGCCCTCTCTGGGAAATGCATTGCTTCTCCATACGTGCCCGTGAATAAAATCAAGTGCACCCTAACGTTATCGTAGCATTAGCTGAACAATCAATGGGTCCCACGATTTATCTAAACTGACCCAGACTGACTGCAAATATGAATAAATTAAGTGTTTTTATTTAATCCTTGGCAGGCACAATAAAAAACTAAGCAATCACATGTATTTACAGCCATATACGTATTCACAGTCATTACCGTGAAGCTCAAAATTAAGCTCAGGTGCATCCTGTTTCTGCTGCTCATCCTTGAGAAGTTTCTACACCTTAATTGGAGTCTACCCCGGGTAAATTCAGTTGATTGGACATTATTTGGAAAGGCAACACACCTGTCTACATATAAGGTCCCACAACTGACAGTGCATGTCAGAGCACAAACCAAGCATGAAGTCAAAGGAATTGTTTATAGCCCTTCGAGACTGGATTGTCTTGAGGCACAAATCTGGGAATGGGTACAGAAACGTTTTTGCTGCCTTGAAGGTCCAAATGAGGACAGTGGACTCAATCATCCACAAATGGAAGAAGTTCAGATTCTCCAGGACTCTTCCTAGAGCCTTAGTCAGGGAGGTGACCAAAATCCTGATAGGCACGCTGTTAGAGCTCCAGCATTCCTTTGTAGAGAGGAAAACCTTCCAGAAGGACAACCATCTCTGCAGCAATCCACCAATCAGGCCTATATGGAAGAGTGGCCAGACAGAAGCCACTCCTTAGTAAAAGCCATATGGTAGCCCACCTGGAGTTCTTAAAAGGTACCTGAAGGGCTCTCAGATCATAAGAAACAAAATTCTCTTGTCTGAGGAGAAAAAAATTGAACTCTTTGGCATGAATGTCAGGTGTCATGTTTAGAGAAAACCAGGCACCATCTCTACAGTGAAGCATCGTGGTGATGGGGGATGTTTTTCAGCTGCAGTAACTGGGAGACTAGTCAGGACTGAGGGACAGATGAATGCAGCAATGTACAAAGACATCCTGGATGACAACCTGCTCGAGAGCACTCTTTATTTCAGACTGGGGTGATGGTTCATCTTTCAGCGGGACAATGACCAAAATCACAGCCAAGATATCAAAGGAGTGGCTTCAGGACAACTCTGTGAATATCCTTCACAGCTTGAGAGGTGCTGCAAAGAGGAATGGGCAAAACAGCCCAAGCTTGTGTCATCAAACTCAAGAAGACTTGAGACTGTACACAATAATTTTTGCAGAGTAAAATATACTCAGCCAGGATAACATTTGGTCCCAGTCCAAATAGAGTTAAATATACTCTATCACAGTGCTACGTCAGTTCTATCACAGTGTAAAATCAATTCTCTCATGCTGTGAATGACTCTTTTTGAAGTTGAAAAACCTGAGTTAAAAAGACAGTAGAGCTGATTTCACTCTGTAATAGAGTGCATTTTTGGACTAGGACAAAATGTTATTCTGGCAGAGTATATTTTATTCCGCAAAATTTACTGTGTAATTGCTGACAAAGGTGCATCACAAAGTATTGAACAAAGAGTGTGAATAGTTATGTACACTTTATTTCTCATAGTGTTTTTTTTATTATTATTATTTTAATAAATTAACAAAAAAAAACAAAAAAAAACACTTTTTCATGTTGCCATTATAGGGTGTTGTGAGTAGAAGTTTGAGGGAAAAAGGATATAATTTACTCCATTTTGGAATAAGGCACTAACTTAACCAAATTGAGAAAAGGTGAAGCACAATGAATACTTTCCAGATACACTGTATGCAACAATTCACAGATGCAATCACTAATGTTAATACCTCCATCACACTAGAGCACAAATGAGCCTAAATGCTGCACAAATGAGGATTTGAATGACGGTGGAAATTCAAGCTGCACTCGAATGCCTCATACAGCATTCGGGACAATCGTGGTGAGAGCACATACAGTCGACACAAAACTTTAACGTTGTGGGACGCTGTGGCAATGTCTGTGGGATGCAATCATTATATGCACTAGACAAGAACATTGCGCAATCACACTGAATACACCATGTCTCACAGTGAGTCACGGCAACTGTTACGCGCTGACATGCAATGCGGCTGTCTGAACGGGGTCTAACAGCCATGTTCATATAATATTATAGATACATCCTGTGACATATGCAGTAGACTGACAATGGATCTGTAATGTCATACTCATTCTGGATGTTACACTGCGATAGCAGGCACTGCGCATCAGCGCGTCTCCATGACCCACTAATGTGGACCATGCCCAACTGGCTGGGGTCTAACTGTAATGAGATCATGATCATACAGATACATCCTCTGACATATGAAGTGGACTGACAATGGATGTGTGATATCATGCTTATTCTGGACATTACACCACAATCACAGGTGCTGCACATCAGTTTGTCTCTGTGACATGGTGAAACACACTGTGGTCACTGTGGTCACTTGGCCAGTTCTAACAGCCATGTTAACACGATATTACAGATACATCCTCTGACACATGAGGTGTATTGACAATGGATCTGTAATATCATGCACATTATGGGCATAAGTGGTGGACCACACAAAGCCTTTGACTTGCCATGGGTCAGGGCACCACACAGCTGCATGTTTTGTAATCCATGAGAGAGCATGAGGACTGTGGATGGTGAAAAGGGGGCCATCTGTACTCTGGACTCCAAACACACACACCCTGACTCACACACACACATGGATCAACTCCCACTGGAATGGAGTGCACGATTGGAGTTAACAGACATTTAAGGGGAAAAGTCCAGAACCAACAAAACTGGCTGTTGTGGCTGTTTCATTCTATTTATTTTATTTTAATTTTTTGTGGAGAAGCGCTGCATCTGTCCTTACTGAAGGAGTTGATGTTGAATTCACAGTTTGTCATGTTTTACAGTAACGAGTGCAGCTCCTTGGTGTTGCTTTTCTTTACTGTTGTGTGTTGGGGGGGTGTGGCTGGACATTTTGGTGTTCTTTTCTTTTCTTTGCTCTCCAGGTGGTATGAAAACTGATTTGTCTGTGGAGAAGGTGCTGGCTGAAGAGTCCTTCACCCTCATCAACATTATGTGTAGCACCTGTGAATGGTGCTCACGTGCAGCCTTAAAGACTTTCAGCTGAAGCAGATAATGAGATGGCGTTCTGCATTTAAGCCATGTGTGATTCAAGCAGAATTGCCGGGAACTCGACCTTGTGATGTTCGTTGGTGAGACGCTGAGGACCGCGCCTGGGTTTGACACATCGTGCCTCTGAGGGAAGAAGGGTGAGGGACACATGCTGTCAGCACACATCAGAGGTGATTAATTATTTGACTAATTGTTGATAGTAACTTGGTATTTTGTTACGCAGTATATTTGAATTGTGATGAGAATTGTGCAGCTCGCTTCTCACTGCCGTGGCGTGCGGACCGGTGATCCTCCACCTGTTGTGAGAAGCTGCTCATTTGCATAAAGCTTAAAATACAGACCTGAATGTGTTGCTGATGGTGTGTGTCTTTTGAAGGATATTGGTTGTAACTGCTGACTTACCTCACCTCTTCTATCCTTCGCAGAGAGTCGGTTTGTCGTGTCCACCTGGGGGGTGTTTGGCGGTAACAGTGAGTCCAGAAGCGCCGGGCTTCGATCCTTTTGGGCGCTGGAGAGCGTGCCAGCCTTCACTCCACCAGAATGACGCTGTTTTAGTTTCTACACTTTATTATGCACCAGAGGGTGAAAAAATAAATTGTTTTTGTTATTGGAACCGCTTTCTGGTTATTTTAGCGCTGGGTTCCATCAGACGCAGGTTCGCTCCTCAACCCGCGTCGACACTTAACACTTTACCATTTTTTGGAAAACCCTCTGTGGCTCGGAACATGTCAACACGTCCGCCTGGCTCATGATTGCAGCTTGACTAGAATGTTTTGGACAAAGTAATACTGCCTGCACCCTAAAGCTGATAATAATCCTCCTCCCCGGTACAGCATCTCTGTTTAATGCCACAAGAGTGTTAAGAGCAGTCCTTAATATCTTGCAAGCACCCGAACTGCAAGAGCAAAAAGGAAAAAAAAAACAAACAGTTTTTAAGTAGCACATTTCCTGCAAGAATCTAATTTTACTTTCAATCTTGCCAGTAATAACAGATGTGGGTGTGCACATCGGTGCCATGGTCAGGGGACCCTGGTTTACATGTAATAGGTCCATGGGTTGGTTGTTATTTGACACCCAGCAGTGTGACACAGCAAGTCTTCAAAAAGTGGACCACAGCACTCAACCTGTCACCCCCACCCCCCGAATACGTTCCACCCACTCTGGGTAGTTGATCTGGATTCAGGCGCTGCTGCTCTCTGAATGTGCGTGAATCAATCAAGCCAGCTTCGAACCACATTCTGAATATTCAAATGGCATTCATACATGGCTGTATGAAGGTCTGTCCCATACGAATGGAACTCAAATTCTGTTTGTTTTTCCAATTCATGTGTTTGGTACAGCATTTGTGCTTTACTCTGATGGTGGCCTAATCCGTGTGCTGTGTTACTTTTCCATGGTGCTTGTTAAAAGAAACTGCCAAAAAATACTACTGGTCTTGTACTCCTATTTAAAACATGCAAAAAAGTGTTCAAAGGCACAGACATCCTCTTGTATACACTCCTAAAACAGAGTGTTCTTATGAAAGTCAACATTTTCTTCTTATACTGTGATACATGCAGTGGTGTAGTCTACGTGGAATGCAGGTAGACGCCGTCTACTCACCTAAAATGACCGGGAATTTCTGTCTACCCACTTCAAATTGACCCGGGGAATGTGACAGTGTAAATAAAATAAGCGCTTATTGACTGTAATTTTATTTTCTCCCTTTAAAAGACAGCCATCAGGCGTCCATCACTGCAGAGTGCACCATATGTCCCATCCCCGCTCGCTCTGCTAGATAAGAGTTTTAATTGGCTCATAGACAGATGGGGGCGGGGCTACCAGCTAATCAGCGCGAAAGCCACACACAAACAAGAAGAATGCTGGAGAAAGTATCGATGGTGATTATTACCCGAAAAAATGAAAAGAAAACAGGCCTCGGTTTTAGATTTTTTTTTTTTCGAAAACGTCCACCTGCTGCTTCAGGGCCGATTGATGAAGTTTGCACCCTGGGTGGAGGAGATAAACCTGGTGCTGTCTGCATTGCTGGTAAGTGGACTAGCCTACGACAGCTAGTTTTTTATTTGTTCACTAAGCTAATGGGCCTTTCACACGGAATACGTCAGATGCGTCAAAAAACGGTCTAAAAAGCATTATTTTCAATGAGACGCATTCCTTTTTAGATGCTGACGGGAGCGCGCATTGCCGCTTGTCGGCAGGCTGACGTGGACAAAGTTCAAGCCAATCCAACTTTCTGAGCTGTGACGTACCTTTGCGTTGTCCAATAGGAACGACGCGTCGGGCCAAAACATAGACGACTAGTGGCAGAAACCACTGATCTGTACAAAATGGATCGGTGTAGAAATAAACCACTGATCTGTACAAAGCAAACGTGTCACAGGACTGCTCATTTATGGAGAGTTTTCTGAAGAAAAATCCTTGGAAATGTTTTTTGTTGTTGTTTGTTACCTCAGAATTTCTGATTACTGTTAAAAAAGTTTAGAACACTTGTAATTAAAATAGCTAAATCAATAAATGGTTCTTTAGAAATCTTTCATCTGTAAATTAAAACCACCTGTTATTTCAGATTAGATAATTTCTTGTTTAACATAAGGAACCTCTGAGATTTATTTTTAGACAAAATAACATGGAAATTTGTACTTTTTTTTTTAAGTCTGGTAGATTATTTATATCTCATTTCAACCAGAAAAACAGACACTGTAAATAAATACAAATGTTTATTATAAATGCAACAGGAAATAATTTAACAATGACTGCAGTGATTGTAAAGTAGGATTTCTGTGACATAAACCTATTAATGAATTTTTTTAATAGTCATTTCAACTTGTAATTTTGACAAAATATGTAATTGTCTTTTAATGTTGTTATCAGGACAGAGTCATTTCTAAAATATGAATTTGAGCACAATAAGTGGAGAGCTTCTACTTGTGCAAATATCTTTTGACTTTGATTCGTGGACATTTTTAAGGATCCGTTCATTTATTGTTAAAATATAAAATGAAACAGCTTTTTAAAAATAATAGAGTTTTGCCCGTAATCTGCAGATGTCTCTTGAGCTTGAGTCCTGTTGGCTGTTGAATAGTGTAGTTTTAAAATGACTGGAATTGGTAAGTGGCATACTCTCAGTAGTTGCATGGTTGTCTTAGTTAGTTAGTTGGTTGTCTTCATACTATACTTTTGTGCCACTGATTTGGCCTACAATGTCTTTGTCATGGGTTGAAAAGGTTTCTGCAAAGTAAAGCATCTACCATATTTTCATTGTTGTATGTGAATTTTCTGGGAGCTAGCTTCTGTCCCGGCTTCTGTCCTTCAGCCTAGCTGCTGTTTTAATGGAACTTAACGTATACTAATACTAGCTTGTTTATACTGGGTAGGTTTCCTTATGGACCACAAAGCCTACAGGTTCCAGTCCCCCGTCTGGACCTGATGATGGACTGTCAACTTCAACAGAGATTGTGGTAGGAGGCGTGAGGCTCTGCAGCCAGTGCATGCTCATGTAGACTGGTGTGTTCTGTTTTGTTTTTGTTTATGCGTCTAAACTGTCTACAAACAACGTGGGGCCATGCGGATTATATGAAGGGTGAATCTTGCAGCTGCTGAATTTGACAGTACAGGCTCATATCCGATGCTAAATAGAGGGAGGAAAAGTGAACTCTTGCAATATACTTAGTTGGGAGGCAATAATCTGCTCCTTATTATTGTTAAGAGAACTTTTCTTTCTTAATAACAAGGAGTCACAGTCACTTTATTTTTTGAGTGACTGTGACTTAAAGTTGTCTTATTTACTGTTAAACAATACACAGTAGCTTGCATATGATACTTTTGGCTGGATTTAAACATTGTTTATTCCTGGTTCATGACCTGATTAAATTTCTTTGTTAAATTAGGTTTTCAGATGCCAAAAAATACATGTATTTGATCTTTGTATTTTTTAATCACTCTTTTAGATTTACTGTTGTATACTGTATTTTGCAATTGGTGCAAATTACTTATTTACATTCTGACACATTTCTCACATTTATAGTGGCAAATATAGAATATAAATGATCAGATGGAAAGTATAGATCTATTTGTTGTTATGGTGTTAAAAATGTTCTTGTTGACCCACAAGACTGAGACATACATAGGATTCCAGACATGAACATGCAGGACAGAAGGCATATGATCACACATATGCAAACACAATTAGAGACATGGCTGACAACAGGAGGGGGTGTGCACAATGCTCGGACTGAACCAGGACTCACACAGGACTCGGACACAATGCAGACAATAGCAAGTGCATACGAACCCACACATGCAGAGAAGACAACAGAGACATGGAAAGAGATGTGACACACATAACACGACGAGGACGTAATATACAGCCAGACTTAAACATAGATGTGGGGAGGTGCAAATAACAAATAAGACCCGAATGGCACAGCACCAATAAAAACACCAGGAGCAGACAAGCCACAACAGTCATTTTTGTTAACCACATATTTCCCATATTTTAGCTGGAATTCCAATATTTATGACTAATCTGCAGCCCGTAACTATTTCATTATGTCTATGATTCCACATTGGTTTAAAGAAGACAGTTTCCCACACTCTTAAAGCCGTGGTCACAACCTGCCGTACTTGCACGTGCGTGCAGTCTACTTGCAAAAATGTGGGCTAAATTTGGAGATCCGTACGTCATAAGTACTGCCTCAGTACGAATTTAGGAGCACGCAGACACACGCAGACACGCCGTAGAGGTTTTAGTGCATGCAGAACTTTCGCTGCGGTCAGGCTGCGGATTCACCAGCAGTACAGATGACGGACGTTGTGAGTACTGCCTCAGTACGGATTCAAAGCGGCAAATTTTCATTCAATTACTATTGAATTAACCAAATCCGTACGTAGGCAGTACGGATTATGGCACTCACCACACACTATGGTGGCCGACAGACTTGCATGCACAACACAGCTTCTCACTTGAACTTGGACTTTATTTCCAAACGTCAGCAACACACACTCCACAGCTTCAGTCTGTTAACTAGCTGTAACTTTTTGAGGCAAGTAAACACTCGTACAACTGACCGCTGCAGGCTGTACATGCTCATGCATCGCCGACGGCGAAAAACACCTGCCGCTCCGGTCCCGCTCATAAAAAAGAAAAGCGACCCCACACACACACTACTTTATTGTCAACTCTCTTTATCGTTACACTCCTAGAGACGCGCATTGAACATACTCCCTCCCTCCTCTTGGTACTGCCTCCGTACGTTTTCACAAAAACTTAGTGGCCAGAAAACGTACGGCGAAAAAAAAAAATGCACGGTGGGTTGTGACCGGGGCTGAAGCCAAGATAGTCACTTTTTTCTAGATGCCATCTTCCGAGTCATGCTCATTTTCATTTTTGCCAGCCCATAATGTACAAACCCAAGTACAATCAACAAGTGCATGTCTCAAATCAAGGCAATGAATTATTCTAAGTTTAAATGTCTAAACTGTCTACAGAGGAGTTGAAAGTCCAAAACAAGTTGTTTTTTTTTTTAATCACAGAGAATAAATAGGAATATAATATTCTGCAGAACTGTCACTCATTGACTGCACCCGTCTGGTGTTACACCCAAAATGTCAACTACTGACTGTATCCTATTTCTGATAGTACACACGGAATGTAAGCTTGAATATCTGCAGTGCTTCATTGCAGCTTAAAGTGTCTTTCAAAAGCCCCCCCCGGGCTTTTGCACATTTTCATTAGTTTATGCTATTTTGACCTCTCCGGAAACCATCACTTTATTATGGTGGAGAGGTCTGTGTGTCACTATGAACCTGAGAGCTGTGCTAGCTGGAGCCTTTGTGCTCCTGGTAGGGTCTTCCATGGCAAATTGGTCTCAGGCGAGGGGCCAGACTAAGAATGGTTCACAAGATAACATGAAAAGCAAGGCAGAGAAAACGTGACCTGACCCGGAAGAAGCTCTAGACCCCGTGTGGAGCCAGACCTGGGTGGAGGGCCTGTCAGCAAGTGTCTCGTGGCTGGGCTTGCCATGGATCCTGGTAGGGCACAGCCTGAAAAGGGAAGGTGGACCTTCCATCTCCACCCTGTGTGCTCATCACATGCAGGAGGAACCACTGGTGTCAGGTGTGCTGTCCTATGGGTGGCAGTGAAAGTCGAGGGCCTCTGCGGACCAGACCCGGGCAACAGGGGTTAGCTCCAGGAGTGTGGAATGTTACCTAGCTGTGGGGGAAGGAGCCAGAGCTTGTGTTCCTGAGGTGGAGTGATACTCATTAGATTTGGTGGTCCTCACCTCCACACACAGTCTCGGCTCTGGAACCACTCTCCTTGATAGGGCTTGGATCTTATTCTTCTCTGGAGTTGTCCAGGGTGAAAGGTATCAGGTGGGTTTGGGGATACTCCCCGGCTGAGCACTGCCATGTTGGCATTTACCCTGGTAGATGAGAGGGTTGCCTCCCTGTGCCATCGGGTGGCAGGGGGAAAACTCGGGCTGTTGTTTGTGCTTATGCACCGAACAGCAGTTTGGAGTACTCTGCCTTCTTAGAGTCCCTGAATGGAGTCCTGTATGGGGCTCCGGCGGAGTACTCCATTGTTCTGCTGGGGGACTTCCACCTACACATGGGCAATGACAGAGACACCTGGAGAGGAGTGATTGGGAGGAACGGCCTCCCCATTCTAAACCCGAACAGTCGTTTGTGGACTGTCCAAAGCAAACATGATGTTTGAACATCAGAATGCTCATAAGTGTACATGGGACCTGAGCACCCTAGGCTGAAGATCGATGATTGATTTTGTGATTGTGTCATCTCATCTGAGGCCGCATGTTCTGGACACTCGGATGAAGAGAAGGGCAGAGCTGTCAACTGATCACCATCTGATGGTGAGTTGGAATAGGGGTTGGGAGAGAACTTTCAATAGACCTGGCAAGTCCAAACGGATAGTGCACGTGAACTGGGAACATTTTCTAGCATCCCTGTGGAGGTTGAGGGCATTGAACTAGAATAGGCAATGTTCAAAGCTTCCATTGCTGAAGCTGCAGCGGGGAGCTGTGGACTGAAGGTCTTAGGTGCCTCAAGGTGTGCAACCCTTGAACACCATGGTGAACACCGGTGGTTAGGGAAGCCATCCAACTGAAGAAGCAGTCCTTCCGGGATATGTTACCTTGGAGAATTCTGGAGGGAGTTGCAAGGTACCGAGAGGCCTGATGGCCAGCAGACTTTGCTGTGGGGGAGTAAAAGAAGCAGGTGTAGGAGGAGTTTGGAGTAGCCATTGAGAAGAACTTTCGGTCGGCACAAAGGTGCAGACCGTGAGGCACCTCAGGATGGAAAAACCATTCAAGCTGTTTATAGTAAGGATGGGATTCTGTTGACCTCAAATGAAGATGTAATCCATCGCTGGAAGGAACACTTTGAGGAACTCCTGCATCAGATGGAGCGCCCTCTATAGTAGTGGCAGAGTTGGAAGCAGATGGAGGACTATTATCAATTTCCCTGGTGGAAGTCACTGAGGTAGTCAAACAACTCCGCAGTGGCAAGGCCCCGGGGGTTGATGAGATCCGTCCAGAAATGTTGAAATGCTGTTCATCAAGATGCAATTTCACAAATTCAGTCACTAATTTGGGCCTTTTCCCTCAGCTGCCAGAATATTTTATGTGATTTCACCCAGTAAAATGTCATTATTTGACAAGTTCATCAGTTCAGATGTGGAATAGGAAAAGACCTGGAACCTCTCCAAATTTTCCATCAACTTTCTGAAAATTTTTGATTGAAAGTTTTTATGTTTACTGGTATCTCTACTAATTGTGGCATGGCCCCTCACTCAGAATGCAACACAATCAGCATGCACCTATGAAAAGACACCAACTGATTAATTTCCTAATCTCATGTCTATAAGGGTTCTACTATCATGGAGTCTCAGGATTCACCAGAAAAACAAAATTTATTTAAATCAAGGTATTTACAGTTTTTGCCAACTGCTTACACCCCCCAAAAACAAATGATTAGTCTAAAACTTAGAATCCAAAACTTCTTGGAACAATTGCTAAAACACAATGGGACAATAAACACATTTTCTGCTTTGCACTTTGCTTGCAATTCTTCAACACAGTTGTTGCAGAATGTTAATAACAATAATAATAATAATAATAATAATAATAATAATAATAATAATGATGACTTGGATTTCTATAGTGCCTTTCATGATACCCAAGGTCGCTTCACAAGAGTGGGAGGATGAAGGTAGAGGGCGGAGGAGGGGGATTTAGGGAGGATAGGCAAGAGAATAGAGGTGTGTTTTGAGGTGCTTTTGGAAATGTGTCATAGAAGTGACAGAACGGATGGGAGGGGGCAGGCTCTTCCAGAGGGTAGGGGCAATTACACAGAAAACATTACACACAGTTTGATACATTAGACACTTAAAGGTAAAAGACCTTGTTATCATTGGGAAAACACTTTTAATAAAAATGCAAAACACTTATGCACACATTTGAAAACACTCACACAGAAAGCTCACCACCAATCAGTCTGACATCTGGCACTACAAATAGAACTCAGGTAAGACATTTTTGTCGTGATCTGCCTTTGTCCTCTCCCTGTCTGTCCTTTTGTATGCTGTTTGTCTGTTTTCTCACCAGGTGGTGCACTGCAGAGCCAAGAAACACCTGTGATTCATCTTCTCCTTGCACCTGTGATTCATCAGCTCCTGTTTCTGAGTGGGTTACTTAAACCCTGGCTTTGAACTCAGTCTTTGCCAGAATCTCTTCTTTGCTTGCAGTGCCTCATTCCTGATTCTGATGCGAGAACCTTCCGAGAGATTTCCCTGAGACGCCCTCAGCATGAATTCTGAGCTTTCCGCAGCTTTTCTCAAAGGTAACCTGGCCGCTCTATTTCCCATAATAGAGTACTCTGATCTTGTTGTTTCCAGATGCCTCAGCATCTACTGGCTTCTGCACCACTACCTGCAAACTACCACATCACTTTAGGAATGCTCAGCTGTGCTGCTGTTGATCCGCAGCCTGCCTCAGAGCGAGCCGCTCTGCTCCTGTCAGCAAAATTCCTGTTTGTCTATGAGTTCCAGAGATTCTGCTCTCACTCAGCTCCTGTCTGTGACTTCATCTGTTTATTCCAAGAACTGTATGAACTGTGAGCAGTACTACTAAGAACTTCCAAGTCATTCCTGAAGCTGAGTTCCAGCTATATTGAACTGCGTCATAAGACGCACTGCTGCTTAATTGCATTGCTGACCTCTGAACATTCCTTAACTGGGAACATTCCTGAATTGTGAACATTCCTGAACTGAGCCTCCATGCTAATTCTGAACATTGTTAAGACTTCCAGTGTTACGAGTGCAATTCACTCACCATTGTCTCCTCATATCCTCAGAACGTTCCTCCATCCTCTGCTCTGTTTGTGGTCACCTGGCTCTGGTTCCTGTCCTATCCTGTCCTGCCCTCATTTCTAACCAGCTGTCCATCTCCGAACCTGGTTCCATTTGTGCTGCAGCTCCCGGCTTTCCACCGCTTGGGCCCTGTCTTCACTCTGCAGGCTCCCTTACCAGCTTCAGCATTATTTCCTTTGTTGCAAATAAATATCCTTTCGTCCACTCCTGTTCTCATCATTACCAAAGTAACAAAGGCTACACACTGCGCAGAGAGGGACTCAAATCCTGCAGTGCCAAGCGTGTCCCCCTGCTTAAGCCAATATGTGTCCTGGCCCATCTGAAGTTTGCCAGAGAGCATATGGATGATCCAGAAGAGGACTGGGAGAATATCATAAGGTCAGATGAAACCAAAATAGAACATTTTAGTAAAAACTCAACTCGTCATGTTTGGAGGAAGAAGAATGCTGAGTTGCATTCCAAGAACACCATATCTACTGTGAAGCATGGGGGTGGAAACATGCTTTGGCACTGTTTTTCGGCAAAGGGGACAGGATGACTGATCCGTGTTAAGGGAAGAATGAACGTGGCCATGTATCGTGACATTTTAAGCCAAAACCTCCTTCCATCAGTGAGAGCATTGAAGATGCAACATGGCTGGGTCTTCCAGCATGACAATGATCCCAAACACACCACTCGGGCAATCCGTAAAAAGCATTTCAAGGTCCTGGAGTGGCCAAGTCAGTCTCCAGATGTCAACACCATGGAAAAGTGGTTGAGGGAGTTGAAAGTCCATGTTGCCCAGTGACAGCCCCAAAACATCATTGCTCTAGAGGAGATCTGCATGGAGGAATTGGCCAAAATACCAGCTACAGTGAGTGCAAACCTGGTGAAGACTTACAGGAAATGTTTGACCTCTGTCATTATTTATGTTACAAAGTATTGAGTTGAACTTTTGTTATTGACCAAATACTTATTTTCCAGCATAATTTACAAATAAATTCTTTAAAAATCCTACAGTGTGATTTCCTGGATTTTTTTCCTAATTTTGTCTCTCACTGTTGAAGTGTACCTGTGTTGAAAATGACAGACCTCCTCCCTACTCTTAACAGTTTACCTGACCTTAGGGAGCTCTCTTAAGGCTTAAGGTGCTTTGTGAAAAATTTTCTTACCCAGGGAAAATTCTAAGAAATGCTTAAGGAACTCTAAGATTTTTCTTACAATGAAATCAAGAGGAGCTACTCGCATTACACAGCTCGCTGATCAGCTCACAGCCTACTTGGCTTCAGCCCTGCCTCCTCCTGTGCAGACAGTCACCTACTCCGTGTCAGTAGTTCTGGCTCCTGGACCACTGATTTGTCATCTTGAACCATATGTCAGTTGTGTAGAAACCTGCTCAGCTTTTCTGATGCAGTGTTCTCTCGCATTTTCCCAGTGACCCTCACAGTACTCCTCCGACAGTAGTCGCATTGCATATGTGACAAATCTGCTCCAGGGTGACGCACGGTCATGGGCCCTGGCTGCAATGAGTCTTGAATGTTAAATTTCTTTTCAGAGTTCTCCCGCAAACTCTGAGAGGTGTTTAGTGTTTGATCATCCCATGAAAGCTGACTCCTCTGCTTAGTGGCTGCTCTCTTTAAAACAGGAGCATCAGAACACTACAGAATATTCCATTGAGTTCCACATTTTTGCAGCGGAGGTCGGCTGGAATACCACGGCACTGCAAAGCGTTTTTGTTAAGGGTTTAAACGATTCACTTAAAGATGAACTGGTGATCCGGGATGAACTGGAGGATCGAGATACCTTGATTGCTCTGGTAATTCATTTAGACAGCTGGTTTAGGGAGCGTCATCGTGAGAGAAACCGTGGGGCTGACTGGGTCGTCTCCACTTGAGCTCCTCCCCGACAACGATTAGGTGCATCTCTCTCGAGCTTCACTGGGATTCCCCTCTCCAGCTCTTCAGCTCCCTCTGCTGATGAGCCTATGCAGCTCAGCAGGGCCAGATTATCCCCAGAAGAACATCAGACTGGCAACTGGTGCATGTATTTATCATGGTACAAAGGGACGTGTCCACATCTACTGCCCTGTTCAGCTAAAGGCTATACTCACCTGTCAGGTCTGGGCTGTGGGTGAGCCGAGCCAATTCACAGGTGGGTCATCGGGGTGCACTCAAATCCTGGCGAGGATTCTCTTTAAAGATTCATCTCTCTCTTTTCCTGCTCTGGTAGACTCTGGAGAAGATGGCAATTTTGTGAATCAGAAAGTTGTTTCCGATGCTCACATGCTGTTCATGACTCTTCCTGTTCCTCTGTCTGTCTTTGCCTTGGATGGAACTCTGCTTCTGTCAGACTCTTCCTGTTCCTCTGTCTGTCTTTGCCTTGGATGGAACTCTGCTTCCGTCAGTCACTCACCAAACTGAGCCAGTCACGCTATTAGTGTTGGGTAATCATTAGGAAGTAATCCAGTTTTTTGTTCTTCCCTCTTCATCACTCTTGGTCTTTGGTCACCCCTGGGTCATCACCCAGGAGCCGTTACCCAGTGGAGTGAAGCTTGCCACCACGGGTGTCTCTGCTCCTCGGTTCCTCCTAGCATGACTGCCAGGATGTCATTTCACCTCCTGATTTATCCTCAGTTCTGCCTGAGTGCCATGATCTAGTCAAAGATGAAAAGTGTGAGCTTAACCATGACAGTGTTTTTCCTCCGGTTTATCATTTCCCCTAATCATATTGAACCAGATCCTGCCAAAATCAAGGCTGTCACTGATTGGCCTGTTCCGTATTCAACTCCAGAAATTCCTAGGTTTCGCTAATTTCTATCGTTGTTGCATCCGCGGTTACAGTCAGGTTGCTGCCCCTCTCACTGTGCTCACTTCCTCTAAAGTCCCCTTCCAATAGTCTCCTCAAGCTGATATGCTTTTTCTCTACTCAAGCTGCATTTTTCCTCTGCTCCTATCATCACTCAGCCAGACCTAGACTGCAAATTCATTGTCGAAGTGGATGCGTTGGACCTTGGGGTTGGGGCTGTGCTGTTGCAAAGGGATGAGGGGGACAACAGCCTGCACCCATGCGCCTTCTACTCTTGACGTTTGACTCCTGCTGAGAGAAATTATGATATGGGCAATCGGGAACTTTTAGCAGTTAAAGAAGCCCTGTCAAAGAGGAGACGTTGGCTGGAGGAAGCTGCAGTGCCATTTATTGTGTGGACTGGCTACAGAAATCTGGAGTACATTCAGTCCACAAAACGTCTCAACTCCCGGCAAGCCAGGTGGTCGCTGTTCTTTGGACGGTTCAAGTTCACCATCACCTACCGCATAGGGAAGAGTAATGGGAAACCTGACACCCTTTAAAGGCAGTTTTATCAACCACACTCCACAGGGCCCCCAGACCTTATTCTCCACCGGTCCATTGTCATGGGGGCGCTTATCTGGGATGTGGACAAAGTCATCCATGAGGCACTGGCTCGCCACCCTGATCCGGGCAGGGGACCACCAGGATGACTCTTTGTGCCACAAGAAGACTGGTCCGCTGTAATCCAGTTTTGTCAAGCTTCAAAGTTAGCCTGCCACCCAGGAATCCACCACACCTTGGACCTCATCCGCCGGCACTTCTGGTGGTCCTCCATGCAATCCGATGTCCATGATTATGTCCAAGCCTGTTCCATATGTGTCAGAAGCAAAACTCTACATCGTTCTCCTGCTGGACTCCTCCAACCCCTTCCTACTCTGGGATGCCTGTGGTCCCATATTGGGTTGGACTTCATCACCGGCCTCCCTCCATCCCACAGTAACACCGTCGTCCTCACAGCCGTGGACTGATTCACCAAGGCAGCCCAATTCGTGGCTCTGCAGAAGCTGCTCTCTGCCCAGGAAACTGCAGAACTCCTGGTCCACCATATTGTCTGACTGCATGGCATACCCCAGGACATCATCTCTGATCAGGATCTCCAGTTTACCTCGCATCCCCAGACCAATTAACAAGTGGAACAGACCAACCAGGACCTGGAATCTGTACTGAGATGTATCTCCTTGTCACACCCGATGGACTGGAGTCTCCATTTATTCTTGGAATATACTCACAACAGTCAAGTCTCATCCGCAACTAGACTCACTCCGTTCAAAGCCTCCCTAGGCTACCAACCACCTCTGTATCCATCCCAGGAATGAGAAATCTCATTTCTCCTGTTCAACCCCATCTTCATAAGTGCCATCGGGTGTGGAAGATGTTTTGTTCCACCCTCTTGAAGACCCTGGACTAGACTAGCAATGCAGACTGGCACATAATCCCGGCCCCTGACTACCAGCCAGGGTTGGAGGTTTGGTTGTCCTGCCGGGACATCCCAATACAGACCAAATCTCCAAAACTGGCTCTGCAGAAGCTGCCCTCTGCCCAGGAAACTGCAGAACTCCTGGTCCACCATATTGTCTGACTGCATGGCATACCCCAGGACATCATCTCTGATCAGGATCTCCAGTTTACCTCGCATCTCCAGACCAATTAACAAGCGGAACGGACCAACCAGGACCTGGAATCTGTACTGAGATGTAGCTCCTTGTCACACCCGATGGACTGGCGTCTCCATTTATTCTTGGAATATACTCACAACAGTCAAGTCTCATCCGCAACTAGACTCACTCCGTTCAAAGCCTCCCTAGGCTACCAACCACCTCTGTATCCATCCCAGGAATGAGAAATCTCATTTCTCCTGTTCAACCCATCTTCATAAGTGCCATCGGGTGTGGAAGATGGTTCGTTCCACCCTCTTGAAGACCCTGGACTAGACTAGCAATGCAGACTGCCACATGATCCCGGCCCCTGACTACCAGCCAGGGTTAGATGTTTGGTTGTCCTGCCGGGACATCCCAATACAGACCGAATCTCCAAAACTGGCTTCCCATTACATTTGTCCTTTTGTTGTTGACCAGGTAATCAAGCTGTCTGCTGTACATCCATGTCTACTTCCGTTCCTATGGATTCATCATGTATTCCATGTATTCTAACTCAAACCAGTCCACACAAGTGCCCTTTGTCTGCTTGGACCCTCACCTCCTCCTGCCCGGATCATCGATGGCCATCCCACCTGGACCATCAACCGCATCCCGGACTTCCAACGCAGGGGTTGGGGTGTCAATATCTGGTGGACTGGGAGGGGTATGGCCCTGAAGAGTGCTCATGGGTGAAGAGGAGTCTCATTCTGGACCCCTCCCTCATTCAGGAGTTCTATAGACTCTCATCCTGATCGTCCCAGGGGGCTCCCGTTGAGGGGGGTGTACTGTCATGGATGCCTTGGTCCCTTACCCTGTCTGTCCCTTTTGTGTGTTGTTCATCTGTTTCCCCTCCAGGTGGTGTGTAAGTAGAGCTGAGGTACAGTTCTCGCACCTGAGATTCATCTCTCTTCGCACCTGTGACTCATCTGTCTATGATGATCAGCGGTGTACTGAAACGTCGGCTTTCAGCTCATCAGTGCCAGAATATGAGATCAGCTTGAGACCAGATACCAGCTTGATACCCAAACCTACAGAAAGACTTCACAGAGACTTCCTCAGTGTGAATTCTGAGTTTCCCGCAGCTTCTCTTCAAGGTAACCTGGATTTTAAGGTTCTGCTACTAGCTTATAAAATTGTTCACGGACTGGCACCTCCCAACCTAGCTGATCTAATTAAACCCTACGTACTGGCTCAGGCTTTGCATTCTCAGGGTGCAGGACTACTTTGTGTGCCTAGGGTGAATAAAAAGTCTGCAGGTCACAGAGCATTATCTTATTGTGCCCCTGTTCTGTGGAATGATGTCCCTGCATCAATAAAACTGTCAGATTCTGTAGAGACTTTCAAGTCCAGATTTAAGACGACTTATTTTCCCTGTCGTATGGCTAGCATACTGGCATAGTGTGTTGCTATGTGTTTTACTCTTTCAAATTCATTTTGTTAGGAAACGGAGCGGGCTGCCACTTTATCTAAATTTTCAGTCTTTTAGTGAAGCTTAGGGCTAGTGGTCGGCGATCACCTTAATACTTTTTTGTTGTTGTTGCTTAACCCTCTGGGGTCCGAGGGCATTTTTTGGACAGTTCACTCGCCTGGCATTAATGTTTTATTATTGCTGTTAACAGCTCTCCCTGCATCCCACAATCAAGTTTTATGTCTCTTTTTTCAGGACAACCTGTGCTTTCAGAATATATATGTTTTTGTTGTGTTTATAGTGTATAAAGGTTTACAATCAAAAATAGTCAAGGAAAAAATGAAACGAAAAATAATTTTACACACACATTTATTCAAAACACACAGCAAACTATAATAAACAACTGTTTTGACACTTTATAAAGGTAATTTGAGGTATTGTGTGAAAGACTGTACAACAAAAAGGTTCAAACAATAAACACAAATGCACATTTTGAACAATATATACAAAATGGTCTATGTGTTTTGTTGTCCATTGATATGGTAACAGTGGTTTACGCAGAGAAGGCAACAGAGTTATCCAGTAACATTCACATGCAAACTAGTGGAGCAATCCTGATATTTACACACTCTTTGTTTGAGCAAGTGAGATTGTCATCAGAGGCTCTCCATGTGCTCCTGTTTTCACTGATTGCTGTGCGTAATGGCACAGGGCACACTGAGTATGTACTAATAGTATGTACTCATTGGAGCACCCAGGGGGCTATTCAAACAGGGCAACTAGTAACATATCATTCCTGAAAATGATCTTTGGCTTTTCACGTGAGGTAAATCTGCCCAATTCCGATTGGGTACTCACATTGAGCATGTCATCACACAGCTTCTATGAGGAGAACAAAGATGGCTGATGGCTGGCTCACAAGTCCGCAAAGTTAACTTTTCAGCAAAAAAAAAGTAAGTTTCTATCTCATATCATTAAAAAGTTATTTATAATTTAGTAAAGCTTGGTCTTAGCCGCCGTATATGACGGCGTCAGCCCCAGATGGTTAATGCTGACAAATTATACTGTATTTGTTGTCTTTCTGATGCCTGATTCTGTTTTTTGTTTTTTTTTCACTCTGTTTGAGGTGTGGCTCCATCCAGAGATGGGTGTTGTGTCGGTTTCTGAAACCCTCCTGTCCTGTGCACCGGCAAAATTTACTGTATATTCATTTTGTGAATTGTTTTATAATTTGTGTCGGTGGCATGGCCCAAGCAGATGGTCACCCCTTTGAGTCTGGTCTGCTTGAGGTGTCTTCCTCAAATCATCAGAGGAAGTTTTTCCGTACTACTGTTGCCTGTGTGCTTGCTCTCAGGGTTGGGAATGTTAGACCTTACTTGTGTGAAGCGCCTTGAGGCAATTTTGTTGTGATTTGGCACTATATAAATGAAAATAAATCAAATTAATTAAATTAAATTTAATTAAAATGTAATTAATTCATTAATTTTATTTTATTCAATTAATTAAATCATCAAGCTCCTGCCTGTGAACTTCTTCTGCTTATTCCTGAACTGTACTGAACTGAGTGCTGACCAAATAAGAAGTTTGAAGTCATTCCTGAAGCTGAAGTCCAGCTAAACTGAACTGCGTCATAGTCGTGCTTAGGGATGGGTATTGATAAGATTTTATCGATATCGATGACATTATCGATTCCACTTATCGATCCGATTGCTTATCGATTCCCTTATTGATAACTCTTGTGAATTTTCTGTGTACTAAAAGTAGGCTTTACAAGTTTTTTTTATGTCAACAACATTTTAAATTGGTCACTGGATCCTTGATCTCTGGACATAAATAAAAATTAATAAAATCTGTAGTTTTTGTCAAAAGCATTTCCTTTCAGACATTTTGGCATGAATGTCACTCCATACCTCTGAGCTGAGCTCAGCCGGCTGCTGCACGTCAGCACAGGACATCTCATTTTGGGAGGAAAAACGTTTTGATGGATTGCAGTTTGTTTGCAACGTATGGAAAGAGGTGTCATTTGATTTAAACGGCGTTTCGCATTGAAGTTATTATTTCCAACTGGACTCTATCATACTAACTTGACTTGGCAGACAGCTGTGCAGCATTTGGAGCTGCTTGAACAGAATGGAGGACCATTCTCGTTTCTTTCTCGCAACAAGACAGGAGTCCCAGTTAGTGACTTTAATCCGCACAAAAGTGACTCATGATTGACGTATTCAGGGCTGAAAGTGGTGAAAAATAAAAAACAAGCTGAAACCCACAATTACCCCTCAACACCACCTGCTCAAAAATGTTTGAATTCTAGAAGTTCTGAAATGCAATCTGGGACTATTCCAGACAATAAACTGCAGTGAATGCAGCATCCATTTTGGTGAGAAAAAACCCAACTTTCCTTATTCAGTTTCATTCCAGTAGTATTCTGCTCTTACTGGGATTCAGCAGTTTTCTAGCTTGGCAGATAGTTCTGGAGGAAATCACTGAAGAAATTAAAGAAATTGAAAATATGGTTTGACTAAAACAAATTGTCATTAAACTTAAATAAAACAGGGATGAAGCAGAGGTGTAAGAGTCATTAAGTGTTCACAGGAAACATTTATTTCTATAAGTAATTATTTATTTTCATTATTAGCTGGGTTTATCTTTTCTGTTGTGTTTTTTTTCATCAGGTTCTTTCTGTCTCTTTTTCTAAAATTGTATTGTAGCATTATTAGTTATTATGAATTATTATTACTATTATTGTTGTTGCTTATTTTTAATATATGAATAAAATAGATAAATAAATACAATTTGACTCTTTTAAAACAACGAACGCTGAGCCATTAATTATTATAGAGAAAACAAATGTGCTGAGATGCGAACAGCTTAATGCTAACTTTAACATTGAAAATGCCATAGATATGCTAACATGTTAGCATCTGTACCATTTTTAAGTTATAAAATACATCTATCAACTGTTTCAGAAGACCATAACAGGTCGGTATAACATAAAAAAGTAAATATTACTCACAGACATATGTTCTTTAGGGTTTTAGCGGGGAAAAATTAAGATAAAGTGAAATAAAACAATGAACCAACGAAACAGCAGATCGAAGCACTGCTTCGATCTGCAAATCATTGCTTTGATTGGTTCATGGTTCAAAGCAAAGCCACGCTGCAGAAAAGTTGATTACAGACCCACTGCAGGGACTGTAATCAATGTAGAGAAATGATCATTTTTCAGACAAACACCCCCAAAAACAATGGCCACTCTGAAGGACCGAGAAGGGAATTGTTAAGCAAAAAGGTTATTGATGTCGGTGGATCAAATCATTTCTTAACGACACCCGAAAGGAACCAGTTCCCGATACCCATCCCTAGTCGCACTGCTGCTTTATTGCATTACTGACCTCTGACCTCTATATATTCCTGAACTGTGAACATTCCTGAACTAGGCAACAGTGGTGAACTCAGTAGTTTCTGCTATTGAGCCTCCTGTGTTATGAGTGCATTCACTCACCCTTGTCTCCTCAGAACGTACCTCCATCCCCGACTCTGTTTGTGGCCACCTGGTTCCTGTCCCTGTCCTGGAATCCAACCAGATCCTACACCATGGATTCCAACCAGTTCCTACTCCACAAGTCTGTTACCATTTGTACTGCAGCTCCTGGCTTCCACCGCCGGAGCGGGCCCTGTCTTCACTCTCCAGGCTCCCTCATCCAGTTATTTACTTCTGTTGCACATTTATTGTAAATAAATCACCATAACACAAACAATAACATATCTACTTGTAGTTATAGAGCTTTCGGTGTAAGGTGAAAAAAATTTAATAGAGAGAAACTGGAATTTTTGTGTTTGAAATGTCATATGCTTTCTCAACCATACTGAAAATTTGCAAGATGCCCAACAAGTGGCATTGCCAGTCTATACACACAGTTACTGTGAGTGCTGTGAAGAGTGGTGGCAGAATGTTTTCACTTCTTCCTAGTGAATCTAGGTGAATGCATGAATGTTTTCTAGTTCTCATACTGTTCAATGCTTCCATGGACTGGTTGATGGTTTGGGTTGTAAAGGCCAAAACCTCAGATGCCTTTCCTGGCAAGGACATTTTTGTTGACTTTGACCAGAATAAGTGGATTGCGTGATTGCAGTATTTGAGAAGCTAAGTGAGGGGTTGGACTAAGTGAACTTGTAATTGTCCTGGATCTCAAAGACTTCCTGGACTGGACCATTAGAAGAATATTTGCATGCAGTGAACATGTTCACCTTTTGGAGAGATTCATTAATTTTGCCAGTGACATTTCGAGGTAAATGGACTGCTTTTATTCTGTTTTTTCACCTCTGATGCCTCAAAAGGTGCTTTCAATTCAATTTCAATTTAATTAGCTTATAATGCACCAAATCACAACAAAGCCGTCTCAACGTGCCTTACATGAAACAATTCAACATAAAATTTAAATAAATAATTAAAAATGAATTTAAAAAATTCAAATACATGATTAAAAACAGAAGTAAAAGAATAAAACAGATAAAAAAATAAAAACTATTCATAAGAAAGAGAATAAAAATAGGTTTTCAGTCTTGACTTAAAAATGTCCACGGACTCTGACTGCCTTAAGGTTGCAGGAAGTGCACAATGCGAAAAGGCTATTTGACCTGCTGACTACTTCTTCACTCTGGGAACACAGAGAAGTCCCGCATCCTACGACTGCAAAGCCCGAGTTGGCACGTAAAGTTCCATCAGATCGGCCAGAATAGATGGCACCAGTCCATGAACAACCTTTTAAGTCAATAACAAAACCTTAAAATCTGCTCTCACAGAGACAGGGAGCCATTGCAAAGATGCCAAAATGGGTGTGATATGTTCAGACCTTCTGCTACGTGTCTGAAGGTTTGCAATGATGCACACCATTCTTCCATTCACACACACACACACACACACACACACACACACACACACACACACACACACACACACACACACACACACACACACACACACACACACACACACACACACACACACATCATTATAATTAGCTATGTGAGCATCATGCAATGCAAGGTGCTCAGATGCACACTTGGAGATTAAGGGTTAAGAGACCTTAGTGATTTTTTGGTCTGACCCAGATTTAAAATGAGGACGCTGTGGTCAAAAACTAACCATGTTAAGGGCTTTGAGATTGAAAGATGCCTGTTAAGAATTTATGGAGTCATGAAATCATTGAACATAGGTGTTTGACCATGCTGATATCTTTGCAGAAGAGCAAAGGTCCAAGTCTTTAGGATCCTTGTGCTTTCTATCTTACTATATCATTGTGAGACTTTGATGCCTTCCAGTGAGCTAAGGGAATGGCAAGATGCTTTTGGTACTAGATCGCTTCAGAAGACCATTGTATCTGCTGGAATGTTGTTATGTCAGTATGGGATCACTTAGATGAGACATACAACTTACATTGTGAGGGAATGTCTGGTATGAATTTTGGCCACATGGCATGTCTCCCTGGACACCATCCACCAAGAAGGTTTCCTCAATGTTGAGGACTGCAGAGATGAAGAAGGGTTAGGACATGCCCACATTTCAACTGAGAGAGATGGCTACTTATGAAAGGTGAGGATGGACCGGTTATCTGGATAGACATGCAGGATCTAAGGAGTATGTGTGGTGCTGTAGATGTTGTGATGAGTGGCACCAGCACATGCTCCCACACCCGATTTAATGTGAATAATAATAATGATAAAACAAAAAAGCCAGAGAGCTTTGTATGCCTGCATTTTTACAACAGTGAGGCAACACAGGGTATCTCAGCCATTTCTGCCAAGATTCAAGATTGAGTACACTGCATAGAAATTTTTGTGAGAAGATCAGAAGATGGAATTTTATAGGGGTTCCAAAATGTAATTTTAACACTTCCTGATGTGCAGTTTTCTGGAGTCTTACTTCACTCCTAGAGGATCCACTTCTTTAAAATTTGGCAGTGTTTCACCTCAGTGTTGGTCCTTAAATTGTTGCAACCACAACCCAAAAACCTATTGGACATAAACAGAATCCGCGTTTCCCCTAGTGGATATAGTTTGTGGAAATTTAACTCAATTTCATCTCAGTGTTAGTCAATCCATGCCATTTACCATCTCTATCTTCATACAATATAAATGTTTGTTTATGCCTGTGGAAAATAAAAAAGAAAAAAAAGTAGGCAGAACCCACTGCATAATTGTGTGGGACATTGGTGCGCTAATATATATATATATATATATATATATATATATATATATATATATATATATATATATATATATATATATATATATATATATATATATATATATATATATACAAATAATGAATGTTTATGAGTTCAATGGTATGAATATTTCATGAGGTGAAAGCTGGAACAAACCAGCCTTGTTAAATGGTTTGTTCCAGCTTTCTCCGAATTAAATATTTGTTCCATTGAAAGAATGTAAAAACATTCATTATTTGTTTTTTATAACAGCTAAACTAGATCCTTGTCATTTGATATTTTATTAATTCATAAACAACAGAAAAGGGACTTACATTTTGGTGTTCCACTGCTGCTAAAGTCCAAATTGTGACGTGTAGTCCAGTGATGCTGTGCACTAACTTCGGACTTCATAGTAGAGAAGCTTGAATCGACTGGACTGGGTTGCTCGACGCGAGGACGTTTCGCTTCAAATCGCAGAAGCTTCCTCAGCTAAGCGTCAAGCAACCCAGTCCAGTCGAAGATTCAAGCTTCTCTACTATGGAAACCACTTGGACAACTGAGAGCCTTCACAGAAACTTCAGACTTCCTTAAAAAAAAAAAAAAAGACAAGCATGCGTGGCGCGTGTGCATGTGTGTGCAGGGATCCACCCACAGGGATTCACAAACACTTTTGGTGCAACTCAGAGACATCTTCATCATACACCCTCGCCCAGGTGACACAGCCGAGGGTGATCTGGCCCCGGCTTGTATCTGAATAGCTTAACGGTCCACGGATCACCCCGTTTGATCCACAGCCATCTTGACACCTTTTCTGCCACGTCAGTGATGTTTTTGATGGCTCTTCTGCAATGCAGTCCCTTCACTCCAAGCATCTTGAGTGCTCTGATGAGTGACTGGCCAACAAATTCTCTGCAGCCGTCCTCAATGGGGTTGCATCGAGTCCTCCATGCTTCAGCATTCGCTTGCCAACTCCTCATACTTGGCCTTCTTCCTCTCAAAAGCCTCCTCCATCTGGTCTTCCCAGGGAACAGGCAACTCCAGCAGGACCACTTGCCTTGTTTCTGACACCAGAACTATGTCCAGCCTGAGTGTGGTCACTGCAATGTTTTCCGGGAATTTAAGCATGTCTCCCGAGGTCAACCTTCAGCTGCCAGTCCCGCGCTGTTGCCAGCTGCCCTCCTGTTGGTGTTAGGCTCTGCCGTGGTGTCTCCCCAGCCTTTACAAAGGTGATGGAATACCCTGCTGGTTGCTGTTGTGTACTGCTAGAGATCCCTGTGCTGATGACCTCTGCAATATCCTTCAGCACCTGGTCATGTCGCCAATGGTAGTGCCCATCTCCCAGTGCTCTTGGGCAACAGCTCAAGATGTGCTCCAGTGATCCTCCTCCCTGGCAGAGTGTCTGCCAGGCCCCAGCTGAAGAGGTTGGATGGACTTGGGAGAACATCGTAGACCGACTGAACCAGGAACTTTATCCAATGTGGTTCAGAATACCACAGCTCTGTCCATGATATCTTCCAGTCTGCTGCCTGCTCCCATCGGGTCCATGTCCCCTGCTACTGCATGGCTACTGTCCTACTGTAGCGGGCCTCCTCCACCCCTGCTCAGACCTCATCCAGGATCAGCTGGCATCTTTCCTTTCCCTGGGCTTTGCTGTACTGGGGTCTTGGGTTGCTCCCAAGCCCTGCCCGACCGGATGCCACTGCTCCCACCAGCTCCCTGTGTCACAGCCTTGATTCCGCCTCCTCGACTGTCTCATGAGCACTCCACTTCCTACCAGTTCTTACTTCAATGCCAGCTGAGGAGACTTTGCTGTCACTGGAGTCTCTATACAGTAGCACCTTTCTTGCTCGGGTAACCATAAACTCCTCCGTTAAACTACTAAGAGGTAGTTTCAGCTTGTTCTTCCTCCCGTACAAGGATATATATATATATGAGGTCTGTGATGAAAAAAGCGGTCCTTTTTATTTTTCAAAAAATAAATGGATTTGATTCATATGTTTTTATGTCAGACAAGCTTGAACCCTCGTGTGCATGCGTGAGTTTTTTCAGGCCTTGAGTGAGGAGTGCTCCACCCCGCCCGTCGGAATCTCTTTGTCTGAATAGCCGCTGCGGACGGTGTGCATTGCTTTGTCAACATTTTTTTCTGGACCTGTGAGGGATATCCGAGTGGACACTATTCGAGAAATTAAGCTGGTTTTTGGTGAAAAGTTTAACGGTTGATGAGAGATTATGGGGTGTTTCTGTCGGTGTAAGGACTTCCCATGGAGCGGGACGTCGCGCAGTGCTTCCAGGCACCGTCGTCGGCCTGTTTCGACCTGAAAACATTCTAATTTAAGGCTTAATTCACCCAGGACGTCGTGAGAGAACAGAGAAGATTCTGAACAGGCCGGCATGAGGACTTTATGCGGACATTCCACTGTTTAAGGACATTTTGTAATGAAAGACGTGCGCGCAATTTCGCCGAGTTGTTTCCGTGACGACTTGGCGAATCTGTGTGCGCCGCGATAGGAAAAACACCTCCGTGTTGAAAACCATTTGTAAAATTCAGGCGGCTTTTGATGGCTTTCAACAAGTGAGTAACTGAGAAATTGTTTAACAGCTTGGGCATGTTCCAACTTGCCCGTTAAGGTTTCCAACGGAGGTGTTTTTCCTGTCGCGACCCCCCGCGGTTGGGTCCGGCCCGACATGCGACTCTGCCCGCACGTTCTTTCATTACAAAATGTCCGTTAACAATGGAATGTCCGAATAAACTCCTCATGCCGTCTTCTTCTGAAAGTTCTCTGTTCTCTGATGACTTACTGGGTCAACAGAGCCTGAAATGTGGAAGTTTTCAACTTGAAACGGCGAGACGCTGCCGCCTCGAAGCGCAGATCGCCGTCAGGCACCGTGGGCCATCCTTAAAGCGACACTACCAGACCAAAATCTCTCATCAGCCATTAAAATTTTTACCGAAAACCAGCTGAATTTATCAAATGGTGTCCACTCAGTTGTGCCTTACAGTTTTTGAAAAAATTTTTATCAAACAAATCAGCAGTCTCTGAGCCATTCCTAAACAATGAAAAAACGACGAGAGGGTGGGCGACTCCTCACTCAAAGACTGCCCACAGGCGAATGACGTAACCGACAGGCATGAAAAAACTCTTGCATGCCCACGAGGGTTCAAGCATTTCTGATGTAATCACACGTGATTCAAATCCATATGGTTTTTGAAAAAAATAATAAGGTCCGTTACTTTTATCACAGACCTCATATAGTTTATTGTTTTATATGTATTATTGTTTATTTGGCTTATTGGTCAGTAAGCATGTGTGATTTCTTGTCAGTGTTGTATATATAACATTTACATTTGGAAAGTTTTGGATAGGTAATTTGCCGGTGAGTCCATCACACTCTTTTGCTGGAATGGACTTTTGAGACGGTGTGTACTCAAAACTACTTTAACACTTGGAGGAGGCTTATATCTCTGACAAACTGCATTCTTTTCTTGAATAATTTCATTTGTGCTTCCTCCTCATCATCATCCTCCTCCTTCCTTGTTGCAACTTTACAGCACACAAGAAAATAATTACAATATAATGTTTGTTTATGCAGACTTGGTGCAACAGCAAATTGTGAACACATCATAGCTGTTTTTCTCTTCCTTTTTTAATGCATTCATTTCACAACAGCTGCTTTCAAGCCAACAGTGTAATATGTCTCGAGGGAATGATCCTTTGCCCATTTTGAGCGGTAGAAATGTTTAAAAACATAGCTAAATTAGGTGTGTGGATTATTCAGGCAGACGTGAAAGCCGGCATGGTTTTACCTGACAGTGAGTTATTTAGTCGCAGGTATCCACAAACACAGTATCACACACCTACAACCCCCACTGGGAGCCGTTGCTCTAAAAATAAAAGGCCTAACAACACACATTTAAATCTCAGAGGGACGCAGATGTCTCCAATCTTTCTCGAACTGCACCAGGTCTTCTTACATCTTCCTCTGAAGTTGAATAAGTTGTTGTTTTGTGCATTAAGTCTGTGTTGTTTGCAATATTGTACAGCAAGTCTGAGATGAGATCCCACAAGTCCTGGAGACAGGGTGGAGATACAGTTGGACCTCATGGACTGTGTGCACCAATTCAAAAACACCTGCATGTTAGCATGGGTGCATGTACCATTTACTTTCCCCAATATAGCCACTCTTAAAACTTCTGCTGACAATCTAAGAAAGGAATCTAAGAAAACAATCTCTGAAAAAAATATATATTCAGGGTAATAGTTTGCAACCTAGATTGAGACAGGTTCCCATTTCCCACAACACTTTCCATAAAATCCCCCCCCAAAAAAACCTTTGTAGACAGCATAGAAAAACCACATGTATGTCATCTAAATTGCAGGACAACACACTGGATGTAGATACTCTGTTACCAAAAGGAAATAACTGGCTAAATAATGATGCATGGAAAGAGCAACCAGGTATGTCCATCAGAGAAAATGGTGTTGAAAGTGCTTTAAACATACCTTTTTGACAGCTTCTCAAATATCCACTGGGATATTTCCTTTCTGTCCATGACAAGGTTTACTCTGGGGAGTTGTGCATACTTCTGTTCAATTCGGCATCCACCAACTGTTCGTTCGGTGGATGCCGATGCAGTGACTGAAAGCAGAATATGCAAAGAATATGTTTTGGGGGTTTTTTTACACACGTGTTCTAAACAAAATCTATTCTAAGAATCAGCCTTATGGTTAACTGGCCGCACACCACATATACTCAACAAAAATATAAATGCAACACTTTTGGTTTTGCTCCCATTTTGTATGAGATGAACTCAAAGATCTAAAACTTTTTCCACATACACAATATCACCATTTCCCTCAAATATTGTTCACAAACCAGTCTAAATCTGTGATAGTGAGCACTTCTCCTTTGCTGAGATAATCCATCCCACCTCACAGGTATGCCATACCAAGATGCTGATTAGACACCATGATTAGTGTACAGGTGTGCCTTAGACTGCCCACAATAAAAGGCCACTCTGAAAGGTGCAGTTTTATCACACAGCACAATGCCACAGATGTCGCAAGATTTGAGGGAGCGTGCAATTGGCATGCTGACAGCAGGAATGTCAACCAGAGCTGTTGCTCATGTATTGAATGTTCATTTCTCTACCATAAGCCCTCTCCAAAGGCGTTTCAGAGAATTTGGCAGTACATCCAACCAGCCTCACAACCGCAGACCACGTGTAACCACACCAGCCCAGGACCTCCACATCCAGCATGTTCACCTCCAAGATCGTCTGAGACCAGCCACTCGGACAGCTGCTGAAACAATCGGTTTGCATAACCAAAGAATTTCTGCACAAACTGTCAGAAACCGTCTCAGGGAAGCTCATCTGCATGCTCGTCGTCCTCATCGGGGTCTCGACCTGACTCCAGTTCGTCGACTTGACGACTTGAGTGTGACTTTAATGCTCACATTCCCTGGCGTTTGGCACATTGGAGAGGTGTTCTCTTCACGGATGAATCCCAGTTCACACTGTCCAGGGCAGATGGCAGACAGCGTGTGTGGCGTCGTGTGGGTGAGCGGTTTTCTGATGTCAATGTTGTGGATCGAGTGGCCCATGGTGGCGGTGGGGTTATGGTATGGGCAGGCGTCTGTTATGGACGAAGAACACAGGTGCATTTTATTGATGGCATTTTGAATGCACAGAGATACCGTGACGAGATCCTGAGGCCCATTGTTGTGCCATACGTCCAAGAACATCACCTCATGTTGCAGCAGGATAATGCACGGCCCCATGTTGCAAGGATCTGTACACAATTCTTGGAAGATGAAATGTCCCAGTTCTTGCATGGCCGGCATACTCACCGGACATGTCACCCATTGAGCATGTTTGGGATGCTCTGGACCGGCGTATACGACAGCGTGTACCAGTTCCTGCCAATATCCAGCAACTTCGCACAGCCATTGAAGAGGAGTGGACCACAGGCCACAATTGACAACCTGATCAACTCTATGCGAAGGAGATGTGTTGCACTGCATGAGGCAAATGGTGGTCACACCAGATACTGACTGGTATCCCCCCCAATAAAACAAAACTGCACCTTTCAGAGTGGCCTTTTATTGTAGACAGTCTAAGGCACACCTGTGCACTAATCATGGTGTCTAATCAGCATCTTGATATGGCACACCTGTGAGGTGGGATGGATTATCTCAGCAAAGGAGAAGTGCTCACTATCACAGATTTAGACTGGTTTGTGAACAATATTTGAGGGAAATGGTGATATTGTGTATGTGGAAAAAGTTTTAGATCTTTGAGTTCATCTCATACAAAATGGGAGCAAAACCAAAAGTGTTGCGTTTATATTTTTGTTGAGTGTATATAAATAGGTTACTTATTATTTATTCTCTTGCTTTGCCAGAAGATCAGGTAGCACAGCAAACAGCATGTGTAAAAAAAGCATAAAGGGTTCTGATTACAGCTGTGAAAACATGCATTAGCAAATTTATTGTAGCTTTTAATAGTCTGCATATTACTTTGAAATTTTGTTGGAAACTGTATATTAAAATTAAAATCCATTAAAATAGCAATGTGTTTTACTGGAATACTGAGAAACTACAAACATTTAACACTGCAAGACTTCCACCCCTCAACTTACACACAAAATAATAATAATAAAAATAATAAACATAAACAGTAGCAATGTGGGGAGCATAGTGGTTTAGTGGCTTGCACTGTTGCCTCACGGCAAGGAGGTCATGGGATCAATTCCCACCTGTGGCCTTTTTGTGTGGAGTTTGCATGTTCTCCCCATGTTTGTGTGGGTTCTGTCCAGGTGCTGTGGCTTCCTCACACATCAAAAAATGTGCAGGTTAGGTGAACTGGAACTTGAAATTTTCCGTACTTGTGCGCGCAGGTAAGAATGTGTTTGTTTGTCTATATGTGGCCCTGTGACAGTCCGGCGTCCTGTCGAAGGTGTACTCCGCCTCACACCCTGTGACTGCTGGGATAGGCTCCAGCCCATCATGACAGTTAATTGGAGTAAGCGATTGAAGATGAGTGAGTGAAAGTGAGTAGTAACGTTGGACCAGTTCTGCTCACTGTGAATTGCTTTCACAGGGAATGTTTTGGGAATGGAGTCTTTCAGCTACGCATAATTCCTTGTGCATGGGGGATACTTCCTGCCTCAACCTGCATTCACTTAACTGAGAACAAATGAGTGAAGATTGTTTTTTTAAAGCTTTCTGAAGCAACGCAGGTGTTCAGAATTGTTTGCTGTGTGCAGTAATTGGACTGAAAAAGACAAGTATAGTGAGTTACACAGAGTTAAATTGGACTCAGTTAAATTCATCAAGTTTGTTCAGAAAGTTCGCTGACATCCAGAAATCTGCTTGTGACAGTTTTGCTATGTTTTTTAAGTACTGTGTGATCAGAGGACCTTTGTGGCCGGGACGGCGGTGGGATTGAATCCCAGACTGATTGCATTGAAGACCAGAACTCTACCAGGTCAGTCAAAGGTGAATTCCCCATTAGCCAAGCTAGCGGGAACGTCTTTTTCAATCCAGACTTCACCTTGCTACATATCTTCCCACCATTTTTGACTTTGTCCCAAAGTCACAGGTGCATTTAAGCATGTTCTGTGACTACCGACATCCTGCCGACAACGCCAACTGTGACGTAGGACCTTTGTGGCTGGGACGCCGGTGGGATCGAACCCCGGACTGTTCACCCTAATGATGCCCTAAACATGACATAAGCTAAAACCCAGAAACTGGCATAAGCACATAGAAAATAAATGTATCAAAGTGTGCGTACACATTGAACCAAGCACTTTCCTTTTGTACATCCAACTGAAACGTGGAACTGAGCACACATGCAGATGTACCAAACTCCTCCATGTCCACACCCCTATTTAAATATGCAAATATATTTAACTAGACCCTGTGACCTGGGGATTTCCCTCTCTTTTTTGAATTATCACAATAATGGACTTTTCACACATAACACAAAGTTGGGAGAAAGAAGCAGAAACCAGCTGAAAAAGAGTGAAAAAACTGAATTGGGGAACCACAAAAAATTCCAGCCGCTGTCGGGAGGGACAGATAGTCGGACAGGTGTGAACGATCCCATGGCAATGGTTCCATGCACACGCATAAACACAGTGCAACCACATGAGAGGTGTGATACCATATCGCGCTCAGACAGCAGTGGAAGCAATTGTACATAAATCAATGAAAATGTGTAAGGGCAAAATAATGAGAACACACAGAACATTATAAGAACAATGAAAGTACTGTTTAAATGTAGCACAATCATGTTACTGGAAATGATTCTGTCATCACTGTAAAAAATCTTATGATGTGTAATTAATGTCTGATGTTGTTCGGGGAGGCTATGGAGGAGGACTATCGGTCAGCCTTGAAGAGATTCTGGCAAACCGTCCGGCGCCTCAGGAGGCGGAAGCAGCTCTCCACCAGCACTGTTTGCGATGCGGGTGGGGAGCTGCTGACCCTGACTGGGGATGTTGTCGGGCGGTGGACGGAGTACTTCGAGGATCTCCTCAGTCCCATCGTCACATCTTCCGAAGAGGAAGGAGAGACTGGGGACTCAGAGGTGGACTCATCCATTACCCAGGCTGAAGTCACCAAGGTGGTTAGAAAGCTCCTCGGTGGCAAGGCTCCTGGGGTGGATGAAATCCGTCCTGAGTACCTTAAGTCTCTGGATGTTGTGGGACTGTCTTGGCTGACACGCCTCTGCAACATCGCGTGGCGATCAGGGACAGTGCCTCTCGATTGGCAGACCGGGGTGGAGGTCCCTCTGTTTAAGAAGGGGGACCGGAGGGTGTGTTCCAACTATAGGGGGATCACACTCCTCAGCCTTCCCGGTAAGGTCTATTCCAGAGTACTGGAGAGGAGAATTCGACCGATGGTCGATCCTCGGATTCAGGAGGAGCAGTGTGGTTTTCATCCTGGTCACGGCACACTGGACCAGCTCTACATGCTCCATCGGGTGCTCGAGGGTTCATGGGAGTTCACCCAACCAGTCCACATGTGTTTTGTGGATCTGGAGAAGGCGTTCGACCGTGCCCCTCGGGACACCCTGTGGGGAGTGCTCCGGGAGTCCAGGGTCCTTTGCTAAGGGCTATCCGGTCCCTGTACGACCGCAGCAGGAGCTTGGTTCGCATTGCCGGTAGTAAGTCAAACCTGTTTCCAGTGCATGTTGGCCTCTGGACAGAATTTCTAGGCGCAGCCAGGGTGTAGAGGGGGTGTGGTTTGGGAACCACAGAATCTCGTCTCTGCTGTTTGTGGACGATGTGGTTCTGTTGGCTTCATCAAATCAGGACCTTCAGCGTGCACTGGGGTGGTTTGCAGCCGAGTGTGAAGCGTCCGTGATGAAAATCAGCACCTCCAAATCCGAGGCCATGGTTCTCAACCGGAAAAAGGTGCTTTGCCCTCTTCAGGTCGGTGGAGTGTCCTTGCCTCAAGTGGAGGAGTTTAAGCATCTCGGGGTCTTGTTCATGAGTGAGGGACGGATGGAGCGTGAGATCGATAGACGGATTGGTGCAGCATCTGGAGTGATGCGGTCGCTGTATCGTACCATCGTGGTGAAGAGAGAGCTGAGTAGGGGGGCAAAGCTCTCGATTTACCGATCAATCTACGTTCTGATACTCACCTATGGTCATGAGATTTGGCTCATGACCGAAAGAACGAGATCGCGAGTACAAGCGGCCGAGATGAGTTTCCTCCGCAGGGTGGCTGGGCGCTCCCTTAGAGATAGGGTGAGAAGCTCGGTCACTCGGGAGGAGCTCGGAGTCGAGCCGCTGCTCCTCCACGTCGAAAGGAGTCAGTTGATGTGGCTCGGGCATCTTTTCCGGATGCCCCCTGGACGCCTCGCTGGAGAGGTGTTCCGGGCACGTCCCATTGGGAGGAGGCCCCGGGGAAGAACCAGGACACGCTGGAGGGACTACATCTCTCGGCTGGCTTGGGAACGCCTTGGGGTTCCCCTGGAGGAGCTGGGGGAGGTGTGTGTGGATCAGGAGGTCTGGGCGGCTTTGCTTGAGCTGCTGCCCCCGCGACCCGATTCCGGATAAAGCGGAAGAAAATGGATGGATAGATGGATGGTCTTGACGGTCTGTGTTGGAAATGACAAAACAAATGGATGTTTTTTCTGTTGAAATATTTAATTGCTGTTATAAAGAGCAGACAATACAAGAATGAACGTCCCTCTGTTCCCTCATGTTCATGAACCAATGCATGAAATAACATGATTGAATGCTCATTTACACATCAGCCGGCTCGGCGTGTCCAGCTGTGCAGCATGCGGTATGGTGAAGGACACCGCATCATGTGGACTATAACTCACATGGTGACGTGATATTTTTATCACCAGCTGAGCGTTCATATGATCAGACCAATATATTCACAATGAGGCAGCCTGGCTGATGGCGTCTGCAATGCGTAGTGAGATGCTGCTGAAGGCATTGCAAAAGTGATATGTCTCTTTGTTTTTATCATTTTTTTTCCCATTTTTACCATTTACAGAAGAGCATGCAGACATGCCCACCTGTCCGGTGGAACTCATGGCTCGAGAACACATATCTGCCATGAAGAACATCACCTTTCAACATGCCACAGCAATGCACATGTGTGTTTTATTATTATTATTTATTGTTCCTCATTTTATCACGTTGTGTTCACTCTGTCACTATCATCTGAGAGAGTGAGTCTGAGCTGGACATGACTCGTGTCTGGTGTGCAAAGCAAAGCCATCACACATGAATGAGCTCATACCCTTCTCCTTAAATGTATATTTAAGAAGAACATATGTATTTATTTATTTTACCACTCTTTCTTTTAATTGAACACCTCACTGCCACTCGCACTCTCGCCTGACAAGGTACGTCTTATCATCTGACAGCTTCAGTGCTCCTGCGCTGACATGATCTGAGCGACACGCCCCCCCTGGGCCCATCGCTGGCTGTCACGCAAAGCTCCACATGACAGACGGACGTTGCAATCGTGTGTCATGTTCCTGTTTGCTGCACGCACCTGCTTGTCTGGTATTACTGTCTGTAATGATCATAATGTTCCATACACATTGTGTAATGGGAGGGGATGGCAATGTATGTGTTACATGACATCAATCATGGACATGACAGGGCGTCCAGATGTGCACATTGCGCTGGACTGTGATCGCACTGCACTCCGGCCACCATTTGAGCATTTTCCACCTCAGCCACACCTCGACAATGTTGGACTGTGGTTTTGGGGGAAACACATGATACGCTGGCATGCCATTTTTGTTATTGGGGGGAGACACCACACACTTGCACGCCATTTCATTTGTGTTGCTGGGGATGGGGAGACACTCACACACCATTTGTGTTGCTTGGGTCGAAGGGGGAGACACACAACACACTTGCATGCCATCTGTGTTGCTCGGGGGAGGGGGGAAACGGCACAGTCATGGGGCACTTAGAAAATGTAGGTCCATTCGCACAACCAGCTCGAAAGTGATCTGGCTGCTTTCTACTTTCGTGCTGGCAGCGTGAATGGCCCCACCTTTTCTAAGTGTCCTGTGAGTGGTGTTTAATGTTCATGAGGGGCACCTGTATTCCAGCTGACTCTGGCCGAGAATGGGTCGGATGGCTACTCGCACGGCATTCGCCGTCATTTGGTCACTGGTGTGAAGGCTGCCTCAATCACTCTATCGGCCAGGGTTCGATGTGGCCAATGATTTTGTGCAGCCCCTTGGCCACGGCATTTGTCTGACCTGTGTATGACATGCCCTGCGAATGTTGCGAGTACAATCAGATGGCGGTGCAATCTCATCTTGCTAACCGTTTGAATGGGTTTCTTGCACGAGCAACACACAGATGTAGAGTGCACGTGCTGTTGCCGAATGGGTGTGGCAACTGCTGTATGAGGCGTTCAAGGCGGCTCTGGAATTTCATGAGTGCAATTCGAATCCTCATTCATGCGCCGTTCTGCCACAATTGTGTCTGTGTAAAGATGCCCGAAGAAAAGGAATTTAACTGAGTGTGAGCTACAGTTGAAGTGGAGTAAATGAAGTGGAGATGTGCAGGGATATTTTATTGGTACCCCTGCCAACCAGAATAAACGTGAAATGGAATCAGCACACACATGAGGTGTTCACAGCTGACAGTGTGCGACATCAGAACTATACACACGCAGTTTATGACAAATACTGAACACAGGGAGGCAATTGGGGCTTGTTAACAAGCTCTAGTTTCACCGTAAAGAAACAAAAATAATAATAACAAAAAACATGTTTGAATGTGCACATGCCCAAATGTGCCCTCACTGGTTTCATTCTGAACAATTATGCACATAAACTATTTACTAATTGTGCCCACGCCCTATTTACTCTTCGTGCCCATGCCAGGGGGAGTTATGGTTAGGGGAAGGGAGACACTTACATTATGGTTATGGTTAGGGTTTGGAGAAGGGGTTAGGGTTAGAAATTGTAAAATAAAAAACACATCAGTCACTCTTTTTGTCACAGAAGCATGAAAAAAGCATGATGCTGGGCTATTAGCCAAGATGAATGAGTCATGCGTTGAACCAGGATACCTCACCACAATGTTATTTAGATGCATTTGCGCAACACATATGAGTTGAACATTGATGGAATGAAAATGTTTCCTATTAACAAAACAAATTAATCATGTGATGGTGGCTTTTATTGCAATATGTATGCAGTCAATAGCTCTGATTACATTAGGGAAACCACTGCAAAACTCACTGCAAATTGTGTTTTTAGGTTGGAATGTGATGTACCTGGATGACATTCAGATGTCTGTGTTCTACACAGCTGGCATGGCATAGCACAAGGTGCCTGGCACATTCCTGACTGATCAGGCATCCCCTGTTGCCAGGAAGCGCAGCATGGTCAGCACCGGTTTTGGCACAGACTACCCCTGGCCCCTTGCCATATTGCACTGGAGGGCCGACCACAGTTCTGCACGCAACTTCAGTACAGTGGCCTTGGTAATCAAAATCGGTTATGAGCCAATTATCATTTGCAAGTAAATCCTTGTGTCTCTGATTACACACTCATGTCGAATTGCACCATTTGCAAGGACCTCTAACAAAGCTAATGCAACCATTGTAATTACAGATCCAATAACTTATAGAAACCCAAGGGGGACACACTGGGATCTTTATCATAAAACTCTGGCATGGGGGTAGAATTGTCCGAATTAAGACTGTACAAGATATAGAAACTGAAGTTTCCAGTTTACAGGAGACTGTTTTGAGGGCCTATGAGATGGCTTGTCTGCAGAAGACCTGGAGGCCTGATAAGAAGCCATCATGGTGGACACCAGAGCTAACAGGACTCCAGCAAGAAGTCAGGGCCAAGTGGTGCAGATATAGGGCTCAAACATCTGGACAAAGATGGGAGTAATATGTAAAGACAAGGAATAGTTACAAAGCAGCCATTAAGAAAGCCAAAAGTCTTTCCTGGAGAACCTTCGGTGGAGAGGGCAAGGGACAAAGTGCCTCCTCCAAACTGTACAGAATTTTAAGAAAGGATCCAGTCAATCACATGCAGTTTGTTTGTCCACCACAGGGCATTCCAAACACCGAATACAGAATACAGAACACAGAATATCCTAAAGAATACGCTCCAGGTACACTGCCTGGGGGGTACTGAAGAGTGTCCAGTGGATGAGCCTTCTTGACTCCCTACTGTGGAAGACTGGACTATAGCAGGTAAGATAGTTAATTAGCTAGAGTGGAATGCGCAATCAATTTGGTTGCCCCATACAAAATTAGTGGCATTAATAGGATTTTCCCTGATCTTCTACAGAAGGGCTTGGATGTGCTAATCAATACTATATCTAAGATGTATCAGGCATGTCTGGCTAATGGCTATGTTCACAAATCATAGAGACTAGCCAGGGTGATTTTTCTACCAAAGCTAGGAAAACCTTACTACATAGATGCTAAACAATTTAGACCTCACATCATTCCTTTTGAAAGGTTTGGTGAGACTGATAGATATTTCAGAGATGTGTCAATAAAAGGTCACCACTCAATGTCAGGCAACATGCATATCAAGCAGGTTTCTCCACATAGACTACACTGCATGATCTTGTTATGAAAATTGAGAGAACCCTATCTCACTGACAGTATGGATTAGGTTCTTTTTTCGATATTCAAGGAGCATTTGATAATCTCAAAGTAGCTCTACAGTCCAAACCAGATGGATTGTTGCCATGCTTCAATGTAGAAGGGCAACAAATTCACTTGTTGACAGTACAGTCACAATGGCAGTGAAGTGCAATGTCAGACTGTACACCAATCAATATGCAGACAATTCAGCTATCTTTATTGCGGGAATCTGTTTCAGGACTGTTTGAGAACTCAGGCAGAATGCTCTCAGGATAGTAAAGAAGTGGTGTGTGTAACAGTTTGTCTGTGAATCCACACAAAACAGTTATGGTCCTCTTCACAAATTAGAGAAACGAATTAGATCTAGTTCTACCAAAATTGAGCGGTATCAAGCTAAGACTATCTGACGGTTAAGTTGCTTGGTGCCTGTTTCGATGACAAACTTAACTGGAAGAGACACATAACTTAAAAATGTCATAAGGCAATTATCAATTTACAACAGTGATGTCGTATTGTCGGGCGAAGGTGGGGAGTTAGTTCCACTGTGATGAGATGGAGCTACACTTCGGGGGTAAGACCCATGTTAAGTTATGCTGCAATACTTTGGTGGACCAGAGTGGAGCACAGGGCTATGAGTGTTATGCTGACTGATGTTCAAAGAGTGGCATGTCTTTGCATCACAAATGTCCCCAGGACATCACCGACAGCAGCTTTAGAAGTATTTGGCTCGAGAACACATATCTGCCATGAAGAACATCACCTTTCAACATGCCACAGCAATGCACATGTGTGTTTTATTATTATTATTTATTGTTCCTCATTTTATCACGTTGTGTTCACTCTGTCACTATCATCTGAGAGAGTGAGTCTGAGCTGGACATGACTCGTGTCTGGTGTGCAAAGCAAAGCCATCACACATGAATGAGCTCATACCCTTCTCCTTAAATGTATATTTAAGAAGAACATATGTATTTATTTATTTTACCACTCTTTCTTTTAATTGAACACCTCACTGCCACTCGCACTCTCGCCTGACAAGGTACGTCTTATCATCTGACAGCTTCAGTGCTCCTGCGCTGACATGATCTGAGCGACATGCCCCCCTGGGCTCATCGCTGGCTGTCACGCAAAGCTCCACATGACAGACAGACGTTGCAATCGTGTGTCATGTTCCTGTTTGCTGCACGCACCTGCTTGTCTGGTATTACTGTCTGTAATGATCATAATGTTCCATACACATTGTGTAATGGGAGGGGATGGCAATGTATGTGTTACATGACATCAATCATGGACATGACAGGGCGTCCAGATGTGCACATTGCGCTGGACTGTGATCGCACTGCACTCCGGCCACCATTTGAGCATTTTCCACCTCAGCCACACCTCGACAATGTTGGACTGTGGTTTTGGGGGAAACACATGATACGCTGGCATGCCATTTTTGTTGTTGGGGGGAGACACCACACACTTGCACACCATTTCATTTGTGTTGCTGGGGATGGGGAGACACTCACACACCATTTGTGTTGCTTGGGTCGAAGGGGGAGACACACAACACACTTGCATGCCATCTGTGTTGCTCGGGGGAGGGGGGAAACGGCACAGTCATGGGCACTTAGAAAATGTAGGTCCATTCGCACAACCAGCTCGAAAGTGATCTGGCTGCTTTCTACTTTCGTGCTGGCAGCGTGAATGGCCCCACCTTTTCTAAGTGTCCTGTGAGTGGTGTTTAATGTTCATGAGGGGCACCTGTATTCCAGCTGACTCTGGCCGAGAATGGGTCGGATGGCTACTCGCACGGCATTCGCCGTCATTTGGTCACTGGTGTGAAGGCTGCCTCAATCACTCTATCGGCCAGGGTTCGATGTGGCCAATGATTTTGTGCAGCCCCTTGGCCACGGCATTTGTCTGACCTGTGTATGACATGCCCTGCGAATGTTGCGAGTACAATCAGATGGCGGTGCAATCTCATCTTGCTAACCGTTTGAATGGGTTTCTTGCACGAGCAACACACAGATGTAGAGTGCACATGCTGTTGCCGAATGGGTGTGGCAACTGCTGTATGAGGCGTTCAAGGCGGCTCTGGAATTTCATGAGTGCAATTCGAATCCTCATTCATGCGCCGTTCTGCCACAATTGTGTCTGTGTAAAGATGCCCAAAGAAAAGGAATTTAACTGAGTGTGAGCTACAGTTGAAGTGGAGTAAATGAAGTGGAGATGTGCAGGGATATTTTATTGGTACCCTGCCAACCAGAATAAACGTGAAATGGAATCAGCACACACATGAGGTGTTTCACAGCTGACAGTGTGCGACATCAGAAGTATACACACGCATTTATTGACAAATACTGAACACAGGGAGGCAATTGGGGCTTGTTAACAAGCTCTAGTTTCACCGTAAAGAAACAAAATAATAATAACAAAAAACATGTTTGAATGTGCACATGCCCAAATGTGCCCTCACTGGTTTCATTCTGAACAATTATGCACATAAACTATTTACTAATTGTGCCCACGCCCTATTTACTCTTCGTGCCCATGCCAGGGGGAGTTATGGTTAGGGGAAGGGAGACACTTACATTATGGTTATGGTTAGGGTTTGGAGAAGGGGTTAGGGTTAGAAATTGTAAAATAAAAAACACATCAGTCACTCTTTTTGTCACAGAAGCATGAAAAAAGCATGATGCTGGGCTATTAGCCAAGATGAATGAGTCATGCGTTGAACCAGGATACCTCACCACAATGTTATTTAGATGCATTTGCGCAACACATATGAGTTGAACATTGATGGAATGAAAATGTTTCCTATTAACAAAAACAAATTAATCATGTGATGGTGGCTTTTATTGCAATATGTATGCAGTCAATAGCTCTGATTACATTAGGGAAACCACTGCAAAACTCACTGCAAATTGTGTTTTTAGGTTGGAATGTGATGTACCTGGATGACATTCAGATGTCTGTGTTCTACACAGCTGGCATGGCATAGCACAAGGTTGCCTGGCACATTCCTGACTGATCAGGCATCCCCTGTTGCCAGGAAGCGCAGCATGGTCAGCACCGGTTTTGGCACAGACTACCCCTGGCCCCTTGCCATATTGCACTGGAGGGCCGACCACAGTTCTGCACGCAACTTCAGTAACAGTGGCCTTGGTAATCAAAATCGGTTTATGAGCCAATTATCATTTGCAAGTAAATCCTTGTGTTCTCTGATTACACACTCATGTCGAATTGCACCATTTGCAAGGACCTCTAACAAAGCTAATGCAACCATTGTAATTACAGATCCAATAACTTATAGAAACCCAAGGGGGACACACTGGGATCTTTATCATAAAACTCTGGCATGGGGGTAGAATTGTCAGAATTAAGACTGTACAAGATATAGAAACTGAAGTTTCCAGTTTACAGGAGACTGTTTTGAGGGCCTATGAGATGGCTTGTCTGCAGAAGACCTGGAGGCCTGATAAGAAGCCATCATGGTGGACACCAGAGCTAACAGGACTCCAGCAAGAAGTCAGGGCCAAGTGGTGCAGATATAGGGCTCAAACATCTGGACAAAGATGGGAGTAATATGTAAAGACAAGGAATAGTTACAAAGCAGCCATTAAGAAAGCTAAAAGACTTTCCTGGAGAACCTTCGGTGGAGAGGGCAAGGGACAAAGTGCCTCCTCCAAACTGTACAGAATTTTAAGAAAGGATCCAGTCAATCACATGCAGTTTGTTTGTCCACCACAGGGCATTCCAAACACCGAATACAGAATACAGAACACAGAATATCCTAAAGAATACGCTCCAGGTACACTGCCTGGGGGGTACTGAAGAGTGTCCAGTGGATGAGCCTTCTTGACTCCCTACTGTGGAAGACTGGACTATAGCAGGTAAGATAGTTAATTAGCTAGAGTGGAATGCGCAATCAATTTGGTTGCCCCATACAAAATTAGTGGCATTAATAGGATTTTCCCTGATCTTCTACAGAAGGGCTTGGATGTGCTAATCAATACTATATCTAAGATGTATCAGGCATGTCTGGCTAATGGCTATGTTCACAAATCATAGAGACTAGCCAGGGTGATTTTTCTACCAAAGCTAGGAAAACCTTACTACATAGATGCTAAACAATTTAGACCTCACATCATTCTTTTTGAAAGGTTTGGTGAGGACTGATAGATATTTCAGAGATGTGTCAATAAAAGGTCACCACTCAATGTCAGGCAACATGCATATCAAGCAGGTTTCTCCACATAGACTACACTGCATGATCTTGTTATGAAAATTGAGGAGAACCCTATCTCACTGACAGTATGGATTAGGTTCTTTTTTCGATATTCAAGGAGCATTTGATAATCTCAAAGTAGCTCTACAGTCCAAACCAGATGGATTGTTGCCATGCTTCAATGTAGAAGGGCAACAAATTCACTTGTTGACAGTACAGTCACAATGGCAGTGAAGTGCAATGTCAGACTGTACACCAATCAATATGCAGACAATTCAGCTATCTTTATTGAGGGAATCTGTTTCAGGACTGTTTGAGAACTCAGGCAGAATGCTCTCAGGATAGTAAAGAAGTGGTGTGTGTAACAGTTTGTCTGTGAATCCACACAAAACAGTTATGGTCCTCTTCACAAATTAGAGAAACGAATTAGATCTAGTTCTACCAAAATTGAGCGGTATCAAGCTAAGACTATCTGACGGTTAAGTTGCTTGGTGCCTGTTTCGATGACAAACTTAACTGGAAGAGACACATAACTTAAAAATGTCATAAGGCAATTATCAATTTACAACAGTGATGTCGTATTGTCGGGCGAAGGTGGGGAGTTAGTTCCACTGTGATGAGATGGATCTACACTTCGGGGGTAAGACCCATGTTAAGTTATGCTGCAATACTTTGGTGGACCAGAGTGGAGCACAGGGCTATGAGTGTTATGCTGACTGATGTTCAAAGAGTGGCATGTCTTTGCATCACAAATGTCCCCAGGACATCACCGACAGCAGCTTTAGAAGTATTTCTGAACTTAGCCCCTGTGGGCCTCTACATTGTTGGAGATGCAATCTTTACGTCAGTAAGGCTGCGCCAGTTGAGCAAGTGGCAAAGACTAGCAGATGTCAATCATACCTTAATCAGGGAAAGAATATCTGTGCATCTCCCGCTTATTTTTCCATGTGATAGGGTAGGAAAAATATATTTTTTTGTGAATAAAATTAGTACAGTGATAACAGGGACAGAGTCATGGTCAGACCCCGCATTGAACACAGCCTCACCTGGATTTACTATTATTACTGGATTTACAGATGGATCATTGATCAGGGGCTAAGCCGATGCTGGAGTGTTAGTCTTCATTGGGAGTGAGGTGGTGAAGATAGTCATGCAATTCAGGTTCCTGGGTGTGGCTGTGTCATAGGACCTGACCTGGAACACTAACATCACCTCAGCTGTGACAAAGGCCCAACAACGCCTCTTCTACTTGAGGAACATTAAGAGCACTCAGATCCCTCAGCAGGTCATGGTAAACTTTTATCACCATGCAATTGGCAGCATACTGACCTACATATGCTTAGTGTGGTTTTCCAGCTGCACTAACGCTGAGCAGCAGGCCCCTAGAGGCTGGTGAAAACAGCAGGGATAATCATCTGGACCAGTCTCCCAGAGATCAGCAACTTCTACACCACTGCTGTCTGAGGTGGGTACACAACATCTTGTGTGACCAGCATTATCCTCCATCACATCCCTCTTTCCACCTGCTGCTTCTGGGAGGAGATACAGGTCCATCATTGTCAGAACCACCAGACTGGCCAACAGCTTTTACGCTCAGGCAGTGATGCTATTAAATGAACTGCCCCCCCCGTCGCAAACCATTTTCACACACCACATCATTTTCATCTACTGCCTCTCTGTTTGGTTTCACACAGAGGAAGGCAGTTAAACAACAGTACCATTGCACTTTTTTGCTCATTTGGATGTGCATCACTTATATCATGCTGTTGTCGATCTGAAAGCTATACATTCAAGACTTGCACTGTTAATGATCTGTGTAAGTAAAATTGACTTTTGCATATTTTAAAGACAAGGAATAATGTTAATGTACTTTTCAAACTTGCATTGCGGGTATGCTGGCTGTGTTCACTGCGTCAGTACCACATTGTGAAACAAAGTCAGACTAGTGTGCACTGTTGATCTCTGTGACTTGTATTTAAAGTGAAATCATGTGCTAGTGTGCTTTTAGAACATGCACTGTCGCTGTGGTGAACCCAGCAGCGATGCTGACCAGCTGCTAGCTGCATTGGCACTGTGCATGTGAACAAAGTTAGAGAAAACATGGTCTGATTTAGTAAACTGCGATAAATTGATCTGGCACAATCAGTCAAAAACATGCCTTTATTTGGCCAATTCCATTCAATTCATCCCTAGATTTAATCATGTCGAACCACAGTAACAATGATTTAGAGCTTCTCCAGAGAGACAGCTGACACAACATTAACAGATACCAGAGGCCTCATGTACAAAGCGTGCTTATGTACAAAAACCTGGCATACATCCATCTCCATGGCAACATTCAGATGTATCAAAAGTGAAATGGCCGTGGAATGTGCGTTGTGTCCACACAAAAATCCTGGCTGCCGTGCGTATGTTTCTACAGCTATTGTTCCACTGTGGACATGTAAAGGTGATGCTGGGAACCGTTAATAGTGTGAAAACAAGAAGTCATCAGAGTGATGTGCACATCAGCGACACAGTGATGAGCAATTAATGCACTCATGTGTTTGCAAAAGGAACCAGCTGAGGTGGCTCGGGCATCTTTTCCGGATGCCCCTTGGATGCCTCACTGGAGAGGTGTTCCAGGCACGTCCCATTGGGAGGAGGCCCCGGGGAAGACCCAGGAAACGCTGGAGGGTCTACGTCTCTTGGCTGGCTTGCGAACGCCTCGGGGTTCCCCCGGAAGAGCTGGGGGAGGTGTGTGTGGATCGGGAGGTCTGGGCGGCTTTGCTTGAGCTGCTGCCCCCGCGACCCGACTCTGGATAAAGCGGAAGAAAATGGATAGATGGATGGATGGTTATAAAAGCATGCACAGTGATGCGTAAAATGGCACCAACAGTGGCTACATTAGCATTGTTAAAGCACCTTGCAAATGGTGCAATCTGACATGAGCATGTATTCAGGGAACACAAGGATTTATTTGCAAATGATGATAATTGGCTCATAAACCGATTTTGATTACCAAGACCACTGTTACTGGAGTTGCGCTCAGAACTGCGGTCATCCCAGAGTGCAATGCAGCAAGGAGCCAGGGTTGTCTGTGTCCACACAGGTGCTGATCACAATGGACATCCTGGGCATTCCAGCATGAGCTGGCTGATCGGTCAGGAGTGTGCCATGCCGCGGTGTGGAACTCAATCATCCAATCTCATCCAGGTACATTCCAACATTACAGCGCATTTTGCAACAAGAGCTGAGGCCTCATGTACAAAGCATGCTTACACACAAAAACCTGGCATATGCCCGCCTCCAAGTCCATGTGCAAATATATCAATAGTGATGTGAACGTGGAAATATGCGGTGCATCATGCAAAAATCCATGCTGGGCATGTTGGCATCATGGGCATTCCAGCGTGAGCTCACTGATCAGTCAGGAGTGTGCAAGTCAACCTTGTGCCAAGCCATGGCAGCTGTGTGTGATGGAATCATCTGAATCTCATCCAGGTACATTCCAACATTACAGCGCATTTTGCAGCGAGAGCCGGCTGCCTGAATTTCATCGGAGCTGTTAACTGCACACATTTTGCTATAAAGGCATCATCACATGATGAGTTTGTTTCTGTTAATAGGAAACATTTTCATTCCATCAATGTTCAAATCATATGTGATGCGCAAATGGATGTCAGGGTGGAGGCGCGATGTGCAAAGGGCTTGGCTGCTTGGTGGTTAAATAATTTATCCATGTAATTGTTCCTAACTAAAATCAGCACAGACACATTTGGACATGTGCGCATTCAAATTCTTTCATTTTTTAAATATTTATATGTTTTCTTTGTGGGCAGCATGGTGGCTTAGTGGTTAGCACTGTTGCCTCACAGTGAGAAGGTTGTGGGTTCAATTCCCACCTGTGGCCTTTCTGTGTGGAGTTTGCATGTTCTCCCTGTGTTTGCATGGGTTTCCTCCGGGTGCTCCGGTTTCCTCCCACACCCAAAGACATGCGGGTTAGGTGGATCGGAATCTTTAAATTGTCTGTACTTGTACAAGTAGGTGTGAATGTGTTTGTTTGTCTATTTGTGGCAGTCTGTGACAGACTGGCGTCCTTTCCTAGGTGTACCCTGCCTCACGCTCTATGACTGCTGGGATTGGCTCCAGCCCCCGCGACCCTTAATTGGACTAAGCTTTTTGAAGATGGGTGTGTGAGTTTCTTTTTCTTGATGGTGAAACTAGAGATGAGCTTCTTAAAAACCCTCCTACTGTGTTTAGTATTTGTCAATAAAAGCGTGTGTAATGTTAATGTCATACACTGTCTACCACCATGCACCATTTTCTCTGAAATTTCTTTAATTTTTTACACAAAACAACAGAGACAATGGCGGGTGTCATCAAACACACAACACTCTACACTTATGGTGCCGTCAGCATGACACAACCAGACTATTTGAATACATTTGCATATTCAGATAGAGACATGGCCAGGGAGGAGTTTGGTGCGTGTGCACATGTTTCCACGTTCAGTCAATTCTACAAACCAAGCGTGCGTGGATTCATGCCTATGCACACTTTGATACATCTGAATGTATTTGTGCTTACGCCTGATTCAGGGTTTTGGCATATGTCAACTTTTAGTAGAAAGTCAATGCAAGTCTTTGTACATGAGGCCCCAGATCATGTACATTCATGTCCTAGCAGAGGTGGGACGAAGTCACCAGGAAGTCACTCTCAAGTCATGAATCTGCAAGTCTCAAGTTGAGTCTCAAGTCAAGTCTCAAGTCATAATGACAACCAATTGTTTGCAAGCTGACTTGAGAATTGACATGAGAATGACTTGACAGTGACTTTGTCTCACCTGTGTCCTAGTATTTCTATGTCCATGACATTACCCCAGTGACTACATATAACACTCTCATCCTCAGCACTGCAGAATTGGCCAGTACATTGGAAAATCCAGGATGTATATCTTTTTCACTCAGCGGATTAATTTAGGGTAATTCATGTCCTAGACAGGGCCTAGGTCTTTCCAAAACCTTGGGCTATTTATCATCTTCAATCTATATTACTGTATAATAGCCAAGTGGTTTCTGCCAACTGGTGCGTGTGTGCATGTGTATGGCTTCGATCACGCAAAAACCGGGAAGAGCTGACATTTGCTATTTGGTATGCTCATGTATTTTGATGAACATGTTGAGAAAGTGAATGCACAGACCCACGTTAGGGGGCGTAAATGAGCAGTCGATAGGAATACCTGTTGTGTGGGCCGCTGAAGAGGAGGTACTGCTGGCCCACCACCACCAGATGGCACCCTGCTTGAAGTGCGGGCTTCAAGCATGAGAGGGCGTCATAGCAACCGGGAGTGACAGCTGTTACTCGTCATCAGCATCAGCTGTCACTCATCCACATCATCACCACCACCTTAAAGGCCGGACTGCAACTCCACCTCCCCGCCGAGAAATCAACTACCAATCAGGTAATTCGCTGCTAAACCTTAAATTCGAGTATTAGTCAGATCTCTTTTGGAGCCGTTTTCCTGGGATGGATACCCTGTCTGCGGAGTTGGCGTTTGGTGTGGACTGCGACGGCTTCGCCTCACACCCCACCCAGATAAGTGGTTATCTCAGGAGCTGCACAAGTGTGTGATTGGAGGTGGAGGTTCTCCCTCCTTACTGAATACAGACTGTGGGATTACTGAGTGTGTGACCTCACACTCATCAGGACTGTCTCTGTTCTCTGCCAGCAGTACCGGGTCTGACTGCTGAAGACAGCGGCCACCTGGGGCGCAGGGCTTGGCGGCTCCGGTGTTCTTCAGCTCCATTGGCAGTGGAAGCTGTGTGGGATCCGGCTCTTCTCTCGCCAGGTGTCTTCTATCATCGAGCCTGCCCACACGTCACCTGGTGTATGATTGACAGTCACTATATTGTTATTGTCTGTACGTCGTTGTGCGATTCACAACATTACATTGTTACTTTTGGCTTATCCATTGTCCGTTCATTTACGCCCCCTGTTGTGGGTCCGTGTCACGACACTTTCACAACAATACCAATAAATAACAATTTATTATGCAAAAGCTGCAAACAGATTCCAAATATGCAGAGTCCAATTAATAATAATGGTGACACGTGGGCAGGCCCGAGGGTAGGAGACGCCTATCCAGAGAAGAGCCGGGACCCACAAAGTTCCACCGCCAGCCGGAGGCTTGCAACACACCAGAGCCCCCAAGTCCTGGTACCCCCAGGTGGCCACCGCTCGAGGCTGTCGGTCTAGTACTGCTGGCAGGAGCAAAAACAGATTAGATGGGTGTGTGTACACCCAGTAAACAGTCAGCAAAAACACAGTTCCTTCCTGAGGGAAAAATCCACCACTCCCAGAGAGCAGGAAAACGGAGAACGTGCAGTACCAATAGTTATACTTAGAATTAGAAAAGTGAGGAGTGGAAAACGCCAACTCCTCCAAATCTCCACAAACCCAGCTCCAAGCTGCAAGTATACCAAAGGTTACGACTGCAAAGATTTCAGTAGCAATGTATGTGCAAATGGCACAAAACGGCTGAGCAAGTTTACCTGTATGGTAAGCTGATAACTCGACAGAGTTATGGTTTCTTCTCCAGGCTCTTATGGAGTGATGATGAGGTGATGGATGACAGCTGATGACAGTCTAATGGTGTGCACCTGGTAGTACCAACAAGGGCCAACAGGCCAGTGCGCCCTCCCGAGGCCAAAAGGTGCCAGCAGTACCTCCTCTTCAGCAGCCCACACAACAGAATGTTGCAAAAACAGAATGTTGACAGGACAATTTTTTTTTGAGAAATTATTAATTTTAGCTAACCAATAAACAATGGATGTTGTGCTGAAATGCACCTTGGGAGTTTGGGGTTTTAAGTGTTGTTATTGTGGTTCATGTTAGTTTAACCGTGTTGTTAGTGTTACTCATTTATTGCATGTATGCAATTTTAGCGACACAAACTGGGGAGAGCTGACATTTGTTGTTTGGGTCAAGGATGAACAGTGCCAAAACTGAACGCTGATAGGACTAATATTTTTAGAGAAGCTACATATATTAGCTAACAACACTGAACAGTGAACATGGATATTTACATTCTGGAATCACACGCCAATGCAGCAGGGGGCGGGAAGTCATCTTCATATTAAAAGTGTGAGTGTGTGATTTTATTTAGTAAGTTCAATGTAAGTACATAATATAAATATGTTAAAAATACATGGATGACACAAGAAAATCAAAACATTTATTTCCATTCTAGTCCATTTAAAATGAAATGATGAAGTAGAAGTAAAAATAAAATAATAATAATAATAATAATAATAGTAATAATAATAGGCTGGTGTCTCCATTAGAGATAGGGTGAGACGTTCGCTCATCTGTGGGGAGCTCGGAGTAGAGCCGCTGGTCCTTTGCCTTGAAAGGAGCCAGCTGAGGTGGTTCGGGCATCTGCTAAAACATGCCTTCTGGGCACCTCCCGAGGGAGGTGTTCCAGGCATGTCCATCTGGGAGGAGACCCCGGGGAAGACCGAAGAGTAGGTGGAGAGACTATCCACCTATCTCAATTCTCTTTTGTACCCCTTCCCCTTCCCCTTGGCCCTACCCCTACACCTACCGCTTTAAAACAAGGGGTAAGGCGAAGGGGTATGCCTCTAGCCCTATGAATTGAGACAACCCTCTGCCTTAGGAGAAAAAAAAAAAAACTACCCGTGTCAAACTGCCGTCTTCACTGTTAACATGGCAACCGAAATGCAACTTGTTGCAGTAGCCTGTTTGCTCTTTTTATTTTCTTGCCTTTCTGCGTAAATGCAAAGAAATAGAAGAAGTCACAGATTTCTTCGATGCATTGCAATCATGTCATGTTAATTAATTTAATCAATTTGTAATTTATAATAAGAATAATTAATAGTATTAATAATTAATTAATTAGTAATTGATTAATCAAATCAAATAAATTTTATTTATATAGCACCAAATCACAACAAACAGTTGCCCCAAGGCGCTTTATATTGTAAGGCAAGGCCATACAATAATTACGGAAAAAACCCCAACGGTCAAAACGACCCCCTGTGAGCAAGCACTTGCGACAGTGGGAAGGAAAAACTCCCTTTTAACAGGAAGAAACCTCCAGCAGAACCAGGCTCAGGGAGGGGCAGTCTTCTGCTGGGGCTGGATGGGGCTGAGGGAGAGAACCAGGAAAAAGACATGCTGTGGAGGGGAGCAGAGATCAATCACTAATGATTAAATGCAGAGTGGTGCATACAGAGCAAAAAGAGAAAGAGACACTCAGTGCATCATGGGAACCCCCCAGCAGTCTAAGTCTATAGCAGCATAACTAAGGGATGGTTCAGGGTCACCTGATCCAGCCCTAACTATAAGCTTTAGCAAAAAGGAAAGTTTTAAGCCTAATCTTAAAAGTAGAGAGGGTGTCTGTCTCCCTGATCTGAATTGGGAGCTGGTTCCACAGGAGAGGAGCCTGAAGCTGAAGGCTCTGCCTCCCATTCTACTCTTACAAACCCTAGGAACTACAAGTAAGCCTGCAGTCTGAGAGCGAAGCACTCTATTTGGGTGATATGGTACTATGAGGTCCCTAAGATAAGATGGGACCTGATTATTCAAAACCTTATAAGTAAGAAGAAGAATTTTAAATTCTATTCTAGAATTAACAGGAAGCCAATGAAGAGAGGCCAATATGGGTGAGATATGCTCTCTCCTTCTAGTCCCTGTCAGTACTCTAGCTGCAGCATTTTGAATTAACTGAAGGCTTTTCAGGGAACTTTTAGGACAACCTGATAATAATGAATTACAATAGTCCAGCCTAGAGGAAATAAATGCATGAATTAGCTTTTCAGCATCACTCTGAGACAAGACCTTTCTAATTTTAGAGATATTGCGCAAATGCAAAAAAGCAGTCCTACATATTTGTTTAATATGCGCATTGAATGACATATCCTGATCAAAAATGACTCCAAGATTTCTCACAGTATTACTAGAGGTCAGGGTAATGCCATCCAGAGTAAGGATCTGGTTAGACACCATGTTTCTAAGATTTGTGGGGCCAAGTGAAAATTTAAGCAATGCTGTCTAATAATACAGCCTAAGGGAAACATATATAAAGTGAATAAAATTGGTCCTAGCACAGAACCTTGTGGAACTCCATAATTAACTTTAGTCTGTGAAGAAGAGTCCCCATTTACATGAACAAATTGTAATCTATTAGATAAATATGATTCAAACCACCGCAGCGCAGTGCCTTTAATACCTATGGCATGCTCTAATCTCTGTAATAAAATTTTATGGTCAACAGTATCAAAAGCAGCACTGAGGTCTAACAGAACAAGCACAGAGATGAGTCCACTGTCCGAGGCCATAAGAAGATCATTTGTAACCTTCACTAATGCTGTTTCTGTACTATGAAGAATTCTAAAACCTGACTGAAACTCTTCAAATAGACCATTCCTCTGCAGATGATCAGTTAGCTGTTTTACAACTACCCTTTCAAGAATTTTTGAGAGAAAAGGAAGGTTGGAGATTGGCCTATAATTAGCTAAGATAGCTGGGTCAAGTGATGGCTTTTTAAGTAATGGTTTAATTACTGCCACCTTAAAAGCCTGTGGTACATAGCCAACTAACAAAGATAGATTGATCATATTTAAGATCGAAGCATTAAATAATGGTAGGGCTTCCTGAGCAGCCTGGTAGGAATGGGGTCTAATAAACATGTTGATGGTTTGGATGAAGTAACTAATGAAAATAACTCAGACAGAACAATCGGAGAGAAAGAGTCTAACCAAATACCGGCATCACTGAAAGCAGCCAAAGATAACGATACGTCTTTGGGATGGTTATGAGTAATTTTTTCTCTAATAGTTAAAATTTTGTTAGCAAAGAAAGTCATGAAGTCATTACTAGTTAAAATTAATGGAATACTCAGCTCAATAGAGCTCTGACTCTTTGTCAGCCTGGCTACAGTGCTGAAAAGAAACCTGGGGTTGTTCTTATTTTCTTCAATTAGTGATGAGTAGAAAGATGTCCTAGCTTTACGGAGGGCTTTTTTATAGAGCAACAGACTCTTTTTCCAGGCTAAGTGAAGATCTTCTATGTTAGTGAGACGCCATTTCCTCTCCAACTTACGGGTTATCTGCTTTAAGCTACGAGTTTGTGAGTTATACCACGGAGTCAGGCACTTCTGATTTAAGGCTCTCTTTTTTCAAAAGTTTTTCCAAAGTTGTCTTCAATGAGGATGTGAAACTATTGACGAGATACTCTATCTCACTCACAGAGTTTAGGTAGCTACTCTGCACTGTGTTGGTATATGGCATTAGAGAACATAAAGAAGGAATCATATCCTTAAACCTAGTTACAGCGCTTTCTGAAAGACTTCTAGTGTAATGAAACTTATTCCCCACTGCTGGGTAGTCCATCAGAGTAAATGTAAATGTTATTAAGAAATGATCAGACAGAAGGGAGTTTTCAGGGAATACTGTTAAGTCTTCAATTTCCATACCATAAGTCAGAGCAAGATCTAAGATATGATTAAAGTGGTGGGTGGACTCATTTACATTTTGAGCAAAGCCAATTGAGTCTAATAATAGATTAAATGTTTCTGATTGATTGTGTTTTTGTCGTTCAATTGGTTTTGTCAGTTTAATTAAGTGTTGTGTTGGTACAATGCATGAAATATACATGGCTTTTAATGTCTTTCATGACAATCTCTGTTTGTCAAATTAAAAGCACCTGCTTACAGCAGAATGCAGAGGAGACGTGTGTGTGCATGCAATTTTGATCATGCACAAACAGAGAGAGAGAGCTGATATTTGCCATTTGGTATGCTTCTGTATTTTTAGTCAAGAATGAATGGCACCAAAACCGAATGTTGATAGGAATAATACTTTTAGAGAAGATACATTTATTAGTGACCAACACTGAACAATAGACATTGGTATTTACATTCTGGAAGTACACACCATTCAAGCAGGGGGCGGTAAATCATCTATATATTAAAAGTGTGTGTGGATGATTTTATTCCATAAGTTCAGTGTAAGTTCATAATATAACTGATGACTGAAGAAAGTGAAAACAGTCATGTTGTGGTTCCAACAAGCCCGTTTGGCTGGGGTTTTAGTGTTTGTCTTATTTTTGGGGTTTTCAGTTGTTGGTGAATTGTTTAGCTATTATTACATTCTGTATGTTTTCAGTTGTTTATTCTTTACATATTATTTGGGGTAGGTGTTCATTTAGTCTTATTTTCTGTATAGGTTCATCTGTTCATCCCCGTCTGTGTCTTGGTGGTCTGGTACCTCATGTTCCACCCTTGCACCCTCACCTGTCAGTAATGTTGTGTCTTCCATTAGCACTCCTTCACATGTTTGAGTTTTCACATTGCTTTTCTGTGTTAGTTCTAATTAGTCTTTGTGTTCTGTTCATGCCCTGATTTTATTGTTTTTCTTTCACTCTTTTACTTTATTTCTCCTGAACTCTATGTTGGTTTTGTGATTTATCCTCCTCTTCAGTTATGGTTGATTATTGTAGTTTATTATTTCTCCTGTTATTCCTTTTATTGTCATGATTAGTCTTACACCGCACATTGTATGTTCAGTATTTATATTGCTGCACTCTCTTTCATTCATGTCCTAAGGTGAGCTCAGGGAGGATAGAAACCTCCCGTGGAGCAGAAGGGCAAAAGCTCGCTTGATCTTGACTTTCAGTATGAATACAGACCATGAAAGAGGGGCCTCACAATCCTTCTGACTTTTTGGGTTTTATGCAGGAGGTGTCAGAAAAGGTACGATAGGGATAACTGGCTTGTGGCAGCCAAGCGTTCATAGCTTTTTGATCCTGTGATGTCAGCTCTTCCTGTCATTGTGAAGCAGAATTCACCAAGCGTTGGATTGTTCACCCACAAATAGGGGACGTGAGCTGGGATTAGACCATTGTGAGACCGGTTAGCTTTACCCTACTGATGATGTGTTGTTTCAGTAGTAATCCTGCTCAGTACGAGAGTAACAGCAGATTCAGACATTTGGTGTATGTGCTTGACTGAGGAGCCAGTGCAAAGCTCCCATCTGTGGGATTATGATTGAATGCCTCTAAGTCAAAATCCTGCCTAGACGAAGCGATACCGAAGCGCTGTGGATTTTCGGTTGGCCCCTGATAGTTGGGCCCTGGAACCCCTGAGGGACCATGTGCAGAGCTGCTCGTGACTGGACTTGGTGCAGCTGGATAGGTGGCCACCCCTCTCCTTCCTAGGATCTCATGTTTGTGGAGAACCTGGTGCTAAATCACTTGCAGACAACCTGATCTTCAGTTCTGGGCTCTCGTTTGTCTTCCACCTGTTGTTAATTCGACACAGTAAAATCACTAGTGTAAAAAAAACACTGATTTTACTGTGCACCTGTTATTTAAGCACGTCCTTGTTTTTCTGTCAGCGCCGGCCCATTGTTGAATGTTATCTGTGTCTTGCTTCTCACCGTGGTTGCCTTGTAAGTACCAGTTCTCCGTATCTTGTTATGTGTCGGACGCAGCTCGGAGAACCGACCAGCGTTTGAAGGACCCAGTATGAAATAAGCAGAGCACGGTACAAAGGCTAACTGAATTTAATACATAACAGTGATACAAAATACAACAAAAGAAAGTGCGGTCTGGCGTGGTGCGCTCCCAGCAGCGCTAACGGTCCGGAGCCAGAAGCTGTTCGGACCCAAGGACCCCGCCGACACCCCCCAGGTGGCCGCAACAAACCGAGTCTGTGAAAGAAGGAACCATTATGTGAGTCCACACTCTACACACAGAGAGAACACTTAAAGGTGTACAAACAGCAAACACTTCCTGGCTTGATTACTAATCAGCTTCCCAACCTGCAGGCATGGAACATCCAGTTCACAAAACTCCACTGCAGTGGAAGCCGATACATGACTAACATACAGCTCAATATAAAAAGGTGTGAGGGACACCACATTTACTGACTGTATAAATGTTAGTCACAAAATCTAACGTACCTCAGGAAGTGTGCTGACGAGCGTGAGACCTCACCCCCCTCCTCTTTCACAGACCGTGCATCAAACCCTGGACGTTCTCTGCATCCACTGATGATGAGATGGCTCCCGAGACGACGATCTCACCCGTCTGGTCACAAGGTCGAGTCTCTGGCAAATACACACTGTATACTCCAGTCTTAAATGCCACCATGTTCCAATCCATATAGATGCACCTCAGCTGTGAGTCCTGACGAGCCGCAGGTGATCAGGGTGAGGTCCTGATAACCTCAGCAACACAGCCACTCAGTCCCAAATGCAAGCCACCTGGAAGGAAAAACAAAAGACAGAAAACAAAAAGGCAGCCAGGTGTTAAGGATTTTATATATATATATATATATGTTATCACTGTTAAACATTTGTACCTTCGTCTTCTGTCTTATGAAAACGGTGTTGTGCTGTTTGCACTTCACCCTGAGAATGTATGTGTTATTCAACCTTGTTTTAGCTTTGTCTTCTTTCTCATGAGAACGGTGTTGTGCTGTTTTGCACCTGTCTTAACCAAGCCTGAGAATTCAATTTTGTTTTAGCACTCTGGGGTCAATCTGAGCTGGGAATGAAGGGCTGGATGTACTTATTATTATAATATAACTTTGTTTTCGCAGCCTCTTAACGACTGGGAGTAAGAGAACGTTTTGACTGTTGTGATGTGGTGCTTAGTGTGAAGGAGTGTGAAGGACAGGACACTTCAGGCAGATGCAGAACAGCTGATAACTGCAACAGACGAACGAGATGTGCTGACCTGTGTAAAAGAAAGTGTCCTTCCTTACAGCTGCACTTATTGACGTATGCGTTTATGTTACGGGAAGAAACTTGTCTTGCGTCCTCACCCCCACCCTTAGGACAAGTTTTTTGTTTATGTGATGAGGGCGTCTCTTAATAAAAAGAGCGGAAAAGCAGGCCAGACTTTAGTGTAGCCTTGGTGTACAGCCTGGCCGCACTCCGCGCGTAATATTTGACTTTCTGTCTCACTGGTGTTTCTTGACTCTGTTTGTCTTGTTAAAGGTTTAAAAATGTTTGGAGGAGAAAATACCCAACACCAGGCCCCCCAGCCATACAACAGTACCCCACCCTCACGGGAAGCCTCCCGGCGACCACACAAACCTGGCCCAGGAGAGAAACACCCCCCCTCCAGGGACCATGGCTGGAAACCGCATCTGCATTCGTCTTCCAACAGAATGGTTGATGTCCTCTCCTCTGGCTGCATCCTTGCCTTTGTTTCAGTCAGTCACTTAGCACAGGAGTGGCCAGGAGTTCTTAAACCTGTGCGGTCAGCCTTTATCCAACCATGTACGGTCATTAGTCATAAAACAAAAAAGACAAACACAAACAACCAAACCACCCCCCCCCTCCCCAGGGGACCGTCCTATCAAACCCCGGGATGAGGAGAAAGAAAAACCCCAACTTAAGCTTACAAATAAAAGCGCTAAAACACCCCCCCCCCCCCCCAAACGACATGTAGGGACCAACACCCCCCAGAGGACTTCCCGCCAGCTCCAGGAGTACTAACCACAGCCGAGGTCCCTCTGGGATCCAACGTCACCCACAGGGACTCCCAGCGCCTCCCAGAGGACCACTCGTCAACCCCAGGAGACGCCTCCCCTCACGACCAATGGACCCAGCCCCGGCCGTCTATGGCTAGATGGACCCACAGCCCTTTCCCCCCCAGAGGACACCACAGTCAAACCCTGAGGGCGGAAACTGGGGGGAAAACACCCCCCCCCCCAAGGTGCAGAGGTTACCTGGGAAACGCCCAGCATAACCACACTGCACCACTCCAGCAACGCCGACACTACGGCTCACACGGCTGGAGCCAGAGGAGAAGAGAGGGAACAAAAAGAAAATACCCCCAAACCCCCCCCGCCCCTCCCGGGTGCAGAGGTTACCTGGGAAACGCCCAGCACAACCTAACTGCACCACTCCAGCAACGCCGACACTACGGCTCACACGGCTGGAGTCAGAGGAGAAGAGAGGGCATAACAAAAAACAAAACAAAAAAAAGAAAGAAAAAACAACAACCCAAATACCCCCCCCCCCCCCCCCCCCCCCCCCCCATGACCCCCCAGGGGACTGTCCCATCAAACCCTGGGAGGTGAAACTGAAAAATAAAAAGAAAGACTAACAGACTGACATAAGGTTGCTCGGGTCCTTTTTTTTTTTTTTTTTTGGCAGAACTGCAGGGTCACGACCCCAGACACTAAATAGTGAAAAACAAAAAATAAAATCCACACAAAAAACCAACTCAAAAACCACCCACACGAAATGAACTAACACAAAACAAATCAGTGACGTATACCGTTAAGCTCAAACAAATCGAACACACCTGTTCTAACTTAAGAGCTTAACGGTAATGTGACTAAGTCACCAAAAGAGGGAGCCAAAGTGCTAAAAATGAAAAAACCCCCTTTGGTGACAGAAAACAAACGAGCTGCATCTCCGTGCGCAGCTGTGTGCAACACACAACCAAAATGTGCTCAACTAAATAACGCCGGAGCTGATACAACAGACGCAGTAGTTATCTTTATCCGGGGAAACGGGGCTACAACTGTAACACAGGAAGCTCAGCGACCCGTGCCACAGAGCTCCGCCGTGCGCGTGCACCCATCACAGACACACTCTTGCAGCTCCCGTTTAAACCTCTTATCCGGTCGGAGCGTGACGCGAAGCCGTCGCCAGTCACACTCCACCACGACCCACGGATAAGGCACAAACACAGGAACACGGCTGCAAGAGAGCACAAATCAGTATTCAGTAATGGGTTCTCCAACGCGCACCATCCGGGCGGAGAGCACCCGCAACTGATCCGGATAACTTCTGAACGTCTGCTGCCGCCTTCCCGGCGCGTTACCGTCTCTGCTACCGCTGGGTCCGTGATGTTTGGCCAGAGACTACTGTTATGTGTCGGACGCAGCTCGGAGAACCGACCAGCGTTTGAAGGACCCAGTATGAAATAAGCAGAGCACGGTACAAAGGCTAACTGAATTTAATACATAACAGTGATACAAAATACAACAAAAGAAAGTGCGGTCTGGCGTGGTGCGCTCCCAGCAGCACTAACGGTCCGGAGCCAGAAGCTGTTCGGACCCAAGGACCCCGCCGACACCCCCCAGGTGGCTGCAACAAACCGAGTCTGTGAAAGAAGGAACCATTATGTGAGTCCACACTCTACACACAGAGAGAACACTTAAAGGTGTACAAACAGCAAACACTTCCTGGCTTGATTACTAATCAGCTTCCCAACCTGCAGGCATGGAACATCCAGTTCACAAAACTCCACTGCAGTGGAAGCCGATACATGACTAACATACAGCTCAATATAAAAAGGTGTGAGGGACACCACATTTACTGACTGTATAAATGTTAGTCACAAAATCTAACGTACCTCAGGAAGTGTGCTGACGAGCGTGAGACCTCACCCCCTCCTCTTTCACAGACCGTGCATCAAACCCTGGACGTTCTCTGCATCCACTGATGATGAGATGGCTCCCGAGACGACGATCTCACCCGTCTGGTCACAAGGTCGAGTCTCTGGCAAATACACACTGTATACTCCAGTCTTAAATGCCACCATGTTCCAATCCATATAGATGCGCCTCAGCTGTGAGTCCTGACGAGCCGCAGGTGATCAGGGTGAGGTCCTGATAACCTCAGCAACACAGCCACTCAGTCCCAAATGCAAGCCACCTGGAAGGAAAAACAAAAGACAGAAACAAAAAGGCAGCCAGGCCCCCCAGCCATACAACATATCTAGCCTTTAGAGATATTTTGTTATCTTTTGCCCATTGTTTGATCATTACATCTTGCAGCCTCCATAGTCATTTTTGCTGTACTATGTCTGTTGGATTTTGGGGGGGATTGTTGATTCACATCTGCATTTTTGGAACATTTATCACAATAAACTCACTGTAATTGATAGAACTCTCTGCGTCCATGCTGCTCTGCATATTGGGGTTTGAATTGACTCTGCTACTGAGAAATGAGAACTTATTTCCAGTGTGGTCCATTTAGAAGTCAAATGGCAAAATAGAAGTAAAAATAAAATAATAATTTGAAATAATATTAATACTACTACTACTACTACTACTACTACTACTAATAATAATAATAATAATAATAATAATAATGTGTATGTGATAACAAGAACTCAACAATTTATGAATACATTAAGACAGCATATTAACATAAAAATGGTTGAGTTCTTCAAAAAACGGTTGGGGTCTAAGGTCTAACATTCTAAAAACATTACTGAATCACACACTATTACCACTCATTACAGAAACCTTGCACAATTGTTACCCGCCTTGAAAAATGTCTACCTATTTTATAAACACTACCCAATCTAGAGCCTGTGGATCCCCACGGGCAAAGTGCTAGTATTTAAAATACTTCTATTGTTTATAGGAAATCTGGGCACATAAAGTATTCCTAAAACAATTAGACTGTGTTTTATATTGTATCTGGGCAGCACAGTGGCTTATTGGTTAGCACTGTTGCCTTACAGCAAGAAGGTTATGGCTTCCCTTCCCACCTGGGGCCTTTCTGTGTGAAGATGGCATGTTCTCCCCTTGTTTGTGTGGGTTTCCTCCAGCTGGTCCGATGTCCTTCAACATCCAAAGACATGCATGTTTGGTGATTTGAAAACTTTAAATTCACAGTAGGTGTGCATGCAGATGTGTTTTACATATGCAGGCACAATGTGAAACAGGACATGAAATAGTTAAATATTCACCAGAGGCGTTTGTTTGAACAGCGAGATAGAACGTGCCAATGTTCACACAAAGAAAACAAACAGTCCACCGAGGCATCGCTGTCAACAAAACCTGCAGTGAAAGCGTTCTCTTTTCAAATGCCAGTGCCACAGTGAGGACAGGGCAAAATATGGAATTATTGCACAATAATACAGATTGGTTGGAAACAAGGTTAGACACTGATAGGATTTGAGCAGAACCTTGTGCTGCATTTCTTCGCAAGGGTTAGTGAAGTATCAAGCCTTGGTTAAGAATAATGGTTTCCCTTCAGGAGGATGTGAAATTGGATTGCTCATACAAAGTGCCTGCTGAGGATAAACCTGTGTTATCCAATTATCCACCTAAACAACATTAAAAAGGCAGAAGGTGTGGAGTCCTGGAAACATTGTCACTCCAGACAGAAACTACACACAGTGCAATACCACAAAGTGCACACTGACGCTTACAGATCAAAATCATTATTTCTTTTTTCTTCCTCGTTGAACTAATAGATTTTGTGCTGTGAGAATTATTTTAAATGATGGAATAGAAATGTCATGCTCTTCTGATAACCTCTTCACTAGAGCACATGCCAAAAGCAATACAGAGCATCCCCCAACAGAGGGCAATAGTTTGTTGCATAATGCATTTCACACCCTGATACAGAATTATAAATGATCTCTTTTGCAACTTAGTAATGCAGTTTCTGACTTTCATAACAGATATGTGTGGTGCAGACGTGACATTTTCTGCAGAAATACTCTCTGACTGACTGATCAGCCTCGTATGTCAGGATCTATGCTTTCGAATGCAGTTTGTAATACCTAATTCGGTGCTTATTAAGTCAGCATCAATGTGGAAACATGGTTGTCCCTGTACATCCTGGTGTCCCAGACCTGTGTCCTGTGGCGGTGCATTCATTGACACAAATCATCCAGTATTCATTTGTGCATCCTTACAAGGGAAATTATCATGCTTTCATCCTAACTGATGATCACAGCCGTCCAAACAGCGTGGTTATAAAAATTAAACAGGCCGATCAGATCACTTCACATCTGCACTGACGCGCTGTGATTCACTGAAACGCACTGATTCACGGAGGTCAAATTAAATCCCCTCCTTTACAACGCTTATCATTATGTATCTTGTAGTTTTGCAAATGTGGCACATGGGTGATTGCGTTTGCAACTCATTTAGAAGAGGAATTTCCATTTCCTAATGAGAGCGATTCTCTATAGGAAACACAAAAGCCTTTCTTCTTCTAAAAGAGTCAGTCAGCACGCATTTGCATAAAAAGCTCTTTGATTCTGATAGATTATTGCCTACAGTCACAAAAACTGTGGCCTGAGGTGGCTCTCCAGTCAGGTAGCCTCCAGTTATGGGTGATAAAGAGGAAGAAAGAGGACCAATGAATTAGTTATCAACCATTACTGACAAGCCCAGTCGACCGCATGCCTCTTAGAACACGAAGACGAGGGAGGAGGTGGAGGAAGGGCAGGGGAATTAAAAAGTATATTCTGTATGCTGTCATGCTCTTTGAAATATATTATTAGGTACAAATGGGGATTGTAAAACAGTGCAACCCAAGTATAGCGATGATCCAAGCAACACTAATTTTTTTTTCCTATTTTTTTGCCGATGTGACAGTACTGTGGTCCTCCAGTGGTATAACGGATTGTTCTTAAATACAGTAATTAGTGCGCACGAAGCTGTGAGTACACATTTATTAAAAGCAGGTGGGCCAAAGGCTCTGCAGAGCAGAAGTCTGGCCCTACCTGGGTCGTCGGCACCCCGCAGGAGAGTAAAGTGTCGGTGAAAGTGCTTAGCAGGCATGATACGCACCCTGTGCCAAGAGTGATGGAGTAGAGGAAGGCGGCCGCACTGTGAGGAGCGTGCTCTGAAGGGTGCAGCGGTAATGACCTGTCCTCGCTGCACGGCCTCCAGTGGTGGTGAACCCCTACCGTGGTCACGATGCTGCTTTCACAGATTAGGGCTGTGAGGCCCAGTGATGCAAGCGAGGGAGATAATAGGCTCGGGGTCACTCTTGTCACAATGGACCAGTGGGACGGCGCCGGGACTGTGACATATCTGGTGAAGGAGAAGGGGGATATAGAAGGGGAGTCCAACAACCCGCTGGCCCCTTGACACCCGCCACCATGTACATCTGTGATTCCCTGCAGCAGAGGGATGATTATCTGCATGACAAACCCTGGTGCATTTGCAGCCACTGACTATGATAGTCCCTGGCAGCGAGCATTTTTTAACTTCACTGTCTCATGCTCCCACTAATTTGATGACAGGGAGTCCTGCACAGCTGCAGAGAAGGGTGTGTGGTCGCATATCATAAATAATGTCACTTAGTTAAACCACGACATGGGATGGATGTAATGTGAAAAGAAAAGGATCGTGATGAAATCCAGCAGAATGCGGAAGGATGATTTAAATTTAATGTCTTGCTGTCAGGGTTCTCACTCTGTTGCTTTACCCCGGTGGAAAAAGGAGGCAGTAACACTGAAGGCTGTGTGCTGTTACACGAAGGCTACCATGATTGAAGTCCCTATAAACATGATGTGAGCTCTCCAGAAGGGTGAACGACATCTTGGCAGCATGAAATTGAATGAAAATATAATGACTCATTTTCTGTCAACGCATTGTGTAAGATAAGTATAATTGAGTCCTCAGATTGTCGAGGACACTGGGAAAAAATTGTGAATTCTGTTAATTTTCACACTTATTTAGTTATTTGTGATATATCGTTGATGGATATTTGGGTCTCATTTACAACAGCCATGTATCATTGTGAATCAAATCATTTCTGATAAGCCAGAATCCACACTGGAAAATCATCAAATCCAAACTGCATGAAAGGAAAGAATACATGTTCTGCATATTCCTTTTCTGTCAGAATGAATGACGACCATTAAATAATAGATTTTGAATCTGAAAGGAAACTGTAGAGGAGCTTCTTTTGATTACAAAAAGATGAAATCTTTCGTAAGATGACACTCCAAGTGTCGTCACTTTACCCAGCCTGCGATCGTTAGGCAGGTCATCGCTGGAAAATTAATTTCCGAGTCCCATTTAGAGTCTCGAGCATCCTAAAGCTGATGTGAAATGGCTTTGTGTGAACCAAGAGACAGCATCCCACAATGCACTCCGGGTAGAAAAAAATCATTGACTTGTGATGTTTGATATGGCCCTGAGAGGAGCTACACTTCTTTTGAGGAGTTTTCTTACTCCGCAGATGTTTTGGTGCTCAAGATGCCTGCAGGGATTATGTAATCAGGGGGTGGCCTATATTTATATTTTCTCAACTGTCTCCAGATATTTTGTCTTCACCACAGGTTCTCTACCAACCTTGTCCTTTCTTTGAGGGTCAACTGTAAATGTCTGCCTCCAGTGCAATTATTTCAATAGCAAACAAGATACTAGGGGTGTCGGAAAAAATTGATTCACGTCTGAATCGCGATTCTTATTTATTATGATTCTGAATCGATCCAGAATGTCCAAGAATTGATTTTTAAAAAGCATTTTATTAAACATTTCCTTGCTTACTCGCTGCATGTACTGTTCGTAAGGCAAGTACTACAGCGTCTCCGCGAGGGGCGGGGGGGTCCGGCGTGCTTCAAACATTTGTGAGCTGAAGCTTAGCATGGCGGATGTAGAGCTAATTCAGCCAGCACCGTCTTTGCTGAAGGCAAATGTTTGGGCTCATTTTGGATTTTATTATTTGCTGCATAAGAAGGAGCTTGACATGACTTATGCAGTGTGCAAAATCTGCAAAATGAAAGTTAAGTACTTCGGAAACACTTCAAATCCGCAAGCCCACATGCTATGTCATCACCCAGAGATAAAAGGAGCGGAGCAGCGGTCTCTGCCGAGTACTGACCAGCACTTCGCTAAACTGCCAGTCAACTCCAAACGAGCAAAGCAGATAAGTAAATTTACATCTTTAGAATCACTTGATTAACCTTGTAAAGCTGCATTTTCTTAAGCATAAACATTTTTTAAGTAATATAACTATTTCTCAGAGCTCTTTGAATCGAAAATTGATTCTGAATGGAATCGTCACCCCAAGAATCGGAATTGAATTGAATCATGAGTTGTTGTACGATTCACATCCCTACAAGATACTGACATGAATTGCATATCTGCTTAAATCTTAGAATGTTCTCTCTTAGGTCGTGTCATTATTTTTCCAGATATTCACCTTCCATTTCCATATCTTTGCAATATGCCAACACAAGACAGGTTTTTGGATCCCATCGGGGAAGAAATAGGGTGTCTTCTCTCAGCAGCAGTGATCAATAGCTGCTTGCACCTCTGCATCATTAGTGTAATGGTGTCCCTTAAGGTGTTCATCTTGAAAAGAAAAAAAAAAAAAATCAGTGCGTACAAAAACTGGACTGTTTGACATGAGTGGTATGATCTCGTAAAATTTGAGCCACAGCAATGCATTGTCAACTCTTATGTGGACAAGCATTGTCATGCTGAAGAATTCCGTCTTACCAAGGACAAACCTACGTCAAGTGTGAATGAAGGGTTTGCAAAGTTTCCACATGTCGGTTGGAGTTAACAGTCTTGCTTTGTTCCAACAAAAACCTGGTCAACAGTTCAGTGTTGTGTATTGTGGCATTTAAACAGTAAAGCACTCAAATGCGCATTACGTAAGAGGGTTCATATTGTAAGTACATAGTGGCTACACAATTAAACTTAACACTCTGAGAAACCACTTTTGGAAACCACATTAATGCTTCATTGCTTCACCTTAGGGAGCATTGGTGGCCACGGTCCACTTGGACTCTCTGACAGTTTTGTGCACATACAGCGGGTAAAATAAGTCTGAACACATCAACATTTTTTTCAGTAAATATATTTCAAAAGGCCTATTAACATAAAAATTTTACCAGATGTCAGTAATACCCAAAGTAGTGACACACATACAAATAAATCAAACCATAGATGTCCATGAATTAAGTTATGTGTAATGATGTCAAAATGTGAAATTGAAAACCTGAAGAAAGGGAAGTGCAAAAAGGCATGGAAAGCCAAGACACCAGCTGAAATCTATCAGTAAATAGAAAGCAATCCTGCCCCTGTCAGTGCAAATTATTATCAGCTGATTCAGTCCCAACTGGTGGCCTATAAATGGTGTCTCATTACCAAGGTGTCACACAAGGAACATCTCATGATGAGTAAAAGCACAGAGGTCTCACAAGATCTTTGCAAGCTTATTGTTGCAAACATACTGATGACATTGGTTACAGAAGGATTTCTAAACTTCTGTAAGTTCCAGTGAGCAGTGTTGGGGCCATAATCTGTTGGGGACATAATCTTTTCACCTGTCGCAAAATAAAGAAAATCCAGTGGTCGTTCAACGGACCCTCCCCCCCCATCACCTGAAGCTTACATTAGCCCCCCGGAACCGTATGGGGGTTGTGTCGAGACGTGCGCAGATTTCTTAATGCAGTGCTCGCTCATCTTTTCACAATGCCCCGTGATGTACGCATCAGACCACAGCCGGGTGGCTTATGTCATAAATTTGTTTCGAGGCGAGGCACGCGCCTGGGCTACGGCGCTCTGGTAGCAGGACTCACGGCTCCTTTCGACCTATACTGGGTTTATTAGGGAATTTCGATAGGTGTTCGATCATCCTAACAGAGGCGAATCCGCTTCACATATGCTGCTGTCAATAAGACAGGGATGCCGGAGCGCGGCCGAATATGCAGTTGACTTCCATGTTGCGGCAGTGAGAGCCGGCTGGAATTCAGTAGCGCTCCGCGCCGCCTTAGCAAATGGGCTGTCTCCGGCCCTAAAGGAGCATCTGGTGGCGAAAGATCAGCCGCGGCATTTAGATGGGCTGATGGATCTGTTTATACAATTAGACAATCGGTTAGAAGAACATAAACGGGAGCGAGACGAAGGACGTGGCCGGGTGCGTGTCGTCCCTCTCCCTTCCAGGTCCGAAGCAGCGCCGTCTTCACCCCGCTCCAAAGCCAGGGCTTTCCACGTAGCACCAGCTCCCCCTGCTGACGAAGCTATGGACATGAGCAGGGCTAAAGTGAAATCTGATAACAGACTGAGGAGGTTGGCCTGTGGAGAGTGTTTTTACTGCGGCTTGAGTGAGCATGTGTAGAAAGACTGCCCAAAATGGTTAAACGCCAACGCCCGCCCTTAGAGCCTGGGTTAAGGGTGAGCCATAACATGCATGCGGGCATTCCACGGAAATGTGCATGACTCCCAGTCACAATCCTCTGTGGGGATTTAACCCTAAGTGCCCCAGCACTAATCGACACGGGGTCAGAAGGGAACCTACTGGATAGTAGGTGGGCTACGGAGATAGGGCTCCCTGTGGTGGCCGTTCCTTCACCATTGAAAGTGCGGGCACTAGATGGCCCCTTTTTTCCAGAAATCCCACACCAGACACACCCCTTAACCTTGGTTGTCTCTGGTAACCACAGGGAGGAGATTGTGTTTTATGTGACACCTTCTACCTCCAGAATTATTTTGGGTTTTCCATGGATGGTGAAGCACAATCCCCGGATCGATTGGCCATCTGGGGTTGTGGCTCAATGGAGCGAAACCTGCCACCGGGAGTGTTTAAGATCCTCGGTGCCACCCGGTGATGCTGTTAAAGAGGAGGTCCGAGTACCCCCCAAGCTTGCTGACGTTTTTAGCAAAGATTTGGCACTCACTCTGTCCCCGCACCGCCCATATGATTGTGCCATTGATTTGGTTCCAGGCACTGAGTACCTGTCCAGCAGGCTGTACAATCTCTCACGTCCTGAGCGCGAATCATTGGAGACCTACATCCGGGACTCTTTAGCTGCCGGGCTTATCCGAATTTTCTTCATCCCCGTTGGGTGCAGGTTTCTTTTTTGTGGGCAAGAAGGACGACGGACTCTGTCCATGCATTGATTATAGAGGGCTGAACGAGATTACGGTTCGCAACCGATACCTGTTACTTCTATTGAATTCAGTGTTCACACCCCTGCATGGAGCCAAAATATTTACGAAATTGGATCTCAGAAATGCTTATCACCTGGTTCGGGTCCGGAAGGGAGACGAATGGAAGATGGCATTTAACACCCCTTTAGGTCACTTTGAGTACCTGGTCATGCCGTTCGGCCTCACCAACGCCCCCGCGACATTCCAAGCATTGGTTAATGACGTTCTGCGGGATTTCCTGCACTGATTCATCTTCGTATATCTAGACGATATCCTCATTTTCTCCCCGGACTCTGAGACCCATGTTAAGCATGTCCGTCAGGTCCTGCAGCAGTTGTTGGAGAACCGGCTGTTTGTGAAGGGCGAGAAGTGCGATTTCCACTGCACTTCTTTGTCCTTCCTAGGGTTCATTATCTCCTCCAACTCCATCGCTCCCGATCCGGCCAAGTTAGTGGCGGTGAGAGATTGGCCCCAACCGGTAAATCGTAGGAAGCTGCAACAGTTCCTAGGGTTCCCAATTTTGACAGGAGGTTCATTAAGGGCTATAGTCAGGTTGTTGGTCCCCTTACTGCCCTGACCTCCACAAAAGTCCTCTTCACCTGGTCGGATCGGTGCGAAGCCGCGTTTAGGGAGTTGAAACACCGGTTTTCGACTGCGCCAGTTCTGGTGCAGCCCGATCCTAACCACCAGTTTATTGTTGAAGTGGATGCCTCTGATTCAGGGATAGGAGCCGTGCTGTCCCAGAGCAGGGAGTATGATAGTGTTCGCCACCCTTGTGCCTATTTCTCCCACAGGTTGACCCCCGCTGAGCGCAACTATGACGTTGGCAATCGGGAACTCCTGGCAGTGAAAGAGGCGCTTGAGGAGTGGATACATCTGTTGGAGGGAGCTGTGGTCCCATTTGTGGTTCTTACTGACCATTGGAACCTGGAATACATCCAGACCGCTAAGCGTCTGAACCCCAGGCAAGCCTGTTGGTCACTCTTCTTCAGACGTTTCAATTTCAGGATCACCTGTCGCCCCGGGACCAAAAACCTGAGGTCTGATGCTCTGTCCTGGGTCCACGAAGAGGAGATTGGAAAGAGGCTGTCGGATTCACCTGATACTATCCTGCCAGAGTCCACTATCATCGCCGCCCTCATGTGGGACGTGGAGGAAGTGGTCAGGGAGGCCCTGACGTGACATCCGGATCCCGGAGGTGGACCACCGAATAGGCTGTACGTCCCATCAGATGCTCGGACTGCCGTATTGGACTTCTGTCACGGTTCCAAACTCTCCTGCCACCCAGGGGTGCGAAGAACTGTGGCAGTGGTCCGGCAGCAGTTCTGGTGGGTGTCCATTGAAGCCGACACCTGGGATTACGTCCGGGCCTGTATCACCTGTGCCAGGGGCAAGGCAGTTCACCAACCGGAAAGAGAACTCCTCCAGCCGCTACCTGAGCCTCATCTCCCCTGGTCTCACATCAGCCTGGACTTCATCACGGGCCTCCCTGCGTCCCAGGGAATGACCACCATCTTGACGATAGTGGACCGGTTTTCCAAGGCGGCCCACTTCGTGGCCCTCCCGAAGCTCCCGACGGCCCAGGAGACTGCAGGCCTCCTGGTCCACCATGTCATGCGTCTGCATGGTATTCCAACAGACATCATCTCGGACCGTGGTCCCCAGTTCTCCTCGCAAGTCTGGAGGAGTTTCTGTAGGGAGCTGGGGGCCACAGTGAGCCTGTCGTCCGGGTACCACCCCCAGACCAACGGCAAAACAGAGAGGGCTAACCAAGATCTGGAACAGGCCTTGAGGTGTGTTACCTCCGCGCACCCAACAGCCTGGAGTCAACATCTGGCCTGTATCGAATATGCCCACAACAGTCAGATCTCATCAGCTACCGGCCTCTCCCCCTTTGAGGTCTGTTTGGGGTACAAACCCCCATTGTTTCCTGCCATGGAGGTAGAGGTCGAGGTCCCCTCGGTCCAGGCCCACCTCAGGAGATGCCGTCGGGTGTGGAAAACAGCCCGCTCTGCTCTCTTGAAAGCCCGGACGCGGGCAAAAGACCATGCAGATCGCCGACGAGCCCCGGCCCCAGCTTACCAGGCTGGGCAGGAGGTTTGGTTATCCACCAAGGACATACCTCTGCATACGGACTCACCAAAACTCACTGACCGGTACATCGGACCATTCACCATCCTCAAGGTCATCAGCCCTGCCGCAGTGAAGCTCAAACTCCCTGCTTCACTGTGGATACATCCAGTGTTTCATGTGTCAAAACTCAAACCATACCACACCTTGGACCTCTGCACCCCCGGACCAGCGCCGCCTCCTGCCCGCATCATTGACGACGAGCCAGCATGGACCGTACGGAAGCTCCTCAATGTTCGTTGGAGGGGTCGGGGGTACCAGTATCTGGTGGACTGGGAGGGATACGGACCTGAAGAACGCTCCTGGGTGAAGAAGAGCTTCATCTTGGATCCCGCCCTCCTGGCGGACTTCTACCAGCGACACCCCGACAAGCCGAGTCGGGCGCCAGGAGGCGCCCGTTGGGGGGGGGGGGGGTCCTGTTATGTGGGCCGCCGAAGAGGAGGTACTGCTGGCCCACCACCAGAGGGCGCCCTGCCTGTTGGCGGGTTTCATGCACCAGAGGGCGCAGTGACCTGGTTGGATCACCAGGGGCACCTGAGCTGTCAGCTGTCATCCATCACCTTATCACACCATTCCATAAAAGCCTGGGAGAGACACCATAACTCTGCTGAGTTATCAGCTTACTTTACAGGTAAACTTCTCAGCCGTTATTGTGCCGTACGCACATGTTTTTGCTTCTGAACTCTTTGCAGTCGTAACCTTGTGTATACTTGCAGCTTGGAGCTGGTTTTGTGGAAGTTTGGAGGAGTTGGCCTTTCCACTCCTCAATTTCCTAAGTATTACATTAGGCACTGCATGTGCTCAGTTTTCATGCTCTCTGGGAGTGGAGGATTTACCCTCAGGAAGGAATTGTGTTTTTGCTGACTGTTTGCTGGGTGTACACAGACCCACCTGTGTGTGTTCCTGCCAGCAGTACCGGATCTGACAGCTGGAGCGGTGGCCACCTGGGGATTCAGGACTTGGCGGCTCCGGTGTGTTGCAGGTCTCCGTTGGCGGTGGAACTTCATGGGTCCCGGCTCTTCTCTGGATAGGTGTCTCCTACCCTCGGGCCTGCCCACGCGTCACCATTTTTGGATTGACAGTCTAAAGCATATTTGGTTATTTGTGCACTTTTGCAAAATAAATTGTATTTATTTGGGAAATCTATTGACCGTTCATTTACGCCCCCTGGCATGGGTCTGTGCAGTCACTTTCCCCAACACTCAGCATGTTAACACCTGCAGAACAGAGTGCTCACTCTTAATTACCAGTGGCGACACTTTGGGACACATCTGGACGTGCTACCACATATCAAACATTAAACACATGCAGTATGGTGAATTATGTCCATTACATGTTGCATGCTTGCGACATAACCCCCCTCCACCCCACAGAATTCACCATAAGGAAAACAATAAATGCTATATAAATGCATTTATGTCATAGATGGGGCGGGTGAATGATCCGGCCACAAAGGCTTCTCGGCACCGGCATGTTAGAAGCACTGTAGCATACCATAGGCCTCCGCCATGGGCAACCGGGCCAAGTAGGAGGCACCCCCATGGAGGTGGAGGGGCAAGCTCCCTGGGTCTGTACAGATCCAGGTGGGCCGGCTTGAGGCGGTCCACTGAAATATGCTCAGCTTTACCGCCTGTGTCGACCACAAAGTTTTTGTCCCCATTTGAATATGCAAAAGAGGACCTCATATGAGTGCTGCAGTGGTCACAAGTGAGCATCATGGTGAATAAAGGTGTATTCCGCTGACTGCAGGCATGAAGGGTATAGCAAGACGGAAGGCCGTGCTGGGAACTAGGCACATATGTGAACAGCTTAACCTTGTCCTGATACTCACACCGTTGATGCGCAGCCAACCACGAGGTTGTAGTGTCAGGAATTAAATCTCCTGGGACCCACAGTGGATGGCTGTAAACCAACTCTGCCAATGAGGACTGGAGGTCCTCTTTGGGGGCTGTTCGCAGGCCCAGAATGACCCACAGGAGTCTGTCCACCCAACCAATGAAGAAAGAATGAGTGGATGAGTGGAAAAATGTAACAAGACATTCTTGATAAAAAAAAAATCAACCAGGATGATGAAGATGAAACGAGGATGGACATTTCAGCAAGACAGTGATCCCAAAGACACAGCTGAAGAAATTCACATTTGGTTTCAAAGAAAGAAAATAAAGCTGCTGGAATGTTGCACCCAATCACCTGACTTGAATTCAATAGAAAATGATGGAAACAACTAAATATCAGCATTGAGAGAAGAGGTCTTGTAGAAATGGGGAGAACCAGTTAGGACTCAAAATACAGTGAGGCAGTGAGCTGAGTGAAAGAAACAGCAAGTTTATTGTCTAAATGAATATATATATATATATATATATATATATATATATATATATATATATTCGGGAGGAGCTCGGAGTCGAGCTGCTGCTCCTCCACGTTGAAAGGAGTCAGTTGAGGTGGCTCAGGCACCTTTTCCGGATGCCCCCTGGACACCTCGCTGGAGAGGTGTTCCGGGCACGTCCCATTGGGAGGAGGCCCTGGGGAAGACCCAGGACATGCTGGAGGGATTACATCTCTCGGCTGGCTTGGGAACGCCTTGGGGTTCCCGTGGAGGAGCTGGGGGAGGTGTGTGGATCGGGAGGTCTGGGCGGCTTTGCTTGAGCTATATATATATATATATATATATATATATATATATATATATATATATAGATAGATAGATAGATAGATAGATAGATAGATAGATAGATAGATAGATAGATAGATAGATAGGTATATACAGTGAGGAAAATAAGTATATGAACACCCTGCGAGTTTGCAAGTTCTCCCACTTAGAAATCATGGAGGGGTCTGAAATTTTAGGTGCATGTCCACTGTGAGAGACATAAACTAACAAAAAGAAAAAAAAATCCAGAAATCACAATGTATGATTTTTTTAATAATTTGTTTGTATGTTACTGCTGCAAATAAGTATTTAACCCCCTACCAACCAGCAAGAATTCTGGCTCACACAGACCTGTTATTTTTTCTTTAAGAAGTCCTCTTGTTCTGCACTCTTTACCTGTATTAACTGCACCTGTTTGAACTTGTAACCTGTATAAAAGACACCTGTTCACACACTCAATCAATCACACTCCAACCTATCCACCCTAGCCAAGACCAAAGAGCTGTCTAAGGACACCAGGGACAAAACTGCAGACCTGCACAAGGCTGGGATGGACTACAGGACAACAGGCAAGCAGCTTGGTAGAAGACAACAACTGTTATGATTATTTATTAGAAAGTGGAAGAAACACAAGATGACTGTCAATCTCCCTCGGTCTGGGTTTCCATGCAAGATCTCACTTTGTGGGGTAAGGATGATTCTGAGAAAGCTCATAACTACACAGGAGGACCTGGTCAATGACCTGAAGAGAGCTGGGACCACAGTCACAAAGATTACTTTAACACATGATGCTGTCATGGTTTAAAATCCTGCAGGGCAGCAAGGTCCCCCTACTCAAGCCACCACATGTCCAGGCCCATTTGAAGTTCACCAGTGACCATCTGGATGATCCAGAGGAGGCATGGGAGAAGGTCATGTGGTCAGATGAGACCAAAATAGAGCTTTTTGGAATCAGCTCCACTTACCATGTTTAGAGGATGAGAACAACCCCAAGAAATCCATGCCAACTGTGAAGCATGGGGGTGGAAACATCATACTCTGGTGGTGCTCTTCTGCAACGGGGACAGGACGACTGCACCGTATTGAAGGGAGGATAGATGGGGTCATGTATTGCGAGATTTTGGCAAACAACCTCCTTCCCTCAGTAACAGCATTGAAGATGGGTCATGGCTGGGTCTTCCAGCATGACAATGACCCCAAACACACAGCCAGGGCAACTAAGGAGGGGCTCCGTAAGAAGCATTTCAAGGTCCTGGAGTGGCCTGGCCAATCTCCAGACCTGAACTCAATAGAAAATCTTTGGAGGGAGCTGAAACTCCAAACCTGAAAGATCTAGAGAAGATCTGTATGGAGGAGTGGACCAAAATCCCTGCTGCAGTGTGTGCACACCTTGTGAAAAACTACAGGAAATGTTTGACCTCTGTAATTGCAAACAAAGGCTACTGTACCAAATATTAACATTGATTTTCACAGGTGTTCAAATACTTATTTGCAGCTGTAACATACGAATAAATTATTAAAAAAACCATACATTGTGATTTGCAATAAGTGCCCAGGGGGTGCTATATAAAGGGAGAAAAGCAGGGGCCCTAAGACGGAACCCTGTGGAACCCCAAATTTCATGTCACTAAGGTTAGAGGTAGTGTTGTTGTACAAAACACAGTGAGAACGACTGGTCAGGTATGACGTCACCCATGCAAGGGCACTCCCAGTAATCCCGAAACGATTCTCCAGCCTATCAAGTTGAAGATGATGATCCACGCTATGAAACTCAGCACTGAGATCTAACAGCACCAGAACTGTAGTGGTGTCCGAATCCACTGCGAGCTGAAGATCTTTCACCACTTTAGTGAGAGCTGTCTCTGTGGAATGACATTTTCTAAAAGCAGACTGCAGTGGCTCAAAAAATTATTCTCAGTAAGTTAGTCCACAAGCTGCCGTGAAACCATTTTTTCCAGAATTTTAGAGCAAAATGACAGATTTGATATCGGCCTGTAGTTTTTCAATACATTTGGGTCACAATTTGGTTTCTTAAGTAATGGTTTAATCACTGCAGATCTGAAACATTTAAGAACAGATCCAGACGTTAATGAGAGATTAATAATTTCCAGCACAGCTGGCCCAAGAGTGGGCCACAGATCCTTAAACAGTTTTGTTGGTTTAGGATAAAATAAGCAGGTTGTGCTTTTTGTAGACAGTGCTATTTGGTGACATGTGAGTAGTTTCCCCATACTGGAGGTGTCTTGAAGCTGTCATTACCAAAAAAGGCTTTTGTACAAAGTATTAAATATATTTCAGTAAACATGTTCAATACTTTTTCCCTGTGTCATTCCATTTTATTACACATATCTTAATTTCTGTACTCATTTGTTTTGGATGCTCTGCCTGTGTAGATTATATGGGTTGTTACTGACATCTGGTGAAAAAATCATGTCAGTAACACCTTGAGAAATGTATTTACTGAGAAAAATGGTGAAAAGTACAATATTTATTTTAGCTGCTGTAACTTACCTCTTGATTCAAGTTTCTCAGTAGCAGCCTGTGCATTGCACATTCTGAAAAAAGGTGATGACAGACAACACTGTGCTTGGTATATTTTGAGGTAAGTATCACTTGTGTGTTTAGACTATGCACCATTTAAGTAGCAAAACAATGTGTTGGACGCACCCCAAATGGACTTGTGCTATGTGTGGTGAACTGTGCACTTCATATTACCAAGATATATAGCTTTAATTTTATTAAATAAGCACTATAGTGCTTATTTAATAAAATTATTTATTTTTTTCTTTTTTAATCTGAAAAACACTAGAAATGATTGTTTTGATCTTTACCCCAATGCAGTGCTGCCTACCTGTTTTTCAGCAGTAACACTGCAGTTGAGTAAATGCAGTACATTGAATTGCTGAGGTACATTTATTGCTATTTGTTGGGGTGTTGGTGATTTTGAGGCCAGATAACCCTTGGTTCAGTTCTTCAGACACAGGAAAAATGGCTGAGGTGCCCTTGAGCTAAATCCTTCATCCTCAAGTTTCTCCTGGTGTGCAGTATGGCATCTTGCATAGCAGGACTCTGATATTGACATATGAATGGGTGAATGTGCTGCATCACTGCATAGCCTTATAGGAATGAAGTCTTATCAAATGTCTAACAGCCATATTTAGTAGAACATAAGGAACACTGATGTTTAAACCTATGGTGAGGTAATACATAATACATACATAATACATTTTCGGCCATGCCACTTACGTGTAGAAAGTTCTCCAGATTATCTGACTCTTCTGATTATATTATGGACTGTAGATGATGGAACCCCTAAATTCCTTGCACTTGACCATTGAAAACATTGTTGTTAAACTGTTGGGCTATTTTTTTTTCAGGCAGTTGTTCACAAAGTGGTTATCCTTGCCCCATCTTTACTTGTGAATGGCTGAGACTTTGGGGGATGCTCCTTTTATACCCAATCATGACACTCACAGTTAGTATCCTCAGTTCCCAAACACTTATTGAGTGTTGTTAGAAGGAAAGGTGATGTAGCACAGTGGTAAGCATACCACTGTCCCGGTTTTTTTGAAACGTGTTGCAGGTATCCATTTCACAATGTGCAAATATTTGCACAAAACAAAAAAGTCTATCAGTTTGAACATAAAATATCTTGTCTTTGTGGTGTAGTCAATTGAATATAGGTTGAAGAGGATTTGCAAATCATTGTATTCTGTTTATATTTACATTTCACACAATGTCCCAACTTCATTGGAAATGGGGTTGTAGTTTATTGTCTGCATTACAGCATTTGGAAAGAGGTGTCATTTTATTTAAAGTGGCAACTTGTTTTAAAGTTATTAATTCCGACCTGACTCTGTCTTGGCAGAGAGTCGCGCAACGTTTGGAGCTGTGCAATGGAATGGAGGACGATTCTCGTTTCTTGACTGCAACAAGACAAGAGTCCCAGTTAGTGACTTTAATCCACACAAAAGTGACTTGCGATTGACATATTTTAATGGCTTTGAGAGGGGTTAAAAAACGGACTTGCCGCTTCTGAAGAGCAGCAAATCAAAGAACCAACAAGCCAGCGGATCGAATCAGTGCTTCATTGGTTCATGGTTCAAAGTGGAGTCATACTGCAGAAACAGTTGATTACAGAGCCGCTGCAGGGTCTGTAATCAACATAGAGAAATGATCATTTTCCCAAGACACACTCTCAAAAACAACAGCCTCTCTGAAGGACCAATAAGGGAATCATTGTGTTTCAGGGGGGAGCGCAACACAAGCGCACACATGTGATACACATGCAGACCACATGTGTGTTACTGTTTGCAAAGCCACACTCATGGGGGCACATAGAGAATTTCTTTTTTTACCCTGTCTGCATATATAGTGATGGTAAATGCCACTCTGGCAGAACCATTTATGTCCATTAATACACATATATGAAATTTATTCTTGCAAGACAGAAGGTATGTAGTGCATGAGTGAACGTGGTGTGTGTGTGTGTGTGTGACCCCCATCCACCCTTCCCAATCAGCCTACACCATCCTACTCAAAGCCATCTCACAACTTCATTCAGGAAGGGCCGACCACCAAAACAACACGAAGACAGATAAGAATGAAAGACAAGTGGTGAAGGCAATAACTGTGAAGGGATGAGCAGTGAGACAACAAGGAGAGGGGGGCCCAACCATACAATTTACCAGGACAAACAACCACACATGAACAATCACTGACAGCAACAGTCTGTTGCCTAATTAGTGAGCATCCATACCTTAATCTAGGACACCAGAGTCTTATTTCCCCTGAGAGCACCCAAAACCGAATTGGGTGATGGCCACAAACACATAACCATCCATGCAGAGACCCAGATCACAGCTAAATATCCGATCACTACTGTGGCTGGTGTGTTGGGCCAAGACAAAAGTACAGAAATTTACCATATGACATGGACCACTCTGGCATCTCAGAAGCCATATGGCTGTGTGCACAAAATGGGTCCAGGATGCAGGGCCCCAGGAGAAACAAGGAGAAAAGGGCAGTGGAAGGGCATAGGGGCCAGGAAGGGCAGCCACTCTGCCACCGGGACAGCACGATAAAACGTAGACAAATTTCACATCCAGCTTGACATTGATACAATTTTACACGTATTGCATACGATTCCTGCTTCATGTGCACTTCATGCGCAATTCGACCACATTCATACTATATGTGAAGGGGCCCTAATATATGAAATACTCAGACTGTTCTTTAGGTCTGGCATGTCACTGCCACAAACATATCATCCATAGCAACTGGTTCAGAAACCCTTATGAAATGGATAAATATCTATAAATATCTATCTTGAGGACACAGACATTATAAAAAAGCATTGTGTACCCAAGTGCTGGATGCATGCATGGTCACTTAAGCCACATCATCCTTCAGCTTAGTTATAATTCGCAATTTTTATGATGACATTATCCCCTGCATCCATTCCACAAGATCTAGTCTCATTTAGGTAAATTTTCAATCAATCAATCAATTTTTTTATATAGCGCCAAATCACAACAAACAGTTGCCCCAAGGCGCTTTATATTGTAAGGCAAGGCCATACAATAATTATGTAAACCCCAACGGTCAAAACGACCCCCTGTGAGCAAGCACTTGGCTACAGTGGGAAGGAAAAACTCCCTTTTAACAGGAAGAAACCTCCAGCAGAACCAGGCTCAGGGAGGGGCAGTCTTCGGCTGGGACTGGTTGGGGCTGAGGGATGAGAACCAGGAAAAAGACATGCTGTGGAGGGGAGCAGAGATCGATCACTAATGATTAAATGCAGAGTGGTGCATACAGAGCAAAAGAGAAAGAAACAGTGCATCATGGGAACCCCCCAGCAGTCTACGTCTATAGCAGCATAACTAAGGGATGGTTCAGGGTCACCTGATCCAGCCCTAACTATAAGCTTTAGCAAAAGGAAAGTTTTAAGCCTAATCTTAAAAGTAGAGAGGGTGTCTGTCTCCCTGATCTGAATTGGGAGCTGGTTCCACAGGAGAGGAGCCTGAAAGCTGAAGGCTCTGCCTCCCATTCTACTCTTACAAACCCTAGGAACTACAAGTAAGCCTGCAGTCTGAGAGCGAAGCGCTCTATTGGGGTGATATGTTACTACGAGGTCCCTAAGATAAGATGGGACCTGATTATTCAAAACCTTATAAGTAAGAAGAAGAATTTTAAATTCTATTCTAGAATTAACAGGAAGCCAATGAAGAGAGGCCAATATGGGTGAGATATGCTCTCTCCTTCTAGTCCCCGTCAGTACTCTAGCTGCAGCATTTTGAATTAACTGAAGGCTTTTTAGGGAACTTTTAGGACAACCTGATAATAATGAATTACAATAGTCCAGCCTAGAGGAAATAAATGCATGAATTAGTTTTTTAGCATCACTCTGAGACAAGACCTTTCTGATTTTAGAGATATTGCGTAAATGCAAAAAAGCAGTCCTACATATTTGTTTAATATGCGCTTTGAATGACATATCCTGATCAAAAATGACTCCAAGATTTCTCACAGTATTACTAGAGGTCAGGGTAATGCCATCCAGAGTAAGGATCTGGTTAGACACCATGTTTCTAATATTTGTGGGGCCAAATACAATAACTTCAGTTTTATCTGAGTTTAAAAGCAGGAAATTAGAGGTCATCCATGTCTTTATGTCTGTAAGACAATCCTGCAGTTTAGCTAATTGGTGTGTGTCCTCTGGCTTCATGGATAGATAAAGCTGGGTATCATCTGTGTAACAATGAAAATTTAAGCAATACCGTCTAATAATACTGCCTAAGGGAAGCATGTATAAAGTGAATAAAATTGGTCCTAGCACAGAACCTTGTGGAACTCCATAATTAACTTTAGTCTGTGAAGAAGATTCCCCATTTACATGAACAAATTGTAATCTATTAGACAAATATGATTCAAACCACCGCAGCGCAGTGCCTTTAATACCTATGGCATGCTCTAATCTCTGTAATAAAATTTTATGGTCAACAGTATCAAAAGCAGCACTGAGGTCTAACAGAACAAGCACAGAGATGAGTCCACTGTCCGAGGCCATAAGAAGATCATTTGTAACCTTCACTACTGCTGTTTCTGTACTATGACAAATTCTAAAACCTGACTGAAACTCTTCAAATAGACCATTCCTCTGCAGATGATCAGTTAGCTGTTTTACAACTACCCTTTCAAGAATTTTTGAGAGAAAAGGAAGGTTGGAGATTGGCCTATAATTAGCTAAGATGCTGGGTCAAGTGATGGCTTTTTAAGTAATGGTTTAATTACTGCCACCTTTAAAAGCCTGTGGTACATAGCCAACTAACAAAGATAGATTGATCATATTTAAGATCGAAGCATTAAATAATGGTAGGGCTTCCTTGAGCAGCCTGGTAGGAATGGGGTCTAATAACATGTTGATTGTTTGGATGAAGTAACTAATGAAAATAACTCAGACAGAACAATCGGAGAGAAAGAGTCTAACCAAATACCGGCATCACTGAAAGCAGCCAAAGATAACGATACGTCTTTGGGATGGTATGAGTAATTTTTTCTCTAATAGTTAAAATTTTGTTAGCAAAGAAAGTCATGAAGTCATTACTAGTTAAAGTTAATGGAATACTCAGCTCAATAGAGCTCTGACTCTTTGTCAGCCTGGCTACAGTGCTGAAAAGAAACCTGGGGTTGTTCTTATTTTCTTCAATTAGTGATGAGTAGAAAGATGTCCTAGCTTTACGGAGGGCTTTTTTATAGAGCAACAGACTCTTTTTCCAGGCTAAGTGAAGATCTTCTAAATTAGTGAGACGCCATTTCCTCTCCAACTTACGGGTTATCTGCTTTAAGCTACGAGTTTGTGAGTTATACCACGGAGTCAGGCACTTCTGATTTAAAGCTCTCTTTTTTAGAGGAGCTACAGCATCCAAAGTTGTCTTCACTGAGGATGTAAAACTATTGACGAGATACTCTATCTCACTTACAGAGTTTAGGTAGCTACTCTGCACTGTGTTGGTATATGGCATTAGAGAACATAAAGAAGGAATCATATCCTTAAACCTAGTTACAGCGCTTTCTGAAAGACTTCTAGTGTAATGAAACTTATTCCCCACTGCTGGGTAGTCCATCAGAGTAAATGTAAATGTTATTAAGAAATGATCAGCAGAAGGGAGTTTTTCAGGGAATACTGTTACGTCTTCTATTTCCATACCATAAGTCAGAACAAGATCTAAGATATGATTAAAGTGGTGGGTGGACTCATTTACTTTTTGAGCAAAGCCAATAGAGTCTAATAATAGATTAAATGCAGTGTTGAGGCTGTCATTCTCAGCATCTGTGTGGATGTTAAAATCGCCCACTATAATTATCTTATCTGAGCTAAGCACTAAGTCAGACAAAGGTCTGAAAATTCACAGAGAAACTCACAGTAACGACCAGGTGGACGATAGATAATAACAAATAAAACTGGTTTTTGGGACTTCCAATTTGGATGGACAAGACTAAGAGTCAAGCTTTCAAATGAATTAAAGCTCTGTCTGGGTTTTTGATTAATTAATAAGCTGGAATGGAAGATTGCTGCTAATCCTCCGCCCCGGCCCGTGCTACGAGCATTCTGACAGTTAGTGTGACTCGGGGGTGTTGACTCATTTAAACTAACATATTCATCCTGCTGTAACCAGGTTTCTGTAAGGCAGAATAAATCAATATGTTGATCAATTATTAGCCAGCAGTTTCAAATTTCCTTCAATGTCGCCTGCTCTGGCCCCCGGAAGACAATTGACTATGGTTGCTGGTGTCGTTAACTTCACATTTCGCAAAACAGAGTCGCCAATAACCAGAGTTTGATCCTCGGCGGGTGTGTCGTCGAGTGGGGAAAAACGGTTAGAGATGTGAACGGGTTGGCGGTGTACACGGGGCTTCTGTTTAGGGCTACGCTTCCTCCTCACAGTCACCCAGTTGGCCTGCTTTCCCGCCTGCTCGGGATCTGCCAGGGGGAAACTAACGGCGGCTAAGCGACCTTGGTCCGCACCGACTACAGGGGCCTGGCTAGCTGTAGAATTTTCCACGGTGCGGAGCCGAGTCTCCAATTCGCCCAGCCTGGCCTCCAAAGCTACGAATAAGCTGCACTTATTACAAGTACCGTTACTGCTAAAGGAGGCCGAGGAATAACTAACATTTCACACCCAGAGCAGAAAAGTGCGGGAGAGACAGGAGAAGCCGCCATGCTAAATCGGCTAAGAGCTAGTAGCTGCGCTAAGCTAGCGGATTCCTAAAAACACGCAAAGTGAATAATGTGTAAATAATTTAGAGGTGATTCAGCAGAAGGAGTGCTTTAGTTAAGGCACGTAAAGATTACACTGGGAAACAAATCGTAATCTAGATAACTAGATCAATCTAACTGCGCAGATTAAACAGCTAACAGATACAGAAAAACACCGCTGTGCTCCGGAACAGGAAGTGATACAATACCGCAGTGAGAGCCAACCACCAAATTTTGTGAACTCAGTGTGAACAATGAGCCCAAATCTCTCCTTACACCACTTACAAACAGACAGTTGCCCATAGTTTTTGCAAGATGCTCCTGCCAGCAATAGAGAATCTTTTAAACTTTTAATCTCTGAATATTGTATGAATGATGTCAGGGTGTTTAGAAATTGAGGGGTCCATATAAGGATGTACAGGCATTTTTATTTCTTTCTTTAGTCTGAAGTAATGACTTTCTTTTTTATGTGTTTTGATTATGATTATGGCTCAGGTGAGGATTAGAATTTATTTTATTGATGTTTGTGGTAAGCAACAATCTAGACACCTCACTCAAACGTGCCAGTATATGGATGCCTTGGGATGAGACTACTGGTCATCTAGTTGGTATGGGGGATGTGTGGGTGGAGGAAAATCCATTTTAAATTAGCAGCATGTATGCCTATTTTAAAAGCAGTGCTATATTGCCAATAAAAGTAAAAAATAATGTAATAGGTGCATCACTGAAAGGCAGCATCAGCATTCTCAACACTGATGCCAACATGTGTAAAGCATTTCATTTAATCTTCATCTGTTTGTGGGAGTATGAGTTGACAAATGCAAGTGGCCTCAAATCAAGGTTCTCCTTCATCCTTTCATTGTAAACAGCAAGCATGTTGCTGGGTTTCACCTATGGTAGTTGTTGGTTGATATCACCATTAAATAGCATTTTATTTCCAAATAAAGTTCACTCTGATAGTGGCACTTACAGTGAGGCAGGTAGGATCTAACATACGTATTTGAAAATGGATGGAAAGTTGATGATGGGCTTAACATAATGTTTCTTCTTCCTTTATTTCCATAGGGGTTCCTCTAGAAGTATTACTTTTGGAAAGTCAGACCAAATCCTAATGCACATATATTGATTTTCAATGACAAACACAAACCATATTCATGTTGACATCAACCATACAGGATCTATATTATAATAGCCAAGTTACCTCTGTGTGCGTGTTTGCATGCGTATGAGTTTATCGCTTTGATCACACAAAAACCGGGAGGAGGTGACATTTCCTGTTTGGTATGCTTATGTATTTTGGGTCAAGGATGAATGCTGCGAAAACAGAAAGTTGATGGGACAAATATTTTTGGACAAATTAGCAGTTTTAGCTAATCAATAAACAATGGATGTTGTGCTGCAATTCACCATTGGAGTCTGGGGTATTGAGGTTTTAAATGTTGTTATTGTGGTTCATGTTATTTTAAAGGTGCAGTGCCACGAGCATGTCCGTCATTGTGATGACCTCACCCACTGTGATCACAACATTCTTTGTTCTCCCGGCTGCCACACGCTAAGCGCTGGACACTGTGTATATAAAATAATTATTTTGTGGCAAATTAATCATTTTCTCTGCAACTTGGCCAGTGAAAACGGCTCTAATCGCTTCCTGAATCACAGAGGAGGCTTCAGCTGGTGCTATTCACGCATGTGCTTGTGCCTAACAAGCTGGATAAAGCATTTTCAGCTGTCTAAAAAGGTAATTATTTGTCATGTTTAAATTGTCATGGCTGGGTAAAACAGTTGTATGTTCTTTCCTTCTTGTGTGCAACTGTTAAAGTATTTTATAACAGATATAACTTCTTGTTATGTGTTCAGACAAGCTGCGCTCTGATGCGATCTGCATCGTCACCACTCACTCTGTTCACTTCTTCTGTATTCCACTTGTCGAGGTACACATCGTGTTGGCGATAAGATCACGCCACGCAGCACAACATTTGTGCGTGAAAGATTTTTTGAACATTTCAAAATTCTCTGTGTGCAATAGCACGCACAGGCGCCCCTCTCACATTCAGTCTGCACCAATTAAAGACGAGTTTACTCTCCAGCATGACACAAGTCATGCTAGTGCGTGAATCAAAGGTATGCTCGTGTCACTTTGTGTTACTGATTCCACACAGCCACTGAATCGTCAATGGACCCCTGCAGTTTGCATACCAGCCCAACAGGGGAGTGGACATGCCATCATCTTCATGCTGCACAAATCCTAATCTCACCTGGAGGAGGCAGGCAGCACTGTGAGAGTCATGTTCTTTGACTTCTCCAGTGCATTCAACACCATCTGGCTTGACTTGCTCAGCAATAAGTTACGTGACATGAAAGTGGAGGCTCCCCTGGTGGCCTGGATTATGAACTATTTCACGGCTGCCCGCAGTATGTAAGTCTTCCGGACATTACATCTATCAGGAGCAGCATGAGGGCACCACAGGGGACGGTCCTGTCTCCCTTTCTGTTCACACTCTACACCTCAGACTTGAGGTTGTGGTCATAGTCCTGCCACCTGTGCAGTGGTGGGCACAGATAACCAAAAAATTTACTTTGATAACACATAATCAGATAACTGAAAAGTTATCTTTGATAAAGACTCAACTGATTTTAAGTTTTATAAATATTTGTAGCTGTTCAGCTTTATTTACCACGTTATCGGTCTCAAAATTATCGGACAAAAATTTATCACAAGATAATTAGTCCGATAATGGTTTTTAAAGTTATAGTTATAGTTATAGTTTTTAAAGTTAAAGTTAAAAAGATAATCCGATAATGAAAACATTATCTTCGATAATTATCGGTTATCGGATTATGGAACTGTGCCCAACACTACACCTGTGGATGTGTTTGGATGACTGCCATTGTGGGCTGCACTGGCAGTGATCAGGAGGCTGAGTACATGAATGTGGTGGATAAGTTTGTACACCATCTAACCGGACAGGCACGTCACATGACACACGATTGCAACACGGTCCATCCATCATGTGACAGCCTGACTGGCAGCCTCACAGAAATATCAACGTGGGCAGCTCAGTTGCCCTGCAGCCTGGCTCCGTGAGCCCATCTGTTTTTTGAATTTTTGAATTTGAATGAATTTATTCAGCACACACAGGTCAGAACAACAAAAAACTTACAAAGAAACAAAGAATGAAAATAATCCCACAGTGCACCCATCAGCTCGAAACGGTGTCAGCAGAAGCAAAAGCTTGTGAACGCTTTAACCAAAAATAGCAATTATACATATGTATATAAAATTACACATTTACCCATCATAACTAATACAAAGTAGACACTGATCCATGAATTTGAATTAAAAATAATGCAAGCTGCAGTGCACCAAAAAGAAAACAATAACAACAAAAAACAGAATCAATAAACCTAATTTAAAATGCTTTAGCAAGTAATCAAATGATTTTTATAGAGCCCTTTAAAAGCAACCAAACTACCGAGTGATTTTATGTTATCTGGACAATTATTCCAAATATTTACACCTTTAACAGAAATACAATGACTTTTTGCGGTAGTTCGAATCTTTGACTCCTGAAATAATAACATTCCTTGGAAATTATAACTGGAGTCCCTCATTCTGAACAGGTCCTGGACGCCTTTGAACATAATTTGTATTATGATGTAATCAATTAAGTCCCAAAATTTCAAAATATGCAAATGGACAAGGCTCATGGTAAGGTTTCTTACTAATAATTTTTATAGCTTTCTTTTTTAGTAAAAATATAGGATTTGTGTTAGTTTTGTAGGTGGTTCCCCAAACTTCAATACAGTAAGTCATGTATGGAACAAGTAATGAATGGTATAAGGTAACTAATGAGCATTGGGGGAGGAAGTCTTGTGCTTTATACAAAATGGCAATGATCTTTGACATTTTAGATTTAACATAATTTATATGTGTTTTCCAACTTAAATTATCATCAGTAAAGACCCCCAGAAATGTAGTTTCATTAACGAGTTCAATTTCAACATCACATACTCGTAAATTTCTACAAGAGTTCATGGGATTATTACCAAATATGATACACTTTGTTTTACCAAAGTGAAGTGACAATTTGTTAGAATCAAACCATTCCTTAAACGTCTGTAGTTCCCTCTCCATCATTTCCAGAACCCATCCCAACTGATTCCCACTACAAAACACAGCTGTGTCATCAACAAATAAAATACAACTCACAATCTTTGAAACCACACATATGTCATTGATATATAAAATAAACAGCAAAGGCCCAAGGACTGAGCCCTGTGGCACCCCACAAGTGCACCTCAAAAATTCATAATTTATCCCACCCAAGTGAAAATACTGATACCTGTTGGGCAGATAATTAGTTATCCAATCGTGAGCCAATACCCTGATGCCCTGCTTCCACAATTTATCCAACAGCAAGGCATAATCTATAGTATCAAATGCCTTCTGTAGGTTGAAAAAAACCCAACTGTATATTGTTTGTTTTCAGTTGCATTTGTGATATGCTCCACAAAATCAATTACCGCCAGTGAAGTAGTACAACTTTTCCTAAATCCATATTGCTGCGCATGCAGTACGTGATGTTTGGATATAAAATCGTTTAACCTCTTAAAGAATTTTTTTTCCAAAATTTTTGAAAATTGGGGTTATAGTGAGATTGGCCTGTTGCTTGAAAAAGCATGTTTATCACCAGATTTGAGAAGTGGTGTCATGTTAGCTATTTATCTCCCAGTCATCAATGACAAGTTACAGATGTAAGTCAAAGATTTAATGACACAATCAATTATATATATATATATATATATATATATATATATATATATATATATATATATATATATATATATATATATATATATATATATATATATATATATATCAAAGACATATCAAAATTTTCATGATCAGTTGATTTTTTTTCCCCTTTTAGTTTGTGTACTATGTCAGTTATTTCATATTCATCAGTTTCCCTCAAAAATTGAATCTGAAAGGTTATTCCTTGTTGTCCTGATACCCCAGGTACTCTTATTAGAAGGTACAATTGAATTTGCTATTTTTTCTTTCCTCACATTGGCAAAATAATCATTAAAATGATCCACTATAGCATTCTTTTCCTTAGCAACCGTATCCGAATTTGAGTAAAAATATGTTGGGTGACTTTTTTACTTTTTATTATTTCATTTAAAAGCTTCCAAGTACCCTTAATGTTTGTTTTCTTTGTTTTGTTTTTTCCCAACAAATCACTATAGTTCTGCCTTTTGCAAGATCACATATTAGTTAACTTGTTTTTATATGTCTTGTATTTGCACTCAGTCCCAATTGTTCTGCATTTTAAAAACTGCTTGTAGATTTTTATTTTCTTTTTACATGAATTTACGTAGCAGTCCCTTTCTTATTCAAAGTTTGTTAGTATTTTGCCTGTGTTCAACATTTAGCATCAGTGGGCAATGTTTGTCATACAGATTGGAGATAATGGACATAAATGAGTCATATGATTGGTCAATGTCTTAATTGTAGATGTCACGCCAAATTTGGTGCGATATTCTAAGGTTATTCATAGATTCCTCAGTTATTTTCCTTTTAAAGTTTGGGATGTCAATATGGTCGACTTTATCAGCTAAGGAACTGTAAACAACAAAAACCGGCAAGTGATCACTGATGTCACTAATAAGTAGTCCACCCATTAAATTCCCAACAATAACATTTGTCAATATATTGTCAGTGAGTGTCAAAGTGTTCTTGATAATCCTGGTTCATGGTAATCCCGGTTGGGTGTGTTATTGCTGGATATAATCCCATAGGTTGTTCTCACAGATCTGGCAACTTGCTTCTGAAGGATTGTTTGTTGCTGTGTCACGACTCTGAACTTCACAAGGTTGTATACACTTCTTTTATTTCTGTTAAGCACTCTCCTGGTTATTAATTGTATCTACTCTGAACGTTATTTAACAACAGTCCTGTTATGAATCACTATCAGTTAGCATTCGCTAGCGGTTAGCTTTTGCTAGCTAGGTCGACTCCTCTCCTCCCCCGTCATTACTTTTTATAGCTGTTTTTTACACGTTTAATACTTCTATTCGTTTTTCAGTCGAACTGCTGTGAATTTTAAGTAATTATTTTACTCCTGTGTAAACTCTTAGGAGCGGCTAGCATTTTCACTAGCGGTTAGCTTGCGTTAGCTATTTCGCACCCCCGTCATCATTTTTTCATTTCATTTTTTTATACTTCTGATAGTTAATTAACTGTTTAATGTAACTTATGAATTTTAGCTTAGTACTTTACTTTTGTGTTAATTTTAGGAGTGTTTTTTTTCTCGCTAGCTAGGTTGACTCCTCCCCTCCCCCTGTCATTATTTTATAGCTGCTGTTTTTTTTACCTGTTTAATACTTCTGTTAGTTATTCAGTGTAAGTGCTGTGAATTTTAATTCATTTATTTGCATCTGTGTGAGCCTTAGGAGTGGTTAGCTTATCCATTATTGGTTAGCTCGTGTTTGCTTAGCTACATTCTTGAATTTCTTAGTGCACAAAGTACACTACAAATACTACTTTACACCCTCCGTAAATCCTGCGTGATGTTGGAAGATAGGGTGGCTCTCTTAGAGAGCCGTGTCCATAAGTTAGAGCAGCTTTTTAGCGCAGTGGAGTTTGATGTTACGGGCATTCCAGATGAGGTTAGTGTTGGGCCGGCCAGCAAGCCCATTAGCATCAGCTTAGAAACACCGGCTGTGGAGGATGGCTTTCGAACTGTGGCTAGGCGGAGGAAGCCCCATAGGGCTTGGTGCCTGGTTGTGGCACCCCGATCACACTCGCCAGTGCGAACTATGAATCGGTTCTCCCCCTTGGATTTGACTGATGTGAATTCTCTGAGCCCACAAGCGACTTCCACTTCTGTCTCCAGGACGAAACACCGGACTTTAGTGATAGGGGATTCTATCACCCGCAAGGTCAGGTTACAGATGCCAGCTGACGTTAAATGTATTCCTGGGGCCAGAGCTCCTGACATTGCATCTCATCTTAGGGTGCTGACGCTGCAGAAGGGAAGACAGACGAAGGAACATGACATGAGATATAGTCACATAGTTATTCACATTGGCACCAATGATATCAGAATGAAGCACAAAAAAGGACATAGAGAGGACTTGTGACCTTGCCAGAAAGATGTGTCGTCATCGATTAATCGTCTCTGGTCCCCTCCCCTCCCAGGGTACTGATGAGGCGTTTAGCAGGCTGACATCATTAAATAGGTAGCTGGCGCAGTTTTGTAGACAGCAAGGCTTTAGCTTTATTGATAACTGGCCATCGTTCTGGGGCCGCCGTGGCTTGCTGATGCCAAACAGCCTCCACCCTACTGGGGAAGACGTCACCATCTTGTCTGCGAACATAGATAGAGCTCTACAGGGAGGGTAACATTAGGAATCTACAGCAGGCCACGGAGCAGGTGATTAGAGACCCTGCAAGGCTTATGACAAATGTGGGTGTGTAATCCATTAGCTTAGCTGGGAAATTAGTGCAGAAAATCCACTATGGTGATAGTGCAGTTTATTTGCCAGAGAGGGAATTTCAACAAGTTGAGACTTATGATACGCTGGAGGGACTACATCTCTCGGCTGGCTTGGGAATGCCTTGGGGTTCCCCCGGAGGAGCTGGGGGAGGTGTGTGTGGATCGGAAGGTCTGGGCGGCTTTGCTTGAGCTGCTGCTCCCACAACCCAACTCCGGATAAAGCGGAAGAAAATGGATGGATGGATGGATGGATGGATGGATGGATGGATGGATGGATGGATGGATGGATGGATGGATGGATGGATGGATGGAGACTGTGGCCTGCTTCCGTAGTCATGTCAATAAAAATCCTAGAGGGATATGCTTTCCAAACTTAATACCCATTACTATATTGGATGATGTGGAAATTGAGGATGGCCCAGTGGTTGTTCCAGTAATAGCAAAGATTTCATGTCTGCTACCTACAACGCCCGTGGAATGTCTCAAACCTAAACCAACTTCTAGACATCTTATATATGCTACTCTGGAACCACCCCTAAACCCAAACAGTTCAACTGTCAACCCCACTGAGGTCCTTAGACTGGGTCTCATTAATATAAGATCACTGTCCTCAAAATCATTGTTGATCAATGATCTAATTACTGATCATCACTTAGACATGATTGGGCTATGTGAAACCTGGCTTAAACCTACAGCTGTCCTCCCCTTAAATGAGGCCTGCCCACCAGCATCTACATTTAGTCACGTCCCTCGTGATGGGAAGCAAGGCGGGGGTGTTGCTCTTATTTCTAGATCTAGGTTTAGCTTATTAGTTGTTGGGGGTTACAAATATAACTCGTTTGAGCATCTGATTCTCCGCTCTGCTCAGGATATTACACATTGCCAAGGTCAGAAGAATAAAAATCAGTCGTATTACTTTGTCACTGAATATAGGCCTCCTGGCCCATATTCTGAATTCTTAGATGAATTTGGTGCGTAACTTGTCAACTAGTGTAGATAACATTGTGATCACTGGTGACTTTAACATTCCCCTCTGCAAATTATTTATGGAAATTGTGGATGCATTAGGATTTCGGCAATGCATTCGGGATTTGACGCACATTAGTGGAAATACCCTGGATATGGTTCTCGCACGTGGTATTGCTGTCACGAATATTGACATCATGCCTCTTACATCAGTGGTGTCTGATCACTCACTTATTAAGTTTACAGTTTTGCTGTCGTGTTTAGTGGAACAACAACCTTATATATCATTACGGCGATGCATTAACTCCTCAACTAAGACTGATCTTGAAGCGAGACTGCCTGATGTCTTAACTTCACATTTGACAAATACCCAGTCAGTAGACAGAGTTGTGGATAGTTTAAACTGAGTGCTCAAAACTACACTCGACATGATTGCACCCCGTGTTAAAACCGCATTCCCCCAAATCACAGTCACCTTGGTTCAATGATTATCTGCGTGACCTCAAGCATAAAACAAGAGGACTAGAACAGAAATGGCGTCATTCAAAATTAGAAGTATTTCACCTTGCGTGGCGTGATGCTATCTTAGACTATAAGCATGCATTATTGGCTACAAAGCAGACCTACTACTCTGATTTGATCAACAAAAACAATCATAACTCAAAATTCTTGTTTGACACGGTGGCAACACTTATTCATGGACAACCACCTGTAGTTTGCTCTCCTTTTACAGCACAATATTTCCTGGATTACTTTGGGAAGAAAATAGAAGACATCAGGTTAAACATATCCCGGCATGCCTTAACCCAGCCACTACACCTTGCTATTGAGGTGGGCGCCACTACTGAGGTATTACCTAGATTTACAGAATTTGATAGTATCTCACTAGGCATGCTGACAAAACTCGTAATGTCAACAAAAAGCACAACCTGTTTATTAGATCCTATACCAACAAAACTGTTTAAGGACCTGTGGCCCACTCTTTGGCCGACTGTGCTGGAAATGATTAATCTTTCTTTAACTTCTGGATCTATTCCTAAATGTTTCAAATCTGCAGTGATTAAACCATTACTTTTAAGAAACCTAATCTTGAGCCTTGTGTATTGAAAAACTATCGGCCGATAGTTTTCTCCAAAATTCTTACTGAGAATAATCTCTTTGAGCCACTGCAGTCTGCTTTTAGAAAATATCATTCCACAGAGACAGCTCTCAATAAGTGGTGAATGATCTTCTGCTTACAATGGATTCGGACACCACTACGGTTCTGTTGCTGTTAGATCTCAGTGCTAAATTTGATACAGTGGATTATGATATTCTACTTGATAGGCTGGAAAATCATTTTGAGATTACTGGGAGTGCCCTTGCATGGCTGATGTCATGAACAGTCATTCTCACTGTGTTTTGTACAGTAACACTACCTCTAACCTTAGTGACATGAGCTTTGGGGTTCCACAGGGGTCTGTCTTTAGCTGCAAAATATAGCGAAGATTCGTTCCATCCTGTCTACGGCTGATGCTGAGACCCTGATCCATGCATTTATCTCTTCTAGATTGGACTACTGCAATGTTCTATTTTCTGGTTTACCGCAGGCTAGCATTAGGGGTCTCCAATTGGTTCAAAATGCTGCAGCTAGACTTTTGACACGAGGCAGAAAGTACAACCACATTACACCCATTTTGGCATCCCTTCACTGGCTTCTTGTCCCAGTGAGATCAGATTTTAAGGTTCTGCTACTAACCTATAAAATTATTCATGGACTGGAACCTCCCTACCTAGCTGACCTAATTAAACCGTACGTACCGGCCCGGGCTTTACGTTCTCAGGGTGCAGGACTACTTTGTGTCCCTAAGGTGAATAAGAAGTCTGCGGGTCACAGAGCTTTCTCTTATCGTGCCGCTGTTCTGCGGAATGATCTCCCTGCGTCAATAAAACAGTCAGATTCTGTGGAGATTTTCAAGTCCAGACTTAAGACGCACTTATTTTCCCTTTCATATGGCTAGCATACTGGTACAGTTTTGTTTTATGCGTTTTACTCTTTTAATTCATTTATTAGTAAGTGGAGCGGGCTGCGGCCTCAACTTTACCTAAATTCTGGGTCTTTTAGTGAAGTTTAGGGCTAGTGGCCGGCGATCACCTTAGTATTTTTTTTGTTTTTCTTGTTGTTTAATGCTAGCAAATTATACAGTATATTTTGTCTTTCTGATGCCTGATTCTGTTTTTCTCTCTGTTTAAGGTGCAGCTCCATCCAGAGATGGGAGTTGTAGTTGTATTGGCGACCCTCCTGTCCAGTGCGCCAATAGCATTTCTTGTATATTCATCTGTGAATTGTTCTGTGAATTGTTCTGTAATTTATGTTTGTAGCATGGCCCAAGCAGAGGGTCACCCCTTTGAGTCTGGTCTGCTTGAGGTTTCTTCCTCAGAGGGGGTTTTTTCCTTACCACTATTGCTCTGGGGGTTGGTAAGTTTAGACCTTACCTGTGCGAAGCGCTTTGAGGCAACTCTGTTGTGATTTGGCGCTATATAAATGAAAATAAATTGAAATTGAAAACTGAAATACAGAACACAGAATCTAAGAATTCCGTTATGTGTATATGGCTATGAGGATTTAGAAAATCTATGTTAAAGTCTCCACAAACAAATAAAAGCTCATTGTTTTTAGTTGAGTTGTACATTTCAGTCAACTTCTCCACAAAAATTTTTTTCACAAGATTTTTCACATGTAATCTCCACACTGACACATTACATAACGCCATGCAAAGAAAGTGACATATTTGGAACAATTTTGCAGTGATAATTAAATCTAACAAAAGAACCACACCACCACCCCATTTATTTGCCCTATTTCTGGCAACAAAAAAAAAAAAAAAATCATAGCCCTCAAACTGGACAGAATCAATATACTCATCTCTCAACCATGTCTCAGTAACTGCAACAATTTTTAAACAGTTCTGAATTTTGGAAAAAAAAATCATAGAAAGGCTTCTGCTGTTAAAATGGTCAATAGAGAATGTCCCATTTGTGAAGGAATATTGCTTAAATTGTTCCTCAGTAAAGTAATTACATAGATGATTTTTATTTCTAAGAAAAAATAATCCCGATCAATATTATTTTCGATGTTGTGAAATCTATGGGCCCTGTCCCACTGGAGAGAGGATTAATTGCGCATGAATTGAGTATACAACTTGCGGGCATTCATTGTCGTCGGCAACAAAAACGGCCAAAAATGACAAATGTCCCAGTATGAATTACAGATATATTAATAATATATAGCGAATATATGATGAACATTCACGGTTATATAATGCATGTAATGAGGAAACTGATCCAGCACATTGAGATTATCATGGCAGTATTACGGGTGTATTATGAATGCATCGCGCACGTGTTGCGCGTGCACGGCATCTGCATTATGGTCATAAAAGAAGCGCACTCGGGCCGTTGGCAGCCTCTGGAGCATTTGCTGGACTTGGACAAGTTGATTACAGAGCGTTGTCATGCGAGTGTAACTGTTCATGAGTTTGGGGAGTGGGAGGGGGGAAGCCGCTCGGGGTGTGAGACGGTGGTTTTTTTTTTGGTTTTGTTTTTTTTTGAGAGTGTCACAGAAAACAGACTTCAGCGTGAGTTGTGGCTGCAACTCTTCCTTTTGTTGGTGTTAAGTAAAAGTCCTGGATTGCAGCAGCTATTGTGTCTTTGTGGATTTACACAGCCGGACCGGCACTGACTGGCAACTATGTCACTTTCTGCCACATATAGTACTTTGGGTTTACGTGACGTGTTTGTTATGCATTCACAGATTGTCCACAAATCAGCTGCAAAGCAGATGGAATAAAAACACTTTATTTGTGGCATTCGTGGTATATCTGTTTTACACACTGTCCCAGTCCGCTGCCAAGCCACAATTCCCTATCAGTTGCGGATATCAGTGGTTAACGGCAGATATACAGCGCATAGAGTGAGTATGTATTGTGTATGAATTGAGTATATATGGAGTATGTAAGGCGGATGTCATCCGCATTCAGATTTTTGAACAGCTCAAAAATCCTGGCTGCGGACATGCGTGCCTCTGCGGATGATCACGGGTGTGTTCGGATGATGGCCGACTCATACGGGCATGTTATGTGGATATTGCGGATGTTTGGCAAATATGGGCCAATTTTGTGTGCAATCCATACGCAAATCCTCCTGAATGCCAGTGGGACAGGGCCCTAAGTTTGGTGTCTTCAAAAATTTGTGCAGGAGTAAATTGGGAAATCTCAGTTGTCATTTTAAACGAAATGTAATCTACAGTCCGAGAAATGCAATTTAGCAGAATCTAACTTCACCATGTGAACCTATACATGGTGTAGGATTTCTCAAGATTTGTCCCTTAACAAGGGATGAAACATTATTATTCAAAGCATTGTAACTGACTCATATCCCTAATGCACAGATCTCTGGCATTTTCAGGTGCACCCTTTAGTTTGATAAAAATCTTGCAGTTTGTGACCCAGACTGAATGAATTTTGCCGTTTTCACGCTCTATGACTGCTGGGACAGCTCCAGCCCACTGAGACCCTTAATTGGACTAAGTGGTTGAAGATGAGTGAGTGATTGAGTCACTGCATGGTGAGTACATGCACTTACACTTCTTTTTTTTTTTTTTTTTTTGTTAAAATGTATCATGTTATTTAAATTCATACTTTCATGGATAAAAATTGAATGAATCTGTATGTGATTTAATTAGTATTTGAAGAGTATAATTTTTTAATAAAGTCAAAGCAGCACACAGTTCACTCAGACTTTCATGGTTATCAAGGATAAACATAAGCACATCCAATAGATGCTGAAGCCTCATAGCCCACGTGTACAGTCTTCATTGTCCCAACATCTAAAGGAAGCAAATATGCTGGTATTTTTCTCTCATCTTTATCTTTTCCCTCTTAATTCCAGTAGACTGCTTTCTTTTTAATTTCCTGTTTCCATTTTGTACCTACCAAGGCACAAAAAAGTGTCAGGCAAAGACCTTAACAAATCAGATTCAAATATATTCCTGTGAATGTTAAGATATTCCCGTGGAGGTTAAATCATAAAATATGATTAAACATTGCCCAAAAGTGACAGGGCTTTCTTCTGCATTGCTCTCATGTTGGTCATAAATAAACAAGCCATGCTGGAACACAGAAATCAGCTGTCTGAGGGCATAAAGTTTTATTTGTGGCTTTCTGAATGACAATACATTTCAGACAGCATAAATATGATTAATGTGATATGTGGAAGGGACACTGCAAAATGGAATGCCATCAACATTTCAAAGCAATTTCAGCATTTTTTTTTTTTTGTGAGAAATATTTTGAAATGTCATGAAGAACATATTGTAGGTCATTTGTATTCACATGCCTGATTCATAATTAACAGTGATTGCACATAATGATGCATTGCAGTACATGTCGGATGACATTTTCAGTTGTGCAGACAAACAAACTGATAAAGTTAAAGTTCTGATAAAGATCATTGACAAGAATAACTGAAACCAACTGAAAATGTCTTTATTCTTTTATATGTATAAAGATATTTACAATAATGATATTTATATTGTGAGGAGTTCTACTCTCAACCAAATCTCACCATAATCATGTTTTGAGCATTTCTGAAATCTTTGGTTTGCTGAGTGATGTCAGTGTTTCAAAACAGTGAAGTTTCTTGAAATAGGACCTCAATTAAACTTTGAGTTAATTATAAAGCAGTGCATAATTTTCCTAACTATGAATCCCAGCCATCAATTAGACCTCACCATTTAAAGATTCAAGCACTTTGAAACAGTAAGCCATGTTCAGAGTGTTTTCACTAGTCAAAATAGTGAATCATTTTCAGAGGCAAATGTTTTGCTTTCAAGCATTTTTGAACAGTGAATAATTTTCTTTAAAAATTTGGTTCATCAAGCCTCTTGAGCGTTTTGAACCAGTACCAAGTTTTCTAAAGCATATGTTTATTCAATGTTTTGAGCATACCAGTGTTTATAAATGATTGATTGATTGATATAAGCTTGACATGATATCTCTATTCATTTTTTTTTAAAATAGCATCAAATCACAACAAAACTGCCTCAAGGCACTTCACACGAGTAAGGGCTAACCTTATCAAACCCTAGAGCAACCACACAGGTGACAGTAGTAAGAAAAAACTCTCTCTGATGATATTGAGAAAGAAACCTCAAGCAGACCAGACTCAGAGGGGTGACCCACTGCTTAGGCCATTCTAACAGTTATAAGGTTTTTACAAAGTTTTCCCATGCCGAAGAAACAGGAAACAGGAAAAAAAAAAAGCATCAAAAACAGAGTGCACCCATTTTGGCGAGATCAAGCGACCCTTGATTGGACTAAGCAGTTGAAGATGAGTGTGTGCGTGTTTTCCCAGGATACAGGGATAATTGGAGGTGTGAGAGTCACTAGGTGTTCACAGGAAATCATTATTTCTATATTTATTTATTTATGTTAATTGCTAGTTAGTTTTATCTTTTCTGTTGTGTTTTGTTTGATCAGGTTCTTTTGGTCTTTGTTTTATTTAAAAAAAATTGTACTGTAGCAATATTATTATTGTTATTATTATTATTATTATTATTATTATTATTATTGTTAACAGTACTACTTTTAAGGAAGCAGGGGTGGGATTCGATAAGTTTATACTTGTTCCCACTCCTTTTTGAACAAACTTTATATTGTGGTTGTTTTACTTTTTTATTATGTTATAATAATAATAATGACTGCAATACATGAATAGAAATGAATGCATATTACAAATTGTAATGTTGACTCTTCAATGCTAACATTAACATTGAAAATGCCACAGACATACCAATGTGATAGCATCACTCCAGTTTTTAAGTTATGAAATACAACAATTAACTGTTTCGGAAGATCATAACAGGTCAGTTTAACATGAAAAGGTAAGTATTACTCACAGACATATGCTTTTTAAGGTTCAGCAGGAAAAAATTAAGAGAATGAGTAGCACGCTCATGTCTCAAAATCCAAGAGGACCCCTTATTAGCTGCCCCGGGTGCCTGATGTAAAAAAAACAGTAAATTCAGCACTGAACACTTCCTGCACTTCTTACTGATCACTGATCTCAAAAAGGCAACTGGCAAAAAAGTGGGAATCTGCCAAAAAGCAGAGATTTTTCATTCCTGTCTCATTGGCAATATTTTTCATGATCTTGACCTTTGACCAATCTGCTCCCGTTGTTAACCCTCTGGGGCCGACGCCGTCGTACGCGATGGCTCAGACCAAGCTTTACTAAATTATAAATAACTTTTGAATGATATGAGATAGAAACTTACTCTCTTTTTTTTTTTTTGCATCTTTGTACTCCTCATAGAAGCTGTGTGATGATGTGCACAATGTGAGTGTCCAATCGGAATTGGTTCACCGCCACATGGTTTTCCAAAATCCAATTGTAGAGCAGATTTACCTCACGTGAAAAGCCAAAGATTATTTTCAGGAGTGATATATTACTAGTTGGCCCATTTGAATAGCCCCCTGGGTGCTCCAATGAGTACATTCTATTAGTACATACTCAGTGTGCCCTGCGCCATTACGCACAGCGATCAGTGAAAGCAGGAGCACACGAAAGCCTCTGATGACAATCTCACGTGCTCAAACAAAGAGTGTGTAACTATCAGGATTGCTCCACTAGTTTGCATTTAAATGTTACTGGATAATTCTGTTGCTTTCTCTGCGTAAAGCACTATTTACCATATCAATGGACAACAAAACACATAGAACATTTTATATATATTGTTCAAAATGTGCATTTGTGTTTATTGTTTGAACCTTATTGTTGTACAGTCTTTCACACAAGACCTCAAATTACCTTTATAAAGTGTCAAAACAGTTGTTTATTATAGTTTGCTGTGTGTTTTGAATAAATGTGTGGAAAATTGTTTTTCACTTAATTTTTTCCTTACCTATTTTTGATTGTAAACCTTTATTACACTTATAAAACACAACAAAAACATATATATTCTGAAAGCACAGGTTGTCCTGAAAAAAAGAGACATACAACTTGATTGTGGGATGCAGGGAGAGCTGTTAACAGCAATAATAAAACATTTATGCCAGGAGAGTGAACTGTCCAAAAAATGCTCTCGGACCCCAGTGGGTTAATCATCAGTCAACAAACACCCAATGAGTATTCTTTCCAGGTTTGATGTGAATTTTCTCATACATCCATTCATTTTCTATACTGGCTTACTTCAATTAATTGTTACGGGGGGACGTCCCAGCAGTCAGAGCGTGAGGCTTGGTACACCCTAGACAGAACGCCAGTCTGTCGCAGGCCCACATATAGACAAACAAACACATTCACACTCACGTGCACACCTATGGACAATTTTTAAAGTTTCTAATCCACCTAACCTGAATGTCTTTGGATGTGGGAGGAAGCCAGAACACCCAGGGGGAGACCCATGAAAACATGGGGAGAACATGCAATCTCCACACAGAAAGGCCACAGGTGGGAACTGACCCATCTGCTGATCCTCTTGCTGTGAGGCAACAGCACTAACCACTAAACCACCATGCTGCCCATCTTCTCATCCATTTCTGAGTTATTTTCCAAATAGGCACAGGAGCCATTACGACACCCTGAACTAGTACTATTGTACATGGTATCCAGTCAAGAACATAAAAAGCACATCAAGCCACACACAAGTAAGATCCTTGAGTGGATATGGTAAAAGGATAAATAAATGAATGAATTAATTTAAATTTCTTAATGCCAGTGTGGAAATGTCAAATTTCATCTTACAGGGACAAGGTGAGGAGCCAGTCATTATTATGGCCTAGTAGATGTTTTCAGTTTTTTTGTTTTTAATTCAGTTCAATCAGCTTTATTTGCATTACATTTGCATGTGTTGCTAAAGCACAACAACAATATTAAAGGTGGTTCGAAAGTAAAAATAACAATAGAAGTGTTAGTTAATAAAATATATTATTGAATTAAATAAATGAAGTAACATATACCTCATATAAATAAAACAAATATTCAATATTCATTCATTCATTCATTTTCTATACCCGCTTACCCCAATCAAGGGTCATGGGGAGCAGGAGCCTATACCAGCAGTCATAGGGTATGAGGTTGGGTACACCCTGGACAGAACTCTAATCTATTGCAGACAGGTAGTCAATATTATTCAAGAAAATTTAAAGAAATGGAATTTCCAGAGAAAATATGTTAGCACTATTGACAAATAATATGTACTGTATATGTTGCGGACATGAATGAGCAAAGCTCTTCAGCATCTCACCATGTCATTTAGGTCCTTCAGACTTTTTTGAGTAAAGCCCAGGTTACACATAGATGGTTTTGTCCGCGGGTAATACGTAGACCGAAGTTCGCGGTAGTTCCGGCTGTTTTCGCTGTGTAAAGGGGCGGAGCATTTTGCCGGCGTTTTGAGCGCTGTACTACCCGCAAATACGCGGATAAAATGCTGCTAAATCCGCTGAATAAAGTGGAGTTTTGACGCCGTTGCATCCGGCACACGTCAGGCAACGGGGATTAATACTCAGTTCTATTCTTTACAATCGCAGGTTAAGACGCGCGTGAGAACGGCGGTGTTCTGCTGCCGCCGATAATGCCCTGTGTACCGCTGGATTTATCCAGGCAAATCCTGCATTACTCCAGGAACTTTTGCTTATAGGCACCCCCCGCAGTATAATAGGCTGAAGCAGCTGTCAGTGCAGGGGGAGGGAATGACAGGGAGCTCATCTCTCAGCCTTTTCTTTTTTATCCTTTTTTCCCTCCTCAACGTGTTGCTCGTTTGCACCACAGGACTACCCTATGCTTCTGAACCAGACCTCTTGGTAAGTCCTTGACGCTGCCAATTTTATTTTAGGAGGTATACTGGAGCTTCTCTGCAAAAATATCTGGAGCTGGCCATGAGTGAGAGACCTGCATGCAGCGCGCTAGCATTTTTATACTGACCGCCGCCTATCGGCCGTTTGGAACGCTGTTAACGTGGCGTTTAGAACAGTGTACTGTCCGCTAGCACCGCCGTTTTGTCTGCCTCTGTCGCCGGTTAAAACGCCTTTGAGGACGTCGATGTGGGCTCTATCGTCATTTTACACGCCGTTGGTTAGGGATACAACGCCGGCCACCAATTACGGCGGTGTAAACTGCGGCACTACAGGAAGGGGCGGGATGACACAGCGATTAAAAAGTATCAAACACCGTTGTTCGCATCGTCTCCATCGTCAGGCCACTTCTCTGGGAGCGCTCCCGGAATTATTCGACATGTTGAATAATTTTTTCGACGATTCCCGGTGAAGCCGGAACCAAACCACGCCCCCGTGCGCCGGCATTAACTATGGTGTGTGATCCCTAAAACGGCCCGGAGGGGGCAAAATCTCTGCTGGGACGCTTCCGGGAGAGTTTACCGTCTATGTGTAAATGGGGCTTAAATGTTTCAGGGGAGCATTAGCATGGCTAAAACCTTTCAGCTTCTGGGGGGGTTCCGCACCCCCCCCCCAGATCCCCCACCTTTTAAAGCATTTTTCTTTGTTTGCCTCTCACATGCCTGGAAACTCCTCATCATCTAACCATGTCATTTAGGTCCTTCAGACTGTTTTTCAATAAAATGGTTCTTGGGAGCATGAGCATGGCTAAACCTCCACCCCTCCAAGACTCCCCACCTTTCTAAACTTTTTTTTTTTGCCTTTCAGCTTCTGGGGGAGCTACACCCACAGACACCCCCCCCCCCCCTAACTACAGCCCTCTTAACCCCCTACTACTTTAAGCATTTTTTTTTTAATTTAGATGTAAATTAATATTGAAAGTTTTCAGCTAGTTGATGGTAGGGCTGTACAATATGGCCAAGTTATCGTATCTCAATATTGTTATATCAATATAATCTACGATATGACTATGATTTCACACAAAGTGCAGCAACAGTGAAAATTAAGCATTCTTAAACAAAACAGTCATAATACTACACATTTTGCACTCATCATAAGGTTAGGATACTGTGCACTCCAAAAGTATTGGACCACTTGGTATTTCACACATTTTAATTTGTTTATGGCATTTCAAATACAAGAAGTACAAAAAATATATAAAGAAAAAAAATTATAAAATGATCTTCCTCTAACTCAAACTGAAAGCAAATCTCTAAAACATGATCATACCTACAAATAATCATCAGTGTTATGGCCAGTGTTCTTCAGACAAGTCAGAGGTTGGAAACATGAACATTTCCATCTCGCTGAATATGTCTTTTACTTTATTTACATCAGTTGTGAAGAAATACAAAAGTTTCTCTTCACTAAAACATCAAATCTAGGCTTGCATCTCAGATGTACATTTGGGCAAATTGTAGCTGAACATTCAGGTCTTCTTTTTAAGAAAATCCTCCTGTACACCACTTCATCTGGAAGCTATATATTTATATTTTTAATTAATTTATATCAAGTTGTAGTCATTTGCTTTCATTTTGAGTTTAAGGAAAATAACTTTAGATTTATTTATTTATTTGTATTTAAAATGGCATAAACAAATTAAAGTGTAACTCAGCCACATGGGGTGTGCAGCCAGTACATTGTGAGTGCCGGTCGCCAGGCCGGATAAATGAGGAGGGTTGCGCCAGGAATGGCATCCGGCATAAAATAAGCCAACCCAACTATGCAGACTAAGAATCGAATTTCCATACCGGATCAGTCACGGCCCGGGTTAACAACATCCGCCACCGGTGCTGTTGCCCAACAGGGTGCTGGTGGAAATTGGGCTGCTGCTGGGCGAAGATGATGAAGGAGGAGAACATTTCCACAAACAGTGGGAGAAGAAGAAAACTGGAAGGGTGGAAATGAGAGTGGGGACTTTGAATGTTGGTAGTATGACTAGTAAAGGGACAGAGCTGGCTGATATGATGGAGAGGAGAAAGGTAGACATATTGTGTGTGCAAGAGATCAAGTGGAAGGAAGTAAGAGCAGGAGCATCGGCGGTGGGTACAAGTTGTACGTGGGAGGACAGGAAGAGAAATGGTGTGGGGTTATTTTAAAGGAAGAGTATGTTAAAAGTGTGTTGGAGGTTAAGCGAGTTGTCTGACAGGGTGATGAGTGTGAAGTTGGAAATTGAAGGGGTGATGATGAATATCATCAGTGCATATGCCCCACAGGTAGGTTGTGAGGATGAAGGAGAAAGAAGATTTCTGGAGTCTGTTAGATGAGGTGGTGGAGAGTGTGCCCAAGCATGAAAGAGTGGTGATAGGAGCGGACTTCAATGGGCATGTTGGTGAAGGGAACAGAGGTGATGAGGAAGTAATGGGTAGATATGGTATCAAGGATAGGAATGGGAAAGGACAGATGGTAGGTGACTTTGCAAAAAGGATGGAAATGGCTGTGTTGAATACCTACTTTAAGAAAAGGGAGGAGCACAGGGTAACATATAAGAATGGAGGAAGGTGCACCCAGGTGGATTACATTCTTTATAAGAGATGCAAGCTAAAAGGAATCAGAGACTGTAAGGTGGTGGCAGAGAGAGTGTCGTTAGACAGCATAGGATGGTTGTTTGTAGGATGACTTTAGAGGTAAAGAAGAAGAGAGTGAGAGCTCAACAAATGATCAGATGGTGCAAGCTGAATGAGGAAAACTGTTGTGTGAAATTTAGCAAGCAGGTGAGAGAAGCACTGGTTGGAGGGGAAGCAATTTTGGAAAACTGGAAAAGTACTGCAAATGTGGTGAGGGAGACAGCTAGGACAGTACTGGGTATGACAACTGGATAGTGGAAGGAAGACAAGGAGACTTGGTGGTGGAATGAAGAGGTCCAGTGGAATGAAGAGGTCCAGGAAAGCATAAGGAGAAAGAGGTTGGTGAAAAAGTTTTGGGATAGTCGGAGAGATGAAGAAAGTAGACAGGAGTACAAGGAGATGTGGTGTAAGGCGAAAAGAGAAGTGGCAAAAGCGAAGGAAAAGGCATACTGCGAGCTGTACAAGAAGTTGAATAGCAAGGAAGGAGTAAAGGACTTGTACCGATTGGCCAGACAAAGGGACAGAGCTGGAAAGGATATGCAGCAGGTTAGGGTGGTAAAAGATGCACATGGTAATGTGCTGACAAGTGAGGAGTGTGTGCTGAAAAGGTGGAGGGAATATTTTGAAGAGCTGATGAATAAAGAAAATGAGCGAGAGAAAAGGCTGGATAATGTGAGAGTAAATCGGGAAGTACAAGAGATTAGTAAGAAAGAAGTGAGGGCTGCTATGAAGAGGATGAAGAGTGGAAAGGCAGTTGGTCTAGATGACATTCCAGTGGAGGCATGGAAATGTCTAGGAGAGATGGCAGTAGAGTATCTGACCAGATTGTTTAATAAAATCTTGGAAAGTGAGAGGATGCCTGAGGAGTGGAGACGAAGTGTGCTGGTTCCTATTTTCAAGAACAAGGGTGATGTGCAGAGCTGCAGTAACTACAGAGGCATAAAGTTGATCAGCCACAACATGAAGTTATGGGAAAGAGTAGTAGAAGCTAGGCTTAGAAAACAGGTGAAGATCTGTGAGCAGGAATATTGTTTCACGCCGAGATAGAGCACTAAAGATGCAATGTTTGCTCTGAGAATACTGTTGGAGAAATACAGAGAAGGTCAGAAAGAGTTACATTGTGTGTTTGTGGACTTAGAAAAAGCTTATGATAGAGTGCCAAGAGAAGAGCTGTGGTATTGTATGAGCAAGTCTGGAGTGGCAGAGAAGTATGTTAGGGTAGTGCAGGACATGTACAAGAATAGTGTGACAGCGGTGAGATGCGCAGTCGGAATGACAGACTCATTCAAGGTGGAGGTGTGATTACACCAATGATCAGCCCTGAGTCCTTTCTTGTTTGCAGTGGTGATGGACAGGTTGACGGATGAGATCAGACGGGAGTCCCCATGGACTATGATGTTTGCAGATGACATTGTGATCTGTAGTTAAAGAGCAAGTTGAGTCTAGTCTGGAGAGGTGGAGATATGTTTTGGAGAGAAAGGGAATGAAAGTCAGTAGAAGCAAGACTGGGTACATGTGTGTGAATGAGAGGGAGCCCAGTAGAATAGTGCAGTTATAAGGAGTAGAGGTGGTGAAAATAGATAAGTTTAAATAGCGAGATGGTAGAGAGGTGAAGAAGAGAGTGCAGGCAGGGTGGAGTGGGTGGAGAAAGGTGGCAGGAGTGATTTGTGACCAAAGAATATCAGCAAGAGTGAAGGGGAAAGTTACAAGACAGTAGTGAGACCAGCTATGTTGTACGGCTTAGAGACGGTGGCACTAACAAAAAGACAGGAGGCAGAGCTGGAGGTGGCAGAGCTGAAAATGTTGAGATTCTCTTTGGGAGTGACAAGAATGGACATTAGGAATGAACATATCAGAGGGACAGCTCAGGTGAGATGGTTTGGAGACAAAGTCAGAGAGGCGAGATTGAGATGGTTTGGACATGCAGAGGAGGGACCCAGAGTATATAGGGAGAAGGATGCTGAGGATGGACCCACCTGGCAGGAGGAGAAGAGGGAGGCCAAAGAGGAGGTTTATGGATGTGCTGAGGGAGGACATGCAGGTAGTTGGTGTGACAGAGAAAGATACAGAGGACAGGGTGAGATGGAAATGATTGATCTGCTGTGGCGACCCCTAACGGGAACAGCCGAAAGACAAACAAAAAGATAAACAAATTAAAGTGTGTTAAATGCCAAATGCCCCAATACATTTGAGTACAGCTGAGAAACACTCTGTGGCATGTGTATTTTTAAGTGAAATGCATCATCCTGGTGTCACTCAGAGAGCAAAATAAAGAGGTTATTTAAGTCCTTCAGTCCTTTAATGTCCTTCAGACAGCAAAATTAAGAGCAGCTGCCTGCTCATTTAAAAATCACTGGAGACACACACACACATATATAAGACATCCCAAATTAAAGGAGACATGCCACTTTTAACAACCTGGACCTCATTTCTGGCATAAAATATGTCATTTACTCACCAGTATAACTTTGGTGTCATTATTAGTCCATGGGTCAAATGACATGTTCAGTTCAAATCTGAGGCAAATATTTTTCTTCTTCTACTAAGGTGAATTAGAACGTTTTGTGGTACACAGCACCAACTACTGGACAGGAGGAACCTAGCAGTAAATGTGACTCACTGATTTCAAAATGCAGCTCTTTTCAACCAGACGTGCGGTGCCGTGACATGTTAATCATCTGTGTTCAGTCAGATTTTATGGGAGTCGAGTGCATCCCGGGCCTCTGCTCAAGCTCCACCCATACCAGGGAGTGTTCAACATTTGACATTTCCTGTTTCACTATGGACTCAAAACTTGGCACTACCTGTTTCAGTGTGAATATGCCACTGAGTTCCCATGAGATTCCACAGGATCTTGTCTGCCAATCCAGGAAGTGTTGGACATTTGACATTTCCTGTTTCACTGTGGACTCAAAATTTGGCATTTCCTGTTTGGGACTCCCTGTACCATAAGCAAGCTTTGCGCCGCTGCGTGGCCCTTTGGTCATATTAATGTAACAAAACAAAAATTAATGGTGATGGTGATGGTATTTAATATAGCACAGTATATTATCCTTTATATGTATTTATGGCCCATTGGCTTCTATTGCAAGCAGTGTCATACCTGCCATCCAACACTATACATTCTTTCTTTTCTCCAAGAATGAAGGAACATTTCTCATTTTCTGTTAAATTTTGGAATTATATTTATATTTTGGAATTATATTTGGAATTATATAATTCCAAAATTATATATATATATATATATATATATATATATATATATATATATATATATATATATATAAAGAATCCAGCTCAAATATATTTTTTTATTGTATTTGAAAGTGTGATTCCCATTTCAACAGCTCCTTCATCACAGTGGACACACAGCCTGCCCTCTTGGGGCAGACTAGTCTGCTTGTGTCTGCCTTTTTCTATTGCCAAAGTGTAATTACTTATTGTATACATTGTCAATGTTTTTTTTTTCAGCTTGTGTTGTGTGAGTGTTGCATTCTTCCACTAAGTGGTGTATTTTACCTTTTCTTTAGCTGGAATTTGGTTTGGGCTAATGTTATCATGGCTGAGGTTTGCAATGTCACATGATAAGAGGTCAGCCAGCCTCATGATGAGTTGGCTGAGAGAGCACCTTTCAGTGTTCAACTCCTGACAGGCAAGGGCTTTAAAATGTGAAAAAGCAGGGTCACTCTTTTTGATATGGCTCCAGAATTTGATGGATCTTTTTTCAATATTTAGAAGTAAAAGATATTGACCTCATTCAGCCCTGCTCCGATTCATGGGATTTTTTATTTGTACCCAGAGAATACTTTACACTTGTTGACATACTGTGTACTCAAAGAGTATGCAGTTTCATGATGAAGTAGTATAGAGGAGGATTTTCTGAAAAAGAAAACCTGAAAGTTCAGCTACAATTTGCCAGAAGGTACATATGAGATCCAAGCATAGATTTTATGTTTTGGTGAAAGAAAACCCTCCTCAATGCCACTTCATCATGAAGCTGTATAACTGGGGATCTAAATGCAAGACATGCACTATGCACAATTCTCCAATCACAGCCATAGAAGTCTATAACTTATTCTGGGTTGTCTAGGTGTTTGGTGGCTTCCCTCACTCTTCTCCTTCTTGCACAGTTACTCATTTTTGAGAACTCTCCACTCCAAATAGTTTTAACATAGAGTGCCATACTGTTTGAATTTCTTCTGCAATAAAACTGATTATTTACAGGAATTATCTCAAAATGTCTCATGTACTTAGGAAACCCATCATCTTGGCTTTTCTATTTTTTTAATTAATATATATCAAGTTGTTCAGGTTTGCTTTCAGTTTGAGTTTAAGGAAGATAATTTTAGAAATTTTATTTTTGTAAGGGTATTTTTTGTGTTTTGTGTTTGAAATTGCATAAACAAATTAAAATGTATGAAATACCAAGTGTTTCAATACTTTTGGAGGGCTCCGTAAATATACTTTTTTCCTCTTCTGTTTGAGTTCCTTCCTAGCAGAGCTGAAGTTTCCTGTTGAATTAACTTGTGAACCAAGATAACTGTACATATTTGTTTGCTTTGGTTTGACTCTTTGAATGTTGGGTCATTGCTTTGCCACCTTGATCATTTTTGGATGGTTATTTTTATTTTTGTCATATTAACTGCCACGGCCCAGTTCTAACAGTATTGAAGAATATGTTCCTGTCTCTTGTTGAAGACCTTCTTAAAGCCAAGCTGCAAAGCTGAAGCTGACAGTGACCCTTCCACTGGTTTCACCTGTTCTCGGGATGGAAAATTTCACTCCCTGCTTGCTGCGGTGAGCTTTAGAATAATACATAGGGTACAGATCTACATAAATGTGTGGTACAAGTCTTAAACCCTGGTCACACAGAATCATAACACCATGAATATTGAACCATATATGGATTTGTCAGAATAATGACCCATGTATATGATGTTCTTCTGAAGGAATTGCAGGAAACAGATGTGAAAAAAAAGCTACAAGGTCTTTCTCCGTGCAGAACCTGCTCTGTTGCAAGTAGCCTGTCCTGTCATCGTAGCAACCAGGTACTTGGATAATGGGTCTCTAACAGCCTCGTCCTCACCACTAACATGCCTCTAACATCCTCATTTGTCCTCGTAGTACCTCATACACAAATCGCCCTGCACTATTTTTGGTCAATTTTGAAATTTTTGAAATTTCCACCATGCTCAGAGATGAGCCTCGTTAGCCGAATAATCTGCCTCTAATACCATCTAATCTCCCACCTTTGTTGAATAACTCCACTCGTACAAAAAAAAATAATAATAATAACATGCTACATGGCTCAATATTCATCGTTTATTATTCAGTGTGACCAGGGCTGTATGCTGTCAGCTTGCAGCAGGGTTCCAGGGACATTGCAGATGACCCGGTTAAGTTGCCGTGCGCTTGCCTATTACCTCGGTGGGTTCACAATGATGGCTACTGGCATCAAAATTTTGAACAGTCCAAACTTTTCCTCCTCATTATCCCGATGTTACTGATACTCCAGATGGTGGACAGCATGATTCACGATGACCATGTATGCATGCTGATGAATTGTGGGGGAGTTGGTAATTATCCCTTGAGTTTGCCATTTTGCAGTTTCTTTTTTTCTATCAGGAAGCCAAGCACAACCTAACAGGATGGATGTGCACAGGTGGTGTTAGTAGGAGACAGTATGACAAGGTCATCTGCATAAAACATACACTTTCAGGTTTTTGATCAAATGTATTGTATGTATATGTAAGTATTAGTAAGACTGTTCAGAACATTTCTCAGTTAATTAGTTTTCTCTTGCATTTATGTCAAAACAATTCCAGTAGTCACTGTAATGTTGTATCAGAGTTTTTTTTTTGTTTGTATTATGTTTTGATATCAATGAGCGTGATATCAATGCCGCCCCAACACTGATCTCCTGATGTTGCAAGAACATCAGAATATGACAGTGATGTAATGTCAAAATGCATTTTGATTCCTGACCTGTGGGAAGTTTTTTTTCCAGATCTGTTAATTGTTGATTTTAACATTTATTTAAAAAAAAAACTGAATATTTTTTTGAATATGTATATGGTGAATATCCATGTTGATCTAGTTTTGAAATTCAACATTTTCTAAGTTCATTCAATATCAGACTTCAACATAGGCAGACATTGGGTTAACATCATTTTGCATGCTGGGATGAATAATTTTCTGAATACTTGAATATACAACCCCTAGCAAAAATTATGGAATCACCGGCCTCAGAGGATGTTCATTCAGTTGTTTAATTTTGTAGAAAAAAAGCAGATCACAGACATGACACAAAACTAAAGTCATTTCAAATGGCAACTTTCTGGCTTAAGAAACACTATAAGAAATCAAGAAAAAAAGATTGTGGCAGTCAGTAACGGTTACTTTTTTAGACCAAGCAGAGGAAAAAAATATGGAATCACTCAATTCTGAGTTAAAAATTACGGAATCACCCTGTAAATTTTCATCCCCCAAATTAACACCTGCATCAAATCAGATCTGCTCATTGACATTGACCCTATGCCCTGACATTGACCCTATGTGTCTTTTTGCAAGGAATGTTTTTGCAGTTTTTGCTCTATGGCAAGATGCATTATCATCTTGAAAAATGATTTCATCATCCCCAAACATCCTTTCAATTGTCCAAAATATCAACATAAAACTTGTGCATTTATTGATGATGTAATGACAGCCATCTCCCCAGTGCCTTTACCTGACATGCAGCCCCATATCATCAATGACTGTGGAAATTTACATGTTCTCTTCAGGCAGTCATCTTTATAAATCTCATTGGAAAGGCACCAAACAAAAGTTCCAGCATCATCACCTTGCCCAATGCAGATTCGAGATTCATCACTGAATATGACTTTCATCCAGTCATCCACAGTCCACAATTGCTTTTCCTTAGCCCATTGTAACCTTGTTTTTTTCTGTTTAGATGTTAATGATGCCTTTCGTTTAGCTTTTCTGTATGTAAATCCCATTTCCTTTAGGCGGTTTCTTACAGTTCGGTCACAGACGTTGACTCCAGTTTCCTCCCATTCGTTCCTCATTTGTTTTGTTGTACATTTTTCGATTTTTGAGACATATTGCTTTAAGTTTTCTGTCTTGACGTTTTGATGTCTTCCTTGGTCTACCAGTATGTTTGCCTTTAACAACCTTCCCATGTTGTTTGTATTTGGTCCAGAGTTTAGACACAGCTGACTGTGAACAACCAACATCTTTTGCAACATTGCGTGATGATTTACTCTCTTTTAAGAGTTTGATAATCCTCTCCTTTGTTTCAATTGACATCTCTCGTGTTGGAGCCATGATTCATGTCAGTCCACTTGGTGCAACAGCTCTCCAAGGTGTGTTCACTCCTTTTTAGATGCAGACTAACGAGCAGATCTGATATGATGCAGGTGTTAGTTTTGGGGATGAAAATTTTCTACAAAATTAAACAACTGAATGAACATCCTCTGAGGCCGGTGATTCCATAATTTTTGCCAGGGGTTGTAGATAATCATTTTCTAATGCAGGTGTTGAATTTACTTTATCAAAACACTGAATCACTTAATGACTGAGGATTTGGGACCATATTAAGGACCCCTTCACACATAACACAATTTAAGATGACTAGTGCAGGAAGGAGGAATTGCATGCCATTCGTGAAAAAACACGTGGCGAATGGGGGAGCACACTTGTATAAAATGCTTATATGTATGTACACACATGAACCATGCAGGGGCAGGACAGCCAGGTCACAGTGCATACAGCATGGGGAGGCACCTGCCAGCTGTTGACCAGAGACACAAATGACAGATCAGTGCACAGGACGTGTCACAGTACAAGCACAGAGACCACAGTCAGCGAAGATATATTAATAAGTACTACACTACCTACATACACAATTGCATAACAAATATTTAAAAAATAATGATCACATAACAGAGAGAGACACGTTGGTGTGTGCGCTGAAATGACAGGGGGCGTGTCCACCGACGGCAGCTGCTGTTGAGAATCTCTGGTTCTGGATGTCCCAGCTGGGGAACATGTACCATGTTTTGAAGGACATGAACTTACAACTGTCCACTGTGATGTGCTTGAGTCTGCTTGCTGTCCTCATGTGGACATACATAAAAACATATATCGCTGTTGCGACGGGCTGCAGCAACCGAGTGCACAACACGTACATTGATAGGCTTCCTCAGGTGAAAAGGACGGTCAGATCATAACACGCAGCAGGTGATCTTAATGTCACGTCACCCATGTGAGCTCTGTTCTACATGATGTGGTGTCTGTCATGTGGCGTGCCATCGAAAGGACACGCGTGTCAGGCCAGACACGCATGCGGGGCCAGCTGGACACACTGGGCCAGCAGATGTGGACATGATAAGAGTGAACTGCTTCATTCATGTAATTTCATCACTGTACATCTGTGACCATGGGTCATCTACAGAGAAACAGATGGTTCATACTTGTATTGTTCGCTCCATAAGAGGGATTCAATACAATGCGGTGTTTTTTTTATGGTGTGTGGTTTCATTTTTTTTTTTTAAATACACTGATCTCCTTGTTGATTTCAGACATTTTACGCACCTTTTACAGTGATGGTAGCGCAGTGGTAAAGTTACTGGCTGGCAATCAAAGCTTTTGTAATTGCAGGTTTGAATCCTGTGGGTGGCATGTATTGTTTTTTTGTTTTTTTCCCAGCAGCTGCGCGATGTGATTACACATCCTCCAGCTGCTCACACTGTGTTCCCGCTGTGACATTTCATGCATGTTCGTGCATGAAATGCCGCAGCGGGATCGTTCAACCTTGCCCGACCGCGTGTCCCTCCCATTGTCGGCTCAGTATTTTTGTGGTTCACTCATACGAGCTGTTTCTCCGTGATTCGATTTGTACTTATTCGTACTGTGTGTGAAGGGACCCTAAACAATTACAGTGACAAAAATATATGAATCAGTATAAATGAGTATTAATTAATTCAGATAAATTCAGCATTAAAAAGTTTAGAATAAAAGTGATATTGTTAATGAGTGCAAAGTATTTTAAAATAATACAGTTCTAAATTAAGTTGTCACAAATACATCAATTTTGTGTTGAGACAAAAACCAGTTCCCACTATCACTTTGGGGTTTTCATGTCCATTGTTTTGAAATAAATCACATCCTACCTTGAGGATCTTATGATTTCAGCCCGGTCTAATGTTTTGTTTTGTTTTTTTGTCGTGCCCCAGTCACGTTTAGCACCTGTGTTTCGTGACACATTTTTTTTATTTTGCTATTTATAATCTTGCCCTCCTCCTAACTCTAACCATAACCATAGCGTAAGTGTGTACCCTCCCCCAACATTAACCATGACTCCCCCAGACCCCCCCTTTCACCCCACATTTTGTGGCCGCCGTCATGGAATGAATTTGTGCCCCTGTTATGAAAAGCGCCCCATTGTCATAACCCCATCACAAACCCATAGATTAATATACTTTTCGTTCCCCAGTCCCACAACCTGCCATGAGACTGGGTTGTATTATGTATTGAGCTGAATACTTTGGATGACATATGGGTAATTTTAAGGATTGGTTTGAGGCAGAAAAACTATTTCGGAAGAGTCAGGCATGAATAATTGTTAAAATAAGGATTTAAATAATGAATTCAAGGGAATGCAGAGTTCTCTGAAACACATGATTAAATCCATAATTATCATTTCATCTGGTACTTTATCTTTATCTGCTAGTTGGCAATAACAAGCCATTCACCCTTAGGTGATGCTGATCTGCTAAATGTCTTTTTTGTTTATTTCCTAGATTCTTTTTGTTTTCCCTTCTTTTTGCTACTAGATGTATAGAAAACAGCCAAGGACACAAACCAAGTGTAGGACAACCAGCTGTAAATCCAGGACAGTTACTGCTCGATACTATCAGCAGAGGCAATGGAGGCATAAATGGTCCCAATAAAGGTTAGGGTTTTTTATGGTTGTGTCTATGGCAACCAAATGGTTTCAGAACAAAATGTCTCTCATGATCTATAATATAGATATATTATAGACAGTTTCTGGCCACATTTCCAGTTTTGCTACTGTGTTATGACCATATGTCAATACTTCTATACATGATAAACTAACATTGTAAAATAAATTTTGAAATTCATTTACCCTGAACCTGAAAGGTCTGCCTGAATTCTGGGCAGGTCAGTGCTCTGACACTATTTGATGCGTTATCTGGTGAACTCTGTGAGATAATCCAACTGTGTAATAAATATTGTGCATATGGCTAATATTCTTCCCAGAGGATTAAGAGGGATTTGCAAGGTTGGGGGGGGACTGGCAGCCACTGCCGGATGATGCAGGAGAGGCAAATGACTTACCTGAAAATAAAATATTGGGTCATACTGCAAACTTTCACAAAGAATATGAAATGTGAGAGGCGAGAGCAGAGGTGCTGCCAGGGATTGTGGGCCCCATAAAAAGAAATCTTACTGGGTCTCGCTTATAGCTGGCCGCAAGGCTGGCGGAAAATTTTGATGCTGTTTTACATTTACATAAAACTATGCATTTTAATGATAATTTTAACGATCATTCCCATATTTGTGAAAAGAAAAATTATTTGATAGTTACACATTTTGGGAAGCACTGAGCATGCTATGAAATTAATTTAGATTCAATTATTTACTCTACTGTAGACTGTCAAAATATAGGAGGCCTTATGGTTGTTGATATTTATTCTTCTGATTTTTTCTGATTGGATTGACAGCAGTCAGTCTGCACACACTAGAAATGTTCTGTGTTCCTACTGCAAAGCAGGGGGATGAGCGGCCCAAACTCCTCACCAAACATTATATTTCAGTGATAGCTGATGCTTTTTAAACCATTAAAATAATTCTGAAAAATATACAGACTATAGGTATTTTTACTTCAGAACATTTTTTTTAATTCTTTTTTTTTTTTTTTTTTCTCCGTAACAATCAATTAATGCAATTACACAGCTGCTTACCTCCTTCCTCAGGTGTACTTGGGCTTGTTCAGGTGGGAACCTGATGTGCTACTGCTGTTGCTTCTCCTAATGTGTCTGTTCAGAATATGGATCTTTTTTTTTTGTCTCTTCATGATTGGGCTGACACAACTCCAGTTTTACTTGGAGAAACACACACACAGCTGCTGGTGTTCCAAAGAGGTCTCCCATCCAGGTACTAACCAGATCCAGCTCTGCTTCGCTTCTGAGATCTGATGGGATCAGACTGACACAGAGCAGACCAGCTACCCAAGGGGTACTATATAAAGGGAGAGAACTAGGGGCCCTAAGATGGACCCCTGTGGAACGCCAAATTTCATGTAATTTCACTTCGATACCTTTCCATTTCTGTTTACAGGAATTGGCCCACTGGTGTAGGGATCATGGATTATGGATAATGGAATAATAAAAATCTGTGTGGTGTCATTTATGACCTCTGAAGCATGTTTAAGGTTATACATTTTTGGTTTCATTGTAATTCGTCATTTCTAATCACACACACACACACACACACTCATCTTCAACCGCTTACTCCAATTAAGGGTCACGGGGGGCTGGAACCTATCCCAGCAGTCATAGGGCGTGAGGCAGGGTACATCCTGGACAGGACGCCAATCTGTCACAGGGCCACATATAGACAAACAAACACATCCACACCTGCACACACACCTACGGACAATTTAAAGTTTCCAATCCATCTAACCTGCGTGTCTTTGGATGTGGGAGGAAGCCGGAGCACCCGGACAGAACCCACAAAAACACGGGGAGAGCATGTAAACTCCACACAGAAAGGCCACAGGTGGGAATCGAACCTGTGAGGCAACAGTCCTAACCACTAAGCCATCGTGCTACCCATTTCTAATCAATATACTGTAATACTTTGCAATGAATCGTGGCTTACATAACTAGAATGGCAAGATGTGCTTCTGCAGAAGCCTTGAGGCAGATATTTAATTCCTAAATTGAGGTCATCAGGCTCTGTGTGCAAGGGAAGCAGGTAGAGTTCAGGCAAGAAATCAATGGTGGTCGAGCCAGACCGAATAGATGAGCCTATGGAAGACCAAGATACCTATAACTTCCCCCACTAGGCCTGATGAAGACAGGATTGACAAGCCATACACAGGCAAAACTGGAACAGTATCGGAAAGAAATCATCCTCATGTAGATTCTCTGTCTTGACAAAGACAGCTTAAGGAATCCACCTGGCATAAATAATCAAGCATGATGTGACAACCTCTGCTCAATCTTTTCACATAAAAAAGTTACAAATAATAATTACATTACAACATTTTAAACTATCTGTCACAGACAAAGGAAGCAGTTTAGGTATGATAAGCACAAATAGAGCCTTTAAAAAATATTCCAGTTTAAAATTTAATGGGGTCATAAATGACTCAGCCATTTCATTCAATAAAATAGCTTGGTCGCTTGAAGGTTAAAGCAGCCTTTACTTTTTAATAATTTTGCTTTATGATCTGTTTACAGATTCAAGAGATCTTTCTCAAATTATCTCATGTGTAATTGGGTGGATGCATTTATTCAATTACACCAAAACAAATTCAGCTTTCTAAAATTTGGAGGTTACATCACTCTCTACTTCATCTGGACTGTCTCATTTCTTCATGGCATTGATTCACCAAGGATCTGGACAGACTATTGTGAAAAATCTGTAGAAAAGCATGAAAAAAATTAATGCACCCAAAAATATACATATTCCTATATTTTTTTTTGGGGGGGGGGGGGCTAGTATTCCGAGATATTCCGTGAATATGGCAGATTATTTGCGTGAAAATAAAATGTTATGCCATTTTTTTGTTGTTGTTTCTTATTAATATTATTGTTATGCAAACCCTGAACCTAGCCCACTCTTTGACCAAAAGGAAAACACATTTCTGCATGATGAATACAAAACATTGCCCACAGATGCACAAATTAATAGGAATGTCCACAATATAGCGTCCCGTGGTTACCCAGTGTGTGTGTGAGTGTGTGTGTGTTTCCTTAATTTACTTAGCTAATTGTACTTAGGCAATGTTAGTTAGCTAATAGTATTAATGTCATTTGAGGCATATGTTAGCTTTAGTTATCTAACATCAGTTTATTAAACTGTAACTTAAGGTACAAGTTAAAGACTAGCCACTGTTAGATTGTGACTTACATGAACTTTCAACAGTGTCTTTGAACCACATACTCAACCTTAAGCTCACCATTGTAATGAATTGTGTGAAGCAGGCAAGTAAAATGTTCAGCTAACTTAAAAAAATGGTATGATAGGGTGACCATATTTTGGTTCCCAAAAACCAGTACACTCGGCCTGGCAATGAGATATTCAAATGATACTCGAATGCTGGTCAGTTTAATGGCCCAATGAAAAACAATGAAAAACAGGACACTGTCATCACTTTCTATAAAACAACCCAGGACGGCCAGGACAGGATGTGAAAACAGGACAATGCCCTGGGCAAACAGGACGCTTGGTCACCCGAGGTATAGTCCAATTTTTTCACACAAGTTTTAGTACCTCTCTTTTTTTGGAGGGGGCGGGGGAGCATGTTTTAATTAGGAGTGTCAGTGACACCTCCTCCACCCCTACACAGTAAAATCACCATTGTTAAATTAATACTGCCAGTGGACATATGATCCCACCATATGTACACTGGCAGTGTTAATTTAACACTGTCAGTGTTAGTTTTACACTGGTGATTTTACTGTGTATCTCTAATAAGTATACTGTATAATTAAAAATGCTGTTTACATTGTGGATCCATGCTTACACATGTTGCACATATGTTGCTTACACAATATTTTGAGCCTTCAGGCTGAATGTCCAGCAGAAATCAAGACTCATTGGATAAGGTTACCATTTATCAAGCCTGCCCTTGTTCACGTTTGGTAAGCACATGTCAATGTAAAATTAAAGTCCCCTAAATCACCCTTTTTGAACTGACTGCCCATACCAAAGACATGGCCTGGAGCTGAATCTGGTAATAGATCCAGAAGCAGTGGAATTTTGGCTTGTGGTAATGCCCTCTAATGATGGAAGTTGTAGCTGTATTTTAACTTTCAGAGCAATAAAATCAGGTTAAAGCAGCAGCATATGAAAATCACAGAGGACTAACATCGGGCTCCTATATATATATATATATATATATATATATATATATATATATATATATATATATATATATATATATATATATATTTACTTGTTGTCCAGCAATTCTGGAAAATTTGTATTAACCTAATGGGAATGATGCTGGTAAGAACAATTTGGTCTGTAGGCTTGAGTACAGTTCTGCATTGTGTTTCTGCTTTTAACTGCCTCCTACAGATTGAAAACCAACGTGGATGTTCACCACATTTTAAATGGGCCTTTTGTGCAGTGCATCAGGCTCGACTGTACTCTCTTTTCTTATTGGCTTCAGCCATTGTGGCTGCTATTACTTTTCTGCAGTCTCATCTTGATAGCCACAGCTCACTGCAGCTGTGTCCCTATGACACATTCTAACAACAAATGGACCAAAACGGTCCCAGTTCCACCAATAAAACTATTTTGCACAAATAAGGAGGGCATCTGCACATTCACACAATGCAAAAGAAAAAAGCCAATGTGTGACATGTATGATAAAAAAATGATTGCATAAAGAACACATTCATGTGGTTCATGTGCGGTGAACTGTAAATACCCAAATATACAAAATAAGGATATCAAGTGCTTAACGTGCCTCATTTACTTAACGAGGCCTGGGTGTTGGCACTATAGAAAACATTAATTATCCGTAACACCTGAGCTGGTAATTTGTAAGTGTTATGAGTTTCTGCATATAGATTATGCATGAGTGTTAAAAATTCCTTTGCAGTTCCGGCATGCACAGTGAGTGGATTTCATCAACACGACTTGCCACAAATCCTTGGCTCAGCAGAGGCTACAGTTTATCACAAGCACAAATCTGCTCCCCTTTCTTACTTGATCCATTCGCTGATACGCAAAGGAATTCAATCAGGTCGAGCTACTCGACATAAAAAGGATTTCTCATTGCAGTGGCAAGACTTTACTGCTCAGCCAACTTCAATAGTGCAACAGACTTGTAAGGATGGTCTTTGAGTTGCACAACATTAAAGGTGACCCCGTGCTTTTTACCCCAGTGATTGAGCGAGTGCTTATACTCATCATAGGTGTAACCTGAAAGCCTGCTTGACAACATCACTCATCTTTTGAAACCAAATGTGCAGGGTTGCCTGATTTTTGTAGTAACCAAGCAAAACACCCTCGAGCAGAGTGACCCCATGATTTAAATCTGCAGACTGGCAATGTGGTCAATGCAGTAGAAAAGATCGAGTCTTCTTCATTCAGTGACACTAGCATTAACACATTGGACCCTATCCTGAAAACCTATAGTGCAGCATAAATTGCACAATGAAAGTGTAATTTTCCCAATCTCAGATCGTTGCCTACGAACCACTGCACTATTATTTATTATTATGTTATTTTCCTGAGATTTACAGTCAGCCTTACTTCTGGTTGTGTTCGAGCTGGCACAGTGTTAAAAGATATATCCAATGTGTTTAAACCAGACTGGACAAACTAAGTAATAAAAAATACATATATTGCAACACAACTGCCTGCTGCTGATTTTACTTCTCGGCCCCGGAGAATATTGCCCTGCATTCTGACACTGCTTCTGGCTTCACAGAGCTTCATATGCTTTGATATTTCAAAGTTCTACAAGTTCATCATAGTGGTCATTAAAAATCCAATTGCTATCATCAAATTTATGTTTATTGATTCTTTCATTTGTTCCCATTGAGATTGTAAATAGAGTCATCCGCTTGGCAGACAGCTGTTTTGGGCTCTGTACAGCTTTGTAAACTTTGAAAATGCCAAATTCCACAAGTTCCACAGGACATCCAATTGCCATTATCATATTTGCATTTCTTGATTCTTTCATTGACCAGCTACAGTTAATAAGTAGGTAAGCATAAAGCTGTTAGCAATGATGTTAGCTGTCCCATATAGATTGCTAACAGCTGTATACACCATCCCAATGGCCAATGGCGCTTTGTCGAAGCCTTCATGGTCAGAGTCTTCAAATATAGTGCAACCTCGGCCGTATGAGCATTGTCTTCTTTATAATTTGCAGTTGTTTAATTAGTATGCCAGTGCAACGTGTGTGTGTCTATATATATATATATATATATATATATATATATATATATATATATATATATATATATATATATATATATATATACATATATATATATATATACATATATATATATATATATATATATATATATATATATATATATATACACAGATGGACAGACAGATGGATGCAAAGTTTTTGCAATACCCGATAGCCATATCTGATGACCTCGGGTAAAATCAGATACATTTGCAAAACTTTATCATAGCCACATGCAGAAATAAAAACATAATTGTCAGGTTGCTGCCTGGAAAAAAAAAAGAAAAAATACAGTTGCTGATGACATTACAGTAACGAAATGTCAGCTAATTTTTTTCATAAATAGACTGCATTTATATAGCGCTTTTCCATCTGCATCAGACGCTCAAAGCACTTAAGAATAATGTCTCACTTTCACCCCGATGTCAGGGTGCTGCCACACAAGCCGCTCACTACACACCGGGAGCAACTAGGGGATTAAGGACCTTGCCCAAGGGCCCTTAGTGATTTTCCGGTCAGGCTGGGATTTCAACCAAGGATCCTCAGGTCTCAAACCCAACAGCTTAACCACAAGACCAGGGGTAGACCAGGGGAAGGTAGATCTCGAGGACCAAACTTGGGCACCCCTGCACTAGACAATCACCTCCCCTAGACCATCACCTCCCCTCCCCTTTTCACTTTCATCGCAGTTAATAATAAATAAATAAAATTACCTACAGCATTGCAGGTGTCTAGCCATGTCCTTTCTGTGTGATGTTTGCATTTTCTTACTCCCACTTTCAAAGACCTGCAGGTTTGGTGAATTTGTGACTTCAAATTGACTGTAGGTGTGAATGAGAGTGTGATTGTGTTTGCGTCTATCTACATGTGTCAGTCCTGTGATAGACTGGAGGCCTTCCATGGTGTACCCCACTTCCCACCCAGTGACCACTCGGTCCGGCTTTAACCCCTTTCCCCTGTGACCCTTACTTGAAATAATGAAATCTCAGCATCATTGATAATGATGATGGTTGTGTTTGACTGATGGAATTTTATTAACCCTTTTCCAACATGAACATTGTATTAAAAAGCGGAAGAAAAACTAATTTACAAATGTGCTGAGTATCATTTCTAAGCATTCAATTCCATAAAGTTGTATTTGTGACCTGCATATATTTCTGTGTTACATTAAAAAATTCACGTGCTTTGTGAGTTCCTTGCTACCAACGCTGATTTCTGCTTTGAAAGACAATTTGTGCAACTGTGATGCTTTCATAATGCTGTAGTGAAGCAATTTCCTGGTAAAAACCTCTGTGAGAGAGGAGGAAGAGAAAAGTCAAAATTGAATCACTATCATAGCACTGTAAAACATACTTCCATAAATATTGATTCCTCATCTGAGGTGGAATTCCACAAACACAATTTAACCCTAAGCAGGAAAACATAATATGAACGTCAATGCACATGGGCTTAGATGAAGGAAAGCACATGGAATTACAGTATGTAATGTCATAAGGAAGATTTCAGCTGATTTAAAGATGAGCATGCCAACACAACTTTAATGGTTTATTTTAAATGATAAACTTAGTAGCTATTGTAGGTTTATAAGAGAGTCACCAATATCTACAGGAGGAGGTGTTTCATCACTGAGGGCATGGTGTAGTGTAAGGAGTAGTGGTCATTGTGATGTCTCTGATGGTAGACAAGGAGGCATTTGTTGAGGCATTTGTGATCAGGTGACTCACCATCTCAGACCAAGTAACTCTTGGCCTGCTGACAGAGGAATCAATGTACTCCAAATCTAAACATAATCTCGTTACAGGCATGGCAGGCAATGGCTCAGTCATGAAACATGAGTCTCACTGGGTGGGTAAACTGAGCTGTTGTTTTGCTGATGCTTCTGCGACTCATCAGACATGACCAGTGCCAACACTCTGGTGGCTGATCCTCCAGTTAACTGTAAAATTCCAAATGTTAATCACATTACAAAGTTAGTGAATTCCTTGCTACATACAGTGTATTTGTAAAGTATTCACATCGCTTCACTGTGTGTTACAGCCTTATTCAAAAATTGATGTTCAGTTTTCTTCCAAATTCTACACACAACACCTCATAATGACAGTATAAAATATATATATATATATATATATATATATATATATATATATATATATATATATATATATATTTTAGATGTTTCATTCCTCCAGGTAAGAGTCGCAGGGGGAAGGGGTTGAAGCCTATCCAAGTGGTCATTGGGCAGATGTATTACAAATAACAAAACCGAAGAAATCACAACTACATAACTATTCACAGCATTTGCCATGAAGCTCAAAATTGAGCTCATGTGCATCCTGTTTCCACTGATCATCCTAGAGATGTTTCTACAGCTTAATTGAAGGCCATCTGGGATACAATAAGTTGATTGGACATGATTTGGAAAGGCACACACCTGTCGACATATAAGGTCCCACAGTTGACAGTGCATGCCAGAGCACAAACCAAGCATGAAGTCAAAGGAATTTTTTTTGTAGACCTCTGAGACAGGATTGTTTTGAGGCACAAAACTGGGAAAGGGTACAGAAACATGTCTGCTGCTTTGAAGATCCCAGTGAGCACAGTGGCCTCCATCATCCGTAAATGGAAGAATCGCAGGACCACCAGGCCTTTTCTGAGAGCTGCCTGCACATCTAAACTGAGTGATCGGGGGAGAAGGGCCTTAGTCCGGTTGGAATGCCGCAGCTTTAAGCGGAGTGTTTGTGGATGGTTTAAATGATTCATTAAAAGACGCACTAGCAGTCCGTGATGAACCAAACGATTTAGATGAGCTAATATCTTTGGTGATTCGTCTAGATGATCGGATAAAGGAGCGTGGACGCGAGAGAGGGCGGACATCAGAGCGGGTTTTTTCGTCTCGGGGCTTTCCCCGACACAGATCTGGGCTGCCTCTTCTTCGCCCCACTGAGACTCCTCCGACGGGACCTCTGGCTCCTCTTGCGGATGAGCCCATGCAGCTCGGACGAGCTGAAGCCGCCATATTGCCCCGTCACATAAGCGTCAAGACAAATAGTGGTGACGTATCTCCAGGTGTTCTGGGACAGGCAAAAGAATGGACACAAAAAAAAAAAAAAATTATTTGGGCTGTTTTTGTTTTTTGTAAGGGGTTATAGATTTGTTTGGGGAGTTAGTGGCAGTTCTGGTGGAGTGAACGACTGGCGGTTCGGAGCTCGGAAGGACTCAGTTAATCGTTGGTTTTTATTGTTTGTATTTAGGTATGTTCTGTTTGGGATGGAGTCGTTTTGTTTTGTTTTTATTTCCCTGCTTCCCTAACCCCAACCTCACTCGCCCTAAGACCGTTCGTCTTGTGGGTTGTGGGGTGGTGCAGTTTGGTCACGCTGAGCATTCTCAGAAGACCTCTGCACCTAGGGGGGGGTTGTCAGGGGCGTTTTTTTTGGTTTGGTTAGGGCCCGGTTCCACTCCAGCCTCGGTGGGCCTTTGACCGTTCGTCATTGGTGTTGCCGGGGTGTGGTGCAGTGGGAACATACCTCAGTCAGAGGGGTGAGCCGATCTGTTGCCGTTCGCCATTTCGGTAGTTCCACCCCTCCCGATAGGCTAGGGGTATGGTCGGGTTGGGGCACCGGACGTATTTCCGGTTTTCCGCTGCGCTTCGGAGTTGGGGCCGGGTTAGTTTTTCCTGTTTCCTTCCCCGGCTTAGTAATTTTGTGCCGTTCGCCAAGATTGAGCCGACGAAGGGCTCTGGGAGTGATCTGGGGTCTTTCGGGGTGCTGGGGGAGGTAACAGGGTTTGTCGGTTGTTTTATTTGCCCCCGGGGTAGTTTAATGAAGTCCACCGGGGGTTGGATTTTTGTGTTTCTTTTGTTTCCTTCCAGGTTCCACCTCCAGGGTTTGATGGGACGGTCCTCTGGGGGGAATTGGCTTGTGGGGCCGAATGGCCAAGTGTGGCCGGGTCTGGGGTTCCTGGGTTGTGGGGAGGGTGCCTCCTAGGGTTTGATGGTACGGTCCTCTGGGGGGCGCGGTTGCTCCATGTGTACCTGGGGACCTCTGTGGGATTCCGGCTTTGGCTGTTTCTCCCGGAACTGGCGGTAAAGGTCTTCTGGGGGGGTGTTGGGCTCTGCAAGTCATTCTGGGGGGGTTGTTTGTTATTTTTCTTTGTGACTTTATGTTTGTATTGTGTTGTTGGGGCTGTGTTGGGTTTTTGCATTTGGGAGTTTTTCTTTTCTTCCCGGAGTTGGATGGGACGGTCCCCTGGGGAGGTTTTGGGTGGGTTTTGTTTTTCTTGTATGTTAGGTTGGTACTTGGGACTCTTTTGGGGTTTTTGTTGATGCCAGCCGGCCTTCCAGCTGCGGTGCCCTGTCCTGCTGTCTGCGGTGGACCTTGGGAGCGTTACGCTGTCTGCTTCCTGACGAGGACCCCGGAGGGAGGTGCTGTTCTCGGACCTGGTCTGTTCGGTCGCCGGCAGGCTTCCCGTTGAAGGGGGGGTACTGTTGTGTGTTGGGGGAGTTTGTCTGGACATTTTGGTGTTCTTTTCTTTTCTTTGCTCTCCAGGTGGTATGCAAACTGGTTTTTTGTCTGTGGAGAAGGTGCTGGCAGAAGAGTCCTTCACCCTCATCAGTGTGATATGCAGCACCTGTGGATGATGCTCACGTGCAACCTTAAAGACTTTCAGCTGAGGCAGATAATGAGATGGCGTTCTGCATTTAAGCCATGTGTGATTGGAGCAGAATTGCCGGGAACTCGACCTTGTGATGATAGTTTGTGAGACGCTGAGGACCGTGCCTGGGTTTGACACATCGTGCCTGTGAAGGAGGACGGGTGAGGGACACATGCTGTCAGCACACATCAGAGGTGATTGATTGTCTGAATAAGTGTTAATAGTAATTTGGTATTTTGTTATGCAGTATATTTAAACATTGATGAGAATTGTGCAGCTCGCTTCTCACGGCCGTGGCGTGCGGACAGATGATCCTCCACCTGTTGTGAGAAGCTGCTCATTTACATAAAGCTTAAATTCAGACCTGAATGTGTTGCTGATAGTTTGTGCCTTTGAAGGATATTAGTTGTAGCTGCTGACTTACCTCACCTTTTCTATCCTTCGCAGAGTCGGTTTGTCGTGTCCACCTGGGGGGTGTTTGGTGGTGAACGTGAGTCCAGAAGCGCCGGGCTTCAATCCCTTTGGGCGCTGGAGAGCGCGCCGTCCTTCACTCCCCCAGATAAACGCACTTTTTGTTGTACACGGAGTATTGCACAAGAAGGGGAAAATAAAATTGTTTTGTTTTTTCTGGAACCGCTTTCTGGTTATTTAGCGCTGGGTTCAGTCAGACGCAGGTCCGCTCCTCAACCCGCGTCGGCACATAACAAGGAAGCCGGAAAACCCAGAAAGAACCCATGCAAACATTCAAACAAAAGTACCAGGCAAAGGCGAGACAGAGGATGTGGTCAAAAACAAACAGGGTCAGTACACAAGCAAACTGGGTTTTCCGAGCTGAGGCAAAAACAGGATCCCATACACAGAGCAGAATCAAAACATGGCTAGAGCAAAAACAAGACGAGACGAAGTGCTAGTAAGAGATGAACATTATCAACAAATGAGCAGTGAGGGAGTGAACAGATGCAGTTTAAATAAGGAAGACGGTGACAGGAAAACAAGGTGCACGTGAGGACAAAGGATCTGGAAAGGAGGAGTGGCTGACAGATGAGGAACAGGTGCAAGAGAGCGAGGGAGGAAAACGCAACGCAGACGAATCAAAAGATCTAAGTGACTGGAAAATTAACGGAGAAAAATGAGACATGCTTAAGGCAGACAATAATAAAAGTGAGAAAAACAAAAGGGGAAAAATAGGAGATAAGGTGACTAATTAAAGTGGAAAACCAGGAGATCAGTAATAATAATAAAACTGGAACAGAACTGACACTGAATAAAGTCTAGAAATAAATACAATGACAATACAAAATTACTAATAAGAAATAAATCACAAACGGAACATAATCAGATACAAAACACTGAAGATAAACAATAAGCAAAACCTGTGACTAAAGCACAATGTAAAGAATGTGAAAAGCTAATCCAATACATACATGACAAATAAAATAAAAGATAACCAAGAATCAAATGAGTGACAGAAAGAAAAGCAATAAATGACTAAACCGAAAATGCAATACATGAGAAAACCAAGAATACAATAAAGAACCAAGACCAGGAACACAGAATAATACATAAACATGAATAATCAGAAATATACAAGAATTAAAATAATCAAGCGGCAAAAAAATGAAAACAATAAAGTCAAGAATGGGCTAAACTGAAGGAACAGAAAAATGGGACAAATAAGAAGCCCAAATAAGGAAGCTAAACAGGACAAAACATGACAACAGTGTTAACCACTATACTGCCGTGCTGTCGTGTAAACATTCTTCTGTTCAACAGAAATGTTTCTTTTCGTTCGTCTTAAAGAGAAATCATTAGTACTACAGCTTTTCACATTTGGAAAAAGTAGATTGATGGACTTCAAAACAGACCACTGACTGATTCTGAGGAAAGTTTTGTTAAGATTTGGTTGCTGCACTTAAAAAAAAAAGTATATATACGAGGTCTATTAGAAAAGTATCCGACCTTATTATTTTTTTCAAAAACCATATGGATTTGAATCACGTGTGATTGCGTCAGACAAGCTTGAACCCTCGTGAGCATGTGTGCGTTTTTCCACGCCTGTCGGTTGCATCATTCGCCTGTGAGCAGGCTTTGAGTGAGGAGTGGTCCAGCCCTCTCGGAATTCCTCCGCACATCTGTCTCAATGTGCCGAAAAAGTGCTGATGTCCATGTCTTTTCACAATTCCTGTGCTAGTCAGATGACGTCCCGGATAAAACACAGTGTCCAGTTTGGAAATGAACAGCACATTCCACTGTTACAGGAGTTTTTGTCATGGAAAGAGGAGCGGAGGCTTCGCGCGCCGCGGCGGTGCCGCATGGCGCACAGCAACGCCGTGATGAAGCCTCACGGGACATGTTCTGGCATGTCCAGGCACATCCACAATTTCTCGGATAATCACTCGATAGAAAAACCACCGACAGCTGTTTGAACGCCATCTCAAAGCCGTCCTGTGAGACCAAAACGGAGCTGGTTTTGCCTCGCTCCAGTAGCGATTCCATCGTGATGCGCGAAGCCTCCGCTCGGCTTTCCATGACAAAATCTCTTGTTAAAAGTGAAATCTGCCGGAAAATGGTTGATGTCCAGCTCTTGTGATAACCAGAGAAGTGGCACACGATGGTCACGGATCCAGACAGCCATCCATTTACAAATGAAATGGTCGTTCAGCCTGTCGATGGCGGCTTTGGAGCGCGGCGCGCCCCACAGCCGCTGGGTGCCATCCTTAAAGCGACAGTAACACTCCTTATTTCTACCAAGCCCGTAACATTTTCACAGAAAGCCAGATAAATTTTTCTAATGGTTTCCAGCTGCCAGTCTCTAACACTTTCTGAAAAAATTCTGATGGAAAAAAAGCCCAAATCATTCCGCCATTTCCTGGCAATGACACGACGACGAGGGGGCTGGACCACTCCTCACTCAAAGCCTGCGCACAGGCGAATGACGCATATGACAGGCGTGGAAAAACTCACGCATGCGCACGAGGGTTCAAGCTTGTCTGACGCAATCACACGTGATTCAAATCCATATGGTTTTTGAAAAAAGTAATAAGGTCGGATACTTTTCTAATAGACCTCGTGTATATATATATATATATATATATATATATATATATATATATATATATATATATATATATATATACACGAGGTCTATTAGAAAAGTATATATATATATATATATATATATATATATATATATATATATATATGTCAGCTCTGTAGGATGAACAGGTGATTTTTGATGAATTTTTGACATTTAGTAAATTGTGAATGGACTGCATTTGTATAGTGCTTTTCCATCTGCATCAAATGCTCAAAGTGCTTTACAAATGCCTCACATTCACCCCGATGTCAGGGTGCTGCCATACAAGGTGCTCACTACACACTGGGAGCAATAGGGGATTAAACACCTTGCCCAAGGGCCCTTAGTGATTTTCCAGTCAATGCCTTAACCACTAGACCATCACCAAACCCTCTAAGTTTTAGTTTATATACAGCATATATATATATATATATATATATATATATATATATATATATATATATATATATATATATATATATATATATATATATATATAATGTGGACTTTGCATGTTCTCCACAAGGACTTACTATTTTGTTTTGTTTGGGTTTTTTTTTTTGTTTGTTTGTTACATCTACCCTTATAAATCTAGTTGGCCTCAACCATGGTAATTAAGTAACAGTAACACAAACTCATCACATTGACCGAACAAATTCATATTTAGGTCACTCAGCAAAATTGTTTCAGGCTATGTTAACACATTTTACTTGAGTGGAAATGCTTACCATAATTTTCTTATGTTCACTGAGCAAGTTAAATTTTAAGTTCCTGCATGTTATGTTAAAACTACATGATTTAAATGTGTTCACCCATAAAACATGATTTTATATCTTAGAAGGGGCATGTTAGACTTAGGTTCATGTAACATTAATACCAACAACATAACATTCATGTTGGCTTTTGAGTGTATCCTTGTCTGTTGGACAGTGATCAATCACTGGGATTGGCTCCAGCGCCTCTGTGACCCTTAACCAGAGTAAGCTGACATATAAAATGAATGAATGAATACTGCAGAATTGAGCATAGGTTGCAAACTCTCAAAGTTTTGTGATGACTGAACTTTGTTGGATGCATGGTAGATTTTTGAGGATTTTGTTCAATTTTGAGTGGGAGACCTGCAATCATGTATATACAGAGTCTAAGCACCATATGCAGATGCCCTCTGGAATGATGCAACTCAGGACAATACAGCTATAGGGATCTGACCCAGCCCCATACAGGCGATTGCACACCAAGAAGAGTAAGTTTAGCAAAGACTGCTGTAATTGTTCAGCACATCCACTGAATCACACCCACTGCTTCCACTACACAAACAACTACAATAGGCCAAAGAGATGCTTATATTTCACATGGTTTTGGCATATAGATGGCTACGTTCAAGAAGTGGAGACACACTGGTTGTCAGTTTGGGTGGCTGCTATCCAGGACTCAAGGCTGTTCCATAATGACTTGCATCATCACCACATCCTCCCAGACCTGACTTGACCTTACTATCTTGGCATAAGAATGAGTTATGCCAACAACTGCCATTGGGAATGAATGAACTCTAAAGATTGACTTTTTTCTTTCTTTCATTTTTGGTCTTGTATATGAAGTCTTATTCTTGTTACTTCCAGGCAGAATTGTTCAGCTTATATAAATAAATAAATTAAAACTTGCAGTGTACCAGCTAGAAGTTTTAGGCATGCCTATAGCTGGAGAGCAAAACTTTTTTTTGTTTTGTTTTGTTTTATGAAGTGGTTTCATTACATGGTTTGTCCTCAGACCTTGGACAAAATGGACCATTTAACAGCAATTCTGAGGTTGATGTTCCTTCACGTGCCAACTATGGTAATGGAAGTAATAAAGAAACAAACAAACAAAAAGCACACAAACAATTGTTAGAACTAGTGCAGCGCCTGTGCCCCTTCACATATAAGATGAAGTTGGCTGTTCACATGATCAGATGGATATTTTCACGTGGGCCAGCCTGGCTGATGGTGTCTGCAGTGTGCACTGAGGCACAACTGAATGCATTCCAAAGGTGATATGGGATTCTCTCCTGGACACAAACTTGTTTTGTTCAGAAGAGAATTTGCAACAATTACTATTTGATTTAAGAACTGAAATGATAAAGTTGAAGAGTTGGTTTGACATTAATAAGCTGTCATTAAATTGGTCTAAAACTAAAATGATGTTATTTGGAAATTATTAAAAGGATGTACATATACAGTTAAATATACTTGGGGTAGACATAGCATGTGTCAAAGAAAATAAGTTGTTCGGTATGATTATTGAGGATAGAATTAACTGGAAAACTTATGTTCAACATATTCAAAAGAAAACATCCAAAAGTACTGCAGTATTAAATAAGGCAAAGCACATTCTTGATGGCAAATCACTACACACTGTATTGTGCATTGATTGCACCTTACTTGACTTACTGTGCTAAGGTCTGGGGCAATAACTGTAAAACTACAGTGCAACCAATGTTCATCCTTCAAAAAAGGACATTAAGAATAATTCACAATGCAGGTTATCAGGATCATACCAATCCATTATTCATTAAATCGAAGATATTAAAACTTTATGATATGATTTCATTCAAGACTGTACAATTGATGTATAAAGCGAAAAATAAGCAATTACCATTTAGAATTCAATAATATTTTACGCAAAGAGAAAGAATGTATAATTTAAGTGGTTCTTATCATTTTAAAATTGTGGGTGCTAGGACAACCAGGAAATGCTTCTGTGTCTCCATTTGTAGTCCTAAAAAATGGAATAATCTACCTGAGAAACTCAAGCAATGTCCAGATATCAACCAGTTTAAATATTTATACAAAGAAATGATATTCTTCAGATATGTATTAGATGAAAGTGGTTGAGTTGTGTTGTATGAAGGTCTTGTTATACTTGAAGTTTTTCTACTGAAATATGTAGGTGGTAACCAGCTTGTATTGGGAGCTCTTTGGGAAATATTTGTTTCCTCTTAATTGTACTTATGAGCTTCTCTGTTGTTCAGAATTTTTTGAGAAATGAACAGGCACATATGCCTGGTTTGATTTGACTTCATGGAGGGGTGTAGGCATTGATAAGCTTTACTTCTGCCTTTCGGCACCATGTACATTATTTTTTTCTAATTGTCTTTTTTTTCTTTGACTACTTTGTATATGAGTGAAATTTTGTTGGATGGGTGTCTCATAAATTCAATTAAATTCAATATGTGTTTTTATTTTTTACCATGTCATGACAGGCCAACATATGTGCATTGCAGTGGCATGTTGAGAGGTGATGTTTTTAATGGTATTATATGTGTTCTCCAGCTGTAAGTAGCGATGACACAGTGGTCAGCTGCGATGTGATGATCGCCTTGGTGAATGTGTGCATGATTGTCTGACGGCTTCGTTGCACCCACATACGGTGGTATCATCTGATTGCCTCTGTGGGTGTGTCTGGTCCATGATCATCAGAGATAGCATGTCACGTGACGTGGCTGTCCGGTTGGATGACCTGCTGGCGCTGTGACATGCAGCTGGAGCACCTGGATTATTATTTTTATCTCTGTTGTGGTGGTGTGGGCACGCTGCTGGCTGGTGATTCCATCTCCAGCATGACATGCTGGATATGCCATGATGGGTTTTCCACAGCTGTCAACTGTTCCATCTTGGACATGACAGCCATCCAGATGTCGCCAGATCCACTCCAGCCACTGCTCGAGCCTTCGCCACTTCAGTCGCACCTCCACAATGTTGGATCCTGGTTGGGGGGGGGGACACTCCCACTTGTGCACCATTCTGTTTCCTGGGGCGGCATGACACACTCACATGGCATTTGTGCTGCTGGGGTGGGGCAGAAATGACAGACTCGCATGCCATTTGTGTTGCTTGGGGGCAGACACGACACACTGACCGCCCTTTGAGCTTTTGCCACTTGGACTGCAGGTCGAAAGTGGTCACCTGTGCTCTACTTTAGTGCTGGCCGCAGAAATGGCCTTGCATTTTCTAAGTGCCCCGCAAGTGGTGTTGGATGGTTGTGAGTGGCACCTCTGGCTGAGAGTGGGTTGAATGGGCACTCACCCATCATTCACCGTCATTCGGCCACTGGTGTGAAGGCTGGCTTGATCACACCATTCAGCCACAGCACAATTTCTCCGACCTGTGTTTGACATGACGTGAATGTTGCAAGCACGATCAGATGGCAGTGTGACCTCATCTTGCCCGCCGTCCGGATGGGTTTCTGGTGCAAGCGACATGCGAATGTAGAGTACATCTGCTGTGGCCTAATGATTGTGGTGACTGCTGTATGAGGAGTTCAAAGCGGCTCCACATTTTCATGAATACCATGCAAATGCTCCTTCGTGCACCATTCGGCTGCAATCGTGTTATGTGTGAAGGGCCAATTTGTGTGTTTTGTAACAATAACCACAAACTAATTCCATGCTCTCTTAAATTCAAATGAAACACAATATTAGCTACTGAATTAGTGTTGAAGCTGGAAGAAGAATAGTGCAAGGATACAGATATTATTCGTGTGTGTGTGTGTGTGTGTGTGTGTGTGTGTGTGTGTGTGTGTGTGTGTGTGTGTGTGTGTGTGTTGGGGGTGGTCCCCTCTTCAAAATAAAGCTCGTTAAAATAAATCCCCCAAAAACGTCATAATAAAGGATTGATTTGCTAATAAGCTTTTTATGTCATTCTGGTCTATGTTTTGATTGATAGATTATATTGTATTATTATTTGAATATAGTATTTCATTGTTGTAAAAAAATCAGTTTTAGTATCAATTGTATAAAAATTCCTATTAAACAGGTTATTGGAAGAGACTCAGCCAAAATTAAACAGAACATTTAGAGTATTTGAAACACAGTACTTAACCTCCTGAACACAGCTGATTTAATTTTGAACTCACAGCAAATTTAACATTTTATTCAACTTATGTACTTACTGAAACTTTGTACAAATAGTGGGAAATTTGTTGGCATTAGCATAAATCAGATTTTAGCTAACATCTCCTCAGTGTTGTCAATTAAATTCAGTCTCAAAGAACACTGACAGCATGTGTTTCACAATAAAATTATTTGCTGCAATGCTGGAATTAAATGTTTTATTGTGAAATGGTGAGAACAACATGAAGTATCTGATGTTATTTAACTTTGCTACCAGTAACATCAGCGATTAATTCACAAAATTTTCATAATAGAGAATGCACATCATCGAGCCATGTGTAAGCCATATGCGAAAGCTGAGGCCGTCTGACAAATAGAGAGATATGCGAGCCACATACTCACACAGATGCTTCTTGCTTTATAGATAGACTGAATTGTGTATTATATCATTAGTCATGTTTCATTCACAAACGTTTATCCCGGATAGGCTGACATGGCCAAACTGTGGAATGAAATGCATTGTCATACAACAACATTAATATTAATTAATGTAGACAATATTAATATTATCAACATAGATGGGTGACACCACATTTGCTGCCACATGGCCATTATGACTCGTGAAGACATTGAGATGGGACTAAATATTACTGAACAGCATTTCTGACTAGATTAGTGCATTCAATGCTCAGCATAATTTATTTTTATTTTTTTGTAAATTAATTGTTTGATTACTAAAATGAATTGCTAATTAAGGAACACAAAATTCACTTTTGAACACACCATAATTATATTCTGTCCATTACCATGCTTATTTGGGTCCCTCTACTTTTGAGGCTTGTGGGTTCGAAACACAAACATGAACAGATACCTCTGTAATGATGGGGTATAGGAGTTTGATTAGAGAGAGTAAACAAATGTAGTATCCATCGTTTTCATGGTGGACAGGTTTGGCCCAAGCATGCAAGTGTTGAATGAACATAATGTTTTTCTGCCATAGGTATTAAAGGCACTGCGCTGCGGTTGTTTGAATCATATTTATCTAATAGATTACAATTTGTTCATGTAAATGGGGACTCTTCTTCACAGACTAAGGTTAATTATGGAGTTCCATAAGGTTCTGTGCTAGGACCAATTTTATTCACTTTATACATGCTTCCCTTAGGCAGTATTATTAGAAAGCATTGCATAAATTTTCATTGTTACGCAGATGATACCCAGCTTTATCTATCCATGAAGCCAGAGGACACACACCAATTAGTTAAACTGCAGGAATGTCTTACAGACATAAAGACATGGATGACCTCTAATTTCCTGCTTTTAAATTCAGATAAAACTGAAGTTATTGTACTTGGCCCCACAAATCTTAGAAACATGGTGTCTAACCAGATCCTTACTCTGGATGGCATTACCCTGACCTCTAGTAATACTGTGAGAAATCTTGGAGTCATTTTTGATCAGGATATGTCCTTCAATGCGCATATTAAGCAAATATGTAGAACTGCTTTTTTACATTTGCGCAATATCTCTAAAATTAGAAAGGTCTTGTCTCAGAGTGATGCTGAAAAACTAATTCATGCATTTATTTCCTCTAGGCTGGACTATTGTAATTCATTATTATCAGGTTGTCCTAAAAGTTCCATGAAAAGCCTTCAGTTAATTCAAAATGCTGCAGCTAGAGTACTGACGGGGACTAAAAGGAGAGAGCATATTTCACCCATATTGGCCTCTCTTCATTGGCTTCCTGTTAATTCTAGAATAGAATTTAAAATTCTTCTTCTTACTTATAAGGTTTTGAATAATCAGGTCCCATCTTATCTTAGGGACCTCATAGTACCATATCACCCCAATAGAGCGCTTCGCTCTCAGACTGCAGGCTTACTTGTAGTTCCTAGGGTTTTTAAGAGTAGAATTGGAGGCAGAGCCTTCAGGCTCCTCTCCTGTGGAACCAGCTCCCAATTCGGATCAGGGAGACAGACACCCTCTCTACTTTTAAGATTAAGCTCAAAACTTTCCTTTTTGCTAAAGCTTATAGTTAGGGCTGGATCAGGTGACCCTGAACCATCCCTTAGTTATGCTGCTATAGACTTAGACTGCTGGGGGGTTCCCATGATGCACTGAGTGTTTCTTTCTCTTTTTGCTCTGTATGCACCACTCTGCATTTAATCATTAGTGATTGATCTCTGCTGTCTCCACAGCATGTCTTTTTCCTGATTCTCTCCCATCAGCCCCAACTAGTCCCAGCAGAAGACTGCCCCTCCCTGAGCCTGGTTCTGCTGGAGGTTTCTTCCTGTTAAAAGGGACTTTTTCCTTCCCACTGTCGCCAAGTGCTTGCTCATAGGGGGTCGTTTTGACCGTTGGGGTTTTTCTGTAATTATTGTATGGCTTTTGCCTTGCAATATAAAGAGCCTTGGGGCAACTGTTGTTGTGATTTGGCGCTATATAAATAAAATTGATTTGATTTTTGTATTCAATCAGAAGGACATCAGAAATGTGTGGAAATATAGTATATGTTCAGGAGACACACACACACACTGTTCATTGCTATACTCTATTTGGCTACCTCCAGTCAACTGGAAATATCTTTGAATTTAAAAGTAAAATAACAATAATATAATAAAAACACAAATTCTGAAATGGTGTTATGCAATTTGCTTTCAAAGACAAACTTTTAAATATAACATATTCTAGATGTACCTGTTTATGTGATGTTTGGGCTTGTTGTTCTTGCGCATGTGCAACATTTGCACTTGCGAAAAATAATGTTATTCAGGACAAGTGTGGGCATCATTTTATAATGTTTCATGTCCTTCCCAAGATGGTCCCTTGGCCCACTGCTTGTACCACTCTGAAACTGTTTGTCTACTGTTTGATAATAAGACAGATTTCAATAATGAATGCAAATAATAATTTACTTTTTGTTTCCCACAAAATCAGATAACTTCATTGAAGACACTTTTGCAACTGAACTCAGTAGCGAGCCACGTCATTAAAAAGCAGCGAGCAGCACTGAGGGCATAATGTGAGCGCACAAGCAGCAAAAACAAATAACTGGTGTCGACTGATTTCAGCTTTTCACTGTAGCACCTCCCAAACTTGTGCACATTTAATAATGCACATTTACATTTGATCTTTGACTCTGCTTGTTATTGAGAGAAAAACAGCGATCACACTTTAACCTTCAGCGAGTTTTGTGCCTGAAGCGTATCTGCTATCTGCAGGGTGACACAACCTCCAGCGCCTGCAAGGTGGACGGTGCCTTTGGCAAAAGGCAAAAAAAGAAAAAGAAAAAAAAAAGAAGCAGTTTTCAGCACAGCAATGTCAATAATTAACAGCTGCATTGTTACTGTGCCTTGCACTCCTGTCAATGATTAAACCACCAGACTTCATTAAAGAAATATGGCTTATCTTAGAAACACTGAAATGTAACATTGCAAGAGAGCTCAGCATTTTATTATATTTTTTTTTTCCGTCTTTTCAGTAACTAGCTACATGCTGTTTGTATATACAAATGAGCCACACTTCCATTGTTTTTAAAAAGTTCCCAGTCCATTTCTAGGTACGACACCACATCAGAAAAAAAAAAAAAAAAAATGGAATGCAAATAAAAACACTAAGTCTAATCTGAAAGCACATGCTACACATCCACAACACCACAGAACTGCCTTGGTTCCTGGATGGCAATGACCCAGACAGACCACCAGTCCAACACCACATCTTACATTTATAATTTCATGTTTTGTGTGGTCAACTTCATTTCATTTATTAATATACATAATTTTCTGCATTTCAGGCCTTCACTGCATTCTAAAAAAGTTGCAACACTAAGGGCCCCTTCACACATTTCATCACACAATTGAGGCCGAATGCCACATGAAGGAGAATTCAAATGTACTTGTGAAAAATCGGAGCTGCACTCGAACGCCTCGTACAGCAGTCACCACATCCATTTGGGCACAACACATTGCACTCTACATTTGCGTGCCACTCGCGGCAGAAACCCATTCGAATGGAGGACAAGATGAGGTTGCACTGCCATCTGATCGCAACATTCGCACAGCACGTCTAACGCAGGTTGAACATATCGTGCTGCGGCCGAGGGCTTTTCGAACTCATCAGCCATGTTGAACTGTGGCCAAATGGTGCATTCGAGGCAGCTTTCACGCCAGCGGCCAAATGACGGCAAATGGCGTGTGAGTGCCCATTCGACCCACTCTCGGCCGGAGTTGGCCGGAGTCCAGGTGCCACCCATGAACATCCAACACCACCACAGTGAAATCACCTGCTGGAGTCACAGGCTGCAAAGAAAACCTGCACCCTCTTGGCCCTTTCTGGAAAACTGAAATAAATATATGCCCCATACATTGGATAACTTTGAAAAGTTACTTTATTAGTTACTTTAAACAATTACATTTTATAGTTACTTTATACAATTACTTCAATAGCAGCAGTGGACAACTTGTTGGCAGCTGCTGAATGTAAATAATAAAGTAACTAGTAACCTAACTTGGTTATTTTTAAGATTGAATACTCAGAAAAGTAACTATTAGTTACTTTGCTGATTACTCAGTTTTAAGAGAAACCAAGTCAGATTACTAGTTACATTATTAGTTACATTACTTATTACTTCCAAGTTGTTGGCAGCTCCAAATAAAGTAACTGCATAAAGCTTCTAATGAAGTATCTGTATAAAGTAAATACAAAAGTAACTATTAAAGTAACTTTTCAAAGCAACTGTGGCAATACTGCATTTGGTTACATCTGATTTAGTTTATGAAAAGCCACTTTTAACAGCATTTGGAGCTGGAAATGTTTTTTTTCATGATAAAAATTTGTGGAATTGGAAACTATTGTTGTCAGAGGTTTGTGCTCTACAAGCATGGTACTCAAGTTGCTTTTTTAAATTTGAAAGCATTTTCTCTTTTGTGGAAAGCTCAGGACTGCAGGAAGGGCAGTCCAGTACCCTTCACCTCTTCTGCCAAATTCATGTCTTTGTAATGTGCTTAGAAGGTGGTTTTGTGTTGTCTGGTCAACACCAACAAGAGCATAAACTTAGCAGCATAGTATCTATAGGTGGTGCACTAACAACACAGAGGCAATGAGGTGAACAATGAACAACCGGTCAATTGCAATTTGATAAATGACAGAAGATAAAAGAAATACATAAAAGTATCTGGAAAGATGGATGTAGTTTGGAGCAGTGTCTTGGCACTTGTTATGGTTTGTGTTTTGTGATAGTTTGTTTTTTTCTAGATGAAAAAAAATACAATGCAACAAATTTGTGGTTGTGGGCATACCAGAGGAGCTGTTTCGAGTGCAGTAGCATTTGTCTTTGTTTTTTTGTTGTTGTTTTTTTTTTGTTGTTTGTTTGTTTTTTTTGGGGGGGGGGGTGCATCACTGAATTTGCCATGCAATTGATGCCGGCAACAACACATTTTGTGCACTCTTATTAGCATTATGGTCAGTCATACTGTATAATTTCATTGATCAGCTTTTGCTGTGAGGCAACACTGTGAACCACTAAGTCACCATGCCACCCTATCAGGTCTGTAATTAGGGATTTTTGTGTTGTAGCATAGTTTTGATGATTGACATTTTTTCTTTGATAAAATGAAATGAAATAAAATGAAATACAGTGTGTGTGTGTGTGTGTGTCTGTTCACTGAATTGTGACTTTTAAATCAACCTGTTTTTTTATTAGTGAAAGTAAAATCCAATCACGAGACACTTCATTAAGTGCATTTTGTTACCAAAAGGTTGGACCTCCTTTAGGCTTCAGAACCACTTTAACCACTTTAATTCCTCATAAATGTAATTGTAATTCATGCAACATAGATCTATTAAGGTGCTTTAGGGCCCCTTCACACGTAGTGTGAAGTTTGGACGAAGTGCACACTTAGTGCATATGACGCAGGAATCGTGTGCAAACCATGTAATGTCGTCCCTGCTGCCAACGCCTCATACACCTGTTGCTACAACTATTTGTGCACACCAGCGGCTATAAGACTGTTTGGACAGTCATGGACTGCCAACTGTCCACTGTGAGGCGCGTGTGTCTGATTGCGGTATTTATGTGAACATAAATAAAAACATATATCGCCATGATGGCGACAAGCTGCAGCAAGCGAATGCGCACATGGAGTGGACATTGACAGCCCCCATGTTGAAACGGACTATCAGATCAGAACACGCAGCGGGTGATTTGACTGTCACGTCACCCACGTGAGCTCTGTCCCACATGACGAGGTGTCTGTGCTGTGGTGCGCTGTCCACAAGATACACGTCGGGCAGAACATGCGCGCAGCCGACTGGACACACCTGACCAATCGATGTGGACATCAGAGCACACTGTATGTCTGTGACTATGGGTCATCACCAGAGGAACAGATGGATCATACATTTGTATTGCTCGCTTGATAAATGCAATGTTTTTATTAGGTGTGGGATTTAAACTTTTTTGTAATACTTCCAGCTGGTTTTCCTTTCTTCCACATAAGTGGCGCCATGTGGTGCACCTGGCACTGTTCCTGCTCAAAGGACACCGGTGCATGCACAAATTCTTGCACCGGGTTCATGCATGCCTGCCCATTGGCGCGATGTTTCGTGCGCTAATTTCAAACTGTTTCTGCATTTTTGTCCAAACTTTGCAATATGTGTGAAGGGGCCATTAAACATAACTCAGAGGTTTTGGTCCATACTGCCATGATCACACAGTTGGCACACAATTCAACCACCAGAAGCTGGGTTAGATACAAGGCAAGATGGATCTTGAAATTGAATTGTTTTTTTTTTTTCAGCGGATCTTGGAGGTTTCTGTTTTCCTGGTGTTTTACAACCACAAACATCAATCTTCATCCTTCTTCTGTACAAGTTTTTTCATATGCGGAAAATCTTACATTCATTCACGCACTCTTATTAGGATAAACCTACACATGTGGATTGTGTTTATGAACACAAAACCAAAACAATATGAAAAGCAGCTGAATAAGAGATTCTAAGCCTGTAATTTGGGGTGGTATTGCAAGGAAGCTTTTGTATAAAATGAAAATGAACTGATAGTGAGAGATAATACAAATAGTATGAAATGATTGAGTACCTTTAATTCATTTGGAGTATTGACATGTGATTCATTAACAAAAGGTTTGCCTAGTTTTGTGGGTCTTTGAGCTCACAGCAGTGAAGGACACTGGCTGCACATGAGGGTGGCACTGACTGGTGATATAATCCTTCCATGTTGTGCTTCAGAATAAAAATGTAAGAGGAGAAGTGTGTTTGGGGCTGAGGGAGCCACTCAGTGCAGAGCAGAAGCCTCTGCAGAGGCTTCCATGCCGGCTTTATTAGTTTAGCATTGCATGCTTCTCTCTGTAGAGAGTCCATGTGGCAGAATGGAAAGAAAATAATGTCTGCATGTGTGCGTGCGTGTGTATGTGTGGACAAACTGCGATGTTGGTCATTCTGCCTGTTTGTGTTTGTGATGACAATTTCTGCTTGCTGCACAGACGGTACATATTTACTGCCCCCGCTGAGGAGGTTAGGTTTTTCTTCGTAAGTTGTCTGTTTTATAGCAGAACATCATTAAAATCGATGGACCGAACTTCATGAAATTTGGCGAAGCAGTGGAGTGTGAGCAAAGCAAAATTCTATAAAATTTAGCTGCCGACATGGATTTGGGATTATTTCCTATCAAATTCCAACATTCTTGATTTATAGTTTAATAAACATTTAACACTCTCGCTTTGTGACATCAGAAAAGTCATAACAACCTAATATTTTTGTTCTGTGGTCTAAGTGGCCACCAGACCTAAGGCTTTGGAAATGAACAAAGCTGACAAACATGATCAGAACAAGATACTTGTAACGCCACAGCTGCTCTCTTTTCCAGCAGAGCAGGCAACTCAGTGAATATGGAGCTAACCTGCCAATATCGACACATGGATTTGAACCCCACTCGTACTGCCTCTGTTGGTCCTTGGACAAGACACTTGTGGGGTGAACTACAAAAAGGATTTCATGTGCACACACATCATAGGACTTGCAAACACAGGGCATACTGAGTTACTAAGAGTGACCAATGAGTAGTATGTTTGTTGAATGCAAAATATAGTGGGTATTAAGTTATTAACTTAACATTAACTTATTGCCCTTGACAGAGGGCACCATCTCCTCATACACAGAATTAAACACAAACAAACGTACAAAAAAAAAAAAAAAATCATTCATTCTCAACTTTGGGCATAGATAAAGAGTTTTACTTTGTGCTCGTTTCTTAAACAATAAATGTCTCCATATGTAACATGTGGAACAGAGTACATTTTTGCCCAACTCTTGATAATTAGTCATTTGATGTGTCACAGTGTGTCACACGAATAAACACACACACGTACACCCCAGGGTCTGTGTGGGATGATAGAGGGACCTCTGTGTGTGCTATGTGTGCATTCCGCTGTGTGCATTCCACTGGCAACACAGATGTGCATTCCACCAATGCACTCAGTACATAGCTGTGCATCGTGCATCATAAACAGCTGTGCGCAACGTGTAATGCATAGCTGTGTGCGTTTTGTGGACAGAATTGTCTTCGGTCAGAATGCAACATAATTATTCACCAGTTTGCTTAAGGCCTGATCCCACTGGGGAGGGGATTAATTGCACATGAATTGAGTATACAAATGTTGGGCGTTCGTTGTCATCCGCATCAAAAGTGGCCAACCCGGCATGGTGTGTCCAGCGTGCAGTGATCCGCTGGTGACTGCGTTGTAAATGTGATATCTGTTTTAATTATTACAATGTGGGGAAATCCCGCAGCTACACATGGCTCACAGTCGCATCCAGCGTTGCAGTGCGCTGACACGGTGGTCAGCTGAGGTGATATGTCTTTTACTATATTTCCATGTGAGGACAGCATTCTGACGTTCGCACGTCACGGTGAAGTTATGTGTCTTCATATTCTGCAAGCCATTACAGGTGTTCTCCAGCTGTGATTTGCGAGCACCGATATCTGAACAGCTGCAGGTCGCAGGGACACGCCCACCTTTGTGTGTGGACCTCGACAACTCACAGAAAAAAAGTTCACTCTCTGGTCCTTTGTTCTGTGATTTTTATTTTATGTATGTAATTATTGTTGTATGTATTATTATTTTTATCCTGCATCTGTCTGATGTCTGTGTTTTGAATTTAACACCTTGCATACATGGTCAGGTCCAGCTGACAGTCAGTTGGCAGTCTGCTGACATGTGCCGTATGTTCACAGCAAAGCGTATGAGCAAAGCGATCACACAGGAATGAGTTCACGCCTTTACTGTTATTTGTTTTTTAATATTTGTTTCTGTCTATCATGTACACTACAATTTACATGATGGAAGTGACATCAGCCTGCCAGGCTGGCTCATTAATTTCACACTGTGCCAAGCATGCACAGACAGTGGCCGGTCCTCATGTGATCAGCTGAGTTATAGTACACAGCAGTCAGCTGACCACACAGCGATCGCACTCAGCCACACTGTTGGATCATGGTGTGTGTATGTGTGTGTCGGGGTGGGCAGGATGACACACTCCACAAGCCATTTGTGTTGGTGGTGGAACACACCATACTCATACATGTCATTTGTGTGTGTGTGTGTGTGTGTTGGTTGGGGGGGGGGGGGGGTTGGCACCCAGTCACATGTGTGTTGCTTGGTAATGCATACTCGTGTGGCGTTTAGACAATTTTCATAGACAGCTTGAATATGAACATCTGCACTCCACTATCATGCCAGGAGTGCGAATAGCCCTGCATTTTCTAACTGCCCAGAAAGAGGTGTTAGATGTCCGTGTGCGGCACGTGGAATTTGGCCGACCCCTGCTGAGAGGGGGTCGAATGGACACTCGTAGGGCATTGCTGTCCAATTTTTCATGAGTGGCATGCGATTCTTCCTTCATGCGTCAGTCGGCTTCAGTCGTGTTATGTGTGAAGGGGCCCTAAGAAATGGCCAACTACTGTTAAAATAGCATAAATTGCTGGGTGTTGGGCAATGAGAAAAATCTATTTACTGGCATTATAATGATACAGTGAATACAACAGAATATGAAGGTACTCTTTTTATTATACTGATGTTATGTATCATGGCATTCTGTCTGTTATGACCAGTGTTGCCACAGTTACTTTGAAAAAGCAATCCAATTACTGATTACTCCTTGAAAAAGTAACTTAGTTACTTTACTGATTACTCAATTGTAAAAGTAACTAAGTTAGATTACTAGTTACTTTTTAGTTACTTTCCCCAGCTGCCCACCACAACCCTCTGCCAGCTCAACATGACAATGATACTTGTTTTGCCAAAACTCACTTTATAGTCACCCTTTCTTGACTTCAATGAAAATAAATACTTGTTTTATAAAAAGTAAAATAAAGACATCTTTCTTGACCTCATATTTAACTGTTGACAGCACTGTAACAGTAAAACTTGCAATTTCTAAACTACATTGTTTATAAATGTAACTATTAAATTCTTTCTAACATTTTTCTAACATTTAAATTCTCTCTAAACATTTTACTTGTTTAAATTATTATCATTATAAGTAGTATTAGTAGTTGTAGTAAAAAAAAAAAAAGGATTCAAAACTGGACCTTTAATCTAGGGGTGTTGTGGGGGAGGGGGGGCACATCATTGCCCCACACTCCCATTCCATCTGGATTCGCCCCTGCTTTGGCGTTTGAGCACAAAGAATGGATAACATTTATTTATGCAGAAAACATGACCAGATTTACAGGTAAGAAAGTTTTATTGTGTTTTCACATCATGTGGTCCTCAGAAAGAGAGTTTAGGTGCATTTGAGTGGAAAATAGTGTTAGTTGTTGACGCGTCACGGAGGATCAGCTGTTTTTAGCGAGCAGATACGGAGTGGCTCAGCTCAGAATTCTAAATAAAGGAGAACAAAAAAGCATAAAAATGATTTTGTAAAGCTCAGTGCAGGGGTGCTGTTGTCACTGCACTTTAAGAGGTGAGGACGAGTCGTAGCTGCTGCAGAAAACCGTGGATGAAAAGCTCACAGCTCGCTTAAAGTGGGCAGTTCAGTTGAACCCCGACCTCCTGCCCAAGGACAAAGTTTAATGCTGCTATCGACTCACAATGCAAAAATAATAGTAACGTACAGTGACTTGGAGAAGTAACTTTAATCTGATTAGTGATTTGGAAAGATTAATGTGTTGGATTATGCGTTACTAAAAAAGTGGTTAGATTAGAGTAACACGTTACTAAGTGACACGTTACCGGCATCACTGGTTATGACATTTATTTATTTTCTAGGCTGATTAATATTTAGACCTACTGTATGTATGTCTATGTATGATCAATGGGATACTAATAATTTTTGTTAGGTTAATTTTTTGTCTGTGGTGATGAATATATATATATATATATATATATATATATATATATATATATATATATATATATTTATTTATTTATTTATTTATTTATTTTTTTATTTTGAGTTATACTTATGTGGTTTTGTTCATTGTTTTTATGTATTAGCTGCTGGTTCAATGAGCAAAGAGTTGGCATTATAAGCCTATGTATTCCTTTTTGGTTTTAACCTGAATTCAATGGATAAATGAAACAAAATAACTTATGTGTATTGACATTGACATTTGCTCTGTTCACTTTTATACTTCACATGATCATTTGTGTTGCCAGTAGGGGGAGTTACTAGAACCGGTCACATGAAATCTTGAGTTCTATGAAAAACAATTTAATCTGAATCCTTAACCAGATCAATTCTAAGTTTAATCACGTTCAGCCAGCCCCAAAATCGACTCGTTCAAATAAGTTTCATAAAAATCCATTCAAGTTATGCTGCCCACAGACAAATAGTCAAACAAACAAACAAACTGAGGCAATCACATTACCCTCTTCCACCCTTGGGGCAGGAATAAAATAATAAATAGGACTTACCCTCTGAATTCTAATTATGGTTTTAAAGTGCCTAATTTATATTTTTCACAGGATATTTTCCAATAAAGTGGCGACTTACTGCAGCCGTCTTTTCAGATGCATATATCTCAGGGCTACAGACAAGCAGTGAGGTGCAATTCTTCAAGCGCGAGCACCAAATAAGAGAAAAGGTGGGGTAGGTGTTGCAAAATTGAACAGCTGCAATAGTAAATAAGGTTTATGTGGCATGGGCAGAGCAGTTTCTCATTGGTCACCACGGTAACTGTGAATGTTGTTGATCCCTTGGGGAGGAAGAGGCATCTCGTTCTTTACACCAACACACTCACCTTCGCTGCAAAAAGTGTCTCTGCATCCATCTCTAACCTCGAGAGTTAAAAAACAATTTCCTCAATAAACAATGCAGGTGCTCAATCAGACTGATTTTTTTTTTTTTTTTAATCTATGATGTAAGTAGATATAACTCGCAGGGATACAAGCTTTCATGGGATATCAGATTTTCTTGCTCACCAGGTGACAACAAAATAATAAAGAACCTTGATTGAAGTGAGCATTCAAGCTGATAGGTAAACACAGTGTTGCTGCCAGCAGAGGATGCGGAAGCCGCCTTCTTTTGGAGCACGTTGTTGGTGCTGGCTTTGGACCAAAATCTCAGTAATTATTTTCACTTTGCAGTTTCTTTTATCATGCATATTTTTTCAGCAAACAGATGGACTTAGTGAACTTGTAAGATTCTGACTTTGTTTCAATGAAGCTTTTTTGTTTATTTTTTGCTGTTATTGTACTTCTAACAATAACCGATTGTACTACAACAAAACACTTATGTGGAGTGTCTAATGGGGAGGTTTGAAATTTATTACAATACAAATAATGCAAACACACACACAGACACACACACACAAAAGAAAACAGTTGCACTGTCAGAGACAAATTTGGCCTAAAATATCCTCTGCAGCAGCATTCTGGGGGATCACACTGACTGTCAAATCAGTGCAGGGCAGAGCCGAGGATAGGAGCTCGCACAACTCCCCGAGGCAGAAACGAGCGCGCCTCTTGTTTCCTCGTTGATCTCTCCCTTGTTGACACGTCCTGTTTTCCTCTCCGACTCGTTCAAAGGCTAACAGACTCATTTGAGCCATTTCTACAGGGAGACATGGATGTAGTCATTTGAATAGAGTTGCTTGGACCAGACTCTTGGTGGCACGGCTTCCTGCACATTCAGGCCAACTCCTGATTGCCATGCAGGGAGCAATTGTACATTTCTCCCCTATCCTTTTCATCCACAACAAATCAGCCATTTACTGAGCGAGTCGTTTTGAACTTCATTTAGCCTTTGAATAGAATAGATGCTGGTGGAAGGAGACACAATAAAAGAAGCCTGTTAAGCTATTGTGCTGAAAATGATTCAGCGTGAATGTACATTTTAACAGCTTTGGGTACAATCATGCTTCCTTTTTTAATAGCATAAATCTGGAATACTGTTTGTCAGGGAACAATTTATGATCAGTGCAATCTAAACTTCTAGGTTGTTTGTAGATGGTGGGAATGAGTATTGTGTTTCTTGGGGCTGCAGTATTTTAAAAGTCATCACTGACCTCACAGTGCTCAGTCATTTCTTCTTATCTCATCAAGGCTGGGTGACATGTGACCACTCTGCACCCTGTTTTAACAGAGGATGTTTCCCAGCACACCAACTATTTTGGTACTTGGACATGTGGCCGCATAGATTGGAAACTTACTTTCTCAGACAGTCACGCCACCTGCCTGAAACCATGCAAATAGATGTCCCATTCACAAAGTAAAATGAAAATATACTGAGGAATGGCAAGATGCTACTTAGAGAAATAAATATTGTTGTCTGGATGGTGTGGAGTAAATGGATTAATTAATTAGTCTAAATCTGCAGCCAAATACAGATGGTGGTTTTTTAAGATAACTCTGTGGCCACAGTGAAAGCTCATTCTTATGTTTTCTGCCAAATTTGTCATTTGCAAACATTTTGCAAGCAAAAAGTGGATTTAAACAATGCTATTAAATACTGTTATAGCAATTTTATTGTTGACTACATTAAAAAACCAATACAAAGAAAATAATAATTGTTTCATCCTTTTATGGGACTTCATCAATTCTAACATGCTTATATGAATTTGGCAGCACATCAAATTTTAAAAGATGCTTTCATAAAATGAAACAGAGCATTATCATGATGCAGAGGATTAAAATTAAGATACAAACATTTAATGTAGTACTATGAAAATGTGTTAGGAATTTTGGAATGGTTATACAAGTCAGGTAGTGTTTTTAATGGTTTATTGTTCTCTTTTGCAACTGTGACTAAAATTCTAACCCCTTCTCCGTGTCGTGACACTTAGATAACATCAAGTAGGGTATTGCGACTTGGGGTAGAATATGATGAGGACATTGTGTGCCCTATGGCCAAGACATTGGCCGTGAAGTCCCAATAGGAACCCTGAACACAAGACAACTGAAGGTGCTCTGCATGGTGCTCTGAAACAAGAAGTTATTGATGGTGGATCAGGCAGAGGAGGTGATGGCTTATAACCCAACAGCTGTAAAGGAAGATGAAGGCTGCAGCATGTCCACAAACCTCAATCATCTGGGATTGGGGTTTGGGCCATCAGACCAGGCTGAACATCTGTGAGGTACTGTGTGTTTGCCAGCATGCAACAACATTCCCACATTATCCCTCTGGGGTGCAGGTGTATTTTCTAGATCTTACCAAAAATGGAGTAATTCCCTTTTTAAGATATTTTTGTATAATGTCCATAAGTTGCATATCAAAATGTTCACAACAATCTCAGCTTTCACAGTCTGTGTCACATATTTGCATAGAACACTGTATGTGTAAATATGTTGGCTCTAAATCAAACCCACAAGTCTTGTGTCGCTCTGCAAACAGTGACAGTGGCAGGATTGTGACTCTGGAAGCTCTTACAAGGGGAGGCTCAAAAAGTTTTGAGCCTCAAACAGAAAGAGCAAGATATATGGATTTATATATATATATATATATTTCAACATAGTCCCCTTTCAACCCAATACACCTGTTCCATCTAGTTTGCAAGTCATTGATACCCGATCGGTAGAACTCAACATTTTGGTCTCCTAACCAGCCAATCCACTGCAGCAGTCAGCTCATCCTCATCATCAACTCTCTGGCCCCGAAGGTATTTTTTTTCAGCCTCAGAAAGAGGTGGAATTCACTAGGGGCTAGGTCTGGAGAATAGGGTGGGTGAGGAAGACATGCATAGCCATACTCATGCACAGCATCCATGGCAACCTGGCTGGTGTGGACTGGTGCGTTGTCCTGGTGAAGCAGAATGCCACAATTGACACTGGAGGGTATGTCTCTTCCACACAGTGTTATGATTCAACAATTGAAGTATGCAATATGATCCTACACAAAATAAGGAGCTAAGGCATTGATGTAGATCAGGTGTGATGCATTGTAATATCCAACTGGGAAAAATGTATGAGGCTCAAAACTTTTTGACATCCCCTCGTAGCTCTAACCTGGCACAGACAAGGCAAATTTTTACCAGCAGAAGCTTCCTGCAGCAATCACATGCGGCATCTGTCAGAAATAGTGCACATCAAGACTGGGCCTGATCAGTTATCTCTGGGTCCATGTCTCCATCCAGGAATCAAATAAGAGACCATCTTCTAGGTAGAGGGACTACTATGACGACAATGAAAATGTGTTCCCCCCCAAAATAAAGCAACCAACCAGTTACCAACTTGCAAGTCAAATTTTCTATTTAAATGAATATATAAATAAAATATTTGTTTTGTAGGTGTACGAGAGCGAGATGGCCCATCAGAACAATGCTAATCTCCAGATAATGTAATGTGAAGCAGGTGAGAGAGTCTATGACTTCCCCTTGATAAGATTCCAGTCCACTGTAGGTTACTTCCCTAGCCAAGGATGGGTGGGATCCATTTTCACCTAGGTGGAGTGGGATGATACTGATAAAATGTCTTCTTGATTCAAGGATTCAAGGATTCAAAGGAATTTTATTGTCATATGCACAGAAGAACATGTTCCCTGCACAATGAAATATGTCTACTGCATTTAACCCATCCTAAATGCCAGTAGGAACAGAAGTCGCCATTAGGCACCTGGGGATTTTTTTTTTTTTTTTTTTCAAAAAGACCTGTCCCTGAAGGACACGGACAGGTAGCCTGAAGGACACATGATGCAAGGCCATATCAGAGGAGAAACATATGGATGCCAACCTTGAGGCCATGAATTGGGTAGACGCATCTGGAGCCAGGAGGTGACTCTGGGATGTTTTTCAGGCAGGAGCATGTGGCAGCTGTCTGGTGAATGCCACTGTGGCCAATCCAGTCTCATGGCACATATACATTAATCTATTGGTTTGTGATATTGTGACGAAAAGCACCTCTTTTTCATCACGGCAGCACAAATTCATTCTAATTCATTCTGTGATGGCTGCATGAAATTAAAAGTGAAGTGGGGGGGTTGGGTGGTTATGGTTAGGGTGGGGGGAAGGAGTAGGATTAGGTTATTGTTAAGGTTAGGGTTGAGGGTAGGAGTAGGGTTAGTAATATTGAGTTAAAGAAAAACCCTGTCATGAAAATTTGACTCATTTCATGACGGGAGGACGAAAAAAACATGAGACCGGGCTGCTGTGGCAGCATCTAGCCACCGAACCAGGAACATGATGTACCATCGCCATTTTAGAGGTAAGACCATTGTACACCACCGAAGTGTTGGAGTAGAATGTTTAATAGACATGCTGGCCATTAACAACCTTTGGTACACAGAACCAATGCCATCACAGACTCAGGAACAGATGAGATTCATCTCTCCTGCTACTAATCCTGAGTCCACATCTTCTGTCAGTGCACTGCAAAATATTTTTGTTGTCTTTACAGTATTATTACTCACTCACTCACTCACTCACTTACTCACTCAGGCTATCCCAGCTGGCATAGAGTGTGAGGCGGGGTACACCCTGGACAGGAGCCTTGCCAACTTTAGATTTTCTTGTGGGCTGGTTTGGTGGCCTCTTAGTTTAACGACTAACACGTCACTTTCGATTCTTATGTATTGGAACCATTCAAAACACAATGCAGCAGTCATTATGTCAACAGCAGTTTTGTTATGATTTTTGCATACAATCAATCTTAAAATGTTCTTGTTCTAAAAATGAATGAAACATCCAGGCCTTAAGGAATATAGCTGCCCAGTTGCCGAAGTACATACCTCCTTATCCAAAACAATGTGCAAGTAGCAGTCCGTGGTTGGTTCGTGAATGTGAGGTGTTCATAGAAAGTGATGTTTCTGTCTCACTGTTGATCACACATTTGAATTTGCTAAGTAATGGCTGCTAGTAAAACTGAGGGGGGATTCTGTAAGGCATGAAAGACTTTTATTTGTTTTCTTCAGGTGATACTTGTATGTAAATTGGAGTGCGATATTTCATTTCATAAACGTGATCTCTCTCTGTCTCTCTCTCGCTCCCCATCGCCCTCATCCTGTGAAATTAATGGAGATTGCAACATTTACCAGGGTTATAATAAGATACACATAAGGGGTTTTTTTTTGGGGGGGGGGGGGGGGGGGGGACAACAGTTCTATTACAAATGGGTCAGTAATGGGTGCAAAAAGTGAAGAGAGTGAAAAACAGGCACATGATTTACAAACTAGAATTACATGCATCGACTAATGTTTTATAAAATCAAATGGAGAGGACTGTTTGTCATCACAGTGAACTCCCGATGTGCACTGGGTAGGTTTGAGGCCAAGTGTGACGCAACTGGAATTAGGGCTCAGCACCACCAAAACTAAGACCGTGATCTGTCGGAAAAGGGTAGAATGTCCCCTCTGGATCAGGAAAGAGTTACTACCTCAAGGGGAGCAGTTGAAGTATCTCAGGGTTTTTTTCATGAGTGGGGTAAGTTGGAACATGAGATTGATAGACAGTTTGGGGTTACATCTGATGTTTTACGAATGCTGTACTGGACCATAGTGAAGAAAAAGCTGAGCCAGAAGCCAAAACTCTAAATTTGCCTGTTGATTTCCACTCCAATTCTCACGTATGGTCATGAGCTTTCGGTGGTGAATGAAAAGAATGAGGTCAAGGATGCAAGTGGTGGAAATTAGATTCCTCCACCGGGAATCTGGTCTTACATGCAAGGTGAAAAGCTCAGTTATTCGGGAGGGACTGAGAGTAGACACTGCTTCTTTCCATCAAAAGGAGCCATCTAAGGTGGTTCAGGCATCTAGTGCTTGAAGGGGCGGTGATGGTCTATTGGTTAAGCATTGGGCCTGAGATCAGGAGATTCGATTCTTGGTTCAAATCCCAGCATGACCGGAAAATCATTAAGGGCCCTTGAGCAAGGTCCTTAATCCACTAGTTTCTCCTGGTGTTCAGTGAGCACCTTGTATGGCAGCACCCTGACATCAGGGTGAATGTGAGGCATTATTGTAAAGTGCTTTGAGGGTCTGATGCATATGGAAAAGTGCTATGTAAATGCAGTCCATTTACCATTTTTATCATAGTGATGATTCTCAATCGTTGTCTCCTTAGAGAGGTTGTCTAGGCATGTCTAAATGGGAAGAGGCTTGAGGGAAGACCCAGGACATACTGGAGGGATTGAATTTCCCAACTGGCTTGGCAATGCCTTAGAACACCCCAGGAAGTATTGGAGGAGTTAGCAGGGGATAGGGTTAGGATGATGACCTGCTTGGTTGACTGCCACCATGACCTGGACCCAGAGAAGCATCAGAAAGTGAATGAAATTAATGTATGAAATGCAGAAGACTTGGGTTGTGATTTTTCTAAATAAGCTTGTGAAACATGTTCCTCTACTCCATTATGTTTTCCACGTTCCCCCTGGTCCTCCTACTTTCACCCCTTGTGGGTGTTAGGACATTTGTATTGCCTATGTGTGGGATGTTTAGGATGTAGGCAATAAGCCTTAAAATATAATAATTCTTCTATTGATACTTACAGTATTCAGGCTTTTTTTCCCAAATAACACAGTAAATGCACACAATATATTTTTCATTTTTTTCTTCAACAGATAAATAATATTATGTAAAAAAATTGTATACATATAATCTATATTATAATAACTAAGTGGCCTCTGTGTGTGTGTGTGCATGTGTATGGCTTTGATCATGCAAAAACCAGGGATAGCTGACATTTGCCATTTTGGGTCAAGGATGAACGCTGCAAAAACAGAAAGCTGACAGGACAAATATTTTTGGAGAAATTTATTTATTTATTTATTGCTAACCAATAAAAAATGTATGCTGTGCTGCAATGCACCATGGGAATTGTGAGTTTGAGGTTTTAAATTTTGTTATTGTTGTTTATGTTATTTTAACAGTGCTGTTAGTGTTACTGATTTTTTGTGTTTTAGTTGCTCAATTGTACACTACACTACACAGCACAGCACAGCACAGCACAGCTGACATTTGCTGTTTTGCATGCTTGTGTATTTTGAGTCAAGGAAGAACGGCACCAAAATGGAACACTGATAGGACTAGACTTGGGTATCGAAAAAACAGTTCCTGTTTAAGAATTGTTCAGAAATGGTTCGATCCACCGACATCAATAGCCTTTTTGCTTAATGATTCCCTTTTCGGCCCTTCAGTTGACATTACGCCGGAGCAGCTGTTATTTTTTAGGTTGTTTTTATTGGGAAAATTAACATTTCTCTATGTTGATTGCAGACCCGCTGCAGAGCTTGGAGCTTGAACCAGTGAAGCAGCACTTTGACTCGCTGCATCTTTGGTTCTCTGCTTGTTTTTTTTTTGTTTGTTTTTGTTTGTTTTTCAGAAGGGCAGGTCTGCAATTTCTTCAATAACCCCTTTCAAAGCCATTTAAAGAGTCACTTTTGTACAGATTAGTCACTAACTGGGACTCTTGTTGCAGAAAAGAAATTAGAATCATCCTTACATTCCTGTTTTGTGGTACTAAGTGCGCAGCTCCAAATGCTAAAGTTGGATAGACTTGGAATTAATAACTTCAAACTGAATTGAATCCATTTTAAATCAAATAGTACCTCTTTCCAAAGGTTGTACAGACAACATGTGACCACTGGTCAAAACTGCCCCCCCCCCCCAAAAAATGAGACATCCTCCATTCATATGAATTACAACCAGCCAGCTGCAAGAGCTCAGCTCAGTGGTGGGCACACTTCCGATAATCTGATAATTATCGAAGATAAAGTTTTCATTATTGGATTATCTTTGCAGATAACTTTGAAAACCATTATCAGACTAATTATCTTCCGTAAAATTTTTGTCCGATAATTTTTAGACCGTTTTTAGACCGGTAAACAAAGCTGAACAGCTATAAACTCTTACAAAAATTTAAAATCAGTCAAACACCTACCTGTTATATGTTTTATAGCAGATGTGTAGGTCTACCCTCTGCAAAAAAGAAGAAGAAACCACTCTATCCTCTGCAGGTAAAGGAGAACTGGTCACCAACAACAACAACAACAACAAAAACTAATTTCTTTTAACCCCATACTGATATGACGGCAATATCACCCAAGTCATCCAGAGGCATACGTACATTTTTAACTTATGGTTCAAATTTTAACCAAACTAATTTCGGACAAGTTATTTCAATTAATGTCACATCTGAAGTTTTATAAAGTGAAAATATCAGCTATATGTTTTAGTTTTAAAGTAATGTGCTAATTTTTAAGGTTTTAGTGTGGGCATGTTGTGTCTAGGTGCATTATGGGTAGGATAGGGTAATCTCAGTACATTCACGACATGAAAAATGCATTTGAGACACTCTGGTCAGGCTCCACGGATAAGAGCATTAAACTCTAGTGCCTAAAACTCATGTGACTATATTCTCTGGGTTTATAGACATTATTTTGTTTGCGTTTATTAAATTCCACGCATCTTAAACGTAGCAGAGTAGCAGCAGATACAGATTATCTGGAAACTTGTTTTGGCAATTTTGCTTTAGTTTCTAAGACCTCGGCCTGACGGAAGTGTTGTAATTGAGTAGAGTTGAGCTTTGTGGTTCCTCTCAATTGCTTCTGTGCTGGAAGCCATGTAGTAAACAGGAGCTTCCAGCAGGGGACAAGATGTTCAAAGATAGAAGTGCTGGCTTATTGTTTGGGTCTGTTGTCGCTTTTGAGGCTTTCAGAAGCGATCGTGGTGTTAAAACTCAAAATCAGTTTGTTAGTAGTTGCAAGTGTACCAGAGACAATACTGGAATTTATCGGTTATCTGTAACTTCTGATACATTTTTGGGTGCTTTATTGTTTTATCTTTATCAAAGATAACTTTTCAGTTATCTGATTATCTGTTATTGAAGTTAATTTTTTGGTTATCTGTGCCCACCACTGATTTTAGTTATGTCCAGAGATCAAGGATCCAGTGACCAATTTCATATTTATTTACTTTAAGAATCAATAAAATGTTCCTGACATAGAAAACATGTAAAGCCTACTTTTAGTACACAGAAAATTCACAAGAGGCATTGATAAGGGAATTGATCAAGACTCAGATCGAAAAGCGGAATCGAGAATATCTTCGACATCGATATAATCTTATCAGTACCCATCCCTAGATAGGACTAATAGTTTTGGAGAACCTACAAATATTAGCTAACATTGCTAAAGACATTTTGGACTCACTTGCCTTTCCAGCAGGGGACAGTAAATCATCTTTATATTAAAAGTGTAAGTGTAAGTGCATATAATTGTAAATATATTAAAAAATACATGGATTGCACAAGAAAGTGAACGCACTTATTTCCATTGTGGTCCATTTAAAAATCAATTGACAAAATAGAAGTAATAATCAAATAATAATAATAATAATAATAATAATAAGAAGAAGAATAGTGTGTATATGATAACAACATAACCAATTTATAAATACATTAAGACAGTAAATTAACATGAAAATTACATAATTAACATGAAATAAAATGGTTGAGTTCCTCTTCTAAAAATTGTTGAGGTCTAAGATTCTATAAAAATTGTGGACTCACATGCCATTCAAACTCATTGCTTAATTTATTACCACCCTTGAAAAATGTCAGCTACCTATTTTATAAACACTACCCAATTTGGATAGCATTTTGCCCGTGGATCCCTGCAGGCAAATTGCTAGTACAAGTATACAGTAGTGCTGTAGAATAAGTAACAGTATAATTGTACTGTTAGCCATATTTATTAGGGTTGAGATGGATACTTGTTTCAGACAATACAAATAGCAAAAATGAATGATCACATAACACAGAGTGACACGTTGGTCTGGGTGCTGAATGGATGGGGGGTGTGTCTACTCACAGCTGTGGCTGTAAAGATCTCTGATCCTGGACGACCCATCTTGAGAACACATTCCATGTTTGGAAGGACATGAACTTACAGCATTTCTCTGAGGTGCGTGTCTCTGCCTGCTGTCCTCAGGTATATAAAACATCTTAAGCCTTTGTGCCAGGCTGCAGCGGCTGGACACAGCACACCTCGTCCATGTATTTGTTGATTACAGGCATTTTTGTGCACTGATTACAGGCCAGTGATGGTAGCACAGTGGTAAAGTTTCTGTCTGGTAATCAGAGCTTATGGGTTTGAATCCCATGACTGACTTTTTTAGCCAGGGATTATTTAACTGCAGGGTTTTGTATTGCATCCCTTCTTATGTATTATTTATAATCAACCCAGAGATATTCACTAATTATACAGCTGGTTTTTATTTTATTGTTGTCCACATCAGCAGCGTGATGCGGTGAAGCAGCTCACACTGTGTTCTTGCTCGAAAGACACCATCACATGCACAAACCATCGCACTGGGATCGTGCACGCCGCCTGTCAGCTCAATGTTTTTCGTGGTTCGTTCATATGAGCTGTTTCGCTGTGAGTTGCTCTGAGTTGTACTTATTCATACTATGTGTGAAAGGACCCTAAAGGGATATCATTTTTATTTTAAAAGAGAAGTGAATGGACATTACATGTGTGTTTATCATTTTGTGCAAACACCAAGCTGCAGATTCTGATAATGTACCTTACATAATATCCCTATCTTTCAAAACTGTCACTTGATGAATATTTAGATGTAACTCTTTTTGTGAGTTTGAAGTTCAAATATGATTAGTCCAATGGATAGCAAGTTGATGAGTCATATAAGTAGAATCATGCATATGCAGATGTATATGTGAAATGACTTAATAACACCAAACATTTACATACATTGACATGATAATATCAGTTATCAAGTCGTTCACCAATGAATATGGCTTTATACACACTGAAGAAAACCATACACCCTGAGGCCGAAGGCCGAAATTTGATGTTTGATAAAATTTGATAAAATTTGATGTGTGAAACAGCCTAAATATTTCTGTTGTGTAATAAATGTGAATACCATTGCACTGATGCATATTTTAGCCCCTTTCTCAATTCAAGGTTCTTTTTGTCAATGTGCTTTTGTTTCTGTGATTCCTTTGAGATAACAACCCTGTGCAACACTGAATTATTTAATGATGGAGATAGAAAAAGGAAGGTAACAGAAAACGTCCCACAAAATTGCTTATTATATTGTTCCCTATATATATATATATAAATTTATTCCATTCATTCAGTCACTCATTTTCCATCCCTCCTTACTCCAGTTAAATTTGCTGGAACCTATCCCAAAATTCATAGGATGAGAGGAAGGGTACACCCTGAACAGGATGCCAGTCTATCACAGGGTGTTTTGTTTGATTGGATGTTAAAATTTCAAAGAATGTTTTACCTTGTGATATTGTTTCTCTGACTATGAGTATTTGTTCCTCTTGCATTGACATCACAGTGTTGCCTTGCAAAGTAAACAGAAAATGTGATAACCTCCTCAAACAATAAAAGCAGAGAAGAAAATCATATATTGGTACATATTTCTGCTTGGATATAACCTAGACCGTCAAGGGCATGACAATTCAAATGTGGTACTCCTGCTGTCTACACTGGCATTGTTAGCATCCCATACGAATTGCCTGTGATCCATATCAGCTGTGTAATGCTCAGTGAAACATTGTTACAGGCTCAGCATACCAATTTACATAAATTCAACAAAATATTTGGCAGGTGCTCCACTTTGATTATGCATCTCAGGTGGGTTTGACTGAAAGCAGGCAAGGGTGATTTTTTTATTTTTTTTATTTTTTTCATTTTTTGAGATTTCAAATCCAACTGTGGGTTTGTGTATTTTTGCCAAAGACTTGATCTGAGTACATTACCTTGAAATAATATTGCAGGCTCAACCAATTAAAATATTTCACTACTTCCCACAACATTCAGCTGTTTTTGGTTATGTATGTATGTTTGTTAAAGTGTGAACAAAATATTGTTCATTCGAGTTGGTCCTAACTTTGAATGGCTGAGAGACAACAACGGACAAACTATGAGGTCTGTTAGAAAAGTATCGGACCTTTTTATTTTTTGCAGTATCCTTATGGATTTGAATCACGTGTGATTGCATCAGCCAAGCTTGAACCTTCGTGCACATGCGTGAGTTTTTTTCACACCTGTCAGTTGTGTCATTCGCCTGTGAGCACGCTTTGTGGGAGAAGTGGTCCAGCCCCCTCGGCGGATTTTCATTGTCAGGAAAATGGCCGAGCGACTGCCGCTTTGCTGCATCAAAATTTTTTCAGAAACTGTGAGAGACAGCCAGGTGGAAACCATTCGGAAACTTCAGATGGCTTTCGGTGAAGATCTTATGGGCATCACACAGATTAAGGAGCATTACAACCGGATTAAAGACGGCCCACAGCGGATGAGGGCACGCTGCGCTTCGAGCGGCCATCGACAGGCTGAAACGACCAGATCATTTCCAAAGTGAAGGCTGTATTGATCCGGGACGTTATCTGACTACCAAAGAAATGAGAAGGCGGAAGCTTCACAAAGACAGCTGTCAAAACAAATCGAGCGTGGGCTGACCCAGAACCTGAGGAAACGTGGACAAACATGAACTATAAATAGAAATATAACTAAAAACCAAAACCGTGGGCGGAACCTACTGGATCACAACAACCGGGGCAACCCCCAGAAGCCACGCGAATGAAAGGAAATCCTGGTCCCCGTATGCAGCAGAACGAGTAAGAAATACGTCACAGACACACATTCTTACATACGCACAACAGAACACTGAATCAACTACATATACCTTCATCCCTACTCAGGCACGCACGCACACACACAGAGTTCCACTGAATCAACCACACACACACTCACACCTACTCAAGCAGGCACGCACGCACACACACACAGAGTTATCTGACTCCACAAATAACACATGCACCGGCTTTACCGTCATGACAACTAATGCAGAACACTTAACAGAAGAGAGTGAGAGACAGTCAGTCACAAACCTTCAACCAGAAACAGCATGATGGGACAACACTAAGACACAAAAGAGCATGGGAACCAGGGACACATCCAACACAACCCCCAGAACCGAAACCCAACAGTACCCCCGCCCAAAGGCTGGCCCACGACAGCAAAAAACACAACCCCCCCAAGGGGAAAAAAAACAGACGAGAGACAAAAACCACAACAGCAACCGCAGGGGACACGGAACAAACACAGGACCACCACCGAAGGAGGCCAAAACACACCCCAAACCCAACAAAAGAAACATAAGACGGGAGGGGGGGACCAGGCCCACGGAAAACAACCGGCCAAGCCTGGGGGAACCACCCAGCGGACCAATGGACAGGAAAGGCCCACCAACCAAGGGAGAGGCAGCCTGGAAACCCAGAGGCAGAGGAACAGGTACATGTGAGGGGCGGAGCTCTCGCATGACAGCTGTCACAAACCCCAGGCCGGAAAGACCCATCCAACGGGGACAGCCTTGGCCGGAACCTGGGGAAACAAAGGAAAAGGACAATGCCCCGATGGGGCAAACCCACCTAACCGGGACAACTCAAACTGAGAGCTTTGAAAAGAAGGATTAGAGGAACACCCTGGTGGGATAAGCCTGCCTAACAGGGGTGACGCTATAGAATCATACCCGGGCCGGTAAGGCCAGCTACACAGAGGCACTCCGGTCTGAACACCGAGACTGGTCTGGAAACAAACATAAAAGCGGGAATGGTTTGGAAACCAGGGAGTAACAAACTGTGGTTCATCTGGGAACCAGGAGACACAACATTAGGACTGGCCCGGGACCCAGGAGACACAACATAAGGACTGGACTGGAAACCAGGACACAAAACCTCAGAACCGGGAGACACAAAATGAGGACTGGTCTGGGCACCAGGACACAAAACCTCAGAACCGGGAGTCACAAAATTAGGACTGGTCTGGGCACCAGGACACAAACCTCGATACTGGTCTGGGAACCAGGAGACACAAGATTAGGACTGGTCTGGGAACCAGGCGACACTGGTCTGGGAACCAGGACACAAAACCTCGGAACCGGGAGACACAAAATTAGGACTTGTCTGGGAACCAGGCGACACAAAATTAGGACTGGTCTGGGAACCAGGACCCACTTCAGCCAGTCCAGCCCCACTTCACTGTCGTCGGCACGAGTGGGGACGTCCAGCCCCACTTCACTGCCGCTGGCATAAGTAGGGATGTCCAGCCCTGCTTCACTGTTGTCATCCTGAATGGAGACGTCCAGCCCCACTTCACCGTCACCATCGGGAGTGGGGACGTCCAGCCCCACTTCACCGTCATCATCGTGAGTGGGGACGTCCAGCCCCACTTCACCGTCGTCATCGCGAGTGGGGACGTCCAGCCCCACTTCACTGTTGCGGGCATGAGGAGAGACGTCCAACCCCACTTCACTGCTGCTGGTGTGAGGAGGGAGATCCAACCTCATCCCATCAATATTCTCTGAAGCCCCAGACTCCTTCTCAAATGCAGGCGACCATCTGGATAGCACGTCTGACCCCACGTTGTCCACGGACGGAGGACCGGGTGACAGACTGGAACAAATTTGACAACTGTTAGCGGGTTCCCCGTCCCCCCTGTAGTCAGAAGACTCACCACCAATGTCCAAGAGGACCTCCCCGTCAAACTTCTGGAACTCCGCCTGGGCAGCGGGTGGACCACCTGAGGGCACCTCAGATCCTTCAGCTATGATCTAGTCTGTGGACCTGGAAAATAAGTCACAATAATTACTGCATCCCACCCTGGAGTCAAGGAACTGCTTCCCTGGGGCCCCAGCTGAATCACTGAAGCTGTCCGGGGCCGGTGACTGCAGAGCAGTGACTGAATCCAAAAGGGATGTATGATCTGCTGGCTGTAGGAGTGGATGAAGATCTGCTGATGGAGGACCTTGGAGGACTGTCCTCATAGTGGACACTTTTATAGAACAGACCTTCAGTGAAGCTGGAACCTGCGGAATAGCAAATGATCAGATGTGTGGCAAAGGAGCCTCTTCTGTGGCAAGACGTGTGTCAAAAATCAATTGACCAGCACCAGCCCTGATCCAAGTGATGCTTAAATAACAAACAGAATTAATGGCAACTATGACCAACATGTGCGAACGAAAACACAGGAGGCATGTGAGAAACAAATCTGTTGTGAAAGTGTAGTGACACGGACCCACAACAGGGGGCGCAAATGAACGGTCAATAGATGAGCCAAAAGGTAACAATTTAATGTTGTGAAACGTGCACAACGAACATACAGACAATCTCAGAATATAATTACAGTCAAATTACAAAGGTGACGTGTGGGCAGGCTCGAGGATAGAAGACGTCTGTCCTGAGAAGAGCCGGAACCACACGATTTCCGCCCCCACAGAACCTGGTGAATACTGGAGCCGCCAAGTCCCGAATTCCCAGGTGATCACCGTCCCCGACTGTCGGATCTGGTACTGCTGGCGAAGAACAAAGACAGTCAAGTGTGGGTGTGTGTACACCCAGTAACAACAGCGGTGGGAATGCTACCTCCACCTCTCACTCAATATGTTGCAGAGTACCGCAGTGATTCCTCAGGGGAAAAGAGTGCCGTCCTGCACTCACTCAGCCTCCACAGAAAAAGGAACCGGTACTCCTGCAAACACTCACAATATACAGATATATTGCAAAAGACACAAACGGCTGAGGATATTACCTCCAATGAAGTATGATATCTCGGCGATGAGGTGGAGATGACGTCTGGTCTTTATGGAGTGCGATGATGAAGAATGTGTGACAGCTGTCAGGAATTAATGAGTGACAGCTGTCACTCCCGGCTGTGTCCGTGGCGGCAGCGCCCTCTCGTGCCTGAAGCCCGCACTTCAGGCAGGGCGCCCTTTGGTGGTGGGCCAGCAGTACATCCTCTTCTGGCGGCCCACACAACACAAATCCATCAGTATTGAACGATAACAAAATATTCTGATTGGGTGGAGAAATAAACTGAGCACAAAACCAAGAAAAGTATAACAATATCGTGATGACTCAGAAACAATCAATAAGGGAACTTCAGAATGTTTTGCAGGAGGAAAGAAACACTAAATGTGTGAGGGGCGGAGCATGACAGCTGTCACAAACCCCGCGCTCGGCTAACAGCATGAGAAGGCGGAAGCTTCACAAAGACAGCTGTCAAAACAAACCGAGCGCGGGCTGACCCAGAACCTGAGGAAACGTGGACAAACATGAACTAAGGGAGAAATATAACTAACAACCAAAACCGTGGGCGGAACCTACTGGATCACAACAACCGGGGCAAGCCGCGTGAATGAAAGGAAATCCCAGTCCCCGTATGCAGCAGAACGAGTAAGAAATACGTCACAGACACACATTCTTACATATTAACAAAAGCATACTGACTCGACCACGTACACCATCCCTACTCAGGCACGCACGCATGCACACAGAGTTCCACTGAATCAACCAGGGAAACATTCACACCTACTCAAGCAGGCACGCATGCATACGCGCGCACACACACACACACACACACACACACACACACACACACACACACACACACACACACACACACACACACACACACACACAGAGTTATCTGACTCCACAAATAACACATGCACCGGCTTTACCGTCACGACAACTAATGCAGAACACTTAACAGAAGAGAGTGAGAGACAGTCACTCACAAACCTTCAACCAGAAACAGCATGATGGGAGAACACTAAGACACAAAAGAGCATGGGGACCAGGGACACATTCAACACAACCCCCAGAACCGAAACCCAACATGTGCAGTCCAAAGCAAAGATCAGCACTCATTGGAATCGTAAAGGTTTGCAGCTTTGAGGCGTTTTGCCTCATTAACCCTCCTTGTGGGTTAATGAAGCACAACGCCTTCTTGATATCTTTATCATGAATAGCAGACACATAGAGGAACATAATAAAACAAGTTCCACTGAAATCCATATGGGGCGCACCGAGATGTGGCCAAATGAAAATTGCCAAATATCGCATTTTTAACATAATGAGCACCACCTATGCAAAAGAACCCTAACAAAGCCACTGCCATTTATGCAAATTTGGAAAGAATTTGTCCCGGTGTATCCAAATATGTATAAATGAGCAAGGCTTATTCAGGGCGCAGGCCCTGGGAGGGTCCCAAATGTAGCCCAACATGCCAAAAGTTGTGAATTGAAGCGCCACTTATAGGCAGCACCCTCAGTTAGCCTTGAAAATTATAACGCTAAATGGGACAACTCCATGCATACATTCATATACTATAAGATCAATGATGCTTACTGAGGGCGCACAAAGATATTCAAAGGTCAAAATCCACATTTTGACTATATCACTGTCTTGGCCCCATTACCCCCTATCCTAAAAAGGTCCATAAATTTCCTCCCGAAGGGATTTTTGGATAAAAAACTTTTTTTTTTTTTTTTTTGTCCATTTGTACAATACATCTTCCCCTAAAAAAAACTTCAGTGGCCTACTGAAACATGATATATCACCACCCATTTGAAAGTTAGGGCCCTGTCCCACAGGCATTTAGGAGATTTTGCGTATGGATTGCACACAAAATTGGCTCATATTCGCTTAATATCCACAGTATGCGTGAAACATGCTTGTATGAGTTGGCTGACACCCGCACATGTCCACAATTATCCGTAGAGGCACGTTTTTCCGCTGCCAGGATTTTTGAGCTGCACAAAATTTGGGCTGCGGATGACATCCGCCTTACATACTCCATACATACTCAATACATACACAATACATACATATACATACTCAATCTATGCGCTATATATTCGCCGTCATCTACTCATATCCGCAACTGACAGGGATTTGCAGCTTGGCAGCTGACTGGGTGTCAGATGCGCTGTGTTCACAGCTGTATGTCGTTCTTTGTTATACCGGCTGCCACGCGCTCTGCGCTGGACGCTGTGTATATATAATAATTTAGTGGCAGATTAATCATTTTATTGTGCAAATTGGCTGTTGAAAATGGATATAATCACCTCCTGAATCATAGGAAGCTGCAGCTGAGCCGTCTAAAAAGGTAATTATTTGACTTGTTTACATTGTCAAGGCTTGATAAAACAGTTGCGTGTTTTTTTCCTTCTTGTCTGCAGCTGTTACAGTATTTGTGTTTATAACAGATTTAACTTCTTGTTATAATCCTTCAGATGAGCTGCGCTCTGATGCAATCCGCTGACGTCTTCACTCGCCCTGTTCACTGCTTGTTTACTCCAATCAACTTGTCCAAGTCCAGCAAATGCTCCAGAGGCTGTATTGTTGGTGTGAATAGCGATGCCAAAAGGAGCGAGTGCGCTTCTTTTATGACCGCAATGCAGATGCCATGGACGCTCAAACATGAGCGAGATGCATTCATAATACACCCGTAACACTGCCGTGATAATCGCAATGCGTCGGATCCGTTTCCTCACTACATGCATTATACAACCGTGATTGTTCATCATATATTCGCTATACATTATTAATATATCCATAATTCATACTGGGACATTTGTCATTTTTAACCATTTTTGTTGCGGACAACAACGAATGCCCGTAATTTGTATACTCAATTCATGTGCAATTAATCCTCTCCCCAATGGGACAGGGCCCTTACAGATTTCGGCTCTTAAATATTATATGGTTTGTTTCCACAACTAAAGATGAATATTAGAAGACATTTGTGTAAATCTTCTTTCATATCTGATTTGAAAACTCCATCCATCCATCCATCCATTTTCTTCCGCTTTATCCGGAGTCGGGTCGCGGGGGCAGAAAAACATATGTGGACTGGTTGGGCGAACTCCCATGAACTCTCGAGCACCTGATGGAGCGTGTAGAGCTGGTCCAGTGTGCCGCGACCAGGACGAAAACCACACTGCTCCTCCTGAATCCGAGGTTTGACCATCAGTCGAATTCTCCTCTCCAGTACTCTGGAATAGACCTTACCGGGAAGGCTGAGGAGTGTGATCCCCCTATAGTTGGAACACACCCTCCGGTCCCCCTTTTAAACAGAGGGACCACCACCCCGGTCTGCCAATCCAGAGGCACTGTCCCCGATCGCCGCGCGATGTTGCAGAGGCGTGTCTGCCAAGACAGTCCCACAACATCCAGAGACTTAAGGTACTCAGGACGGATTTCATCCACCCCAGGAGCCTTGCCACCGAGGAGCTTTCTAACCACCTGCACCATAAACAGTGCTGGTGGAGAGCTGATTCCGCCTCCTGAGGCGTCAGACGGTTTGCCAGAATCTCTTCGAGGCCGACTGATAGTCCTCCTCCATGGCCTCCCTGAACTCCTCCCAGACCAGAGTTTTTGCCTCTGCGACCGCACGGGATGCGGCACACTTCGCCTGCCGGTACCTGTCAGCTACCTCTGGGGTCCCACCTACCAACAAAGATAAGTAGGACTCCTTCTTCAGCTTGACGGCATCCCTTACTTCCGGTGTCCACCACCGGGTTCGGGGATTGCCACCGCGACAGGCACCGGAGACCTTGTGACCACAGCTACGAGTGGCCGCATGGACAATGGAGGTGGAGAACATGGTCCACTCGGACTCCATGTCTCCAACCTCCCCCGGGATCTGGGAGAAGCTCTCCCAATCAATCAATCAACTTTTTTTTTATATAGCGCCAAATCACAACAAACAGTTGCCCCAAGGCGCTCTATATTGTAAGGCAAGGCCATACAATAATTATGAAAAACCCCAACGGTCAAAACGACCTCCTATGAGCAAGCACTTGGCTACAGTGGGAAGGAAAAACTCCCTTTTAACAGGAAGAAACCTCTAGCAGAACCAGGCTCAGGGAGGGGCAGTCTTCTGCTGAGACTGGTTGGGGCTGAGGGAAAGAACCAGGAAAAAGACATGCTGTGGAGGGGGGCAGAGATTGATCACTAATGATTAAATGCAGAGTGATGCATACGGAGCAAAAAGAGAAAGAAACAGTGCATCATGGGAACCCCCCCACAGTCCACGTCTAAATGGATGGTCCAGGGTCACCTGATCCAGCCCTAACTATAAGCCTTAGCGAAAAGGAAAGTTTTAAGCCTAATCTTAAAAGTAGAGAGGGTATCTGTCTCCCTGATCTGAATTGGGAGCTGGTTCCACAGGAGAGGAGCCTGAAAGCTGAAGGCTCTGCCTCCCATTCTACTCTTACAAACCCTAGGAACTACAAGTAAGCCTGCAGTCTGAGAACGAAGCGCTCTAATGGGGTAATATGGTACTACGAGGTCCCTAAGATAAGATGGGACCTGATTATTCAAAACCTTATATGTAAGAAGAAGAATTTTAAATTCTATTCTAGAATTAACAGGAAGCCAATGAAGAGAGGCCAACACGGGTGAGATATGCTCTCTCCTGCTAGTCCCCGTCAGTACTCTAGCTGCAGCATTCTGAACCAACTGAAGGCTTTTTAGGGAACTTTTAGGACAACCTGATAATAATGAATTACAATAGTCCAGCCTAGAGGAAATAAATGCATGAATTAGTTTTTCAGCATCACTCTGAGACAAGACCTTTCTGATTTTAGAGATATTGCGTAAATGCAAAAAGGCAGTCCTACATATTTGTTTAATATGCGCTTTGAATGACATATCCTGATCAAAAATGACTCCAAGATTTCTCACAGTATTACTAGAGGTCAGGGAAATGCCATCCAGAGTAAAGATCTGGTTAGACACCATGCTTCTAAGATTTGTGGGGCCAAGTACAATAACTTCAGTTTTATCTGAGTTTAAAAGCAGGAAATTAGAGGTCATCCATGTCTTTATGTCTGTAAGACAATCCTGCAGTTTAGCTAATTGGTGTGTATCCTCTGGCTTCATGGATAGATAAAGCTGGGTATCATCTGCGTAACAATGAAACTTTAAGCAATACCGTCTAATAATACTGCCTAAGGGAAGCATGTATAAAGTGAATAAAATTGGTCCTAGCACAGAACCTTGTGGAACTCCATAATTAACTTTAGTCTGTGAAGAAGATTCCCCATTTACATGAACAAACTGTAATCTATTAGACAAATATGATTCAAACCACCGCAGCGCAGTGCCTTTAATACCTATGACATGCTCTAATCTCTGTAATAAATTTTATGGTCAACAGTATCAAAAGCAGCACTGAGGTCCAACAGAACAAGCACAGAGATAAGTCCACTGTCCGAAGCCATAAGAAGATCATTTGTAACCTTCACTAATGCTGTTTCTGTACTATGATGAATTCTAAAACCTGACTGAAACTCTTCAAATAGACCATTCCTCTGCAGGTGATCAGTTAGCTGTTTTACAACTACCCTCTCAAGAATCTTTGAGAGAAAAGGAAGGTTGGAGATTGGCCTATAATTAGCTAAGATAGCTGGGTCAAGTGATGGCTTTTTAAGTAATGGTTTAATTACTGCCACCTTAAAAGCCTGTGGTACATAACCAACTAACAAAGATAGATTGATCATATTTAAGATTGAAGCATTAAATAATGGTAGGACTTCCTTGAGCAGCCTGGCAGGAATGGGGTCTAATAAACATGTTGATGGTTTGGATGAAGTAACTAATGAAAATAACTCAGACAGAACAATCGGAGAGAAAGAGTCTAACCAAATACCGGCATCACTGAAAGCAGCCAAAGATAACGATACATCTTTGGGATGGTTATGAGTAATTTTTTTCTCTAATAGTCAAAATTTTGTTAGCAAAGAAAGTCATGAAGTCATTACTAGTTAAAGTTAATGGAATACTCAGCTCAATAGAGCTCTGACTCTTTGTCAGCCTGGCTACAGTGCTGAAAAGAAACCTGAGGTTGTTCTTATTTTCTTCAATTAGTGATGAGTAGAAAGATGTCCTAGCTTTACGGAGGGCTTTTTTATAGAGCAACAAACTCTTTTCCAGGCTAAGTGAAGATCTTCTAAATTAGTGAGACGCCATTTCCTCTCCAACTTACGGGTTATCTGCTTTAAGCTACGAGTTTGTGAGTTATACCACGGAGTCAGACACTTCTGATTTAAAGCTCTCTTTTCAGAGGAGCTACAGCATCCAAAGTGTCTTCAGTGAGGATGTAAAACTATTGACGAGATACTCTATCTCCCTTACAGAGTTAGGTAGCTACTCTGCTCTGTGTTGGTATATGACATTAGAGAACATAAAGAAGGAATCATATCCTTAAACCTAGTTACAAGCGCTTTCTGAAAGACTTCTAGTGTAATGAAACTTATTCCCCACTGCAGGGTAGTCCATGAACGGGTTGACGGTGTACACGGGGCTTCTGTTTAGGGCTACGCTTCCTCTCACAGTCACCCAGTCAGCCTGCTTTCCCGACTGCCCGGGATCTGCCAGGGGGGAACTAACGGCGGCTAAGCTACCTTGGTCCGCACCGACTACAGGGGCCTGGCTAGCTGTAGAATTTTCCACGGTGCGGAGCCGAGTCTCCAATTCGCCCAGCCTGGCCTCCAAAGCTACGAATAAGCTGCACTTATTACAAGTACCGTTACTGCTAAAGGAGGCCGAGGAATAACTAAACATTTCACACCCAGAGCAGAAAAGTACGGGAGAGACAGGACAAGCCGCCATGCTAAATCGGCTAAGAGCTAGTAGCTACGCAACCTAGCGGATTCCTAAAAACACACAAAGTGAAACACACAAACTCCCAGAGGTGGGAGTTGAAGACTTCACTGACAGAGGGTTCCGCCAGTCGTTCCCAGCAGACCCTCACGATACATTTGGGCCTGCCAGGTCTGACCGGCTTCCTCCCCTCCAAGCAGATCCAACTCACCATCAGGTGGTGATTGGTCGACAGCTCTGCCCCTCTCTTCACTCGAGTGTCCGAGACACCTGGCCCGAAGGTCAGATGATACGACTACAAAGTCGATCATCGACCTCCGGCTCAGGGTGTCCTGGTGCCACGTGCACTTATGGACACCCTTGTGCTCGAACATGGTGTTCGTGATGGACAAACTGTGACAAGCACAGAAGTCCAACAACTGAACACCACTCGGGTTCAGATCGGGGAGGCCATGCTTCCCGCATCACCCCCCTCCAGGTCTCACTGTTGCCGCCCACGTGGGCGTTGAAATGCCCCAGGAGAACAATGGAGTCCCCAGTTGGAGCGCTATCTAGTACCCCTCCCAGGGACTCCAGGAAGGTCAGGTACTCTGCACTGCCACTCGGCCCGTAGGCCGAGACAACGGTGAGAGACCTGTCCCCAACCTGAAGGCGTAGGGACGCGACCCTCTCATTCACCGGAGTGAACTCCAATACATGGCGACTGAGCTGGGGAGCAATGAGCAATGCGACCCCAGCTCTCCGCCTCTCCCCGTGGGCAATGCCAGAAAAATGAAGCGTCCAGCCCCTCTCCAGGAGTTGGGTACCAGAGCCCAAGCTGTGCGTGGAGGCGAGCCCAACTATCTCTAGGCGGTATCTCTCAACCTCCGGACAAGCTCAGGCTCCTTCCCTCCCAGCAAAGTTTTCAAGTCCCCAAGGGGGGACTTGAAAACTCTATTTTCCTAAAAACAGTAGCTACATCAGTACTTCACACAACAGGTTATCCTTGAAAATTTGTAGTAAAATGTATGAAAAGTAAGCCCCTATGGCTCCTCCCTTGTTTTCACTCAGGGTCCCACAGCAATTGTGAGATGTATCTGCATGTTAATTTGGCATACATTTTACACTGGTCGCCATTCCTGATGCAATTACGTATTATATGGAGAATGGACAGGGATGGGGTGTGAACCAAGAGCTCTCTGTCCTGGAAAAATGCACACTTAACTGCTTGTCCACCACCCCTGCAGTAAAGCATCCAAAAAGTAATGCAGCAAATTGTATATATTCCACATATTCGTCAGCCAGTAGTTAGTAAATCAATGAAAACAAGATGGCAGTTTTTTTTTTTCATCAGATCTTTCTTTGATTGGTGGATTTTATGTCAAATGATATTCATTATTTATCCCAGTGGATGGGTGACATTACCACATTTTTTGTACAATTTGCCGTGCATTTTTTCTCCCATCCATTTCGCTGTATTGCACGGCTCTGTTACATTTTTCGCAAAAATGCTTCCATGATACAAAGTAACTAAATCCAGCAACTGCAGTGTTCATGGAAACATTTTAAGCGGCTATTGAAGCACTGTCAGATGAAAACCTAGACAGGTGTTTGACATGATTTTTTTTTTTTGGACTGAAGAAAAGACAGATGTGTTTCCACACACACTGCGAAGTGCCACAGGTTCTCACACTACTCAGCAACATGTTGACTGAGCTGCCAGCAGGGTCTTTCAGCGTTCTGATTCATGTGCTGAAAAGAAACACCTCCCTCAATTTAAGTAAAATACAACCCCAATTCCAGTGAAATTGGGATGTTGTGTAAAATGTAAATAAAAACAGAATACAATGATTTGCAAATCCTCTTCAACCTATATTCAATTGAATACACCACAAAGACAAGATATTTAATGTTTAATCTGATAAACTTTATTGTTTTTGTGCAAATATTTGCTAATTTTTAAATGGATGCCTGCAAAATGTTCCAAAAAAGCTGGGACAGTGGTATGTTTACCACTGTGTTATATCAGCTTTCCTTCTAACAATACTCAATAAGCATTTGGGAACTGAGGACACTAATTGTGAGTGTCATGATTGGGTATAAAAGGAGCATCCCCAAAAGGCTCAGCCGTTCACAAGTAAAGATGGGGTAAGAATCACCACTTTGTGAACAGCTGCGTGAAGAAAATAGTCCAACAGTTTAAGAACAATGTTTCTCAATGTTCAATTGCAACAAATTTATGGATTATATCATCTACAGTCCATAATATAACCAGAAGATTCAGAGACTCTGTAGAACTTTCTACATGTAAGCGGCAAGGCCAAAAACCAACAGTGAATGCCTGGACCTTTGATCCCTCAGACGGCACTACATTAAAAAACCAACATCATTGTGTAAAGGATCTTACGGCATGGGCTCAGGAACACTTCAGAAAACTATTGTCAATTAACACAGTTCGTCACTACATCTACAACTGCAAGTTAAAACTCTGCCATGCAAAGCGAAAGCCATACATCAACATCATCCAGAAACGCCACCACCTTCTCTGGGCCTGAGTTCATTTGAAATGGACAGACGCAAAGTGGAAAAGTGTGCTGTGGTCTGAGGAGTCCACGTTTCAATTTGTTTTTGGAAATCATGGATGCCGTGTCTTCCGGACAAAAGAGGAAGAAGACCACCCAGATTGTTACCAGTGCAAAGTTCAAAAGCCACCATCTGTGATAGTATGGGGGTGTGTTAGTGCCATGGCATGCACGTGTTACAACAGCGTGGCTTTGTAGTAAAAGAGTGCAGCTACTAGACTGGCCTGCCTGCAGTGCAGACCTGTCGCCCATTGAAAATGTGTGGCGCATTATGAAGTGCAAAATACGACAACGGCGACCCCGGACTGTTGAACAACTGAAGTCGTACATCAAGCAAGAATGGGAAAGAATTCCACCTACAAAGCTTCAACAATTAGTGTCCTCAGTTTTCCCAAATTATTGAGTTTGAGCTTATTGAGTATCGTTAGAAGGAAACGTGATGTAACACAGTGGTAAACATACCACTGTCCAGCTTTTTGAAACATGTTGCAGGCATCCATTTCAAAAATGAGCAAATATTTGCACATAAACAATAAAGTTTATCAGTTTGAACATTAAATATCTTGTCTTTGTGGTGTGTTCAATTGAATATAGGTTGTAGAGGATTTGCAAATCATTGTATTCTGTTTTTATTTACATTTTACATAACATCCTAACTTCACTGGAATTGGGGTTGTATTACTAAAATCAATAAAATAACCTATGCAGACCTATGTTGGTGTCATATAAAACAAATAATGATTGTTTTCCATTTGTGAAATGGAAAAAAAAGCTAGAAAGGTGACTGTCTCATTGAATGGTATATTTAATGTTTCAACTTCTGCAAATATTCTTTCCCCTATTCATGCTCTGAGAAGAAGAATCTATCTAAGTTTAAGTAAAAATGTTAAGACTATAAATAAAAGAGGCAGACTGATTTTAGTGTCAGATGAAATAATTGTTTTACATTCATGCAATGAAAAAAAAGAAATTATGGACTGAATGTCTCACTGAATGGTTTGTCCAACTTTCATATCATAGAAATATTCTTCCATTTCGCTTATAAAGATTATTATTTGTAAGACAGAGGACATGTAATGCTCTTAATCATGATGTGAGGTTTTTTGTTTTATTAAACAAAACTAAACTCTAAGATAGTGTGCCATAAATGTTTTGGTTGGTGAGCACATTCATACCATGTACATTGTTTCTAGCTATATCACTAAAATTGAAGCACTGCCAGTTGGGATTCTCTGCACAACATCAGGGTGTAATTTCAGACTTAGCTGTGATTAAAAAAATGGGTGCACTATACATCTCATTAATAATTCTGAGTACATTAAAGGACCATCACAAAGTCTGATTTGAAAGCAGAAACAGCAACAGACAAACAGTCCATATTCAGACAGTTGCTGAAATCAAATTGAACTAAAATAGGATTTGAAGTCCTTCTTACAGCCTGGACTCAGTACCCCTGTAGTTTCGCTGGCTTGACACATAACAAAAAAGCCAGTGCAAATAATAGAAGTGGCTGACATGGAGGGTTCCACTTCAGAAAACTCACATCACTTCTACCCTGAGGAAATTTGGAGTGAAACTTTACTTGGATGTGATTTAAGTGTGAGGGAAACAAGAACAATAGATGGAGAGGCTTTGGAAAGTGACCTCTTCAGTTTCAGTGTATTTTGTGTATGTGTGTGTGTGTGTGTGTGTGTGTGTGTGTGTGTGTGTGTGTGTGTGTGTGTGTGTGTGTGTGTGTGATTCCCTGTAGTGAAATTTGTTCTTGTCCCTCCCTGTAGGGAGGGCAGACGTCAGAGGGCGGGGTCAGATATAAAGCCATGCCCCTGACAATGTCAAGGATTCAGCATGTTGTTTAAGGCACTTAATCAGGGCAGGTTACTGGGTTGATTCCTGGATGGTGTCTCACTGGCATGCTGTCCCACTGACCGTAAAGCTTACAATGACCTTTAGGAATGTCAAATCCCAAACACCACCACTGCTGTGAGGTAATGGGCTGCAATGTCTCACAATGCACCCCCTCCAAAAAACAAAACAAAACAAAACAAAAAAACCTGTCTATCATATTGCTTCAAGAGGCACACAAACGTTTGCATGAATATGTGTTTGAAATTATTACAAAAACCCTGCTTTGACATAACTGATCAAAAATCATATGCCAATCAATCCTGACCTAATGAGTCCATCATATTCTAACACTGAGGTTGATCCAGACACTTGACCTTTCTGTATGGCTTAAATCTTGGCATTAGTGGATCTGACAGTTGAGCACGCTGTGGCGCTGAAAAAGATGGGATGAATCACAATTTGGATTTTTGGCAGGTCAGAAATTAACACAGTCGCCAGGGGAAAGAAATACCCTTGAAAGTTCAGAAAATGCATGTGAAATTAAAACTGAAGAGGAAGAACATGCCCCCTGATAGTAATGGATTGCCTGTTCTGTATTTCACCCTTTCACATTATATTCATTGAGCTGTCAAATATTCACATTTGAATGTGTCGACTGGATCATTTGTAGTGATTTGTTGCAATGAGATTCTCCAGAGTGCATCTTGGGCAAGACAAATGGACCTGTTTTGATCAGAAAACTGAATGCTTATGTGCTCATACACACACACACACCCCCCCCACACACACACAAAAAAAAAAGTGCCTGCTTTGTGGTTGTTTTGACTTTCGTTTTGGCAAATTGTTTTCAAATTAAGTTTTAAATTCACAATGTGCAACACAAATTAATACAGGAAACAGCTTTTAGTGGTTAGAAATAGGGTTTGATAAATCTGAGGTGGGAATAGTACAAAAAGAATGCAGCACAGCGTCACAACAATGAACATAAAGAAATTATACTGAATGCATGGAAAGCCAACAAAAAAGAAAAGTGTTAAACATATGAAAAAAACCAGTATGTCTGGACCATTGTGTTCCATGAAATGTGAATAACTGGATACAATTTGTGAAGATATTCAGTGATTTGTCTTTTACTTTAACTTTACAGATGACTTTGTTTTGTATTTGTTAGTGCACCTTGAAATCAATAATTTCCCACATCCGGAGGTGTGCGTGTGGGTGTGAATGTGATTGTCTGTCTATATGTGGCCTTGCAACAGACTGGTGTCCTGTCCAGGGCGTACCCTGCCTCACGCCCTGTGACTGCCATGATTGGCTCTAACCCTCCGGGACCTTTAATTAGAGTAAGCAATTGTATAAAAAAATGTATGGATTATTATTATCATTAATGAAGACCAATGACTTTTTAAAATGTATTTTTAATGACTTCTCAAGGGGTGGTGGCCAAGCAGTTAAGTGTGCTTGTTTCTAGTGCAGAAGGTTTCCGGTTCAAGGCCACCTCTGCCCATTCTCCATATTATGTAGCGTGGCATCTGGTAGGCCATCCAGTGTAAAACCTGTGCCAAACAAAAATGCAGTTCCACCTTGGATCTGCTATGGTGACCCCATGTGAAACAAGGGAGAAGTTGAAGGGACTTTTACATTTTAATGACGTCTCTTGGCAACCAGCCCACACTTTGAGAGTCACTGTTGTTGAGTGTGAAAAAGGAATCTGAAAACAAAACATCAGCGTAAAACAGCATTTGATTTGGACAAAATGAATACAGTATCCTGTAGTATTGCAACTATAAATTGTTGGGAAAGTGTCGTGACACGGACCCACAACAGGGGCCGTTAAAGAACGGACAATGGATAAGCCAAAAAGTAACAATTTAATGTTGTGAAGCGCACAACGAAGTACAGACAATAACAATAGTGCGGAATGTCAATCATACACAAGGTGGCGTGTGGCAGGGTCGAAGATAGAAGACGTCTGGTGATAGAAGAGCCGGAACCCACACAGCTTCCACCACCAATGGATCTGAAGAACACCGGAGCCGCCAAGCCCTGCGCCCCAGGTGGCCACCGTCTTCAGCAGTCAGACCCGGTACTGCTGGCAGAGAACAGAAACAGTTTGATGAGTGTGAGTACGCACACTCAGTAATCCCACAGTCTGTGTTCAATTAGGAGGGAGCACCTCCACCTCCAATCACACACTCGTGCAGCTCCTGTTTAACCACTTATCTGGTTTGGGGTGTGAGGCGAAGCCGTCGCAGTCCACACCAAACGCCAATACCGCAGAATAAGGACACCGTCACAGGAAAACGGCTGCAACTGAGATCAGACTATTACACAAGGTTTTTGGATTCAGCAGAGAAGTTACCTGTATGGTAGATGATTTCTCGGCGGGGAGGTGGAGTCGCAGTCTGGCTTTTATGGAGGTTGACGTAGATGAGTGACAGCTGGTGGTGATGATGACAGCTGTCACTCCACTGGTTCCGGCGCCCTCTTGTGCTTGAAGCCCGCACTCCAAGCAGGGCGCCATCTGGTGGTGGTGGGCCAGCACTACCTCCTCTTCAGCGGCCCACACAACAATAAATATTCTAATGAAAGGATATAATGATATATACTGTTGTTCTTGTTTCTGGTCCTCCCATTATGCATTGCCACAACAGATCATCCAACTCGCCCAGTCCTCTGCATCTTCTTCTGTCATGATGATGGCCTGCATATCCTCTCTTACCCCATTCATACACCTCCTCTTTGGTCTGATATTGGTGAATAACCAATAATAATCCTGTAATAATTTAGTTTTGATGTACTATATTTTAGAAATACATTTATTGAAAAAATAATTTCAGCTTCAAGATGCTTTTGGGAAACCTGACCCTGATGTGGAAGCCCCAGTTATGAAACTCATAGTGATGATGGCTATAACAGCCAAAGAAGGGCATTGGATAGAGTCAATGATAATGCTGCCCTAGAGAACATTTAAGGTCAACTTGCCCTCAAGAGGAAGATTAAAGACTCTTCACACATCAAGGTGAACACCACCAGTGACCTCTTTGGGTTGAATTGCCCTTAAGGTGACTAACATTAGCATGAGCTCCTTGATGTCCTGCGGGACACTTTTTGGTTAGCAGTCAGAAGGGTATAACTTTGGCTTCCACATAATTTTAGATTAAACCAAAGAAGCCACCCAGAATTTAGGTGAAGCATCTTGAAGAATGAAAAATGACTTAATTTGCTTTCAACAAAAATTTTCCATATATTCATCCTAATTAACTGATCATCTTCAACAATTTACAGTGATCTTTATTCAGTTTTTCTAGTTTGCGATGTAGACATTGTATTTGTATCTTACAGCTAATTCAGTCATTTTATAGTTACTGCATTCCCTGACAGATAGTTTCCTAATATGATGTAATTACCTACATTTCAACATGTGTAGGAAATAGATTTTTTAAAGTATGTGGCACCAGATAAGATATCTTAAGAATAACATGACAAAATTATATTATTGTCATGAATTACAGCAGTGTCTACTATCCATGTTGTCAGGCTGTTGTAAATGATTTCCTCAGTGCAGAACTATTTGCAATAGTTTTTCTGTCAAACAAAATTATTTTCTTTGAATCTTTCTTGCCCCTTTGTTACCTCTTGTGATGAGTTTTTATTATATATTTAGTTTGTGTTTGTTTTGTTTGTAGGATAATTAATGGGAGGCACTGTGGCTTAGTCCCATCTGCATGGGGTTCAGGTGTATCTGCAACGTTTAGTATCATATTGGCATTTCAATGACAGAATCAGCATTTTTGGTGGTCAAATGCAACTTTTGACACTGTCCCAGAGTGGATAAATCTAAAAATGGCGGAGTTGATTTGATTGCTTGTCCTTGTGGACAAGCAATTTGGATGTTTTCTGAAACAGTGATGTACGTCCTACCTCGAACCCTCAGCCACACATGATGATGTTGGTGTTGCTACAGTGTAATTTAACATACTTTTTGTCTTGGTGATCAATGTGATGAATAATAACTGCAGAAAGACTTCAGCTTTTAAAATAAGTTATTGTTTCTTGTTATTGGTGTTGGGTCAAAGCCCTGGCATCTTCCAGCTCAGGCTGAGAAAATGCACCCAGAGCAAACACAGAAGGACTTATAAAAAAAAAATAAAAAAAAAAATGCAGCATTTATTCACAAGTAATGTCCATGTTTAAGGAATTAAAGTATTTCTAGATGTTGGCTTCCAAAGCAAGGGCAGCATGTATATTTTTGGCTGTGATGATGAATCCATGCAACAAGTCAGATTAAAAGACATTGTACACACTGTGTGCTGCTTTGTAAAGTTTACCTTCTGCTGCAGGATTGATTACCTCCTTAAACTAGCTCTGTGCATGCTCCATGTCTTCTCCATTTTTTTGTGGAAGCACTACAGTGTGACATACAGGCCTGGTATTTTGACTAGAGTGTTTTCAAGCGATTTCACTGGATCCGTGTGGATGTAAATGTTACTTGAAATGCTGCAGTGTTTAAGGAACATTTCTTGATACAACAGATAAAAAGCTTGTAAAGGGAAAGTTAAGTTTCCGTGTGGTCTTAGTTGTTTGCACTGTTACCTCATGGCAAGAAGGCCATGCCTTCCTGCCTGGTCCTTTCTCTGTGGAGTTTGCATATTCTTGATTGGGTTGCCTGCAGGTGCACCAGATTCCTCCCACTTCCAAAGCCATGCAGGTTGAGTGAGTTTGGAATTCAGAGTTGACCGTAGGGGGCATGCAAATGTGATTGAGTTTTGTTTGTCGATACATGGCCCTGTACAGACATATCCTGTGACTCCTGGGCTAGGCTCCAGCCCCCATGTGACCTTGACCGGGGTAAGCAGTTACACACAGAAAAAAAATATATATAGGTGTGTGCTCAAACGTTTACATACCCTGGCAATTTTTTGTTATTATTTTGTTTGTTTCACTCATGGTTAGTGGTTGTGTGGAGCCATTTATTGTCAAACAACTGTCTTTTTAAATCATAATGAAAGCAGAAACTAACCAATTACCCTGATCAAAGTTTACATAGTTGTTTTTTTTTTTAGTTTATTTAGACCTGCTAACATGCACACAATTCATACAAACATGTTTGAGTGGCTAAAAAGTAACCATCCTCACCTGTGATCTGTTATCTTCTAATCAGTGTGTGTGTGTGTGTGTGTGTGTATGAAAGGTCAGTGAGATTCTGGGCTCCTGACAGACCCTTGCATCTTTCATCCCAACCTGGTCTCATGGCAAGTCGTGATTCAGCAGCACGAAATATACCTTAATCTATTGGCTCATGATATTGTGAAGAAAAGCCCTCATTTTCATCATGGCAGCACAAAATTAGCATTCCGTGATGGCTGCACAAAATTAAAAGTGAAGCGGGGGGTCGGGGTGGTTATGGTTAGCTTGGGGGTAAGATTAGGTTAGGGTCAGGGGTAGGGTAGGGTTAGTAATAGTGAGTTAAAAACCATGTCACGAAAATTTGACTCATTTTGTCACGGGCATGAAAAAAAAACGTGAGACTGGGCTATTCATCCAGTGCTGCACTGGCATTTCTGGTTTCTGAGTCACAGGGAAAGCAAAAGAATTGTAAAAGAAAATGTAATTGAGCTGTATAAAACAAGAAAGGGATAAAAGAAGATATCCAAGACAATGAGATTGCCATGTTTCAATTAGTGTTCAAGTACAACTAACAAAGATTCAGGACAACTGGCAAGAAATTGATCAGACGCAAATAAAATTGTTCAGGATGCAAAGAAAAACCACAAATTACTTCAGGTGAAATACAAAACTCTCTGAAAAAAGTGGGATGGCTGTTTCAAGATGCACAATAAGGAGGCACAAGAAAAATGAGTTGGCAGAAGAAAGCCATTACTACAGAAATGCCACAAAGTATCACCTATAATACACCAACACTACAGAGAACAAAGTCATGTGAAATTATGAGACCAAAACTGAACTTTTTGGCCACAACCATAAATGTTCCATTTGGAGAGGAGTCAACAAGCCCTGATGAAAAGTACACCCTTCCAACTGTGAAGCAAGGCTGCGGATCGCTGATGTTTTGGGTATGTTTGAGCTACAAAGGCACAGGAAACTTGGTCAAAAGTGATGGCAGGATGAATGCAACATGTTATCAGAAAATACTGGAGGAAAATTTGCTCTCAGCCCAGAAGCTGTACATGTGACATGCTTGGATGTTCCGACATTACACACAAGGCCAAGTTGACCTGTCATTGGCTACAGCAGAATAAAGTGAAGGTTCTGGAGTGGCCATCTGAGTCTCCTGCCCTCAATATCATTGAGCCACTCTGGGGAGATCTTAAATGTGCAGTTCATGCAAGACAGCCAAGGATTTTACAAGAACTGAAGGCTTTTTGCCAAGAGGTGGCCAGATTTACCATCAGAGAAAATAAAGAGCCTCATCCACAACTACCACAAAAGACTCAAACCTGTTATTGGTGTTAAAGGGGCAATACTGGTATTAAGAACTGGGATATGTGAACTTTTATCACGGTCATTTGGGTAGTTTCTGTTGTCATTATAAAAGTGTAAATAATTGACTGACAATAAGTAAATTCAATAAATTGACAATAAATGGCTTCACAAAACCACTAACCATGACTGAAAAAGGTGTTTTTGTTTTATCATTCATATTCTCTTAAAAATGCCCCCCCCCCCCAAAAAAACGTAAATTCTGCCAGAGTATGTAAACTTTTGAGCACAACTGTATATACGAGGTCTGTCAATAAAGTATTGTACCTTTTTATTTTTTCAAAAACTATATGGATTCATGAGCTGAAATGAGCTCTTTATCACTACATACAAATCCCTTAAGAGCACCTAAAACGGTCTGAAAAATGGCATGGAGTAGGAGAGTGCAACAATTTTGCATCTACGTGGTGTGTCCAAAAGTAACGGTCCTTTTTTTTTTTCAAAAACTATATGAGGGAGAGGCAGCCTGGAAACCAGAGGCAGAGGAACAGGTACATGTGAGGGGCGGAGCTCTCGCGTGACAGCTGTCACAAACCCCAGGCCGGAAAGACCCATCCAACGGGGACAGCCTTGGCCGGAACCTGGGGAAACAAAGGAAAAGGACAATGCCCCGATGGGGCAAACCCACCTAACCGGGACAACTCAAACTGAGAGCTTTGAAAAGAAGGATTAGAGGAACACCCTGGTGGGATAAGCCTGCCTAACAGGGGTGACGCTATAGAATCATACCCGGGCCGGTAAGGCCAGCTACACAGAGGCACTCCGGTCTGAACACCGAGACTGGTCTGGAAACAAACATAAAAGCGGGAATGGTTTGGAAACCAGGGAGTAACAAACTGTGGTTCATCTGGGAACCAGGAGACACAACATTAGGACTGGCCCGGGACCCAGAGACACAACATAAGGACTGGACTGGAAACCAGGACACAAAACCTCAGAACCGGGAGACACAAAATGAGGACTGGTCTGGGCACCAGGACACAAAACCTAGAACCGGGAGTCACAAAATTAGGACTGGTCTGGGCACCAGGACACAAACCTCGATACTGGTCTGGGAACCAGGAGACACAAGATTAGGACTGGTCTGGGAACCAGGCGACACTGGTCTGGGAACCAGGACACAAAACCTCGGAACCGGGAGACACAAAATTAGGACTTGTCTGGGAACCAGGCGACACAAAATTAGGACTGGTCTGGGAACCAGGACCCACTTCAGCCAGTCCAGCCCCACTTCACTGTCGTCGGCACGAGTGGGGACGTCCAGCCCCACTTCACTGCCGCTGGCATAAGTAGGGATGTCCAGCCCTGCTTCACTGTTGTCATCCTGAATGGAGACGTCCAGCCCCACTTCACCGTCACCATCGGGAGTGGGGACGTCCAGCCCCACTTCACCGTCATCATCGTGAGTGGGGACGTCCAGCCCCACTTCACCGTCGTCATCGCGAGTGGGGACGTCCAGCCCCACTTCACTGTTGCGGGCATGAGGAGAGACGTCCAACCCCACTTCACTGCTGCTGGTGTGAGGAGGGAGATCCAACCTCATCCCATCAATATTCTCTGAAGCCCCAGACTCCTTCTCAAATGCAGGCGACCATCTGGATAGCACGTCTGACCCCACTTGTCCACGGACGGAGGACCGGGTGACAGACTGGAACAAATTTGACAACTGTTAGCGGGTTCCCCGTCCCCCCTGTAGTCAGAAGACTCACCACCAATGTCCAAGAGGACCTCCCCGTCAAACTTCTGGAACTCCGCCTGGGCAGCGGGTGGACCACCTGAGGGCACCTCAGATCCTTCAGCTATGATCTAGTCTGTGGACCTGGAAAATAAGTCACAATAATTACTGCATCCCACCCTGGAGTCAAGGAACTGCTTCCCTGGGGCCCCAGCTGAATCACTGAAGCTGTCCGGGGCCGGTGACTGCAGAGCAGTGACTGAATCCAAAAGGGATGTATGATCTGCTGGCTGTAGGAGTGGATGAAGATCTGCTGATGGAGGACCTTGGAGGACTGTCCTCATAGTGGACACTTTTATAGAACAGACCTTCAGTGAAGCTGGAACCTGCGGAATAGCAAATGATCAGATGTGTGGCAAAGGAGCCTCTTCTGTGGCAAGACGTGTGTCAAAAATCAATTGACCAGCACCAGCCCTGATCCAAGTGATGCTTAAATAACAAACAGAATTAATGGCAACTATGACCAACATGTGCGAACGAAAACACAGGAGGCATGTGAGAAACAAATCTGTTGTGAAAGTGTAGTGACACGGACCCACAACAGGGGGCGCAAATGAACGGTCAATAGATGAGCCAAAAGGTAACAATTTAATGTGTGAAACGTGCACAACGAACATACAGACAATCTCAGAATATAATTACAGTCAAATTACAAAGGTGACGTGTGGGCAGGCTCGAGGATAGAAGACGTCTGTCCTGAGAAGAGCCGGAACCACACGATTTCCGCCCCCACAGAACCTGGTGAATACTGGAGCCGCCAAGTCCCGAATTCCCAGGTGATCACCGTCCCGACTGTCGGATCTGGTACTGCTGGCGAAGAACAAAGACAGTCAAGTGTGGGTGTGTGTACACCCAGTAACAACAGCGGTGGGAATGCTACCTCCACCTCTCACTCAATATGTTGCAGAGTACCGCAGTGATTCCTCAGGGGAAAAGAGTGCCGTCCTGCACTCACTCAGCCTCCACAGAAAAAGGAACCGGTACTCCTGCAAACACTCACAATATACAGATATATTGCAAAAGACACAAACGGCTGAGGATATTACCTCCAATGAAGTATGATATCTCGGCGATGAGGTGGAGATGACGTCTGGTCTTTATGGAGTGCGATGATGAAGAATGTGTGACAGCTGTCAGGAATTAATGATGACAGCTGTCACTCCCGGCTGTGTCCGTGGCAGCGCCTCTCGTGCCTGAAGCCCGCACTTCAGGCAGGGCGCCCTTTGGTGGTGGGCCAGCAGTACATCCTCTTCTGGCGGCCCACACAACACAAATCCATCAGTATTGAACGATAACAAAATATTCTGATTGGGTGGAGAAATAAACTGAGCACAAAACCAAGAAAAGTATAACAATATCGTGATGACTCAGAAACAATCAATAAGGGAACTTCAGAATGTTTTGCAGGAGGAAAGAAACACTAAATGTGTGAGGGGCGGAGCATGACAGCTGTCACAAACCCCGCGCTCGGCTAACAGCATGAGAAGGCGGAAGCTTCACAAAGACAGCTGTCAAAACAAACCGAGCGCGGGCTGACCCAGAACCTGAGGAAACGTGGACAAACATGAACTAAGGGAGAAATATAACTAACAACCAAAACCGTGGGCGGAACCTACTGGATCACAACAACCGGGGCAAGCCCGTGAATGAAAGGAAATCCCGTCCCCGTATGCAGCAGAACGAGTAAGAAATACGTCACAGACACACATTCTTACATATGCACAACAAATACTGACTCAACCACGTACACCATCCCTACTCAGGCACGCACGCATGCACACAGAGTTCCACTGAATCAACCAGCAACATTCACACCTACTCAAGCAGGCACGCATGCATACGCGCGCACACACACACACACACACACACACACACACACACACACACACCACACACACACACACACACACACACACAGAGTTATCTGACTCCACAAATAACACATGCACCGGCTTTACCGTCACGACAACTAATGCAGAACACTTAACAGAAGAGAGTGAGAGACAGTCACTCACAAACCTTCAACCAGAAACAGCATGATGGGAGAACACTAAGACACAAAAGAGCATGGGGACCAGGGACACATTCAACACAACCCCCAGAACCGAAACCCAACATGTGCAGTCCAAAGCAAAGATCAGCACTCATTGGAATCGTAAAGGTTTGCAGCTTTGAGGCGTTTTGCCTCATTAACCCTCCTTGTGGGTTAATGAAGCACAACGCCTTCTTGATATCTTTATCATGAATAGCAGACACATAGAGGAACATAATAAAACAAGTTCCACTGAAATCCATATGGGGCGCACCGAGATGTGGCCAAATGAAAATTGCCAAATATCGCATTTTTAACATAATGAGCACCACCTATGCAAAAGAACCCTAACAAAGCCACTGCCATTTATGCAAATTTGGAAAGAATTTGTCCCGGTGTATCCAAATATGTATAAATGAGCAAGGCTTATTCAGGGCGCAGGCCCTGGGAGGGTCCCAAATGTAGCCCAACATGCCAAAAGTTGTGAATTGAAGCGCCACTTATAGGCAGCACCCTCAGTTAGCCTTGAAAATTATAACGCTAAATGGGACAACTCCATGCATACATTCATATACTATAAGATCAATGATGCTTACTGAGGGCGCACAAAGATATTCAAAGGTCAAAATCCACATTTTGACTATATCACTGTCTTGGCCCCATTACCCCCTATCCTAAAAAGGTCCATAAATTTCCTCCCGAAGGGATTTTTGGATAAAAAACTTTTTTTTTTTTTTTTTTCCATTTGTACAATACATCTTCCCCTAAAAAAAACTTCAGTGGCCTACTGAAACATGATATATCACCACCCATTTGAAAGTTAGGGCCCTGTCCCACAGGCATTTAGGAGATTTTGCGTATGGATTGCACACAAAATTGGCTCATATTCGCTTAATATCCACAGTATGCGTGAAACATGCTTGTATGAGTTGGCTGACACCCGCACATGTCCACAATTATCCGTAGAGGCACGTTTTTCCGCTGCCAGGATTTTTGAGCTGCACAAAATTTGGGCTGCGGATGACATCCGCCTTACATACTCCATACATACTCAATACATACACAATACATACATAACTCAATCTATGCGCTATATATTCGCCGTCATCTACTCATATCCGCAACTGACAGGGATTTGCAGCTTGGCAGCTGACTGGGTGTCAGATGCGCTGTGTTCACAGCTGTATGTCGTTCTTTGTTATACCGGCTGCCACGCGCTCTGCGCTGGACGCTGTGTTATATATAATTTAGTGGCAGATTAATCATTTTATTGTGCAAATTGGCTGTTGAAAATGGATATAATCACCCCTGAATCATAGGAAGCTGCAGCTGAGCCGTCTAAAAAGGTAATTATTTGACTTGTTTACATTGTCAAGGCTTGATAAAACAGTTGCGTGTTTTTTTCCTTCTTGTCTGCAGCTGTTACAGTATTTGTGTTTATAACAGATTTAACTTCTTGTTATACCTTCAGATGAGCTGCGCTCTGATGCAATCCGCTGACGTCTTCACTCGCCCTGTTCACTGCTTGTTTACTCCAATCAACTTGTCCAAGTCCAGCAAATGCTCCAGAGGCTGTATTGTTGGTGTGAATAGCGATGCCAAAAGGAGCGAGTGCGCTTCTTTTATGACCGCAATGCAGATGCCATGGACGCTCAAACATGAGCGAGATGCATTCATAATACACCCGTATACTGTTTCCTCCTCACTACATGCATTATACAACCGTGATTGTTCATGATATATTCGCTATACATTATTAATATATCCATAATTCATACTGGGACATTTGTCATTTTTAACCATTTTTGTTGCGGACAACAACGAATGCCCGTAATTTGTATACTCAATTCATGTGCAATTAATCCTCTCCCCAATGGGACAGGGCCCTTACAGATTTCGGCTCTTAAATATTATATGGTTTGTTTCCACAACTAAAGATGAATATTAGAAGACATTTGTGTAAATCTTCTTTCATATCTGATTTGAAAACTCCATCCATCCATCCATCCATTTTCTTCCGCTTTATCCGGAGTCGGGTCGCGGGGCAGAAAAACATATGTGGACTGGTTGGGCGAACTCCCATGAACCCTCGAGCACCTGATGGAGCGTGTAGAGCTGGTCCAGTGTGCCGCGACCAGGACGAAAACCACACTGCTCCTCCTGAATCCGAGGTTTGACCATCAGTCGAATTCTCCTCTCCAGTACTCTGGAATAGACCTTACCGGGAAGGCTGAGGAGTGTGATCCCCCTATAGTTGGAACACACCCTCCGGTCCCCCTTTTAAACAGAGGGACCACCACCCCGGTCTGCCAATCCAGAGGCACTGTCCCCGATCGCCGCGCGATGTTGCAGAGGCGTGTCTGCCAAGACAGTCCCACAACATCCAGAGACTTAAGGTACTCAGGACGGATTTCATCCACCCAGGAGCCTTGCCACCGAGGAGCTTTCTAACCACCTGCACCATAAACAGTGCTGGTGGAGAGCTGATTCCGCCTCCTGAGGCGTCAGACGGTTTGCCAGAATCTCTTCGAGGCCGACTGATAGTCCTCCTCCATGGCCTCCCTGAACTCCTCCCAGACCAGAGTTTTTGCCTCTGCGACCGCACGGGATGCGGCACACTTCGCCTGCCGGTACCTGTCAGCTACCTCTGGGGTCCCACCTACCAACAAAGATAAGTAGGACTCCTTCTTCAGCTTGACGGCATCCCTTACTTCCGGTGTCCACCACCGGGTTCGGGGATTGCCACCGCGACAGGCACCGGAGACCTTGTGACCACAGCTACGAGTGGCCGCATGGACAATGGAGGTGGAGAACATGGTCCACTCGGACTCCATGTCTCCAACCTCCCCCGGGATCTGGGAGAAGCTCTCCCAATCAATCAATCAACTTTTTTTTATATAGCGCCAAATCACAACAAACAGTTGCCCCAAGGCGCTCTATATTGTAAGGCAAGGCCATACAATAATTATGAAAAACCCCAACGGTCAAAACGACCTCCTATGAGCAAGCACTTGGCTACAGTGGGAAGGAAAAACTCCCTTTTAACAGGAAGAAACCTCTAGCAGAACCAGGCTCAGGGAGGGGCAGTCTTCTGCTGAGACTGGTTGGGGCTGAGGGAAAGAACCAGGAAAAAGACATGCTGTGGAGGGGGGCAGAGATCGATCACTAATGATTAAATGCAGAGTGATGCATACGGAGCAAAAAGAGAAAGAAACAGTGCATCATGGGAACCCCCCCACAGTCTACGTCTAAATGGATGGTCCAGGGTCACCTGATCCAGCCCTAACTATAAGCCATAGCGAAAAGGAAAGTTTTAAGCCTAATCTTAAAAGTAGAGAGGGTATCTGTCTCCCTGATCTGAATTGGGAGCTGGTTCCACAGGAGAGGAGCCTGAAAGCTGAAGGCTCTGCCTCCCATTCTACTCTTACAAACCCTAGGAACTACAAGTAAGCCTGCAGTCTGAGAGCGAAGCGCTCTAATGGGGTAATATGGTACTACGAGGTCCCTAAGATAAGATGGGACCTGATTATTCAAAACCTTATATGTAAGAATAGAATTTAAAATTCTATTCTAGAATTAACAGGAAGCCAATGAAGAGAGGCCAACACGGGTGAGATATGCTCTCTCCTGCTAGTCCCCGTCAGTACTCTAGCTGCAGCATTCTGAACCAACTTAAGGCTTTTTAGGGAACTTTTAGGACAACCTGATAATAATGAATTACAATAGTCCAGCCTAGAGGAAATAAATGCATGAATTAGTTTTTCAGCATCACTCTGAGACAAGACCTTTCTGATTTTAGAGATATTGCGTAAATGCAAAAAGGCAGTCCTACATATTTGTTTAATACGCGCTTTGAATGACATATCCTGATCAAAAATGACTCCAAGATTTCTCACAGTATTACTAGAGGTCAGGGAAATGCCATCCAGAGTAAAGATCTGGTTAGACACCATGCTTCTAAGATTTGTGGGGCCAAGTACAATAACTTCAGTTTTATCTGAGTTTAAAAGCAGGAAATTAGAGGTCATCCATGTCTTTATGTCTGTAAGACAATCCTGCAGTTTAGCTAATTGGTGTGTATCCTCTGGCTTCATGGATAGATAAAGCTGGGTATCATCTGCGTAACAATGAAAATTTAAGCAATACCGTCTAATAATACTGCCTAAGGGAAGCATGTATAAAGTGAATAAAATTGGTCCTAGCACAGAACCTTGTGGAACTCCATAATTAACTTTAGTCTGTGAAGAAGATTCCCCATTTACATGAACAAACTGTAATCTATTAGACAAATATGATTCAAACCACCGCAGCGCAGTGCCTTTAATACCATGACATGCTCTAATCTCTGTAATAAAATTTTATGGTCAACAGTATCAAAAGCAGCACTGAGGTCCAACAGAACAAGCACAGAGATAAGTCCACTGTCCGAAGCCATAAGAAGATCATTTGTAACCTTCACTAATGCTGTTTCTGTACTATGATGAATTCTAAAACCTGACTGAAACTCTTCAAATAGACCATTCCTCTGCAGGTGATCAGTTAGCTGTTTTACAACTACCCTCTCAAGAATCTTTGAGAGAAAAGGAAGGTTGGAGATTGGCCTATAATTAGCTAAGATAGCTGGGTCAAGTGATGGTTTTTAAGTAATGGTTTAATTACTGCCACCTTAAAAGCCTGTGGTACATAACCAACTAACAAAGATAGATTGATCATATTTAAGATTGAAGCATTAAATAATGGTAGGACTTCCTTGAGCAGCCTGGCAGGAATGGGGTCTAATAAACATGTTGATGGTTTGGATGAAGTAACTAATGAAAATAACTCAGACAGAACAATCGTAGAGAAAGAGTCTAACCAAATACCGGCATCACTGAAAGCAGCCAAAGATAACGATACATCTTTGGGATGGTTATGAGTAATTTTTTCTCTAATAGTCAAAATTTTGTTAGCAAAGAAAGTCATGAAGTCATTACTAGTTAAAGTTAATGGAATACTCAGCTCAATAGAGCTCTGACTCTTTGTCAGCCTGGCTACAGTGCTGAAAAGAAACCTGGGGTTGTTCTTATTTTCTTCAATTAGTGATGAGTAGAAAGATGTCCTAGCTTTACGGAGGGCTTTTTATAGAGCAACAAACTCTTTTTCCAGGCTAAGTGAAGATCTTCTAAATTAGTGAGACGCCATTTCCTCTCCAACTTACGGGTTATCTGCTTTAAGCTACGAGTTTGTGAGTTATACCACGAGTCAGACACTTCTGATTTAAAGCTCTCTTTTTCAGAGGAGCTACAGCATCCAAAGTTGTCTTCAATGAGGATGTAAAACTATTGACGAGATACTCTAACTCCCTTACAGAGTTTAGGTAGCTACTCTGCTCTGTGTTGGTATATGACATTAGAGAACATAAAGAAGGAATCATATCCTTAAACCTAGTTACAGCGCTTTCTGAAAGACTTCTAGTGTAATGAAACTTATTCCCCACTGCAGGGTAGTCCATGAACGGGTTGACGGTGTACACGGGGCTTCTGTTTAGGGCTACGCTTCCTCCTCACAGTCACCCAGTCAGCCTGCTTTCCCGACTGCCCGGGATCTGCCAGGGGGGACTAACGGCGGCTAAGCTACCTTGGTCCGCACCGACTACAGGGGCCTGGCTAGCTGTAGAATTTTCCACGGTGCGGAGCCGAGTCTCCAATTCGCCCAGCCTGGCCTCCAAAGCTACGAATAAGCTGCACTTATTACAAGTACCGTTACTGCTAAAGGAGGCCGAGGAATAACTAAACATTTCACACCCAGAGCAGAAAAGTACGGGAGAGACAGGACAAGCCGCCATGCTAAATCGGCTAAGAGCTAGTAGCTACGCAACCTAGCGGATTCCTAAAAACACACAAAGTGAAACACACAAACTCCCAGAGGTGGGAGTTGAAGACTTCACTGACAGAGGGTTCCGCCAGTCGTTCCCAGCAGACCCTCACGATACATTTGGGCCTGCCAGGTCTGACCGGCTTCCTCCCCTCCAAGCAGATCCAACTCACCATCAGGTGGTGATTGGTCGACAGCTCTGCCCCTCTCTTCACTCGAGTGTCCGAGACACCTGGCCGAAGGTCAGATGATACGACTACAAAGTCGATCATCGACCTCCGGCTCAGGGTGTCCTGGTGCCACGTGCACTTATGGACACCCTTGTGCTCGAACATGGTGTTCGTGATGGACAAACTGTGACAAGCACAGAAGTCCAACAACTGAACACCACTCGGGTTCAGATCGGGGAGGCCATGCTTCCCGATCACCCCCCTCCAGGTCTCACTGTTGCCGCCCACGTGGGCGTTGAAATGCCCCAGGAGAACAATGGAGTCCCCAGTTGGAGCGCTATCTAGTACCCCTCCCAGGGACTCCAGGAAGGTCAGGTACTCTGCACTGCCACTCGGCCCGTAGGCCGAGACAACGGTGAGAGACCTGTCCCCAACCTGAAGGCGTAGGGACGCGACCCTCTCATTCACCGGAGTGAACTCCAATACATGGCGACTGAGCTGGGGAGCAATGAGCAATGCGACCCCAGCTCTCCGCCTCTCCCCGTGGGCAATGCCAGAAAAATGAAGCGTCCAGCCCCTCTCCAGGAGTTGGGTACCAGAGCCCAAGCTGTGCGTGGAGGCGAGCCCAACTATCTCTAGGCGGTATCTCTCAACCTCCGGACAAGCTCAGGCTCCTTCCCTCCCAGCAAAGTTTTCAAGTCCCCCAAGGGGGGACTTGAAAACTCTATTTTCCTAAAAACAGTAGCTACATCAGTACTTCACACAACAGGTTATCCTTGAAAATTTGTAGTAAAATGTATGAAAAGTAAGCCCCTATGGCTCCTCCCTTGTTTTCACTCAGGGTCCCCACAGCAATTGTGAGATGTATCTGCATGTTAATTTGGCATACATTTTACACTGGTCGCCATTCCTGATGCAATTACGTATTATATGGAGAATGGACAGGGATGGGGTGTGAACCAAGAGCTCTCTGTCCTGGAAAAATGCACACTTAACTGCTTGTCCACCACCCCTGCAGTAAAGCATCCAAAAAGTAATGCAGCAAATTGTATATATTCCACATATTCGTCAGCCAGTAGTTAGTAAATCAATGAAAACAAGATGGCAGTTTTTTTTTTTCATCAGATCTTTCTTTGATTGGTGGATTTTATGTCAAATGATATTCATTATTTATCCCAGTGGATGGGTGACATTACCACATTTTTTGTACAATTTGCCGTGCATTTTTCTCCCATCCATTTCGCTGTATTGCACGGCTCTGTTACATTTTTCGCAAAAATGCTTCCATGATACAAAGTAACTAAATCCAGCAACTGCAGTGTTCATGGAAACATTTTAAGCGGCTATTGAAGCACTGTCAGATGAAAACCTAGACAGGTGTTTGACATGATTTTTTTTTTTTGGACTGAAGAAAAGACAGATGTGTTTCCACACACACTGCGAAGTGCCACAGGTTCTCACACTACTCAGCAACATGTTGACTGAGCTGCCAGCAGGGTCTTTCAGCGTTCTGATTCATGTGCTGAAAAGAAACACCTCCCTCAATTTAAGTAAAATACAACCCCAATTCCAGTGAAATTGGGATGTTGTGTAAATGTAAATAAAAACAGAATACAATGATTTGCAAATCCTCTTCAACCTATATTCAATTGAATACACCACAAAGACAAGATATTAATGTTTAATCTGATAAACTTTATTGTTTTTGTGCAAATATTTGCTAATTTTTAAATGGATGCCTGCAAAATGTTCCAAAAAAAGCTGGGACAGTGGTATGTTTACCACTGTGTTATATCAGCTTTCCTCTCTAACAATACTCAATAAGCATTTGGGAACTGAGGACACTAATTGTGAGTGTCATGATTGGGTATAAAAGGAGCATCCCCAAAAGGCTCAGCCGTTCACAAGTAAAGATGGGGTAAGAATCACCACTTTGTGAACAGCTGCGTGAAGAAAATAGTCCAACAGTTTAAGAACAATGTTTCTCAATGTTCAATTGCAAACAAATTTATGGATTATATCATCTACAGTCCATATATAACCAGAAGATTCAGAGACTCTGTAGAAACTTTTACATGTAAGCGGCAAGGCCAAAAACCAACAGTGAATGCCTGTGACCTTTGATCCCTCAGACGGCACTACATTAAAAACCACATCATTGTGTAAAGGATCCTTACGGCATGGGCTCAGGAACACTTCAGAAAACTATTGTCAATTAACACAGTTCTCACTACATCTACAACTGCAAGTTAAACTCTGCCATGCAAAGCGAAAGCCATACATCAACATCATCCAGAAACGCCCACCACCTTACTCTGGGCCTGAGTTCATTTGAAATGGACAGACGCAAGTGGGAAAAGTGTGCTGTGGTCTGAGGAGTCCCCGTTCAATTTGTTTTTGGAAATCATGGATGCCGTGTCTTCCGGACAAAAGAGGAAGAAGACCACCCAGATTGTTACCAGTGCAAAGTTCAAAAGCCACCATCTGTGATAGGTATGGGGGTGTGTTAGTGCCATGGCATGCACGTGTTACAACAGCGTGGCTTGTAGTAAAAGAGTGCAGCTACTAGACTGGCCTGCCTGCAGTGCAGACCTGTCGCCCATTGAAAATGTGTGGCGCATTATGAAGTGCAAAATACGACAACGGCGACCCCGGACTGTTGAACAACTGAAGTCGTACATCAAGCAAGAATGGGAAAGAATTCCACCTACAAAGCTTCAACAATTAGTGTCCTCAGTTTTCCCAAATTATTGAGTTTGAGCTTATTGAGTATCGTTAGAAGGAAACGTGATGTAACACAGTGGTAAACATACCACTGTCCCAGCTTTTTTGAAACATGTTGCAGGCATCCATTTCAAAATGAGCAAATATTTGCACATAAACAATAAAGTTTATCAGTTTGAACATTAAATATCTTGTCTTTGTGGTGTGTTCAATTGAATATAGGTTGTAGAGGATTTGCAAATCATTGTATTCTGTTTTTATTTACATTTTACATAACATCCTAACTTCACTGGAATTGGGGTTGTATTACTAAAATCAATAAAATAACCTATGCAGACCTATGTTGGTGTCATATAAAACAAATAATGATTGTTTTCCATTTGTGAAATGGAAAAAAAAGCTAGAAAGGTGACTGTCTCATTGAATGGTATATTTAATGTTTCAACTTCTGCAAATATTCTTTCCCCTATTCATGCTCTGAGAAGAAGAATCTATCTAATTTTAAGTAAAATGTTAAGAATATAAATAAAATGAGGCAGACTGATTTTAGTGTCAGATGAAATAATTGTTTTACATTCATGCAATGAAAAAAAAGAAATGTATGACTGAATGTCTCACTGAATGGTTTGTTCCAACTTTCATCTCATAGAAATATTCTTCCATTTCGCTTATAAAGATTCATTATTTGTAAGACAGAGACATGTAATGCTCTTAATCATGATGTGAGGTTTTTGTTTTATTAAACAAACTAAACTCTAAGATAGTGTGCCATAATGTTTTGGTTGGTGAGCACATTCATACCATGTACATTTGTTTCATAGCTATATCACTAAAATTGAAGCACTGCCAGTTGGATGCTCTGCACAACATCAGGGTGTAATTTCAGACTTAGCTGTGATTAAAAAAATGGGTGCCTATACATCTCATTAATAATTCTGAGTACATTAAAGGACCATCACAAAGTCTGATTTGAAAGCAGAAACAGCAACAGACAAACAGTCCATATTCAGACAGTTGCTGAAATCAAATTGAACTAAATAGGATTTGAAGTCCTTCTTACAGCCTGGACTCAGTACCCCTGTAGTTTCGCTGGCTTGACACATAACAAAAAAGCCAGTGCAAATAATAGAAGTGGCTGACATGGAGGGTTCCACTTCAGAAAACTCACATCACTTCTACCCTGAGGAAATTTGGAGTGAAACTTTACTTGGATGTGATTTAAGTGTGAGGGAAACAAGAACAATAGATGGAGAGGCTTTGGAAAGTGACCTCTTCAGTTTCAGTGTATTTTTGTGTATGTGTGTGTGTGTGTGTGTGTGTGTGTGTGTGTGTGTGTGTGTGTGTGTGTGTGATTCCCTGTAGTGAAATTTGTTCTTGTCCCTCCCTGTAGGGAGGGCAGACGTCAGAGGGCGGGGTCAGATATAAGCCATGCCCCTGACAATGTCAAGGATTCAGCATGTTGTTTAAGGCACTTAATCAGGGCAGGTTACTGGGTTGATTCCTGGATGGTGTCTCACTGGCATGCTGTCCCACTGACCGTAAAGCTTACAATGACCTTTAGGAATGTCAAATCCCAAACACCACCACTGCTGTGAGGTAATGGGCTGCAATGTCTCACAATGCACCCCCTCCAAAAAACAAAACAAAACAAAACAAAAAAACCTGTCTATCATATTGCTTCAAGAGGCACACAAACGTTTGCATGAATATGTGTTTGAAATTATTACAAAAACCCTGCTTTGACATAACTGATCAAAAATCAATATGCCAATCAATCCTGACCTAATGAGTCCATCATTATTCTAACACTGAGGTTGATCCAGACACTTGACCTTTCTGTATGGCTTAAATCTTGGCATTAGTGGATCTGACAGTTGAGCACGCTGTGGCGCTGAAAAAGATGGGATGAATCACAATTTGGATTTTATTGGCAGGGTCAGAAATTAACACAGTCGCCAGGGGAAAGAAAATACCCTTGAAAGTTCAGAAAATGCATGTGAAATTAAAACTGAAGAGGAAGAACATGCCCCCTGATAGTAATGGATTGCCTGTTCTGTATTTCACCCTTTCACATTATATTCATTGAGCTGTCAAATATTCACATTTGAATGTGTCGACTGGATCATTTGTAGTGATTTGTTGCAATGAGATTCTCCAGAGTGCATCTTGGGCAAGACAAATGGACCTGTTTTGATCAGAAAACTGAATGCTTATGTGCTCATACACACACACACACACCCCCCCACACACACACACAAAAGAAAAAAAGTGCCTGCTTTGTGGTTGTTTTGACTTTCGTTTTGGCAAATTGTTTTCAAAATTAAGTTTTAAATTCACAATGTGCAACACAAATTAATACAGGAAACAGCTTTTAGTGGTTAGAAATAGGGTTTGATAAATCTGAGGTGGGAATAGTACAAAAAGAATGCAGCACAGCGTCACAACAATGAACATAAAGAAATTATACTGAATGCATGGAAAGCCAACAAAAAAGAAAAGTGTTAAACATATGAAAAAAACCAGTATGTCTGGACACATTGTGTTCCATGAAATGTGAATAACTGGATACAATTTGTGAAGATATTCAGTGATTTGTGTCTTTTACTTTAACTTTACAGATGACTTTGTTTTGTATTTTGTTAGTGCACCTTGAAATCAATAATTTCCCACATCCGGAGGTGTGCGTGTGGGTGTGAATGTGATTGTCTGTCTATATGTGGCCTTGCAACAGACTGGTGTCCTGTCCAGGGCGTACCCTGCCTCACGCCCTGTGACTGCCATGATTGGCTCTAACCCTCCGGGACCTTTAATTAGAGTAAGCAATTGTATAAAAAAATGTATGGATTATTATTATCATTAATGAAGACCAATGACTTTTTAAAATGTATTTTTAATGACTTCTCAAGGGGTGGTGGCCAAGCAGTTAAGTGTGCTTGTTTCTAGTGCAGAAGGTTTCCGGTTCAAGGCCACCTCTGCCCATTCTCCATATTATGTAGCGTGGCATCTGGTAGGCCATCCAGTGTAAAACCTGTGCCAAACAAAAATGCAGTTCCACCTTGGATCTGCTATGGTGACCCCATGTGAAACAAGGGAGAAGTTGAAGGGACTTTTACATTTTTAATGACGTCTCTTGGCAACCAGCCCACACTTTGAGAGTCACTGTTGTTGAGTGTGAAAAAGGAATCTGAAAACAAAACATCAGCGTAAAACAGCATTTGATTTGGACAAAATGAATACAGTATCCTGTAGTATTGCAACTATAAATTGTTGGGAAAGTGTCGTGACACGGACCCACAACAGGGGCCGTTAAAGAACGGACAATGGATAAGCCAAAAAGTAACAATTTAATGTTGTGAAAGCGCACAACGAAGTACAGACAATAACAATAGTGCGGAATGTCAATCATACACAAGGTGGCGTGTGGCAGGGTCGAAGATAGAAGACGTCTGGTGATAGAAGAGCCGGAACCCACACAGCTTCCACCACCAATGGATCTGAAGAACACCGGAGCCGCCAAGCCCTGCGCCCCAGGTGGCCACCGTCTTCAGCAGTCAGACCCGGTACTGCTGGCAGAGAACAGAAACAGTTTGATGAGTGTGAGTACGCACACTCAGTAATCCCACAGTCTGTGTTCAATTAGGAGGGAGCACCTCCACCTCCAATCACACACTCGTGCAGCTCCTGTTAACCACTTATCTGGTTTGGGGTGTGAGGCGAAGCCGTCGCAGTCCACACCAAACGCCAATACCGCAGAATAAGGACACCGTCACAGGAAAACGGCTGCAACTGAGATCAGACTATTACACAAGGTTTTTGGATTCAGCAGAGAAGTTACCTGTATGGTAGATGATTTCTCGGCGGGGAGGTGGAGTCGCAGTCTGGCTTTTATGGAGGTTGACGTAGATGAGTGACAGCTGGTGGTGATGATGACAGCTGTCACTCCACTGGTTCCGGCGCCCTCTTGTGCTTGAAGCCCGCACTCCAAGCAGGGCGCCATCTGGTGGTGGTGGGCCAGCACTACCTCCTCTTCAGCGGCCCACACAACAATAAATATTCTAATGAAAGGATATAATGATATATACTGTTGTTCTTGTTTCTGGTCCTCCCATTATGCATTGCCACAACAGATCATCCAACTCGCCCAGTCCTCTGCATCTTCTTCTGTCATGATGATGGCCTGCATATCCTCTCTTACCCCATTCATACACCTCCTCTTTGGTCTGATATTGGTGAATAACCAATAATAATCCTGTAATAATTTAGTTTTGATGTACTATATTTTAGAAATACATTTATTGAAAAAAATAATTTCAGCTTCAAGATGCTTTTGGGAAACCTGACCCTGATGTGGAAGCCCCAGTTATGAAACTCATAGTGATGATGGCTATAACAGCCAAAAGAAGGGCATTGGATAGAGTCAATGATAATGCTGCCCTAGAGAACATTTAAGGTCAACTTGCCCTCAAGAGGAAGATTAAAGACTCTTCACACATCAAGGTGAACACCACCAGTGACGCTCTTTGGGTTGAATTGCCCTTAAGGTGACTAACATTAGCATGAGCTCCTTGATGTCCTGCGGGACACTTTTTGGTTAGCAGTCAGAAGGGTATAACTTTGGCTTCCACATAATTTTAGATTAAACCAAAGAAGCCACCCAGAATTTAGGTGAAGCATCTTGAAGAATGAAAAATGACTTAATTTGCTTTCAACAAAAATTTTCCATATATTCATCCTAATTAACTGATCATCTTCAACAATTTACAGTGATCTTTATTCAGTTTTTCTAGTTTGCGATGTAGACATTGTATTGTGTATCTTACAGCTAATTCAGTCATTTTATAGTTACTGCATTCCCTGACAGATAGTTTCCTAATATGATGTAATTACCTACATTTCAACATGTGTAGGAAATAGATTTTTTTAAAGTATGTGGCACCAGATAAGATATCTTAAGAATAACATGACAAAATTATATTATTGTCATGAATTACAGCAGTGTCTACTATCCATGTTGTCAGGCTGTTGTAAATGATTTCCTCAGTGCAGAACTATTTGCAATAGTTTGTTCTGTCAAACAAAATTATTTTCTTTGAATCTTTCTTGCCCCTTTGTTACCTCTTGTGATGAGTTTTTTGTTATTATATATTTAGTTTGTGTTTGTTTTGTTTGTAGGATAATTAATGGGGAGGCACTGTGGCTTAGGTCCCATCTGCATGGGGGTTCAGGTGTATCTGCAAACGTTTAGTATCATATTGGCATTTCAATGACACAGAATCAGCATTTTTGGTGGTCAAAAATGCAACTTTATGACAACGGGTCCCAGAGTGGATAAATCTAAAAATGGCGGAGTTGATTTGATTGCTTGTCCTTGTGGACAAGCAATTTGGATGTTTTCTGAAACAGTGATGTACGTCCTACCTCGAAACCCTCAGCCACACATGATGATGTTGGTGTTGCTACAGTGTAATTTAACATACTTTTTGTCTTGGTGGATCAATGAATGACATGAATAAAATAACTGCAGAAAAGACTTTCAGCTTTTAAAATAAGTTATTGTTTCTTGTTATTGGTGTTGGGTCAAAGCCCTGGCATCTTCCAGCTCAGGCTGAGAAAATGCACCCAGAGCAAACACAGAAGGACTTATAAAAAAAAAAAATAAATAAAAAAAATGCAGCATTTATTCACAAGTAATGTCCATGTTTAAGGAATTAAAGTATTTCTAGATGTTGGCTTCCAAAGCAAGGGCAGCATGTATATTTTTGGCTGTGATGATGAATCCATGCAACAAGTCAGATTAAAAGACATTGTACACACTGTGTGCTGCTTTGTAAAGTTTACCTTCTGCTGCAGGATTGATTACCTCCTTAAACTAGCTCTGTGCATGCTCCATGTCTTCTCCATTTTTTTGTGGAAGCACTACAGTGTGACATACAGGCCTGGTATTTTGACTAGAGTGTTTTCAAGCGATTTCACTGGATCCGTGTGGATGTAAATGTTACTTGAAATGCTGCAGTGTTTAAGGAACATTTCTTGATAACAACAGATAAAAAGCTTGTAAAGGGAAAGTTAAGTTTCCGTGTGGTCTTAGTTGTTTGCACTGTTACCTCATGGCAAGAAGGCCATGCCTTCCTGCCTGGTCCTTTCTCTGTGGAGTTTGCATATTCTTGATTGGGTTGCCTGCAGGTGCACCAGATTCCTCCCACTTCCAAAGCCATGCAGGTTGAGTGAGTTTGGAATTCAGAGTTGACCGTAGGGGTGCATGCAAATGTGATTGAGTTTGTTTGTCGATACATGGCCCTGTAACAGACATATCCTGTGACTCCTGGGCTAGGCTCCAGCCCCCATGTGACCTTGACCGGGGTAAGCAGTTACACACAGAAAAAAATATATATATAGGTGTGTGCTCAAACGTTTACATACCCTGGCAATTTTTTGTTATTATTTTGTTTGTTTCACTCATGGTTAGTGGTTGTGTGGAGCCATTTATTGTCAAACAACTGTCTTTTTAAATCATAATGAAAGCAGAAACTAACCAAATTACCCTGATCAAAAGTTTACATAGTTGTTTTTTTTTTTAGTTTATTTAGACCTGCTAACATGCACACAAGTTCATACAAACATGTTTGAGTGGCTAAAAAGTAACCATCCTCACCTGTGATCTGTTATCTTCTAATCAGTGTGTGTGTGTGTGTGTGTGTGTGTATGAAAGGTCAGTGAGATTCTGGGCTCCTGACAGACCCTTGCATCTTTCATCCCAACCTGGTCTCATGGCAAGTCGTGATTCAGCAGCACGAAATATACCTTAATCTATTGGCTCATGATATTGTGAAGAAAAGCGCCTCATTTTCATCATGGCAGCACAAAATTAGCATTCCGTGATGGCTGCACAAAATTAAAAGTGAAGCGGGGGGTCGGGGTGGTTATGGTTAGCTTGGGGGTAAGATTAGGTTAGGGTCAGGGGTAGGGGTAGGGTTAGTAATAGTGAGTTAAAAAACCATGTCACGAAAATTTGACTCATTTTGTCACGGGAGCATGAAAAAAAAAACGTGAGACTGGGCTATTCATCCAGTGCTGCACTGGCATTTCTGGTTTCTGAGTCACAGGGAAAGCAAAAGAATTGTAAAAGAAAATGTAATTGAGCTGTATAAAACAAGAAAGGGATAAAAGAAGATATCCAAGACAATGAGATTGCCATGTTTCAATTAAGTGTTCAAGTACAACTAACAAAGATTTCAGGAACAACTGGCAAGAAAATTGATCAGGACGCAAATAAAATTGTTCAGGATGCAAAGAAAAACCACAAATTACTTCAGGTGAAATACAAAACTCTCTGAAAAAAGTGGGATGGCTGTTTCAAGATGCACAATAAGGAGGCACAAGAAAAATGAGTTGGCAGAAGAAAGCCATTACTACAGAAATGCCACAAAGTATCACACTTATAATACACCAAACACTACAGAGAACAAAGTCATGTGAAATTATGAGACCAAAACTGAACTTTTTGGCCACAACCATAAATGTTCCATTTGGAGAGGAGTCAACAAGCCCTGATGAAAAGTACACCCTTCCAACTGTGAAGCAAGGCTGCGGATCGCTGATGTTTTGGGTATGTTTGAGCTACAAAGGCACAGGAAACTTGGTCAAAAGTGATGGCAGGATGAATGCAACATGTTATCAGAAAATACTGGAGGAAAATTTGCTCTCATCAGCCCAGAAGCTGTACATGTGACATGCTTGGATGTTCCGACATTACACACAAGGCCAAGTTGACCTGTCATTGGCTACAGCAGAATAAAGTGAAGGTTCTGGAGTGGCCATCTGAGTCTCCTGCCCTCAATATCATTGAGCCACTCTGGGGAGATCTTAAATGTGCAGTTCATGCAAGACAGCCAAGGATTTTACAAGAACTGAAGGCTTTTTGCCAAGAGGGATGGCCAGATTTACCATCAGAGAAAATAAAGAGCCTCATCCACAACTACCACAAAAGACTCAAACCTGTTATTGGTGTTAAAGGGGCAATACATGGTATTAAGAACTGGGATATGTGAACTTTTATCACGGTCATTTGGGTAGTTTCTGTTGTCATTATAAAAAGTGTAAATAATTGACTGACAATAAGTAAATTCAATAAATTGACAATAAATGGCTTCACAAAACCACTAACCATGACTGAAAAAGGTGTTTTTGTTTTATCATTCATATTCTCTTAAAAATGCCCCCCCCCCCCAAAAAAACGTAAAATTCTGCCAGAGTATGTAAACTTTTGAGCACAACTGTATATACGAGGTCTGTCAATAAAGTATTGTACCTTTTTATTTTTTCAAAAACTATATGGATTTCATGAGCTGAAAATGAGCTCTTTATCACTACATACAAATCCCTTAAGAGCACCTAAAACGGTCTGAAAAATGGCATGGAGTAGGAGAGTGCAACAATTTTGCGTCTACGTGGTGTGTCCATAAAGTAACGGCCCTTTTTATTTTTTTCAAAAACTATATGGATTTCATTCATATGTTTTTACGTCAGACATGCTTGAACCCTCGTGCGCATGCGTGAGTTTTTCCACGCCTGTCGGTGACGTCATTCGCCTGTGAGCATGCCTTGTGGAAGGAGTGGTCCCGCCCCCTCGTCGGATTTTCATTGTCTGGAAATGGCGGAATGAAAAGGACTTTTTTCCATCAGAATTTTTTCAGAAGCTGTTAGAGACTGGCACCTGGAAACCATTCGAAAAAGATATCTGGCTTTTGGTGAAAATTTTACGGGCTTCACAGAGAATAAGGACTTTAACTACAGCTTTAAGGACCCCTTTAAGGACGGTTGGTGCGCCGTGCTCCGAGCTGCGACGTCGCGGCACAAACCACTGGATCATTTCTAAGCTGATGGCTCACGACCGATTCGCTGATGAAGTGAGACAAAGGAACACCTCCGTTTCGGAGTGTTAGAGGACAGGTTTGGACATGTCCAGCTCTCCACAAGTTCTCTTATACTCACTCGACTGGTAAGCACAGAAAGCCGAGATAGGCATGTCCAAACTTGTCCTCTAACACTCCGAAATGGAGGTGTTCCTTTGTCTGGTTCCTTTGTTTGGTCGTGACGCGCGAAGCCTCCGCGTGGCTTTCCATGACAAAATCTCTTGTTAAAAGTGAAATCTGCCGGAAAATGGCTGATGTCCAGCTCTTGTGATAACCAGAGAAAGAGCACACGACAGTCTCGTATCCACAGAGCCATCAGCTTAGAAATGATCCAGTGGTTTGTGCCGCAACGTCGCAGCTCGGAGCGCGGCGCACCGACCGTCCTTAAAGGGGTCCTTAAAGCTGTAGTTAAAGTCCTTATTCTCTGTGAAGCCTATAAAATTTTCACCAAAAGCCAGACAACTTTTTCGAATGGTTTCCAGGTGCCAGTCTCTAACAGCTTCTGAAAAAATTCTGATGGAAAAAAAGTTCTTTTCATTCCGCCATTTCCAGACAATGAAAATCCGACGAGGGGGCGGGACCACTCCTTCCACAAGGAGTGCTCACAGGCGAATGACGTCACCGACAGGCGTGGAAAAACTCACGCATGCGCACGAGGGTTCAAACATGTCTGGCGTAAAAACATATGAATGAAATCCATATAGTTTTTAAAAAAATAAAAAGGACCATTACTTTATGGACACACCACGTACACTAAGAGTATGTTAGTCCCCTCAAAAAAAAAGTTCAAATCCTACTGCATAAAACACGTTTTCCCCGTTGTCATAACTGACGATCAAGACCAAAATTGAAACTTAAAAAAACCCCTCACTACATGCAAAATCCTAAATGGCATCACATGTACCCTCAGTAATGAATTGTTCCTGACTGCTTCATAAGATTTTGTTCTCAGGGTATGTCAGGTCTGTTGGTAACTTCTGAGAAAAAAAAGATCACACAATGGAAGCCAAAGTCCCCAGCTAGTGAGGTGCATTAAACGTACGAGGTCTGTTAGAAAAGTATAGGACCTTTTTATTTTTTTCAAAAACCATATGGATTTGAATCACGTGTGATTGCATCAGCCAAGCGTGAACCTTCATGCGCATTCGTGAGTTTTTTCACACCTGTCGGTTGCGTCATTCGCCTGTGAGCAGGCTTTGTGTGAGCAGTGGTCACACGTGATTCAAATCTATATGGTTTTTGAAAAAAAATAAAAAGATCGGATACTTTACTAACAGACCTCGTATTCCTCTTAATTGCATCCTAGTGTGTCTGCTGTTGAGCCCTCACAGCAGCACAGGGCTTTAGAAATGAATTACACATCCTTTATCCTCACCTTTTAGCAACACCTTTGAGAGGGTGTGTGTGTGTGTGTGTGTGTGTGCTATTGATATGCATCAATGTAATGATGAGGTCCATAGAACCATTCAGAAACTGGAGACTCAAGAACTGTGTATGAGGGTGTGTGCCTAGCAAAAGCAAGACAGCATACCCAATAAGACTACCAGAATGCTTTGTTGAGCCTCAAAAGAAGCTGATTCTCAAAGTTCTTGTGATCAATATGTGCCCTTTTTGGATGGAAGATCAGTCCCGCTACACTAAACAGTCTCTCACATGCAGCTGAGGCTGGGAGTGCAGTGTTAAGCCTCAAGGAAAGGTTGCAAATAGGTGGAAAAGTCTTAAGTGCTTCCATTGTATCACCTGGGGAGCCAAGGTAAGTCTCCAGCTGTTTGGCCTTTTCTTGGGAACTGGGCTGTTTGATTGAAGAAAAGAAGTCCTCCTCTGAAGAAGAAGAAGGCAAGCTGTCAGCTTGATTGTCCTCAGCTTGGTCCTTCAAGTGACTTTTGATGTAGTCAAGGCCTAATGAATATGGGGAAAAGACAAAAAACACTGAAATTACAATAGTGAAAAATTGCATAATGATTAACTGTATATGGGTTACAAACAAATACACCAGCACATGCTTGTGTTAGAGCTGAAACAGTTGGCACCCTCCTTGACTGGTTGGCATTTGAGGGAAATTCACACTCGCCATGGAAACCAATAGAATGTATAGTCTACCGTCAATTAGATATCGACTGATACAGTATTTCCCTGAATGCTACCACAGATGACATCTGATGACCTATAACATGTCCTTTTATCCTTTTATCGCTGCTAAAGGACACTTGTTGTGAAGGGTGCCATGAATGAATGAGGAAAATGACTGTATTTCAGCTGCGTTGGATAATAAAAAAAAAAGCCTGATTTGGTTATTCAAAAAACTTCAAAATTATGTTCAAAAATAAATAAATAATCCTGAAGGGTGCCAACAGTTTCAGCCATGAATGTACTTCGTAGCAAAACCCCCCACCTGTATTATAATAAAAAGCAGCACTTACCGAGTCTCAGGGTGTAGTCGTCATTTGTCCAGCTGGTCTTGAATTTGGGCACGAGAATTGCAGCAGCGATCAGCTCTGGTTCTGTGAGGACGTGTTCGAAACGCTTCTCAAGGCATTTTAGTAGAGCATCAATTAAAGGCCTACAGAACTTGGTGGCAAGGCGGAGGTTTTGGAGCTTATTCTTGAGTATTGTGATCGTTGGCACCAACCAGCCCATCTGCACATTCGTATCGCCCTGCAGGACATCCAGGGCCTTCGCCACCGGGGCCATGGTCTTCATGTATTCGGCCAGGAATGCAAGCTCAACAGGTGTGAACCTATTGAATCAACAAAGAAAGAACAGAAAACAACACCTTCAATTAAATAACTAACAAATACTGCAAATCACCTGCACAAGGGGTTAGTAAAAATATACTGTAAATAGAGGAAATGCATTAATATGTATTTTATATCTTTTCAGTTAATATTGATTGAAATAATACAAAAAATAAAAAGTGTCCGGTACATACATGGCTATCTTCAGTGCGCTGCATACAGCTGTGATGGCCCCTTCTCCCTGCTCCCTTGTAATTCTGATGATCCTCTCCACTGCCAAGAACAGGGAATTCCATCTTGTTGCATTTGGTCTCAATAACTGCAGTTTGCAGTTCTTTTCGATGACTTCTGCTGCTGTGGTAGATCTTGCGCTTTTGTTCCAAAGTCCCCAACACTTCGAAAAAGCTGAGCGTGAAACCCGCTTGTAGGCGCTGTTGACATTGGCCTCCTCAACATCAACAGCTGACACCAAATTAAGAAGGTGGCAAGCACAGCGATGGTGTCTGGGTAGTTGGTATTCCAGGCAGTCATCCTCGTCAAGTATCGCTCCAGCCTCGACGAACTCCATGCCCTCACTCTCCTGTTCTTCATCATTCCCATCACCATTGTCATCTTCGGCTTCAGCACTCTCGACACTAGGACCTGGGTTGTTGTTTTCATCAGTTTGCCCATATAGCTTAAAAGCTTTTATGAAGTTGGACCCATTGTCAGTCGTGGTGCGTGTGATTTTGTCTCGGATGTTGAATTCACAGTGAACTTCGTTCAATGCACTGGCAAGGGCAGAGAAGGTGTGTGGCCCATTGAGCTGTTTACAGGCTAGGGCAGCGCACCGGTCATACTCTGAGGGTCTAACCAATGTGCTGTTACGCCAAGAAATCCACGCCTGTATGCTGTCCAGCAATCCGTTGTAGTGCCAATGAAGTCAATTTCACTCATTGCTGCTTTCAGATTGTTTCTCATTTCAAGAGAGGCTTTCTGAATTTTGTTGACTACAGTGTTGCGGGACATGACATTTACATTGGGCTGGAGATGCTGTATGAGATCTATAAACCCCTGCTGTTCCACTGTATTAGTTGCATGTAGACCTTGCACAATAAAGTTAAGGATTTTTTTATCGACACTGGCCTGGGACACTGGCCTGCTGCCCCATAATCTGGCTTGTTTGGTTGCTGGGCCTTGCTGTGGTGGTGCTCCGTCTGCCTTTCTTTTTGGGGCCGTTGAAGTGAGGACTTTGTATCTCTCCAGATGATTTCTGTGTTTTCTCTGCAAAATATGCAACAAAACATTTAATCATTAGTTCATTAAGAGGGCACTGTTAACATCGTTACAGATTTGTTCAGCCACATTTCCTCTACTTATACAGTACGTGGCCACTAGGGATGGGTATTGATAAGATTTTATCGATATCGATGCCATTATCGATTCTGCTTATCGAGCCGATTCCTTATTGATTCCCTTATCGATACCTCTTGTGAATTTTGTACTAAAAGTAGGCTTTACAGTTTTTCTATGTATTTCATTAAGTCTTAAAGTAAATAAATATGAAATTGGTCACTGTATCCTTGATCTCTGGACATAAATAAAAATAAACAAAACGGTGTTTCACTTTGAAGTTATTAATTCAGACTAGATTCTATCATTCTAACTTGACTCAGCAGAGAGCTGTTCAGCGTTTGGAGCTGTGTGAACAGAACGGACGACGATTCTCGTTTCTTTCTCCAACAAGACAGGAGTCCCAGTTAGTAACTTTAATCCACACAAAAATGAATCACGATTGACATATTCAGGGATGAAGGTGGTGAAAAACAAAAAGCTGAAACCCAAAATTACCCCCCGACACCACCTGCACGAAAATGTTTCAATTCTAGACGCTCTGAAATGCAGTCTGGGACTATTCCAGACAATAAACTGCAGTGAGTGCAGCATCCATTTAGTGAAGGAAAAAAACAAACTTAAAAACAAAAAAAACAAAAAAAGAAAAACAAGAAAAACACAACTTTCCTTATTCAAATTCATTCCAGTAGTATTCTGCTCTTACTCGGATGCAGCAGTTTTCTAGTTTGGCAGAAAGTTCTGGAGGAAATCACTGAAGAAATTAACACATTAAAAATATGGTTTGACCGAAACAAACTGTCATTAAATGAGACAGGGATGAATTGGAGGTGTGAGAGTCACTAGGTGTTCACAAGAAACACTTATTTATGTATGTATGTATGTATGTATTTATTTATTTATGTATGTTCATTGTTAGTTGCCTTTATATTTTCTGTTGTGTTCCTATTCAGGTTCTTTTTTTGCCTTTCTCTAAAATTATATATAATAATCATTAGATTATTAATATATAAACAAAAATACATTTAAGAAATATTACAATTTTGAAATTTGAAAACAAATGCACCCGAACGTGATGAGAGCTGCAATTGCTTAATGCTAAGTTTTAACATTGAAAATGCCATAGACATGCTAACGCGTTAGCATCGCTCCCGTTTTTAAGTTATAAAATACATCTATCAACTGTTTCAGAAGACCATAACAGGTCGGTTTAACATAGAAAAGGTAAATAATACTCACAGAATGCTCTTTGGGGTTTTAGCGGGGGAAATTAAGCGAAAGAAAGAAATAATAATCGAAGCAATAGATCGAAGCATTGCTTCAATCTACGAACCACTACTTCAATTGGTTCACGGTTCAAAGCAAAGCCGTGCTGCAGAAAATTTTAAATTACAGACCCGCTGCAGGGTCTGTAATCAATGTAGAGAAATTATCATTTTCCTAATACACGCCCCAACACAACAGCCACTCTGAAGGACCGATAATAACAGAATCGTTAAGCACAAAGCTTATTGATGTCAGTGGATCGAATCATTTCTTAACAATACCCGAAAGGAACCAGTTCTCGATACCCAGTGGCCACCATCTCACACAATTCACACTTTGACACAATTGCCCGGGGTAAAAAAACAACGAAGTGGCTGTATTCAACGAGCCGGGGATAGGCTTGGTGAATAGCCTGCGCTAAGCTAATGGACGAGCCCGGCTCGGTGAATAGCCAATTAAACATGGTCCTAAATTAGGTGATGAAGATATTTGGACATGTCATATTGAATTCAAGCAATCTTGGTCTATACAAAAGAAAGTGACATGAAGGAAGGCTATGAAATTGTTAATTCAATCGCCCAGGACACACAACCAACCAACACAACTGAAGACAGTGAAAAACGCTGAAGGCACATGATTACATAAATATGGGAAAATAAACCAGATATTAGACGGTCTAAAAGCTTACAAGAGTGTAGTAGCTCACACTTTAGAGATTGGGGGCAGCTTATTCCGAAAACATCAGAGAGGCAAGGCTAGCGCCTTCGGCAATTGTTAGCTGCTACCCGGGCATGTCTTGGCATGTCCCTATGCTAGCCAAGCTGCAGCAAAATATATCAGTTATCACAGTTCGGTAGTAACAAAGAATAAGCTTACTTACCTCTACATGTTTTTTCAAATTGGAGGGAGAGTTATTGAACGCCAAAATAATGTGGGTCTTGGGTGTGCAGAGTTTGCACTGCATTTTCCACGAGTCATTTTTGCTCCCGACTATTTCGAAAAATTCTTTGAGATAGGGCCAAGGATGAGGAAGGTCTTGTTGGTCTCCGTCTCCGTCTCCATCTCCCGATACGCTCTTGCCTGTGTCCGACATCTTTTTCTGAATCCGACATTGTGGCGTGACATACACTTCACGTTTGCAGCTTGTAGAACACCAGCTTGCTTGCTTCTGACAATTTCCTTTTGTGTCAGCAGCACAAATTTGACGAATAGCCTAACCAATGAGTGTTTGCATTATACGATTCATCCAATTACACTCGTTCTCACTAGGTGTGGATGGCGCCACTGATCTGTATTGGATGGCGCACATGACGTGAAATATATATATAAACATTAAACTGAAGCCAAGAGTAACGAGGCTGTTTGTTTTAAAAATGTAAGTAATAGAAAGTACAGATACTTGTGTGAAAATGTAATGAGTAGAAGTCAGAAGTAGGCAGAAAAATAAGTAATGGAGTAAAGTATAGATACCTAAAAAGTGTACTTAAGTACAGTAACGAAGTATTTGTACTCCGTTACTTGACACTGTTGGTAAAACATTTTAATAAAAAAAAGTCTACTGCAGTATTTTGTGATGGGTCTTCAGAAACCTGGCACAATTTAACACTGGCAGGCCCAGAGATTTTTGTTTCTGCTGCCTGCCCCTCCTCCAAAGAAACAATATGCCACATTCCTCTGTTGTGTCTGATTGAGCCTTAGTGCAAAAGTATTCTTTCAGCTGGAGTCTGCCACCACTGCCCCTGCAACATTATTCATTTTGCAGTCAATTTCATTGAGGTTATATCTTATTTCATGTACTAAGAGTAACCATTTTTCATTTTATATTTTATTTAGCCAACAATCAGTTTTACCCTATTTGTATCATTTGATCCAAGATACATTTTCTATTTGTCATAAAAAAACACTTATTGTAATAACTGCCTGTCATTTTAAGAAGGGCAGCAGTATTTCTGCTGAAAATCCTTCATGAATGATAATTTGGTTGTAGGATAAACACCAATTACAATGACAATGTACTGTACTAGGGCAGCACGATGGCTTAGTGGTTAGCACTGTTGCCTCACAGCAAGAAGGTTGTGGGTTCAATTCCCGTGGCCTTTCTGTGTGGAGTTTGCATGTTCTCCCCCTGTTTGCGTGGGTTTCCTCCGGGTGCTCCGGTTTCCTCCCACATCCAAAGACATGCATGTTAGGTGGATTGCAATCTTTAAAAAAAATTGTCCGTAGGTGTGTGTGTGTGTGTGTGTGTGTGTCTGTGTTTGTTTGTCTATTTGTGGCCCTGTGACGGACTAGCATCCTGTCCTGGGTGTACCCCGCCTTGCGCTCTATGACTGCTGGGATAGGCTCCAGCCCCCCGCGACCCTTAATTGGACTAAGCGGTAGAAGATGGATGGATGGATGGATGGATGTACTGTACTAAACTCATAATATCATAGAACTGGGATTACCCCCCCCCCCCCCCAAAAAAAAAAAACAACAACAAAAAAAACAAAAAACAAAAACAAAAAAAACCAAAAAACATTTAATCTTGGAATAACAAAAAACAGAAGGTATAATGCCAGGAAGAAAAAAAACATTCTCCCAAAGAAAAGGCTTGTTACTATACAAAGACTATACAAAGATAAGAAAAGAAAAGATAAGACTGTATTGATCTCACAGTGGAGAAATTCACGTTACGTCAGCTCTTAAAAACACAGAGATGGGTGCAAGTAGAGGAAAATGTGCATCAAACAGTGTGTGCAAGGATAAGCAATAATAATACTTGTAACAATACAATAAAATAAGAAAATGAGGTAGAAATAGAATATATATATATATATATATATATATATATATATATATAAAGCACACAAATGTAGCATACAGTTGTCATAACTAGCAATTTCCACAATCCCAAGGTCTTTCCTACATTTGCTACAGGTGCATTTTCGGCAGTGTACACAATGTGTACACTAGTGAAGATCCATACACCTATTCCAGGACACCAGAGTCTCGGTCCCTTTGGGAACATCCAGAACCGAATTTTGGTGATGGCCATGAACACAGGACCATCCACGTACAGAGACCCAGATTACATCTGACTGTATCTGGTCACTACTGTGGCTGGTGTGTTGGGCCATGACCCAAGTAGAGAACCTTACCATATGACATGGACCACTCCAGCATTACAGTAGCCACACAAGCGAGTGCAGGTACCTTGACACAAAGAGATCCAGGATGCAGAGCTCCAGGGGAAGCAAGGAGTACCAGGACAGCGGAAGGGTCCAGGGGCCAGGGGCCAGGGAGGACATCCGCCAGGGCCACCTGAGCAGCCTAACAAACCATCGGCAAGCAGCCCAGGCGAGACAGGAGGCATCCCCCACCCCCCCAGGCACAGGAAACACCAAGGATAAGCATGCAGGGTACCGGCAGCAGTTCATAGGGAGATGTCCCAGCACCACAGCACAGGAGGTACGACCCTATGGGGTCATGGCCCCCCAGAGAGCCTCATAAGTGAATTACGTATATGTCTGTCTTAGTTGTGACAAAACCTCCCGTATTCCATATGCAGGATAAGCATGCAACCTTTATTCTTTAAGAGGGCAGTACAGAACCATATGAAGTAAACAGGCTCAATGCAGACACACACACACACACAGACACACGTAGGAGAGGCATGAGATGAATGCAGGTAAATACCTGATATGACAGATCCAATCCTACTTGTGTAACATAAATAGGGATGGATAGGTGCAGGCCCAAACAAAATATTAACAAAGAGTTGTGCTTTTGAGATGTGATGAGAGCTCCGGCATTACACTCATTCATCTTTCACTTTGCTTTTCTCCAGGCCATAATATTTCTCATCAATCAGCAAGTTAGATGTCAAGTGAGAACAATTCAGCACAAAGTGAATGTCAAGCTCTCTTCACTGGCCATTTTCCAATCTGGCAAATAAATGGCTCTCCGATGCTGATGAATATGTATTGATGGTGTGAAGACGGTATGCAGTGGGGGCCAGAGTACTTTACATACTAATGAGCAAAAGACATCTTCTGTTGGTAAAAGCAGATTGACATGGACCTACTCAGAAAGTCACTTAATTACATATACATTGCTGGAAAATGCAACCATTATTCAAAAGTAGTGTTTCACATCATATGTGCTTACTCTCTGACAGCCTGTGCTTCCAACACCACTTGTTGTAACTCTTAATTAGTATTGTCCACATATGAATACAAAGATGTCACTATGCTCATTAGGGTTTCAGCCCTAAAACTGTCACATATACACTTGTAATACTTCTGAGATTGCATGATTGTTTAACTTTTAAATTAGCATACCAGAGCTTGTTTGCATCTTTGCTTGATCGTCACTTTTTAATTAGATTTTAATGTTAACAATTACCATTGAAGTGGAGTCAGCAACACTTGATTGGAATCCTTCATGAATACAACCTCAGAATATGTTTTATTGTTCTGAGTAAATCAGTAAGAAGAAAAAAAGACCACTTCTTCAGTTAAAAAAAGTTGTTACAGACAAATGAGTTTGATTTAAAAGGAAAAAACAGATACATTGTGTATTTTTAGCAATACATGTATCATACTGCACTTTTGTCTCTGAAGATTTTTTATTTTTTTGCTTTTCTTGTGAATAACATTAAAGTCACAATGCAAGGAGATAAATTAAACTATTTTTTAAAGATGAGAAATAATCACAGAAAGCAGACTGTGAACTACAAGATGTTAACACAATCTTTTGAATGAGACACTCATGACTTATGGACTACCGTCAGCACCTTGCAGATGATGTGAATTATTGGGCTGTTTACACATCAAGTCATGACAAACATCAATAGTTTATCACCAGGAAAATTATTTGTGACCCATTTTTATGGTCTTATGTTGTCTGATTAAGCTAAAAGCTGCCTTCAGAGGACAATAGCCCCTAACATCTTCAGATCAAGTCCCTTCAAAGTATTTAACTGTATCTCTTTGGATGTAATCCTATAATAAATGTTAACTGTGCATGTAATTCATTACAATATATCAAAAATGTTATATTTATAAGAACATGTTCAGGTGCCAGTTAATAATGAGCAACAAACTTGTTGAAGCACTTGCGTATTTTTGGTATAGTCAAGGTTTCAATGTCAGTGGCGTGTAGAATCAGCATGGATGAGCTGAATTTTAAAGATTTGGGAGAGATTTCTTGGCTGTCAGCACTGTACTTTCTATCACTCATCACTCAGAACGACATACATTGGAATAGGCAGAGAAGAGCAGCCATTTGATGCTGTCACTTTCTTTCTGTACCGCCCAGTTATTTCTCACCAAGTCACTCCACAGAATAGCAAAGTAAGTGTCACCATTGAAGTGTGTTCTTCAGCTGACCCACACACACCCATCACTCCGCCCACCAATCTCATCCATCCATCCATTCAACCATACAAAAAAAAAAGCATCTGACAATGACATGTCAGCCATTTGCTACACCATTACTATGGGAAATTTATAGTGTGTGACTCTGGGGTAGTTTCTAAAGTGGTGGATATGTGGTTACATTTGATCAAATCTGATTTTAAAGCAGAAGTCGGTTTAAGTCATTGTGTAACCTAAAGTGAGAGAAGTGAGAGCATAATGGTAACAAAGGAGCAGAGTCAGAGGACTGAACTGCTGCATTCAGACCTGAACAGGGACTTGAGACAGATTAGTTTCCTGTTTATTAAGGAGACTGAGTGTTCAGTTCTGCTAAAGCCCAGATTACATGTTCTCTCCATATCACTGTGGAGTTCCTTTGGGAACTCTGGTTTTCTCCAACTATCAATAACATACATTAAAGTCATGCTCCTTCCGCCACCTTTGACCAACTCAGTTTTTCAAAAACTTAGAATGTGCCCCTGAGGCAGAACCATGTGGCTACTCACTTTTCCTTGCAGTTTGATTGTTTCTATAAACATCTTTGAAATCCATAGGACAAGTTTTGTTCCATTCAATGATGCAGATACAACAGCAAATCAAATCTATAGATGTTACCTTGACCATCTTTGGTGCACATTTGAGTCTGTTGCTTTTTTCTGTCATTTGTACTCTACTTTATTTCTCACGTGCATTTTTGTTTTCTGTATTTGTTTGCTATGCACCTGTGACATTAGTTGCTTCACTATTTTAGCACACCAGTTCTCTGTTCTTGCTGGCAGTTCATTATTCAAGATAGACGGACTTAGTTTGCCTTGTTTCTCTGCTGCATGCCTCGTATTGTGAGTATTCATATTATTCTCTAGACATTCCGTGTGCTCCTCTGGTTTTTCCTGGTTTATTGTTTTTGTCCCTATTGTAATCGACTTCTTGCCTCCATGTGTTTTTGGATACCCTGCATTCTCACAAACTGTTGTATGATTCTACTGGCCTCAGTTAATAAATCACAGAAAAAATATCACATCCTTGGAGTTTCACGTCTGCATTTTTGAGTTACAATTACAGCAAACTATAACAGGGACTTTGTTAAAGATGCTATGTTTCTTCAGCCACAACAAGGAATTAAAGTATTTTCAGATGTCATTTTCCAAAATCAGGACGCTTTATGTGGATAACTTTTCATCAGGCTGTGATAATGAATCTGACTGAAATGAACAGGTAAGATTAAGACTTTATATTCACCCAGAATCATTTTGATATGTGTAACAGTCTGAACTGCTCACATGACTGCAGCTTTCAGTTGTTGAGCCAGTCAATGGCCAGCGTCAATGGACGCATTTCGATTTATGAGTAACTTACAAGAAACGTGCTTCAGCAATCTCAGAACTTATCATTAACTTATGGCCTGTGTATATGGGACATAGACATACACTGGCATATGTCAAAAATATTGTGCATGCCCAAATATTTTTGACATACTCCCAGCATTATTACATATATCAACATGCTTCAATATGCTTTAACTTACACAAAACTTACCCATAATGTATTAGACATATGCAAGAATATGCCAGCATTTTTTATAAGCTCAGCATATGCTGGCTAAATTGTCAAGGTGTGTCAAGGGTGAAATCAACATTCAGATTTAGAACATTTTAACCATGATTTTGTAAAGTGGTGTTTTTACGCTGTGCAATGAGCAAATTATTATTTTGAAGTGTAGCTAGATAACAAGGCACATCCACATTTATCATTTTAAAGCTGGCAATGAAACCAGCATTGAAAACTTGTCTAAATGTGAAAGTTTATTCAACATCTATAAAGCAGTTGAATAAACTTTCACTTGTAAACCAATAACTGTTTTTAAACATCTATTCAGAATTAAAATCCTCTCTGTTGGGAGTCTTAATTAATGACCATACCATTTATTTTTATTAAAACTGTCAACACACAAATTATACTTTGAAACATTGTTATGACTGTTGGAAGACAATTACAACACCAACAAATATCACATATCTAATCATAATATTTTACAAATAAATAAATAAATTAATTAATTAATTAATGCTATACAGGATATAATGCATTGTGTTAAGCAACATTTTAAATACAACATTGATAATATCTTTGAATTGCCCCATTTGGAGAGAATTTATTGAATTTTAATTTTTTCATAAAAGTACTACAAAATAAAATCTACAACAGCTGCAACATATAAAAATGCAGTGCTACTTGTTTTGGCAAATCCCCACATCAAATTTCTATGAAAATTATTTTTCATCAAAAACTCAATGCAACATGTCCACATACACACCAATTGTGACATTGTAATTTGTCAATATTGCTTTGATTCTACCATAATTAGTGTCATTTATAGTACAGGTTTTAAAATGATTGTCATGTCAATTGGAGAAACATTACACAAAATAATGTTGAGAAATAGGCTTTTTCAAAATATAGTAAGTTCAATAAAAGCATCAATTTTAGACAAACAAATTTAAGAGGACATATTGGGTTTTTTGTATACTGTATATATATATATATATATATATATATATATATATATATAAAGTAAAGCTTATTAATTTTGAGGATATACTCACCAAACCATGGTCTGGAAGCATACATGCATACAGCAATATGCAACCAAAGAAAAGTGACTGACACCTCCACCTCTGCACACCTTGTACTATGCACAGCCCAGACTAACTGATTTAAAATATGCATATTATGTGGTTTTTACAAAAGGGCTTAATTTTTTTTTTCCAATTGTTTTTTTATATTTAAAAAAATGGATGTTGCACTCACCCAGAATTGCACATGCGAAGCAGATTACACTCACCTCTCCAGCTGGACAGTGGGACCGCACCGCAGCCCTATGGGGCTGTGGAGTTCGATTGTGTGCAGCCCTGTGCAGCTGTGGAGTTCGATTGTGCACAGCCCCGTGGAGCTCTTGAGTTCAATCGAGTGCAGCCCCATGGATCTGTATAGTCCAATCCTGCTTAGCCACATACAGCTGTGAAGTCTGATCACACACAGCCCTGTGCAGCTGTGGAGTTTGATCGCACACAGCCCTGTGCAGATGTGGAGTTTGATCGTGCGCAGCCCAGTGGAGCTGGATTGCACACAGCCCTGCACAGCTATGGAATTTGATCGTGCGCAGCACTGTGGAGCTGTGTAGTTCATTCATGCACAGCCCTGTGCAGCTGTGGAGTCAGATCCCACACAGCCCCATGAAGCTGTGAGATCTGAATTTGCTCGGCCTTGTGCAACTGTGGAGTCAGATCCCACATAGCCCCATGGAGCTGTGAGGTCCAATCATGCGCATCCTTGTGCAGCTGTGGAGTTGGCTCATGTGCAGCTCTGTGCAGCCGTGGAGTCAGATCACCTCTATACTCACCTCTCCAGCCGGACAGTGGGACCACACCGCAGCACTATGGGCCTGTGGAGTTCAATCGCACAGAGCCCCGTGGAGCTGTGGAGTTCAATCACGTACAGCCCCATGGAGCTGTGGAGTTCGATCGCAGTGCTGCCCTGTGGGGAGCTCCTAAACTCTGATTGCACAGTGCAGAGGATCTGTTATGTGTAGGAAGGAAATGTCCATCCTGAGGGGACGTGTTGTGCTGATAGACAGTGAGCTGGAGAGTGAGGGAGAGGGGCAGGTGAATGACCATTTTATAACATATCACACATGACATATTATGGGCTGTTGGAGAACAGTGATTGGACACATGTGGGGCGTCGACACATTACATGTCAGGCGACATCATGGACTGCTTGTTATAATAGGCAGATGTACTGGTGATGCACACAGAGGTGATCTGATGGTGATAAACTGATTTCTCATGCACTACAGTGATGCGAATATCAAGGGCACCGGCTTTACATGATTACAGTCCATACATTAGATGACATTCGGGGTCCAGTAGAGTGACACTGCAGGTCTTGGAGGAAGGCCAGACGACAGCACTGTTGTCCCCCTCCTCTCCCATGCTTGCCTCCAAGACTTTCCGACTTCAGGTGGCAGCTGGAGCGCACACATATGGCATTTGAAGTGCATACTTCATGTTCGTACTGCATTCTAACCGAAGTCTGAGTATTCGTACCGTGTTCAAACGACATTTGAACGGCACATGTACACCCTCATCGGAGCTTGGGACTCTGACGAGGGCAGTCAAATCTCCTCCACTCTCCCTTATCTCTGGTCTCTGCTTTAACCTGCAAGTCCCTACTTCACCAGACTGTGAATTCCTCAAAATTATACTGGATACTGGATCTATTGGACTACTATTGGATTAACCATGGAATTGATCAGCTGGTCTCTGAACGCTATTGACACCATCTTTTCTACAAGAAGGTCAGGACCGGGGGATCCTACCTGCCCAGATGGAACATGTCCTGCAGGCTATGTTCTCGACTTCTGGGGGTTATGACATGTTGCATGCTTTTGCGCCATTCTCTGTGGAGGACGTCGAGGATTTATCCATATTTGGTCTTATGGTAGCAGGGCTGGTGCTTTCTGGCTTATGTGCTGCCCTGATCTACCGGAAAATTGGCAAGATGGCGGCATCAAGAACCACGGCCCCTCACTTGTCCGTCATGATTAACGAGGTGGGCAAGGCAATGCATTCTCATACTGCGATGACTCTTGAACTCAGACGCAAATTGGATGACATCTTGGAGCAGATGCGCACCTTGCAGATGAAGATGAAGATGTTGGAGGCCGGGGAATATTCTTAATTGATAATTGGGATTTGGTTGTTCAAGTGAAGGTGTAAAAAGTGTTTTTCACTGCTCAAACCACAACACGGTAGGGTTATCAGCCTGAAGGACAAATTGCCCTGCTGTTTCCTCCAGAGGAATGTCTTCGGCCTTGGTGAACATTTGGCTATTTCTTATCTTAACTCACAAAGACAAACTGTTTCACAGGAATGAAGCATGCTCCACTCCCTCTCCCCACCCCCCTCCTACCCCCCATCACACACCCCCACTCCGGCTTCTGCTCACATCATCCCTTCCCTTCTGCAGGGGTGGCGCAGTTTTAGCTGCAGCAGGTCCCCGTTCCCCCCCAAGCTGACAGTGGCGCGACTCAGGGTTGCTGCGAGACCTTCACCCACTTGCCTCAATTCAGATAATGGACTTCTTCAAATTTAGTGCACATAAACAATGTCAAATGTGTATGTGCTGTCTTGAATTCTGATGTGTGCCATTACGGTAAACAAGTAATAATTGTGGACTATTTGCTGTCTGAGGTAACTGGAGTGTAAACATAATTTCTCCACTGTGAGATCAATCAAGTATATCTCATCTCATACACTTGGAATGTGCCTGAATCAGCTGAGGTGGGATCCGCCCATCCATTTTTAACATTCACACAGATGCTGAGGATGACAGCCTCAACACTGCATTTAATCTATTATTAGACTCTATTGGCTTTGCTCAAAAAGTAAATGAGTCCACCCACCACTTTAATCATATCTTAGATCTTGTTCTGACTTATGGTATGGAAATAGAAGACTTAACAGTATTCCCTGAAAACTCCCTTCTGTCTGATCATTTCTTAATAACATTTACATTACTCTGATGGACTACCCAGCAGTGGGGAATAAGTTTCATTACACTAGAAGTCTTTCAGAAAGCGCTGTAACTAGGTTTAAGGATATGATTCCTTCTTTATGTTCTCTAATGCCATATACCAACACAGTGCAGAGTAGCTACCTAAACTCTGTAAGTGAGATAGAGTATCTCGTCAATAGTTTTACATCCTCATTGAAGACAACTTTGGATGCTGTAGCTCCTCTAAAAAAGAGAGCTTTAAATCAGAAGTGCCTGACTCCGTGGTATAACTCACAAACTCGTAGCTTAAAGCAGATAACCCGTAAGTTGGAGAGGAAATGGCGTCTCACTAATTTAGAAGATCTTCACTTAGCCTGGAAAAAGAATCTGTTGCTCTATAAAAAAAAGCCCTCCGTAAAGCTAGGACATCTTTCTACTCATCACTAATTGAAGAAAATAAGAACAACCCCAGGTTTCTTTTCAGCACTGTAGCCAGGCTGACAAAGAGTCAGAGCTCTATTGAGCTGAGTATTCCATTAACTTTAACTAGTAATGACTTCATGACTTTCTTTGCTAACAAAATTTTAACTATTAGAGAAAAAATTACTCATAACCATCCCAAAGACGTATCGTTATCTTTGGCTGCTTTCAGTGATGCCGGTATTTGGTTAGACTCTTTCTCTCTGATTGTTCTGTCTGAGTTATTTTCATTAGTTACTTCATCCAAACCATCAACATGTTTATTAGACCCCATTCCTACCAGGCTGCTCAAGGAAGCCCTACCATTATTTAATGCTTCGATCTTAAATATGATCAATCTATCTTTGTTAGATGGCTATGTACCACAGGCTTTTAAGGTGGCAGTAATTAAACCATTACTTAAAAAGCCATCACTTGACCCAGCTATCTTAGCTAATTATAGGCCAATCTCCAACCTTCCTTTTCTCTCAAAAATTCTTGAAAGGGTAGTTGTAAAACAGCTAACTGATCATCTGCAGAGGAATGGTCTATTTGAAGAGTTTCAGTCAGGTTTTAGAATTCATCATATTACAGAAACAGCATTAGTGAAGGTTACAAATGATCTTCTTATGGCCTCGGACAGTGGACTCATCTCTGTGCTTGTTCTGTTAGACCTCAGTGCTGCTTTTGATACTGTTGACCATAAAATTTTATTACAGAGATTAGAGCATGCCATAGGTATTAAAGGCACTGCGCTGCGGTGGTTTAAATCATATTTGTCTAATAGATTACAATTTGTTCATGTAAATGGGGAATCTTCTTCACAGACTAAAGTTAATTATGGAGTTCCACAAGGTTCTGTGCTAGGACCAATTTTATTCACTTTATACATGCTTCCCTTAGGCAGTATTATTAGACGGTATTGCTTAAATTTTCATTGTTACGCAGATGATACCCAGCTTTATCTATCCATGAAGCCAGAGGACACACACCAATTAGCTAAACTGCAGGATTGTCTTACAGACATAAAGACATGGATGACCTCTAATTTCCTGCTTTTAAACTCAGATAAAACTGAAGTTATTGTACTTGGCCCCACAAATCTTAGAAACATGGTGTCTAACCAGATCCTTACTGTGGATGGCATTACCCTGACCTCTAGTAATACTGTGAGAAATCTTGGAGTCATTTTTGATCAGGATATGTCATTCAAAGCGCATATTAAACAAATATGTAGGACTGCTTTTTTGCATTTACGCAATATCTCTAAAATCAGAAAGGTCTTGTCTCAGAGTGATGCTGAAAAACTAATTCATGCATTTATTTCCTCTAGGCTGGACTATTGTAATTCATTATTATCAGGTTGTCCTAAAAGTTCCCTAAAAAGCCTTCAGTTAATTCAAAATGCTGCAGCTAGAGTACTGACGGGGACTAGAAGGAGAGAGCATATCTCACCCATATTGGCCTCTCTTCATTGGCTTCCTGTTAATTCTAGAATAGAATTTAAAATTCTTCTTCTTACTTATAAGGTTTTGAATAATCAGGTCCCATCTTATCTTAGGGACCTCGTAGTACCATATCACCCCAATAGAGCGCTTCGCTCTCAGACTGCAGGCTTACTTGTAGTTCCTAGGGTTTGTAAGAGTAGAATGGGAGGCAGAGCCTTCAGCTTTCAGGCTCCTCTCCTGTGGAACCAGCTCCCAATTCAGATCAGGGAGACAGACACCCTCTCTACTTTTAAGATTAGGCTTAAAACTTTCCTTTTTGCTAAAGCTTATAGTTAGGGCTGGATCAGGTGACCCTGAACCATCCCTTAGTTATGCTGCTATAGACGTAGACTGCTGGGGGGTTCCCATGATGCACTGTTTCTTTCTCTTTTTGCTCTGTATGCACCACTCTGCATTTAATCATTAGTGATCGATCTCTGCTCCCCTCCACAGCATGTCTTTTTCCTGGTTCTCTCCCTCAGCCCCAACCAGTCCCAGCAGAAGACTGCCCCTCCCTGAGCCTGGTTCTGCTGGAGGTTTCTTCCTGTTAAAAGGGAGTTTTTCCTTCCCACTGTAGCCAAGTGCTTGCTCACAGGGGGTCGTTTTGACCGTTGGGGTTTTACATAATTATTGTATGGCCTTGCCTTACAATATAAAGCGCCTTGGGGCAACTGTTTGTTGTGATTTGGCGCTATATAAAAAAATTGATTGATTGATTGATTGATTGATTTAAAGTGGCCGCATGGCATTCGCACACGGCTGTCCAAATGTCTGTCCCTCCCGACTGTGACTCAATCTTTGGATTTTTTCTAATTTGGCCTGATTCAGCCTGATTTATTGTGGGCAGTCTAAGGCACACCTGTGCTCTAATCATGGTGTCTAATCAGCATCTTGATATGGCACACCTGTGAGGTGGGATGGATTAACTTAGCAAAGGAGAAGTGCTCACTATCACAGATTTAGACTGGTTTGTGAACAATATTTGAGGGAAATGGTGATATTGTGTATGTGGAAAAAGTTTTAGATCTTTGAGTTCATCTCATACAAAATGGGAGCAAAACCAAAAGTGTTGCATTAATATTTTTGTTGAGTGTATATATACTAACATGAAAGATTGAACGATTGATATGCTACTCTGGAACCACCCCTGAATCCAAACATTCCAACTGTCAACCCCACTGATGTCCTTAGTCTGGGTCTCATTAACATAAGATCACTGTCCTCAAAATCATTGTTGATTAATAATCTAATTATGGATCATCACTTAAATATGATTGGGTTATGTGGAACCTGACTTAAACCTACAGCTGTCCTCCCCTTAAATGAGGCCTGCCCACCGGCATACACATTTAGTCATGTCTCATGATACGAAGCAAGGTGGGGGTGTTGCTCTTATTTATGAATCCAGGTTCAGCTTATTAGCTATTGGGGGTCACAAATATAACTCGTTTGAGCATATGATTTTCCACTCTGCCCACAATGCTACGTATTGCCAAGGATGGAAGAATAAAAATCAGCTGTATTTCTTTGCCACTGTATATAGGCCCCCTGGCCCATACTCTGAATTCTTAGATGAATTTGGTGCATTCATCTCTAACTTGTCAACTAGTGCAGGTAACATTCTGATTATTGGTGACTTTCAAGTGGATATGACACCTAAAAAATTAGGTAAAACTGATATAAATATCAAAAATATACATACATTATAGTAAGTTGAAAGTGGTTTTAATCATTATTACTGAGAAATAAAGTTTGTATACTTTTCAAAAGTGTGTTTCGTTGAACGTGCTGGCAGCGTTCCATCAGTGGTCACATGATGCCGGGATGTCACAGCGTGTAGAGTCCCATCTTTGTCTGTTCGATTGACAACAGGAACAGATAGACCTCAGCATGGACAGTGACGAGATCAAGAACGTTCTGACTCCTCTTCAAGTGTGGATTGTTTCTGTGAGGAATCGAGATTGACTGGGATCCTGAGGATGTCGCGGCAGTGATTAGACCCTACAGATTGGAGCCGTATGTTTCGGACGAACATTCAAACCAGGAGCATGCAAGAGATGTGCCAATTCCGATGGATTTTGAAAGGCTGCAGAATACGGAATGGTAAGGGAGGCTTTGATTTTTGTTGCTGCTGTTTATAACACTATAATTATAGCATTTTCGATTCTAGCGTTTGTTTACCGCCTTTGTTATTTTTCCGTGATAGTGTAGCTACTACTTGTGGACCACTGTCTTTACCTTCGGGTTTTTGCCAATTTCGAGTGCCAGGCATTGCATTCATCCATGTTTAGTTACGTTATTTTCATGAAAGAATAGGAAATAAATGGCGAAAGTTTCAAAAAAGATCGCTGAAAACAACAGTGAACACACCGCCGCCATGTTTACTATGTATTGCACTGATATTTTACAAGTTGCTTGACCATTTCAAGGTTATTGTGAACATATTATTTGGTGTTGACATTTTAGGTGTTCCTGTGAGCAGTGCGAGAATGTGGAGCTGGTAGAGGAAAGTGTCTGCTGTCGGGAGCAAATGTGGGTGTGCGAGCGGAGGGAGTGGCAGCCTGACATTTCGTGCATCACACAACACCGTGGCTTTCAATCAATCTGCCTGGACTTGAAAAGGCTAAAACCTTTCGCCTTTGTGTTTGTGCAATATGCTGCGACACACTGGTCAGGCATATCGACAAACAAGTCCCTGAGAGCTGTGTTTAATCAAAGTTTCTGCTGCTAAAAAAGGTGTTAGCAACAGCCGCCAAGCATGCAAGCCGATATGGTCTACAGGCAGTGACGTATTTCAGGTTTGGTGCTTAGCGGGAAGCTGGTCACGGGGTGTACAGATTTTTCACTGGTGGGACTTTCAAATGTTGTATATAATGGGAGAACCGTGTCCATTTTGCCAAAACACTTAGGTTGACCGAATTATATAACCTTTGTTACATGTAATAAGACTATGCTGTCTTTAAGTGTCATATCCACTTTCACATTCATATAAATAAGCCTTCCGATCCCCTCTGCAAATCATTTATGGAAAGTCGATGCATTAGGATTTCAGCAATGCATTCAGGACTCGACGTACGAGTGGAAATACCCTGGATTTGGTTCTCTCACGTGGTATTGCTGTCACAAATATTGACATCATGCCTCTTGCATTGGTGGTCTCTGATCACTCACTTATTTGGTTTACAGTTTCGCTGCCGTGTTTAGTGGAACAAGAACCTTATTTATCACTGCAGTGACACATCAGCTCTTCAACTATGACTGAACTTGAAGCTAGACTGCCTGATATCTTAGCTTCATGTTTGGAAAATGCCCAATGAGTAGACAGTCTTATTGATAGTTTAAACTTAGTGCTCCAAACTACACTCAACATAATTGTGCCACCTTTATTAAAACCATGCCCACCCAAAACACAATAACCTTGGTTCAATGATTACTTGTGTGACCTCAAGCATAAGGCTAGAAGTCTAGAATGGAAATGGCATAGTTAAAAATTAGAAGTATTCCACCTTGCATGGCGTGATGCTGTCTTAGACTATAAGCATGAACTATGGGCTACAAAGCGGACATATTACTCTGATTTGATCAACAAAAACAAGTTCAAAGTTCGTGTTCAACACGGTGGCAACACTTATTCAGGGACAACCATCTGTAAGTTGCTCTCCTTTTACAGCACAAGATTTCTTGGACTACTTCGACAACAAAATAGAAGACATATCTCAGCATGGCTTAACCCAGCAACTGCACCCTGCTATTGAGGTGGTTGCCATTACTGAGGTATTACCTACATTTACAGAATTTGAGAGTATTTTACTAGGCTTGCTGATGAAACTCATAACGTCTACAAAAAGCACAACCTGCTTATTTGTTCCTATACCAACAAAACTGTTTAAGGACCTGTGGCCCACTCTTGGGCCGACTGTGCTGGAAATTATTAATCTGTCATTAACTTCTGGATCTGTTCCTGAATGTGTCAAATCTGCAGTGATTAAACCATTACTTAAGAAACCTAATCTTGACACTAGTGTATTGAAAAATTATAGAAAATCTATCATTTTGCTGTAAAATTCTGGAAAAAGTCATTTCACAGCAGCTCGTGGACCACCTTACTGAGAATAATCTTTTTGAGCCACTGCATTCCACAGAGACAGCTCTCACTAAAGTGGTGAATGATCTTCTGCTTGCAATGGATTCGGACACCACTACGGTTCTGGTGCTATTAGAGCTCAGTGCTGCATTTGATACAGTGGATCATCATATTCTACTCCACAGGCTATATTATCATTTTTGGATTACTGGGAGTGCCCTTGCATGGTTGACGTCATACCTGACCAATCGTTCTCACTGCATTTTGTACATTAACACTACCTCTAACCTTAGTGACATCAAATTTGGGGTTCCACTGGGGTTCAACAGGGGTCTGTCTTGGGTCCCCTGCTTTTCTCCCTTTACATAGCCCCCCTTGGGCAAAAATTGCAGAATTTTGGGATTACCTTTCACTGCTATGCAGATGATACTCAGTTATACATGCCATTAACTGCTGGTAATCTTATCCACATAAAATCCTTAGAAGATTGCCTTGCATCAGTGTGAAGCTGGATGTCTAGCAACTTCCTACTTTTACACTATGATAAGACTGAAATGATGTTGACTGCGGTATTGTATCACTTCCTGTTCCGGAGCACAGCGGTGTTTTTCTGTATCTGTTAGTTGTTTAATCTGCGCAGTTAGATTGATCTAGTTATCTAGATTACGATTTGTTTCCCAGTGTAATCTTTACGTGCCTTAACTAAAGCACTCCTTCTGCTGAATCACCTCTAAATTATTTACACATTATTCACTTTGCGTGTTTTTAGGAATCCGCTAGCTTAGCGTAGCTACTAGCTCTTAGCCGATTTAGCATGGCGGCTTCTCCTGTCTCTCCCGCACTTTTCTGCTCTGGGTGTGAAATGTTTAGTTATTCCTCGGCCTCGTTTAGCAGTAACGGTACTTGTAATAAGTGTAGCTTATTCGTAGCTTTGGAGGCCAGGCTAGGCGAATTGGAGACTCGGCTCCGCACCGTGGAAAATTCTACAGCTAGCCAGGCCCCTGTAGTCGGTGCGGACCAAGGTAGATTAGCCGCCGTTAGTTACCCCCTGGCAGATCCCGAGCAGCCGGGAAAGCAGGCTGACTGGGTGACTGTGAGGAGGAAGCGTAGCCCTAAACAGAAGCCCCGTGTACACCGCCAACCCGTTCACATCTCTAACCGTTTTTCCCCACTCGACGACACACCCGCCAAGGATCAAACTCTGGTTATTGGCGACTCTGTTTTGCGAAATGTGAAGTTAGCGACACCAGCAACCATAGTCAATTGTCTTCCGGGGTCCAGAGCAGGCGACATTGAAGGAAATTTGAAACTGCTGGCTAAGGCTAAGCGTAAATTTGGTAAGATTGTAATTCACGTCGGCAGTAATGACACCCGGTTACGCCAATCGGAGGTCACTAAAATTAACATTAAATCGGTGTGTAACTTTGCAAAAACAATGTCGGACTCTGTAGTTTTCTCTGGGCCCCTCCCCAATCGGACCGGGAGTGACATGTTTAGCCGCATGTTCTCCTTGAATTGCTGGCTGTCTGAGTGGTGTCCAAAAAATGAGGTGGGCTTCATAGATAATTGGCAAAGCTTCTGGGGAAAACCTGGTCTTGTTAGGAGAGACGGCATCCATCCCACTTTGGATGGAGCAGCTCTCATTTCTAGAAATCTGGCCAATTTTCTTAAATCCTCCAAACCGTGACTATCCAGGGTTGGGACCAGGAAGCAGAGTTGTAGTCTTACACACCTCTCTGCAGCTTCTCTCCCCCTGCCATCCCCTCATTACCCCATCCCCGTAGAGACGGTGCCTGCTCCCAGACTACCAATAACCAGCAAAAATCTATTTAAGCATAAAAATTCAAAAAGAAAAAATAATATAGCACCTTCAACTGCACCACAGACTAAAACAGTTAAATGTGGTCTATTAAACATTAGGTCTCTCTCTTCTAAGTCCCTGTTGGTAAATGATATAATAATTGATCAACATATTGATTTATTCTGCCTAACAGAAACCTGGTTACAGCAGGATGAATATGTTAGTTTAAATGAGTCAACACCCCCGAGTCACACTAACTGTCAGAATGCTCGTAGCACGGGCCGGGGTGGAGGATTAGCAGCAATCTTCCATTCCAGCTTATTAATTAATCCAAAACCCAGACAGAGCTTTAATTCATTTGAAAGCTTGTCTCTTAGTCTTGTCCATCCAAATTGGAAGTCCCAAAAACCAGTTTTATTTGTTATTATCTATCGTCCACCTGGTCGTTACTGTGAGTTTCTCTGTGAATTTTCAGACCTTTTGTCTGACTTAGTGCTTAGCTCAGATAAGATAATTATAGTGGGCGATTTTAACATCCACACAGATGCTGAGAATGACAGCCTCAACACTGCATTTAATCTATTATTAGACTCTATTGGCTTTGCTCAAAAAGTAAATGAGTCCACCCACCACTTTAATCATATCTTAGATCTTGTTCTGACTTATGGTATGGAAATAGAAGACTTAACAGTATTCCCTGAAAACTCCCTTCTGTCTGATCATTTCTTAATAACATTTACATTTACTCTGATGGACTACCCAGCAGTGGGGAATAAGTTTCATTACACTAGAAGTCTTTCAGAAAGCGCTGTAACTAGGTTTAAGGATATGATTCCTTCTTTATGTTCTCTAATGCCATATACCAACACAGTGCAGAGTAGCTACCTAAACTCTGTAAGGGAGATAGAGTATCTCGTCAATAGTTTTACATCCTCATTGAAGACAACTTTGGATGCTGTAGCTCCTCTGAAAAAGAGAGCTTTAAATCAGAAGTGTCTGACTCCGTGGTATAACTCACAAACTCGTAGCTTAAAGCAGATAACCCGTAAGTTGGAGAGGAAATGGCGTCTCACTAATTTAGAAGATCTTCACTTAGCCTGGAAAAAGAGTCTGTTGCTCTATAAAAAAGCCCTCCGTAAAGCTAGGACATCTTTCTACTCATCACTAATTGAAGAAAATAAGAACAACCCCAGGTTTCTTTTCAGCACTGTAGCCAGGCTGACAAAGAGTCAGAGCTCTATTGAGCTGAGTATTCCATTAACTTTAACTAGTAATGACTTCATGACTTTCTTTGCTAACAAAATTTTAACTATTAGAGAAAAAATTACTCATAACCATCCCAAAGACGTATCGTTATCTTTGGCTGCTTTCAGTGATGCCGGTATTTGGTTAGACTCTTTCTCTCCGATTGTTCTGTCTGAGTTATTCTCATAAGTTACTTCATCCAAACCATCAACATGTTTATTAGACCCCATTCCTACCAGGCTGCTCAAGGAAGCCCTACCATTATTTAATGCTTCGATCTTAAATATGATCAATCTATCTTTGTTAGTTGGCTATGTACCACAGGCTTTTAAGGTGGCAGTAATTAAACCATTACTTAAAAAGCCATCACTTGACCCAGCTATCTTAGCTAATTATAGGCCAATCTCCAACCTTCCTTTTCTCTCAAAAATTCTTGAAAGGGTAGTTGTAAAACAGCTAACTGATCATCTGCAGAGGAATGGTCTATTTGAAGAGTTTCAGTCAGGTTTTAGAATTCATCATAGTACAGAAACAGCATTAGTGAAGGTTACAAATGATCTTCTTATGGCCTCGGACAGTGGACTCATCTCTGTGCTTGTTCTGTTAGACCTCAGTGCTGCTTTTGATACTGTTGACCATAAAATTTTATTACAGAGATTAGAGCATGCCATAGGTATTAAAGGCACTGCGCTGCGGTGGTTTGAATCATATTTGTCTAATAGATTACAATTTGTTCATGTAAATGGGGAATCTTCTTCACAGACTAAAGTTAATTATGGAGTTCCACAAGGTTCTGTGCTAGGACCAATTTTATTTACTTTATACATGCTTCCCTTAGGCAGTATTATTAGACGGTATTGCTTAAATTTTCATTGTTACGCAGATGATACCCAGCTTTATCTATCCATGAAGCCAGAGGACACACACCAATTAGCTAAACTGCAGGATTGTCTTACAGACATAAAGACATGGATGACCTCTAATTTCCTGCTTTTAAACTCAGATAAAACTGAAGTTATTGTACTTGGCCCCACAAATCTTAGAAACATGGTGTCTAACCAGATCCTTACTCTGGATGGCATTACCCTGACCTCTAGTAATACTGTGAGAAATCTTGGAGTCATTTTGATCAGGATATGTCATTCAAAGCGCATATTAAACAAATATGTAGGACTGCTTTTTTGCATTTACGCAATATCTCTAAAATCAGAAAGGTCTTGTCTCAGAGTGATGCTGAAAAACTAATTCATGCATTTATTTCCTCTAGGCTGGACTATTGTAATTCATTATTATCAGGTTGTCCTAAAAGTTCCCTAAAAAGCCTTCAGTTAATTCAAAATGCTGCAGCTAGAGTACTGACGGGGACTGGAAGGAGAGAGCATATCTCACCCATATTGGCCTCTCTTCATTGGCTTCCTGTTAATTCTAGAATAGAATTTAAAATTCTTCTTCTTACTTATAAGGTTTTGAATAATCAGGTCCCATCTTATCTTAGGGACCTCGTAGTACCATATCACCCCAATAGAGCGCTTCGCTCTCAGACTGCAGGCTTACTTGTAGTTCCTAGGGTTTGTAAGAGTAGAATGGGAGGCAGAGCCTTCAGCTTTCAGGCTCCTCTCCTGTGGAACCAGCTCCCAATTCAGATCAGGGAGACAGACACCCTCTCTACTTTTAAGATTAGGCTTAAAACTTTCCTTTTTGCTAAAGCTTATAGTTAGGGCTGGATCAGGTGACCCTGAACCATCCCTTAGTTATGCTGCTATAGACGTAGACTGCTGGGGGGTTCCCATGATGCACTGTTTCTTTCTCTTTTTGCTCTGTATGCACCACTCTGCATTTAATCATTAGTGATCGATCTCTGCTCCCCTCCACAGCATGTCTTTTTCTTGGTTCTCTCCCTCAGCCCCAACCAGTCCCAGCAGAAGACTGCCCCTCCCTGAGCCTGGTTCTGCTGGAGGTTTCTTCCTGTTAAAAGGGAGTTTTTCCTTCCCACTGTAGCCAAGTGCTTGCTCACAGGGGGTCGTTTTGACCGTTGGGGTTTTACATAATTATTGTATGGCCTTGCCTTACAATATAAAGCGCCTTGGGGCAACTGTTTGTTGTGATTTGGCGCTATATAAAAAAATTGATTGAATTGATTGATTGATTATTTTCCATTTCGTATGGCTAGCATACTGACATAGTATGTCACTATGCTTTTTACTCTTTTAATTCATTTTATTAGGAAAAAGAGCAGTCCGCGGCCTCAACTTTATCTAAATTCTGGGTCTTTAAGTGAAGCTTAGGGCTAGTGGCCGGTGGTCACCTTAGTATTTCCTTTGTTTTTCTTGTTGCTTAACACTGACAAATGATACTGTATTTAATGTCTTTCTGATACCTGATTCTGTTTTTCTTCTCTCTGTTTAAAGTGTCGCACCATCCAAAGATGGGTGTGGTGCCTGTTTTCTGTTTCTGTACCCTCCTTTTTTTATTCACTGTTATGAACTGTTTATGTCCTGTTCTGTATCTATCTATCTATCTATCCTGACATGTACACCGGCAACATTTCCTGCTTTTTTGTTTTGTGAATTTTTCTGTAAATTGTGTCAGTAGCATGGCCCAAGCAGAGGGTCACCCCTTTGAGTCTGGTCTGCTTGAGGTTTCTTCCGCAAATCATTGGAGGGATTTTTTTCCTTATCACACTGTCACCCGCGTGCTTGCTCTGGGGGTTGGTAAGGTTAGACCTTACTTGTGTGAAGCGCCTTGAGGCAACTTTGTTGTGATTTGGTGCTATATAAATTAAATAAATTGAAATTGAATTGAAATTACGATATATGGCTGATATGATGGAGAGGAGAAAGGTAGATATATTGTGTGTGCAAGAGACCAAGTGGTTCAAGTTGTTGCATCATGGTGTGGATAGAAACTGAAGTGGTGTTGGTGTCATTTTCAAGGAAGACTATGTTAAGAGTGTGTTGGAGGTTAAGCGAGTGTCTGACAGGGTGATGAGTGTGAAGCTGGAAATAGAAGGGGTGATGATGAATATTGTTAGTGCATATGTCCCACGGGCAGGTTGCAAGATGAAGGAGAAAGAAGATTTCTGGAGTGAGTTAGATGAGGTTGTGACCAAGCATGAAAGAGTGGTGACAGGAGTGGACAGGCACATGCACAGACCTTTTTGGGGGCTGTAGTGGTGATGGGCATGTTGGCAAAGGGAACAGAGGTGATGAGGAAGTAATGGGTACATATGGTTTCAAGGACAGGAATGTGGAAAGACAGATGGTAGTTAATTTTGAAAAAAAAAAGGATAGAAATTACCATAGTGAATACCTACTTTAAGAGAAGGGAGGAGCACAGGGTGACATATAAAAGTGGAGGAAGGTGCACACAGATGGACTACATTCTTTGTAGGAGATGCAAGCTAAAACAAATTGGAAATTGTAAGGTGGTGGCAGGTGAGAGTATAGCTAGACAGCATAGGATGGTGGTTTGTAGGATGACTTTATAGTTGAAGAAGAATAAGAGTGAGAGCTCAACAAAGGATCAGATGGAGAAAGCTGAAGGAGGAAGATTGTGTGAAATTCAGTGAGCAGGTGAGACTAGATGGAGGGGAAGCAATTTTTGACAACTGGTACTGCAGATATGGTGAGGGAGACAGCTAGGAAGGTACTGCATGTGACAGAAAGCAGAGGAGTACAAGAAGATGTGGTGTTAGGCAAAAAGAGAAGTGGAAAAAGCTAAGGAAAAGGCATCTTGTGAGCTGTACAAGAACCTGAATAGTAAGGAAGGAGAAAAGGACTTGTACCGATTGGACACACAAAGTGACTAAGCTGGAAAGGATGTGTAGCAGGTTAGGGTGGTAACAGATGCAGATGGTAATGTGTTGTCGAGGAAGGAGAGTGTGTTGAGAAGGTGGAGGAAATATTTTGAGGAGCTCATGAATGAAGAAAATGAGAGAGAGAAAAGGCTGGATGATGTGGACAGAGTAAATCAGGAAGTAAAAGAGTTTAGTAAGGTTGAAGTTAGGGCAGCTATGGAGAGGATGAGGAGTGGAAAAGCAGCTGATGAAATTCCAGTGGAGGCATGGAAATGTCTAGGAAAGATGGGAGTGGAGTTTCTAACCATATTGTTTAATAAAATCTTGGAAAGTAAGATGATGTCTGAGGAGTGGAGACAAAATGTGCTGGTTACTATTTTTAAGAACAAGGGTGATGTGCAGAGCTGCAGTAAGTACAGAGGCAAAAAGATGATCAGCCATTACATGAAGTTATAGGAAAGAGCCGTAGAAGCTTGGCTTAGAAAACAGGTGAAGCTCTATGAGCAGTAACATGGTTTCATGCCGAATAAGAGCACTACAGATGCAATGCTTACTCTGAGGATACTGATGGAAAAGTACAGAGAAGGCCAGAAGGAGTTACATTGTGTGTTTGTGGATTTAGAGATTGTATTGTTTGAGGAAGTCTGGAGTGGCTGATAAGTATGTGAGGGTAGTGCAGGAAATGTACAAGGATAGTGTGGCATTAGTGCTCTATAGGAATCCCAGACTCATTCAAGGTGGAGGTGGGATTACACCAAGATCAGCTCTGAGCCATTTCTTGTTGGCAATGGTGATGGACAGGTTGACAGCTGAGATCAGACAGGAGCCTCCATGAACTATGATATTTGTAGATAACATTGTAATCTGTAGTGAGAATAGATAGCAGGTTGAGTCTAACCTGGAGAGGTGGAAATATGGTCTGGAGAGAAAGGGAATGAAAGTCAGTAGGAGCAAGACTGAGACATGTGAGTGAATGAGAGGGATTCCAGTGGAATAGTGCAGTTACAAGGAGTAGAAGTGGTGCAAATACATGTGCTTAAATTCTTGGGGTCAAATGTCCAACATAGTGGAGAGTGTGGTAGAGAGGTCAAGAAGAGAGTGCAGGCAGAGTGGAGTGGGTGGAGAAAGGTGGCAGGAGTAATTTGTAACTGAACAATATCTGCAAGAGTGAAGGTGAACGTTGACAAGACAGTAATGAGACCAGCTATGTTGTACAGCTTCGAGATGGTGGCACGAACAAAAAGACAGGATGCAAAGCGAGAGGTGGTAGAGCTGAAGATGTTCTGATTCTCTTTGGGAGTGATGAGGAAGAACAGGATTAGGAATGAACATGTCAGTGGGACAGCTCAGGTTTGGAGACAAAGGCAGAGAGGAGAGACTGAGATGGTTTGGACATGCGCGGAGGAAGGACCCAGGGTATATAGGGAGAAGGATGCTGAGGTTGGAGCTAGCAGGCAGGAGGAGAAGAGGGAGGCCAGAGAGGAAGTTTATGGATGTGCTGAGGGAGGACATGCAGATGGTTGGTGAGACAGTGGAAGATACAGGGGACAGGGTGAGATGGAATTGATTGATCCGGTGTGGCACACCCTAACTGGAGCAGCCGAAAGAAGAAAAACACTAAAATGGAACATTGAGATTTTCAACATAAATGCAGTTACTTGGTGTAATCCCACCTCCACCATGTGGCTGCACAGGATCAGACTATAAAGATCTTTGTTATGATGTTCCAAGGTAGGATCCTACAGCAGCTGTGTTGCAAGCAGCAACCAAAGCATATAGTTGAAAAAACTCCAAGTGCACGAGCATGTGCATCCATCCATCCATCCATCCATCCATCCATTTTCTTCCGCTTTATCCGGAATCGGGTCGCGGGGACAGCAGCTCAAGCAAAGCCGCCCAGACCTCCCGATCCACACACACCTCCTCCAGTTCCTCCGGGGGAACCCCAAGGCGTTCCCAAGCCAGCCGAGAGATGTAGTCCCTCCAGCGTGTCCTGGGTCTTCCCCGGGGCCTCCTCCCAGCGGGACGTGCCCGGAACACCTCTCCAGCGAGGCGTCCAGGGGGCATCTGGAAAAGATGCCCGAGCCACCTCAACTGACTCCTTTCGACGTGGAGGAGCAGCGGCTCGACTCTGAGCTCCTCCCGAGTGACCGAGCTCCTCACCCTATCTCTAAGGGAGCGCCCAGCCACCCTGCGGAGGAAACTCATCTCGCCCACTTGTACTTGCGATCTCGTTCTTTCAGTCATGAGCCAAATCTCATGACCATAGGTGAGGATCGGAATGTAAATCGATCGGTAAATCGAGAGCTTTGCCCCCTACTCAGCTCTCTCTTCACCACGACGGTCCGATACAGCGACCGCATCACTGCAGATGCTGCACCGATCCGTCTATCGACCCCAAGATACTTAAACTCCTCCACTTGAGGCAAGGACACTCCACCGACCTGAAGAGGGCAAAGCACCTTTTTCCGGTCGAGAACCATGGCCTCGGATTTGGAGGTGCTGATCTTCATCCCGGACGCTTCACACTCGGCTGCAAACCGCCCCAGTGCACGCTGAAGGTCCTGATTTGACGAAGCCAACAGAACCACATCGTCTGCAAACAGCAGAGACGAGATTCTGTGGTTCCCAAACCAGACCCCCTCTACACCCTGTTGCGCCTAGAAATTCTGTCCATAAAAATAATGAACAGAACCGGTGACAAAGGGCAGCCCTGGCGGAGGCCAACGTGCACTGGAAACAGGTTTGACTTACTACCGGCAATGCGAACCAAGCTCTTGCTGCGGATGTACAGCATGTGCATTGTTATGATAAAGGTAAATTCTTATTTGAATATAATCCATAAATCTGATTACATTACAGTGTTCTGGATGCTTCTTTTTTGACATTGCTCAGTCAACACAGCTCTGTATTTTTGGCATTTTATCTCAAATATTAAATGTGTTGAAGAGATGCCATTTTGACCAACTAGTGAAAAATGAATTTGGAGAAACTGCACCACAATAATCCGTATCATCTCTGTTTAAGCTTTAAATGAACAAATAACCCATTTAATTTAAGAAATTTGCGTTTTGTGAAACGTTGATACTGCAGCCGCATTTTTGCTGGTTTTAAACTGGGCAGAAGGATATCACCCAGTTTTCAACCAAAAGTCAATCTTGAAATTGCATCATGTGCTCTATCTAGCTATCTATCTGGCTATCATCAGTTGACAGGAATGCTTTACAAATTAATGACACACTCAAAAAATACTCATTGTATGAACTCAATTCAATTACACTCAACAAAAATATAAACGCAACACTTTTGGTTTTGCTCCCATTTTGTATGAGATGAACTCAAAGATCTAAAACTTTTTCCACATACACAATATCACCATTTCCCTCAAATATTGTTCACAAACCAGTCTAAATCTGTGATAGTGAGCACTTCTCCTTTGCTGAGATAATCCATCCCACCTCACAGGTGTGCCATATCAAGATGCTGATTAGACACCATGATTAGTGCACAGGTGTGCCTTAGACTGCCCACAATAAAAGGCCACTCTGAAAGGTGCAGTTTTATCACACAGCACAATGCCACAGATGTCGCAAGATTTGAGGGAGTGTGCAATTGGCATGCTGACAGCAGGAATGTCAACCAGAGCTGTTGCTCGTGTATTGAATGTTCATGTTTCTACCATAAGCCGTCTCCAAAGGCGTTTCAGAGAATTTGGCAGTACATCCAACCAGCCTCACGATCGCAGACCACGTGTAACCACACCAGCCCAGGACCTCCACATCCAGCATGTTCACCTCCAAGATCGTCTGAGACCAGCCACTCAGACAGCTGCTGGAACAATCGGTTTGCATAACCAAAGAATTTCTGAACAAACTGTCAGAAGCCGTCTCAGGGAAGCTCATCTGCATGCTCGTCGTCCTCATCGGGGTCTCGACCTGGCTCCAGTTCGTCGTCGTAACCGACTTGAGTGGGCAAATGCTCACATTCGCTGGCATTTGGCACGTTGGAGAGGTGTTCTCTTCACGGATGATGCGAAGGAGATGTGTTGCACTACATGAGGCAAATGGTGGTCACACCAGATACTGACTGGTATCCCCCCCAATAAAACAAAACTGCACCTTTCAGAGTGGCCTTTTATTGTGGGCAGTCTAAGGCACACCTGTGCACTAATCATGGTGTCTAATCAGCATCTTGATATGGCACACCTGTGAGGTGGGATGGATTATCTCAGCAAAGGAGAAGTGCTCACTATCACAGATTTAGACTGGTTTGTGAACAATATTTGAGGGAAATGGTGATATTGTGTATGTGGAAAAAGTTTTAGATCTTTGAGTTCATCTCATACAAAATGGGAGCAAAACCAAAAGTGTTGCGTTTATATTTTTGTTGAGTATATGTGCAAGATTTCCAGCTAATAAATATATGTAGCCCCAACTCAAAAAAAGAACATACATGAAAGATAATTGAATTTAATTTAGTTGGGACCACATATATTTATTAGATGGAAATCCAATCCATTGGATTAAGTCAATTCAATTATGTGCAAGATTTCTGGCTAATAAATATATGTAGCCCAACACAAAAAAAAGAACATCCATGCAAGATAATTGAATTTAATTTAGTTGGGACTACATATATTTATTAGATGGAAATCCAATCCAGTGAATCAGTTTCTTTTTTTTTTTTTTTTTTTTTTTTTTTTTTTTTTTGAGTGCACCCTCTTATTTCAGGGACCTGAAACAATACATTTTAAATTGTCCATCTTTTTTTTTTATCATTTTCTATACCCACTTACTCCATTCAAATGTCTGCTGAAGCCTGTCCCATCAGTCACAGGGCAAGAGATGGGGTACACCGTGCACAGTGTGGCAGTCTATCACAGGGCCGCATATACACAGAGAAGCACATGAACTCAATTTGCTTGTAAATTGCTTATATTTTAGTCATCTTAATGTTATCTTAATGTTGTTAAATTGTTTCTGATGATGTGTACGGCTACCTTTCTTGGCCAGGTCGCCCTTGCAAAAGAGGTTTGGGTCTCAATGTGTCTACATCTGGTGATCTCTGATGTGGCATGATGGCGCCAGGGTGTTTGGCTTGTCCTCTGTCTGCGCAGATTTTGTTTTTGGCAGTTATATCAGTTTTTACAGTAAAAGTCAGTCCTTTACTGGTCTGTGATCGCCAAGCGCTATTGGATCTTCGACCTTTACGACATTTGGCAAATTTTGATTATGGAGGATATGGCAATTCTTGTCCACCTTTCCTGTCAGGAGTGCCAGATTTCCTCTGCCATGTGTCGGCTCCACCTGTGCGCAGTGCACGCCGAAGGCGCCGGGGAAAACGCAGCGGAAGGCTGGTGAGCTAAAGGCCGGTTTACTGCCTGCTACATTTGGCAGCTGTGTTTTTACCTCGGGTCGCTGTGTAGAGTCAATCAGTTACCAATTTCCAAAATCTACGGCAGGTAGCACGGGAAACCGGCAATGCTCGTGTGAAGGCGACCACTGAGACCCCAGCAAGGATAGCGCTGGTAAACGCTTGTTCGCTGGCAAATAAAACCTTTGTTATTAAGGACTTTATTGTGTCTCATGGACTGGATTAACTCTGCGTAACTGAGACCTGGGTTGGTGTTGGTGAGTCGAGCGCCTTTTCTGAACTTTTGCCTGCTGGCTTTACTTATTTTTCTACGCCGAGAGCTCTGGGTCGCGGAGGCGGTGTAGCAACTGTTTACAGAGAAAGTTTTAAGTGTAAAGTTTGCTTCAACATTTACAGCATCAAGCTTTGAGCTAAACGCATTTGTTTTGTCTGCTGATCCTCCCGTGTTGTGTGCTGTTGTTTACAGGCCACCTAAATACAACAGAGACTTCTTAAATGACTTTTCCAACTTCTTGGCCGAAATCATGCCTCAGTTTGATCGTATATTGATTGTGGATGATTTTAATGTTCTCTGTATTTTGTGCTGATAAACCTATGGCCAAAGACTTTTTGGAGTTTATTGACTCTTTTAACTTTGTGCAGTGTGTTTCTGGACCTACACAAGTACACGGACATACACTGGACCTTGTTTTAACTTATGGTATTTCCGTGTGTAATTTGGAAGCCTGTGATGCTGTGTTTTCTGATCATGCGCCAGTTCTTTTTAACGTGCCTTATTTATGCAACACTGTCAAACCGTGTGCTCCTGCACGCCGCTGTGGCGTAATTATTTCAACCACTGCTGCCCAGTTCTCTGTGGCTTTTAACGATTCTCCATTGGTTAGGGACCATTCTTACTTTAATTGTGATGTTGAACAGTTTTTCTTATGCTTTGACGCTACCTGTGAGTCTATTCTCGATCGTGTGGCTCCATTTAAAATGAGACGCCCCAGACCCAGATCTGAGCCTTGGCTAAATGAATCTACTCGTGCTGCAAGACACGAGTGCAGGAGAGCTGAGAGAAAATGGAAAAAGGATAAGCTGCAAAGTTCCTTTCAAATGTCAAAGGACTGTTGGTCCAGCTATCAGAAATGTGTAAAATCTGCTAAGGCTCTGTATTTTGCTGATATGGTTACAGCTAATAGACACAACCCTCGTGTTCTTTTTAACATGGTGAATATGGCTCTTAATGTTCCCCAGCCTGAGAGCATTGAAGCCTCACCTGTGGCGTGTGAAAACTTCTTAATTTTTTCATCAACAAGGTTGTAGGGCCCTTATTAGCCCTCCATCTGTTGATGTGTTTGATTCTGTCACTTGTAAAGCCATGTTGTATCAGTTTGAGCCTATGACACTCTCCTGTTTAGAAAAAGTGGTGTCTCAGATGAAGCTTGCTGGCTCACCCAGTGATTCTGTTCCTCCGCGTCTGTTTAAAGAAGTGTTTCCCACAACGGCTTCCTCTGTCCTACACTGTGTTAATGGAAGCTTGATAAATGGGGTAGTGCCTGCTTGCCTGAACCATGCAGTTGTTCAACCATTGATAAAGAAGGCTGGTCTTGATCCTCGTGATCTATCCAACTTTCGCCCTATTTCTAAATTACCATTTTTGTCAAAAGTGTTGGAGAAAATTGTTTTTAATCAATTGAAAGCTTTTTTAGATGATCATGAGATCCCTGAGGTCTTTCAATCAGGTTTTAAGAATTTTCATAGTACTGAGTCAGCATTGATGAGGGTTTTTAATGACATGTTGGTGTCCACTGATTCTGGTCACACTGTTGTTTTGGTGTTGTTGGATCTGACCGCTGCGTTTGGCGCAGTGATCATGAGATCCTCCTGGATCACCTTAAGAATGTGGTCGGCATTCAGGGCTATGCTCTAGAATGGTTCAGATCCTACTTAACAGATAGGAGTTTTTGTGTAAGACTTGGAGATTTTGTTTCCTCCACAGCTCCTCTGTCATGTGGTGTCCCACAAGGGTCCATTCTTGGGCCACTTCTTTTTTCATTGTATTTGCTTACGCTGGGATCAGTTTTTCATAGATTTGGGATGTCATTTCACCTTTATGCTGATGACAGTCAAATCTATGAGGCCCTAAAGCATGAGAATGCTTTTGGTGCCAATCAGCTTTTAGAGTGCATTGAGAACATTAAAGACTGGATGTCTGCAAACTTCCTACTCTTTAATGAAAAGAAAACTGAAGTTCTTCTGGTCGGGCCAAGTAAATCAGGTAGTTGTGGTTCAATAAACCTTGGACCATTGACACAATGTATAAATCTACTGTTTGTAACCTTGGTGTGAGAATGGATGAAGATTTTAGGCTTGATAAACAAATCGGTGCTGTTGTGAAGGCAAGTTTCTTTCATTTGAGGCAGCTAGCTAAGATTAAGCCCTCAGTTTCAAGGCATCACTTGGAGATTTTAAATCATGCTTTTGTTATGACTCGGCTGCATTATTGTAATGTGCTGTACGCTGGTATTAGCTAGGCCTCACTTGCATGGCTGCAGCTGGTCCAGAATGCTGCAGCCCGTCTTTTGATTGGATCCCGGAGGTGTGACCATGTTTCGCCCGTTCTTTTTTTTTTTCGTATTGATTTTAAAATTTTATTGTTTGTTTTTAAATGTCTTAATGATCTTGCTCCACGGTATCTGTCTGACCTGCTCGTGTCTTATTCCCCATCACGTTCTCTTAGGTCACGAGATCAAGCTTTGCTTGTAGTTCCTCAGACAAAGCTCAAACGTAGAGGTGATAGAACTTTCTCTGTTGTTGGTCCCGATTGTGGAATGACCTGCCTCTCTGTATCAGGCAGGCGGAGTCACCTCTATTTTATAAATCTCATCTTAAAACGTACTTGTTTTCTTTGGCTTTTGACTAGAGGGTTGATGATTTTACTGTTTTAAAAAACTTTTATTGTTGCCACTTATTTATTGTGTGATTATTTATTGATTGATTGATTGATTGATTTTATGTCTTTGTACAGCGCTTTGGTCAACTTTGTTGTTTTTAAATGTGCTCTATAAATAAACTGGATTGGATTGGATATCTGGTTATAAAGGTTAATAATAATAATTTAATGTTTCCAGTTGACCTAACCTGCATGTTTTTGAAAGTCGAAGGAAGCCAGAGTATCAGGCTGAGCAAATGCAAGGCACAGACAGAGGCTGGACACAAATGCAGGCTCTCAATGCAGGAAGTATGAGTTAAAATATAGGTCTTTATTACAGGCAGGGGTTTGGTAAACAGGAAGGCAGTCCACAGAGCAAAAGTACCAGGCAGGGGTGAGACAGAAGACATGGTCAAAAAACAAGCAGGGTCAGTGCACGAGCAAACTGGGTTTTCGGAGCTGAGGCAAAAAGCAGGATCAGAGGGAGACTGTGATACAAATGGGCATGAATACATGACTGAGATGAGTGTGGATGAGGGGCAGATGAACACAGGTTGACAGGCGGTTGTAAGTGAGCAGTGAAGAGAATTACTGACATGACAACTAATGATCAATACAAACTACAGCAGAACTGAAAAGCAAACCAGAAGATAAACACAGAAGAAAAAGTACATAAAAACTGATCAGAAAATAATAGGAATTAAACTACAGTAAAACTAAACTGGAACAGACTGAGAAATAAACTACAGTATTAGTAAAACAGAGAGTAAGAGATAACCTGACATTAAGGTACTATAGATAACAAAAATGAGAACAGCAAAAAATAAACTGATTATAACTAAATGATATCCAATGAAAACACAGACTGACTGAACCAAACAAGAACAGAACTGAACCATGCCTGAAGTATGAAAATAAACAAAATGAGAAAGCAAAACATATGAATGACATTATAAAAAATAAAAGTAAAACATCAAAGCAGGGGCAAAAGGTGGGCATAAGAAAGGGGGAAAAGTGAAATCAAGGACCAGATCAGGGCCAAACATGACACAGAGCATGCGGAGGGAGTCCACGCAAGCACGGGGAGAACATACAAACTACACAAAAGACCAAGCAGAAAGTGATCCTAGATCCTTCTTTCTGTGAGGCAACAGTGCCAACCACTGTGCCATCTGCCATGTCACCCCTTATCTTTTTCAGCTTTTCTGAATTAAGGTATTTCCTTTATTGTACTGAATTTGTGTTGCATTGGTTGGGCTGGAGCTGTCCATTTCCCAGCAAAAAAAAAAAAAAAAAAAAAAGCAATTTAAGGCATAGTTAAAAATCATGTTCCCTTATTTTAATTCAATCAGGAAAGGCACACTCTGTTTTTGTTGGCCCTTTTCATTTGTCAGTTATTCTCTATGCTCAGCCAGTTTTCATTCGCTAAAGGCATTGTGGCTCAGTCGACACAGGTCTAACATCCATTTCTTGTTAGCCGTCATGTCCGAACCACAAGCATCTACTTTGTATTCCCTTACTCTCTTCCAACGTCTACCTCTTTCGCTCATTCACTCAACCGTGACAGACCAAATCCCTCACTTTTTGCTCATCCTTTCCACTTACCTTTAATAGTGTGAAAGAATAATTTGCATGTTTCAGAGATTTGGAGAGATCTCTTTGGAGAGATATGAGACAAATTGGAAAATAAAAAAAACAATCTTACCTCAGAACATCTTGCTGCTGGCTGTCATCAAGGCAATGTACCTATTCCAATCCACTCATCCACTCTGGGCGACTGTTCTGTAACACGTATATCACGGAGCAATCAGATTGGACTCAGAGTGCAAGGTCCTTGTTGGGTGTATTGAAGAACAGAGGGTAAACCTTGACTCACATTTTATTCACAGTACAATCAAATAAAAATTAAAATCTCTTAAAGTGCACACCTCTGCAAATGCTGGACCCCACCCCTCTGAGTATTTGCAATATTATGAATATCTTTATCAAAAATGAATAAATATAAACTAGTAGATTCTAAGTTTTGGTTGTACAGTTCCTAAGTAAGATTGGATTCATGCCCGATTTGCATTCCTCTAGAGCACCTTTGTTATGACTCTATCACTGATCCACAGTAGACCTGTGGAATGGACAAACTGTTTATATTTATATATTTTTCTAACTAAAATTTCTAAATAATTTATTCTTTCTTTTTTTTTGTAAAAGCAAGAAATCACCTGAGTCTGTTAGAATATGATTTAAGCATTTAAAAAATAGGGTGCCATTTTTGTTTCATGTTCTCATGCCCTGAAATCCAAAATGGCTTCCATAATGCAAAAACAGCCTATTTGTGACATTACAATTGATAGAAATCTTGTTCCAATAATTTTTTAGCATCTATTCCTTGTAAAACTGTATCTAGAGATTCCCACATGGATAACAACTTCCCTGTGACTAGTAATCTTTTAATTTTGTGAATTTTCAGACAGACCACCATCCTGAATGAAACATGATGAACATGGTGGGGCATGTTTGAATGAAGTCGTTGGGTGCAGTTTTTTCACATTAGGTTAAGGTTTAAACATTTGGTGTATATATGCATAAACAAATATATTTTCTTTGTATTTGCAGGAATCAAGTACCCACAGTAACTATAACATTGCTTAGAGTCCATATATTAACCAACACGGCAGAGTCTTCATCTAACAAGTCAAAAACTGTGGATTTTGGACTTTGTTTTATTTGTCAGCTGAGCAGCAAAGAAACAGATTTATACAAACTACTAGCATGGTACTTGTGGGGATCCACAGGTTCTAGATTGGGTAGTGTTAATAAAATAGGTACATGTCATTTTTCAAGGGTGGTGATGAATTTTGAAGTTTCTATAATGAGTTGGAATGGCATGCGGGTCCAGAATATTTTTAGAATCTTAAACCTCAACAATTTTTAGAAGAACTCAACCCTTTGGTATCCTCTTAATTATGTAATGTAATTGCAAAAGTTGGTGATTCCATTGGTGTACTTGTGTCAGAAAACCTTTATTCAGATACTTTGTTTGTAATTATATCTTGTGTATGAGCCAAGATATTGCATTATTGCTCAACGGAGGCCATTTTGGATGCCATCTTGGAGTTCAGACTCTCATATGTGAAGAAAAAAATAGCACCCTATTTTTTAAGCTTATATATTCTCCCAAAATCAAGTGAGTTTTTGCTTTTACCAAAAAAAAAAAAAAAAAAAAAGGCAAATGATCCTACGTTAACTGTGTAGAATGGATTATCCTTCAGTGGTGTATTCCGACGGTGTTTTCTCCTCCAAAGTCTTCAGTGGTGCCCATGTCTTCAGCGGCACCCTCACAGGGGCCCTCGTCTTCAGCGCCTTCTCCTCCAGATCCTTCACCAATGCCTCCTCCTACAGAGTATCCAGCGGCACCTTCAGGGGAGCCCACATATCCAGCGGGACCCATGGTCTCCATTGGGACCTTCAGCAATACCCACAGTCTTCAGCATCATCTTCAGTAGGGCCTATAGTGGTGCAGTGTCCTCTTTCAGAGTCTACAGCGGCATCTCCAGAGTAGTCTCCTCCACAGAGTGCCTCCTGTGTCTCTGCATCTTGGACAGTTATTCCTTTTGTGTTGCATCTCTTGTTTTCCATGCCTTTTGTGTCTTTCTAGCAAGTGGTATAGTTCTCTGTGTCTTTCTCCTTTATGTCCTCTTTGTGATCCTGTTGTTGATGGGTTATTTCCTCTTGTTGTCCCCACTGTTGTCTTTCAAATGTACCATTTGTTTTTAGCTTCCCTGATCGCCTTTCTTTTGTGTCTGTCTATGGCCCCCAATCCTGCTGTCCTCTTGGGCCTCTCTGTTTGTGTTCATATTTATTATGTGGTTTGCTGGTTGTTTTCTCTGATGTCAATGTCCCACATAACTGTCTGTTAGTGTATGTCCATTGGTTTCCCCACAGTCTCTCCTCTGTTTTCTCTGTCCTGTGTCATCCTTACTGTCACTCCTGTGACCTCTCATCTCCCCACTGTCATCTGCATTGCCATCCAGCCTGATGTTCCCCCTGTCATCTGCTGTCTGTTGTAGGTCCACTGTTTGTTTCTGGCCCCTGTTGGCCTCACGGGCATCCTCCTGAGGGTCTGGTTGCCCCTTTCAGCCACATGGCCATCCCTTGGATGCTTTGTACTTGTCTTGTCCACTTGTCTGCCCTGTTTGTTGTTTTGGTGCATGTGTGTTTGACTTATTCTTACTGAACCTGTTATTCCTTTGTGTATTTTTGAGACTTCATGCTCCTTATTGCACACTGTTGCTTGTTAATGATTGCTTGTACCTTGACCTCTTGCACTGTTTGTGGACCACCTGCTTGCCTCTGCCATCTTGAACACTTGAGTCATTAAAGACTCTTTGAACTTGCTGGTGTCATCTCTGTGGTGGGGTCTGAACCATCCTCCACCCATGACAACTAAGTTCATCCCCATCTCTCAAAAGTAAACATCTATCTGCTGTAACCAACCTGGCCTTGTCCAGCTGCAGGAGACTTCAGCACTGAGGCAATGGCATGCTGGATTACCCCCAGGCAAAACAGTGCAAATGAACCTAATCCATCTCTCCCTAAATGACTGAATTATAATGCAAAGTCATTGCAGCAAAATTGCTTTTTGCTGTACTGTTTATTGAAATGTGTAACTATTTAGATAGGCATTAGTATTTCCACATCAACTTCATTTTTTAGCTAGGCCAATGTATATTTACTATATAATGTATAAATAGGCCCAAATAGCTAACGTTTAACAAAACATTTTGATGAATATGTCTGAACTAAATGATTAGTTTCACTTAAAGAATAATTTAATGAAATAACGAGCAATATGTCATTTTAGAGCCTGAGCCTGTGCAAATTTGCGCAGGGAACGGTACCCCCCTCTACTCCAAGAGCCTATCATTGTGGCACAATGGTTCATTAACGAGCCATTCACTAGCCCAAACACATGTTAATGCAGCATGCAGTCCCCAGTCTGCATAGACAAACAGGCTGTGTGGGGTTAAGGGGCTTTCACAGTGGCGTACTCGTAGAGCTGCTCATTGCAGCGTTGCATTTCATTTAAATACGCCTGAAATACGCTCGTACTCAGCCTTTAACAGTGTTCGTTCATACTTGCAGCTGCATGTGTTCGCGTTTTACTATGTGCACACAATCGCGTGTGCCATGCCCCACCAGTTTCAGTGCAATTTTCTGCCTCTGTGGAAGTGCACTCTGTTCTCTACTGCATGGTGTGGTGTGGCTCAAAAACAGTCATTTAACATTATTATTATTATTATTATTATTATTATTTATTATTTTTTATGCAGCAAGTGCGCATTTATTTTAGAGTCACAGCTCTTTTCAGCTTTGATCAGACTGATTGATCAGTTTGATGAGCGCACCAACATGCAGCGAGTGCGCATTTATTTTAAAGAGTCACAGCACTGATTAGACACACAGAAAGAGAGAGTGAAGGAGGGAGAGCGCGCGCACGAGAGAAAACTTTTATTTTATTTTAAGGAGTCTGATAGAGGAGAGAGAGCGGTTTTATTTTAAGTAGACTCAGACTCCTCAAAATAAAACCGCTCTCCTCAATTTCATCTCTCATCAGATGCCTCTTTGTGACAGAGAGAGAGAGAGAGAGAGAGAGAGAGAGAGAGCTTTTATGAAACAATGTGACACGGTGAAACAGTCCTCATATAATGAGTCCTATATGATAAAGTGAAGCAACGATCTTGCAGTATTTATAGCTCCAGAAGAGCAACAGGGAGATGCGAAGTGGCGTACAGTACCGTGTTGAAGCATGGGCGGGCTCACAATAGCGGACAGTAGCATGGCGCTGCGTGTACTCGCGTGAAGGCTCCATGTTGTGCTGTACACCGAAGAAAATTAAACAGGTTTAATTTCTTCCATCCTACGCACGTAGCCCTCAACATACTGCTGCATATTGAGAAAAAACTCCTCGTGAAGTGGGCGGAGAGCTGCTCATTACAGCATAGATGATACGCTGTAATGAGCAGCTCTACGAATACACCACTGTGAAAGCCCCTTTAGGGTTACATGATATATGTGGGCGTATGTGTGACATTTTGACTATAAATGCAGACACATCTTCAAGTCAAGAAGACAAACATCACAATCGCAGCAAGACAGTCAAGCAAGAAATACACTCCTCTAGAATCCTTAGCTCTTTTGAAAGCACTCCCAGATGTGGACTCAGGGAGTAGTGATGAAGATTCCTTCGTTGGTGAATCAGAGTTCATCCCCTTTGATTCCTCCTCTGATGAGGACATGCCAGCACCAACGGATTCACAGCTGAAACAGGCTCTTCACACGAGACTTGTACATAAGCGGACTAAAAGACTAATAATTGTTACAGAGGAGGACGATGAAGAGAAGCCTTCATCTGTGAAAGGAAAGTCTTCCCAAATCAGAAAAGGCAAACAGCATGCTGAAGACAAACCTTCTTCTTTGTCTTTCGGCTGTTCCCGTTAGGGGTCGCCACAGCAGATCATTCGTTTCCATCTCACCCTGTCCTCTGTATCTTCCTCTGTCACACCAACCATGCATGTCCTCTCTCAGCACATCCATGAACCTCCTCTTTGGTCACCCTCTTCTCCTCCTGCCTGGTGGCTCCATCCTCAGCATCCTTCTCCCTATATACCCTGGGTCCCTCCTCTGCACATGTCCAAACCATCTCAATCTCGCCTCTCTGACTTTGTCTCCAAACCGTCCCACCTGAGCTGTCCCTCTGATATGTTCATTCCTAATCTTGTCCATTCTTGTCACTCCCAAAGAGAATCTCAACATCTTCAGTTCTGCCACCTCCAGCTCTGCCTCCTGTCTTTTTGTTAGTGCCACTGTCTCTAAACCATACAACATAGCTGGTCTCACTACTGTTTTGTAAACTTTCCCCTTCACTCTTGCTGATATTCTTCGGTCACAAATCACTCCTGTCACCTTTCTCCACCCACTCCACCCTGCCTGCACTCTCTTCTTCACCTCTCTACCACACTCTACATTACTTTGAACAGTTGACCCCAAATATTTAAACTCATCTACTTTCACCACTTCTACTCCTTGTAACTGCACGATTCCACTGGGCTCCCTCTCATTCACACACATGTACTCAGTCTTGCTTCTACTGACTTTCATTCCCCTTCTCTCCAAAGCATATCTCCACTTCTCCAGACTAGACTCAACTTGCTCTCTACTCTCACTACAGATCACAATGTCATCTGCAAACATCATAGTCCATGGGGACTCCTGTCTGATCTCATCTGTCAACCTGTCCATCACCACTGCAAACAAGAAAGGACTCAGAGCTGATCCTTGGTGTAATCCCACCTCCACCTTGAATGAGTCTGTCATTCCGACTGCGCATCTCACCGCTGTCACACTATTTTTGTACATGTTCTGCACTACCCTAACATACTTCTCTGCCACTCCAGACTTCCTCATACAATGCCACAACTCTTCTCTTGGCACCCTATCATAAGCTTTTTCTAAGTCCACAAACACACAATGTAACTCTTTCTGTCCTTCTCTGTACTTTTCCAGCAGTATTCTCAGAGCAAACATTGCATCTGTAGTGCTCTTTCTCAGCATGAAACCATATTGCTGCTCACAGATCTTCACCTGTTTTCTAAGCCTAGCTTCTACTACTCTTTCCCATAACTTCATGCTGTGGCTGATCAGCTTTATGCCTCTGTAGTTACTGCAGCTCTGCACATCACCCTTGTTCTTGAAAATAGGAACCAGCACACTTCGTCTCCACTCCTCAGGCATCCTCTCACTTTCCAAGATTTTATTAAACAATCTGGTTAGAAACTCTACTGCCATGTCTCCTAGACATTTCCATGGCTCCATTGGAATGTCATCTGGACCAACTGCTTTTCCACTCTTCATCCTCTTCATAGCAGCCCTCACTTCTTCCTTGCTAATCTCTTTTACTTCCTGATTTACTCTCACCACATCATCCAGCCTTTTCTCTCGCTCATTTTCTTTATTCATCAACTCTTCAAAATATTCCCTCCACCTTCTCAGCACACACTCCTCACTTGTCAGCACATTACCATGTGCATCTTTTACCACCCTAACCTGCAGCACATCCTTTCCAGCTCTGTCCCTTTGTCTGGCCAATCGGTACAAGTCCTTTTCTCCTTCCTTACTATTCAACTTCTTGTACAGCTCGCAATATGCCTTTTCCTTTGCTTTTGCCACTTCTCTTCTCGCATTACGCCGCATCTCCTTGTACTCCTGTCTACTTTCTTCATCTCTCCGACTACCCCAAATCTTTTTCGCCAACCTCTTTCTCCTTATGCTTTCCTGGACCTCTTCATTCCACCACCAAGTCTCCTTGTCTTCCTTCCACTGTCCAGATGTCATACCCAGTACTGCCCTAGCTGTCTCCCTCACCACATCTGCAGTACTTTTCCAGTTGTCCAAAATTGCTTCCTCTCCAACTAGTGCTTCTCTCACCTGCTCGCTAAATTTCACACAACAGTCTTCCTCCTTCAGCTTCCATCATCTGATCCTTTGTTGAGCTCTCACTCTCTTCTTCTTCTTTACCTCTAAAGTCATCCTACAAACAACCATCCTATGCTGTCTAGTGACACTCTCTCCTGCTACCACCTTACAGTCTGTGATTTCTTTTAGCTTGCATCTCCTATAAAGAATGTAGTCCACCTGTGTGCACCTTCCTCCACTCTTATATGTTACCCTGTGCTCCTCCCTTTTCTTAAAGTAGATATTCACCACAGCCATTTCCATCCTTTTCCAACTACCATCTGTCCTTCCCCATTCCTATCCTTGATACCATATCTACCCATTACTTCCTCATCACCTCTGTTCCCTTCACCAACATGCCCATTGAAGTCTGCTCCTATCACCACTCTTTCATGCTTGGGCACACTCTCCACCACCTCATCTAACACACTCCAGAAATCATCTTTCTCCTTCATCTCACAACCTACCTGTGGGGCATATGCACTGATGATATTCATCATCACCCCTTCAATTTCCAACTTCACACTCATCACCCTGTCAGACACTCGCTTAACCTCCAACACACTTTTAACATACTCTTCCTTTAAAATGACCCCAACACCATTTCTCTTCCTGTCCTCACCATGGTACAACAACTTGTACCCACCACCGATGCTCCTGCTCTTACTTCCCTTCCACTTGGTCTCTTGCACACACAATATGTCTACCTTTCTCCTCTCCATCATATCAGCCAGCTCTCTCCCTTTACCAGTCATACTACCAACATTCAAAGTCCCCACTCTCATTTCCACCCTTCTAGTTTTCTTCTTCTCCCGCTGTTGGTGGCAACGTTTTCCTCCTCTTCTTCGTAGTCTTCGCCCAGCAGTAGCCCAATTTCCACTGGCACCCTGTTGGGCAATAGCACCGGTGGCGGACGTTGTTAACCCGGGCCGCAACCGATCCGGTATGGGAATTCGATTCTGAGTCTGCATAGTTGGGTTGGCTTGTTTTACACCGGATGCCCTTCCTGACGCAACCCTCCTCATTTATCCGGGCTTGGGACCGGCACTCAGAATGTACTGGCTGCACACCCCATGTGGCTGAGTTAATGCTGAAGACAAACCACAGTGCCAAAAACGCAGGCACACTGGAGAAAAGTCTTCATCCCAGAAGTGCAAGCGCACTAAACAGAAGTCCCAGAAAAGAGAAGGCCCAGAAAAGGAAGGATGCAAGTGAAAACTTCAAGGTATTTACATTTTGCTTTTATATTTTGGATTGCAGCAGACTTGGACACTAAGTACATGTGCAATGCCATTCTTTACTTAGGAAAAGACCCCAGCCGTGCCATAGGAGAGCGACTTGCAGACAATGTTGTGACAAGGCTTATGGAACCCTTTTTGGACAGAGGCAGAACTGTCACTGGCCAATTTTTTCACATCGTTGTCTCTGGCGAACAGGCTTCTACAACGCAACACAACTCTGCTTGGCACAATAAACAAAATTCAACGGGAAGTTCCAGAGCAAGTAAAAAACACCATTGAACGTGAAGAGTTTTCAACACAGGTGTTCACTTCTTGCAGTGCCCTGCTAACAGTTTATGCAGCTAAAAAGAAGAAAAATGTGTGTCTTCTCAGCACGCTGCATACGAAAGTGGAGCTTGAAGAAGATTTGCAGCGAAAACCAAATGTAATCATAGACTACAACCATTTGAAATGTGGTGTTGATGTGCTGGATCAAAAACTGCGTGCTTACACAGTGCGCACAGGAACACTGAGATGGCCTATAGCTGTCTTCTACAACATCCTGGACATTGCTGCTGCTAATGCACATGTACAGTACAAGGTACAGGATCAAAGGAGTTGAGGCGAAAGTTCCAGCATAAGCTTGCAATTGAACTGAGAAATAGACACATGCAGGAATGCGCACTGGAAAGAGAGAGAGAGGAGGCACTACATGAAATGAGAAGAGTTTCTGAAGGGAAAACAACAACATGCCAGTTGCAACAGAAATCGCAGTGCACAATGTGTACTTGTGTACCCACAAGTACACCTATCGTAAATGTAGGAAAGGATCTCCATTCGTGTGTAAAAATTGCTAAAAAAAAACTAAACAAACAAAAAAAAGAGAACACTGTACATGGGAACTCACAATTTGTGCTCTCAAATGCTCACAAATTGTTTATCAATATGATTTCTCTTGAATATTTTTATGTGTGAAATAAATGTTGTTTTTTCACTGAAGTCCTTTGTTTGTTCTATCCTTCAATTTAGGCCAGGGATGCCCAACCCTGGTCCTCAAGACCCGCTTTCCTACATGTCTCCCTGTTATATGGCTGGGGGGGCCTGGCTGCCGGTTTGTTTCTGTCTTTTGGTTTTCCTCCCAGGTGGCGTGCGTTTGGGACTGAGTGGCTGTGTTGCTGAGGCTGTCAGGACCTCACCCTGATCACCTGCGACTCGTCAGGACTCACAGCTGTGGTGCATCTGGATGGATTGGAACATGTTGGCATTTAAGCATTTTATTTGCCAGAGACTCGACCTTGTGACCAGACGGGTGAGATCGTCGTCTCGGGAGCCATCTCATCAGCAGCGGATGCTGAGAACGTCCAGGTTTGATGCACAGTCTGTGAAAGAGGAGGGGGTGAGGTTTCACGTTCGTCAGCACACTTCCTGAGGTACGTTAGATTTTGTGACTAACAGTTATACAGTCAGTAAATGTGGTGTCCCTCACACCTTATTGTATTGAGCTGTTTGTTAGTCATGTATCAGCTTCCACTGCAGTGGAGTTTTGTGAACGGGATGTTCCATGCCTGCAGGTTGGGAAGCTGATCAGTAATCAAGCCAGGAAGTGTTTGCTGTTTGTACACCTTTAAGTGTTCTGTGTGTAGAGTGTGGACTCACATAATGGTTCCTTCTTTCACAGACTCGGTTGTTGCGGCCACCTGGGGGGTGTCGGCGGGGGCCCTTGGGTCCGAAACAGCTTCTGGCTCCGGACCGTTAGCGCTGCTGGGAGCGCACCACGCCAGGCCGCACCTTTTTGTTATTATATTATCACTGTTATGTATTAAATTCAGTTAGCCTTTGAACCGTGCTCTGCTTATTTCATACTGGGTCCTTCAAACGCTGGTCGGTTCTCCGAGCTGCGTCCGACACATAACAGTAGTCTCTGGCCAAACATCACGGACCCAGCGGTAGCAGAGACGGTAATGCGCCGGGAAGGCGGCAGCAGATGTTCAGTGGTTATCCGGATCAGTTGCGGGGCTCTCCGCCCGGAAGGTGCGTGTTTGAGAACCCATTACTGGCTACTGATTTGTGCTCTCTTGCAGCCGTGTTCCTGTGTTGTGCCTTATCCGTGGGTCGTGGTGGAGTGTGACTGGCGACGGCTTCGCGTCGCACTCCGACCGGATAAGAGGTGTAAACGGGAGCTGCAAGAGTGCGTTTGTAATGGGTTCACGCGCACGGCGGAGCTCTGTTAGCACGGGTCGCTGGGCTTCCTGTGCTACAGTCGTAGCCCCATTTCCCCGGACAAAGGTAACTACTGCGTCTGTTGTATCAGCTCCGGCGTTATTTAGTTGAGCACAGTTTGGTTGTGTGTTGCACTCAGCTGCGCACATAAAAGCAGCTCGTTTGTTTTTTCTGTCGCCAAAGGGGTTTTTTCATTTTTTGCACTCTGGCTCCCCCTTGTGGTGACTGAATCACGTTACCGTCAAGCTCTTGAGTAGGAACAGGTGTGTTCCATTTGGTTGAGCTTGACGGTATAACTCACTGATTTGTTTTGTGTTAGTTCATTTTGTGTGGGTGTTTTTTGAGTTGGTTTTTGTGTGGGATTTTATTTTTTGTTGTCCACTATTTGTCTGGGGTTGTGACCCTGCAGCCTGTCTGATAAAGACAAAAAAAAAAAAAAAAAGGGGACCCAAACAACTGTGTGTTGGTCTGTTTGTTTTTCCTTTTATTTTTTTTTTTGTTTCACTTCCCCAGGGTTAGATGGAACGGTCCCCTGGGGGGTGATGGGGTGGTACTTGGGTTGTTTTTTCTCTTTTTGTTTTTTGTTATGCCCTCTCTTCTCCTCTGACTCCAGCCGGGGGTGCCGTGGTGTCGGCATTGCTGGAGGGGTGCAGTTGGGTTGTGCTGGGCGTTTCCCAGGTAGCCTCTGCACCCGGGAGGGGAGGGGGGGGTTTGGGGTATCTTTTTGTTCCCCCCCCCCCCCAGTTTCCGCCCTCAGGGTTTGACTGTGGTGTCCTCTGGGGGGGAAAGGGCTGTAGGCCCATCTAGCCATGGACGGCCGGGGCTGGGTCCATTGGTCATGAGGGGAGGCGTCCCTGGGGTTGACGAGTGGTCCTCTGGGAGGCGCTGGTAGTCCCCGTGGGTGACGTTGGATCCCAGAGGGACCTCGGTCGTGGTTATTACTCCTGGAGCTGGCGGGAGGCCCTCTGGGGGGTGTTGGTCCCTACATGTCGTTTGGGGGGGAGGAGGGGGGGGTGTTGTAGTATTTTTGTTTGTGAGCTCAAGTTTGGGTTTTTCTTTTCTCCCCTTCCCTGGGGTTTGATGGAACGGTCCTCTGGGGGGGGGGGAGGGGGGGGTATTTTGGCATTTTTGTTTGTGAGCTCAAGTTTGGGTTGTTTTTCTTTTCTCCCCTTCCCTGGGGTTTGATGGAACGGTCCTCTGGGGGGGGGGGGGGGTGTTTTAGTATTTTTGTTTGTAGGCTTGGGTTTGGGTTGTTTTTTCCTTTCTCCCCTTCCCTGGGGTTTGATGGGACGGTCCCCTGGGGAGGGGGGGGTGTTTTGGTTGTTTGTTTTGTTTATGACTAATTACACATGTTTGGATAAAGGCTGACTGCACAGGTGTAGGAACTCCTGGCCACACCTGTGCTAAGAGACTGTCAGAAACAAGGGCAAAGATGCAGCCAGTTCAACCAGTCTGTTGGAGGATGAACGCGGACACGGTTTCCAGCCATGGTCCCTGGAGGGGGGTGTTTCTCCTGGGCCAGGTGTGTGTGGTCGCCGGGAGGCTTCCCGTGAGGGTGGGGTACTGTTATATGGCTGGGGGGGCCTGGCTGCCGGTTTGTTTCTGTCTTTTGGTTTTCCTCCCAGGTGGCGTGCGTTTGGGACTGAGTGGCTGTGTTGCTGAGGCTGTCAGGACCTCACCCTGATCACCTGCGACTCGTCAGGACTCATAGCTGTGGTGCATCTGGATGGATTGGAACATGTTGGCATTTAAGACTGGAGTGCACAGAGTGTATTTGCCAGAGACTCGACCTTGTGACCAGACGGGTGAGATTGTCGTCTCGGGAGCCATCTCATCAGCAGCGGATGCTGAGAACGTCCAGGTTTGATGCACAGTCTGTGAAAGAGGAGGGGGTGAGGTTTCACGCTCGTCAGCACACTTCCTGAGGTACGTTAGATTTTGTGACTAACAGTTATACAGTCAGTAAATGTGGTGTCCCTCACACCTTATTGTATTGAGCTGTTTGTTAGTCATGTATCAGCTTCCACTGCAGTGGAGTTTTGTGAACTGATTGTTCCATGCCTGCAGGTTGGGAAGCTGATCAGTAATCAAGCCAGGAAGTGTTTGCTGTTTGTACACCTTTAAGTGTTCTGTGTGTAGAGTGTGGACTCGCATAATGGTTCCTTCTTTCACAGACTCGGTTGTTGCGGCCACCTGGGGGGTGTCGGCGGGGTCCTTGGGTCCGAAACAGCTTCTGGCTCCGGACCGTTAGCGCTGCTGGGAGCGCACCACGCCAGGCCGCACCTTTTTGTTATTATATTATCACTGTTATGTATTAAATTCAGTTAGCCTTTGAACCATGCTCTGCTTATTTCATACTGGGTCCTTCAAACGCTGGTCGGTTCTCCGAGCTGCGTCCGACACATAACACTCCCTCTTTCAACACAGTCTGAGTGGGGCAAGGGAGCAGGTACTGACCTAATTTGCAACTCAAAGGAACCAGTCAATAGGGTGATCACCACAACACTAATTTGAGGGGGGGGCTTGCAGCAGCGGCAGAAAGTTCCAGGTGTTCTACTGTTAAAATTAAATATTTCCAGAAAAATTTTGAATATGAATAAATAAATAAATAAATGGACTGCAGTTATAGATATTGTGATTCCATCTACATCAGACGCTCAAAGCGCTTACACATCAATGCCTCACATTCACCCCGATGTGAGGCTGCTGCCACACTAGGTGCCCACTACATACTGGAAGCAACTAGGGGATTAGGAACCTTGCCCATGGGCCCTGAGTGATATTCTGCTCAGGCTGGGATTTGAACTGAGGATCCGCTGGTCTCAAGCCCAACACTTTAACCACTAGACCATCACCTGTCGTGATTAATCCCATGATTAAACAGTAAGCTCAAAATCTTGACAAAATATGGTTAGCTAAATAATTATAGTATTCAGTATTTAAATAGTTATTTACATACACAGTTGTGCTCAAACATTTATATCCCCTAGCAGAATTTTTTTTTTTTAATTTTTGGCTATTATTTAGAGACAGCCCAGTCTCACATTTTTTGTTTTTTTTTCCCTGCTCCCGTGACGAAATGAATCAAATTTTCGTGACGGAGCTTTTTTAAACTCACTATTCCTAACCCTACTCCCACCCCCAATCCCAACCTTAACCATAACCTAATCTTACTCCTTCCCCCCACCCTAACCATAACCTCCCCCGACCCCCCCTCCCGCTTCACTTTTAATTTCGTGCAGCCATCATGGAATGAATGAGAATGAACTTGTGCTGCCATGACGAAAATAAGGCGCTTTTCGTCACAATATCACAAACCAATAGATTAATGTATATTTCGTGCTGCTGAACACAACTTTCCGTGAGACCAGGTTGTCAGAGAATATCAATCATAACACAAACCTTTTTTTTTCCACTTATGGTTAGTGGTTGTGTGAAGCCATTTATTGTCAAACAACTGTGTTTACTCTTTTTACATCATAGTGACACAGAAACTAACCAATAACCTGATCAAAAGGTTTACATACCCTGGTGATTTTTGGCCCTGATAACATGCACACAGGTTGACACAAACAGGTTTGAATGGCTACAAAGATAACAATCCTCACCTGTGATCTGTTTGCTTATAATCAGTGTGTATGTATAAAAGGTCAGTGAGTTTCTGGGCTCCTGACAGACCCTTGCATCTTTTATCCAGTGCTGCACTGACCATTTGTGGTTCTGAGTAATTGGACAAGCTAACGAACTGTCAAAGAAAAGGTAACTGAACTGCTTTTAAACAGGAACGGGACAGATAAAGATATCCAAGGACTGCGAATGCCAATCAGCAGTGTTCAAACTCTAATTAAGAAGTGGGAAAATGAGGGATTCTGTTGGAACCAAACCACAGTCAGGTAGACCCACAAATATCTCAGCAACAATTGCCAGGGAAATTGTATGAAATGCAAAGAAAAACCCACAAATAACTTCAGCTGAAATACAGCACTCTCTGAAAAAAGTGGTGTGGCTGTTTCAAAATGCACAATAAGAAGGCACTTAAAAAAAATGGGCTGCATGGTCGAGTTGCAGAAGAGAGTCATTACTCCGCAAATGCCACAAAGTATGCCACATACAATACATCAAACAGCAGAGATCAAAGTCATTTGGAGTGATGAGACCAGAATTAAACTTTTTGGCTACAACCACAAATGTCACATTTGGAGAGGAGTCAACAAGGCCTATGATGAAAGGTGCACCATTGATACTGTGAAGCAATGAGGTGGATCGCTGATGATTTGAGGATGTGTGAGCTACAAAAGCACAGGAAACATGGTCAAAATTGATGGCAGGACGAATGAAGCATGTAATCAGAAAATACTGGAGGAAAATTTGCACTCATCAGCCCAGAAGCTGTGCATGAGACATACTTGGACATTCCAACAAGACAACCATCCAAAACATAAGGCCAAGTTGACCTGTCATTGGCTACAGCAGAATACAGTGAAGGATTTGGTGTGACCATCTTAGTCTCCTGACCTCAATATCATTGACCCACTCTAGGGAGATCTCAAATGTGCAATTCATGCAAGACAACCCAGGAATTTACAGGAGCTGGAGGCTTTTTGCCAAGAAAAATGGGCAGCTTTACCATCAGAGAACATACAGAGCCTTGTCCACAAATACCACAAGAGATTTGATGTTATTGATGTTAAAGGGGGCAATAAGTATTACATAAGAACTGGGCTCTAGCAAACTTTTGATTAGGGTCATTTGGATAGTTTCTGTTGTCATTGTGATTTTAAAAGGTAACACACAGTTGTTTGACAATGAATGGCTTCACAGTACCACTAACCAAGAGTGTGAAAACAACATTTTGTGTTATCATTCTTACTCCGAAAAATGACCAAAAAATCTAAAATTCTGCCAGGGTATGTAAACCTTTGGGCACAACTGTATGCATGATGTATCCTCAGCAACTCCTTGGAGACAGTGAGATGGAGAGAGGGAGAGAGAGAGGGAGGGTGACAGAGAGGGAGCATTCATAACTTTGTATTTTCTCATTACCTTTTTATTTCCTGACTTTCAACATGGACGAAAACAAGGTGTTGAAGAATTTGCAGCGCGCCCTACTGATGGGAGGGTGCCGCTGCAAGTCCAAAAAATGTTTTTGTGAACAAATCACTTAAAAAAATCTATTTCAATAGTAGTCCTAAAATCCACCTGTTATAATTTCCAATGTTTTATTTCATTTTCGAACATTCATATATTTTCTGTGTGTCTGATGCACAAACACAGAGGATTCCAGATGACATACGAGGGCTGTCAATAAAGTATAGGTCCTTTTTATTTTTTTCAAAAACTATATGGATTTCATTCATATATTTTACGTCAGACATGCCTTGAACCTCGTGCGCATGTGTGAGTTTTTCCACGCCTGTCGGTGACATCATCGCCTGTGAGCATCCTGTGGGAGGAGTCGTCCAGCCCCTCGTCGGAATTCCTTTGTCTGAGAAGTTGCTGAGAGACTGGTGCTTTGTTTGATCAAAATTTTTTCTAAACCTGTGAGACACATCGAAGTGGACACGGTTCGAAACATTAAGCTGGTTTTCTGTGAAAAGTTTAACGGCTGATGAGAGATTTTGAGGTGATACTGTCGCTTTAAGGACTTCCCACGGAGTGAGACGTCGCGCAGCACTCCCAGGCGCCGTCGTCAGCCTGTTTCAAGCTGAAACCTCCACATTTCAGGCTCTATGATCCAGGACGTCGTGAGAGAACAGAGAAGTTCAGAAGAAGTCGGTTTCAGCATTTTATCCGGATATTCCACTGTTAAAGGAGATTTTTTTAATGAAAGACGTGCGGACGGGGTCCGCGCGTCGGGATGCAGCCGGCGCGGTCGGCGGCACAGGAAAAACACCTCCATGTTGATAACCATTTGTAAAATCCAAGCGGCTTTTGATGGCTTTCAGTGGAGTGAGTATATGAGAAATTGTTTAACAGCTGGACATGTTCCAACTTGTCCTTAAGGCTTCCAACAGAGGTGTTTTTCCTGTGGCGGAGTGTGTGGCGGCGGCTGCGAGCCGACGCTGCAATCCGTCCGCACGTCTTCATTAAAAAATCTCCTTTAACAGTGGAATATCCGGATAAAATGCTGAAACCGACTTCTTCTGAAACTTCTCTGTTCTCTCACGACGTCCTGGATCAATAGAGCCTGAAATGTGGAGGTTTTCAGCTTGAAACAGGCTGACGACGGCGCCTGGGACCCGCTGCGCGATGTCTCGCTCCGTGGGAAGTCCTTTAAAGCGACAGTATCACCTCAAAATCTCTCATCAGCCGTTAAAATTTTCACGGAAAACCAGCTTAATTTTTCGAACCGTGTCCACTTCGATGTTATCTCACAGGTTTTAGAAAAATTTTGATCAACAAAGCGCCAGTCTCTCAGCAAACTTCTCAGACAAAGGAATTCGACGAGGGGCTGGACGACTCCTCCAACCAAGGAGTGCTCACAGGGAATGACGTCACCGAAGGCGTGGAAAAACTCACGCATGCGCACGAGGGTTCAAGCATGTCTGACGTAACACATATGAATGAAATCCGTATAGTTTTTGAAAAAACTAAAAAGCCCTATACTTTATTGACAGTCCTCGTACATGATGTTAGCCAAGAACTAAAGGTTTATTGTGATCTCTGGCCTTCACGCCAAGAGTCATTTATGAATAAAGGCAATGACTAATATTTTTATACATTTTGCTGTACTGTGTTGTTTTGACAACAGTTTGTGTTCAAGTTTGTTCTCTGTTGTGTTGAATATTCTACAATTGGTGTGAAATGTTGCTGTGTATTCCTAATAATATATATAATAATGATAATAATATATTATTATAATATTACTAACACAAAAATGTATATTGCACATCATATACAGACAGCCTAGACTCTGCATTCCCATTCTGACTTCCGCCATCCGTAGTTTCTAGCTCGTTGTGAGGTGATATGCATGTGTCGGTGGTCACCTTTTCAGAAATTTCTGAAACATCTCGAAGCCAGAATCATGTGTCTCTGGCGATCACTTAGACTTAATAACTTGCATGTAATTGTTGGAATTGTGATGGCAATTTGTACATGTGCTCCTTTACTGAGTTGCTGTACATGTTTAATTACAAAAAGAGCAACCTCTTAATAGGAGTCACCTTTATGCCCCAAACTATTTGATTGCATTAATGTCTGTGGAATGTAATCCTCTTTTAAAACAGAAGCGAGGGGAAAACATCTTGTTGAAATGCCCATTGGGATTTGCTTAAAACCTGGCAAATTCCCACTATAACTGCACCCTTGAATACAGTGACTTGATTTTTTTTTTCCATGACATTCAGCGGAATAATCTTCATCAGTTCAGTGTTCTAATTCTTTCAGATATATGATAAATCTGTTCAATTAATACCTTCTGAAATTACTGTCATTGAACTGACATTTTTCTATATGAATCAAGTACAAAACTGAAGCATCAGTGACAATACAGTAACTCACTGTAGGCAGTAAACAGTGTGTCTTAATCTTGCTCTGCTTTGGAGTAGTACGGTTCCAAGCTGTGGACATGCTACGAGGCAAATAGCTTTGGCTCCTGGAGTTTTATCCTCTGAGCACAGAGCGCTGCAGCAGGCAAGGCCAGAGGCCAAGCAAATATTGCCCATCTAACCAGTTCACATGAATTATAAATTAAATTGTGCTTGGGCTCAGCTGAGTTGCATGATATATAAATATGATGACTACTTTCTGCAGGTAGTTTGTGCAGAGTATTGAAGTGCATCATTTAGATGGCCAGAGGATTTAAATAACACTGCTATCAATTCAAAGTACAATTTTTACTTCCTCACAGAAAAAAAAAAAAAAGTTTCTTTCAGATGGCACAATTGTAATTGAAAGTATACCTCAAGGATCTTGTCAGAATAATACATTAGTAAAGTAATGTCACAAAAGCCTTTATTAGAGGGAATCAATCAGTGTCCCTGACTAATGCATGAGTGGCAAATCCGGATTGTACGTCTTCGGGATATTTCCATAGGGAACTTAAAGTGCCTTGTTCTTTGAGGTCCAGGTGAGAAGACATAGAATTGAAGCCTTTCTCTTTTTCTCTGCTTCACTGGTTCAAGATAAACCACTGTGGAGCCCGATGTTTTTCAAATCACCCGGTGGCCACGTCAGACATCCAGCCCTGGGGAGTTTTTTGGTTTAAGAGCTGACAGAATGAATACAGCCAGACCTCAGAGTACGTGTAAGCCCACAAACATATTGCACATCTGTGTTTCAGCTCATCAGCCAGCGGTCAGTCTGCAATTATTTGATTTTTTGAAAAGAATGTTACATTAGAGTCTATTGTTAAATTCTACACAGCTATTATACTGCTTCGTTCAACTGTGCCATTTAGAATTCACACTGAGCCAAAGCGATCACAAAGAAACAGTGAGTTACCTCAGAGGCATGGCAGAAAGCAAATTACTATCACTGGCCATTTCATTAAGGGCCCCTTCACACATAGTGTGAATATCTACAACTTAGGGTGACTCACCGGAAAACAGCTTGTATGAGCGAACCACGAAACATCGCGCTGAAGGACAGGCATGCATGATCCCGGTGCGATGCTTCCTGCACGCAATGGTGTCTTTCGAGCAGGAACACAGTGTTCACAGAACAGTGAACACTGTGTTCCATGGGACCAGGTGCACCACATCGCACCTCTAATGTGGAGGAAAATATAATAAAAATAGCTGTATAATTAGTGAATATCACTGGGTTGATATAAATAATACATAAAAGGAGATGCAATACAGAAGCCTGTAGTTAAATAAAAAGAAAAAAAAATGCCACAGGATTTGAACCCACATACTCTGATTACCAGACAGAAACTTTACCACTGCACTACAATCACTGTCTTGCAATGGGAGCATGAAATGGCTAAAATCAACAAGCAGACAAACTTTCCTATTTCTAACTTTGCTTTCCTATTTTCTAAGAAAGAAAAAAGGGCTGTGATATCTGAACAAACGGCGTTTGGTTACGGCGTATTTCTACTGATATGTGACTGAAAGTGGTGTATTTGTGGCACTGTTAGTTTGTCCTGGTCCTGCGCTGCTCACAGCCCTCATGTTCTGACAGGCATGTCCTGTCAGATATGACATTCAGATTGCCTGCTGCATGTCCACATGAACTGACGGTCCGTTTTTATGTATTTCCACACAAGCACACAAGTGCGCATGTCCGTCAAAACACAGGACATGTGCTGCAGCTGTGATGTCTATAGAACCGGAGATGTCTCAAAAGCTGTGGGCAGCCAGCCATGCCCCCTGCACATGTGTTGTGGAGGGAGCCGACACTCTGGCACGCCTCATTTGCACTCGGCAACTTACCACTCGTGGGGCACTTAGACAAATTTCACATCCATCTCAACAGTGATTGTCTGCAGACTGTTGTCATGTTGATCGTGTCAGTGTGATGTAAGACGCATGAGCCTAGGTTAACTGTTAGCTAGTCAAACTAACGCTTATGTATTGCTGGACCAAGAACCATCATTTCAGTCTTGTCCGAGTTTAAAGTAAGAAAATTGTTGGACACCCAGCTTTTCACTGATGCAAGGCAATCCTCTAAAAGTTTTATATGTATGAGATTAGACAGATTGAAAAACAGTTTCTACCCAACTGCAGTTAGAGCTATGGATGCCACGAGAACCAAATAGCTATGTTACATGCCACACTTGAAATGAGTGCAATATCCACTGCCACAGAAATAGCCACAGTTTTGTACATATGCTTCTCTTTTGTTATATGTCATCTTCATTTTTGCTGCTATGTTCTTATAATTTTCTTTCTTTTTTTTTGCACTCTGGGACATACCTTTTTCATTCTGTAAAATTTTATTTTCAGTTTCTTTTGTTCCTCAGATCTTTCAAGTGTATGTGTGGTGTACTCATGTTTATATTTGCACTGAAAAGCTTGCACTTATCTTCATTGTACTTGTTAGAATGACAGTAAAGAATCTTTATCGTATCAAATAGGTGCAATGACAATTCATTCTATTCTGTTCTATTATATTATATTGTATCTGTATTACCAGCAGTATCTACATGTACAACTGAGTATCATCAGGGTTAGGGTTAGGGTTTAGGGTTAGGGTTAGGGCAATGAAAGGTTATCCTAAATCCCACAATATGTGCCCAAGGAATGCTATATAAAGGGAGAAAAGCAGGGGGGCTAAAACAGACCCCTGTGGAACCCTATATCTCATGTCACCAAGGATAGAGGTAGTGTTATTGTACAAGACACAGTGAGACTGACTGGTTAGTTATGATGTCACCCATGCAAGGACATTCCCAGTGTAGCCTGGTGGAAAATCAGGGTTATGAAGGAAGGAAATGTGTGAGTTTCTTTGTGATTGATGCAAATTGTATGTTTACATTAATGTTTGCACCAGGTTAATTGTGTCTGCTATCAGCAATAATGTCTGATTGAATGTATTTGAGATCAGGAGAGTCATTGTGAAATGAATTGCACATGTACCAGCTGGTGGTTTTTGATTGGCTGGTTTGAGGGTTTGTGGCACGGAGTGATTGGTGGAGTGTATGAGTAAGGTGGGGTTTCGGTATTTGTGTGGACTGAATAGCGGAGACGTGGAAGTGGAGGACGCATTTTGACTGCAGAAGACGTGCTTCGATGGGAGTGAGCGCGCTTTGATGGATTCTTCCCCTATCTTGCTTGGGTGATTGAGTAGACAGAGAGGAGTTTCAACTCCGCACAGATAATGCTTACAATGGACACGAACTCGGCAGTGGTCACCATGCTGTTGGTGGGCGAACAGACAGAACACCTCTCTCAAACCATTTCTTCTCTCTGGCTAAGATTTTAACTTCCTTGTCCTCAAATGTGTTGACACTAACCACTAACCACTAACGTTGACAGTTGACACTAACGACACGTTTGAGGACAAGGAAGTTAAAATCTTAGCCAGAGAGAAGAAATGGTTTGAGAGAGGTGTCAAGGAAGCATTCTTTGTAAAACAGTTGAAACCCAGCCTTAACCGGGGGGCGGGTCTCAGACACGCTTTGTCCCCTGTTTACAATGGGGTACTCATGTCAAAGCAGTTTCAGTCTTTTGTTCATGGTAATGAGTCATCGACGTCATCAGGAGAGTCGTCAAGGGAGCCATCAGGGGAGGCTTCCATCCCATCATTAGGAGAGTGCACAATAGGTGCTAATTAGAGCTATTGTTTAGTCACTAGCCTATAGCAGTCGGCCTCTCGGTAGGAGGGGTCTGGTTAGGTTAAAACTCCAGCTTTTGTTGGCTTCTGGTTTATTCTTCTCTACAAGAGTCAAGACAGAAGTCAGACTACCAGAGCAAGAATTTTAGCTGAGGAAGCTTCTGTGATTTGAAGCGAAACGTCCTCACGTCAAGCAACCCAGTCCAATCGAAGATTCAAGCTTCTCTACTCCCATTCTGAAGTATGACTATTATAGAGTGGTGGTATGGGTGCCACACCAGTAATCCCAAAATGATTCTCCAGTGTATGTAGTAGAATATGGTGATCCACCATATCAAACACAGCGCTAAGATCTAACAGCACCAGAACCATAGTCGTGTCTGAATCCACTGCAGGCAGAAGATCATTTACCAGTTTACCACTTTAGTGAGAGCTTTCTCTGTGGAATGATGCATTCTTAATGCGGACTGCAGTGGCTCAAAGAGATTATTCTCAGTAAGGTGGTCCATGAGCTGCTGTGAAACAGTTTTGCCAAAATTTTAGAACAAAATGATAAGATTTGATATTGGCCTATAATTTGTCAAGATTAGAGTTCTTAAGTCAAGATCACATTTCTCAACTAAAGCTTTAATCACTGCAGATTTGCAACATTTAGGAGCAGATCTCATGGTTAATGACAGACTAATAATTTCCAACAGAGTAATAAGAATAATAATGACTTGGATTTATAGATTGCTTTTGAAGACACCCAAAGCACTTTACAAGTTGCATTATTCATTCACTCACACATTCATATGCATTAGTGGTGGCAAGCTACTAGTGTAGCCACAGCTGCACTAGGACAAACTGATGGAAGCATGGCGGGCACTCCTATGACCCCTCTGACCACACCTCATTTGTACACAGGCAGGGTGGGTTAAGTGTCTTGCCCAATGACACAATGGCAATATGCAGATTTTTGCGACTCACACTGTGGTCCCAGCTCTCTTTAGATCACTGACCAGGCACTCACATGTAATTCTGGGCTGATTCCTGACCTTTCTCAGAATCATCCTTACTCCATGAGGCAAGATCTTGCATGAAGCCCCAGAATGAGGAAGATTGACATTCATCTTGTATTTCTTCCATTTTCTAATAATTACAGCAACAGTTGTTGCCATCTCACCAAGCTGCTTGCCTATTGTCCTGTAGCCCATCCCAGCCGTGTACAGGTCTGCAATTTTGTCCCTGGTGTCCTCAGACAGCTCTTTGGTCTTGGCCATGGTTGATAGGTTGGAGTGTGATTGATTGAGTGTGTGGGCAGGTATCTTTTATACAGGTAACAAGTTCAAACAGATGCAATTAATACAGGTAAAAAAAAGTGCAGAATAGGAGGGCTTCTTAACGCTGCATTTACACATAGACAAGACGTGTTACGAATGTCATATTTGCATCATTCTTGGCACATTCCTGACATTCTTAATGTGACAATACATTTTGAATAGGTTTCTTAATAGTGCGTGGTGGTGTGTAATATTCGTGATCTTCATGGAGCATGTTTGTGGCTGTCAAAAAATCTTCCACGAATGTCACGCAACACCCTCATTTTGCCTCATGTCGTGGAGGTCGCAACTGAGCGTGTTGATCTGTCTTGATTAGTGGTGATCCTTAATAAAGCATGACAGCATTCTCTGATGTGCACACAATTAAACCCTGCTGCACCGCATTCAGTTTCATTGCTGCAGTATGCTGAAGAAGGACAGTGATGCCAAGTTGGCTAAAAGTTTTGTTCCAATGCTCATCAGCGTGCTCCTGCAGGTGTTCCACCTGCTGCTGCTGCGTCTGATGTTTGGGAAAACGCAATGAGACGAGAGGCGCATGGAGCCACACATCTCGGCTCTCTCGGTCTCCTCATCCTCTCTGACACACTCCATGGCACAGAGCCCAACTAAGCATGCAATCACAAAGTTCTTCTGCTGTGGATTTTGAGGACCAAACTGGAGCAATCTGAATTGTTCAGCAGCTGATGGATGAATATGGGTGTGTGTGGAGACAGCACAGAACATTATTCTTGACCGTGCGTAATGGTTCCTGATAATTCGCCAGCAACACGTGCCATTAGTCGTAATGTGTGGTAACAGGTTGCAGCAGTTCCTGAGGACACTTGACACCTTTGCCTTAAAACATCACATTCGTGATCACCGGCCAAGAATGTATACTTCATGGTATTCGTGACTTGTCATCGTTATGTGTAAATGCAGCATAAAGAAAAACTAACAGGTCTATGAGAGCCAGAATTCTTCCTGGTTGGTAGGTGATCAAATACATATTTCATGCAATAAAATGCTAATTAAATATTTAAAAATCATACAATGCGATTTTCTGTTTTTTTTTTTTTTTTTTAAGATTCTGTCTCTCACAGTTGAAATGTACCTACGGTAAAAGTTACAGACATTTCCATTCATTGTAGGTGGGAAAACTTGCAAAAAGCAGTACCTCAAATAATTATTTTCCAAACTGTATAAATAAGGCATTGTTGGGGTGGTGGTCAAGTGGTTATTGTGCTTGGCTTCAGTGTGGAAGGTTCCTTGTTCAAATCCCACCCCTGCCAGTTTCTCCATGTAATGTGGAGTTGCATTAGGAAGGACATCCGGTGTAAAACCTGAGGCAATTCAACATGCTAATCCACACTGGCTCTGCTGTGGCGACCCCAAGTGAAAAACAAGGGAGCAGCTGAAAGGACTTACTTACTATAAATAAGGATGGTAATAATTAATACATGCATTATTGCCAGTCACAATGTCACTTTGATTCTCAACACTGGAGGTTGCAGGATGGACCTTTTTTTAATATATAACTGCTCTTAACCATTTAAATCAGATATATAATTTATGTGGGACTGAACATTGGCATTAGATGTAAATTGTCCATTGGGATTCTGGGTTGAACTCCATCCCTGCAGCCATCATAACACTACTTTTAAATGAGCATTACATCAACTTAATGGGCTTTTACTCAAACACTTCCATGCTGCTTTTACAGAATTGCAGGTATTAAAGCTACAAATACACTTGTGATGCTTTTTTCCCCCTTGTTATTTTAAACCTTTGGCTGCATTAATGATTATAACATTAAAAATAATGTAAGAGGGACAGTAAATAATTTCTCCAGGCTGAAAATATCAGCAAATTTGGTCAAAACGAGAATTGCGCTGATAAAAGCGCATTCCTTTGACAAGGCTAAAAAAGCATTCTATTTTGAAATGTTAGAAAGTAATTTTAAAATGTCACTGTTTATGCAGTGATGCTGTTTGCATGATACATTTTAAACAACATTTAATGATAGTTCATGTGGTTATCCGTTAGCAGTGTTAGCAGTTAGCTTTATTGTATATGGCATATATAGAATCTCACCATTAACATTATATGCTAACATTAGCTTGAGCTGCTAACAATTAATGGTTGGTGAATTTTGAGATTTAGGGACACACAGAGAGAGAGATATAGACAGAAAGAGTGACAGTGAGACAGAGAGGAGAGACAGACAGAGAGACAAATTGAGACAGAAAGAAAGACAGAAAGACAGACAGAATGAGACAGAAGGAGGAAGTGACATATAGTAGGGGTCAACCCAGTTATTGCATGGCCAATTATTGCCACCAATATTCAACTGATTCTCACACTCACTCATCTTCACTGCTTACTACAATCAGGGTCACGGGGGGTGCTTGAAGCCTACCCTAGCAGTCATAGGGCGTGGAGGCAGGGTACACCATGGACAGGACACAAGTCCATTGTAGGGTCACATACAGTGGTTTGCAAAAGTATTTAGCCCCTTGGAATTTCACTCATTTTAATTTGTTTATAGCATCTGAAATACAAAAAGTAAATCAGGCTTCTCAATATATATATATAGTTTTTAATTATCTTCCTTGGACTCAAACTGAAAGTAAATCTCTACAACTTGATACAAAATAATTAAAATGATAAAAGCCAAGATGATGGGTTTCATAAGTAATCAGCCCCTTTGGTATAATACCTGTAAATAATCAGTTTAATTGGCGGTTTTCTTCAGACAAGTCAGGGGATGGATACATGAACATTTTCAAGTCACTGAATATGTCTTGAACTTTATTACATCAATTAAGAAACACAAACATTATGGATCCCTATGGTAAATATGTGTTGAGTAGACAGTTCTCAAAAACTGAGTGACTGTGCAAGAAGGAAGAGGAAAGCCAACAAGACACTCAAACAACCCAGAAGTAGTTACATGCTTCTGTGGCTGTGATTGTAGAAATTGTGCATAGTGCATGTTTTGCATTTTGTATCCTGAGGCTTTCTTGTGGATATTTCTGCCTTTGGTACTCTATAAGGTCTCCCTGAAGGTAAAAGTTTGAATTCTCTGAACAATGGATGCATCGGGTCATTTAGAATTCTGGCAACTTTACTTCCTAATACCCCAGCACACATCCGCATACACACAAACACATAATTCAGGCCGAATTACATCAGCATGACACATCTGGCCACAACCGGGAAATATTGAGGTGCGGTCTGAAGTCCAATGGATGGTACTCTGTGAGCAGTCTACATATTTGGTTCCAATCGCTCGGCTGTCCCGAGTCTGTTGCACATTTTCAAAACACTCTTGGCGCCATCGAGATGGAACACACATCTGACGGTGGTCTATGTGCAGTTTTGCGTAATCTGATTGCAGTCTACATATTCTGACAGCATCAAAACAGCATCTGAAATGATCTGATCATGGTTGATTGAGCTCCAAGATCGATCGGTCAAAGCAAAGCCTGTCGGCATGTTGTGCCACGGATGTGCACCTCCACTGGACCCCGGCCAGGGAGGACAAAGGAAATGCTGATATGGAATAAAATGTATGTGGCAAGCATGCATCATTGTCAGGGTTCTCACCAGCATTATAACAGCGTAACGGACTGTTAAGCTGTTTCCAAATGTTGTAAAACAGACAAACTACAACCTCATCTGAAAAAAGTTGTTTTTCCCCAAATTGAGACTTGCTCCATTCCGTCGGGGAGAACTTATCCCAGTGAGTCTCAGCGCTCCATTCTGAGCACAGCTGCGCAGCAATGCTCCAGGTGTGAGTTTTATAGGGGAGGCCGGCACCAAAGTAACATTTTACATTTATATCCCTCTGAAACACTGTTGCCTGCATTTTGAGAGCCAAATGTTGATAAAAAAAAGCCATCATTTTTGTTTTTTCATCTTTTAAAATCTTTGTTACAGCCTTACTTTAAAACCAAAAGAAAGAGGCATCACACCAAAACATGGAAGAGTGTAGACATGTATGTCACTGCACAGGAGCTAATTTATACACCGCAGTTTACTATAGAAAATTCTTATAATTTTTTTTTATTTTTTTAACTTCAAGATTAATTTGCGATTACATTTTGAAGTTAAAAAAACACCAAAGAAGGCCCTTTATAAGCTGATAAAGCAAAAGCTTCAGCGAGGTCAAAGCCTAAGCAGTCCCTAAACCCTGACTTCTTAACATGAATTTTCCATCCCATTACGTTAAGAAAAAATCCTGCTGAGAACCCTGATACAGTTGGTGTGAACAGGACGCTATCAAACTGAAAGTACCGTGTACCGCTGCGCCTGTCCGTGGTTTCATGTGCAGTAATGTGTCATCACACATCAGAGCTGAACGGATTTCATCGCTGTAATATACATATTATTACTTGATTACCACCTAAACTCAAGGAGTTGTGATGTGGAACTGTATTGCCAGGCCATGACAATGTTATTATACATGAAGCTCACCTCCAGCACAGAACCAGGACAGCGAAGAGCACACAGGAACCAAACCACAGCCTGTGGTGAAAAGCCTCTCACCAGGCTGCTGTGTGCTGCAAATAACCATGGCAAAAATTAAATCCCATGTGATAACTCAACTGAGATCACAGTGTTCAGACTTACCTTGTACTCCTGAAGTGAGCAAAAAAGAAATTAAAATTCCCTGGAAAGGCTGCATCTCACCTTTGGTGTGACTGCTGCAAACCTTCAGCAAAGGTGTCCAGTGGCACATGCACACGCGCACCCCGCAGTCATGCCCCACGCGTATGTGTGCCCTGCACTCTCATGCACACACGCAGGGCTGGAATGATCACTCAGCTGTGTGTGTTCACAATGGCTGCATGAGCCATTAAGTGTGCACGTGGGGTACACGTGCATGTGGGGCACACGTGCGCGCATGCCACTGGACACCTTTGCTCAAAGTTGGCTGGCAGTGTGCCAAGCAGTCACACCATGCATCAGATGCACCTTTGACACATTTTGTGTGAGTCCGGTCCATATGTTTTTGGTACTCCAGTGTTCAGTAGCAGAGACTGTGCAAAAGGAGGAACACAGCACTGCCTCCCACTCCAGTCCCGTGTTTGCCATCAAGCCATTTGGACATCGGGTAGTCTTCAGCACCTTTTATGGCCATCTGACTGCAGTATGTTTCAGCTACCTGTTGTCCACATATATATGTTTTGGACAGCCCAGTCTCACTTTTTTTTTTGGTCTTCCTGTCACAAAATTATTAAAATTTTCATTTCTTTTTTTTAACTCACTATTACTAATCCTACTCTTAGCCCCAACCCTAACGTTAACCATAACCTAACCCTACTCCTTCCCCTAACCCTAACCATAACCAACCCCCCCGTGCTGCACTTTTAATTACGTACAGCCATCACAGAATAAATTAGAATGAATTTGTGCTGCCATGATGAAAATGTTGCACTTTTCATGACAATATTACGAACCAATAGATTAATGTATATTTTGTGCTGCTGAATCGTGACAATCCGTGAGACTGGGTTGGCTTTGGATGCCATCGTGCAGGTGTGGACGAGGTAATCTGGCTGCATTCTAGCATGGCTGAGCACGCCTCTTTCCCTCCCGACTGTGTCCGATTATGGCAATTTGCACATTCTTGCTATGTGTGACGAGGGCTTAAGAGTTCATCATATATTTTACTGAGCTGCTTTTGTTTCTTTTTGTTTTTGGAAGCCATATCCACTATCTTCTGTAGCTTGTTCATCCTCTTCATGTTTGAATTACCATACCACGTGATCATATTAAAAATTAAAATGCCTTTCACAAAGCTCTTACATAAAATTTCCACAATATTTTGGTTCACTCCTAAATTGGTCAATTTGCCAATCAAGTGGAAATGTGAACATGTCTTGAAAATGTAATAGGTATTTATTTTGATAGTCAATCTGCTGTTAATGAATGTACCAAGATATTTAAAATCATCAGCGGTCTGCCTGTCAATCTTAATTGCCTGTATTAGGCAGTAGCCATTTAGATGGAAGCAACTGATCTGCTGTGGCGACTCCTAACAGGAGCAGCCGAAAGAAGAAGATGATATTTAAGGAGCTTTTTAAACACCAATTCTAAATAGTCAACACCTTATTAAAATACAAACCATCTCTCTCTGTGAACCCCTTCTAATGACCAAATCAAAAAACATGAAATATAACATAAATCAACAAAATATGAAATTTGCATCATATTTATCCCTAACTGCTTCATGCTGTGGATCTTACCATAGATTAAAAAAATAACTCTTGAATTCTTTATTTTATTTTGTGTTGGGAAAGTGTAGTGACACGGACCCACAACAGGGGGCGTAAATGAACGGACAATGGAAGAAGTCAAATTATAACACTTTACTGGTGTGAATGTCACAACCAAACACAGCAGAATCAGAATGTGCAACAGTCAATTAATAAAGGTGTCGTGTGGGCAGGCTCGACGATAGGAGATGCCCGTCAGGAAACGAACCGGAACCACACGATTTCCACCGCCACCGGAACCCGAGGAATACTGGAGCCGCCAAGTCCCAGAGTCCCCAGGTGGCCACCTCTCCGGCGTGTCGGATCTGGTACTGCTGGCAGAAAGCAAAAGACAGTCAAAGGGTGGGTGTGTGAACACCCAGTAACAATGGTGGGAATGCCACCTCCACCTCTCACTCAACACGTTGCAGTGGTCTCAGAGGAAAAGGAGCGCCGTCATGCACAGCCTCCACCAAAACGACCGGTTCTCCTGCAAACACTCACAATCACAGATTTATAAATCTCAAAAAAAGGCTGAGAGTAGTACCTCCAAATGAAGATGATATCTCGGCAGTTTGGTGGAGGTGTCTTCCTGCTTTTATACCAGATGTATGGATTAGTGACAGCTGTCACAGATGATGGGTGACAGCTGTCACCACGGCTTGTTCCTGAGGCGGCAGCGCCCTCTCGTGCCTGAAGCCCGCACTTCAGGCAGGGCGCCTTCTGGTGGTGGGCCAGGCTTGTCCGGGTGGTGACGATAGCAATCGGCCAGGAGGGCCGGGTCCAGGATGAAGCTCCTCTTCACCCAGGAGCGTTCTTCGGGCCCATACCCCTCCCAGTCCACCAAATACTGGAAACCCCGGCCCATGCGGCGGACGTCCAAGAGCCGGCGAACTGTCCAAGCCGGCTCCCCGTCGATAATACGGGCAGGAGGCGGCGCTGGACCGGGTGCACAGAGGGGCGAGGTGTGATGCGGTTTAATCCTGGAGACATGAAAGACCGGATGGATCCGCAGTGAGGCCGGGAGTTGGAGCCTCACTGCGGTAGGACTGAGGACCTTGAGGATGGGGAAGGGTCCAATGAAACAGTCCTTCAATTTGGGGGACTCGACCTGGAGAGGAATGTCCTTGGTGGAAAGCCACACCTCCTGCCCGGGCTGGTAAGTAGGGGCCGGGGACCGTCGACGGTCTGCATGGGCTTTAGCCCTCGTCCGGGCCCTCAACAAGGCCGAACGGGCGGTGCGCCACACCCGACGGCATCTCAGCAGGTGGGCCTGGACCGAGGGCACACCGACCTCTCCCTCCACCAAAGGAAACAAAGGGGGCTGGTACCCCAGACACACCTCGAACGGGGAGAGGCCGGTGGCAGAGGACACCTGGCTGTTATAAGCGTACTCGATCCAGGCCAGATGTTCACTCCAAGCCGTCGGGTGTGCGGAGGTCGTGCACCTGAGGGCCTGCTCCAACTCCTGGTTGGCCCGTTCGACCTGTCCGTTAGTCTGCGGGTGATACCCAGACGAGAGGCTTACAGTGGCCCCCAGTTCCCGGCAGAAACTTCTCCACACCTGCGAGGAGAACTGTGGACCGCGATCCGAAACGATGTCTGTTGGTATCCCATGCAGCCGGACAACATGGTGGACGAGGAGATCCGCCGTCTCCTGGGCCGACAGGAGCTTTGGAGGGCCACGAAGTGGGCCGCCTTGGAGAAACGGTCCACTATCGTGAGTATGGTGGTGTGTCCCCGGGACGGCGGGAGGCCCGTGACAAAATCCAGACCGATGTGAGACCAGGGGCGGTGAGGCACAGGAAGTGGCTGTAGAAGTCCCTGTGCCTTCTGGTGGTCAGCCTTGCCCCTGGCGCAGGTGGTGCAGGCCTGGATGTAAGCCCGGACATCAGTCTCTAGGGACGCCCACCAGAAGCGTTGCCAGACTACTGCCACAGTCCTACGCACCCCTGGGTGGCAGGAGAGTTTGGACCCGTGACAGAAGTCCAGGACGGCAGCCCTGGCCTCTGGTGGGACGTATAGTCTGTTCTTCGGTCCTGTTCCGGGATCCGGGCTCCGTGCCAGGGCCTCCCGGACGGTCTTCTCCACGTCATAGTTCCGCTCTGCTGGGGTCAACCTGCGGGAAAAATAGGCACACGGGTGAAGAACCTTATCGGTTTCTCCGCTCTGGGATAGCACGGCTCCTATCCCTGAGTCAGAGGCGTCCACTTCAACCACAAACTGGCGACCAGGATCGGGCTGCACCAAGACCGGTGCAGTCGAGAACCGGCGTTTCAACTCCCTAAATGCGGCTTCGCACCGATCCGACCAGGTGAAGGGAACTTTTGGTGAGGTCAGGGCCGTCAGGGGGCTAACAACCTGACTAAACCCCTTAATGAACCTCCTGTAGAAATTTACGAAGCCGAGGAACTGTTGCAGCTTCCTACGGCTTGTAGGTTGGGGCCAGTCTCTCACCGCTGCGACCTTGGCCGGATCCGGGGCGACGGAGTCGGAGGAGATGATAAAACCCAGGAAGGACAAAGAAGTGCGGTGAAACTCACACTTCTCGCCCTTCACAAACAACCAGTTCTCCAACAACCGCTGCAGGACCTGACGTACATGCCGTACATGGGTCTCAGGGTCCGGAGAAAAGATGAGAATATCATCCAGATATATGAAGACGAATCGGTGCAGGAAGTCCCGCAAGACGTCATTAACCAAAGCTTGGAACGTCGCGGGGGCGTTAGTGAGGCCGAACGGCATGACCAGGTACTCAAAATGACCTAACGGGGTGTTAAATGCCGTCTTCCATTCGTCTCCCTTCCGGATCCGAACTAGGTGGTATGCGTTCCTAAGATCCAACTTTGTGAAGATTTTGGCTCCATGCAGGGGGGTGAACACTGAATCCAACAAAGGCAACGGGTATCGGTTGCGAACCGTGATCTCGTTCAGCCCCCGATAATCAATGCATGGACGAAGACTGCCATCTTTTTTTCCCACAAAAAAGAAACCCGCTCCCATCGGAGAGGTGGAGTTACGGATCAGCCCGGCAGCTAAGGAGTCCCGGATGTAGGTCTCCATCGATTCGCGCTCAGGTCGGGAGAGGTTGTACAGCCTGCTGGACGGGAACTTCACGCCTGGCAACAAATCGATGGCACAATCATATGGACGGTGCGGGGGAAGAGTGAGTGCCCGATCCTTGCTAAAAACGTCAGCAAGATCGTGGTACTCAACCGGCACCGCCGACAGATTGGGGGGTACTTGGACCTGCTCCTTAGCCTGGGAACCGGGAGGAACCGAGGATCCCAAACACCTCCGATGGCAGGTTTCGCTCCACTGTACCACCACCCCGGACGGCCAATCAATCCGGGGATTGTGTTTCAACATCCAGGGGAACCCCAGAATCACACGAGAGGTAGAAGGAGTCACAAAAAACTCAATCTCCTCCCTATGATTCCCTGACACTACCAGAGTTACTGGTGGTGTCTTGTGTGTGAGTAAAGGGAGTAGGGTGCCATCTAGTGCTCGCACCTGCAATGGTGTAGGTAGCGCCACCAGAGGGAGCCCTACCTCCCTGGCCCATCTGCTGTCTAACAGATTCCCTTCTGACCCTGTGTCTACCAGTGCTGGGGCCTGAAGGGTTAAATCCCCACTAAGGATTGTAACTAGGAGTCGTGCAGCAATATGTGTGTGTCCCACGTGAATTTTTTGGCCCACCCTAAGCCCAGTCTCTAGGGGCGGGCGTTGGTGTTTAACCGTTCGGGGCAATCGCTCAATTGATGCTCCATTGAGCCACAAACAAAACACGCCCCGCGTGGAAACCTCCTCTGTCTATTAGGTGGTCTAAATGTGGCCCTGCTCGTGTCCATAGCTTCGTCAGCAGGAGGAGCTGTCGCCCCACGGGACGTAGATGCCAGGGAGCGTGGGAAGGGCGGACCTTTCTCGGACCCGGAAGGAAGAGGGACGGCGCGCGCCCGGCCACGTCCTTCGTCTCGTTCCCGACGGCGTTCCTCCAACCGATTGTCTAACCGTATAACGAGATCAATAAGCCCATCTAATTCCCGCGGTTCATCCTTGGCCACTAGGTGCTCCTTTAGGACTGACGACAGTCCGTTTACAAAGGCGGCACGGAGCGCAGCGTTATTCCAGCCGGACCTCGCAGCCGCGATGCGGAAGTCGACTGCATAAGCGGCTGCGCTCCGGCGTCCCTGTCTCATCGACAGCAGCACGGTTGAAGCGGTCTCTCCCCTGTTAGGGTGATCAAACACAGTTCTGAACTCCCTCACAAACCCAGTGTATGTGTGAAGGAGCCGTGAATTTTGCTGCCAAAGCGCCGTAGCCCAAGCGCGTGCCTCTCCCCGAAGCAGAGTGATCACATAAGCTATTTTGCTTGCGTCTGACGCGTACATGACGGGACGTTGTGCGAAGACGAGCGAACACTGCATAAGAAAGTCCGCGCACGTCTCCACACAACCTCCGTACGGCTCAGGAGAGCTTATGTATGCTTCAGGGGATGGGGGGAGGGGTTGTTGGACCACCACTGGAACGTTAATATCTAGCACAGGATCGACAGGAGGAGGAGCTGCAGCAGCGCCCTGAGCGCTCGCCGCCACTTGCGCGGAGAGAGCCTCCACCCTGCGGTTCAGGAGGATGTTTTGCTCGGCTATTTGATCCATTCGAGCTGTAAAGGCGGTGAGAATATGCTGTAGCTCACCAATCACGCCTCCTGCAGATGCCTGCGCTCCCTGCTCTCCCATTGGTTGTTCAACAGCCTGGTGACGCCCCTCGGAGTCCATGACGCTGGCTGAGATATCCTGTTGGGAAAGTGTAGTGACACGGACCCACAACAGGGGGCGTAAATGAACGGACAATGGAAGAAGTCAAATTATAACACTTTACTGGTGTGAATGTCACAACCAAACACAGCAGAATCAGAATGTGCAACAGTCAATTAATAAAGGTGTCGTGTGGGCAGGCTTGACAATAGGAGACGCCCGTCAGGAAACGAACCGGAACCACACGATTTCCACCGCCACCTGAACCCGAGGAATACTGGAGCCGCCAAGTCCCGGAGTCCCCAGGTGGCCACCTCTCCGGCGTGTCGGATCTGGTACTGCTGGCAGAAAGCAAAAGACAGTCAAAGGGTGGGTGTGTGAACACCCAGTAACAATGGTGGGAATGCCACCTCCACCTCTCACTCAACACGTTGCAGTGGTCTCAGAGGAAAAGGAGCGCCGTCATGCACAGCCTCCACCAAAACGACCGGTTCTCCTGCAAACACTCACAATCACAGATTTATAAATCTCAAAAAAAAGGCTGAGAGTAGTACCTCCAAATGAAGATGATATCTCGGCAGTTTGGTGGAGGTGTCTTCCTGCTTTTATACCAGATGTATGGATTAGTGACAGCTGTCACAGATGATGGGTGACAGCTGTCACCACGGCTTGTTCCTGAGGCGGCAGCGCCCTCTCGTGCCTGAAGCCCGCACTTCAGGCAGGGCGCCTTCTGGTGGTGGGCCAGCAGTACCTCCTCTTCTGGCGGCCCACACAACATTTTTGCTTTGCATAGGCTCATTGATGTGTGAAAAGTGCCTGTGATATGGAAAAGAAATGGGCCCATTACCCATCCCACCTGTTTGAAATGAGAATCACTGCTTCCCGACCAAGGCTTTGAACGATTCATGGAATGAAAACAAAAAACAGAAATGTCTGTTTTTTTGCTGGCAAAGAAAACGAAACCAGAAACTTCATTTTTTTTTTTTTTTTTTTTTTTTTTTTTAGGTTTTGGAACAGAACTGTTTATTTAATATTATGGTAACTGGTTAATACCATTAATTATTTCCTTTTTGAAAAAGGTTTCTGTTTACAATGACCTGGTGAGGATGTCAGACTCCATTAATGATCCACACCCAAACAGTTGGTGGCAGTAATGCACCATGCCAGTTTGCAAACCACCAAAAATTGGAAACAAGAAGAAGAAAAAGATGACGTGAGGTTTACTTCCTCCTGTTGTATATTTTGGTTGTTGTTGGCAGGACAAACAGCTGTCATCCCGTGTTTTAACCTGAGAAACATAACCTGAGCAGACAAATATTGAGGGAATTCTTTAAAATCACTACAATTATTCAGGGCATTATTGTGCTTTTTTGTTCTGGTAGATCAAACAGGATTTATTTTCATCGCGAGCAGAACACTGAAGATATGTGAGATTGCTTAACGCTGGTGTGAATATATTTCAACTTTTAAAATAACATACGTGTTTGTTGTTACTGGCAGGGCAAAGTATTGGAGTTTTGTGGTTCAAGCTGAGAAACAAACCCAGTAATTTCCATGATAAGGAATTAACATATTCCTCAGACATTGTTTTCCAAAACCAGAAGGTCTTCTCATCAGACTGTGATGATGAATCTGACTGAAACAACGTAACAGGTCAGATTAAGACTTTATATTTACTAAGTGTATGAATGGTTTTATGAAGTGTATGTTCATATGTAGCCATTTTAAAACCATGCATATATAGTGCAGCCTTGTTATAGTTATGGCCATGTGAGGACTGTAGCTTTTGCTGCTGAGCCATTCAGTGGGCAGTGGTGGCGTTGTGTTGGCCATTCTGTGAGGCTGAGAGCAACACAGTTCTGTGTATTTTAAAAATACAACCCCAATTGCAATGAAGTTGGGACATTGTGTGAAATCTAAATAAAAACAGAATACAATGATTTGCAAATCCTCTTCAACCTGTACTGAATTGAATACACCACAAAGACAAGATATTTAATGTTCAAACTGATAAACTTTATTGTTTTCATGCAAATATTTGCTCATTTTGAAATGAATGCCTGCAACACATTTCAAAAAAGCTGGGACAAGGGTATGTTTACCACTGTGTTACATCACCTTTACTTCTAACAACACTCAATAAGTGTTTGGGAACTGAGGACACTAATTGTGAGTGTCATGATTAGGGATGGGTATCGAGAACCGGTTCCTTTCGGGTATCATTAAGAAATGATTCGATCCACCAACATCAATAAGTTTTGTGCTTAACGATTCTGTTATCGGCCCTTCAGAGTGGCCGTTGTTTTGGCGGGTGTTTGTCAGGAAAATGATCATTTCTCTACATTGATTACAGACCCTGCAGCGGGTCTTTAATCAACTTTTCTGCAGCGCGGCTTTGCTTTGAACCTTGAACCAATCGAAGCATGGTTCTCAGATTGAAGCAATGCTTCTGTCAATTGCTTCGTTTATTTCTTTCTTTCGTTTAATTTTCCCCCGCTAAAACCCTAAAGAGCATACGTCTGTGAGTATTATTTACCTTTTCTATGTTAAACCAACCTGTTATGGTCTTCTGAAACAGTTGATAGATGTATTTTATAACTTAAAAACGGGAGCGATGCTAACGTGTTAGCATGTCTATGGCATTTTCAATGTTAAAAGTTAGCATTTAGCAATTACAGCCGTCATCACGTTCGGGTGCATTTGTTTTCAAATTGTAATATTCCTTAAATTTATTTTTGCTTATATATTAATAATCTAATGATTATTATATACAATTTTAGAGAAAGAGACAAAAAGAACCTGAATAGAAACACAACAGAAAATATATAATAGCAACTAACATAAATAAATAAATACATACAGAAATAAATGTTTCCTGTGAACACCTAGTGACTCTCACACCTCCATTTCATCCCTGTCTTAAGTTTAATGACAGTTTGTTTCGGTCAAACCATATTTTCAGTTTGTTAATTTCTTTAGTGATTTCCTCCAGAACTAACTATCTGCCAAACTAGAAAACTGCTGCACCCAAGTAAGAGCAGAATACTACTGGAATTAATTTGAATAAGGAAAGTTGTTTTGTTTTTTTTCTCGCCTAAATGAATTCAGCACTCACTCCAGTTTATTGTCTGGAATAGTCCCAGATTGCATTTCAGAGCTTCTAGAATTCAAACATTTTCGTGCAGGTGGTGTTGGGGGGTAATTTTGGGTTTCAGCTTTTTTTGTTTTTCACCACTTTCATCCCTGAATATGAGTTGTGATTCACTTTTGTGCGGATTAAAGTTACTAACTGGGATTCTGTCTTGTTGCGAGAAAGAAACGAGAATCATCCTCCGTTCTGTTCACACAGCTCCAAACGTTGCGTGGCTCTCTGACAAGTCAAGATAGAACGATAGAATTCAGTCTGAATTAATAACTTCAAAGCGAAACACAGTTTTGTTTATTTTTATTTATGTCCAGAGATCAAGGATACAGTGACTAATTTCATATTTATTTACTTTAAGACTCAAGGAAATACATAGAAAACCTGTAAAGCCTACTTTTAGTACAAAATTCACGAGGTATCAATAAGGGAATCGATAAGGAATCAGATCGATAAGCAGAATCGATAATGGCATCGATATTGATAAAACCTTATCAATACCCATCCCTAGTCATGATTTGGTATAAAAGGAGCATCCCCAAAGGCTCAGCCGTTCACAAGCAAAGATGGGGCGAGGATCACCACTTTGTGAACCACTGCATGAAAAAGTAGTCCAACAGTTTAAGAATAATATTTCTCAACGTTCAATTGCAAGGAATTTAGGGATTCCATCATCTACAGTCCATAATATAATCAGAAGATTCAGAGAATCTGGAGAACCTTCTACACGGAAGCGGCAAAGCCGAAAACCAACATTGAATGCCCGTGACCTTCAATCCCTCAGGCAGCACTGCATTAAAAAACAACATCATTGTGTAAACTTAAGGATCTTACCATGTGGGCTCAGGAACACTTCAGACAACCATTGTCAGTTAACACAGTTTGTTGCTACATCTACAAGTGCAAGTTAAAACTCTACCATGCAAAGCAAAAGCCATACATCAACAACATCCAGAAATGCAGCTGCCTTTTCTGGGCCCGAGCTCATTTGAAATGGACAGATGCAAAGTGGAAAAGTGTGCTGTGGTCTGATGAGTCCACATTTCAAATTGTTTTTGGAAATCATGGATGTCGTGTCCTCAGGACAAAAGAGGAAAAAGACCATTCAGATTGTTACCAGTGCAAAGTTCAAAAGCCAGCATCTGTGATGGTATGGGGTGTGTTAGTGCCCATAGCATGGGCAACTTACACATCTGTGATGGCACCATCAATGCTGAAAGGTATATCCAGGTTTTGGAGCAACACATGCTGCCATCTAAGCAACTGTCAGGACGGCGGCTGCCCAACAACTGTAGTGGCTGGACCCGCAATGCAGACTCCCAGACGAGGCGTTGGAGTAGGAAAAAACATGGTATTTATTTCAGGCATAGGTTTGGTGCACAGGTGGTCATGCAGCGAAGCAGAAGTACATTTGGGGTCAGGCAAAAATGCAGTCATGATCAAGCAAGGGACAAGGCACGAACAAACACAGTAATCAAAGACGAGGCAAAGGCATGGTCGAGGGGAACAGAGCAATAATCAGTATATGGCTTGGCAAAAACAGGACTGAGAACAAAAGGCTGGGATGTGTGCAAGAAGCAACAACAAACAGGCAAATATGTGGTGGCTGGGAGGAGATTAAATAGGCAGGTGTTAACAAGGTGCACATGAGGAGAACGATCTAGAAAGGGGGTGTGGCTGGTAAACAAAGAGTAAGGATGGGGCAAGATAGTGAAGAAGGGAGTGTGCAAAGTGGAGTGATGTAATAGACAAAGATGTGTGACCAGGTGCCAAGAGCGTGAGTGAACACAAAGCAGACAGAAACAAAGAGAAGGATAAAGACACGGGGCAGGTGCAGTGAAGTGAACATAATCAGATATAAGTGCGGGATGAAGACATGAAGGCAGGTGCAGGATGTGGGGAAAATGAACAGAGCAAAACAGAAACCAAGGACAGAGTAAAATGTACCATGGAACGGGCATGAATCTGAAAACTAAGCTAAACCAAACAGGACTTGACAAATGACTGAAGAATACAAAAATGAAAACAGATGACAAAATCAACAACCAATGACTACATAATAAACCGATATTAAAGAACAACAGAAAACAGAAATGAGAACAGCAAAAAATAACCCTCTTGGGTCAATGCCATCGTATACGATGGCTAAGACCAAGCTTTACTAAATTATAAATAACTTTTGAATGATATGAGATAGAAACTTACTTTTTTGTTATTGCTGAAAAGTTAACTCCGCGGACTTTCGAGCCAGCCATCGGCCATCTTTGTACTCCTCATAGAAGCTGTGTGATGACGTGCGCAATGTGAATGTCCAATCAGAATTGGTTCACCGTCACATGGGTTTCCAAAATCCAATCGTAGGGCAGATTTACCTCACGTGAAAAGCCAAAGATCATTTTCAGGAGTGATGTCGTACTAGTTGGCCCATTTGAATAGCCCCCTGGGTGCAACAATAAGTACATACTATCAGTGGCGGTCCTAGAGTGATTTACTCCCCGGGCGAAACCCCCTGCGTGCGCCCCCCCCCCCCCCCCCCCCGCGCACACTAACGTGGCCACCACCTCCGCCACACCACCCATGAAAACACTAACTTCGTCCTGAACACCCACAATCCCACAAATTAACTCACAACAGCTATTTTCAAGAACAAATTTCCAGTTTTAATGACTACTGCAATAACAAACACAAAGAAATTGGCACAGTCTAATGTGTCATCATCCATGGACTTATCTGCAATGATCATCTCAAAAGTTTGCAGGAGGGCATCATAATTGTTTGCCCCAGTGCTCACTATCCGTGATGTGAAATTCCATCGAGTAGGAGCATTTCTGGGCAACCTTGAGCAGCCTGCAGACTCAAGAAAAGACATCCTCTTTGGGGATTTTGAGAAAAATGTGGCAAACCCAGAGAGTGATGCAAAAAATATTATGCACTCAGATAAGCATTTAGCCCCCTGAGACAGAACCAGATTCAGTCTGTGTGCATAGCAATGCACAAACATTGCACTGGGGGCTATTGCTTTAACTTTGGCCTGCAAACCATTGAGAGCTGAAGCCATGACAGGAGCCACGGCTTCTTCGTAAGGAAGACTATCAAATGGCTTCGCCAAAATCCGGTCCACAACATTCAAATTGTCTGCCATTATGTGCAGCTTGCTACCTAGCTAGCTCAATAGCTGGGACTGGCGCGAGGCTAGTGTGAAGTTTGTCCGCCTGTGAGTGCTTTTTGACGGTGGAGGAGCTCAGCAGCACCCGCTGCTCGGTAGGGACAGAAACTGCGATAGAAGTCAGAAAGAGTGATAGAAGTCAGTCTCCAAACACAAGCAGCTACAAAAAAAAAAAAACACCAGAAATAGAAGCTCGATTTGTCACTAGTCGTTTATAACAAAGAACATGCCGCTAAGAGGATTAGGAAAGTCTCCGGTTCAACTCAGAACAGAATGAAAATGCTCCCACGGATGTTTACACCAAAAGATCGCTGATTCGCTCATTTCGCTGTCAATCAAAAAGGGATTCAGCCTCAGACAGATCATCCAATCATCATGCAGAAGCTGAGCGTCCGGCCCAGCCGAGGCCAGCCCACTGCCCCATAGACCCCCAGACATGCTGAGCGTCCGATGGGCGGGACAAAGCCCAGCATTTATCCAATGACTCGTCTCGTTTCGCTGCAGACTTTGCTTCGCTACTGTTTATAGCACTGTGAAGCTGCAGGAATGAGTGAGAGGAAAGCCGCCATGGGACGGGAAGGTGGGGGCGCCGCTCTGCCGTAACGTAATGAAACCACAACCCCCCCCCCCCGTCAGGACAACCCCCCCACCCCTTTTTTTTTTTACCATTTTTTTTTTCCGCACGGTCGTGCCGCCCCCCCCCGCGATGCCGCCCCGGGTGGCTGCCCAGTTGGCTGCCCGGTCGGCCCGCCTCCAGGACCGCCCCTGCATACTATTAGTACATACTCAGTGTGCCCTGCGTCATTACGCACAGCGATCAGTAAAAGCAGGAGCAGACGGAGAGCCTCTGATGACAATCTCACATGCTCAAACAAAGAGTGTGTAACTATCAGGATTGCTCCACTAGTTTGCATGTGAATGTCACTGGATAACTCTGTTGCTTTCTCTGCATAAAGCACTGTTTACCATATCAAAATAACAAAACACATAGACCATTTTGTATATATTGCTCAAAATGTGCATTTGTGTTTATTGTTTGAACCTTATTGTTGTACAGTCTTTCACACAAGACCTCAAATTACTTTTATAAAGTGTCAAAACAGTTGTTTATTACAGTTTGCTGTGTGGTTTGAATAAATGTGTGTGGAAAATTATTTTTTGTTTTATTTTTTCCTTGCCAATTTTTGATTGTAAACCTATATTACACTTATAAAACACAACAAAAAAATATATATTCTGAAAGCATAGGTTGTCCTGAAAAAAAAAAGGAGACATAAAACTTGATTGTGGGATGCAGGGAGAGCTGTTAACAGCAATAATAAAACATTTATGCCAGGTGAGCGAACTGTCCAAAAAATGCACTCGGACCCCAGAGGGTTAATACGAGGTCTGTCAATAAAGTATAGGTCCTTTTTATTTTTTTCAAAAACTATATGGATTTCATTCATAGGCGCCGTCGTCAGCCTGTTTCAAGCTGAAAACCTCCACATTTCAGGCTCTATTGATCCAGGACGTTGTGAGAGAACAGAGAAGTTTCAGAAGAAGTCGGTTTCAGCATTTTATCCAGATATTCCACTGTTAAAGGAGATTTTTTTAATGAAAGATGTGCGGACGGGTCTGCGCGTCGGGACGCAGCCGGCGCAGTGCGGGGGCACAGGAAAAACACCTCCATGTTGATAGCCATTTGTAAAATCCAGGCGGCTTTTGATGGCTTTCAGTGGAGTGAGTATATGAGAAATTGTTTAACAGCTGGACATGTTCCAACTTGTTCTTAAGGCTTCCAACAGAGGTGTTTTTCCTGTGGTGGAGCGTCGCGGCGGCTGCGAGCCGACGCTGCAATCCGTCCGCACGTCTTTCATTAAAAAAATCTCCTTTAACAGTGGAATATCCGGATAAAATGCTGAAACCGACTTCTTCTGAAACTTCTCTGTTCTCTCACGACGTCCTGGATCAATAGAGCCTGAAATGTGGAGGTTTTCAGCTTGAAACAGGCTGACGACGGCGCCTGGGAGCGCTGCACGACGTCTCGCTCCGTGGGAAGTCCTTAAAGTGACAGTATCACCTCAAAATCTCTCATCAGCTGTTAAAATTTTCACCGAAAACCAGCTTAATTTTTCGAACCGTGTCCACTTCGATGTGTCTCACAGCCCTCGTAGATGACAACGGAATGATAAACAATGAAAACACAATCTGGCAGAACAAGAAAAGAACCGGACAATGGCTACAGAATGCAAAGTATCAAAGAAACAAAGTGACAAAGTAAAATAAAACAGGGAATAAATACATGATAAATAACTAATAAAACAGAACAGGGGCAGAAGGTGGGTCAAAGAAAGGGGAAACAATTAAACCAAAACCCCGATCAGGGCCAAGCTTGAGAGCAACGTCTTTTTCAGGGACGTCCCTGCTTATTTCAGCAAGACAATGCCAAGCCACATTCTGCACATGTTACAACAGCATGGCTTTGTAGTAAAAGAGTGCGGGTACTAGAATGGCCTGCCTGCCGTCCAGACCTGTCGCCCATTGAAAATGTGTGGCACATTATGAAGCACAAAATATGACAACGGAGACCCCACACTTGAACAATTGAAGTTGTACATCAAGCAAGAATGGGAAACAATTCGACATCCAAGGCTTCAATAATTAGTGTCCTCAGTTCCCAAACGCTTATTGAGTGTTGTTAGAAGGAAAGGTGATGTAACACAGTGGTAAACATACCACTGTTCCAGCTTTTTTGAAATGTGTTGCAGGCATCCATTTCAAAATGAGCAAATATTTGCACAAAAACAATAAAGTTTATCAGTTTAAACATTAAATATCTCGTCTTTGTGGTGTATTCAATTGAATATAAGTTGAAGAGGATTTGCAAATCGTATTCTGTTTTTATTCCAACTTCACTGGAATTGGGTTTGTAGTAGAAACACACAGCATCACTTTAAATATTCAACTTAGTGTATTTGGAAAGTGTTCACAGTGCTTCACTTTTTCCACATTTTGTTATCTTATAGTTTTATTCCAAAATGGATGAAATTCATTTTTTTTCATCCAAGTTCTACACACAATACCCCATAAGGACAATGTGATTTTTTTTGAGGATTTTGCAAATTTATTAAAACTAAAATAAAAAAGAACATGTTCATAAGTATTCACAGCCTTTGTTATGAAACTCAAAAGTGAGCTCAGGTGCATCCTGTTTCCACTGATTATCCTTGAGATGTTTCTACAGCTTAACTGGAGTTCACCTGGGGTAAATTCAGATGATTTGACATGATTTGGACATGATTTTTTTGTCTACATATAAGGTCAGACAGTTGACAGTGCATGTCAGTGTACAAACTAAGCATGAAGTCAAAGGAATTGCCTGTAGACATCAGAGGCAGGATTGTCTCAAGGTACAAATCTGGGGAAGGGTACAGAAACATTTCCGCTGCTTTGAAGGGGCCAATGAGCACTGTGGCCTCAATCATATGTAAATGGAAGAAGTGCGGATCCACAAGAACTCTTCCAAGAGCTGGCTGTCTGTCTAAATTGAGCGATCGGGAGAGAAGTGTCTTGTGCATGAGTAATAATCAATCTCCTATTGGCTGTGAAAAAGAGACACTGGTCCACCCCTAATGCAGACAGAGGAATGAATTACTTTGCCCAGACAGTAAAGAAGTAAACACATTACATTTAAAAAAAAATAGTGAGAAATGATGTGTAATATATTGCATTTATTAGAAATGACACAACACTGCATATACATGAGGTGAAACTGTAATTATTGTAAGCCATTTTCTTTGCTGTATGTCCCAAACAAGAGTAGAATTCCACTGAGGCCATTGTTGGTTTACCCAACAATGAGCCAAAGAGACTGACTACCAAAGCATAACCCAGGTTAAAGAAGAAGAAGGAAAAAAAAAAGCTTTACTGATAAGAAGCTGAACTGATGCTTTTATTTTGAAAACACTGTATGGCTTCCTTTCATTGTTAGAGGCTGGAAGAAAGGACAGCCACTCAATGAGATGAAGGGGAAAAGTGGAGAACTGAGAACATGCACAATGAATGAGCACAGAGCGAACATGAGGAATGTGACTGAGGGAGAACAGTCAGACAGAGATTTTCAAACAGCAAGAACTGAAAAAAAAATCAAAGTGGAACATAGACCAAGCCAAAATGTTTTTCCATTGTTCAAGGAAAGCTGGATATATTATGTGAATGTTAAACAGAGGTGTCAAATCTGGCTTCAAAAAGTATAAACCCTCCCATGTGTTGCTTCTACCTGTGCACCTAAAACAGGTGATCTCAATAATTAGCTCATCCACCTGCCTGAAGAGCTGAACTAATTGCAATCAGCTGGTTTATTGGGAAGATGGAACAAATATGTGGCTGGACTTTTACTTTCTGAAGCTGGATTTGACACCTCTGATGTTAAATAAGGATTTGGCCAGGTTTTACATGGAATGAAATTCATAGTGTCTGTACACTGAACTTGGACTGCATCTCACTGGTGAGCCACATGTTGGAGTTTCTTTCACCCATGGTGAAATGCTCATTGGTGTTTGTTACCAATGACCGAGGACAAGAACAGTTTCCATTCTTCTGAACTGTGGTACAGTCAACCCTATGTTTTAGTGTTTTGCTGCAACACACAGAGGAAAACGTTCCTCTTCCTTCAAGGACCTGGAACCTTTGGACTGGTAATCAACCGAGTGTAAAAGAGTTCTTTCTTCCTTTTATGTAATATGGAACAATAGAACTGTTTTGATTAATTGTAACTTGGATACATGGAAATTTTTCAATTTTCATTAACTGTGACGTTTGTTTGGTTGGTGGTCTGATGGGAAATGAAAACTTGGACCTGTATGTTTGTTTTCAGAGCTCTCCATGATATTAAGTGGCCTTCCTTCATTAAATATTGTTTTGTGCATAACCATTGTATTTCTCTCTCTCTCTCTCTCTCTCTCTCTCTTGTTGTTTTATGTATATACATTATTTTTGTATGAGTTTTATTTTGTGCTAAATAAACAAATCAAATATCTTATCATCTATGCAATGGTGTGTTCCAATGGGGACCATTTTGCATGTTTGGAGCCAGCAAACAGTTATTGACAAACTGTAAATATTGTACATATGTATTTCTGTTTTTTTTTTTTTTTTCAAACTAAAAATATGCCAGCAGTTTGACATTATTTCAGTCTGAGGTCAAGCATATTTGTTTGTTGCATCTATAAGTGGCTTTGTGACAGACTGGCCTCCTGTCCATGGTGTTCTCCACCTCATGCGCTATGATTGCTGGGATAGGCTCCAACACCTCCTTGACCCTTAACTGGAGTAAGCGGGTATGGAAAATGGATGGATGTATCTATGAATTCCCCTTACTTGCTAACTTCTCAAACAAACCTAGCACTTGTCCAAGCCATGTGTGAGTCCCTCACCAGTGGTGTTACAAAGACATCTACTCTTCATATTAGATCACTAGTTTGCATCCATGTCTCACAACCATACAGGATGCACCAGGACCTAGAGACTTGGACTTTGCTTTTCCTACATAGGCATTGGATCACAAAACATGTTCCATCTGTGACCGTAATGCCTCTATAACCTCTTCCATGGCATCTATCAATGTAGAATGCCCAGGACCAACACACATAAATTTAACTGCAGAGAGAAGTGAATCTCTATTTGAATTTGACACTTTCACCATATTCAGATAGAAGTTTGATGTGCGAGTCCAGGAAATTATTGAAAACCTAGAGCCTTGTCTTCATCAAGGAAAATTGCAAGCCTAGACACTCTAACTACTTACCAATGTTCTCATGTGCTGCCATCAGGATATTCACTCTGCTGTGGTATCTGGCACCAAGACCTTAGCGGCAGATCCTTTAAACCAAACTGAAACAGATGACACAAAATGCAACAATTTAACACATTATATAGATGAAAGCATCTTCTTTGAGATGGCGCACACTGGTGACTCTTAAAAATATTATTTTTGTTAAAATACACACCATCACTAATAACACAAGCAGATGTGTTCTTCATTTTCTCAACAGTTTTACGTGACTCAAGTACATCACTGAAGTGGTCAGAAAAGCTGCAGCAGATCGTGCTAACACTTACAGATGCAGATGGACCACAGCGTCACACAGACCATGTGTTCAGGGACTGCAAGATGACAAAACCAAACCCCAGCCCTTCTGACAAAACGGCCTGTGAGGAGGCTTTTTTGTTTATTTTCACAGAAATCTGTTTTTGTGGAAACTTCCAAAAGGCACACAAATACTTTTTTTATGGATTTTTCATGCACACACAGTTGACAGTATTACAATTTGTTTCACATTATCAAGTTCTCACAATGTATTCATGATAAAATGCATTGAAATTCACTGAAATAAACTCTACAGTACTTTGTTGGTTTTATTGACATTTTTAAGTATACTTGAAATACATTCGAGTCTTTGGGAGGTTTTATATATATATATATACGAGGTCTGTCAATAAAGTATAGGTCCTTTTTATTTTTTTCAAAAACTATATGGATTTCATTCATATGTTTTTACGTCAGACATGCTTGAACCCTCGTGCGCATGCGTGAGTTTTTCCACGCCTGTCGGTGACGTCATTCGCCTGTGAGCACTCCTTGTGGGAGGAGTCGTCCAGCCCCTCGTCGGAATTCCTTTGTCTGAGAAGTTGCTGAGAGACTGGCGCTTTGTTTGATCAAAATTTTTTCTAAACCTGTGAGACACATCGAAGTGGACACGGTTCGAAAAATTAAGCTGGTTTTCGGTGAAACTTTTAACGGCTGATGAGAGTTTGAGGTGATACTGTCGCTTTAAGGACTTCCCACGGTGCGAGACGTCGCGCAGCGCTCTCTGGCGCCGTCGTCAGCCTGTTTGAAGCTGAAAACCTCCACATTTCAGGCTCTATTGATCCAGGATGTCGTGAGAGAACAGAGAAGTTTCAGAAGAAGTCGGTTTCAGCATTTTATCCGGATATTCCACTGTTAAAGGAGATTTTTTTAATGAAAGACGTGCGGACGGATTGCAGCGTCTGCTCGCAGCCGCCGTGACGCTCCGCCACAGGAAAAACACCTCTGTTGGAAGCCTTAAGGACAAGTTGGAACATGTCCAGCTGTTAAACAATTTCTCATATACTCACTCCACTGAAAGCCATCAAAAACTGCCTGGATTTTACAAATGGTTATCAACACGGAGGTGTTTTTCCTGTGCCCCCGCACCGCGCCGGCTGCGTCCCAACGTGCAGACCCGTCCGCACGTCTTTCATTAAAAAAATCTCCTTTATTTACTATTTTTCGAACGTGTCCACTTCGATGTGTCTCACAGCCCTCGTAGATGACAACGGAATATATATATCTATCTATATATATATATATATATATATATATATATATATATATATATATATATATATATATATATATATATATATCATGACATTCCAGTCCACATTAATAATTCTGTGTCTCCCCATTCTCCTCTTCCCACATATGCTTTTACACACATCAATAGAACAGAAAGTGACATTTTCCAGCAAACGTTACTACCCATCAGTCATTGTTAGTGAGTGTCATGGTGAGAAAACCCTCAGAGTGCAGAGGAAATCAAAGCTGGAGTGCAGAACAGAAGCATTGTGGAGCAGCATGGTAAAGTTGATGCCAAACATTGATGTAAACATCAAGTCATTGTGTTTCAGAAGATAAATGTGTTGGACCTCACAGCAGCCTTTGATACTGTGGATCACACAGTACTTGTTTCCAGGTTAGAACATGTTATTGGCATTCAGCGTACTGCACTTAAGTGGTTTAGATTATATTTGGCTGAAAAGAGCTTCTCTGTTATGATTGGGGACCTCTCCTCATCAACTGCTCCTCTGTGTTGTGGAGTGCCACAGGGTTCTGTTCTTGGGCCTATTCTATTTTCTTTGTACATTCTGCCATTGGGGTCAGTTATAACCCAGCACAGCCTGTCCTTTCATTGTTATGTGGTTGATCTGCAAATTGATCTGCCTATGATGACTAATGGGAGTGATGCTTTGTCATGAATATTTAATTGTATTCGCGATGTAAAGCAGCGGCTGTCCCAAAATTTTTTTTACCTGAATGATGGTAAAACTGAGATCATGGTGTTTGAGCGCTCTGGCATACCAAATGTGGTAACATCAAATTTTAGTGCCCTGGCCAATTATGTAAAACCAGCTGCCAAGAATTTGGAAGTGATATTTGATAGCTGTTTGAGGTTTGATCAACAGATAAATTCTGTTGTCAAAGCAAGTTTTTTTTCCCAGCTTCGTCTTTTGGCTAAAATATAGCACTTCCTCAGTAGACGTGATCTTGAGATGGCCATTCATGCTATCATCAGCTCCAGACTTGATTACTGTAAAGCACTAGCATTAATCAGTCTTCTCTTGCACGTCTCCAATTGGTGCAGAATGCTGCTGCTCATCTTTTAACAAACACTTTTAGACCGGAGCATATTACGCCCGTCCTTGTACTCACTCCACTGGCTTCCAGTTTGTTTTAGAATTGATTTTAAGATTTTGTTTTTAAAGCTATTTATGGCCTTGCACCTCCCTACTTGTCTGAAATTTTAACTTTGCGCACTTACAATAGGACATTACGGGCATCTGGCACAGCTTTACTGAGATTTTCTGAGGTAAAGATACAAACGCTGGGGTGATCATGCTTTTGTGGTAGCTGGCCCCAGACTGTGGAACAAGCTACCTCTTGAATTACATACTATTTCTGACCTAGCACTTTTTAAATCTAAGTTAAAGACTTATTTATTTAAACTGGCTTTTAACACCTAGTGGGGAGGTGACATGTTCTGTTTTTATGTGCTGTTTTAAATGTTGTATCTGTGTTTTATTTTTTGTGAATTTGTTTTTAATGTTAAGTGCTTTGGACACCAGTTGGTGCTGTAAAGCACTCTACAAATAAATGTTGATTGATTGATAAATAAATAATTTATTGAATAAATAAATAAATAACACTTTTTCACCAACAATGTTTATTGTTGAAAAAGAGTTTCAACAAATTGCCTTTGTAATTTCACTGTGATACAGTATATTACTGTAATAATATAATGAAATATGTTGTTTGTCTTTCAGTTGTCCCTGGTAGGTCAAGATTGCCAGAGTACATATCTGTATTGGGATTTGGCATAAGGTTGATGCCAGATCTGCTTACTGGCAGAACTCCATGTAGAGAAACACACAGAGCCCCTGATCTTCTCAAATGGTCTCCCAGTCAAGTACTAATCAGGAGTTATTGTGATTCACAACATCAGGTGGACTCAATTCTCAGAGCTTCCATATAGTATATGTGCAATTAAAAGTACTATAAAATATAACTTTGCAAAATTAAATATTTATATGTAAAATTTATATGATCAAAAAGATATATATTTTACAAGATCACTATATCAGGTTTATTAGGTCAACTTATATTGTTGATCTCAGTATATTTCATGGATGTTTCAGATCAAGTCAGGTCTGGGAGCATGCATTGGAGCTGTGCTTCACTGCATCCATGGCACCGCCGCCTTGTGACCTGTCAGACAACTGGTCCATTCCCACATCTTTAAAATAACCATCTGTCTACTATAGCCAGGTGAAACGTGGGCATTTACTTTGGCTTTCTCCAGTTTCCTGGATTCTCCACACTCTGTGTTGGATCATCACAGAGAAACACGCCACATAGTCAAAATATCAAAGCTGATGCTCCCTCACAATATAACTGATAGCACCCATGTTTTTTTCTCCCTCAGTAACCACTCATTTGACAACAAGTTGTTTGAGTAACCAAGGATCCTTGGGTCTTTGGTACTGGGTCTCTTTGGTACTTGGATGCACACCAGCATCAGGTCACAGGTGTACATCCAAGACATGCAATCGCACAGCACAAAAGGTACACAGTAAAATCACCAGTGTAAAGCTAACACTGTCAGTGTAAGCTTTACACTGGTGATCTTACTGTGTAGCTACAGGACCGTAGAGAGTTGGACCTTCATTCTCTTGCAAATATATTGTCATTGCGAAATGTGTCTGTCCAGCAACCTCATGAATCTATACCCCCTTCCCAGGTGCCTCTTGATCTCAGTGGCTAAGGACCTAGATACATGAATGTCACTGCCAAGATAAGTGAATGTCTCTTCCAGTTCAACACTTTCACCACATACACAGAAACTCTTCTGATGGCTGGGACCAGGAAGTCGTTAAAAGCTTGGATCTTTGTCTTGATCCAGGACATTTGCAAACCCAGACAGCTCAATTCCTCATGTACCTTCTCAAGCACTGCAATGAGTGTGTCCTGCAGAGTATCCACCGATTCCACAAAAATCACAGCATCATTCAGCACCAAACTCAGAGGTTTCCACAGCCTTATCCAAAACTCAGTCCATGCCAGCAACCAGAACACATCCCTGATGACCACCAATTTTCACTGGGAAAACTCAGACTTTCTGCCTCCACTCTGTACACCATTCACAATATCTGCAAACAGGCTGGTGATTAAATCCAGTAACTTTTTGGGGATCCCATATATTCTCAGGTTCTCCCAGAGAGCAGTCCAATAAACTCAATGAACAGCTTTAAGAAATTCAATGTACGGCCCCAGTTCCATTGAAGTTGGGGCGTTGTGAAAAATGTAAATAAAAACAGAATACAATAATTTACAAATCCTCTTCAACCTATATTCAATTGAATACAGCACGAAGACAAGATATTTAATGTTTAAACCGATAAACCTTTTTTGTTTTTGTGCAAATATTTGCTCATTTTGAAATGGATACCTGCAACATGTTTAAAAAAAGCTGGGACAGTGGTATGTTTACCACTGAGTTACATCACCTTTCCTTCTGACAACGCTCAATAAGCATTTTGAAACTGCGGATACTAATTGTTGAAGCTTTGTAGGTGGAATTCTTTCCCATTCTTGCTTGATGTACGACTTCAGTTTAACAGTCCGGGGTCTCCATTGTCATATTTTGCGCTTCATAATGCACCACACATTTTCAATGAGCGACAGGTCTGGACTGCAGGCAGGCCAGTCTAGTACCCGCACTCTTTTACTATGAAGCCACGTTGTTGTAACATGCAGAATGTGGCTTGGCATTGTCTTGTTGAAATAAGCAGGGATGTCCCTGAAAAAGACATTGCTTGGATGGCAGGATGTGTTGCTCCACAACCTGGATGTACCTTTCAGCATTGATGGTGCCATCACAAATGTGTAAGTTGCCCATGCCACGGGCACTAACACACCCCCATACCATCACAGATGCTGGCTTTTGAACTTTGCACTGGTAACAGTCTGGTTTGTCTTTTTCCTCTTTTGTCCGGAGAACACAGCGTCCATGATTTCCAAAAACAACTTGAAGTGTGGACTCATCAGACCACAGTACACTTTTCTACTTTGCGTCTGTCCATTTCAAATGAGCTCGGGCCCAGAGAAGGTGGCGGCATGTATGTTATTGATGTATGGCTTTCTCTTTGCATTGTAGATTTTTTACTTGCACTGGTAGATGCAGCAACGCACTGTGTTAACTAACAATGGTTTTCTGAAGTGTTCCTGAGCCCACGCGGTAAGTTCCTTTACACAATGATGTCGGTTTTTAATGCAGTGCCGCCTGAGGGATTGAAGGTCACGGGCATTCAGTGTTGGTTTTCAGCCTTGCCACTTACATGTAGAAAGTACTCCAGATTCTCTGAATCTTCTGATTATATTATGAGTGAAGATGATGGAATCCCTAAATTCTTTGCAATTGAACATTGAGAAACATTGTTCGTAAACTGTTGGACTATTTTTTCATGCAGTTTTTCACAAAGTGGTGATCCTTGCCCCATCTTTGCTTGTGAATGGCTGAGCCTTTTGGGGATGTTCCTTTTATACCCAATCATGACTAGGGATGGGTATCAATAAGATTTTATCGATATCGATACCATTATCCATTCCGCTTATCGATCCAATTCCTTATCGTTTCCCTTATCGATACCTCTTGTGAATTTTTTGTGTACTGAAAGCAGGTTTTACAAGTTTTCTATGTCAGTGGGTCAAAGAGCTTTTTCTTATCGTGCACCCACTCTGTGGAATGGTCTTCCTGCAACCGTGAGGCAGTTGGACTCCATGGACATTTTTAAGTCAAGACTTAAAGCCTAATTTTATTCTCTTTCTTATGAATAGTTTTTAGTAATAGTTAATAGTTTTTAGCTGTTTTATTCTGTTACTTCTGTTTTTAATTATGTATTTGATTTGTATTTATTTATTTATTTCATACATCTGAGCTGAGTTCTTCAGCTGGCTGTGCAGCACACCAGGATGTAATTTATAAAAAATGCAGGATGTCTTATTTTGAGAGGAAAAAAGTTTTAGTCGAATGTAGTTTATTGTCTGTGTTACAACGTTTGTAAGAGGTGTCATTTTATTTAAAGTGGCAATTTGTTTTGACGTTATTAATTCTGACCTGACTCTGTCTCGGCAGAGAGCCACACAGCATTTGGAGGTGTGCCAATGGAACGGAGGATGATTCTCGTTTCTTGACTGCAACAAGACATGAGTCCCATTTAGTGACTTTAATACACACAAAAGTGACTCACCATATTTTAAAGGCTTTGAGAGGGGTTAAGAAGCGGACTTGCCATTTCTGAAGAGCAGCCAATCAAAGAACCAATGAGCTAGTGGATCGAAGCATTGCTTCAATGGTTTATGCTTCAAAGTGGTGTCACGCTGCAGAAATGGTTGAAACGGTTGATTACAGAGCCACTGCAGGGTCTGTAATCAACGTAGAGAAATGATCATTTTCCCGACAATCACCCTCAAAAACAACGGCTGCTCTGAAGGACCGATAAGGGAATCATTAAGCAAAAAGGCTATTGATATCAGTGGATCGAATCATTTCCTAAGGATACGTGAAAAGAACCGGTTCTCAATACTCAACCCTAATCATGACACTCACCTGTTTTCAATTAGGTGTTCTTTGAGCATTCATCAACTTTCCCAGTCTTTTATTGCCCGGTCCTAACTTTTTTGAAATGTGTTGCAGGCATCCATTTCAAAATGAGCAAATATTTGCACAAAAACTGTAAAGTTTCAGTTTTAACATTCAGTATCTTGTCTTCGTGGTGTATTCAGTTGAATATAGGTTGAAGAGGATTTGCAAATCATTGTTTTATGTTTTTATTTACATTTTACACAATGTCCCAACTTCACTGGAATTGGGGTTGTAGGCTGCAAAGAAGCAATGCCAATATTCATGTTTGCATTATGTGAGTGCTTGCAGTGCTGGAATGCAATGGTTGACTTCTTGGACTTGAAATCAGACTGTTGAGCAGCAAGTAGCTGTTAATAAATCCTATTAATAATAATTGCTGCAAGCACCTTCCCCTACACAGGGAGCAGTGTGATGCCCCTATGGTTGGCACAATACTTAGGGTCCCTTCACACATAGTGCAATTTGGTCAAAGTGTGCATGAAGCAGGAATCATATGCAAAACATGTAAATTCATAGCTGCCTCGAACATCTCATACACCTGTTGCTACAATTATTTGTGCACACCAGTGGCTGAAAGTGTGCGCTGTGCTAGCCCATCGAACCCGCTCATGGCAGATGTCGGCCATATTACAGCTGACACACATGAACATCTAACACCACTCATTTGGCACTTTGAAAATATGTGGCCATTCTTGCTATCATCATGAAAACAATCAGCAGAAAATCATTATCGAGCTGAATGTGAACTTTGTCTAAGTGCCCCACGACTGTGGAGTTGCCAAGTGTACATGTGGCATGCCAGAGTGTCGGCTCCCCCCACAACATTTGTGCGTGTATCGCACCCCCCCCCACTCTTTCCCCCAACACGTGCATGCCTGTGGTTCACCCCCCCCACCCATGCAGGCGAGGTGCCTCTCATTTGATGACATAGTGACGACATCTTGGTCTGTGCGCTGAACGGACGGGGGCGTGGCAGCTGCTGACAACTCTGGTCCTGGACATCAGAGCTGCAGAACATGGACCATGTTTTGACAGACAGGGGTGTGTGTATGCTTGCTGTGCTTACATCGAAATACAATCCAATCTTTTGTGATGATACCCATCTCCTTGATTGAAGCAAAGATTGTTTGCAGTGGAAGGAGGAGACCAACTCCACCTGCCTGGAGGAACTTCACTCATATGCCATGGAATCCTGGAGCTTTCCCCACCCTCAGCTGTTTCACAGCTTTTGCAATCTCACTGAGTTTTTATAGTTTACAACTGCCTGGAGAATCAGCTGCAAGAACCCTGGCACCAGAATGGTCTAAGATTCCAGCAGGGAAATAAGCCTTGTACAACTGCTTAAAGTAGCTGGCTCAACATAACAGTACAGCAGAGGCCTTAGTTGTGGGACGAAGTGTAGATTTGGACAAACAAAATACTTTGATTCCTCTGTTAGCAGGTTGAGGGTCACTAGACCACAGGTGGTATGTCAAGTGATCACACATTCCTCTGACAAACACATGCTTTTCCATTTTGTCCATTTTGGAGTTGTGCAGTAAAAACTGAAAAAAAATGTGACAATGTTATGATTTATGCAGGAGCAGAGTCAAATTGAGCCCCAATTTCAGGCAGCCAGGACACAAAGATGAACTGCTGACAAATAAGGGAGACATACCCAGGAGACAGTGATGCAAAAACAAATCATTACATAAAGAATGCAATGTCCAACATCCGCTGAAAATGGGGGCTGGAGGCTGGCCGGACAGTAAATTGAAGCCGAAAACAGGGTCCAGGTGCCAACCACCGAGCCGGGTTGGAGACAGGAGATCAGCTTTTTGGCTGGCAGGAGTCCATCATGGAGACAGGAGTGCAGACATTTGGCCAGCAGGAGTCCATCGTGGAAACACGAGTGCGGCTGTTTGGCAAGTGGCAGTCCTCGGCGGAGACTGGCATACAGCCATACTGCTCCTCATAGTTCATCACAGAGTCCACAGGGCAGCTGCATAGCCTACAGGAGAGCACCACTGTATCACAGATGGGGTCCAATGGCCCTGTCACAACGTCCTCAGCTGCGGGAGTGCACAGTCCCACCACGACGTCCCCAGAGGCGGGAGCGGACAGCCCTACCACGACATCCACAGCAGTGGAAAGTGGCCAGGGTGATGTCTTCTGCTGTTTTGTGGGCGGCCTTCAGCTGCAGAGGTAGACAGCTCCCCGGTGATGTCATCGGCTGTGGAGGCAACTGGACCCGTGGTGGCTTCTTCAACTTTGGGGTTGGTCGTCCCCTTCATTGCCATGGCAAATGGCCCCCTAGAAGCACATATACCACCCGCACCGGAGTTTGTTGATCCCAATGGCCCAGTGATGTCATTGTGAATGGAGGTGGGCTGCTCTTCTCAAACAACACCAGTGGCCAGATCCAGTGACCCTCGGTGACCTCTTCAGAAGCAGGACCAATCATCCCTCTCATCTCTGGCCTGCAGCTGGACCGACTCACCGACCTGCGAAACAAGACACAAGAGTCGGTTTCCCTCCACCCACCCCAGAAATGGCTCAGTTGATGGGCCAGGTGTCTCCTCCTTGACATGGCCGATACAAGCACAGGTGGGCTGACTGCAGCCTTGGTAGAAATTAGCCACTGACTCCCTCCATTGGCCTTTGAGTACTGTTTCTTTTTCTTCCTAGCCCTGCTCGAGCCACAGGTGGTGTTGGGTGATGGTGCTGACCAGGGAGAATCAGCCAAATCTGAAAGCTGGGATGATGCAGGAAACACTGGTGCTGAAGAGACAGGAGTGAAGCCGTTGAGGTGCCTGGCATGCCAGCTGCGACATTGGTGTGGAGGTGGTATCACTGGAGGTGGGGAGGCTACAGATTGTGTGGGTGAGTATGGATATAAGCATCTTTCTCATGACTGGATCCAATGCAATGGTAGCCAACTGGAATTTCTGTAACACTTTTTGGATGGTGGAGTTGAGGGTGTGCAGAACTGTGTAGTTGTGGTTCTGTGACTGTATGGAAGACAAAGGCCTCTGGGTGGAGGTAATAAGTGGCTGAAGGGAAGCGATATCTGACCTTTTGGGTGTGTTTGCTGTCCCCAGTCTGCCATTTGATGGAATTTGAATGTGTGTGGGAGGCGTGCGTAGCTGAATTGTGGGAGTGTCCCTTTCAGGGGTAGACTTATCCTCCTGAGGAGTGTGATTAGCAAATCGATTCTGGGTTCCCTCAAGGTCAAGTTCTCATGTACAGCTCCTCGGGGTCATTCACCCAGTTGGGGAGCCTATTCTGCTCAAAGAGGTCCTCCAACAAGTACAGCTCTGGGAGCCAGTTCAGTTTGATTCTGCTAAGTCCCATGCTTGATTCAAAAAATTATCCCTTTTCTCATAAGTATAACAGCAGTGATAACAAGTGAACAAGAGCCTTTCTCACAACAAGTGTTCAGGGTGACCACGTTGGGGAGGCTGCAGGCAGGGTTCATTGTGGCTTGTCTATTCTGTTCTATTCTATGCCCATGGTATGGCTGCCCAGTCAGTGGTCTTTGTGGGGGGGTGGGGGTGGGGTGGGGGGGAATGTGGAGCCCATTGGTGGTGGTGGTATTGTCCAGATCGGGGGAAGTAAGTTGAGCATAGCTGGTGTTGCCCCCCCCCACCAACTGATGCCACTGGGGCTGCTTAGGTTACCCATGCCGTGGGTGTGTACGGTGCGATGTGTGGCTGTGGTAGGGGTGTGCTGGTAGGGTTGGTGGTTGGGGCCAGAGGGATGTGGTGGTGCATAAATTGGTGATGGGCCCAGCATGCCTTCTGGGAGCCCCACACAGTTGTCAGCCACTGTATTTGGTCTGGCCACTGTGATGGGTGGGGCTGGCATACCGTGGAGATGTAGGTGTGGCTGCTGGGCCCAGCAATGGGTGTGGGGGCATAGGGCATGGTGTAGGCAGGTGTCAGCTGCTGCTGCAGTTGCTGCTGGGTTTGGGTGAGGGCCAGCTACTGTGCCTTCTGCTGGTATCGCTACACCAGGCAGCTAACCTCACCTTGGAACCGCAGCCACGTGGGGGTGGGGGCATTCATATAGTGTGCGAACACCTCCTTCTTGCGCCGAAGGGGTGACTTTATGGGGTTGGCTATCTTCTGCAACAGCTGGCATCCGCTATCTGGCTGATGGTGGCCTCAGGGGCTTCAGCCGGCCTGGACGTCAACTCGGTGGTGGTGGGGGTGTCACTGTCTGACTGGGCAGCCGTGGGTCAGTGCCGCTACTGCTCAGCACCCTTGCTGTCACTGTCTGAGGGGGCGGGTCCAGCACTGATGGGTGGGCCTACCCTGGCCTGGAACTTAGCCTTCATCTGCAGGGGGTACATACAGACATGGTGTGGGCATATGAGCATGAATTTTGAAATATCATCATCCAATATAGCTAGTTTACATTATCGATACATAGGGGGAAATTCTGGTTGTCACAGCAACCAGGTACTCCAGCTATATGTGGCAATGAATTACACAGGGGCATTGCCACATTGGTGAAGAAGGGAATGCAGACATTAAATACTGTAAATATGGGGTTAATGTAACGGGATGGGGATGTACACAAAACATGTCCACAGCACATGAATGTAATGAGATATACACTGACGGTGACTCTCCTCTTCATCTGAATGATGAGGTAAGGCCTGAGAAATGAAACTGGCACAGTATCCAGATGTTCCTCACCGTCAACTCCTGCAATCCTGTACCTGATGGGGTCAGCTTGAGTTTCCCAAACCTTGTCCTCATGTTTGCATACCATTTGTGGACTTGCTCTGTGGTCTTGCCCATTTCCCTGGCCTTTTCCTCTCACAGTGCATCCTTGAGTGCTTCCCTAATGTAGTGTGGCTGTTTTTTGTTCAGGAGCCAGTCTAACATGTCTTGTTCTTGTTCCTCTGTGAACTCTGCCCTGACCATCTCACTTTTCTGGTTGGAGGGACACATGACTGGTTCACTGGGAGTGTGCTCACTGTTGGTGTCTGCAGCATGGTCTGGTGCTGGCTCCAGGACCTGGGTGGCTGTGGATGGTGGTGATCCGGGAGGGGTTGCAGGCTAGCCTGGTTCTGGCAGTGGTAGTGCTGCACCCTGGTGTGGGTCAGGGGTAGGACCAGACTTGTTATGTGTCGGACGCAGCTCGGAGAACCGACCAGCGTTTGAAGGACCCAGTATGAAATAAGCAGAGCACGGTTCAAAGGATAACTGAATTTAATACATAACAGTGATAATATAATAAAAAGGTGCGGCCTGGCGTGGTGCGCTCCCAGCAGCGCTAACGGTCCGGAGCCAGAAGCTGTTTCGGACCCAAGGACCCCGCCGACACCCCCCAGGTGGCCGCAACAACCGAGTCTGTGAAAGAAGGAACCATTATGTGAGTCCACACTCTACACACAGAACACTTAAAGGTGTACAAACAGCAAACACTTCCTGGCTTGATTACTGATCAGCTTCCCAACCTGCAGGCATGGAACATCCCGTTCACAAAACTCCACTGCAGTGGAAGCTGATACATGACTAACAAACAGCTCAATACAATAAGGTGTGAGGGACACCACATTTACTGACTGTATAACTGTTAGTCACAAAATCTAACGTACCTCAGGAAGTGTGCTGACGAGCGTGAGACCTCACCCCCTCCTCTTTCACAGACTGTGCATCAAACCTGGACGTTCTCAGCATCCGCTGTTGATGAGATGGCTCCCGAGACGACGATCTCACCCGTCTGGTCACAAGGTCGAGTCTCTGGCAAATACACTCTGTGCACTCCAGTCTTAAATGCCAACATGTTCCAATCCATCCAGATGCACCACAGCTGTGAGTCCTGACGAGTCGCAGGTGATCAGGGTGAGGTCCTGACAGCCTCAGCAACACAGCCACTCAGTCCCAAACGCACGCCACCTGGGAGGAAAACCAAAAAACAGAAACAAACCGGCAGCCAGGCCCCCCCGGCCATATAACAAGACTGGCCTTACTGACGTGTGGCGCATCGGCCCCATCCCTGGCCACTGACCGTGGTGATGTGCCTCATTTGATTACTTTTTACTGGAATTGGAGCAACATTACTTTTTGACCTCTATACAAACTGTGACTGGCCTTAACCACCATTTTCGCCCATATCTACATCATGTTTTAATCATATCTCCCACTATATATTTTTGTAATCCTTATGATCAGACAAATATTTTGGTATTCTTTTGTATGTGATTCGGGCTTTTTTAAATTCTGACCCCTGTATAATCTTTCATTGACCCTGGCTATTACTGCACAGCCCAGTCTCACGTTTTTTTTTTTTTTGTCCTCCTGTCACGAAATGAGTCAAACTTTTGTGACGGGGTTTTTAAACTCACTATTACAAACCCTACTCCTAACCCCAACTCTAACCTTAACCATAACCTAATCCTACTCCTTCCACCCACCCTAACTATAACCACCCATGCCCCCCCTCGCTTCACTTTTAATTTCGTGCAGCCATCAAGGAATGAATTAGAATGAATTTGTGCTGCTATGATGAAAATGAGGCGCTTTTTGTCACAATATCACAAACCAACAGATTAATGTATATTTCGTGCTGCTGAATCACAACTTGCTGTGAGACTGGGTTGTGCTGCAACACTTTGGCAATGGTATATTAATTCCAGATTGGAAATGGTGGTTTGTCATCTCCAATAGTACTGTTTTAGTCAAGATTAGCAGCATGCTGATGAACTGGACCAGATGATAAAATGGCTATTTCAGCTTTGGTTTGCAGAACAATGTTTTGCGAATTATGTTCATCCAATAGAACACATTACATTTGCAAACATGAACGCTGTGCAACAGCAACATTTCTTTATACAAGATTAGGATTGCAGACAAAATATGAGAGGAAATAATTTCAGGAAACATCACACCAGTATGATGTGCTGGAGGCTTTCTTAAATTGATTTCAATGATAATAATTACAAAAATATGAAATTATTACTTTTGTAATTACAATTTACAGTAATTTACATCTGCCTTTTTGATGAAGTAATGCATCTTTATGACCTCTCAGAAACAACTGATCTCAGTATTTTCTCAGCATGGTTAGCAGGCTTTGAAACAGTGGGAAGGGAATTTTGGCAGGTAATACTGAGAAAATATTGGTAGTGTACACACTGCAAAGGCGTGAAAACCAACACTCTCGCATTGATAAACAAACACGTGCCATTTATTTTTTTATCCAAAGAACTGGAAACTAAAAGGGTGCAGTCCATCAATCAAAACAATGACTTTCTCACTCATCAAGGCAACATCCCTGTCACACTGCCTGGACTAGAGCGACAGGCCAGTTCAAATCCAAGTGAGCCGGTTTGAGGTGGTTGATGGAAACACTGATATCCGCTGCAAAGTGCTTGTCCCTCCTGTCTGCTGAGGTCCACAGTAGGCATGATATTGGGATCACTCATGTTGAAATTGTAAAGAAGTAAAAACCAACAACCATTAGACAAATGATGACGGTAACATAACAGCAATATGATGAATGATGGCAAAATGTCTAAAACAGCAGCAACAGCAATAAAGACAGGGGAGGTGATGGTTTAGTGGTTAAGCATTAGGTTTGAGACCAGAGGATCCTTGGTTCAAATCCCAGCATGACTGGAAAATCACTAAGGGCCCTTTGGCAAGGTCCTTAATCCCCTAGTTGCTCCCAGTGTGTAGTGCGCGCCTTGCATGGCAGCAGCCTGACATCGGAGCGAATGTGAGGCATTGATGTGTAAAGTGCTTTGAGCGTCTGATGCAGATGAAAAAGTGCTGTATAAATGCAATCCATTTACAGGACAATGTGGAAACAAGCAACAAAAAGAAGACTGTGAGAATACTGAGTGAAAGTGAGTTACCTGAATGTACTATGTGTGTATGTGCAGCCCAGTCTCATGTTTTTTTTTTCGTGCTCCCGTCACGAAATTAGTCAAATTTTCGTGACAGGGTTTTTTTTTAAACTCATTATTCCTAACCTTATTCCTACCCCCGACCCTAACCTTAACCATCACCTAACCCTGACCCTCCCACTTCACTTTTAATTTCGTACAGCCATCACGGAATGAATTAGAATAAATTTGTGCTGCCATGACGACAATGAGGCACTGTTTGTCACAGTATCACGGACCAATAGATTAATGTATATTTTGTGCCGCTGAATCACGACTTGCTGTGAGACTGGGTTGGTATGTGCATGTGAGAAAGCTATAAATCAGTAGGCACTATTTGGCAGATGTAATGAGGTGTAAGGAAGTGTAGGGGGTTCCCTCGATTTTCCCAGTAGTTTTATGTGTGTAGTTTAATGAGCGAACTCAGAAGACTCAAAGACTGACAGGAACTGACAGGCTTTTGATACAGTGGATCACACTGTCCTTTTAGCTTGTTTAAAGAACATCGGCCTCTCTGGTACTCTGTACAAATAGTTTACTTCGTATCTTACAGACAGGACTTTTATGGTAAGTCTCGATACCTGCTCTTCTCATGTTCATGAAGTCACATGTGGTGTGCCCCAGGGTTCAATTTTGGGAACAGTCCTTTTTAACCTGTATATGCTCCCGCTTGACTGTGTCATCAGGAGACATGGAGTTAGCCTTCATAGCTACGCAGATGATACACAGCTGTATGTCTCTGTGTCTCCTGATGACACAAGACCAGTGGACACACTTTTTAACTGTATCCCAGATATCAAATCCTGGATGGCAGAAAACTCAACCAGGACAAAACCGAAGTTTTAGTTGTTGATCTTGAGGCCCTAAGAATGAAACTTTTACCAAAACTTCAGTCACTTTCTTTTAATTCATCTCCACAAGTGAGAAACTTGGGCGTAACTTTAGACTCTGAGCTGACTTTTATTCCAACATTAAACATATTACTAAAATAGGTTTTTACCATCTTAAGAACATTGCCAGAGTCTGCCCCATTCTCTCTCGAGCCAACACGGAGATGCTGATGCATGCTTTTGTCACTAGTCGTATTGACTATTGTAATGCCCTGCTTTCTGGTCTTCCTAAGAAGAATATATCTGGCCTCCAACTCTTGCAAAATTCTGCAGCTCGTGTCCTGACGAGGACTACAAAGCGGGAGCATATTACACAGGTTTTAAAATTGCTGCGTTGGCTCCCCGTGTGTTTCAGGATCGACTTTAAGGTTCTTTTAATGGTTTTTAAATGTCTTAATGGTCTTGGCCCTTCTTATCTTTCAGAATTGCTTTTACCATATGAACCCTCACGCTCTCTGTGCTTCTCTGGCAGCAGACTGTTAGTCATTCCCAAAGTCAGAACACACACTCATGGCGAGGCATCTTTTCAATTTTACGGTCCTTGTCTCTGGAATAGTCTGCCGGAGGGGCTCAGGGCTGCAGAGAATGTTCAGGTTTTTAAAAATAGGCTCAAGACTCATCTTTTTAGTTTAGCTTTTAATTAATGTTTATTTATCATTATCTTGTTTAAATTGTTATTGCTTTTTATTCTCTTATTCTTTTAATGTGCGTGTGTGTGGTGAGCGGTGGTGTGTACGACGTGGATTTTTTTTTTTTTTTTTGAGGGTTGACGTTTTTACATGGGTCGATGGTAGTTCAACTGTACTGTTTTTACTTTGTGAAGCACTCTGTGTTGCATTCAGAATCAGAATCAGAATCAGAAGAAGTTTATTGCCATTGCCGGTGAACAGGATTCACAGATTAGGAATTTGCTTCGGTACAATGGTGCAACATTAAGAAGAGATAAAATGCTAAGATAAAATATAACATATGTGTCAAAATAAGATAAAATATAAGATAAAAAAAAGAAATATGAAATATGAAAGGCTGTGTGCAACAGAAAAACAGAGAAACAGAAAAAACAGTGCAGTGGGAGGAGAGCAATTAAAAACCAAAGTACATTTGTCTAAAGTGACCCGTGATAAAATGTTAAAGTGACAGAGTTAAGGTTAAGGTGACTGAGTTGTGAGGTGTTCATGAGTCTAACGGCAGAGGAGAAGAAACTGTTCTTATGGCGGGAGGTTCTGGTCCGGATGGACCGTAGCCTCTTGCCCGAGGGGAGTGGTTTGAATAGACCGTGTGCAGGGTGAGAAGGGTCAGCTGTGATCCGACCTGCTCGGCCCAGAGTCCTGGAGACGTGCAGGTCATGGAGAGATGGAAGGCTACAGCCGATCACCTTCTCAGCAGAGGCCACAATGCGCTGCAGTCTGTGTCTGTCCCTGGCTGTGGCCCCGGCGTACCACACCATGATGGAGGAGCAGAGGATGGACTCGATGATGGCCGTGTAGAACTGCACCATCAGCTGGACAGGCAGCTTGGCCTTCTTCAGCTGCCGCAGGAAGTACATCCTCTGCTGGGCCTTCTTGATGAGGGAGCTGATGGTTGACTCCCACTTGAGGTCCTGGGTGATGGTGGTGCCGAGGAAGCGGTGACAGACAACAGTGGTGATGGGGCTGTTGGTGAGGGCGAGGGAGGGCGGGGGGCTGTGGCTTTCCTGAAGTCCACGATCATCTCCACTGGGCGTTGAGCTCCAAGTTGTTGCTGCTGCATCAGGTCACCAGCCGGTCCACCTCCCTCCTGTAGGCAGACTCATCCCCATCCGAAATGAGTCCGATGAGGGTGGTGTCGTCCGCAAACCTGATGAGCTTTACAGAGTCGTGGCTGGAGGTGCAGCAGTTAGTGTAGAGGGAGAAGAGCAGAGGGGAAAGGACACAGCCCTGTGGAGATCCTGTGCTGAGAGCCCGAGTGTTTGAGACATTTTTTCCCAGCCTGACACGCTGACTCTGGTCCATCAGGAAGTCTGTGATCCACCTGCAGGTGGAGTCGGGCACGTGGAGCAGAGAAAGCTTGTCCTGGAGCAAAGCTGGAAGGATGGTGTTGAATGCAGAGCTGAAGTCCACAAACAGGATCCTAGCGTAGGTTCCTGGGGAGTCCAGGTGCTGCAAGATGGAGTGCAGGGCCAGGTTTATGGCGTCATCTACAGACCTGTTGGCTCTGTAGGCAAACTGCAGGGGGTCCAGGAGGGGGTCGGTGATGGACTTCAGGTGGGATAAAACCAGGCGTTCGAAGGTCTTCATGACTACAGACGTGAGAGCCACAGGACGGTAGTCATTAAGTCCAGTGACGCGTGGTTTCTTGGGGACTGGAACTATGATTGAGGACTTGAAACAGACTGGAACATGGTATGACTCCAGGGAGGTGTTGAAGATCCCCGTGAAGACTGGGGCCAGCTCATCAGCGCAGTGTCTCAGGGTGGCAGGAGAGACACAGTCTGGGCCCGGGGCCTTACGTGGATTCAGTCTTTTGAAATGTCTCCTCACGTCCTCCTCTTGGACCGAGAGGGCAACAGGGGGAGTGGGGAGGGCAGCAGTGAGAGCGGGGAGGTCCAGAGTGTTTGAATATCCAGTTGTGTGGGGGGTGGGGAGGTGTGAGTCCTTGTCTTCAAAGCGTGAATAGAAGACGTTCAGGTCGTTGGCCAGCTTCAGGTCGTCAATAGAATGAGGTGCTTTGGGCTTGTAGTTGGTAATCTCTTTCAACCCCCTCCACACAGAGGCCGAGTCGTTGGCAGAGAACCTTTGCTGCAGACGTGAACTGTACATGGATTTAGCTTTTGCCACCTCCTTGCTAAATCTGTACTTTGCACCTCTATAGCTGTCTCTGTCTCCTTCTCTGAAAGCCACCTCTTTCTGCTGACGGAGCTGCTGGAGTTTAGGTGTGAACCAGGGCTTGTCATTGTTATATCTCACCCTGGTGCGCTGTGGGATGATGCTGTCTTCACAGAAATTAATATATGACGTCACAGTGTCCGTGTAGTCATCTAGACTGTCTGTTGAAGCCTCAAACATATCCCAATCCGTGGTGGCCAAGCACGTGCGTAGCTCCTCTACAGCTTCATTGCTCCACACTTTAGACGTCCTCACAACAGGTTTAGAGAGCTTAAGTCTCTGTATGAAAAGTTGAAAAATTGAAATGAAAGCCAGATTGAAGATGCATTTATTCTCCCTCTCATTTAGTTAGCATATTTGTCATTATGCTTTTTATTGTTGTTATTATGGTTTTTATTTCTTTTAATATTTAATATTTCATTTACTCTATTAATTGTGTTTTTTAATTGTGCTTTTTAATCTTTTATTCAATTTAATTTGTTTTTGGGTTGTTTTGTTTGAAGCGCATTGGGGCAATGCTGTCATAAAAATGAAAAATGAAATAAAAATGAAAAATTGTATGAAAAGTGCTCTATAAATAAAGTTTGATTGATTGATTGATTGAAATGGACTTTGATTTTAGATGCTGTATTCAAAGATAATGCCTTCACTAAACAGAGTTGCTGCCACAGCTTGCATACTGCTCACACACACAGTGCTCTTCAATGTGGGTCAATAAAGTTATGTGATTGGTTGAAATATGTTCCATTTGACATTTATATGCAGTGACTGCTCATGTTGTATTATATGAAATTATATGTCTAAAAGTAAAACTGTGTTTTGTCTTTGTAGGGTGGTAAGCAAAAGAACAGTATGCATCATGGCATCCCAGAAGCAGATATGAAGTTATCAAATAGACCGAGAACATGGCCATGAGACATACTGCCCAACATAAGCACATAAAGTTTATTTGTATAGCACCTTTCAATTTAAGATCACAAAGTGCTTTAGAGTGAAAAAATAAAATAGAAGCATAGAAATTTACAATAGCAGTAACATAAAACTGGTTAAAACAAACTTTTGGGAGTTGTGAATGATTGGGAGGAGTTGCATCAGTAACACATAGTCCCAAAATTGCGCCACCCTGGCCCCAAGACTCAGGTCCCCATGCTGTAACAAACAGAAAAATGTTCCCTGCCAAGATGTTGGTTCCAGACACACACCAGGACTCCAGACATATGCACTGAAAAAAAAAGTCTGCTGGTTTTTACATGATGTAAATATCAGCCTTGAAATTTGGCTGCATATCTGGAAAATTTTACTTGTTGAATCAATTTTAACACCTCAAATGAATGGTGCTCCTCACTCCAGATAATTACTGGCATTTAATGTTCAAATGTTGGTTGTAATCTGCCAGTAAACACCACAGAAAGGCAGAAGCTGCCACACCATAACTAATTTTTGGCAATTCATCAAGCAAAAAGGAACAGGAAACAGTAGGAGATGATGGCAAGAATTGTTGATTGAACAGAAAAAAAAAACAAAAAAAACAAAGCGAGAAAAATGAAGGATGCAGGATAAAGTGTGTATGCTCTGCAAAGCTTTCATCTTTGCAGAGCAGCATACGCCATGACCATTCTACATGACCATTCCATAGAGACAGCTCTTAATAAAGTGGTAAATGATCTCCTGCTCACTATGGATTCTGACACCACCACGGTTCTGTTATGTTAGATCTTAGTGCTGCAATCAGCATGGTGGATCATCGTATACTACTTGATAGATTGGAAAATCACTTTGGGATTGCTGGGAATGTCATTGTATGGTTGACATCCTACATAACCATTCACTTTCACTGTGTCTTGTAGAATAATGTCACCTCAAACTTTGTCCTGATGAAATACGGGGTTCCACAAGGATCCTATATATATATATATATATATATATATATATATATATATATATATATATATATATATATATATATATATATATATATATATATATATATATAGTACATTATGGGATTACTTTTCACAGCTATGCTGCTAATACTTAGTTGTACATGCTGATAACTGCTGGTAATCTCATACAAATCAAGACTTTAGAGCAGTGGTTTTCAAACTGCGAGGCATGGGGGGCAGCAGAGTTCTTCAGGGGGAGCCAAAAAATAAATGTAGAAAATGGTAGCCAACAAAAGAAGAACGGGGAAAAAAGGAAAAATAAAACATTGTTAGCTAACATGCCAGGAGCAAAATGGATACATTTTTAGTACGTAAATCTACCAGCGATAAGACAGAGTTTGGGGCGACCAAAAAAGGAAAAAAGGGTGATCTTTGTTTGCTCCTCTCCACAGTGCATCCCCACATCAACCGCCTGTGAGCGTCAAAGACCCAGACTCATTGCTCACACTAAACAAGAGGTGTGTTGTGTGGGCCGCTGAAGAGGAGGTACTGCTGGCCCACCACCACCAGATGGCGCCCTGCTTGAAGTGCGGGCTTCAAGCACGAGAGGGCGTCATAGCAACCGGGAGTGACAGCTGTCACTCGTCGTCAGCACCAGCTGTCACTCATCCACATCACCACCACCATAAAGGCCGGACTGCAACTCCACCTCCCCGCCGAGAAATCAGCTACCTTGGAGGTAATTCTCTGCTGTATCTAAAACTGTGTCATAGTCTGAACTCTTTTTGCAGCCGCTTTCCTGTGGTGTGCCTTATCTGCTGGATTGGCATTTGGTGTGATCAGCGACGGCTTTGCTTCACACTCCAACCAGATAAGTGGTTAGACAGGAGCTGCACGAGTGTGTGATTGGAGGTGGAGGTGCTCCCTCCCATAAGAACACAGACGGTGGAATTACTGAGTGTGCGAACTCACACTCCTCAAAACTGTTTCTGTTCTCTGCCAGCAGTACCCGGTCTGACAGCTGGAGACGGTGGCCACCTGGGACTCCAGGACTTGGCGGCTCCGGTGTTCTTCAGATCCTTTGGCGGTGAAGGCCGTGTGGGATCCGGCTCGGTTCAGGACGGACATCTCCTATCCTCAAACCTGCCCACACGTCACTCAACATTTAATTGTCTGTGGTACCAAAACTGTATTTCTGTATTCCGTTGTGCACTTTACAACATTAAATTGTTACTGTTTGGCTTATCCATTGTCCGTTCATTTAACGCCCCCTGTTGTGGGTCCGTGTCCCTACACCTTCACAACAAGGTGAGACTAGATGAGACTTAGACCAGATGGGAGACTATATATGTATAAAAGTTGAATTAATATTATTTATGTTAAAATGTGTTAGTTCCGCCAAATATGTTTAAAAACACTCAGAAATGTTTAAATGTAAAAAAAAAAATATTTAAAATATAAAATATGACAAAAGGTAAAAATAGAAGAGAAAGTTTTTTAAAAAACATGTTTAATATGTTTGAAAAAGGTGTAAAATGTGTGAAAGAATAGAAAGGTCTTTAAAAACATGTTTAAAATATTTACAGAGGCTGTAAAATGTGTAAATGCACAGACAGTTCCTTACAAACATGTAAATATATTTAAAATGTGTTTAACGTGTAAAAGAATAAAAAGAAACCCACGAAGATGTTGAAATTGTGTGTATGTGTGTTGTGGGAGTGGGGGCAGCTATTCATTTGTTCTCTGAGGGGAGCTCTCCCACACTTTGAAAACCCCTGTTTTAGAGGATTGCCTTCCTTCAATAAAAAGCTGGATGTCTAGCAATGTCTTACTTTTAAATTTAGAAAACACTGAAATGAAGGTCCTTGGTTCAGCGAGACATCAACATCAGCTTGGCCAGCTAACACTTAACTTAGACTCCTGTGTCATACATACTATGACAAAGTGAGGCGCCTTGGGGTGATTTTTCATCCCACATTGTCTTTTGATATGCACAGAAAAATCTGAAGGACTGCTTTCTTCCACCTTTGTAACATAGCAAAGATCAGTCACACCCTGTCTGTGACTGATGCAGAGACTCTGATCCATGCAATTGTCTCTTCTAGACTAGACTACTCAATGTTTTATTCTCTGGTTTACTGCAGTCCAGCATTGGGCGGTCTCCAATTGGTTCAAAATGCTGCTGCCAGAATTTTGATTAGAAGCACAAAGTTTGACCACATTACATCAATTTTGCCTTCCTTTCATTGCTTCCTGTATCTGTGAAGTGTGATTTTAAGGTTCTGCTATGAACTTGTAAAATTATTCATGTATAGTGCCTCCCTACGTAGCTGACCTAATTACACCCAATGTATCGACCCGTGTTCTGTGTTCTCAGGATGCAGGACTACTTTGTGTCCTTAAGGTAAAAAAAAAAAAAGTCAAGAGGCCACAGAGCCTTCTCTTATCCAACCTGGTCTCACAGCAAGTCGTGCTTCAACAGCACAAAATATACATTAATCTACTGGTTTTTGATATTGTGACGAAAAGTGCGTCATTTTCGTCACGGCAGCACAAATTCATTCTCATTCATTCCGTGATGGCTGCACGAAATTAAAAGAGAAGTGGGGGAGTCGTGGTGTTTATTGTTATGGTGGGGGGAAGGAGTAAGATTAGGTTATGGTTAAGATTAGGGTTGGGAGTGGGAGTAGGGTTAGGAATAGTGAGTTAAAAAATGCTCCGTCACGAAAATTTGACGCGTCACGGGAGTACGAAAAAAAAATCGTGAGACTGGGCTGCTCTTATCATGTGTCTGCCTTGTGGAATGAGCTCCCTGCAGAGATCAAACAGTCAGATTCAATTTATTCAATTTGTAGAGCGCCAACTCACGACAGCGTTGCCCCAATGCGCTTCACACAAAACAACCCAAAAACAAATTAAAATGAATAAAAGATTAAAAAGCACAATTAAAAAACACAATTAATAGAGTAAAAGAAATATTAAATATTTAAAGAAATAAAAACCATAATAACAATAAAAAGCATAATGACAAATATGCTAACTAAATGAGAGGGAGAATAAATGCATCTTCAATCTGGCTTTAAAAGTGTCCACAGACTCTAACTGCTTTATAGACGCTGGAAGACTGTTCTGCAGAAAGGGGGGATGATAAGAGAAAGCTCTTTGTCCTGCAGACTTTTTATTCACCCTAGGAAAACAAAGTAGTCCTGCATCCTGCAAGCGCAAGGCCCAGGCCGGGACGTAGGGTTTTACTAAGTCAGCCAGGAAGGAAGGAAGGTGCCAGTCCATCAGTGAGGTATACAAACGGAATGTGCTTGGATCCATGCATTGATTTTTTTTTTTTTTTTTTTTGTGATTACACCAGTTTCTGGGTTTTGGCTGGTGTTAACCCCCAAAACATGAATCAGCTGCAATTCATGAATTATCCACAAACCGTTAATTGCAAAATGTGAAAACTGGAAAAAAAAAAAATTCCCAAAACATTAACACAGGTCTGACAAAACATGAACGCAGGTCTCATAAAATATAATATAAATATCATTCACAATATATATATATATATATATATATATATATATATATATATATATATATATATATATTTTTTTTTTTTCAGTTTGTCGTTTACATGTTTCAGTTTATGCATCAGTTATTGTCAGAAATCTTGATCGCGAATCCTACCACCCCAAAAATGATTTTTCTTTTTTTTTTGGGGGGGGGGGGGGGTGTCACTACAGCCACTGAGGTGGTGAGGTGAGGTCGGAGCAGCTCTTGCTTCTGGTGTCAAGCTCTCAGTCCTGTTGGACGTGACCCGCTCTGGGGACAGTAATAGCTTTGGAGTTTGACTGCGGTGGTACAACTGTCAAACTGTAACATAACTGTCAATCTTAGAGAGGCCAGAAACCTCCACTGGAGACTCAATTCAGAGAGATATTCACAGATTCAAAGTTTATGGCTCAACAATCTTCAGAGAAACGTTGTAGAAAAACAAACACTAGTTTCTAACCTCAGGAAAAAGTAGACAAGCTACAACTGTATTTATATCCATATGAGCTATCCTCTGAGCTGAAAAAATGAAATTGATCTGAACAAGCAAGCGGCTGAGAAATGGAAACGTAGGGACCTTCTACAAAGTGCAAAAAGGAAAAGAGCCACCAGAATTTTTTTTCATTAAAATATGTTATTAAAATGAGCAATAAAATTCACAAAAAAATCAATTTTTGCACATTTTTCCAAACTGAGTACTACATTACAACCAACAAAAGAACACTGATGTATGCAGTAAATTTTGTGTCATTATAACAATGATGATATTGAAAATTTAAACAACGAAAAATTCCCTAAAATTTTTTAAAAAGGCATTTTTTTCAAAACTGAGTGCTGTCTATAACAAGCAAGGGACCATTGATGTTTGGAAACACCGCACCTGAATTTATTTAATATTTTTCTGGTGTTGCTTTTCGTTTTTGCATTTTGTGTCCAAATGACATTATTTTCGTACATTTCTTAATTAGAAACATAAATAAAAAGTTATTTGAACCATTTCTGAACATGTGTCTTTTATGCTCACACCTCCTAGAGGGAGCAAAAAACAGTTCCATGTCAAGCTGCCCTCACCAGGACCCCAGCGAGTTCTATTTTTTCCCAGGTCTTTATCCATATAAGTGGGAAAAAAAGGCACAGCCCATCAGCAAAACAAGCACATCACTCTTGGATTTGTAAAGGCACCATGACTACCTACAACTGACCTGTATGCAACATCTTTGTGTGAATCAAGACAGAGTGATTATGGTGAATTACAGTGAGGTAAAAAAGTATTTAGTCAGTCCCTGATTGTGCAAGTTTTCCTACTTAGAAAGATGAGCGAGGTCTGTAATTTTCATCATAGGTACACTTCAACTATGAGAGACAAAATAAGAAAAAAAAAAATCCAGGAAATCACATTGTAGGATTTTTAAAGAATTTATTTGTAAATTATGGTGGGAAATAAGGATTTGGTCAGTAACAAAAGTTCAACTCAATACTTTGTAACATAACCTTTGTTGGCAATGACAGAGGTCAAATGTTTCCTGTAAGTCTTCACCAGGTTTGCACACACTGTAGCTGGTATTTTGGCCCATTCCTCCATGCAGATCTCCTCTAGAGCAGTGATGTTTTGGGGCTGTCACTGGGCAACACAGACTTTCAACTCCCTCCACAAATTTTCTATGGGGTTGACGTCTGGAGACTGGCTAGGCCACTCCAGGACCTTGAAATGCTTTTTACGGAGCCACTCCTCCTTTGCCTGAGCGGTGTGTTTGGGATCATTGTCATGCTGGAAGACCAAGCCACATTGCATCTTCAATGCTCTCACTGATGGAAGGAGGTTTTGACTTAAAATCTCAGTACATGGCCACATTTATTCTTCCCTTAACACGGATCAGTCATTCTGTCCCCTTTGCAGAAAAACAGCCCCAAAGCATAATGTTTCCATCCCCATGCTTCACAGTAGATATGGTGTTCTTGGAATGCAACTCAGCATTCTTCTTCCTGCAAACACGACGAGTTGAGGTTTTACCAAAATGTTCTATTTTGGTTTCATCTGACCACATGATATTCTCCCAATCATCCATATGCTCTCTGGCAAACTTCAGACGGGCCTGGACATGTACTGGCTTAAGCAGGGGGACACGCCTGGCACTGCAGGATTTGAGTCCCTCTCTGTGTAGTCTGTAGCCTTTGTTACTTTGGTCCCAGCTCTCTGCAGGTCATTCATCAGGTAACTCCATGTAGTTCTTGGATTTTTGTTCACCGTTCTCATGATCATTTTGACACCACAGAATGACATCTTGCGTGGAGCCCCAGATCGAGGGAGATTATCAATGGTTTTGTATGTCTTCCATTTTCTTACAGTTGCTCCCACAGTTGATTTTTTCACACCAACCTGCTTGACTATTGTAGATTCAATCTTCCCAGCCTGGTGCACATCTACAATTTTCTTTCTGGTGTCCTTCGACAGCTCTTTGGTCTTGGCCATGGTTGAGTTTGGAGTCTGACTGTTTGAGGCTGTGGATAGGTGTCTTTTATACAGATAACAAGTTCCAACAGGTGCCATTAATACAGGTAACAGGTGTACGACAGAAGAGCTTCTCAAAGAAAAAGTTACAGGTCTGTGACAGCCAGAAATCTTGCTTGTTGGTGGGTGACAAAATACTTATTTTCTACCATAATTTACAAGTAAATTCTTTAAAAATCCTACAATGTGATTTCCTGGAATTTCTTTTCTCATTTTGTCTCTCATGATAACAATTACAGACCTCTCTCATCTTTCTAAGTAGGAGAACTTGAACAATCAGGGACTGACTAAATACTTTTTTTTACCCCACTGTATGTCCATAGCATCCACTACTATTTTTTTTCACCCATTTTAAGGTGTTAAGAGAGCTTTGTATCATGATCATGATTTCAGACTGGGACAAGACAGGACACAAATGTAGGACTCAAACACAAGGGCAGGTATTCAAAAAGCTTTTGTCTGTTTCCAGGCTGGGTTTGGTACACAGTACAGCAAACAATGCTCAGCAACAGTGTCCAAAACATGAGACAAGAGGCAAGTTAAAAAAACAGAGATGGTTGGTACACAGCAAGACAAGAACAACGGACAAGGATACTGGGACAAAAAAGCTGGAAACACAGGCATAATGCATAAACAATCTGGCAGAAACATGCAGAAAAGGAGAGGCTTAAATAGCAGGTGTGATCAGGGATAATCAGACACAGGTGCAGAACAAGCTGGAAGAAGGCATGGCAAACACAAAGCAGAGGTGGGACGACATCACTGTCAAGTCATTCTCAAGTCAGCTTGCAAATGATTGGTGGTCATTTTGAGTTGAGTCTTGAGTTGGGACTTGCTGATTCATGACTTGAAAGTGACTTGATGGTGACTTCATCTCACCTTTGACAAAAAGTGACCAGACACACCTAAACCAAAACTCACACCGAAAGACAAGAGAGTGTAAACAGAGAAACACCAACTAAAGCTACACAGAAAAACCCACCCAAGAAAATAAGTACTGAATAAAACATAACAAAATACCCCAAAGACCCAAACCATGACAAAATTAAGATTTGAAAACAGAGAGGAGGCTGTTTTGCACAAATACCATGTAGGAGGAGGAGGGAGATGAGGAGGATGAGGAGGCAAAGAGGTTAAAAAAACAAACAAAAAAGAGAATCAGTGTTTTTTTGGCTTTGCACTTTGTTTTCACAGTGGTGTCAGTGCCATAACTGAGACACTGAGGTGACAATAAAAATCTTTATTTCTTCAGAGAGGTATCTCTAATTTAAACTTACCTAACTGTTTTATGATTATTTTTGTTGTTGTGTTTTTGCAGCTGATAAGCTTTATGTGGAACACCCTTCAGCCCCTCAGTGCAAACAAAGCCCTGTTTAATGCAGAATATGCTCAACTATCTGGGCATATGTGCACTGCAATAACTGTAATGAAAATGAAGATAATACGTCCAATCTGGTGTGGAGATGGCCTTCAGATCGCTGCTGGACCCAATCCTATCATCATTATGAAAGCAGTGAGATTAAGAGAATGCGTGGAGACAGCGGAAAAGAGAAAGAAAAGATGAGAAGAGAGGAACAGGATGGGTTCGGCAGTAATGTTAATGCTGAATACGTACAATCACAGTCAGAAAAATGTCCAAAGGCCTGCTGGAGTGGCAGTACTTAACTTACGACTCTTATACAGTGCCATCCCTCAAGAATTCTCTTTCATAACGGGTGTACTGGTGCATAAAGTCTTCCACGGCTCAGTCCTGACAGCCTCCGATGCCAAAAATCCATCTTCCAATGCAATTTAGCACAAGGGAGCTGAGGAGATGGGGAAATTATACAGGACCGGAGTCAAGTTTTAAGGTAGCACTGGAGACTCACAGACATATTTGAAATGATGACAGGTTGCAAGGATTTGACAAGTCAAAGTTACTGACTCCAAAAATAAAATTTCAGTCACTTTCTCCAGACCCTTGTGACAAGGCTGAGGTTTGAGGTGCTGTCGGTCTCCTTTATTTTGTTTCCATAGGCTCAAGATAACTAGACTTCTGGCCAATTTTCCTCCAAAGCCTTCTGGTTTCTCACCTCATAAAAGAAAAATGGCAGAGATAAATGAGAGAGATGATTAAAATGGCCTCAGCAGAATCAAAGGCTTAATGTTTGAACAGCATGAGTGAAGTATTATAAAGGAACTGCATGCATGTTCATATATGCTTCCTCATGACCATGTATGTCATGGGGATTTTTTTCTTCCAGTTTTCAGTTGACGTCACCCATAGCAAATTATTATTCTTGAATGCAAGTGCATTTTTGTTTGTACAGACTGGTAGAAAAATTACTTACGATTTCATGAATAGTGATGAGGTTTAGATATTCTCAGGTTCAAAAATCAAGATAAAATATTAAAATATTTAAATGAATATATGATTTTCTTTCAAGTGACTGATTTTTTAAATAATTTACTTCAGGGACACAAAAACTAGCTATTTCCAAGAACTCATGATCTTAGTGCATTTGTAAACTCAAAGTGGAAAATTTTTCAATTTTGTGGTGGAACTGAATTTTGCAAAAATCAGAACACATACAAACAATATAATTTCGGTCACTTGCTAGTGATATGTCGTCGAGAGAGAGAGTCTCCATAATCACTCACATTTCTTCATATTTCTAAATATTTCTTCATGCCCAAGTCATCCAAAGGAGATGGTGTGTCCAGTCAAGCCTCCGACACTGGCCAGTGGAGGCTGGAGAAGGCGAACAGAGCATTCAAGGTGTACTCTCAGAGGTGAAATAGTGGTAGCAGAGTTCAACTCTTGCCAGCATTTTGGCAAATGTCGAACATTTTAACAATGTTGGGGAAAAAACAAGAATAACAAAAACAACATGAAATGGGCATCCAGATTAAAAATTTTATATACTGAGCTGTCATCAAACCTATTATGACAGTTTTAAACATTTTCTCATCTCTTCTGAATTACATATTCAATGACATCCCTAAGATCAATGAAAATAATGTTCTTTATGTGCTCTGAAGGCTGGAGATGTCTTTGTATATTTGATGTAGGTCACTTCATCCATGGTCAGTGATCCTTTCTGAGCAGTGTGAACATGCTGTTATGAGTTTGTGTTTGATTTGTGACACTTTCACATAATATGTCATTCCAGATCAGATCAATGAGCAATTCAGAACTGAGATTTGTCTCACCTCTATCAATCTTTCTACTGTGAGAAAAGTTCAGATACAGGCCAAAACACAAACGAACTGAGGTCACTGGACAGGGGTGTTCAGTGATGCATATACCATTGCAGGAGAAAGAAGGTACAAGTCTTACAAATCTTGGTGCTTAGGCTAGTATCTCACTGGGTGTGACTGTTAGAGGATAGTTGAAGATGCGAATGATTGACCAAACACATGAATGAGCAACAAAATCATAGAGTTTGTGTCTCACTGAATTTGTACAAACAAGATGTTGCACACAAAGTGCTCAGCTGGTATTAACCTGATATTATCCTCTTATTATCCATCTGACTAGACATTGTGGACATCCCCCTGACTGATAAAAATAAAATAAAAGATAAATAATAGTAAAATAATATTAAATAATAATATCAAAGCCTTTTTTCTCCACTGATCGGAAAAAAAATACAACAGGAAAAATACTGTTTACACAGCATTCACCCACTCATAGAATGATTTCCTGCAGAATGAAATATGCAATGTCCAGCAGTTCATGTGACCAAAGAGGTCCTGGCTGGTGCCGTCATGCACCGATGGCATGGGATTGCTAGCTGCAGAATGAAATATGTAATGTCCATCGGTCCACATAATCAAAGAGGTCCTGGCTGGACCAATCATGCATGCATGGTGGGTGACTTCCTCCTGTGGACAGACATCCTTCTCGGTTCTCTGGAATGGCCAATATCCATCCACTGCTGTGCTGAAGCCCACCTCAGTGTGCATGGGCTGACCACATGTGCACACACAGCTCATGGCTGCTGGCATGAGAATTTTTCCCACTGTGGGAGAAAAAGACAATCTCAACTACTGTGGAGAGGTATGTCCAGCTCCCTAACCATACGTGTGTTGCACCCTTAATGGTCCTCACACATAACACAAAATTGGACAAATGAGGCAGAAACCGGCCAAAAAAAGGCCATAAAAACCCACAAAACAAACTGGCGAACCCCCAAAAATTCCAGCCGCTATCGGGAAGGATAGATGGTCAGACAGCCCTGTGTGATCCCACGGTGATGGGTTTGTGCATGCTTGTGTGCACGTGCATGAACACAGTGCAACTACATGAGAGATGAGAGGTGTGATACCACATCCTGCTCAAACAGCTGTGGAAGAAATGTACAAATGTACATAAATCAATGAATATGTGTAAGGACCAAATAATGAGAGAGCACAGAACATTTGATAAGTACAATGAATCTACTGTTTACTGTAAGACAATCATGTAACTTGTAATGATGTGAAATTGATGTCTGATGACTGTCCCCGACCCGAAGGCATGGGGACGCGACCCTCTCATTCACCGGAGTTGTGTTGGAAATAACGAAACAAATGGATTCTGTTTTATCTATTAAAATATTGAATTACTATTATAAAAAGCAGATAAAAGAATTGCCATCCTTCTGTTCCTTCATGTTCATGAACCATGGCCATGGATGTAAACAAGGAATTCATGAACTGACATGAATTAATTCATGTGCTCATATCATGAACACATCGGCTGGCTCCACACGTCCAGCTGTCCAGAGTGTGGCGTGCTGAAGGACACAGCATCATGTGAACTATAACTCACATAGTGGATGTGAAATTTGCATCGCCAGCTGACCGTTCACATGATCAGACAGATACTTTCACATGGGGCAGCCTGGCTGATGGTGTCTGTAGTGCACAGTGAGGCACTGCTGAACATGTTGCAAAGGTGATATGTGTTTTTATTTTTGATGATGTCAGGAGAGCATGCTGACACATGTGCATCACAGTGGCATGTTGAGAGGTGATGTTCTTCATGACACGGTATGTGTTCTCCAGCTGTGCATAGTGATGACACAGTGGTCCATTGCAGCGGCTCGGAGACATGCTCACCTGTCTAGAGCAGCAAAGCGCTCACATGAATGGGCTCACAGCTCCAGGATGTGGCTGATCTGTCAGTCAGGCTGCCATCTGATGGACGGATAGTGTGGACATTGCGATCGCATGTCACAAGACCAGTGGGAACTCACATCAGATGGACAAACCAAGTATCCATGAACTGAAAAGTTGGTGGTTCAAATTCTGTCACCTTAAATTAATATTCTTCATCAGTAAAAAGGAGGTGGTAAATGTGATGCTTAACATTCAGAGTCTGTTGTTTGAAGAGAAACCATTTAAACATTCCACCAATTTATACATTTAATTACCTTTAATGTTTTCGCCCCTGTTTGTTTGTCTGGTTGTTTGTGAACAGCCTGAAGCCCATAATTTTTCATATATTGTTGTGAATTTTTTTTACTGAAGATTCATATCCTGACAGGCAAGAATTGATTCAGTTTTTAAGGTCAAAGGTCTTCGAAAATTGGAAAAATCCTTATGTTTAACATTGAACAAATTTTCAAACATGCATAACTTTGTCAAAAAGACTGAACTGCTTTCATATTTGAGAGCTTTATGTAGAATAGTATCTTTATCAGCTGACAAAGTTTGATCTAAATCTGATCCAGATTACAGATTTTTTCTAAATTTAACTTTGAAAACTCGATTTAATGTATATTTTACATTATATCTGAAACAAATATGCCCCAGCCACTCTCAAATTTGAAAATGAGGTGCAGCCTGGCACCCACTATCACCTGACAAAGTTTAATCTGGATCTGATCCAGATTGTGGATTTTGTGGACATTTTAAATTAATATTGAAAAGCCTTTTTGGTGTGCATTTTGCATAATATCTTAGTCAAAAGTGCCTCAGTCACTCTATTTTTCTGTTATGGCCCCTTCTCATGGTGCTGTCTTGTGACGTGATATTCTGCATCACATGACGTGTTCTCCAGCTTTGATTAACAATGTCACAGTGGTCAAGCGCAGCTTTAACTGCATGGTCATCGCCATGTGCACTGAGACATGGTTGGGGTGATCCAGTTTGTTTTAATTTCGCCCCATGTCATCATCGTTTGCAGACACGTGTGCAGTACCATGCAGCAGGATCGCAGCACTCGCCGTGGCTGGTGGTCACCTCCCTCCCTGCATGATTTTTAATATCAACCATCCCATGATGTGAATATATGTCAACCATGGGCACCTGACAAACAGATAACTGTCGTGCATGTGTGCGTGTGACCATGTCAATCAATACATGATCGACACACCGCACACCCATCTCTCCTCACATGAATGGGCTCACTGTCACTGTACACGGGCACATGCGGCATGTACATAGTGAGTAGCTATGATGTGGAGCAGCAAAGCGCTCACATGAATGGTCACGTCTCACGTGAAATACAGTGGGCTGGTGAGGTGTTTTTATTTTTCATCATGTCACCATGTTTTTCACCTTTTGGACATGCCTGTGGCGTTGTGAAGAAGTGCTGTTCTTGGCATGATATCTGTTCTCCAACATTTAGTAGCGATGACACAGTGGTTAAGTGTATATGACTCATCTTGGTGCATGTGATCATCTGACAGCTTTGGTGATCATCAGTGATCATCAGTGATCACGTGTCACATCACATGGCTGTCCGGTAGACTGGCGCTGCGACACGCAGGAGGGATGGGTTTTTAATTTACATTTCTGTTGTGGTATGGGATTTGGGATATGTCATGGCATTCCTCAGCTGTCAGCTCTTCTATCATGGACATGACAACCATCCAGCTGTGTGTGCTGTGCTGACAGTGATCACACTGCACTGAGCAGCACTGCAATGAGCCTTCGCAACCTCAGTCACACCTTGATAGGCTCGTAATGTGGGGGGAGAACACACTCAGACACCATCTGTGTTGCAGGGGGAGCACACCACACACACACACACACACAGACACACACATGCCATTTTTGGTGCTGGTGGGAGGGGGGGAATGGCACTGTATTGCTTGTAACGGCACACTCATGCGGCACTGTCAAAATGTGGGGCCATTCGCACAGCGAGCTTGAAAGTGGTTGTCTGCTCTCTATTTTTGGTGCGGGCTGCGCAAATAGTGTTATGTTGGGACGCAGGTTAGAGGAGCGAACCAGCGTCTGACAAGGACCCAGCGCTAAAGAAACAGAGAGCGGTTCCAAAGAACATAACAGATTTATTTCAAGTGCAAATATAAACAAAAAGTGAATTAACAGCCTGGCGGGGTGGAGGATGACGCGCTCTTCCTAGCGCCCAAGGGATTGGAGCCCGACAGTTCTGGACCCAGAAATTCCCGCCGGCACCCCCCAGGTGGTTAATGAATCGGACAGCACCTGTTAAGGATGAGAGGCGAGATAAGTCAACACTGTTCACACAAATACTGTTTAGGGTTCACACCATCAGCAAACACATTCAGGTTCTAATTCAGACTCAAATTACAGAAACAGCTCTCACAGCCCGTGGAGGACCATCAATCCGCATGCCACGGCTGTGAAGAGCGAATTTACACAATTATCAGAGTAGCTCAAATATAGCTGCGTACAAAACGCCAAATTACTATTGTTAATTACTCAAAGTCATTCACAGCTTTAGTTACCTCTGAAGTGTGCTGATGGAGCATGTCCCTCACCCATCTCCTTAACAGGCACGGTGCATCAAACCTGGAGCGATCCTCAGCGTCACAATGTTAGACAAACGATCGTCACACAGCAGCAACAAGGTTGAGTCCCCAGCACCTTACACAGAGCAGTCATGGCTTAAATGTAGTACATCATTAGGATATCTACTTCAGCTGGAAGTCCTTTGGAACTGCACGTGAACTGCTGATCAGGATATCCACTTCAGCTGGTAGTCCTTTAACTCTGCACGTGAACTGCTCATCAGGTGCATCCACTTCAGCTGGTAGTCCTTTAGCTCTACACGTGAACTGCTCATCAGGTACATCCTCTTCAGCTGGTAGTCCTCTAGATCTGCACATGAACTGCTCATCAGGTGCATGGGGTTGGCATGATGACAGTGGAGGGTAAGAGATGCTTCATCCATCATCACAGCCTTAGACATGCCCCCCACAAACCACCCGAAGTATACACAAAACACACAAACAGTATCTTGGCCAGCCAACCCCCCCCAACACACAACAAATAGCCCCACCTTTTCTAAGTGCCCTGTGAGTGGTGTTGGATGTTCACGGGTGGCACCTGGATTCCGGTCGACTCTGGCCAAGAGCGGGTCGAATGGCCACTCGCAGTGCATTCGATGACTTTCGGCCGCGGGTGTGAAGACTACCTCAGTGGCGTCATTCAGCCACGGTTTGACATGATGATTTCATGCAGCTGCTCCGCCATGGCACGATATATCCGACCTGCGTACGACATGACCGCTGTACAAATAGGTTTCCAATGTGAGTGGCACGCGAATGTAGAGTGCCTGTGCCATGCCAAAATGAATGTGGCGACAACTGTACAAGGCGTTCGAGTGCGGCTCAGATTTTCCATGAATGCCATTTGCTCCATCTTCATCCGCCATGCTGCCTCAACTGTGTTATGTGTGAAGGGGCCCTTATGGATTTACCTACACCACCAAAATTGGATGGAAGTTCCAATTTTGGTGGTGTTTCTCTTCCAGTTATCAGTCAGAAACCAAGTGCCAAAAAGCAATAACAAATTGTGTGTAGCAGAGGTACCCAATGTTCTTTGAAAATTATCTGAAAAAGAATTCAAAACTGAAAGAGTTGAACAAAAAAAACCTGACAACACCACAAAAAGCTTTGATTCAAGGGCATGAACTAAATACATACTCCTGATATTTAATCACATCTAATTTAGCTTATGAAAAGGCTCTTCTAATAGAACATTTACCATGAAAATGTTTCCATGCAGTGCTCTAGTTTTGTTTTTTCAGTGTGCATGTGAACAAAAGTCACAGTGTGAGTCTACGGGTTTGGCACAGTTCATAAATTGTAAGGCCTTGGTCTGGAGATTTGCCTGTTTCCCTGCTGAGCAGCCACAATTTTACTTCTTCTATCAGCATCTCTTATGTTTCTTTCCAGATTGGAAGGTAATCCATGGTGCCCTTAGTGGTGTAATGATCTCATGGAATTCTCTAGCCATAAAGCTCCCTATTAAAAACAAAGGCCCTGTACTTCAAATTGGTAGGTTAACAGATGTAATCTGCAGTAAACAGTCTTCAAAGATAGCGATGCGGGAAGACAGTTGGTTAATGTGAACGCCATGTGCAAAGCATCTAAAATTTTAATCACAAGATAACTGACTATGCAGATAAAATAATATTATATATATATATATATATATATATATATATATATATATATATATATGAGAGACAAGCTATATAATTCTGAAAAAAATGAATCTAAAAAAATGAAAGATGTTAGTTTAGTGCTAACTGATGCTTACGTTTCACACAAACTGCAATCAAACATAATCCTAACTGAACATTAAAAAAAGAAGCAAGTGTAGATCAAAAAGAATATCAAGCGAACTGAGATACAGGCAAATCTAGACCTTACCCCTTACTATATGATATAATCTTATTTTACTATATACACGTCAAATGGAATAGACAGACTTTCAAAACACAGACACACTTAAAGTATGTCAGTTAAAAGTAAGCTGGGTTATTTTGACACAGCTATAATTTTAGTCTAAATCACAGCAAGTGCAGCAAGCTCAACATCAGTCAAGTCCACCCACGTCTGTTCTTGCATCTGTCACATCAAACAGTGACCTTGATCTTTGGAGTTAAAAAACAGAAGAATAAAAAACCCTAAATGTTTTAAGCTTTGCTACAAATGAGGGGAAAAGGAAAAATAAGATACAAATGAGCAAGTTTGGGTGACAAAAATTCAGAAGTGTATAAATAGTGTATTAAGATTGAAACTCTAACAAGTCACTGACAGGAGCTTCTTGACAAAGACGAATGTTTACATTCTCCTTGTCAAGTTGCAGCTGTCACCCTAATGCATCTTTTTTTTTTTAAAATGCAATTGACGTATGTTGCTATCATCATCTGTGGCATTCTAATGAGGGCTAGCAACAGTCACTATGCAATCTTCATGACCAGTAATAGGGACAGCACGTTCCTGTCATCTTGTTGGTGTGCATTTGACACTCATGCATTTCATTCCAAGTTAAAAAAAAAACAAAACTTTGTTTTTTTCAATAGACACTACAACGTATGCCTGTGATTTTCTCTGACATAACAGCCTCTCCACAGTGCCTAGTTTAAGATCTGCAGAACAAAATGACGGGTTTATGGATATGAATTGCAAAAATGTTCTTTAGTGGTTCGGAGCATAGACTGTAGTATATATACCGGACAAACCCTCTATGGTGTCACCCACAGGTTTTCCGAAAAGCTGCTCTAGATGACATCATCTTGGAAATTAATGACTCTGTGTGACTACCCGCCAACCCACAAATGGGCAAAGAGGTGGACTATGGGTAAAACAGGTATGATGTGGGTGGGGAAGAATGACACCCCAACACACCTATCTTCTTGTAGTTATACCAAATATACTAACGCTAATAACAGGCTATCTTTGGTTTGGGTGTTAAATTAACACATATTGTTTCTGACTGTGTTGTGGTTCTTAAAATTGGTGCCTTGAATCAGTTGATTAAAAACTATGGCCGCTATAGGCCGCCATCAGTGGCACAAGTGTAAATACTGTCGGGTTGGGTCTCCTTACTCTGATCAACACTTGTCTTAGTTTAGGATGTTTTCAAGCTGCTTTTAACTCTAAAACCAAGGTTTTAGAAACGGTTGTTTTTTTTGTACCGTTAACAGGTTTTTCTTAGAAAATCTCCAAAAAATAAATGACATTCTTTAAAAAAAATTCAATCTGAATTTAGATCAAAGCACAGGGAATCCCGCTGTGCTGGTACTGTTGGATCTCACAGCACCCTTTGATACTGTGGACCACGTAGTACTGGTTTCCCATTTAAATAATTTGTGGACACTCACTGCACAGCACCATTAGAGTTTTTTGTTACAATTGGTGACCTCCCCTCATCAAATGCTCATTGTTGAGTGCCACAGGCTTATATTCTTGACCCTATTCTATTTTCATTGTGCATGTTGACTTTAAACATCAATCATGGCCAGCCACAATCTGTCCTTTCATTTTTACACAGATGATCTGCAAATCTTTCTGCCTATGAGGACTATTGCAAGTGGTGCAGTGAATTCATCATTTGATTGTATTTGTTATAGAAAGCAGTTGCTGTTTAAAAATGTCCTTTTCCTGAATGTAGTGGAAATATGATAATATGTGTTTTAGGCTATTTTAAAATTATCACTTGTGGATAATTTTATCTCAAATACTGGGGGCACCACCTATGACTGAATGATATTATAACAAGGTTATAATATCACTGATTTTAGGGTCAGTCAATAGGAAATATTAAAATCAGTCTCTAATCTTACAGTAGTAAGTTCTACAGGTCAAGGCCGACCCCTCTGTAAACCCATACTAAATCACAGGCAAATTCACATGTTTAAAACATTTATTTAACTAAGTCAGGAGTTAAATAACAGGACATATCACAATAAGCAATTTGATAATGATGAGGTTCAATGAGCAATTATTATATGACGTTTATGTAATTTGGTTAGTTGTGGGAGTTTAAGAATGAATTCCAGTCTAATCCAATGGGGATTTACTTTGTTATTTGTTACTTTTTTTTTATTCTAATATTTATTTCATTCATTTAAAAGAAAAAAACAAAACAGAAAAACAGAAATAACAAAACATTACAAACCACTGAATGAAAAGGAGCAGATTGGAAGAACAAGTCTTATATTTTCTGCCCCTTTTTTACAATACAATCTTGCAATATCAAGCATCATTAATCGACATAATTTTAACAGATTACATTTATATGACTTTGTCACATGCCACCGACTTATTTCATAATCTTAACCATTATGTAGAAGATTACATCCCTAACAGATTACATTTTAAACTTCAAACATTCTAAACATTATTAACAGATTACATTTTTGGCTTTGTCACAGCCACCTGACTTATTTCATAGTTTCATACTTACTAAATACATCTAGTTTAATATGTTTTTTAAATAATTTAAGCGACCTTGATTCTTTGATTTCTTTATTGAGGTTGTTCCATAATTTTACACCATTCACTGCAATACTCCGTTCCTTTATGTTGGTTCTGAATCTTGGTTTTTTAAAGACTTCTATGCCTTTCAAATTATAACTACTTACTCTTTTTTCAAACATATTTTGAATGTTTAATGGTAAGGTATTGTTATTCGCTTGGTACATTGTTTGTAATAATTTCAAATCTGTTGTGAAAGTGTAGGTACACGGACCCACAACAGGGGGCGCAATGAACGGACAATGGAGAAAAGTAAGAACAAGTTTTACTGTTGTGAAAATAGCACAACTGATACAACAATTAGCAATTTGGAGATGTAAGCCGAAATCTGCTGGTGTCTTGTGGGCAGGCCCGAAGGTAGGAGACGTCCGTCCTAGTTGAACCGGAACCACCCAGATCTCCTCTGCCACCGAAACCCAGAAGTACTGGAACCGCCAAGTCCCGAATTCCCAGGTGGCCACTGCCTCCGCTCGTCGGATCCGGTACTGCTGGCGGGAAAGAACACAAACACACAGGGTGGGATGCGACCGCACCCGGTAGATGAGAGGGGCAAAGCCGCCTCCACCTCTTGTCACACTGAAGCAGGAAAGGTGAGTACTTATCTGAACACAGATATATGTTGCAGAGGTGATTACCTGAAACTCAAGGTGATATCTCGGCACTGAGGTGGAGACGCTGTCCTGCTGATATACCTCCGTACTGAGTGAAGTCAGCTGTGTCCAGTAATGGGTGACAGCTGTCACCCTGGCTGCTCTCATCAGGCGGCGGCGCCCTCTGGTGCCTGGAGCCCGCACTCCAGGCAGGGCGCCCTCTGGTGGTGATGGGCCAGCAGTACCTCCTCTTCAGCGGCCCACACACAACAAAATCAACTAAATCATGAAATTTAAGTACCCTATACTTAATGAACAATGGACTAGATGGATCTCTAAAACGACTATTACTAATCATTTTTAAAGCTCTTTTCTGCAGAATAAATAATGGTTGTGTATAAGTTGTACATGTTGATCCCCAAATTTCTACACAATAAGTTAAATATGGGACAATCAATGAATTATACAATGTTAATAATCCATAACTATTTAATGAATATTTTACTTTATGCAAAACAGCAATGGCTTTCGCTATTTTTCCTTTTATGTAATTTATGTGTGACTTCCATGTAAAATCTTCATCAATCATGACTCCTAAAAATTTTGTTTCTTTTACCCTTTGAATGTCCATTCCATCTATTTTTAATGACACATCATTTTTTTTTACTCTGTCATTAAACAATATGAAATTTGTTTTATTAAGATTTAGTGACAATCTGTTTATATCAAACCAATATTTAACTTTTTCAACTCTGTATTTATCACTTGTGCTACTTTCTGTATATCTGATCGAGAGTAAAATAATGTTGTATCATCAGCAAATAAAATGCTACCAAGTACATTAGATACATTCACAAAATCATTGATATACAAAATAAACAGTTTGGGTCCAAGTACCGACCCTTGTGGTACTCCACATATAATGTTACACAATTCTGATTTAGTATTATTTATCTGAACAAACTGTTTTCTATTTTCTAAGTAGCTTTTTACCCACTGATGTGCAATCCCTCTTATTCCATATTGTTGTAACTTGTGAAGCAATCTTGAATGGTCGATAACATCAAAAGCTTTTTTCAGGTCAATAAAAACACAAAATAATCCTTATTATCTATTGCTGTTGATATTTTCTCTGTTAATTCCATAATTGCCATAGCTGTCGAATGTTTTGTTCTGAATCCATACTGAGCATTATTTAAAATATGATGTTTCTCAATGAATTTATCCCACCTTGTCACAAAAACTTTTTCCATAATTTTAGAAAAGTGTGGAAGCAATGACACTGGCCTGTAATTTGAAACGTTATGTTTCTCTCCATTTTTATATAATGGGACTACCTTGGCAATTTTCATTTCGTCTGGGAAAAAAAAACACCTATATAAATAGTTTTTCTTTACACAAGCGTTTTTTATTCCCTTAGTCAGCCATGGTTTATTTACTCTTTTCTTACTAGTTTTTATGAATTTACAATTTTTATTATATGATTTTATCAGTATTTTCATGAATGAATTATATGCTACATTAACGTCGCCGACATAAACTTCTTCCCAATTTTGATTTTTAAGGTCATAATTTAATGCCTCTAAGGTTTTTAATGACTTTAAAGTTTATAACAGTTTTTTTGTACCTATTTTTATATTTAAATATTGAAAAAAACTGGTAAATGATCACTAAGATCTGTCATCAAGATCCCATTCTTAATAATTTCATCTGTTCTATTTGTGAATATATTGTCAATTACAGTTGCACTTTGCGATGTAATTCTGGTTGGTTTTGTTATCAAGGGGAATAAGCCCAAGCTATTCATTGAATTCACAAAATCACTTGCTCTTTGGCAACTGGAGCTTTCCACATTAACATTAAAGTCTCCACACATAAAGAGCGTTTTGTTTTTGATTTGATGGAATAATTCTATTATTTTATCTGTAAATTTCACAACACAAGAGTCTGGTGCTCTATATACACAACTGATTAGAATATTTTTAGATGTTTCATGTACAATTTCCACTGTTACAATTTCTATGACATCATCTATAATTGTCATTTCTTCTACAATTTTACATGTCAGACCTGTTTTTATGTACAAAGCAATACCTCCACCTTTTTTTATCTCTTCTATTTACAAAATATAGCTCATATCCCTCCATTTGAACATCAGCCATGAGGTCATCTTTAGCCAAGATTCTGTGATTGCAACAATGCTGAATCTATTTTTAAACTGGTTTAAATAATCTTTTATTTTTGACATTTTCCAATACAAGCTTCGGATGTTTATATTTATGAGTGACAGGGTATCTTCAGTAATTTTTTCACTATTTAACTGTTTTTCCATATAATACTCACAACCAATTGTAGTCAAGTCAAATATACTTTCATCAATATTGGTGTCTATGTCATATATTTTTTCCTCTATTTCCATGTTTGATCTGATTTTTTGTTGGTCATACTACCAATCGACATCATATTTATTTGTCTACTCAGGTCTGTACTTTGTAAGGTCCTCCATGTCTCTGATTTGTATACCCTTTGTCCCTTCTCTCACTCTGATCTAAACTCTACAGTTCCAGACCCATGTAGCAACGTGTTTGTTTGTTTTTTTTTGTAGTCTTGCTTCCCTGGCAATATCTGCATTTTTTTTTCATTCGATGCTCATTTATATAGACATTTGTTCCTTTCAGATTCTTTGCCTGTCTTAATAATTCATTTTTGTATTTTCTGCTTGTAAATCGTATAATAATATTAGGTAGTTTATTTTTACTGTCTTTGGATGTAATAATGAGACAGTCTGATATAGTGTCTTGATGTATGACAACACCTTTTTGATGTAAAAAATTTGTAACTTGCTGTTCTAATGTTTGGCTCCACCAGAATCCACCACCCTTGCGTATGACCGATGTTTTGTTTCCAAACCAGATATTATGACAGCGTCTTTTCTAGAATATTGTTCAAGTTCATCCACTCGCTGCTCAAGTTTCCTGATAATCCTGTCCTTCTCTCCAACAAGATTCTTGAGCTCCTTGATCTCCTTCATCAACTGGTCTAAATTAGTCATGTCTTTTGAAATACGGTTTAATGAGGTCTTTATTTCCTCTATATCTTCCTCCAGTTTATCTGTCTTCCTAGGTGGTGCCATGTTAAGTAAGGTTCAGTACTGGCCACTATTAATTATAAAACAGTTCTCTCTTGTAGTCTCCCTCACCACAAGTCCGGTCGCCACACACCGACCTGCCCCGATGTTACTTGGATATAGCCGCCGCCGGCTTGGTCGTAGCTGCCGCCAGCCTCGGATGTAGCCGCCGCCAGCCCCGGATGTAGCCGCCGCCAGCCTCGGATGTAGCCGTCGCCAGCCTCGGGTGTAGCCGTCGCCAGTCTTGGGTGTAGCCTTCGCCAGCCTCGGATGTAGCCGTCACCAGCCCCGGATGTAACCGACGCCGCGGGCCTGGATGGATCGCCTCCTGTGCCAACGCCGCGGGCCTGGATGGTTCGCCTCTGCTGAGGCCACGGGCCTGGATGTATCGCCTCCTCCACCGACGTCGCGGGCCTGGATGGATCGCCTCTTCCGCCGACGCCGTGGGCCTAGATGGATAGCCTCCTCCGCCGATGCTGCGAGCCTGGATGGTTCACCTCCACCCATTTCGTGGGCCTGGATGGTTCGCCTCTGCTGACGCAGCGGGCCTAGATGGTTCGTCTCCGCCAATGCCGCGGGCCTGGATGGATCGCTTCCACCGATGCCGTGGGCCTGGATGGTACACCGCCGGCCTGGATAGGTTGCCGTTAGCTTCGCGGCTAATCCGATCTTTACTTTAGTTACTTTCTTACTGATTTCTTACTTACTGTTACTGTTTTAAGCAGAAACTCAGCGAAATTCTGTGACACACTTCGGATTGGCCACTTCGTCGGAAATAACGTGACTCCGCCGTTCACACAGCTCCCAACACTGCGCCCATCTTTTCTGGCACAGCGCAGCCAGAAAAGTGTGAGTTTAAGAATTAATTCCAGTCTAATCCACTGGGGATTTACTTTGTTATTTATTAACGTGAGAGATGGTTAGTGACAGTGAATAGAATTAAATAAAGCCACTCCGTTTTATCTGACACCATAGCCCGGTCTTACTTGGATGCGCTGTGCAGCTGGTCTCCATGAGGTCAGATGCTGGGAGCCGTCTGGTTTTCAGTCGAGGAGCCATCCGTCTGCACAGCTGTTTCCGGTACCTTGGCAAAGAGACTAAGCCGGTCGCCGCACCTAGTTTCGTGGGTTACCAGGGGTGCTTCCAGTTGTAATCGCCGTGACTTGTGTCGGCAGCTCTCTGCTGCGGCTCAGCTGACATGGATGTTTTACCTCTGCAGCGCTTGCTGTCTGTGTTCATTAGAATAAAGGCTTGAGTGTCTTTATCTTCTATACACCAAAAACACCATTTTCTTTGGAAGCCAGATCAAATCACAAAAACTCGATACAAACTAGTTGACTTTGTAAGAAAAATGTTCACGAGTTGAATTTGGACTTCAAGAAGAAAAAGGTTTTAATTTGAAAAATCGTCAAAGGAAGTTAAATGCGCCTGCGCATTTAACTTCACAAAAGTGGAGAAAAAGTTATTTGTAGAAAAAAAAAGTAATTTCTCGCTTTGCGCGCACAAGCAAGAAATACGTTTAGACAAGACGTGGTTGCAAGACAAAAGGTCATAAATTTTGGATTGCTAAAGGTGGGCTTACACTGTGCGGGTTTTGGCCCTTTTTCAGCCGATTTTTCACTCGTGCGAGAATTTTTTGGATCGCGCTGAGTTTCAGCTTAATCATGCGTCCTGCATCGTGCAGTCTACATGGAGTAACGAGCTGCGTTTAACATCTCACGACCACCTCCCGATCTTGAATCATATGGTCGGATGAAATCAAACCTGTTTGATATTTTGGTCGGCCATCGTGGCTCATGAGGGTTCCGTGCTGCTGAAGCAGCGCTACAAGCGTCTACGTGATGATTACCTCGCGCACTGTCCATGAGCAAACACCGGAGAGAGCAAGCAGGGATCTCATGTAAAGTCTTGTGTTTTTTTTATTGCGTTCCCTCGCAATAACCTAATATCATATTAAAGTTCATGCCTATCAGCGCACACAGTGAGTGGAATCAGGTGGGGGAGACTGAACATATATGCGCGTGCGCGCGCACACACACACACACACAACAGGATTTACGACAGATGAGAGAGTAAGTTGCAACACCTTGCACAGCTGAATGTTTATGTTTTCTTTTTTACTGTCCTCTCATGAATCATGTTGCTGTCTGCTGTGTGTGCGCGTGCGCACATATATGTTCAGTCACCTCCACCTGATTTCACTCACTGTGCGCGCTGATAGGCATGAAATAATTTTTTTAAAAAGAAGAAAAAAAGCTTCCGACGTGGTTTTTGAATGTACAATGTGAGCAGTCAGATTGCATCAGAGCATCGGGCCATACAGTGTGAGAACATGAATCGTGCGCTTTGAACTTTTAACCCCTGCAGTTTTGTCGCACAGTTTGAGCTGGAGACAAGTACAACGATTGAAAATATCGTACAGTGTATGCCCAGCCTAAGGCAGCATCTCGGGACCCAAGAAAAATGCAGGTCGAGAAGAAAAGAGAAGCGAAGCAAAAAGGGAAGAGAGCGATTCCTCGGGGTTGCATGCTTTTAAAGGGTTAAAAGCTCCACCCCCAATAATTCTGGGTACTGTAGGTTTTCTCTGCGTTCCTTTGTCTAGTTTTATAATAAATCAATGTCTGCTATTTTAAATTCCCGCTTAACCAAGCAAGTCCTGAACTGCAAAACTCTAGTAAATAATTTCCTTAGAACTATCACACAACACAATTATATATGAAAAAGCACATTTGATAAACTTTCTATGATCTATGATCAGAGCAAAAAGGCACAAGACATATACATTCCATGTACATGTACATGTTACAACAACAAAGTACAACTTTTTAAATGTGGTTCCAACTTTAAAACATTGTGCTATTTGGGTACATGTCCTTCCCCAATTCGCCCAACAGGGGTCACTCTTGTTCCACAGACTGGAAGGGGCTGGGTTTTGGATTTAATCATAAAACATAAAATCTGTTAATCTTGCATCGATTTTAACCTGACAAACTGCGTTATGATGACCAAGTTGAGGGTAATCCTTCTGTGGTATGACCTTACTGGAATCTTGCTGTAGAGACATAGTTATAGGACTTTTGGGGACAAATATGTCTTTCGGTGGTCTGTGTTCTTAGATGAGAAGCAGTTGTGACCATCTGGCTTTTGGGACCTGATAAGGGTTTCACAGCCTCATGAGGAATGCAATTTAAAGAGTCTTAATTCCTGTTATTGGTGGGGGTTGATGACAGTTGGACATCCTGTGCGAAACCAGAAAAGCCTCCTTTTGACAACTAGATATATCCCAGATCATTGGGATATATTGGGTTTCTCTGAAGACAGATTTTATGACTTTTGCTTAATGCAAACTTGCAGGCTAATGCAGGCTTCTCGCTACATGAATAACAATAAAGCTGAAACAATTGTGTTTGGGCATTCTGGCATGCAGAATGTTGGATCCTCAAACTTTGGTGTTCTGGGTAACTTCCCCTCGAACTTCTGCCTTATTGTGGTGGGGGAGTTTGCGTACCCAGATGATCCTAGGAGCTATGTTGTTGGGGGCTTTGTGCCCCTGGTAGGGTCTCCCAAGGCAAACAGGTCCTAGGTGATGGGTCAGACTAAAGGCAGTTCAAAAGCTCCCATTACCAGTACAAAATCAAGGACTGAGATGTCGCCCACTATGGCGGAGCCGGGGCCCCACCCTGAAGCCAGGCCTGGGGCTGGGGCTCACGCACGAGCGCCTGGTGGTTGGGCTTTAGCCCACAGGGCCCAGCCCGAAAGAGTGATGTGGGCCCGCCCTCCTGTGGGTTCACTACCTGCAGAGGGGGCCATGGGGGTCGGGTGCAGAGAGGATTGGGTGGCAGTTGAGGGTGGGTGGCCCGGCGGCCCGGTCTGCGCTCACAGCCCCTGGCTGTTGGGACTTGGAATGTCACCTCGCTGGGGGGGAAGGAGCCTGAGCGGTTGAGAGATACTGACTAGAGATAATCGGGCTCACCTCTATGCATAGCTTGGGCTCTGGTACCCAACTCCTGGAGAGGGACTGGATGCTCCACTTTTCTGGTGTTGCCCACGGGGAGAGGCAGAGAGCTGGGGTAGCATTGGTTATTGCTCCCCAGCTCAGTCGCCATGTGTTGGAGTTCACTCCGGTGAACTAGACGGTCACATCCCTACGCCTTTGGGTCGGGGACAAGTCTCTCACTGTCTTGGAGTCCCTGGGAGGGGTACTAGATAGTGCTCTGACTGGGGACTCCATTGTTCTCCTGGGGGATTTCAATGCCCAGGTGGGCAGCAACAGTGAGACCTGGAGGGGGGTGATCAGGAAGCACGGCCTCCCCGATCTGAACCCGAGTGGTGTTCAGTTGTTGGACTTCTGTGCTAGTCACAGTTTGTCCATCACAAACACCATGTTCATGCACTAGGGTGTCCATAAGTGCACATGGCACCAAGACACCCTGAGCCAGAGGTCGATGATCGACTTTGTAGTTGTATCATCTGAGCTTCGGCCACATGTCTCAGACACTAGGGTGAAGAGAAGGGCTGAGCTGTCGACCGATCACCACCTGGTGGTGAGTTGGGTCCACTGGGAGAGGAGGAAGCCAGTCAGACCTGGCAGGCCCAAACATATAGTGAGGGTCTGCTGGGAACGACTGGCGGAACCCTGTGTCAGCGAGGTCTTCAACTCCCACCTCCGGGAAAGCTTCTCCCAGATCCTGGGGAAGGTTGGAGACATGGAGTCCAAGTGGACCATGTTCTCCACCTCCATTGTCGATGCGGCCGCTCGTAGTTGTGGTCACAGGGTCTCTGGTGCCTGTCGTGGCGGCAATCCCCGAACCCGGTGGTGGACGCCAGAAGTAAGAGATGCCGTCAAGCTGAAGAACGAGTCCTACTTGTCTTTGTTGGTAAGTGGGACCCCGGAGGCAGCAGACAGGTACTGGCAGGCCAAGTGTGCTGCAGCCCATGCAGTCGCAGAGGCAAAAACTTGGGTCTGGGAGGAGTTCGGAGAGCCCATCGAAGGGACTACTATGTAACACAATTTTTGTTCCTGGTTTCTAAGTGTTATATTTCAACTGCTTATGTCTAAAGTCTATGGAAAAATGACTACATTCAGCACAAACTTTGATTTTATTTTTTTTAACATTCTAGAAAGTTCTAAATGTTTCTTGAAATTTCTAGATAATTCTGGAAACTTCTAGAAAATTCTGGACAGTTCTAGCAGTTAAAGAATATTCTAGAAGACTACTCAGTAGTAGTGAAAGCGAATCAAGAATATTCTTGAAAACAGACAAATTTCAAAAGACGTGCGAGCGGATTGCAGCGCCGGCTCGCAGCCGCCGCGACGCTCCGCCACAGGAAAAACACCTCTGTTGGAAGCCTTAACGACAAGTTGGAACATGTCCAGCTGTTAAACAATTTCTCATATACTCACTCCACTGAAAGCCATCAAAAGCCACCTGGATTTTACAAATGGTTATCAACACGGAGGTGTTTTTCCTGTGCCGCCATGCCGCCGCACCGCGCCGGCTGCGTCCCGTCCGCACATCTTTCATTAAAAAAATCTCCTTTAACAGTGGAATATCCGGATAAAATGCTGAAACCGACTTCTTCTGAAACTTCTCTGTTCTCTCACGACGTCCTGGATCAATAGAGCCTGAAATGTGGAGGTTTTCAGCTTGAAACAGGCTGACGACGGTGCCTGGGACCGCTGCGCGACGTCTCGCTCCGTGGGAAGTCCTTAAAGCGACAGTATCACCTCAAAATCTCTCATCAGCCGTTAAAATTTTCACGGAAACCCAGCTTAATTTTTCGAACCGTGTCCACTTCGATGTGTCTCACAGGTTTAGAAAAAATTTTGATCAAACAAAGCGTCAGTCTCTCAGCAACTTCTCAGACAAAGGAATTCCGATGAGGGGCTGGACGACTCCTCCCACAAGGAGTCCTCACAGGCGAATGACGTCACTGACAGGCGTGGAAAAACTCACGCATGCGCACGAGGGTTCAAGCATGTCTGACGTAAAAACATATGAATGAAATCCATATAGTTTTTGAAAAAAATAAAAAAGGACCTATACTTTATTGACAGACCTCGTATATATATATATATATATATATATACTATGTTTTACTGCTTTTGAAAGATGATGACAGTGTTTGGGGTTTTATTTTTTTTTATTTATTCATTTTTCGTGTGTTCTTTCGGTTTGTGATCCTTGAATTTACCCAGCAGCCCCTGCGGCGCTTAAAGTGAAACTGGTTTATCAGATGCCGACAGTGTAATCTGATGTGGCTGCAACCAAATCAGTACTAATAGTTATTGGTTACTGGTTATCTATAATAAAGATTATTTTTTTTTTTGCAGTTTATCGGTTTATCATCATAAAAGATAACTTTTCAGTTATCTGATTAATGGTTATCGAAGCTAATTTTTTGGTTAGCTGTGCTTACCACTGGACACAAGGCATGGACATGGTAACTTACATGAATGAAACAAAGATCATCTTTCTTAATGGAGGGAGTGGCTTTTCAGTTTCAATTTTTCAATTTATTTTCATTTATATAGCACCAAATCACAACAGAGTTGCCTCAAGACACTTCACACAAGTAACGTCTAACCTTACTAACCCCCAGAGCAACAGTGGTAAGGGAAAAACTCCCTCTGAGGAAGAAACCTCAAGCAGACCAGACTCAAAGGGGTGACCCTCTGCTTGGGCCATGCTACAGACATAAATTACAGAATTAAATTCATGGCAGGAGTGCTGAATCTGGGGTTGTGTTCCACATCTTGCAACTCCTTTGAAATTACAGACAAACCATTTTTAAGGTACATTCATTTCTGATTTGGTAGATGTTCAAGAAATAGCATTTTCAGTTAAAATGAATATGTTTGACTTTTATTGTGCATACCTGCAAAAGGCTGATTAAATGATATTTTGCCCTTATGGTCAGTAACATGCACACAATCCTCTTTTACATTCTGCTGTTGATGTCATGTTACTGTTATGCTGACTTTTGGACATGTATTCTTAGTAAATCAGCCACAAAGCATTCCACAACTGAATGTGTAAAACCATAGAATGCTCACGTAATTTAAAACTCATTATATGTGATCTTAGTAAACACAGCTGGGTAAGAATACTATGAAATCAGTTACTTATTACAAAATAGTGTACTGGACAATCAGAATACATTTGGATTACTTACAATGTAATCTGAATACTTTTGTATAAATTTTCTGTTCAGTAACTGATTACATTTCAATCCATTTGGCTTGACCAAATGCACTGCACCATAGACTTAAATAAGCCATGGATGAAACTGTCTTGCAGTTTTCTTCCAGGAAGAATAGGGGAGATATGCTGTAAATAATACCGTTAAAAACCATATATAAATTTAACAAACTCCCGCAATACGCCCCATAATTCAAATCATATTTTATTTGTTCAATTGATTCCCTCATTCTTCGAAACAGTCTCTCCTAAAGATTTTTAGTGACTCTCCATATTGCTTCAATTCACACGAACATTCATCTCAGCCTCAATTCAAACAGTCTGCATGATGCAATTGAATGCAAGTCAATATTTTACAGGATTTCAAAAAAAAAATATTATTCATGTCTTACAGAGTCAACACACTCAAAAAAAAAAAAAAAAAAAATCTTGTGCTCACCCTGCTTGTGTGAACAATTGTCACTCCTGTCCTTTTTCAGTCTGACATGAAGTCTCACACAGGTCATATCAGTCTTTTGATCTAGCAGCCATTAATAATCATGGGCCATGGAAAAAGTGGATATGCACATCATCAGCCCCATCAATAAATGATGCCTTTGATCCAAATAAAAGGCCTTCCAAAGAAGGGATATTGAGGGTGTCCTCTGAGAATTTTTTTTTTTTTTTTTTATACCATGCAGACCGGTAAATAATCAAGCCTGGGGCGATCCAGCCGTCTCTGCTCAGGAGATGCAGGCTGTGTCAACAGCGTGGCACTGCGCTGTCACCACACATCACTCCTGAGCCTCCTCACAGCCTTCAGCCCCCTGAAAATACCAGAAGCCTTATCGTTTCCCTCCTTACCACGCCACCACGTTAGCCGCAGAGCATACACACTGGAGCCAAATACTGAATTTATATATATATATATATATATATATTTTTTTTTTTTCCCCTGTCTTTGAAACACTGTATTTGCATGCTGTATTTGGCTTCCTTTCTGCAACGGTGTGAGCAAAAAAAAAAAAAAACAACACGTGAATTTGTAGCTCTATCACACAAAAATATAAAAGTTGATATTGAGGGCTTTGGCATCTTCTCCCTCTCAATTCATGTAACGTCCTCTAAATATCGAGGCAGCCACGAGTGCGTTCAAGTAATTAGATTACTCCAACGAAGTCAATATTTGTGCCAGCGCTGTCAAAAAATAACAAGCTCACCGCTCATGCAAACCTCCTTAAAACTGATCAGATTTTAACTTTTAATTAATGCATCAAGCTCCCGTTAGCTATCTGTCACCGGAATAAAAAGTGTGAATAATGTGTGGCACGTAGAAAATACATGCAGCTACGAGGCCTCATATGAAAATTCATGTGACTTGCCATCATTAGTGGAACGGATGCGCTTATCCAGGTTGGCGTTTAGCTTTGCACCTGAGGCTTGATGATGCCCTAAAATATGAACCATCGTGTGCGTGGAACAGGCTGTGACCTTCTTACACTGAAGCGTTAATACTCCAGAACAATATGAGGGAACATGGGAACAAAATGATCTTAATTAGGAAAGGAGCTCATTTTGTCTGACACCAGCCATCTCAGTCGTCACCCGATCGTCTCTCTAGCTCCTTATTATCACATAATAACATCCATTCAATTCAGGGTGTCAGCTGAACTTTAAATGCAGATTGAGAGACAATGCTTGATATAATGGAGTGGTTGGTGACTCTGTATTCATGCCGAAACTCAGAATGAAAATTATATGAGCCCTTTTGTGTGGAATGCACTCTTGCTCTGAGCGACTCCTTAAAATTGTATTGTTTGTGGGTGATGGCTGTATCATGAGCATTTTTCTCTAACAAAACATGAAAATCCATATTTTGATGTGGAGGAAGCGTCCACTCAAGCATCAGTTTCACATTTTTGCTCAGAGGAGACTTCACTCTCAAATGAGTAAAATTCCATTTTTGGAAAACACATATGGAGAGTGTGGAAGAGAGGTGAAGAAGAGAGTGCAGGCAAGGTGGAGTGGGTAGAGAAAGGTAGCAGGGGCAGATTTGTGACAGAAGGATATCTACAACAGTGAAAGTTTACACCAGCAGTGTTGTATGGTTTAGAGGTGGTGGCACCAATATAAAGGAAGCAGACTTGGAGGTGTCAGAGTTGAAAATATTGTGATTTTCTTTGGGAGTGAAGAGGGTGGACGGGATTTTGAAAGAACAAATCAGAGGGAAATGGTAAGTGAATTGCATTCATATAGTGCTTTTCCATCTGCATCAGAAGCTCAAAGTGCTTTATAATAATGCCTCACATTACCCATTCACGCAAACACAGTCACACACTGATGTCAATGTGCTGCCATGCAAGGTGTTCACTACACACCGGGAGCAACCTCACTCTAAAACAGTGCAGCCTCATTGAGTTATGTCCACTTGCTGAACTCAACTTTACAAGTTAAGCTGAGTTGTAATGAGTTTAACATCCAAAACTTGTAAGAGCTCTTTATGTTAAAGAGAGGTCGCAAGTGGACATAACTAAACAAGGGTGCAATGTTTTTAGAGTGTTGGGGATTAAAGACCTTGTCCAAGGCCCCTAGTGGACATGTGCAGAGGAGGGACCCAGTGTTTATAGGGAGGAGCATTTTGAGGATGGCGCCACCAGGCAAGACAAGAACAGGGATGCCAAAGAGGAGGTTTATGGATGTGCCAAGGAGGGACATGCAGGTGGTTGTGGTTGACAGAGGAATGTGCAGAGGGACAGAGTGTTTGACGACATTGACTCTTCCCACCCTTCCCGCAGCTCCTCTCATTGCTCCCCCTCCCCTGTGCACTCACCTCCTATTATTACCACCCCTCTCCTCCCACCAACCAGCCCCCACTCCCATCCCTCCACATTTCAGAGTGGCCTTTTATTGTGGCCAGCCTAAGGCACACCTGTGCAATAATCCTGCTGTCTAATCAGCATCTTGATATTCCACGGCTGTGAGGTGGGATGGATTATCTTGGCAAAGAAGTAGTGCTCACTAACACAGATTTAGATATACCTGTGAACCATATTTGAGAGAAATAGGTTTTTTGTGTATATAGAAAATGTTGGGTTTATATTTTTGTTCAGTGTAAGATCATCCATTCGAATCCCGGTCACATTTGAAAATCACTAAGGTTCTTTGTGCAAGTCCTTATTCCCCAAAAGTTTCTCCTGGTATGCATTTGATGGCCTTGCATGGTAGCACCCTAGACACTGGTAGACACTGGTTTCTGAGTGTATGTGTGAATGACTCTGTGTAGGTTCTCAGTTATCCATGCAAAGGATCAGAGGCTTCCTGAAGTTTGGTCAAGGCAGCTGGAATTCTTGTTTTGCTGAGAAATGTTTCCCCACTTATCCAAGTGGCTTCATCAGTCTGGGATAATATTAGTTAAGGAACACCCAGATGTACTTTTATGAGTGGACAAATGTTTCCCAGCTAAAAAAGATGTCTTGTTACCTTGACTAAACTTCAGGAAGCTTCATGTGTGAATGGTTATAAAGCACTTTGACCATCTGCATCTGATGGAAAAGCAGTCCATTTTCAACATACTGTTCCATTTACTCATCTATTTGCCATTTTCCTATCAGGAAATTTGATCTTGACCTCTCAACTTGATTGTTCACCAATTTGAAACAAAATCAGATCACTTCCTCCCAGCTGTACTAATCAAAATCTGATTTGGTGTTCTTAAGATATTGTTCTAATATTCATGTATACATACATACATAGCAGTTACAGCTTTATTAACAAACCAGCACCACCACTCCAGTCATCAATGACAACAATAACAACAAAAAGGAATGTGCATGAATATCAAGTAGTAGTTTTATGGGATGCACTTTGAGGATATTAAAATACTGTAGGAATAAATGAAAGAGAAAAAGGAAATAGCATCACCTCTGCAACATGTTTCTTTTTATCCATATTATTGCTTGCAGATGAGATGGTTGAAAGTCAAGAAGACACATTCAGGTTATGTAAAAGTGTATTTAACCAATCATGCACATCAACTTTACCATGTATTGTGTATTTATAGTTGTAACTGGGCATATTCTGCACATTTCATATTGAAGACGTACAATCAGAAGGTCATTTACATGTTTTTCATTACTTTGGTTTAAATCTTTTTACAACAGCATTGTCTGTCTTGTATCCAGCCTGTGAAAATGATGTGTTATAATGACATGGTCTCAGTGATTCTTTGGGCTGTTTTCTCTTTTAGTTTGTGTTGGTAGCAAAATTAACTGCACTGTATATTCCGTCCTTTTAATTAATGAATAACTTGAACCTTGGATCTAAAACACAATGGTCACCATGATTTGCATTAATTTGATTATAATTTTTCATTATTGGATAATTAAAACATCATCCAGATGATGTTGAGGTCAGTTTGATGAATATGAATTCAGCAAGTTTAAAAAGACTGTTGTAGCTATTTTGCATGTTGTTGAGCATGAAGTATGCCGTGATATTACATGTCGCATGTTAAATTTTATAGCATATGCAACAGGAACAGTGAAGGTTTGATCATCTATATAAACAAAGTTATTTATTATTATTATTATTACTATTATTATTACTACAAATAACATTTTTGGGAAATACTTGACAGGAATGACCATGTGTTCTAATTTGCATTATTTATACTCAAACATGGTGCTTTATGGTCCTTTAAGACTACAAATAAAGTTAATGTAATTGTGTTAACGACATCTCATTTAAACTAGTGTCAAGCACATTGTTATTCATGCGATAGCCTTCTTGATTACTCATATACACAGCAGGTCTCCAGCACAATTAAGAGGCTTGTTCTTGATGGCTTATTCACCTCACAATAATTGACACATCCCTAAAGTGCAAGCAAGGCATTAACTCAGGGACAAAAATAAATGCAGGTCCTATGTATTTATTGATGAAATAATCATCAAGCTCTAGTTCACTGGAGCTTGCTTCATCTTTCAATTTTAATTATTGGTTCTGGAAGATGTGACATGTCAGGATCTTTAATCACCTGAGACAGAGGTTTGCTGACACCTTGGACATACTGAGCAGAGATTGTGTCTGCAATGCAGATTCAGTGGATCTTTATGAATACATGCGCCACATCACCTTGGTAATTAAAAGAAAAAGATGTGTCAATTACAAATGGGCAATCAGTAAAGCTATGCCAGCAGGTGGGATTTTTCCACATGGGGATTGTGTTTCAGTTATGTCAATGTTGCCCTCACCTTTCTGTTTTGAAGTGGGGGAGACATCCAGCGTCACCTTCAGCAGATTTCCCACTACAAATATTTAAAGAAGGGCAAGTGGGACTCAATGGAGCACTAAGGATGCAGAGAGGACCTTGCTACAGGTTTATCCTGCACATGTGTTCAGTGGTCTGTTCCCACTGAGATAATCTGCATTTCAGCATCTTACAAGTCATCTAGGAATATTAACATACTGCACAATGTCTACATCTTAACCAGATTTGAAAGGCATTCCATTACACATGACAGTTTTATGGATTTCAAAGAGAAACACTGGAAGATTTGTTTTGGTCTCCAATAGGCTCTTGCAAGAAAATGCCATGTTCCAATTCACAGGAAGACACTTGTACATCATTGATCAATAACATTAATGTGCATTTAAAGGTAATTTTGATACATCTGTGGTGGAAGAAGATTGAGGAATCTGTGAGGAGATGACACACAGTCTATGGTCGAATACCCACTGACCTACTTATACAACACTCAAAGCATCTTTGCCATCTCAGTGAGATTGGGTGATCGACTGTGCTGCTGCCTTACTGTTGTGACCCAAAAAAACTGGAAAATGCCAACTGGATGCACATGTATCACCTGGCTGTGACCTGGCTATCTTTATGATCTGAGAATTGATCAGCTGTCTATATGGGTGGTTCCCATCCATGATCCAAGGCAGTTCTGTGTTGCCACAGCACTGTGGACAAGATATCTATTGTCTGGCAGGAGAAGTTTGGATTTCTTCCAAGGGAAGTCTGGCTTTCAAAAGGAATGTGTTTTTGCATCTACTATGATCAGTTCTTGCATGGACTGGCTATTGCATTAAGCCATGAAGTCTGGTTACTTGGCTGCCATTGTTGTTGTTGAACACAGGTTCAGTGCCCTTGAATTTGTGAAAAGTGCTCCAGCACTTGACAAGCTAAATGGGGAGTTGGAGCTTATCAAGCAATACTTGGATCTTAAGAGAATTAAGTGTTTGTGGTGATGGTGTAAATCTTGTTTCAAGTTTCACTTATCTTCATCATGATTTTCTTACAACCCCAATTCCAATGAAGTTGGGATGTTGTGTGAAATGTAAATAAAGACAAAATATGATTTGCAAATCCTCTTCAACCTATATTCAACTGAATACACCACAAAGACAAGATATTTAATGATCAAACTGATAGACTTTCTTGCTTTTGTGCAAATATCTGCTCATTTTGAAATGGATGCCTGCAACACATTTCAAAAAAAGTTGGGGCAGGGCAACAAAAGACTGGGAAAGTTGATGAATGCTCAAAGAACACCTAATTGGAAACAAGGGAGTGTCATGAATGGGTATAAAAGGAGCATCCCCAAAAGGGTCAGCCGCTCACAAGCAAAGATGGGGCAAGGATCACCACTTTGTGAACAACTGTGTGAAAAAATAGTCCAACAGTTTAAGAAAAATGTTTTTCAATGTTCAATTGCGAGGAATTTAGGGATTCCATCATCTACAGTCCATAATATAATCAGAAGATTCAGAGAATCTGGACACAGTTTGTCGCTACATCTACAAGTGCAAGTTAAAAGCCTACCATGCAATGTGAAAGCCATACATCAACAACATCCAGAAACGCCGCTGCCTTCTCTGGGCCCGAGCTCATTTGAAATGGACAGATGCAAAGTGTAAAAGGGTGCTGTGGTCTGATGAGTCCACATTTCAAATTGTTTTTGGAAATCATGGACGTCATGTCCCCTGGACAAAAGAGGAAAAAGACCATCCAGATTGTAACAGTGCAATGTTCACACAAGCTTCTAATCACATAAGCTTCCTCGCTTCTGTGATTAGAAGCAAAACGTCCTCGCATAAAGCAACCCAGTCCAGTCGAAGATTCAAGCGTCTCTTCTACGGAAACCACCTGGACAACTGAGAGCCTTCACAAAAACAAACCATCCAGATTGTTACCAGTGCAGAGTTCAAAAGCCAGCATCTGTGATGGTATCGGGGTGTGTTAGTGCCAATGGCATGGGCAACTTACACATCTGTGATGGCACCATCAATGCTGAAAGGTACATCCAGATTTTGGAGCAACACATGCTGCCATCCAAGCAACGTCTTTTTCAGGGATGTCCCTGCTTATTTCAGCAAGACAATGCCAGCCACATCCTGCATGTGTTACAACAGCGTGGCTTCATAGTAAGAGTGTGGGTACTAGTCTGGCCTGCTTGCAGTCCAGACCTGTCACCCATTGAAAATGTTTGGCGCATTATGAAGCGCAAAATACGGCAATGGAGACCCCGGACTGTTGAAAAACTGAAACCGTACATCAAGCAAGAACTGGAACGAATTCCACCTACAAAGCTTCAACAATTAGTGTCCTCAGTTCCCAAATGCTTGTTGAGTGTTGTTCGAAGGAAAGGTGTTGTAAACAGTGGTAAACATACCACTGTCCCAGCTTTTTTGAAATGTGTTGTAGGTATCCACTTCAAAATGAGCAAATATTTGCACAAAAACAATAAAGTTTATCAGTTTGAGCATTCAATACCTTGTCTTTGTGGTGTATTCAATTGAATATAAGTTGAAAAGGATTTGCAAATCATTGTATTCTGTTTGTATTTACATTTTACACAACGTCCCAACTTCATTGGAATTGGGGCTGTAAAGTAACCCCTTAGTTCGGTGGAGTTAGATGTTACTGTCACTCCAGATGAGCTTAGTGTCGGGGCAGCTAATGCACCCATTGGCATTAGATTACCACTGGCAGCAGTACACAATGGCTTTCAGACTGCTAGTTAGAACAAAACCTGTAAGGCTAGGTGCCCAGTTGTGGTACCCAGCCTACAATCACTGTTGTGACTGTGTACCATTTTTCTGCCTTGAATATGCCTGTTGATAGCACTCTAAATCCACGGGCACTGGAACGCATTGAGGCAATGGAGGGAGGAAGATGATCTCAGGTGGATAAGGCAGTGCTCAATTTGATGAGAGGATCTTCGGCTCAAATCCCTGTGAGACCGGAAAATTACTTACTGCTCTTGGGCAAGGTCCTTTATCTGCAAGTTGCTCCCTGTGTCTACTGAGCACCTTGCATATCAACATCCTGACATTGGTGTGTGAGTGTGAATTGGTGAATGTGAGGTTTCACTGTAAAACGAAGGTTATATGCTATAGGAATTTTTTTCCCTAGACATGTCCTCCAACTCCAGTTGGTGAACCCCAAGGCAATCTCAGTCCAGATGCAATCCCTCTACCATGTCCTGGGTTAACAGCTGGTATATCTCGATAGGGCAGTCTTCAGAAGTCATCAAAATGACATACCTGAATCACCTTAATTAACTCAATGCAAATCAGCAGTTAAGCATACGTTCATGGAAATGCCACCTCTTTCAAGGTTGGACACATGCGTTGGTTTGTAGTTGCTCTGGTAGCAGGTCATGACAAGAACATTTACTAGTTGAGGCAACTAGTTGAGTTGCAGAAACAAAGTCACATTTGAATGAATGAATGAATGAATGAATGAATGAATGAATGAATGAATGAATGAATGAAAACTGTTTATTTCGAACATTTGATACAACAACAATTACAAGATAGATCAGTAAAGACAACAACAAAAAAGTTCCTACTGTGTACCCAACATGTCCGAAAAGGGGTAGGGTGAAGCATCAGCTTATTTATCCCTACCCCTTCTTCCCCACAACCAGTAATACCCTTTGCCACATATACACATAGATTCCTACACACCTAAACCGATATCAATATATATATATATATATATATATATATATATATATATATATATATATATATATATATATATACACATACATATATACATCAACATACATACACATATACATACACATATATACACATATACACACATATACATATATACATATATATACACAAACATAAATATACACCTACACATACCTACTTACATACAAAATACTATATATTTACAAGCCGAAGCAAAAAAACAAAAACACCCTAACCCTCATTACCCTTCCTCCTCCCTATACCTAGAAAAAACCATATTTTTGTACCGCTGTTTGAACTGGTTCATGCTTGGACATTGCTTGAGCCCCACTCCCAATCTGTTCCACATCCTCACCCCACAGACAGAAATACAGAAACCTTTTAATGTTGTTCGTGCCCACTGATGCTTTAAATTAAATTTCCCCTCAGACTGTAATCCCCTGATCTGTTAAAAAACATATTTTTAATATTTGCTGGAAGTAAATTGTTTATTGCTTTATACACAATTTGTACTGTTTGAAAATGAACCAAGTCTGTGAATTTTAAGAATTTGGATTGTAAAAATAGTGGATTTGTATGATCTCTATAGCCAGTATTATGAATAATTCTTATAGCTCTTTTCTGCATTACTGATAGTGATTGTGTTGTACCTTTCTTTATAAGTATTACCCCATACCTCTGCACAGTACTGGAAATATGGTAAAACCAGTGAGCGGTAAAGAATGCGGAGTGAGTTGTGGTCCAGAATATGTTTCGCTTTGTTTAGAACTCAAATGCTTCTTGACAGTTTACTTTGTATATGTTTTATATGAGTCTTCCAGTTTATCTTATCATCTATTATCACCCCCAGAAACTTATTTTCAGGTACCCTTTCAATATCTACCCCCTCGACTTGGAACTGAACCTGTATGTCTGTATTACAATAGCCAAATAACATGTATTTTGTTTTACTTAAGTTTAATGATAATTTGTTTCTGTCAAACCATATTTTCAATTTTCCCATTTCTATACTGATCCTCCTCAGTAACTCCTCCAAATCCCCCCCTGAACAAAAAATGCTTGTGTCATCTGCAAATAATACTAATTTTAATATTTTGGAAACATTGACAATATCATTTATATAACTTAGAAACAGTTTTGGACCCAATACTGACCCCTGTGGGACGCCACAAGCATTGTCCAAGCATGATGATGTATATTCCCCCAACTTCACAAACTGTTTTCTGTTACTTAAGTAGCTTCTCACCCAGTGCAACACCAACCCCCTAATCCCATACTGTTCAAGTTTATTGATTAATATGTCATGATTGATTGTATCAAAAGCCTTTTTAAGGTCTATAAATATTCCAACTGAATGTAATTTGTGGTCTCTGGCGTTTGTAATCTCCTCAACTGATTCTATTAATGCAAGTGATGTTGAACTATGTGCTCTGAATCCATATTGACTATCAGTAAGTAATTTATGTTTATTTATGAATTTGTCTAATCTATTATTGAATAACTTTTCTAATAATTTGGAAAATTGTGGAAGCAAAGAAACAGGTCTATAATTTGTGAAGTGGTGTCTATCCCCAGTCTTATACAGCGGCACAACCTTAGCTATTTCATTGATTGGGAAATTTACCGGTTTGAAATGATAAGTTACAGATGTATGTTAAAGGTTCTACAATCCATTCAATGACCTGTTTTACCACCACCATATCAATTTCATTTAAATCGGTAGATGTTTTATATTTACAATTATTCACAATGTCTATAATTTCTTTTCCATCCACTGCTGTGAGGAACATTGAACAGGGATTTCTTTCTATGAGATTATTATCCCAATCCTCAGGTTGGGAATCGGGAATTTTTTCTGCCAAGCTTGGTCCAATATTTACAAAAAAATTATTAAAACCGTTGACTACCTCATCCTTATTTCCTTCTTGACATTATTATCAATGAAATACTGAGGGTAACTCTGTTTTTTATTACCATTTTTGATAATGCTATTTAATATATCCCATATTCCTTTAATATTGTTTTGTTATTATATAATATGTTACTATAATATTCCTTCCTACATACCCGTATAATATTAGTTAATCTATTTTTGTATTTCTTATATCTATTTTCTGCCTCTTTAGTCTTTAGTTTTATGAATTCTCTATACAGTGTATTTTTCTTATTACATGCATTTCGTAACCCTTTCGTCATCCATGGTCGAGCTTGGATTTTTTGTTTTCTGTAGTCTTGTTTAATTGGACAATTTTTTATCATATAATGATGTAAATATTTGTAAAAAAGTTTCATATGCACTATCAACATTACTTTCACTGTATACCTTTTCCCAGTTTTGCTCCTGTAAATCCTTCTTTAGTGTGTCATGTTTTCCTCTGTCCGCACTCGCCTGTATTTATTTTCTCCTCTGGCTGATTCCGCCGATGGTTTCTATTATAAACGATGAAAACTGGTAGATGATCACTAATGTCATTGATTAATAATCCACTCACAGTGTTATTCTCAATATCATTGCTGAATATATTATCAATTAAGGTAGCACTATGGGATGTAATTCTGCTTGGCCTGGTGATTTTTGGATATAAACTCCTACTGTACATTATACTGATAAATTCCTCTGTTATTTTATGCTTATTTGGATTGAGCAGATCAATATTAAGTCACCACAAATGAACACAGTTTTTTGATTAGTTTTTGAGAACATTTTTCCCATACAGTCAGGTGAATGTTTCAATACAAGATCCTGGTGCTCTATATATACAGCTGACTAATACATTTTTGCTTTTTTCTTCACATATTTCAATAGTTATACATTCTAATAAGTTATCAATCACAGTTGTCATATTGTCTACTATTTTATAATCCATGTTCTTATCCACATACACAGCCACCTCCTCCTCCACTCTTATTCTTTCTGTTACACAATTAAATTCATATCCATCAGTTTCAAAATCCATTCCTTTATCTTCATTGATCCATGTTTCTGATATAGCAATTATGTTAAATATTTTTTTTAACTGACTTAAATATTCTTTAATGTTGTTAAAGTTTGCATATAGACTTCTGCTGTTGAAATGGATTATTGATAATTTGTTATCCGTTCTAATGATCCGATAAACTGTTCATCTGTATAATAGCAACAACTGTCATTGATATTTGAGAAGAAATTATTGTCCGGGTCTATATCGTGCTCCAAGTCCAGTACATTGTGGTCTGTGTATTTAAATGTTCTCAGTTCTACTTTTCCATGATCAGCAATCCTTTGAGTTATATCCTTCTTGTCTCCAGATGTAGATGAATATTAGGTTAGTAGTTAAACCTAATTTGATTAGTTTAACTACAATTTGTGTATTACCATTCAAATTTAGTCATAGAAATTAGGTTTGAACTCAAAATACAAATGTGTCTTTTTCAATTCTATTTTCTTTCATCTAAACATATGCATTCTTCATTTTTTTTTTTATTTGGAAAAAATGACCTCATTAATTTGACAATTGTGAATGTCCAATCAGCAATAATGCAGATTCTAATTGTTCTTTGCTTTTAAATGAATGGTCCTATGTCCCATACACAATGAAAATACACACATTACACTATATTCTAATACTGGTATTACATATAGCATAGTTAGATGCTTCTAAGCAGACAAGCTTTACAACAATGTCCTGCAGTAGATGACCTCATATTATCAGCATGATCTGTGTACTAACGTTTCACACCTTTTTCTCACTGGAGTTGCTGGAGGATCCAGAGGAAATGCTACCAAGTGTGATGTATGTCTCTTCTGGCTCATATGTATCACCATGGTGCCCAGCAGATTACAGTAATGATTGTGGAATGTCAGAGTCTTTCCAGACTGTAAATTGAATTGTTTGAGACACCTTTGTAACAGTCAGTGTGAAAACATCTAATACAAGATATATTTTTCATCCTGCTTCACCATGCTCATCGGCTTACTGACCTATAAGTTCTATTTGAAACAGGAAAGGGTCGCACAAAGTGCTGCATTAACATGAGCAACCTGGCAGAATCATATAGTGCAGTGTTTACAGCAGCACTACTTGGGCTACATGCCTTTTCAGATTGTGACAGCACTAGCACATTCAGATCTAAAGGAAAGGTGAAACCTTTGAAACTGTTGCAGAAGCATCAGAAATTCCAGGCAGCATTTGCAGAACTAGGGGAGTCGTGGAAAATTGCTAAGAGGGTGGTGGCTTTGCTAGAGGAATTTACCTACTTAGTGTATGGTGACAGATGAGCAACAAAGTGAATACATTGAGACATACTCGACTTCTGAAGAAGTGTGGTGAGGATGGAAAGCTGGAGACATCCAAGAAGACTGACCTAGCCTCTTTTCCACTATGTCAGAGCTCCTTAGTTGAGCACATCAACCAGGTAAATTTCCAAGTTGGTATATGGAAGCATGCACACACACCTAAATCAGACTTTCCTGATCCTACCAAAGGTCATGGCTGGACTGTTGAAGTGGGCATATTCAGCCAAATTGTTGGGAAAGAATGTGCTCCAACCGAACTGTTGACATTTTGACACCATGAACCAAGGGGACGAGGAGGAGGACAGTGAAACAGAAAGAGAAAGTGACAGTGATACTGAGAGTGAGGAAGAGTCACGCAGTGAGTGATAGTGATGGTGAGGCTAGATTGATTCCACGTCACCCTTCGTAATTGCCGAATTTGGCAGTTGGATAAATAATGCTTATCAATGATCTGAAGAAGCCAAAATTCAGTTTAAGCTAGTGTGGGCATAATTTTACTGGAGGTTTGTATGGCCAGGAAACACCATTTTTGACCTAAAAGTGACAAAATGGTACACTGCATCATCAGTGCGAAGAGGTATATCTCTGAAACTGTGGCACCCCTCTGGAATTCTTACAGTTCAAAAAAATTATTAGTGCCTGCTTAAAACACTGGTTAAAAATCTCCAAAGCGGTTTTGGCCATAAGCAGCATTTTAAATTGGGAAGGTTCTGTTGTGTGGGCCTGCTGAAGAGGAGGTACTGACTGGGCCCACCACCAGAGGGAGCCCTGCCTGAAGTGCGGGCTTCAGGCACGAGAGGGCACGGAGCAACAGGGAGTGGCAGCTGTCACCCATCAACAACACCAGCTGGCACTCATCATCATCAACCACATCTCCATAAGAGCCGGGCAGCATCTTCACCTCACTGCTGGAGAAATCGTCTACGATCAGGTAAACCTCTCAGCCATGATTGTGCCAAAACGCACGTACTTTTCTGAGTCTTGCAGGAGTACCTGAGGATCCTACTTGCAGCTGGACGCTGAGTTTTGGGAATGCGTGACAAGTGACGGTCAAACTAAGAGAAGTAGCTCTCAGGCTCTACACGAACTGTGTTACTGTGATTAAGGGGTGGAGGTGCTTTCCACCATTGTACTGAACTGTTTGCTGGGTGTTCACACACCCACCATCACCTGTCTGTTCTTCCTGCCAGCAGTACCCGATCTGACAGCCGGAGGCAGTGGCCACCTGGGGACCCAGCGTTTGGTGGCTCCAGGGTTGCTTCAGGTCCAGTGGAAGTGGAAGGCGTGTGGGATCCGGCTCTTTTCTGGATGGGCGTCTTCTATCCTCGAGCCTGCCCACACATCACTGTGACTAATTTGACTGTTGATCTCAATTGTGTTGTCTGTTGCTCTGTTGTGCACATTCACAACATTAAATTGTTATTTATTGGCTTATTCCATTGTCCGTTCATTTGCGCCCCCCTGTTGTGGGTCCGTGTCCCTACACTTTCACAACAGGTGGTGAATTTTGACTTCCTTAGAGTACACATGACCTTTTGGCCTATATTTACATAGCCAATGACATAACTGACATTTAATCAATACCACAAGTTAGGGGACCTCAAGACCTTTCAAATGACACCTATCTTGCCAAGATATTAAGATCAGAACTGTGTGGGCTGATCATTTCTCATACCCCCAATTTTTCAGTCTATCCATTCAGTGGGATCACAATAGATATTCAGCTCAAATGCATATTTTGTACCACTTTATTTGATGTTAACATCATTTTTCTCATGGATGTAGTAGGCCTATATACATAACAACATACCAAAGCAGTCAAGCTGTGGGTATGTGTTAAATTAAAGTGCAACTATACTGGAATGATTATTGTAGGGTGGGTAGGTAGGTAGGTAGGTAGGTAGGTAGGTAGGTAGGTAGGTAGGTAGGTAGGTAGGTAGGTAGGTAGGTAGGTAGGTAGGTAGATAGATAGATAGATAGATAGATAGATAGATAGATAGATAGATAGATAGATAGATAGATAGATAGATAGATAGATAGATAGATAGATAGAGAGATAGATAGATAGAGATAGATAGATAGATAGATAGAAAGAAAGAAGTGAGTAGATGGATGACAACTACAGTCCCCAGATAAAGGATTTGCATCTTCACTGCTGGGTAAAGACTGTATCTTTGAGAATGTATACAGAATCCTACACTTATTGTGCTTAAGGGGACAACAGGGACATGATGCAGTCTTTCATCTGAAGTGACAATCCCGACAGAATAAAAGTAATAGTTTCCCTAAACACTGGGAAATAGATGTGGCAAACGTTTCGACAGTATCGCCCAGTTACAGTGAATAACAGTGCTACTTCTCAAAAAACACCAGCGTGGCCACTGGCAAGACAGCCAGTCATGTAATCCCTTTGGACATAAGAACACCTCATCAAACACAGGCCCAAATCCAAGTAATTGACAAAAGCATGTAAATAATGAGAAGAGCAGAAGTGGAAAACCACTATTATAGACTGATTAATTACAGAACCTATAACACATCAAAACAAACAAGCAAAAAAGAAGGTAAACAAAATAAGAAGAATCATCATGATTTCTTAATGCTTCTTGACCACTTTTAACACATATACAGTATACACAATATATATAAAACCGCTAATTATCGAAGCTAAAGTTTTCATTATTGGACTAGCTTTTTAGATAACTTTGAAAACCATCAGTGGACAAATTGTCTTCCATTAAATTTTGGTCTGATCATTTTTAGACCGCTAAGATATTTTTTACAGGCGTAGTGAATAAAGGCTTTAACAGTTAAAAACATTTGTGGATGTCTGATAACAAAAATGTTGGTGCTTACCTGTTAAATGTTTTGTAGCAGATATACAGTTCTATCCTGGTTCAGAAGAAACCTGCTCTATTCTCTGCAGTCAGAGGAGAACTGAACACAGAAGAAAACAAGAAGGAAAAAAAAAACATATATATATATATATATATATAGTAGTGTTCAGAATAACAGTAGTGCTATGTGACTAGGATTAATCCAGGTTTTGAGTATATTTCTTATTGTTACATGGTAAATAAGGTACCAGTAGATTCAGTAGATTCTCACAAATCCAACAAGACCAAGCATTCATGATATGCACACACATTGGGCTATTAGTAAAAAAAAGTAGAAAAGGGGGTGTTCACAATAATTGTACCATCTGCTGTTGATGCTACAAACTCAAAACTACTATGTTCAAACTGCTTTTTTAGCAATCCTGTGAATCACTAAACTAGTATTTAGTTGTATAACCACAGTTTTTCATGATTTCTTCACTTCTGCGAGGCATTAATTTTGTTTGTGTGGAACCAAGATTTTGCTCATTTATTAATGTGCTTGGGGTCATTGTCTTGTTCAAACACCCATTTCAAGGGCATGTCCTCTTCAGCATTACCCTATCCCCGTAGAGACGGTCCCTGCTCCCAGAACACCATTAACCAGTAAAATTTATTTAAGCATAAAAATCAAAAAGAAAAAAATAATATAGCACCTTCAACTGCACCACAGACTAAAACAGTTAAATGTTGTCTATTAAACATTAGGTCTCCTCTCTCTAAGTCCCTGTTAGTAAATGATATAATAATTGATCAACATATTGATTATTCTGCCTTACAGAAACCTGGTTACAGCAGAATGAATATGTTAGTTTAAATGAGTCACACCCCCGAGTCACACTAACTGCCAGAATGCTCGTAGCACGGGCCGAGGCAGAGGATTAGCAGCAATCCTCCATTCCATCTTATTAATTAATCCAAAACCCAGACAGAGCTTTAATTCATTTGAAAGCTTGACTCTTAGTGTTGTCCATCCAAATTGGAAGTCCCAAAAACCAGTTTTATTTATTATCTATCGTCCACCTGGTCTTTACTGTGAGTTTCTCTGTGAATTTTCAGACCTTTTGTCTGACTTAGTTCTTAGCTCAGATAAGATAATTATAGTGGGTGATTTTAACATCCACACAGATGCTGAGAATGACAGCCTCAACACTGCATTTAATCTATTATTAGACTCTATTGGCTTGCTCAAAATGTAAATGAGTCCACCCACCACTTTAATCATATCTTAGATCTTGTTCTGACTTATGGTATGGAAATTGAGGATTTAACAGTATTCCCTGAAAACTCCCTTCTGTCTGATCATTTCTTAATAACATTTACATTACTCTGATGGACTACCCAAGCAGTGGGGAATAAGTTTCATTACACTAGAAGTCTTTCAGAAAGCGCTGTAACTAGGTTTAAGGATATGATTCCTTCTTTATGTTCTCTAATGCCATATACCAACACAGTGCAGAGTAGCTACCTAAACTCTGTAAGTGAGATAGAGTATGTCGTCAATAGTTTTACATCCTCATTGAAGACAACTTTGGATGCTGTAGCTCCTCTGAAAAAGAGAGCTTTAAATCAGAAGTGCCTGACTCCGTGGTAATAACTCACAACTCGCAGCTTAAAGCAGATAACCCATAAGTTGGAGAGGAAATGGTTGTCTCACTAATTTAGAAGATCTTCACTTAGCCTGGAAAAAGAGTCTGTTGCTCTATAAAAAGCCCTCCGTAAAGCTAGGACATTTTACTACTCATCACTAATTGAAGAAAATAGAACAACCCCAGGTTTTCTTTCAGCACTGTAGCCAGGCTGACAAAGAGTCAGAGCTCTATGAGCCGAGTATTCCTTTAACTTTAACTAGTAATGACTTCATGACTTTCTTTGCTAATAAAATTTTAACTATTAGAGAAAAAATTACTCATAACCATCCCAAAGACATATTGTTATCTTTGGCTGCTTTCAGTGATGCCGGTATTTGGTTAGACTCTTTCTCTCAGATTGTTCTGTCTGAGTTATTTTCATTAGTTACTTCCTCCAAACCATCAACATGTCTATTAGATCCCACTCCTACCAGGCTGCTCAAGGAAGCCCTACCATTAATTAATGCTTCGATCTTAAATATAATCAATCTATCTTGGCTATGTACCACAGGCTTTTAAGGTGGCAGTAATTAAACCATTACTTAAAAAGCCATCACTTGACCCAGCTATCTTAGCTAATTATAGGCCAATCTCCAACCTTCCTTTTCTCTCAAAAATTCTTGGAAAGGTTGGTTGTAAATCAGCTAACTGATCATCTGCAGAGGAATGGTCTATTTGAAGAGTTCAGTCAGGTTTTAGAATTCATCATAGTACAGAACAGCATAGTGAAGGTTACAATGATCTTCTTATGGCCTCAGACAGTGGACTCATCTCTGTGCTTGTCTTGTTAGACCTCAGTGCTGCTTTTGATACTGTTGACCATAAATTTTATTACAGAGATTAGAGCATGCCATAGGTATTAAAGGCACTGCGCTGCGGTGGTTGGAATCATATTTATCTAATAGATTACAATTTGTTCATGTACATGGGGAATCTTCTTCACAGACGAAGGTTAATTATGGAGTTCCACAAGGTTCTGTGCTAGGACCAATTTTATCACTTTATACGTTTCCCTTAGGCAGTATTATTAGACGGCATTGCTTAAATTTTCATTGTTACGCAGATGATACACAGCTTTATCTATCCATGAAGCCAGAGGACACACTGTCTTACAGACATAAAGACATGGATGACCTCTAATTTCCTGCTTTTAAACTCAGATAAAACTGAAGTTATTGTACTTGGCCCCACAAATCTTAGAAACATGGTGTCTAACCAGATCCTTACTCTGGATGGCATTACCCTGACCTCTAGTAATCTTGTCAGAAATCTTGGAGTCATTTTTGATCAGGATATGTCATTCAATGTGCATATTAAACAAGTATGTAGCACTGCTTTTTTGCATTTGTGCAATATCTCTAAAATTAGAAAGGTCTTGTCTCAGAGTGATGCTGAAAAACTAATTCATGCATTTATTTCCTCTAGGTTGGACTACTGTAATGCATTATTATCAGGTTGTCCTAAAAGTTCCCTGAAAAGCCTTCAGTTAATTCAAAATGCTGCAGCTAGAGTGCTAACAGGGACTAGAAGGAGAGAGCATATCTCACCCATATTGGCCTCTCTTCATTGGCTTCCTGTTAATTCTAGAATAGAATTTAAAATTTTTCTTCTACTTATAAGGTTTTGATAATCAGGTCCCATCTTATCTTAGGGACCTCATAGTACCATATCACCCCAATAGAGCGCTTCGCTCTCAGACTGCAGCTTACTTGTAGTTCCTAGGGTTTGTAAGAGTAGAATGGGAGGCAGAGCCTTCAGCTTTCTGGCTCCTCTCCTGTGGAACCAGCTCCCAATTCAGATCAGGGAGACAGACACCCTCTCTACTTTTAAGATTAGGCTTAAAACTTTCCTTTTTGCTAAAGCTTATACTTAGGGCTGGATCAGGTGACCCTGAACCATCCCTTAGTTATGCTGCTATAGACTTAGACTGCTGGGGGGTTCCCATGATGCACTGAGTGTTTCTTTCTCTTTTTGCTCTGTATGCACCACTCTGCATTTAATCATTAGTGATTGATCTCTGCTCCCCTCCACAGCATGTCCTTTTCCTGGTTCTCTCCCTCAGCCCCAACCAGTCCCAGCAGAAGACTGCCCCTCCCTGAGCCTGGTTCTGCTGGAGGTTTCTTCCTGTTAAAAGAGAGTTTTTCCTTCCCACTGTCGCCAAGTGCTTGCTCACAGGGGGTCATTTTGACCGTTGGGGTTTTTACGTAATTATGTATGGCCTGCCTTACAATATAAAGCGCCTTGGGGCAACTGTTTGTTGTGATTTGGCGCTATATAAATAAAATGATTGATTGATTGATTGAGAATGTGTTCAATCTCTCACGGGATATTTCCATAGCATCTGCTAGCTGATTAATCGTCGATCGTCTGTCGTCCATCACCCATTTCATGAACAAGGTAATGTTTTTCTGGGTTGTGGCTGTGCAGGCTGCCCAGACCTTGGGTCATCTTCAAGGCTCTCTCTGCCCCTCTTAAATTTCAGCTGCCCACTTCTGCACTGTAGATATGGAGGGAGCTTCATCCCCTAATGTAGCAACCATATCAGCATGAATGTCCTTGGGCTTTAACCCCTTCTTATGCAGTACTTAATCACACCGCGATGCCAGATTTGATCCATTTTTGCCGTTTCCCTCTACCACGAACTTTCAAACTTGGCTCATGAACCACAAACTACCACATAACCTGGACGCATACATCTTTGGGATGGTTATGAGTAATTTTTTCTCTAATAGTCAAAATTTTGTTAGCAAAGAAAGTCATGAAGTCATTACTAGTTAAAGTTAATGGAATACTCAGCTCAATAGAGCTCTGACTCTTTGTCAGCCTGGCTACAGTGCTGAAAAGAAACCTGGGGTTGTTCTTATTTTCTTCAATTAGTGATGAGTAGAAAGATGTCCTAGCTTCACGAAGGGCTTTCTTATAGAGCAACAAACTCTTTTTCCAGGCTAAGTGAAGATCTTCTAAATTAGTGAGACGCCATTTCCTCTCCAACTTACGGGTTATCAGCTTTAAGCTACGAGTTTGTGAGTTATACCACGGAGTCAGACACTTCTGATTAAAGCTCTCTTTTTTAGAGGAGCTACAGCATCCAAAGTTGTCTTCAATGAGGATGTAAAACTATTGACAAGATACTCTAACTCCCTTACAGAGTTTAGGTAGCTACTCTGCTCTGTGTTGGTATATGACATTAGAGAACATAAAGAAGGAATCATATCCTTAAACCTAGTTACAGCGCTTTCTGAAAGACTTCTAGTGTAATGAAACTTATTCCCCACTGCAGGGTAGTCCATCAGAGTAAATGTAAATGTATTAAAAAATGATCAGACAAAAGGGAGTTTTCAGGGAATACTGTTAAGTCTTCTATTTCCATACCATAAGGTCAGAACAAGATCTAAAATATGATTAAAGTGGTGGGTGGACTCATTTACTTTTTGAGCAAGCCGATAGAGTCTAATAATAGATTAAATGCAGTGTTGAGGCTGTCATTCTCAGCATCTGTGTGGATGTTAAAATCGCCCACTATAATTATCTTATCTGAGCTAAGCACTAAGTCAGACAAAAGGTCTGAAATTCACAGAGAAACTCACAGTAACGACCAGGTGGACGATAGATAATAACAAATAAAACGGTTTTTTGGGACTTCCAATTTGGATGGACAAGACTAAGAGACAAGCTTTCAAATGAATTAAAGCTCTGTCTAGGTTTTGATTAATTAATAAGCTGGAATGGAAGATTGCTGCTAATCCTCCGCCCCGGCCCGTGCTACGAGCATTCTGACAGTTAGTGTGACTCGGGGGTGTTGACTCATTTAAACTAACATATTCATCCTGCTGTAACCAAGTTTCTGTTAGGCAGAATAAATCAATACGTTGATCAATTATTATATCATTTACCACAGGGACTTAGAAGAGAGAGACCTAATGTTTAATAGACCACATTTAAACTGTTTTAGTCTGTGGTGCAATTGAAGGTGCTATATTATTTTTTCTTTTGAAATTTTTATGCTTAAATAGATTTTTGCTAGTTATTGGTGGTCTGGGAGCAGGCACCGTCTCTACGGGGATGGGGTAATAGGGGGATTGGCAGGGGGAGAGAAGCTGCAGAGAGGTGTATAAGGACCACAGCTCTGCCTCCTGGTCCCAACGCTAGACAGTCACAGTGAAATAATTATTTTATATACACAGCATCCAGCGCAGAGAGCGTGGCAGCGGTAGAGACAAGAACAGCGTCCAGCTGTGAACACAGTGCATCTGATTTGCATCCGCCGCGAATCAAATGCAAAGGCAGACGTATTAGACGCTTTATTCGTGGCCAGTCTGTATGCAGTCACTACAACTTATGTTAGTTCGTGATGTGGACATGATGGGCACGCAAAATATCCATTTTGCACACTGTCCCAGTCCGGTGCCAAGCCACAAATACCTGTCAGTTGCGGATATCTGCAGATGATGGCGAATATACAGCGCATGGATTGAGTATGTTTGTGTATGTATTGAGTATGTATGGAGTATATAAAGCGGAGTGTCATCTGCACACAAAATTGGTGCAGCTCAAAAATCCTGGCAATAAAAAAAGTGCCTCTGAGGATAATTATGGACATGTGGCGGATGTCTGCTGACTCTTACAAGCATGGTTCAAGATATTGCGGATGTTAAGTGAATATGAACCAATTTTGAACGCGGATCGATATGCAAATCCTCCTAAATGTTTTGTAACAACATGTGTTTGTTACAAAACTTCAGAATTAGTGCATCATGTAAAATTAAAAGATGTGTTATATTTTAACTTTGTACAAATGACAGAATTGTCATTAATGGAGTCACACAGAGACCCCTTAGCCATAATAATTTCCATTTGTATCTTTTGGCCAGAAGAAGAAAAGTAATCTTGACCAGCAAGTTTTAAATGAGACAAATAATATCAATAAGAAAATATGTCTAACTTTATCTTTATACAATTTTACAGCTAATATAGATCTCGATTGTACCTATTTCAAGTAAAAAAAAAAAAAAAAAAGTTTGCATGGAATGGCAGCAGAGGAACAAAATTGTTTTTTTTATTTTTTTTATTTCATTTTATATGTAAGTCGAAGATCAATTACTACAACTTTTCAATTCAAAAATTCATGAAATAATACACTTTGTTTGAAGTAATCAGTTTGTATTCACTGTGAATAAACAGAAAGATGCACTGAGCTACACAACAAACAGTACATACTGCAAAAGCTGAACTGAACAAAACTGCATTTAGAAAACTGCATCTCGTAGCTGCAGTCTAGAAAACAGAAGGTTCATTTTACAGAATGTTTTTATATCTTATATAAATGTTATCATTTATTTATTTTTTTGGAATGTGCTGCAATTTTAGAATAGATGTATGTAAAAATGAAATGAGGTTGACCATACAAAACATGGCATATCTTGTATTCATACTGTATTTAATGCAGTTGAAGTCAGCGTAAATGAAAGAATCCTTGCAGTCATCTTTATTTACATTTTCCATATCTTTCCATCTTTTTTTTCTTTTTGGTCTTGTATCAGTCACAAAGCCTGTAATTAATGACACTGGACTTCATTAATTAGACTGGACTTCTTCATGGCCTGACAGCCATGATTACAATAATTATATATTTTTTTATTTTTTTTATTTTATTATTATTTTTTTTTAGTAGTCTTAAGGAAAATAAACTATGAAGAACATATCAGGCTTTGCTTAACATATGCTTTACATTAACTGTATTTGTGTGTGAAGAAGGATAAGCCAAACACTGTCTCCTTTATGTTCCCTTTGGGTCACACTCAGACTTTATCACATACACAGCCTATTTACATAGCAATTTATATGTCGGCTGTAAAGATAATTCTACATTGATTGCTTCAACATGTCTGCAAATCCACATTCATATGAGTTTTGGCTCTCCTGTGTCGCAGCAAGGTGGAAGTAAAGTGGTAATGAGGTCAAAATGTGCACCACCTTAGAAAGACTTCTGGGTGTCATCTCCCAGAAATATATACATAGTGAAATATTCAACAGAACATTCCTTATTAGCATAAGATATGGCCTTTTATTCCACTCACATGTAATCAGTGAACATACCCTGATTGTTTTGTGTCATATATCAAGCTTAGTGTTCATATCAGACATAGTGGGCAAATATCCGATAAAGTGACATGCATTTGCAGATAAAACATGTAATATAGAATGCAAGGCGACCTCCTCAACAGAACTGACAGTGGTGACAAAGTCTTTGTTGTTAAGTGATTTGGGGACCTGCTTTCAATCACAATCTACTTAAGTGAAGAGATGCAACACTGAAATATAATAGTTCCAGCAGGTGCAGGCCATAAAAAGTCAGAGAATATATGAGCTACATTTGAAATAATATTTACTTAGAGGTACCCAATGTAGATTTTACATATTAATACACTACCACTAAAGTTTGCACATATTTTCCTCTCATTTGAATGGAGAAGGTGTGCAAATCGTGATTGGTACTGTATCAGCAAACAAATATTTTCTATGTAAAGATTAATGGCTTCATAGCACCGTATCGTACCATATGAAGCAACAATCCCTCTGTGCCCTGAGCCTTTCTTTTCCTGTTTACATTTCTCAGTCTGGTCATGCATGCATGTTTAGTACATGAAAATTATGCATGGGACAATTATTCAAGTAACTCCTGGCCTGTAAAACTGCTGCCCTACCCACTTTATAAGAGGAAAACAGGACTAACTATTTATCACATAGCTGTTGACTCTTTTTTCCCAAGGTGGTGTTCAACAGCATTGTCGAGAAAACTAGAATCAACATACAGAGTGGCCAAGGAGGGAACCTTCGTTTATATCCTGAAATCTGGCGCTAGGTGTGATATCTAGTGCAGAAAACATCATTCATAACACCTTTAAATTTAAATGTATTCACTCTGATTGCAAAGAGAAAATACTAAAGAATTCATCAATTAAAAGAATGTATATTGGAGTTTACAAACAAATTAACTGAAAAATACATTCTGACTGATTCCAATCTCCAGTGTGACATATCTAAAGATAAGCTCATTACAGTTTTGATATCTCTAAAGTTACTAAAATTACAAAATTTGCCATTCTGAAAAAAAAAGAAGTTATAATTAACTGCTAGAAACTACTATTCTTTCAGCTGTTTCTGTAATGGTTACCACAGCAGATCAGTTGTTTCCATTTCACCCTGTCCTCTGTATCTTCATCTGTCACACCAACCACCTGCATGTGGTGGTTGGTGTGACCACCACATCCATAAACCTCCTCTTTGGCCTCCCTCTTCTCCTCCTGCCTGGTAGCTCCATGCTCAGCATCCTTCTCCTTATATAAAATGGGTCCCTGTTCTGTACATGTCCAAACCATCTCAGTCTCACCTCTCTGACTTTGTCTCCAAACCGTCCCACCTGAGCTGTCCCTCTGATATGTTCATTCCTAATCCTGTCCATTCTCATCACTTACAAAGAGAATCACATCTACAGCTCTGCCACCTCCAACTCTCCCTCCTTTTTGTTCGTGTCACCATCTCTAAGCCGCACAACATGTAGATATTCTTCAGTCACAAATCACTCCTGCCACCTTTCTCCACCCACACCACCCTGCCTGCACTCTCTTTTTTAACCTCTCTACCACACTTTCCATTACTTTAGACAGTTGACTCCAAGTATTTAAACTCAACTATTTTCACCACCACTACTCCTTGTAACCACACTATTCCACTGGGCTCCCTCTCATTCACATACATGTACTAGGTCTTGCAACTACTGACTGTCATTCCCCTGCTCTCCAGAGAATACCTCCACATTTCCAGGCTGATTAAACCTGCTCTCTACTCTCACTACAGATCACAATGTCATCTGTAAACATGATAGCCCGTGGAGACTCCTGTCTGAACTCATCCTGTCAACCTGTCCATCACTGCTGCAACAAGAAAGAACTCACAGCTGATCCTTGGTGTAATTCCACCTCCACCTTGAATGAGTTTGTCATTCTTACTGCACATCTCACCACTGTCACACTATCCTTGAACATGTCCTGCACTACTGTCACATTCTTCTAAGGCACTCCAAACCTCCTCATACAGTACCACATCTCTTCTTTTGGCAACCTGTCATAAGCTTTCTCTAAATGCACAAACACACAATGTGACTCCTTCTGGCCTTCTCTATATTTCATCTGTATTCTCAGAGCAAACATTGCTTCTGTAGTGCTCTTTCTCAACATAAAACCATATTGCTGCTCACAGATCTGCACCTGTTTTCTAAACCTAGCTTCTACTACTCTTTTTCATAACTTCATGCTATGGCATCTGTAGTTACTGCAGCTCTTCACCTCACTCTTGTTCTTAAAAATAGGAAGCAGGGGCCTCATGTACTAAGCATGCCTATGCAGAAAAAATGTGGCATACATCTGTCTCCAGGCTAATGTCCAAATGTATCAAAAGTGAAGTAACTGTGCAAATGGGTGGTGCGTAATGCAAAAATGCTACCCAGCATATGCACAATTTTGCAGCTGTTGGTCCACTTCCAACATGTAGAGATGAATGCTGGAACAGTTAATAGTGTGAAATCATGTAGCCATCTGAGTGATGTGCACATCAGCGACACACTGATGAACAATTAACACACCCACATGTTTGCAGTTATATGGATGATATAAAAGCATACACAAAGTGATCATAAAATGGCACTAACAATGGCTGCGTCAGCATTGTTAGAGGACCCTTGCAATGACTGCAATCCGACATGAGCATGTATTCAGGGAAAAAGAGGATTTACTTGCAAATGACGATAATTGGCTCATAAGCCACTTTCGATTACCAAGGCCACTGTTACTGGAGTTGCATGCAGAACTGTGGCTGGCCCAGAGAATGCAATACGATGATGAGCCAGGTGTTGTTTGTGCTCACACAGTAGCTGTCCATGCTGGGCTTCCTGGCAACAGGGGCATTCCAGTGGGACTACGCTGATCAGTCAGGAGTGTGCCAGTCAACCTTAAGCTGAGCCATGTCAGCTGTGTGGAACGCAGTCATCCGAATGTCATCCAGGTACATCACATTCCAACAAGCACAATTTCCTGCCATTTGCACAAATATTGCTATAAAGGGGCTATCACATGTTGACTTTGTTTTTATTGAAAGGAAAAAAAAATCCATTATTGTTCAAATCATATGTGATGTGCAAATGCATCTAACTAACATCATGGCTAGGTGGCCAGGTTCAATACATGACTCATTCATCCTGACTAACAGCATAGTTGGGGTAGCCCAGTCTCACGCCTTTCTTTCATGCTCCCATCATGAAATGAGTGACATTTCCGTGATGCTGTGTTTTTATTTTACTATTTGCAACCTAACCCCTTCTTCTAACCCTAACCTTAACCATCATATAACTGTCTCCCTTTCCCTAATCAGCAAGTCCCAAGTCAAGTCTTATGTTATGTGTCGGACGCAGCTCGGAGAACCGACCAGCGTTTGAAGGACCCAGTATGAAATAAGCAGAGCACGGTACAAAGGCTAACTGAATTTAATACATAACAGTGATACAAAAAATAACAAAGAAAGTGCGGTCTGGCGTGGTGCGCTCCCAGCAGCGCTAACGGTCCGGAGCCAGAAGCTGTTCGGGACCCAAGGACCCCGCCGACCACCCCCCAGGTGGCCGCAACAAACCGAGTCTGTGAAAGAAGGAACCATTATGTGAGTCCACACTCTACACACAGAGAGAACACTTAAAGGTGTACAACAGCAAACACTTCCTGGCTTGATTACTAATCAGCTTCCCAACCTGCAGGCATGGAACATCCAGTTCACAAAACTCCACTGCAGTGGAAGCCGATACATGACTAACATACAGCTCAATATAAAAAGGTGTGAGGGGACACCACATTTACTGACTGTATAATGTTAGTCCCAAAATCTAACGTACCTCAGGAAGTGTGCTGACGAGCGTGAGACCTCACCCCCTCCTCTTTCACAGACCGTGCATCAACCCTGGACGTTCTCTGCATCCACTGATGATGAGATGGCTCCCGAGACGACGATCTCACCCGTCTGGTCGCAAGGTCGAGTCTCTGGCAAATACACACTGTATACTCCAGTCTTAAATGCCACCATGTTCCAATCCATATAGATGCACCTCAGCTGTGAGTCCTGACGAGCCGCAGGTGATCAGGGTGAGGTCCTGATAACCTCAGCAACACAGCCACTCAGTCCCAAATGCAAGCCACCTGGAAGGAAAAACAAATGACAGAAACAAAAGGCAGCCAGGCCCCCCAGCCATACAACATCTTAAGTCATAATGACCACCAACTGTTTGCAAGCTGACTTGACCTGACTTGGGACTTGCAGGTTGATGACTTGAAAATGACTTGACAGTGACTTTGTCCCACCTCTGCCCCAGACTCCCCCCCATGTCACCCAGTATCAGCTGTGGTGCATTCAGCGTGTGTGTGTGTGTGTGTGTGCGCTGCTTCATCTTATTTAGGTTGACATGGTACCAAATTAGATATCCCTGTGTATCTCTACTTTAATTACATCATTTACTTCACTTCATTTGTAGCTCACACTCGATTAAATTCCTTTTCTTACCATGACCATTCCGGACAGAGAGGGGAATCCCCAGGTCCCAGGGTCTATTTGAATACATTTGCATATTTAAATAGGGAAATGTACAGGGAGGAGCTTAGTGTGTGTGCATGTGCACTCAATTCCACATTCAGTGGGATGCACAAACGGAATGTGCGTGGATCCATGGCTACGCACACTTTAATATATCTGAATATTTTTGTGCTTACACCAGTTTCTGGGTTTTGGCATATGCTATGTTTCAGTAGGAAATCCACACAACTCTTTGTAGTAGATGAGCAGACGTTGTCTCCATTCCTAGGCATCCTCTCACTTTCCAAGATTTTATGAAACAGTTTGGTTAGAAACTCCACTGCCATCTCGCTTAGCCATTTCCATGCCTCCACTAGAATGTCATCTGGGCAAACGGCCTTTCCACTCTTCATCCTCTTCATACAGTACATCTGGAAAGCATTTACAGCACTTCACTTTTACACATTTTGTTCTGTTACAGCCATATTTCAAAATGGACTAAATTCATTTTTTCCCCTCTCAAATTCCTACTCACAGCTCCACATAATGACAACTGGAAAAAAGTTTATTTTTTATTTTTATAGTAGAGAAGCTTGAATCTTCGACTGGACTGGGTTGCTTGATGTGAGGACGTTTTGCTTCAAATCGCAGAAGCTTCCTCAGCTAAAATTCTTGCTCTGGTAGTCTAACTTCTGTCTTTACTCTTGTAGAGAAGAATAAACCAAAGCCAACAAAAGCTGGAGTTTTTTAAACCTAACCAGACCCCTCCTACCGAAAGGCCGACTGCTATAGGCAAGTGACTAAACAATAGCTCTAATTAGCACCTATTGTGCTCTAGTTAGCACCCTCCTAATGACAGGGCAGCTGTCCCTCCTAATGATGGGACGGAAGCCTCTCCTGATGGCTCCCTTGACGACTCTCCTGATGATGTGAATGACTTATTACCATGAACAAAAGACTGAAACTGCTTTGACCTGAGTACCCCATTGTAAACAGGGGACAAAGCGTGTCTCAGACCCCCTCCCCGGTTAAGGCTGGGTTTCAACTGTTTCACATAGAATGCTTCCTTGACACCTCTCTCAAACCATTTCTTCTCTCTGGCTAAGATTTTAACTTCCTTGTCCTCAAACGTGTGGTTAGTGTCTTTCAGGTGGAGATGAACTACAGACTGAGGTCCATTTGTGCCCTCTCTGCGGTGCTGGTATAGCCTTTTGTGTAAAGGTTGCTTAGTCTCACCTATATAGTTATCATTACAGTTTCCTGACATCTGATAGAATACACTACATTGCTGTGTTTGTAACTAGGGATCCTGTTCTTAGGGTGAACTAATTTCTGTCTCAAGGTGTTAACCGGTTTAAAGTAAACTGGGATTTTGTGCTGTCTGAAGATCCTCTGTAGTTTTTCCCCTACTCATGCTAAATAAGGGAGAGACACTCCTCTTCTTCTTGTCTCCGTCTCCTGTCTATCTGGTCTCTTTGTTTTCTGGGACTTCTGCACTTTGTCCAGGGACCATCGTGGGTACCCACATACTGTGAGGGCTTTCCGTACAAGTTGTTGTTTTTTAGCCCTTCCCTCTGCAGTTGTGGGCACCTGTAGGGCTCTGTGTTGAAGAGTCCTGATCACCCCGAGCTTGTGTTCAAGGGGGTGGTTTGAGCCAAAGAGCAGATATTGGTCAGTGTGAGTGGGTTTTCTGTAAACCCCTGTCTGGAGCTGCCTGTTCTCTCCAATCGTAACATCACAGTCCAAGAAGGCTAAATGGTTGTTTCTGGCATCCTCACGTGTGAACTTGATATTGGAATCCACCGAGTTGATGTATTCTGTAAAGTCCTCAACCTCCTGTTGCTTGATTTTAACCCATGTGTCATCGACATATCTGAACCAGTGACTGGGAGAGATGCCCATGAAAAACATCAAGGCTGTCTTCTCCACTCGCTCCATGTACAGATTGGCCACAATGGGGGATATCGGAGACCCCATCACACAACCATGGATCTGCCTGTAGTAATTCCCCCTAAACAGGAAATACGTGGTGTTAAGACAGATCTCCAAGAGTTGGCAGATGTGGTCTGGTGTGAGTTTGGTCCTTTCAAGTAGAGACACATCCTCCAGCAGTCTCTGCCTCACGGCTCTGGCCTCAGCGGTGGGGATGCAGGTGAACAACAATGTCACATCAAATGACACCATAGTTTCATCTGCCTCCAGCTGCAGGTCCTTGATCTTGTTCACAAAATCTTGTGTGTTCTCCACATGGTGGTCTGAATTACCCACTAGAGGAGCCAAAATCCACTTGAGGTGCTTGGCCAAATTGTACGTGATGGAATCTGTGCCTGAGTGACACGTCCTGTTTGTGGATTTTGGGCAGTCCATAGATGCATGGAGTGGCGTCCCCAGGGTACAGTCTGTAGTATGTCTGCCTGTCGATGAGTCCCTCTTTCTGCAGGTTTTGGAGGTAGCTAACGATTTTCTTCTTATAGCTGCTCATGGGGTCTCTCTTCAGATGTTCGTATGTACTGGAGTCACTGAGCAAGTTGTTGATCTTGGCCTCATAGTCCGATGTGTTCAGGACCACCGTGCATCTGCCTTTATCTGCTGGCAGGATAAGGATGCTTTGGTCCTTCTGCAGTGCTGACAAAGCTTTTTGTTCGTCTCCTGTGATGTTGGACAGAGGAGGCTTGACACTGTTAAGCACTGCTGTGACTCTTAGTCAGAGGTCCCCAGCTTCTGACTCTGACAAAGTGTTATGTTTAATGGCTGACTCTGACAAACTATTATGTTTAATGGCTGACTCTACTGCAGTGATGTAATCTACTGTCGGTATATGTTTAGGGGTCACTGAGAAATTTAGTCCTTTAGCGAGCACATCCTTTTCTGTCTGTGTAAGAACCCTGTCGGACAGATTCTTTACCCAATTTTCCCTGTTGTCACTAATTTGTCTGGGTGTATCTTTAAAACTACTCCCACTGAAAGTATGCCTTTCTGCACTAAAAGGTTGTGAAACTTCCTGATTAGCCGCTCCTTACTTTTTAAATACTCAGCCATTTGAATTTTAACTATGAACTTTGTGATCTTATTATGGGCCTCTTCCCCCACTAAGGTTTCTAACCTTTTGTGAAGACTATCAAGATTATTTTCGAGGTCTAATATTTTAAAATGAAGCCTTCTAATTCTAAGACCCCAAATCCTTCTAATCCTACTATCCTCCATTTTTTATTTTTGCAAATTTATTAACAAATAAAAAACAAGAAAATCAAATGTAACGACAGTACAATTTGCTCAATGCTTTGTTGATGCACCTTTGGCAGCAATTACAGCTGCAAGTCTTCTTGAATGGATGCCACAAACTTGGCACACCTATCTTTGGGCAGTTATGCCCATTCCTCATTGCAGCACCTCTCAAGCTCCATCAGGTTGGATGGGGACCATCAGTGCACAGCCATTTTCAGATCTCTCCAGAGATGTTCAATCGGATTCAGGTCTGGGCTCTGGCTGTGCTACTCGAGGCCATTTACAGAGTTGTCCTGAAGCTACTCCTTTGATATATTGATTGTGTGCTTAGGGTCATTGTCCTGCTGAAAGATGAACCATCACCCCAGTCTGAGGTCAAGAGCCCTCTGGGACAGGTTTTCATCCAGAATGACTGTGTAAATTGCTGGATTCATCTTTCCCTCAATCCTGACTAGACTACCACATTCTGCCACTGAATGCCATCCCCATAGCATGATGACACCGTGCTCTACTGTAGTGATGGTGCCTGTTTTTCCCCAAACATGACTCATGGCATTCATGGCAATGAATTCAATATTTGCCTCATCCGACCAGAGAAATTTGTTTCTCATGGTCTGAGAGTCCTTCAGGTGTCTTTTGGTAAACCCCAGGTGGGCTGCCATGTACCTTTTACTAAGGAGTGGCTTCCGTCTTGCCACTCTACCATACAGGACTGATTGGTGGATTGCTGCAGAAATGGTTGTCCTTCTGGAAGGTTCTCCTCTCTCCACAGAAGAATGCTGGAGCTCTGGTAGAGTGACCATTGGGTTCTTGGTCAACTCTCTGGCTAAGGCCCTTCTCCCAGAATTGCTCAGTTTAGACTGATGACCATCTCTTGGAAGAGTCCTGGTGGACATGTGATATCTTAGCCTTTTTATTTTTAATAAATTTGGAAATATAAAAAAAAAAAACTTTTTTTCACATTGTCATTATGGGGTATTGTTTGTAGAATTTTAAGGGAAAAAATGAATTTCATATATTATGGAATAAGGCTGTAACATAACAAAATGTGGTCAAATTGAAGCTCTGTGAATTCTTTTTGGATTCTTTCTGGCCACCCTCACTTCGTCCTTACTAATTTCTTGCACTTCCTGATTTACTCTCTCTACATCATCTACCCTCTTGTCTCTTTCATTTTCTTCATTCATCAGCTCCTCAAAATATTCTCTCCACCTTCTCAACATACTCTCTTTGCTTGCCAGTACATTTCCATCTGCATCTTTTACCACTGCAACCCACTGCCCATCCTTTTCAGCTCTGTCCCTTTATTTAGCCAGTTGGTACAAGTTCTTTTCTACTTCCGAACTATTCAGCTTCTTGTTAAGCTTGTTACATACCTTTACCTTAGGTTTTGCCACTTCTCTTTTCACCTTATGCCACATCTCCTTGTACTCCTGTCTACTTTCTTCATCTGTCTCACTCTCACTTTCTCAATTCTTTGTCGCCAACCTCTTTCAATTTCAATTTCAGTTAAATTTATGAAATTTATAAAGCACCAACTCACAACAAGGCACTTCACACAAAACAATTCCAAAACAATTTAAAAAAAAAAAATTCAAAAGCACAATTAAAAGATCAAAAAAAAATTTTTAAAGAATTAAAAAGGATTCTAACACAATATGCTTACCATCGGGCTGAGAAAATAAATGTCTTAAGTCTCATCTTGAATGTCTCCACAGAATCTGACTGCCTTATCGAAGCTGGGAGACCATTCCATATGCATGATAGGAGAATGCTCTTTGACCCACACAGTTTTCTTCACCCTCGTAACACAAGTAGTCCTGCATTGTGTGACCGCAAAGCCAGGGCCGATACGTAGGGTTTAATTAAATCAGCTAGGTAGGTCGGTGCCAGTCCATGAACAATTTTTTAGGCTAATAACAGAACATTAAAATCTGATCTCACATAGACATATAGCCAATGAACAGTGGTGGGCACAGTTCCGCTAATCTGCTAACTACTAATTATTGAAGCTAATGTTCTCATTATCAGATGAGCTTTTCAGATAACTTTGAAAACCATGTGGACTAATTATCTTCTGATCAATTTTGGTCCGATAAATTTTAGACCGCTAACATATTTTTGCAGGCATGGTGAACAAAGCTTAACAATTACAAACATTTATGAAATCTAAAATCAAAGATATGAGTACCTATCTGTTAAATGTTTTGTAGTAGATGTACAGTTCTATCCTCTATCCTATCTTCCAGAAGAAACCACTCTATCCTCTGCAAGCAAAAGAGAACAGGTCACAAAAAACAAACAAACCAAAAAAAAAAAAAAAAACACAAAAGAAAAAAGATAATTTCTTTTAGCCCTATACTGATGCGCTGGCAATATCACCCAAGTGATCCAGAGGCATATAGTTTTAACTTATGGTTAAAATTTTAACCAAACTAATTTCTGACAAGTTATTTAAATTAACGTCACATCTGGAGTTTATAAAGTGAAAATATCAGATATATGTTTTAGTTTTATTTTGAAGGTTTTAGTGTGGACATGCTGTGTCCAGGTGCATTATGGGTAATCTCAGCACATTCACCACAGAAGAAATGCATTTGAGATGCTCTGATCAGGCTCCACATTGACAACAACATTAAACCCTTTGTATATTGTGCCTAAAACTCTCGTGGATATATTCTCTGGGTTTATAGACGTTGTTATTGTGTTTGTTTTCTGTAAAAATGCCAGAAGAAGCCAAGGTTGCTTCTCCATTATTTTCAATTGTAATCATTGTGACCTGCAATCGCTTCCTGTTTGCTCTTTAGAGTCCTGCTTATGTCAAACACTGTCTGTCATCTTTGTTCCTAATTAATATATACAAGATGTCTAAAATTCAATTTACGTTTATTAAATTCCATGCACCTTAAATGTAGCAGACACGGATTATCTAGACTATTTGTTTGGTCAAGTTTTCACGGTCTCTACTGCCATCTACTGGCCAGTAGTGTTCATGGCAGTATGAGCATCTGGACACCAGTAGATGGCAGTGTTCTATTTATTCTGACCACAGTTAGACGGTTGTCTAATCACAACTTGACTTTTTGGCTTTTGCAAATGGCTTTTTTTTAACAAATAAAAAAAAGGCATATTTTACAAAAGCATATTTATATGTAAAGACCAACACACACACACACCTCACATTAATGTGTTGGTTTTTACATAGAATGAATAAGTCAACCAATCAGTGTTAGCGGAGGCTCATTTACCCATAATCTATTTGGCATCTGTCTGTTACAAATCTTAGAATTAATGCATTACAGTGGTCCCTCGCTATAACGCAGTTCACCTTTCGTGGCCTCGCAGTTTCACAGATTTTTGAGTGCAATTTTGCATGCTTTTTTTTTAACAGCGCATTGTGTTCCGCGTCCTTATCAGGCCTGCCGGTCGCGGCACTGGTCGGCATCACCGCGATTGCTCTCACTGCCTCCAATGTTCTTACTGAGTCTGCGGGCTCGGTAAACGCAGCAGCGGACCACTCACACTGCCCTCCTATCTGTTGCGCAGAGCTGCACCAAATCTGGCAACAGGTCCAGAGACTACGCTCGCTGTTTTGATGCGAATGTTGACCGCAGCTGCAGAGCTCTGTGGCCACCGAGAGAGGACTTGGAGTCTTTGTGGGTCCCGCATCCGTACCTCCGGAGGCAGTGAGCGAAGGGAGAGTTCTGCGTGTGTCTGTTTATAATGTTCTCGCCCAGAAGTGTTTACACAGGAGAGAAAAGTGAGAAAATGTTAATGCCCATTTGAGAAAAGTGTATAAAGTGTGTAGTGAGGGGTTTTACAGCCTTAAAACATCTATAATAATTGCAAAAAATAGCGCTGACTACTTTGCGGATTTCACTTATCGTGGGTTATTTTTAGAATGTAACTCCCATGATAAACGAGGGACCACTGTATTTAAAATTAAAAGATCTGTGTTATATTTTAACTTTGTACAAATGATAGAATTGACATTAATGGAGTTATTCTATCCAGATTAATTTGATGATTTTAAATCAAAACCATAAGTCAAAACTGCTTCCAAGACCCCTGCCTCACTGTGGCACTGCTGTATTCTGTTAAAGAATAATGGCTTGTTTTGTGTGTGTGTGTGTGTGTATAGAGTTGAGCTTTGCTCCTCTCAATTGCTTCACTGCTGCGAAATATGTAGTAAACAGGAGCATCCAGTAGTAAACAGGGCGCACAAAGACAGAAGTACTGACTCATTGTTTAGGTCTACGGTTGCCTTTGATACTACCAGCAGCAATTGTGGTGTTAAAACTCAAAATCAGCTTGTTAGTAGTTGCAAGTGTATCGGACGCAATATTGAAAGTTATCGGTTAGCTATAGCTTCCAATAAAATTTTTGGGTGGTTTTTCGGTTTATCTTTATAAAAGATAACTTTTCAGTTTAGCTGATTAGCTGTTATCGAAACTAACTTTTTGGTTAGCTGTGCCCACAACTGCCAATGAAGAGATGCCAGAACAGGTGTTAAGTGGTCAAACTTTCTGCTTCATGTCAAAAGTCTGGCAGCAGCATTCTGGACCAACTGGAGACCCCTAATGCTGGACTGCAGTAACCCTGAAAATAAGACATTGCAATAATCCAATCTGGAAGAAACAAAAGCATGGATCAGGGTCTCAGCATCAGCCATGGACAGAATGGGACAAAGCCTCACTATATTTCATAGATGGAAGAAGGCACCTCTCATAATATCCCTAATGTGGAGGCCAAAGGACAATGCAGGATCAAAAATCACCCCAAGGTTCCTCACCTTGTCCGTGTGATGTATGACACACAAACCCAGGGCAAGCGCTAGCTAGTCAAATTGATGGTGATATCTTGCTGGACCAAGAACCATCATTTCAGTCTTATCAGAGTTTAAAAATAGGAAGTTACTAGACATCCAGTCTGTCATTGATGCAAGGGAATCCTCTAGTGTTTTTATGCAAATGAGATTACCAGCAGTTATCGGCATGTACAATTGAGTATCATCAGCATAGCAATGGGAGGCAATCCAAAAATGCTGCAGTATATGTCCAAGAGTGCTCTATAAAGACAGAAAAGCAGGGGAGCCAAGACAGATCCCTGTGGAACCCCAAATTCCATATCACTAAGGTTAGAGGTACTGTTATTGTATCAAACACAGTGAGAGCAACTGGATAGGTATGATGTCAACCATGCAAGGGCACTTCCAGTAGTCCCAAAGTAATGCTCCAGCCTATCGAGTAAAACATGATGATCCACGATATCAAACACAGCACTGAGATCTAACAGCACCAAAACCGAAGTGGTGTCTGAATCCATTGCAATCCTCTTTCTCCTTATGCTTCCATGGACATCTTTGTTCCACCACCAAGTCTCCTCGTTTTCCTTCCACTTTTCCAGATGTCACACCCAGTACCTTCCTGGTTGTGTTCCTCACCACATCTGCAGTACTTTTTCAGTTGTCCAAATCTCTTGAGTCATTCTACAAACCTATGCTGTCTCCCCTGCCACCACCTTACAGTATCCAATTTCTTTTATCTTGCATCTCCTACACATAATCTAGTCCACCTCTGTGCACCTTCCTCCACTCTTATATGTCACACTGTGCTCCTCCCTTTTTTTTAAAGTAGGTATTCACCACAGACATTTCCATCCCTTTTGCAAAATTAACTACCACCTGCCCTTCCACAGTCGTGCCCTGGATACCATATCTACCCATTACTTCCTCATCACCACTGTTCTCTTCACTAACATGCCCATTGACATCCACTCCTATCACCACTCATTCATGCTTAGGCATACTCTCCACCACCTCATCTAACTCACTCCAGAAATCATCTTCCTTTGTCTTGCAACCTACCTGTGGGGCATATGCACTGATGATATTCATCATGGTTCAATTTCCACCTTCACACTCATCACCCTGTTGGACACCTCTAACATGCTCTTAAAAATACTCTTTCTTTAAAATGATTCCAACACTATTTCTCTTCATATCAGGAACCTTGGGGTGATTTATTTGAACTGCACTACTGGGCTGAATCATATTGGCTATAATCAGAATTTTGATCTATTCATCAAGAGGGAGCACAGTAGATTATTCATCAACGTAACTTTTGAGTAATCAAAGCCGGAATCCACAGCCTGACACAAGGCTGTTTTCAGGTTAAAACTGTGTAGAAATGTGCGTTATTGAAATATGTAATAAGTATAACATTTCTGACAAATACTTAGTAATGCCTTACATTACTGTGTTACAGCAAAAAAAACTAATACATTACTGTAATTGCATTACTTTTGTAGTGCACTACTCCCAACACTGAAAATCAGTTTACTTGTTTCAAAGTGAATGAGCTCATAGACAAACGGATGCAGAGAGGAGGAACCCACCTCGCTGGCTGAGGTAACAACAGTTGGCTGATGATGTCATGGTCAACAACACATTTTAAAAGGCTTAAACAAAAACATTATCACTTTCATTTGCTGTAATCCTGTTAGGGTAAGGGCTGACTTTTCATACTTCAAAAAAAAAAAAAAAAATTTTCTATTTATTAGAGGTTGTGTTTTTCCTTCTGCTTGGGAAACTGAAGCATAAGTGCATCTCATGGTTGTCCTCAATTACAATTTGGTCATCATCCAGACAGAAATTCAAACCTGGCAGTTTGCCCTGTTGTGCATAACACAGTTTGACACTTTTCATGAGAGAAATGAACATACACCAATCAGCCATAGCACTAGTCGCATTTACATGAGCACTTTATTGTCAATCTCAATTAATTATTTCCGATTGGTGGATCAGATTGTCCTGTTTATATGAACATGACATAAAGTGATCCACTTGATAGCAAGGTTTACATGCACCATGATTACCATCCAATTCAGTCAATAGAGCAATCCCATAATGCTTTGCGTTTTGACTTCTGCCCTCTGTGACATGCGCAATTGATGCCATATTGAGTTTTACCTGGAAGCCCGGAATTGTTAGCTGGAGTAATTTAGATTGCTGAAATTCTTTGCATGTTTCTTTTTAAACTGCAGCATCAGAGGAACATGCTTCTTCTTTTAGACTTGTTCAGAAAGAGACAAGCGTGGAATGTGTTTTTACACGATGTCTCTGTTACCTTTCCCCCTCCCAAGTCAAGATTTCTATGGATGAAAGTCTGAATCAAGGAATGGTAGGTTTTGCCTATTTGACTTTTTACCTCTTACATAAGTGCCTTTTCCTTTTAGATTGCTGAAATTCTTTGCATGTTTCTTTTTAAACTGCAGCATCAGAGGAACATGCTTCTTCTTTTAGACTTGTTCAGAAAGAGACAAGCGTGCAATGTGTTTTTACACGATGTCTCTGTTACCTTTCCCCCTCCCAAGTCAAGATTTCTATGGATGAAAGTCTGAATCAAGGAATGGTAGGTTTTGCCTATTTGACTTTTTACCTCTTACATAAGTGCCTTTTCCTTTTCTTTTTTATTGTTGTTTATGCACCAACAACACCAGATCAAATTTCTTGTATGTGAGAACTTACTTGGTAATAACTTTGATTCTGATTCATAAAGTTGTCTGACTTGAATACATGGATGTTCAAAGGAAAGAAAATTTTCGATTGAGGTGGCTGTCATTCGTGAAACTGTGCATTCTAACGGAAAGGTACGTGGCACCTAATGACATTACCGTGAGGGTTCCTATCCCACTGACAATGCAAGTTAGTCGCACGTCTGCTATATAAACTTGGCAACCATGCAGAGTGTTGTGTTATTTCCAATCAGTTCGGTGTCCATGGTGAAGAAACTTGTTTGCATGTTTTGTGAAGCCATAATGAAAGGACTGATTAAACAGTGCCAAATGACAATGAAGTCTTGGAGATCACCCAGAGATCTGAGGAAACACATCATATCCCTCAAATAATGGGACTAATTGACGGGACACATTCCAATCTTCCCTCCTTCAGATGGCTCCAAGGACTTTGTGAATACAAAGGGCTGGCCTTCCTATGTACTACAGGGTGTTGTTGACCACAAATGCAGGTAGGTTATTTTTGAATGTCTGTCATTTTCATAGTCACACAATAACATTACATCTCTTAAGATTTCTACAAATTATATCTGTGGCTTTTAGGTAGAGCCCACTATGAAATCTCACAAGATTTATTTTAGACAATGAACTATTTCAAAATATGACAATAAAGCAATTTCAGGAATAAATGAAACAAACCTTGGGCGTGAGGTCTTTTTACATTGCCTACTTAATTTACTCAACTTAAACAAGTTCTGATTGTTTTTAGTTGCAAAATACCTGCAAGCGCCCATGATGCCAATGTTTTGCACCATTCAGACCTTTTTGAGAGAGCTCATCTCATGCCAACGGTACCATTCACACTAATTCTAATACCCCCATCACACATATGCCAATTGAGGCCGAATGGCATCAGAATGACACATCCGACCACAATCGGGAAGTACTGAGGTGTGGTCTGAAGACCTACCGATGTGAGTCTATGAGCAGTCTACATATTTGGTCCCATTCGCTCAGCTGTCCCAAGTGTACACATGTTCAAAACACTCTTGGCGCCATCTGATGGAGGTCTATGTGCAGTTTTTGCGTCATCTGATCAGTCTACATATTCTGACAGCATCAAAACAGCATCTGAAATGATCTGATTGCGGATGATTGAGCTCTGAGATCAACAGGTCACAGCAAAGCCTGTCGGCATGTTGTGCCACAGATCTTCACCTCCACTGGACCCTGGCCAGGGAGGACAAAGGAAATGTTGGTATGTAATAACATGTATGTGGCATGCATTAATCATGTACAGTGGGTGTGAACAGCGTGCAATTTAAACCAAAAGCACCGTGTGCCACTGCACCTCTCTGTGGTCTTATGCACAGTAATGTGTCATCACACACGTCAGAGCTGAACAGATCTCACCGCTGTAATTTACATATTATTACAAGATCACCATCTAAACTGTAGGAGGTGTGACATGGAACTGTATTCCAGGCCATGACAACATTATTGAACATGAAACTCACCTACAACATGGAACCAGAACATCGTAGAACGCACAGGAACCAAACCACAGCCTGTGGTGAAAAGCCTCACCTGGCTGCTGTGTGTTGCAAATAACCATGGCAAAAATGTAATCCCATGTGATAATCCAACTGACATCACGGGTGTACAGAGTTGCATTGTGCTCCTGAAGTGAGCAAAAACGAAAAAAGAAATTAAAGTTCACTGCAAAGGCTCTGTCCGACACATGGTGTGACCCACTGCCAGTAAACTTTCAGCAAAGGTGTTCAGTGGCACTCGAAAACTTATTGGTAAAATTGGAAATTGGAAGAATATTTGGTTACCCTACATATCCACTCCTTGACTGGTTGCTGCAAGGCTACATAAATTCTACATGTCTAACCCCAAAAGAGCAATCTTTTAACCCTCTGGAGTCGAATGACGCGCCCTCACAAGAGAGGGGAGTTACCATTGGTGGAAAACTCAAGAACTAACCAATCACATTCACCAACTTCATGTGGGATTGATGATAACACACAGACCCCGTGTGTGTGTTTGTGTGTGTGTGTATGTGTGCGCGCTCGTGTGTGCGTTTTGCAAATGGGACTTTTCTTCCATGTCTCTCTGTCTGCAACAGCAAACAAGTAAAAAAATACAAATTTTTTTCTTTATCACTGGTGTAAAATATATTACCAAATAAACAACCCCAATCCATGTAATTTGGTTGCTGAAAGAAGAAAATTGTGGTTTTGTGTGGAGCGAAAAGCAGACACAGTTTTGAAAGTTGTGATATTTGCCAGAGTGTGTTTTCATTCATTCATTCATTTATTTCATTCATTTAAAAGAAAAAACAGAAAAGCAGAAATAAAGCATCTCAATTACCAGAATGAAAAGGAGCAGAGAGAAGAACAAGTCTTATATTTTTTTTACAATACAATCTTTCAATATCCAGCGTCATTATTCAACATTATTTAACACGTATTTCTTTAACTTGTCACATACCACTGACTTATTTCGTAATTATGACCATTATTTAATAGATTACATCTCTGACAGGTTACATTTTTAAACTTAAAACATTTTAAACATTATTAACAAATTACCTTTTTTACTTCCTTACAGCCCACTGACTTATTTCATAGTTTCATACTTACTTAATACATCTAGTTTAATACATTTTTTAAATAATTTAAGCAACCTTAATTCTTTAATTTCTTTGTTGAGATTGTTCCATAATTTTACACCATTTACTGCAATACTCCGTTCCTTTACTTTGGTTCTGTATCTTGGTTTTCTAAAGACTTCTATTCCTTTCAATTTATAACTACTTACTCTTTTCTCAAACATATTTTGAATGTTTGTTGGTAAAGCATTTTTATTAGCTTGGTACATTGTTTGTAATATTTTCAAATCGACCAAATCACGAAATTTAAGTACCCTGTACTTAATGAACAATGGATTAGATGGATCTCTAAAACCAGTGTTGCTAATCACCCTTAAAGCCCTTTTCTGTAGAATAAACAAAGGTTGTATATAAGTTGTATATGTTGATCCGCAGATTTCTACACAATAAGTTAAATATGGGAAAATCAATGAATTGTACAATGTTAATAAACCATAACTATTTAATGAATATTTTACTTTATGCAAAACAGCAATGGCTTTCGCTATTTTTCCTTTTATGTAATTTATGTGTGACTTCCATGTAAGATCTTCATCAATGATGACTCCTAAAAATTTTGTTTCTTTTACCCTTTGTATATATATCCATTCCATCTATTTGTATTGACACGTTATTATTTTTTTTTTTGCTCTGTCATTAAACAATAGGAAATTTGTCGTATTAATATTTAGTGACAGTCTGTTTAGATCAAACCAATGTTTAACTTTTTTAACTCTGTATTTATCACTTGTGCTACTTCCTGTATATCTGATCCAGAGTAAAACAGCGTTGTATCGTCAGCAAATAAAATGCTACCAAGCACATTAGATACATTCACAAAATCATTGATATACAAAATAAACAGTTTGGGTCCAAGTACCGATCCTTGTGGTACTCCATAAGTAATATTACACAATTCTGAATTGATATTATTTATCTGAACAAACTGTTTTCTGTTTTCTAAGTAGCTTTTTACCCACTGATGTGCAATACCTCTTATTCCATATTGTTGTAACTTGTGAAGCAATCTTGAGTGGTCAATAACATCAAAAGCCTTTTTTTCAAGTCAATAAAAATACTTACAAAATAATCCTTATTTTCTATTGTTGTTGATATTTTCTCTGTTAATTCCATAATTGCCATAGCTGTGGAATGTTTTGTTCTGAATCCATACTGAGCATTAATTAAAATATGATGTTTCTCAATGAATTTATCCAACCTTGTCACAAAAACTTTTTCCATAATTTTAGAAAACTGTGGAAGCAGTGATACTGGCCTGCAATTAGGGAAATTATGTTTGTCTCCATTTTTATATAATGGGACTACCTTGGCAATTTTCATTTCATCTGGAAAAATCCCTGTTGACAGACAGATTGCAAATATAAGTGAATGGTTCAATAACAGTTTCTATTATACTTTTTACAGTCATGTCTAAATCTTCATGGTCAGTTGATCTTTTGCTTACACAGTTTTTTTTTTACAATATTCCTTATTTCATCTTTTTCCACATTGTCCAGGAAAACACTATTGACTGTATTTACAAGTGTATGTAATGTATCTTCTACTATTGGTTTATTTCCCACCAGACTTGATGCTACATTTGAAAAATAATCATTAAACCCATTTGCCACTTCTTTTATGCCATATATCTCTTTATTTTCTTTGACAAAGTAATTTGGAAAAGTTGCTTTCGCTCCATCACTTTCAATCACACTTTTTATAATTCCCCATGTTGCCCTCATATTATCTTTACTCTTATTTAATTGTTCACTATAATAATCTTTTTTTTTGTTTCCTAATTATTGTCAATAGTTTATTTTTATATTTTTTGTATCTGTGTTCTGTTTCCTTTGTTTGCATTTTTAAAAAGCACCTGTATAAATAGTTTTTCTTTGCACAAGCATGTTTTATTCCCTTTGTCAGCCATGCTTTATTTACTCTTTTCTTACTAATTTCTATTAATTTACAGTTTTTATTATATTTCATCAATATTTTCATAAATGAGTTATATGCTACATTAACATCACTGACATAAACTTCTTCCCAATTTGATTTTTTAAGATCATATTTTAATGCCTCTGAGGCTTTTACTGACTTATCTCTTTTAAAGTTTATAACAGTTTTTTTCTTGTACCTATTTTTATATTTAAATATTGAAAAGACTGGTAAATGATCACTAACATCTGTCATCAAGATCCCATTCCTGATAATTTCATCTGTTCTGTTTGTAAATATATTGTCGATTACCGTTGCACTTTGCGATGTAATTCTGGTTGGTTTTGTTATCAAGTGGAATAACCCCAAACTATACATTGAATTCACAAAATCACTTATTCTTTGGCAACTGGAGCTTTCTATGTTAATGTTAAAGTCTCCACATATAAAAAGTGTGTTGTTTTTAATTTGATGGAATAACTATTATTCTATCTGTAAATTTCACAACACAAGTGTCTGGTGCTCTGTATACACAACTGGTTAAAATATTCTTAGATGTTTCATGTACAAGTTCCACTGTTACAATTTCTATGACGTCATCCACAGTTGTCATTTCTTCTACAACTGTACATATCAGATCTGCCTTTATGTACAGAGCAACACCACCGCCCCTTTTATCTCTTCTGTTCACAAAATACAGCTCATATCCCTCCATTTGAACATCAGCCATGAGATCATCATTAAGCCAAGATTCAGTGATTGCAACAATACTAAATTTATTTTTAAACTGATTTAAATAATATTTTATTTGTGACATTTTACAATACAAGCTTCGACTGTTTATATGTATGAGTGACAGGGTATCTTCTGCAATTTTTTTCACTATTTAGCTGTTCTACCGTATAATACTCACAACCAATCATTTTTAAGTCAAATATACTTTCATCAATATTAGTGTCTATGTCATATATTTTATCATCTGTTTCCATGTTTGATCAGATTTTTTTTGTTGGTCCAATTACCAACAGACATCATATTTGATTGTCTATTCAGGTCTGTATTTTGTAAGGTCCTCCATGTTTTTGATTTGTATACCGTTTGTTCCTTCTTTTACTATAATCCACACCCTACAATTCCAGACCCATGTAGCAACAATGTGCTTCTGTTTTTTTAATAGTCTTGCTTCCCTAGCAATATCTGCATTTTTTTTTTTTTGTTAGATGCTCATTTAGACACTCGTTCCTTTCAAATTCTTTGCCTGTCTTAATAATTCATTTTTATATTTTCTGCTTGTAAATCGTATAACAATGTTAGACAGTTTATTTTTTCTATCTTTAGTTGGAACAGTATAGCAGTCTGATATCGTGTCTTGATGGATGTCAGCACCTTTTTGATATAAAAAGTTTGTAACTTGCGGTTCCAATGACTGTCGTTCTTCAGGTGGTGCATTCTCCCCACTGGTTCCACCAGAATCCACCACCCTTGCATATGTCCGATGCCTTGTTTCTAGTCCAGATATTATAACATCATCTTTTCTAGTGAATGGTTCAAGTTCATCTACACGTTGTTCAAGTTTCTTAATGATCTTGTCCTTCTCTTTAACCAGTTTTTGGAGTTCTTTAATCTCCACCGTCAGCTTGTCTAAATTAGACATGTCTTTTAATATCTGGTTTATTGAGGTCTTTATCTCCTCTATATTTCCTCAAGTTTCTCTGTTTTCCTTGGGTGTGCCATGTTAACTATCGTGGCTTAGTATGGCCACTGTTTGCAAAAAAACAATTCTCACCCGTAACCTCCACCACCACAGGTCTGGTCGCCGCACACCAACCCTCCCCGTTGCTAACCTTGTTCACAGCCGCCCCCAGCCTCGGTCGTAGCCACTACTAGCCACGGATGTAGCTGCCATCAGCCAGGAATGTAGCCGTAGGCGGCCTAGATGTTATCTTCCGCCAGCCTCGGTTGCCGCCACCACCAGCCCCGATGTAGCTGCTGCTAGCCCGGACGTAGCCACTGTTAGCTCGGATGTAGCCGATGCCTTGGGCCTGGATGTATCGCTGCCACCGATGCCTCGGGCTGGATGAACCGCCTCACACCGATGCCTCCGCCGCCCAGCCCCGGATGTAGCACTGCTAGCCTCGGACGTAGCCGCTGTTAGCCTCGGATGTAGCCGATGCCTCGGGCCTGGATGTATCGCCGACGCCGATGCCTCGCCTGGATGAACCGCCTCCACCGATGCCATCCGCCGCCAGCCCCGGAATGTAGCTGCTGCTAGCCTCGGGACGTAGCCGCTGTTAGCCTCGGATGTAGCCGATGCCTCGGGCCTGGATGTATCGCCGCCACCGATGCCTCGGCCTGGATGAACCGCCTCCACCGATGCCTCCGCCGCCAGCCCCGGATGTAGCCGCTGCTAGCTGCGGACGTTAGCTGCTGTTAGCCTTGGATGTAGCCGACACCTCAGGCCTGGATGTATCGCCCCACCATTGCACGGGCCTGGATGAACCGCCTCCACTGATGCCGCTGGCCTGGATAACCACCTCCGCTTTTAGTATGTGTGGTGTGCAGTTAGTGTGTGGTGTCGCATTTTTATTATTTAGTGCCTGTCAATGTGCGCGCCGTGCGATATGCTCGCTGCAGCCGGTCACAACAGCGATATGTTTTTATGTATGTCCATGTGAGGAAAAGCAAACAGACACTTGTGTCACAGTGGACAGTTGTAAGGTCCTGTTTGTTCAAAACATGGTACGGTGTTCCCCAGCTGGGAGGTCCAGAAGCAGAGATCTCAACAGCACTGCAGTCGGTGGCCACGCCCCCGTCAGTTCACGCATATACCATGTTTCACTCTGTGTTATGTGATCATTATTTTTTAGTTATTTGTTATGTAATTGTGTATGTAGGCAGTGTTGTACTTATTAATATACCTGTCCTGGCTGTGGTCTCTGTTTTTAATGTGACACGTGTGCACTGAGCCGCCATTTGCAGCATTCAGTGAGTCTCTCATCAGCAGCTGGGAGGTGGCTTGCTATGCTGTGTGCCCTCAGACGTGGCTGGCCAGTCCCCATCTGTACATCCATATCAGCAGTCCATGCAGTTGCGCTCCCACCCCCCACAACACACGCATGATACACACATATGGCAGATGTGTTGCGGGAGGAGCCGACACTCTGGCACGCCACATGTGTAGCCTTTTTGCAACACCACACTCATGGGGGCACTTAGACAAATTTCAAATTCAGCTCGAAAGTGATCATCTGTACACTGTTTTTGTGCTGATAGAGTGAATGGCCACACATTTTCTAAATGTCTAGTAAGCGGTGTTGGACGTTCGTGTGTGTCACCTGGAATTTGGCCGACACCTGCTGCGAGAGGGCTCAAATGGGCTCTCACAGGGTACACTCTTGTTTTTTGCTGCTGGTGTGCATGAATAATTGTAGAGACAGGTGTACGAGGCATTGAAGGCATCTCAGATTTTTCCCAGATGACATTCTTCATGCACTGGTCGGCTTCAATCGTGTTATGTGTGAAGGAGCCCTAAAGTAGCCTCTGTTTGTCATCACAATAACATACTTCCAGGAAAAAAAGGAAGAAATGAAGGCCAGTTTCTTTTCATCAGTTTCTACAATTTGTGTAGGCTGCACTGTAAAAATGAACCGCTGTCTCAACAAGAAAAGTGATGTAACAATTTGCAAAGATTTTTTTTTTTAAAGTTATTTCACTCATCACTCACTCATCTTCAACCACTTTTCCAGGTTCGGGTCGCGGGGGTGACGGCTCCAGCAGTGGACCCCAGACTTCCCTTTCCCATGCCACATTGACCACCTCTGACTGGGGGATCCCGAGGGGTTCCCAGGCCAGTGTGGAGATATAGTCTCTCCACCTAGTCCTGGGTCTTCCCTGGGGTGTCCTCCCAGATGGACGTGCCTGGAACATCTCCCTTGGGAGACACCCAGGAGGCATCCTTATCAGATGCCCGAACCACCTCAGCTGGCTCCTTTCAATACGAAGGAGCAGCGACTCTACTCCGAGCTCCCCACGGATGACTGAACTTTTCACCCTATCTCTAAGGGAAGCACCAGCCACCCTCCTGAGGAAGCCCATTTCGGTCGCTTGTACCTGCGATCTAGTTCTTTCGGTCAAGACCCAACACTGATGACCATAGGTGAGAGTAGAAACTAAGATTGGCCAGTAGATCGAGAGCTTCGCCTTTTAGGTCAGTTCCCTTTTCCAACAGTACGGTAGAGCGAATGCAATACCGCCCCTGTTGCACTGATTCTATGGCCAATCTTACGCTCCATCGTCCCCTCACTCTTGAACAAGACCCCGAGGTACTTGAACTCCTTCATTTGGGGCAAGGCCGTATTCCTACTCGGAGTATGCAATCCATCGGTTTCCTGCTGAGAAACCATGCCTCAGATTTAGAGGTGCTGATCCTCATCCCGCCGCTTCACACTCGGCTGCGAACCGATCCATTGAGTGTTGGAGGTCACCGGTCGATGAAGCCAACAGGACCACATTATCTGCAAAAAGCAGTGATGAGACCCTGAGCCTGCCAAACTGGAAACCCTCCTCCCCCCGACTACTCCTCGATATCCTGTCCATGAATATCACAGACAGGATTGGTGACAAGGCGCAGCCCTGGTGGAGGCCAACCTCCGGAAATGAGTCCGACTTACTGCCGAGCACCCGAACACAGCTCTTGCTTTGCGAGTACAGTGATTGGATGGCCATGAGAAAGGACCCCCCCCCCACTCCATACTCCCGCAGCACCTCCCACAGTATCTCCCGGGGTACCCGATCATACGCCTTCTCCAAGTCCACAAAACACATGTAGACTGGGTGGGCATACTCCCAGGCGCCCTCCAGGATCCTTGTGAGAGTAAAGAGCTGGTTGTTCCACGACCAGGACGGAACCCACATTGTTCCTCTTCAATCTGAGGTTCGACTATCGGCCAAACCCTCCTTTCCAGCACCCTGGAGTAGACTTTACTAGGGAAGCTGAGTAGTGTGATGTCCCTGTAGTTGGCACACACTCTCTGGTCCCCCTTTTTAAATATGGGGACCACCACCCCAGTTTGCCACTCCTTAGACACTGTCCCAGACCTCAATGCAATGTTTAAAAGATGTCTCATCCAAGACAATCCCTCCACACCCAGAGCCTTTAACATTTCTGGATGGATCTCATCAACCCCTGGGGCCTTGCCACTGTGGAGTTGTTTACCTACCTCAGTGACTTCCACCAGGGAAACTGATGAAAATCCTCCATCAGCTTCCAGCTCTGCCCCTACTATAGAGGGCACTCTGGTCTGATGCAGGAGTTCCTCAAAGTATTCCTTCCAGCGCTGGATTACATCCTCAGTCAAGGTCAACAGAGTTCCATCCTTACTGTAGACAGCTCAGATGGTTCCCCGTTTTCCCCTCCTGAGGTGCCTCATGGTCCGCCACAAGCACCTTGGTGCCGACCGAAAGCCCTTCTCCATGGTTGCTCCGAACTCCTCTCACATCCACTGTTTTGCCTCCCCCACAGCAGAGGCTGCTGCCCTTTGGGCCTGTCGGTACCTTGCAACTGCCTCTGGAGTCCTCTGTGATAACATATCACGGAAGGACTCCTTCTTCAGGCCTGAAGAAGTTATTTCAACTTAACTAAATTTATTTAAACTTAAATAGAGAAGTCTTTTGGCATTGCATTAACTCAGTTGAAAGTTGAAATAAATAAGTTGAAATAACTTTAAAAAATCTGTGCAAATTGTTACATCATTTTTCTTGTTGAGACAGCAATTCCTTTGTTAGAGTGTGTAGTCAAAGTTTCCACTGTTATTTTGTAGAGATGTGGCATGTACTAACTTGGGTTGGTTATGTGGTTGGGTGGCTCGCTGTGATTGGTGATGAAATGGTGGACTTTGTTCATGTAAATGTGGAGTTTTTGAGTAGTATTGAGAAGGAGAGCCCAAAGACCATCAAACAGTTGCCAAAAAAAGGCATTCAGCTGAGTGGGTACTTTCTTCCATAAACCCACGTAGAGGCTTTTCTTCGCTTTCCAAATTCATGCTGCTGTTGTATATTGTCCAGGAAGGATATCTACTGAGCTCACCAATCACCCAGGATCTTGACATAACCAGATTATGGCTTTCATTCTATAAAGAATGTATAATTTCAGTTAGCATAGAAAAATGTTCTTAATGTTTTTTCTCTCGGTGGATCTCTTAGCCATGTATTATACCAAAGAATCTTCCTATGTCTCTATTAAAATATGTTGTAACCCATCCACATGGTTTTTGATTTCATAAAGCTCTAAACAGGAAAACAAAATTGAAGTGAATGTATGCTTGTGTACTCAACTGTCTAAAGGACATTAACTGTCATATTCTGCTGGAACTTTGTAATATTTCTTTTTCTAAAAAAAATAAAGCAATCCAAATAAATAAATAAACATGCAATGACATTGTACAGTATTTTTTTTAAAGCACTAAAGGAAATTTCAAGAACTCACCATTGTTTTATTTAGCAGCATGATATTGCTCTTAAAAAAAAAAACAACAAAAAAAAAACTCTTATTTTGGCTGGAACCTCAGAATAGCTATCCTCCCCTGTGTCATCTTCAGGTTGTGGAGAGGTGTATTGTAGTTGAAATTAATTAAATCAAATTTAACATTACTACTTAAATCCCAATATTGTTTTGCACTTAATTGACAAAGTTATGTGGAAAAAGTTACCTTACTTTTTCAGTTAAATTCAACATTTTATTTCTTAGCGTGCAGTGGTGGGCACTGTTCAGCTAATCAGATACCCGATTATTATTGAAGCTAATGTTTTTGTTAGTGGATTAGCTTTTCAGAAAAGTTTAAAAACAATCAGTGGACCAATTATCTTCCAATAAATTTAGTTCCGATAACTTTCAGTCCGTTAACATTTTTTTTTTGCCGGTAAAATTAGCAAAGTTTAACATTCAAAAACATTTGTAAACCAAACTAAAATCAAACATTTTAGTCCCTGTTGTGTGTAGATCAGTGGTTTGTGGCAGACTGGCTGTCGCTTGTTGATTACATCATCATTAAGGACAAGATGTGATTAGCCTATCGATGCAGGGAACATTGTGGGTAGTGTAGTTCAGGTTCACTTTGGCTGCTACACTGTTACCGTCCACTCGACACAAACAAAACGGACTAATTTGGACATTATTTTACAACCCCAATTCCAATGAAGTTGGGACGTTGTGTGAAATGTAAATATAAACAGAATACAAGGATTTGCAAATCCTCTTCAACCTATATTCAATTGAATATACCACAAAGACAAGATACTTAATGAACAAAAGAGAAGAGTTCACCGCGCTTCTGTATAGCACAAACAAATCTGGTGCAACCAGATAGGACTAATTTGTAAAAAAGAAAAATAACTGGTGCAACACAGAAATATGTGTCAAAAAGTTTAATAAGGTGCTGCAAACACAATATACAACAGGACTAATGTTTCGATGTGAGAGCGGGATTTTCTAGATCTCACTATTTATAAGGATGTCAATAATTTTTTGCAATCAACTATTTACCGTAACTATTTACCATAAACCTCTTAGCAGAAATACTTCATTGAAAGCTGATAGTAATCATCCACCCCATTTAGTTTGTAACATACCAGTGGGTCAGCTTTTGCGAGTTAGAAGAAATTGTAGTTCTATCATGGACTTCATGTAAAAAAAGCAACCAATCCAGCAACTCTGTCTGAACAGCGTGGTTATAGTAGAACTGATGTGGCCACGCCCGAATCAGTACTAAAAGTTATCAGTTCTCTGTAATAAAGATACATTTTTAGCAGTTTATCAGTTTAGCAACATAAAAGATAACTTTTCAATTATCGGATTAATGGTTATCAAAGCTAACTTTTTGGTTTGCTGTGCCCACCACTGCCTTTCCACTATTTTAAAGTATTTTAATATGTTGAGGAGCATTGTCTCTTGCAAAGTCCAGTTGTGTGTTTGCCACGACCATTTTTCCGAACACAGAACAGGAAGCATCACATGGTGATGTGGCATTACAGACATGCGCAACAAGGTTCCACACAAGTTACCAATCCAACGTGCCATTTACATGGAGCCCGATCGGAATAGAATAAGGCTTGCACCACCTCCTCTGACCCGATCATAATTACAATCGTAATGGGTGAATCTAATCAGATCAAGCTGTTTACATGGCGTGATTTTGATCAGATCATTCAATCTGCTTGTTCAATCAAATTGCTTGTGGTCCATGTAAACACAGCTTCTGTGACCACTGAGAGGTGAAGGAAATAGCATTGATCTTATGGTTACAGTGGTGGCTATCAGTGTGGAGGATATATTAGGGAGCAAGTTAACATTTTGTCCTCAACATTGATGTATTGGAAGTAGGAAAATGTGGACACAAAGATTTGATTAACTTTCACAAGGGTTAAATTGTGATAGCTCAGCAACTGTAATAGGACATCTCCAAAATTGCAGCTGTGAAAGTACTGAGTAACCAGTACCTTCCAAAAGTAGTCTGAGAAAGGAAAACCAGTGAACTGGGCACACGGTCAAGTGGGATGAGCTGGACAAACAACTCAGATCCATGGAGGTACCACCTTGCAATTTACAGGATTTAAAGGATCTATGCCAACCCTTTGATGTCAGATACCACAGCAGACCTACAGAGGTCTAATGGATAAAAATACCTTGAGAGGTGAGGGCAAAAGTGGGATGGACACAATATTATAGCTGATTTGTGTATCTGGCTCATGAAATGGTGCCAGGAATTGAATAGCATGTAAAATGGCATCCTGCCTTTGCAAAAAAGGTACAGACGAAAATATAAAAATATAACCACCTCAGCAATATAGATATATCTTACATTTTTCAGAACCTTCACTGTGGCTTTCATGTCATAAACATCCTCGAACAAATTCACCAGTGAACCTTTATTTGTATCTGTGCATGCACAGGTGCAGTACATTTGATATATTTACTTAGTAAAAGAATCATGGGATCCTGCTTCATCTGCCCTACTTTAAAATGTATAACCTGACAGTGAAAGTGAAAATAATTCAGCTCTTAAACATACATTTCCTAAATATATTTTGAGAGAAAATGAACCAAACCTGTGTACTCTAATAAGTTCACTAATTATATCATATGTTGAGTGCTTCATTAACCCCACCAGTGCCTCTCCATAAATTAAAGCACTATAATTATTATTTTTAGCTGCAGAATAAACATGATATTCAATAAATTTTAAAAATACATTACACAACACGCTTTGAACTAAATATGTGAACAGTTTAAAGCATTTAAACAGGTGAGCTGACGAGTGTTGAATAATGATAGTGGAAATAGGGCACCTCATTAATATTTTGGAGTCTAATTTTGTCTCTATATTAGGATATTAATTCCAAAGTGGACAGACTGTACCATTAGCATGTCTACCAGCACTCTTGGAGATCAAGCAACAATTTTGCACTTCATTGCAACTGCCTCATAAGAAGGTCAGCCATTAAGATATGCAAAGCTTTAAAAGCCTTTTCATGTTTTATGAAATTAATTTTAAAAAGGATGGAGCACACTTGTCTCATTCTTCCACACTGCACTAGTTACAGCAAAAATAATCCTACTTCATCGTTTTACTTTGGCACAATCATTATAATGTCACTAGAGGTATTTGCGACCAGAGGGCAAAGAGATACCACCCCTCCTGGGAAGGTAGTAGGCTTTATTGTAATTTGGTATGTTAAGGGAAAGGTGCAAGTTGCAATAAACTGTGATGCCAAGCGCTAAGGATACATGCTATCCAGTCACAGCAGATGAAACTTTTTTACTACTGAGCAAACATCATTGTTAGACTTTTTTAGGTTCAATGATTCCACGGCATCTAGATGTTATGGCATCAGTGTCCCCATGGCCTTGGCGGAGGTTTGCACTCTCTGAGTGCTTCTAGTTTTCTATTATTAATATGCACATGTCGCTGACATGAACAAGCGAAGCTCGTCAGCATCTCACCATGTCATTTAGGTCCTTCAGACTTTATTTTGAGTAAATGCTTCAGGGGAGCATTAGCATGGAAAAAAAAAACCCTTTCAGCTTCGGGGGGGCTCCGTCCCCCCAAACCCCACACCTTTATAAGCATTTTTCTTTATTTGCCTCGAACATGCATGGAAAAGATCCTCACCATCTAACCATGTCCTTTAGGTCCTTCAGACTTTTTTCAGTAAAATGGTTCTTGGGAGCATGACTAAGGGGGGGGGAGTCATTTTGCACTCATCATAAGGTTAGAATACTGAGCCCTCCAAAAGTATTGGAATGCTTGGAATTTCACACATTTTAATTTGTTTATTCCATTTTAAATACAAGAAATACAAACAAAGAAAGAATAAACATTTCTAAAATATCTTCCTCAAACTCAACTGAAGAAAATCTGTAAAACTTGATAAAACCTGTTAATAATAATCAGTTTTATTGCCAGTTTTCTTTAGACAAGTCAGGGGATGGAAACATGAACATTTCCAAGTCACTGAATATGTCTTGAACTTTATTTACATCAATTATGAAAAAATACAAAAGTTTCTTTCACCAAAACATCAAATCTAGGCTTTCATCTCAAATGTACTTTCTGTCGAATTGTAGCTGAACTATCAAGTATTCTTTTTAAGAAAATCCTCCTCGACACCACTTCATCAGGAAGCTGGATTTTATATTTTTAATTCATTTATATAAAGTTGTAGAGATTTCCTTTCAGTTTGAGTTAAGGAAGATAATTTGAGAAAAAATGTATTTGAAATGGAATAAACTAATTAAAATGTGTGAAATACCAAGTGTTCCTTTATTTTTGAGGGCAACTGGGAAACACTGAGGAGCAGCATCTTACATCTCATATATAGTGCAGCAGATAATGGAATAGTTAGAGGGGATGCAATGGTGATGCAAGCATCAAATTTGGCACAAATAATCCATAGACATTAACTCTTAAAAAAAACCTCATTGACCACTTGAATTTTCAATAGGCAGCCAGGTAGGGGTCAACTGAAAAATTACACAGGAGTCAAAATTAAAAGATGCTCCAATCATATAGAAAACTACACCACAGTATTTGCATAATTCCAAAAAGGTATAGTTTGGACAATCTGTGACTGAATGTTATGGAGTTATGAGGTAAAAGCAGTAAGAATGGTGACAAAGGACAGTTTCAGTTTGTACAGGGGTCAAAATGAAAGTTGTTCCATAATTTTTTTTCCAGTTATATTTGTGCAGCTATTTGCCTTATAATATAAAGCGCCTTGGGGCAACTGTTTGTTGTGATTTGGTTCTATATATAAATAAAATTGATTTGATTTGATCTGCTGCACTAATAAGCCAACAGAGCATGAACCAGCTGCTGTCTGTTACCTTAAACGTGGATATGAGGCAACCCGAATTAAAGGAGAAATGCTGCTTTTAACAACCTGGACCTCATTTCTGGCATAGAATACAGTCATTTACTTACCAATATAAGTTTGGTGTGATTAGAAGTCCATATTTCAAATGATGTGTTCAGTTCAAATCTGGAGCAAACATTTTTCTTCTACTAAGGTGGATTAGAACTTTTTGTGGTACACAGCACAAACTACTGGACAGGAGGAACCTAGCAGTCAATGTAACTCACTGATTTCAAAAATTCTTGAAAGGGTAGCTGTAAAACAGCTAACTGATCATCTGCAGAGGAATGGTCTATTTGAAGAGTTTCAGTCAGGTTTCAGAATTCATCATAGTACAGAAACAGCATTAGTGAAGGTTACAAATGATCTTCTTATGGCCTCAGACAGTGGACTCATCTCTGTGCTTGTCTTGTTACACCTCAGTGCTGCTTTTGATACTGTTGACCATAACATTTTATTACAGAGATTAGAGCATGCCATAGGTATTAAAGGCACTGTGTTGCAGTGGTTTGAATCATATTTATCTAATAGAATACAATTTGTTCATGTAAATGGGGAGTCTTCTTCACAGACTAAGGTTAATTATGGAGTTCCACAAGGTTCTGTGCTAGGACCAATTTTATTCACTTTATACATGCTTCCCTTAGGCAGTATTATTAGAAAGCATTGCTTAAATTTTCATTGTTACGCAGATGATACCCAGCTTTATCTATCCATGAAGCCAGAGGACACACACCAATTAGTTAAACTGCAGGAATGTCTTACAGACATAAAGACATGGATGACCTCTAATTTCCTGCTTTTAAATTCAGATAAAACTGAAGTTATTGTACTTGGCCCCACAAATCTTAGAAACATGGTGTCTAACCAGATCCTTACTCTGGATGGCATTACCCTGACCTCTAGTAATACTGTGAGAAATCTTGGAGTCATTTTTGATCAGGATACGTCCTTCAATGCGCATATTAAGCAAATACTGCTTTTTTGCATTTGCACAATATCTCTAAAATTAGAAAGGTCTTGTCTCAGAGTGATGCTGAAAAACTAATTCATGCATTTATTTCCTCTAGGCTGGACTATTGTAATTCATTATTATCAGGTTGTCCTAAAAGTTCCCCGAAAAGCCTTCAGTTAATTCAAAATGCTGCAGCTAGAGTACTGATGGGGACTAGAAGGAGAGAGCATATTTCACCCATATTGGCCTCTCTTCATTGGCTTCCTGTTAATTCTAGAATATAATTTAAAATTCTTCTTCTTACTTATAAGGTTTTGAATAATCAGGTCCCATCTTATCTTAGGGACCTCATAGTACCATATCACCCCAATAGAGCACTTCGCTCTCAGACTGCAGGCTTACTTGTAGTTCCTAGGGTTTTTAAGAGTAGAATGGGAGGCAGAGCCTTCAGCTTTCAGGCTCCTCTCCTGTGGAACCAGCTCCCAATTCGGATTAGGGAGACAGACACCCTCTCTACTTTTAAGATTAAGCTTAAAACTTTCCTTTTTGCTAACGCTTATAGTTAGGGCTGGATCAGGTGACCCTGAACCATCCCTTAGTTATGCTGCTATAGACTTAGACTGCTGGGGGTTTCCCATGATGCACTGAGTGTTTCTTTTTCTTTTTGCTCTGTATGCACCACTCTGCATTTAATCAATAGTGATTGATCTCTGCTCTCTTCCACAGCATGTCTTTTTCCTGGTTCTCTCCCTCAGCCCCAACCAGTCCCAGCAGAAGACTGCCCCTCCCTGAGCCTGGTTCTGCTGGAGGTTTCTTCCTGTTAAAAGGGAGTTTTTCCTTCCCACCGTTGGGGTTTTTCTGTAATTATTGTATGGCTTTTGCCTTACAATATAGCGCGCCTTGGGGCAACTGTTTGTTGTGATTTTGCGCTATATAAATAAAATGCAGGCCTTTCAAACAGACATGTGGTGCCGTGACATGTCAATCCTCTGTCTCCAATCAGATTTCAGGGGAGTTCAGTGAAACCCCGGCCTCTGCTCTAGCTCCATCTATGCCAGGAAGTGTTCGACATTTGAACATTTCCTGTTTCAGTGTGACTGAGAATTCGGCACTTCCTGTTTGAGTGCGAGCTTGCCACTGAGTTCCCGCGAGATTCCATGGGATCGCGTCTGACAATCCAAGAAGTGTCGATCCAGGAAGTGTTTGAATTTCCTGTTTTACTGTGGATTTGAAAATTGGCACTTCCTGTTTAGGGCGCCCTGTACCATGAGCAACCTTTGCGCCGCTGTGCGTAACTTCGCTCATATTATTTTGATATTTATCTGTGTGAAAGTGCTTGATACTGTGTATCTGATTGAAAATAATGTTTTGTAAAATGCAAACAACTCACAACAGAGCTGCAAGTAATGCTGCCTTCATGGGATGTTCATGATGTTATGAGGTCCAACTTGTACAAAATTATTTCAATAGGTGGTCAGATTGGATTTTTTTTCCCTCAGAAACTTGTGGAAATTCAGTGTTTCTAAGATTTTATTTACAAAGCCAGTAAGACCTTTTATTATATCGAGTAATCACATTTTGATCTTATTTGTTAAAATGTCACTGACTTGGCCTGTAAATAGAATGGTTTTGAGAGCAATAGGTGGTTTAGATACCTGTGCCTTTGGACTTTTTTTTTTTTTTGGCAGTTTAACCAACAACACCAGATTAGAAGTTTTTTTTTTTTTTTTTTTTTTTTTTTAATGAAATGGTCTTGGATCTAATAAGATGATTATTAAAGGGGTCCTATTATGCCAAATAACTTTTTAATCTATCTTTTACATTTTCATGTGTTTAATATTTAATGTTCAACATCTCCAAGGTCCCACAATTCTATAAGTGTTTTCACAGATATTCTCCAAATTTAAGCAGAATTTAATTTATTACTGACACAGCTTGTTTAACACCTCTGTGACATATGTAGCAGAAATAACAATGCCCCATCAGATACTCTAATTTTACCTCAGATTATTAAAGGCCTACCTACACACACACACACACACACACACACACACGTTCACACTTTCTCCATACACCAGGATGACTGCTGTATTACAAAATCACAAAGCATAAAAACAAATTCAAAATACATTTTGTAGTGCAGCAATAAATCTTGCTCAGTATGTTCATGATGCCACATTTTTGCAAAGTTGAAAAACACATTAAAATATTCTATTTTATTTTATTTCTGTTCTATTTTATATTATTTCTGTAAGTGTTTTTAAGAGTGAATTTCTTGTCTTCATTATTTTTGTGTTTTGCAATTTGAGGGGTGATATTAAAAAATATATATACATGTTTTTTTAATTCACCTGTCAGCACAAGTCATAACACTCACAGTCATTGCACTCTGTCATGACTGTTAAGACAGCACTAATACAAATCCTATTTACTTATGTTTAAAACTTTTTTGTGTGTATAATACAAGCAACGTGACATGCAGCGGCGCGAAACTCACTCATGGTACAGGAAGTCCCAAACAGGAAGTGCCAAATTTTGAGTCCACAGTGAAACAGGAAATGTCAAATGTTGAACACTTCCTGGCATGGGTGTAGCTGGGTTGCACTGGACTTCCCTGAAATCTGATTGGACACCCCAGGTGCCACCCGGATGACTGACATGTCACAGCACCACACGTCTGGTTGAAAAGAGCCATTTTGAAATCGGTGACACATATTGACTGCTACGTCCATCCTGTACAGTAGTTGGTGTTGTTTTCCACAAAAAAGTTGTAATCCACCTTTGTAGAAGAAGAAAAATGTTTGAGACAGTTTTGAATTTGAACACATCGTCTGAACCACAGACTCCTAGTTATATTGGTGAGTAAACAGCCATTTTCTAATGTCTAAAGTTATCTTCCTTAAACTCAAACTGATAGCAAATCTCTACAACTTGGTATACATTTAATTAAAAATATAAAATACAGCTTCCTGATGGAGTGGTGTAGAGGAGGTTTTTCTTAAAAAGAAGGCCTGAAAGTTCAGCTAATTTGGCCATATTGTGCAGCCCTACTGTGAAGTAGTTGAAAAGTAAGAATCTGAATTTACATCAACATAAAAAAGCGCTTAAAGCGGCAGGCATAGTTGGGGGGGGGGGGGGTGTTACATTTTTAGCCATGCATATGCTCCTCAGAATCATTTACTGAAAAAAGTTTGAAGGACCTAAATTATGTGGTTAGGACTCTTTGCCAGGCATGTAAGATGCAAATTAAGGAAATGCTTAAAATGCAGACAATTAAGAGGGCAGTAGTTGGTAGACCTGGGGAGCCAAGCCACCCAGAAGCAGAAGATTTTTTGTCATATTATGATTAAATAAAGTGTGACGGACCTAAATGAGATGGTGAGGACCCTTTCTCCAGGCATGTGAGAATGCAAATAAAGAAAATGCTTAAAGCAGCAGGGGGTTAAGAGGGTCGTAGTTGGCGGGCCTGGGGGTGAAGCCCCCCAGAAGCTGAACATTTTTAGCCATGCTAATGCTCTCCAGAAGTATTTAGTTAAAAAAGTCTTTACGGACCTAAATGACATGGTGAGATGGTGAAGAGCCTCGCTTGTTCATGTCTGCGACACATATTATTTTTTCACTCAGAGTATCGGTGAAGTTGCAAGCATTACCATTCTTGCAAAGATATCTGCAATAATTTATAATCACTGAGTAGATAATACAAACACTCCCATCTGAGACATTTTCCATCTTGCTCACCTATGGCAAGCTGCTGCAAAAATGTAAACATGTTCCTTTTAAGAAAAACAAAACACAAATATGTTAGGGTTTTTTCTGAGTTGAAGTGAATGCATGTTTTGTTTTGTTTTTTTTTCCCAAACTTGAGATTTCTCAACATGGGTTTTCCAAGGTCTGATTCATCTTGCGTTGTCTAGAGTGCAGCGTTACTACTTTGTGCTTCCTCCTGTGTCCCACTTTCTCAAAAAAATTTTTTTCCCTGTGTGAGCAGTGACTGTTTTTGCTTAAAGTACCGTAGATTCTTATTGTTCATTCAAATAAGTAGCTAGCAACATGAATTTAACCAAACAGTGCCTTGAGATAAAATGTGGCAACAGCCTTATAAATTGCAAAGTAATGGTAGTCATATTGGATTGGTGTTGTAATTCCACTCTTCTTTGGTAATTAATTTAAACTTTTATTTTGCATGTTTGTGTCTAAACAGTGAAGATATCAAATGGATTTGTCACGTTCCTGTCATGACATTATCTTTGCTATACACTAGAGCTGGGCAATGATTAAAAATTTTAATCGTGATTAATCACATGATTTCCACGATTAATCATGATTAATCGTATTGTTATACGCAAAATCAAAAAATGAATTCAAAAGTAGTGTATTGCACAATTTTATTTTAAATGTCCTGCCATATGAACGAAAGCATGGGTGTCATGTATGTATGCATGCATGGGTATGTCATAGCACCCTCACAGCACCCCCAAGAAAATAATTCCTCATTTATTATTTTAATTTAATGTCATCCCATGTTTTTAAGGCCTTGTCTACACTGAAACTGGACTTCTCCTATGCAATATTTTTCTTCATCATTTTCACAGTGTTCCATTCAAGAAATATCTCCATTCTCACAGATCCAGTGAAACTGTGTGAATGTGCTGTAGTACATATGCCAGGCCTATAGGTAGCGCTGTAACGCTTCTCCAAAAAATGGAGAAGACAACATGGAGCTAACAAGGAAAGCTAAAACTTTAGAAGCCGGCTCTAGTGATGGCAATTTCGAGGCCTCATGAACCAATGAGCAACTTCAACACAACTGGCCGAAAATTGACACACTGCTTCGAGGCGTTTGATACAGTTTGAAGGGTGACATCTGCTGGATTGTTTTGAGAATTACCCTGAGCGAGTGCTGTGACAAATGCTTGCAGTAATTCATGACTGATGTGGTTTGTCCTTGAAAAATACTAATAAAAAATGTCATCTTCATTATTGTGTCTTTCTTAATGTAATAAATAGTCCCTACAGATGCACACATACTGGTTATGAAAGCTTTTATTGTAGACTATATGTAGATTCATCAGTCCTCAAATAATATTTGGATGGAATGTGACGGGAAAAGTGAGAAAGGCATGTGCTTCTGCAACTTGTGCTTATGATACTGTAATTTGTAAATTAGAATAGAGGGGATAGGAGACGGTGATTGTGCAACTATCAACAATTTTTATTCAAAAAAAGAATCATTTCAACAGTGCTGGGCTTTAATCGGCTCCTCTTCTGCCTCACCACCTCTCCAGCTTTGGAGAAGACCCGCTCGCCAAAATCACAGCTCTTCAGTCACTCAGTCTCTGATCTACCTATGAATATATAGTCTAACCTATAACTTGTGTTGATGTACTGTGTGGATAAATGTATATGAATGGATGCCTGTTGTGTGTGGTTAGGTCCTATGTGTATGTAGCTAACTATACTAAATGAACTCTAAACTCGACCTAAATATAAACTAATGCTGTCCCTGTCACGTAGTAATTGGCAATAACACTGTCGCTAGCAGTCTCCTCCTCTCACAAACCCACAGTTTGTGCCGCGATTCAGATCTCATTTAAATACTTGGCGGGTCGTATTGACACGCCCAGATTATTTGACTTTCCCGCGAAGCTCGACACGTGGTGTGACATAACGAGGCCTCGCTCGCAGTGGTCACGTGATGGGGGCGTGCTCGAAACGCTGCTCACCGACACTTCTGGTTCACAAAGCTCGATGCTGTGTCGAGCAGCCTGACTCGAGCTTAACATCACTAGCCGGCTCACTGATTAAATGAAGTATTTTAATCTGACCTGTTCCCAGGATTTATCATCACAGCTGAAAACTGTCCTTTGGAAGATGTCTGGAAATGCGTTAATTCCTTATGATAGAAGTTACTTGTTATGGGTTTTTTAAAGGGGTTTTTAAGAAGTTCCTCAGTGTCTGTCTGCTCTGGGTGAGTTTCTCAACCTGCTTTGTCCCACCTCCAAGAAAAAATAAAATGCTAAATTACAGTGTAAAATTACCCAGTGCATGTTGTAAAGTTGTGGCTTTTGCAGTCCTCTACTTTATGGTGTGTCGTGAGGGAATCTCATACATGCCGTCATTTGTTCTGATTCTCAGAATGTCTCTCAGGCCGACGTTTTCCACAACACTAATCAGCCTGCAGTCTGTAGCAATCCATTTCGCTGTCGCATTTGTGAGCTTTTCTTGCCTTTGTTTCTCCCATACGCTGCATTTAATGTAGTCGTCCGAAGCCTCACAAAAGCAGTGTGTTTCGCTGAATGATTTGCCAGTATCAGCTGTGTGTGCTGCATTTAGGTGATATTTAAGACTCAAAGTACTGCTGATTAAAAAAAAAAAATCAACTGCGTTAACGTGCAATAAAAAATTGTCAGCGTTAATTAGTTAATGTGTTAATGCAATAATAACGCCTTAACTTTCCCAGCCCTACTATACACAATATTTCAAACGGGTGACATCCATCCATCTCATTGGGTGTTCACACCACAAAAGCACCTAATGCAGTGGCAGCATGAAACCTCAATTATACTTTTGTTGTGATCACAATTAAAGTACAAAATTGGTGATATCAAATGTTATTTGAATGTCAGTAAAGCTTTACTCCTCATGCTTGTTTCAGCTAATGTCAAGTACATAAGTATTTGGACAGTGACATTTTGCAATTTTCACATTCGTAACCTGTTTAGGCAGCATGGTGGCTTAGTGGTTAGAACTGTTGCCTCACAGCAAGAAGGTCATGGGATTGAGTCCAAACTGTGGCCATTCTGTGTGGAGTTTGCATGTTTTCCATGTTTTGCATGGGTTTCCTCTCACATCTAAACACATGAAGCTTAGAAACCTTATAATTGTCCAGGTCTCCCTTGCAAAAGAGGTCTCAATCTCAATGGGACTAACCTGGTTAAATAAAGGTTAAAAAATAAGAACAGAGTTAGTATGATGCAATCAATATGACTGAAGTGTAGAGTTTTGGCTTTATGTCAAAGGGTTTAACTATACTCAACAAAAATATAAACGCAACACTTTTGGTTTTGCTCCCATGTTGTATGAGATGAACTCAAAGATCTAAAACGTTTTCCACATACACAATATCACCATTTCCCTCAAATATTGTTCACAAACCAGTCTAAATCTGTGATAGTGAGCACTTCTCCTTTGCTGAGATAATCCATCCCACCTCACAGGTGTGCCATATCAAGATGCTGATTAGACACCATGATTAGTGCACAGGTGTGCCTTAGACTGCCCACAATAAAAGGCCACTCTGAAAGGTGCAGTTTTATCACACAGCACAATGCCACAGATGTCGCAAGATTTGAGGGAGCGTGCAATTGGCATGCTGACAGCAGGAATGTCAACCAGAGCTGTTGCTCGTGTATTGAATGTTCATTTCTCTACCATAAGCCGTCTCCAAAGGCGTTTCAGAGAATTTGGCAGTACATCCAACCAGCCTCACAACCGCAGACCACGTGTAACCACACCAGCCCAGGACCTCCACATCCAGCATGTTCACCTTCAAGATCGTGTGAGACCAGCCACTCGGACAGCTGCTGAAACATTCGGTTTGCATAACCAAAGAATTTCTGCACAAACTGTCAGAAACCGTCTCAGGGAAGCTCATCTGCATGCTCGTCGTCCTCATCGGGGTCTTGACCTGACTCCAGTTCGTCGTTGTAACCGACTTGAGTGGGCAAATGCTCACATTCGCTGGCGTTTGGCACGTTGGAGAGGTGTTCTCTTCATGGATGATGCGAAGGAGATGTGTTGCACTGCATGAGGCAAATGGTGGTCACACCAGATACTGACTGGTATCCCCCCCAATAAAACAAAACTGCACCTTTCAGAGTGGCCTTTTATTGTGGGCAGTCTAAGGCACACCTGTGCACTAATCATGGTGTCTAATCAGCATCTTGATATGGCACACCTGTGAGGTGGGATGGATTATCTCAGCAAAGGAGAAGTGCTCACTATCACAGATTTAGACTGGTTTGTGAACAATATTTGAGGGAAATGGTGATATTGTGTATGTGGAAAACGTTTTAGATCTTTGAGTTCATTTCATACAAAATGGGAGCAAAACCAAAAGTGTTGCGTTTATATTTTTGTTAAGTATATAAAACTCCATGAACCAATAAAGTATTACAGGTATTTATTATACGTACACAGCTCCATCCATTTTCCAAACTCATAAGTAATTGGACAAACAATATACAAGGGTTGTTGTTTATATAGGTCATCATGTTTCAGCTAGTTTTCTTCTAACAAGTCAAGGAAAGGACAGATGAACATTTTCAAGTCACTGAATATGACTTGGACTTCATTTATATCGCTCATTAATAAACAAATGGTTGTGCTGTGCACAGTTTCTCCAATCACAGCCACAGAAGCCTATAATTCCTTCGGACCTGTATTGGGTGTCTTGTTGGCTTCCCTCACCTGTCTCCTTTCATAGTTACTGTTTTTGAGAACTACTTGCTACTGAAAGATTAACAATAGAGTACCATACTGTTTATTTCTTATTAATTGATGTAAAAGAAGTCCAGCAAATTTTAATTGACTTGGAAATGTTTTGGATCCATCCCATAACTGGTCATAAGAAAACCAGCTGTAAAATTGATTTGTACGCAAAGTAATCTTTATATTTGTAGTTTGTCTGATTATTTGTGGGCTCTGAAAATGGAGGGACTCTGTATGAAAATGGCAGCTTGTGAATGTTTTTTTTTTTGTGAGTATTGTGTGTGTGTATATATATACATACATATGAGGTCTATTAGAAAAGTATCCGACCTTATTATTTTTTTCAAAAACCATATGGATTTGAATCACGTGTGATTACATCAGACATGCTTGAACCATCGTGGGCATGCGAGAGTTTTTTTCACGCCTGTCGGTTACGTCATTCGCCTGTGGGCAGTCTTTGAGTGAGGAGTCGCCCACCCTCTCGTCGATTTTTTCATTGTTTAGGAATGGCTCAGAGACTGCTGCTTTGTTTGATCAAAGTTTTTTCAAAACTGTAAGGCACAACTGAGTGGACACCATTCGATAAATTCAGCTGGTTTTCGGTAAAAATTTTAACGGCTGATGAGAGATTTTGGTCTGGTAGTGTCGCTTTAAGGACGGCGATCTGCGCTTCGAGGCGGCAGCGTCTCGACGTTTCAAGTTGAAAACTTCCACATTTCAGGCTCTGTTGACCCAGTAAGTCGTCAGAGAACAGAGAACTTTCAGAAGAAGTCGGCATGAGGAGTTTATTCGGACATTCCATTGTTAACGGACATTTTGTAATGAAAGAACGTGCGGGCAGAGTCGCATGTCGGGCCGGACCCGACCGCGGGGGGTCGCGACAGGAAAAACACCTCCGTTGGAAACCTTAATGGGCAAGTTGGAACATGCCCAAGCTATTAAACAGTTTCTCAGTTACTCACTTGTTGAAAGCCATCAAAAGCCGCCTGAATTTTACAAATGGTTTTCAACACGGAGGTGTTTTTCCTGTCGTGGCGCACACAGATTCGTCGAGTCGTCACGGAAACGACTCGGCGAATTTGCGCGCACGTCTTTCATTAAAAAATGTCCTTAAACAGTGGAATGTCCGCATAAAGTCCTCATGCCGGCCTCTTCTGAATCTTCTCTGTTCTCTCACGATGTCCTGGGTGAATTAAGCCTTAAATTAGGATGTTTTCAGGTCGAAACAGGCCGACAACAGCGCCTGGAAGCGCTGCACGACGTCCCGCTCCGTGGGAAGTCCTTACACCGACAGAAACACCCCATAATCTCTCATCAGCCGCTAAACTTTTCACCGAAAACCAGCTTAATTTCTCGAATAGTGTCCACTCGGATATTCCTCACAGGTCCAGAAAAAATTTTGATAAAGCAACGCGCGCCGTCTCGAGCAGCGTGTGAAACAAAGGAATTCAGCCGAGAGGGCGGGACCACATCTCACTCAAGGCCTGCCCACAGGGAAATGACGTCACCGACATGCATGAAAAAACTCACGCATGCGCACGAGGGCTCAAGCATGATTGGTGTAATCGCACGTCATTCAAATCCATATAGTTAAAAAAAAATAAAAGGGTCGGTTTATTATCTAATAGACCTCGTATATATATATACACACACACACACACACACTACACTATACTACAACACTATACTGTAGAGTATACTGTTGTTTTTGTTCAGTAACATTTAACATTTTATTAAATATATGAAAAATGCTAAATTGGTTCACTTGCATTTATTTCCAAACACATTCAAAATTATGTCCATAAAATTCAAGGATGGTTTCAACCGGAGACAGACAGGTTTGTGGACATCTAACTATAACAATGTCGGACTCTGTAGTTTTCTCTGGGCCCCTCCCCAATCGGACCGGGAGTGACATGTTTAGCCGCATGTTCTCCTTGAATTGCTGGCTGTCTGAGTGGTGTCCAAAAAATGAGGTGGGCTTCATAGATAATTGGCAAAGCTTCTGGGGAAAACCTGGTCTTGTTAGGAGAGACGGCATCCATCCCACTTTGGATGGAGCAGCTCTCATTTCTAGAAATCTGGCCAATTTTCTTAAATCCTCCAAACCGTGACTATCCAGGGTTGGGACCAGGAAGCAGAGTTGTAGTCTTACACACCTCTCTGCAGCTTCTCTCCCCCTGCCATCCCCTCATTACCCCATCCCCGTAGAGACGGTGCCTGCTCCCAGACCACCAATAACCAGCAAAAATCTATTTAAGCATAAAAATTCAAAAAGAAAAAATAATATAGCACCTTCAACTGCACCACAGACTAAAACAGTTAAATGTGGTCTATTAAACATTAGGTCTCTCTCTTCTAAGTCCCTGTTAGTAAATGATATAATAATTGATCAACATATTGATTTATTCTGCCTTACAGAAACCTGGTTACAGCAGGATGAATATGTTAGTTTAAATGAGTCAACACCCCCGAGTCACACTAACTGCCAGAACGCTCGTAGCATGGGCCGAGGCGGAGGATTAGCAGCAATCTTCCATTCCAGCTTATTAATTAATCAAAAACCCAGACAGAGCTTTAATTCATTTGAAAGCTTGACTTTTAGTCTTGTCCATCCAAATTGGAAGTCCCAAAAACCAGTTTTATTTGTTGTTATCTATCGTCCTCCTGGTCGTTACTGTGAGTTTCTCTGTGAATTTTCAGAACTTTTGTCTGACTTAGTGCTTAGCTCAGATAAGATAATTATAGTGGGCGATTTTAACATCCACACATATGCTGAGAATGACAGCCTCAACACTGTATTTAATCTATTATTAGACTCAATTGGCTTTGCTCAAAATGTAAATGAGTCCACCCACCACTTTAATCATATCTTAGATCTTGTTCTGACTTATGGTATGGAAATTGAAGACTTAACAGTATTCCCTGAAAACTCCCTTCTGTCTGATCATTTCTTAATAACATTTACATTTACTCTGATGGACTACCCAGCAGTGGGGAATAAGTTTCATTACACTAGAAGTCTTTCAGAAAGCGCTGTAACTAGGTTTAAGGATATGTTTCCTTCTTTATGTTCTCTAATGCCATATACCAACACAGTGCAGAGTAGCTACCTAAACTCTGTAAGTGAGATAGAGTATCTCGTCAATAGTTTTACATCCTCATTGAAGACAACTTTGGATGCTGCAGCTCCTCTGAAAAAGAGAGCTTTAAATCAGAAGTGCCTGACTCCGTGGTATAACTCACAAACTCGCAGCTTAAAGCAGATAACCCGTAAGTTGGAGAGGAAATGGCGTCTCACTAATTTAGAAGATCTTCACTTAGCCTGGAAAAAGAGTCTGTTGCTCTATAAAAAAGCCCTCCGTAAAGCTAGGACATCTTACTACTCATCACTAATTGAAGAAAATAAGAACAACCCCAGGTTTCTTTTCAGCACTGTAGCCAGGCTGACAAAGAGTCAGAGCTCTATTGAGCCGAGTATTCCTTTAACTTTAACTAGTAATGACTTCATGACTTTCTTTGCTAATAAAATTTTAACTATTAGAGAAAAAATTACTCATAACCATCCCAAAGACGTATCGTTATCTTTGGCTGCTTTCAGTGATGCCGGTATTTGGTTAGACTCTTTCTCTCAGATTGTTCTGTCTGAGTTATTTTCATTAGTTACTTCATCCAAACCATCAACATGTCTATTAGACCCCATTCCTACCAGGCTGCTCAAGGAAGCCCTACCATTATTTAATGCTTCGATCTTAAATATGATCAATCTATCTTTATTAGTTGGCTATGTACCACAGGCTTTTAAGGTGGCAGTAATTAAACCATTACTTAAAAAGCCATCACTTGACCCAGCTATCTTAGCTAATTATAGGCCAATCTCCAACCTTCCTTTTCTCTCAAAAATTCTTGAAAGGGTAGTTGTAAAACAGCTAACTGATCATCTGCAGAGGAATGGTCTATTTCAAGAGTTTCAGTCAGGTTTTAGAATTCATCATAGTACAGAAACAGCATTAGTGAAGGTTACAAATGATCTTCTTAAGGCCTCAGACAGTGGACTCATCTCTGTGCTTGTTCTGTTAGACCTCAGTGCTGCTTTTGATACTGTTGACCATAAAATTTTATTACAGAGATTAGAGCATGCCATAGGTATTAAAGGCACTGCGCTGCGGTAGTTTGAATCATATTTATCTAATAGATTACAATTTGTTCATGTAAATGGGGAATCTTCTTCACAGACTAAGGTTAATTATGGAGTTCCACAAGGTTCTGTGCTAGGACCAATTTTATTCACTTTATACATGCTTCCCTTAGGCAGTATTATTAGACGGCATTGCTTAAATTTTCATTGTTACGCAGATGATACCCAGCTTTATCTATCCATGAAGCCAGAGGACACACACCAATTAGCTAAACTGCAGGATTGTCTTACAGACATAAGGACATGGATGACCTCTAATTTCCTGCTTTTAAACTCAGATAAAACTGAAGTTATTGTACTTGGCCCCACAAATCTTAGAAACATGGTGTCTAACCAGATCCTTACTCTGGATGGCATTACCCTGACCTCTAGTAATACTGTGAGAAATCTTGGAGTCATTTTTGATCAGGATATGTCATTCAAAGCGCATATTAAACAAATATGTAAGACTGCTTTTTTGCATTTACGCAATATCTCTAAAATTAGAAAGGTCTTGTCTCAGAGTGATGCTGAAAAACTAATTCATGCATTTATTTCCTCTAGGCTGGACTATTGTAATTCATTATTATCAGGTTGTCCTAAAAGTTCCCTGAAAAGCCTTCAGTTAATTCAAAATGCTGCAGCTAGAGTACTGACGGGGACTAGAAGGAGAGAGCATATCTCACCCATATTGGCCTCTCTTCATTGGCTTCCTGTTAATTCTAGAATAGAATTTAAAATTCTTCTTCTTACTTATAAGGTTTTGAATAATCAGGTCCCTTCTTATCTTAGGGACCTCATAGTACCATATCACCCCAATAGAGCGCTTCGCTCTCAGACTGCAGGCTTACTTGTAGTTCCTAGGGTTTGTAAGAGTAGAATGGGAGGCAGAGCCTTCAGCTTTCAGGCTCCTCTCCTGTGGAACCAGCTCCCAATTCGGATCAGGGAGACAGACACCCTCTCTACTTTTAAGATTAGGCTTAAAACTTTCCTTTTTGCTAAAGCTTATAGTTAGGGCTGGATCAGGTGACCCTGCACCATCCCTTAGTTATGCTGCTATAGACTTAGACTGCTGGGGGTTCCCATAATGCACTGAGTGTTTCTTTCTCTTTTTGCTCTGTATGCACCACTCTGCATTTAATCATTATTGATTGATCTCTGCTCCCCTCCACAGCATGTCTTTTTCCTGGTTCTCTCCCTCAGCCCCAACCAGTCCCAGCAGAAGACTGCCCCTCCCTGAGCCTGGTTCTGCTGGAGGTTTCTTCCTGTTAAAAGGGAGTTTTTCCTTCCCACTGTCGCCAAGTGCTTGCTCACATTGGGTCGTTTTGACCATTGGGGTTTTTACGTAATTATTGTATGGCCTTGCCTTACAATATAAAGTGCCTTGGGGCAACTGTTTGTTGTGATTTGGCGCTATATAAATAAAATTGATTGATTGATAACATCAAAACTCTAAGCTGTTCAAACATAATGAAGTTACATTGTAAATTGTTCTGGCTATTTAAACAATTAATAAATGTTTCCTGCGTGGTAATTTTAAGTGGAGTTTAACTTGTCTTGATCTTTATTTTCCACAATATATCTTTTCAGTTATTGAGTGGCACGGTGGCTTAGTGGTTAGTACTAGTGTCTCACAGCAAGAAGGTCGTGGGATTGCTTCCCACCCTTTCTGTGTGGAGTTTGCATGTTCTCCCTGTGTCTGCGTGAGTGTCCTCCAGGCACTCCAATTTCTTCCCTTAGTCAAAAACATGCTTATTTAGGGTCTGCTTCTTTCTCTGCCCCCGACCAAGGCAGCGTCTCTACATCTGGAGTTTGTCCCCGGGCACTGGACTGTGGCTGCCCACTGCTCCTAGTTGTTGGATTGTGTCTAACTGTAATTCTAATCCAATTACATTTTTTTCCACAAATATGATAGCTTAATCGTGTGAGATTTCACACCGTATAATATTGGGGTAACGGTGGCAAAATATTCAACCATTTCACATTTGGATGTATTACTCCGCGGTGTTCTGACGAAATGTCATTCCTGTCGACAGAACAGCCCTCCGTGCAACTGTGCATGCGCACGCATGTGCAATATTGTCAGAACGCGGCACTGTCAATTCATGCGACGAGACACACAAGTCGACTGAACACCGGCTGCGCGCCACTTACACAGATGTCATAATGGTGCTGTTAGCTGAGCGCGAGAGAATGTCGCGTACCACCGCCAAAATGGTTGAATTTAAACTGCCATACGAAAGTACTGATGTGGATTCTGACACAGTATTACCGGTTCACATTTGATCGATTTGATGGATTTTCACATTTGATGGATTACTCCCTGACCGCTGTTGGAGTGATGCTGCCTCATGGTAAGCCTAGCTGACCGAATTATCTACAGAAAAATAAACTGTGCAAATGATGGAATGGGATTAGAATGAGAATAACACCCTTGTGTCTCATGATTTGCGGATGTTCATGCTGTGCTAACGCGTTGCCAGTAAAGCTCAATTTACGACCATATAACCAGCATAAATGTCTGCAAATCATCAGACACAACAGGGTTATTCCCTAATTAGGATGAGTTAAGGGTTGGGATGGATGAGTACTACAAAGACAATAAAAGCTGTATTCGATTCTATTAAAGGCATACATGCTGTGGCATTGACTCACAGTGCCGACACTGACTTAACTTGTTGAATCATGTTTAACTTTAAATTAAAAAGTCATCACCAGACATGCCTGAATATTGTTTATGAACAAATCAGCATAAAATTGGACTTTTCTTCCAGTAATGGTAAAATCAAAGCATGTGCTGCAACAGAAATGATAAAACTGACCTTGAATGGTCTCTGCGTAGTTTAATCTGCACCTCTGTGAGGAGTTCAGCTCATTGTCATTATAGAGGGCAAAATGTTTGGGAGATCATCTACGTCTCTGATTTAATGATGCATAGTGAAATCTTATGAGAGTCACTTATGTCCCATAAAAACCCTGGACAAAGCAGTAAAATCAATGGTCTGTTTTGTTGCTTAATGAGCAACTTGACTGTGAAAGGTTGGACCTTTCTGATTCACAAGCCCCTCCCCTTAACATAAAAAAAAAAATTGCTGAGTGGCATCAAAAACAATATATATATATATATATATATATATATATATATATAATTTTTGTATATTTAACCTTTAATGACCCAAGAGGTATGTTAAATCATTACAGGTTGCAATGCATATACACTTATTTTGAGTCAGAATGTATGCCGTCATATATTTCTAATTCTCTTAAGACCTAATATATGCACCTTTGTTGCTATTGTACTGCAGTTCTGCATATGTCTTCTATAATATTGTTCCCGCTAATCTCAGCAGGGTATTAAAACTGGAATGACTGGTATGCAGCCTTAATGTGGGAGAGTTAAAAATTAGGGGTGAGAGAGAGGATATAAAACCAACCAGGGGAAAAATTAATATGAGGCAAGGTAGTGGAACTGATAGTGTTCCATAATGTGTTGGCATGGAGATTGGAAGGAAAAAAAATGTCACCAAATACATAAAGTGATGAAGGTTTATGAATTGTTTGGAACATTTTCTTGTAATACAACAGAAGATTCGATAAAACCGACTACATGAAAAATTGGTGTTATTCTATAAGCTTGCTACCTGGAAATTCTTTAAAGCAATAGGTTTTTTCTCTCTCTTTTTCAACTTTTCCAGGAAAATTAAAAGTAAGGTGCACAGTGATGCTGTCGGTTGAACCAGGTGAAAAGTGATTATGTATTCTGTGCCATTCTTGTAAATCCATAATCATTAACATCTGCTCGAGCTTTCTTTATTGAACAATTTCACCCATGTGTGGTCCACTTATCCTCGTTAACTCCACTTTAGCTAACTCAGCACACAGGTCGAAAGATAGATAGAGAGAAAACAGAGACAAACACCAAGAAGAAGACAGAGATGAAGAGGGCACCTTTAGGAAAATCAAATAAATAACTTTGAACTTTTGGGTCAGAACCTGGTCACTGCAAACGTGGCATATACTCACCTGTTTTTTTGTTGCAGGAAGCAATTATTTGGCTGAATGTATTTTGATGACTGAGCCATGGATTTACTGTCTAGTTACAGGATGTCATGAAAAAAATATCTATAATTGCTTCTCCACAGTATTGATTCAGATGAGGATGAAATAAGAGCACAGTAGGTACACTGAGATTATGTTGACTACTGAAATTAAAAACTCATTAGAATTGCCACTGACCTTGTCCCTGTGATGGCTTCACAGTATGCCACCGTTTTGAGTCAAACACACAGACTGCTGTGAAAGTTTGTAATGGTGTTAATGATAGCGGTACTGTAATAGTAGTATTAACAGCAGCAGTAGTAGTATTTATGAAATTGGGAAAACACAGTGGGCATCTTAAGTTATCAAATCGCACAACAATGTGTGATTCATTATTATCAAGTGACACCAGATGTTAATGTATTCTGGTGCTGTTGCTGTCCACATCAGCCCCTACAGGAGATGTTATGCTAATCACAGCTGGCTTCTTCTATGCTTCACTTTCTACTCATCTATGCTGCCCCCAATAAAACGCAAGCAGAAACACTACCAATGTTCTACATAGCAGTGGTGGGCACAGTAACGCTAATCCGTGAACCGTGAATTGGCAGAGATAACATTTTCATTAGCGGATTAGCTTTTCAGCTAACTTTGAAAACCATCAGTCGACCATTTAGCTTCTGTTAAATTTGCTTCTGCTAATTTTCAGTCCACTAACTTTTTTTTTTTTTTTTTTTTTTTTGCTAGTGAAGTGAAAAAAAATAACAGTTAAAAATGTTTGTAACCATAAAATCTTACATGTTAGTTCCTGTTTATGAACACACAGAGCTAGCTAACACTTCCAGTTCACATGTCAAAGCACACGGGCGCTGGTAAAAAGACAAGAAGTAACACTGTGGACAAAAATGTTATGTAAGCAGATAAAAAAAAACAAAAAACAGTATTTTTATTTATTTATTTTTCATGCATTTGTTTTGTGTTTGTGAATGCAATATTGGTGAGCCATAGCTCCGTTAATGGTTTATAAATATATAAGATAGAGGTAAATGGTGATTTCTAATACTGCATTTTATTGCTTTTGATAAAGATGATGACAGTATTTGAGGTTTTATTTTTTATTTATTTATTTTTTGTATGTACGTTTTGTGTTTGCCTTTGACTTTACCCAGCAGCCCATACAGACCTTAACTTTAAATTTATTGATCAGCAGCTGAAAGTGGTTAGTGGTAACTTCTGCTATTTTTTTTATTTTTTTATTTTATTTTATTTTATTTTTTTTGTGGTTTATTGGTTTTGCGTTATAAAGGTAAACTTTTAGTTAGTGGTTAGCGGTTTAATGGTTATTTCACCCTCTGGATTCCAGGGTATAATTAGTTGTTTTTGGCTACTTTTGTGTTTACCTTTATAATTTACCTTTAATAATTGTTTACCTGGTCTTGTTTGGTGTTGTTTTTTTCAGCACAACCTCACCTGTGTGACTTTACAGTTTCTCATTCATTCTGACCTACTGTATTAACACAGTGAACCTAAAATCACAGAAAAACCAAAAATCCAAGTAGAAAAAAGTTTGTTTTTTGACTGTGAAAACCACAAACTTGCTTAATGAACCATTTTCATAACTTAAAATGTAAATATAAATTGTAAATTTCAAAAACATGTACAAATGTAGCAACAAAAAAAAAGTTAAATTAATTTACATAAATGCAGGGAATGCTTCAGGCATTTCTTTGTACAATAAAAACAGTCAGATATCACAGTAAGATGTAGAATGTAAATATAAATTGTACATTTAAAAATCATGTAGTGCAGGAAATGCTAATGCTAAACTATTTAAAAAAAACAATCATGTCAAAATAAGATGCAACACAAATTATTTGTCCCACTCAAAAAACAATTCCTGTCCAACACAACACAGAGGGGCATATTGCAGGCCTGACACTTCAACAGTGTGTCACTCCTCTTGTTGTCCACCTGAAGGCACCACTGGCACCTCAGTTTGCCTTTTGTGGCCTTTTGGTGAGGATCTGTGCCTGTCACAATTGGCACAGGAATGTGGTTCTGGCTCCTGTTCTGTGGGACACCTGTTTTGTCTGTGCCACACATTTGACACACCAGCTCCACCATAAAGTCCTTGTGTGTCATGGGCTGCACTTGCTTGACACTGCTAATCTCATGATGCAAGATGAATGCATTTCTGGTTACAATGTGAAGGAAGTGCAGAAACACTGTCCTCTACCAGTGTGCAGTTTTCCGATGGGTGGAGTAGTGCTGGATGAGCTGGTCAGATAGGTCGACTCCACCCATATTTTTTTTTATCAGCCAACACTGGGGTAGGACAGGGAATGTCTTTCACTGTCCAGTGTCCATCATTCCCATCCTTCACTTTTCTCTGCACTATCTCACCCAAAAACGCATGACGGATGATGGAGCACACAGACACCTCCTGTGTGTCCATCTACTTTACAAATATCAGAGGCCCCTCTCTTATCCATCTTATAGCATCTTGAGCATTTGCCCTCCCTCTGGGGCATCCTTGTCTGTTCCCACTGTATGTGCCTCATGCCTCAAACTTCATGTTAGCCAGGTCCATAAACAGTTTGGGACTCGTGTAAAAATTGTCCATGTAAATGTGGTACCCAGTACCAAATGAGGATGGCTGGATCAGGTTCATGAACACATTGTATGACAGCCCGTGCTCACTTGTGGTCAGAGTCTTGCCAGTGTAAATGGTGAACTTGAGTGTGTAGCCAATACTTGAAACAGCCAACACAAAAAGTGTCATGCCCCATTTTGTTGGCTTAACCTTCAAATATTGAGTCATTCCAGTTTTTGCCTTCGTCGCCATCATCCTTTCATCCACTGCCAGCCGCCACCTAAGCCTGGCAGGCACTGAGGATGTCATCATAAAGAGGCCTGACTTGAAACAGTTTGTCATGACCTGGTGGTCCCTTTTTCTAACATTTTCTACATCCTCATCTGGATCACTTATGTGGATGTTCCAGAATATGGATCTAAATCTGTCTCTGGACATTACCCACACAGCAAATAGATCCAGGCCGGATGTAGTCCAACATCTGGTAGCAATCCTGAAAACAGATCTGGTCCAGACAGTTTTTGCACCCTGGCCCAGATCCGGCATGGCTCCGCTTTACAGTTCTGGAACAGATCCGGACCAGATCTGAACTGGATCCGCAAAACACCAACCGTTTACAGACCATATCTGGCACGGATCTGGGGCAGATGTGGACCGCATCACAGCACCGTGGCAGGAACAAGTGTTACAGGGGTAAGTTCCGTGGATCCGAGGAAACTAATTTGTATCTGTAACACACAGATCAGTGTCCCTGGATTTATAAAACTTGATTGTCGTAAAGAAACAAACTGCTTTGCAATAAGCATTTAAAAAAGCCTCAGTGATGATCACGATTACAGAGTACAGAGTTTACAACTGCTAATGGATAGTTTCTACTGAGTGCAGATAAAATTGCTTATCATTATGCCCCATGTTCCTGCCACGGTGCTGTGATGTGGACCACATCTGCCCCAGATCCGTGCCAGATATGGTCTGTAAACGGTTGGTGTTTTGCGAATCCAGTTCAGATCTGGTCCAGATCTGTTCCAGAACTGTAAAGCGGAGCCGTGCCGGATCTGGGCCAGGGTGCAAAAACTGTCTGGACTGGATCTGTTTTCAGGATTGGTACCAGATGTTGGACTACATCTGGCCCGGATCTATTTGCTGTCTAGGTACTTTCTCTGGAAAGGGCACAGAAGTCCAAAACATTTGTACAGATCTTCCATTTCAATGTCTGTCCAGTTATATTTTTTCCCTAATGCCTTGTTTTTTGCAGCAATTTTATTGGTGTTGGTGGAAATTGTTCTAATTGTGTCAGTTGCAAAAAAAAAGGTGTTTTGGACTTTGGGTGGAAAGTGTATCAACCTGGACTCCTAGTGTTCTCCGAAGCTGAAATCTGCTTACTGCTGGAGCGGCGTCTGCATCCTCCTCCATGTTCCAGCAGTCAGCGCTGGGGCATCTCTCTGCTGCACGGCCAAGCAGAGCTCTGGATCTGGAAATGGAAGTGTGTGCTCCGACCCTCTCTTCAGATCGCTGTGCGCACGTTGGTGGATCCACTGGCTTTGGTTGCTCCTTCAGAAAAAAAGAGGGATCATCTCTTTCAGCACCAGAATCCTCACCGTCTGTTTCAGACTCTGACGACATGCTGCACGCGCCGTCTTCCGCCAGTTCAAAAAATAACTGAAGCGCTTGCTCCACATTCATAAAATGCCTCCTTTTCCCAAAAACACTCCAAACAACAACAAAACACTAACCACACATGCTTTCCACCAATAATAAAGAGAAAGCGACTCCACAATCAGACCCACGTGGGGTGGGTGAGCTGTGATCAAACACACATTGGGTTAGTGAACACGTCACACCACTTGTGACGTGGTGTCACTTGTGGTGTCACTGGTGAATTTTCCACCAATCAGAAGTCACATAGTGACACTACGTAGGTGAGACTAAGCAGCCGTTGCACTAAAGGCTATACCAGCAGCACAGAGAGGAAGCCGGTGGACCTCAGTCTGCAGTACATCTCCATCTTAAAGACACTAACCACACGTTTGAGGACAAGGAAGTTAAAATCTTAGCCAGAGAAAAGAAATAGTTTGAGAGGGGAGTGAAGGAAGCACTGTATGTGAAACAGTTGAAACCCAGCCTTAACCGTGGAGGGGGACTGAGACATGCTTTGTCCCCTGTTTACAATGTGGTACTCAGGTTAAAGCAGTTTCAGTCTTTTGTTCATGGTAATGAGTCATTCACATCATCAGGGGAGTTGTCAGGAGAGGCGTCAGTCCCATCGTTAGGAGGGACAGCTTCCCCAGCATTAAGAGGGTGCTAACTAGAACACAATAGGTGCTAATTAGAGCAATGATTAGTCACTAGCCAATAGCAGTTTGCCTCACGGTAGGAGGGGTCTCGTTAGATTTAAAACTTCAGCTTTTGCTGGCTTCTGTTATTCCTCTCTACAAGAGTCAAGACAGAAGTCAGACTACCAGAGCAAGAAATTTAGCTGAGGAAGCTTCTGTGATTAGAAGCGAAACGTCCTCACGTCGAGCAACCCAGTCCAGTCGAAGAGTCAAGCTTCTCTACTATAGCTTTTTTAAAGCATCAATGGTCTATTCCTTGATGTTTCCATGATTTGTTTTGTAACTTATGTAAAACTTAAATGCATAAATAGGTGATGGCAAATATGAAGTTACTTTGGTAAATATGAAAATCTCCATCTTAATCCATTGTATGACAAACCTGTGCAGTCATTAAGCTCAAGGAAACATTTATTTTTTGTACCCTGAGTCACAGAGGGGCTGGAGCCTATCGCAGGAGTCCAACCTGGTCTCATGGCAAGTCGTGATTCAGCAGCAGGAAATATACATTAATCTATTGGTTTGTGATATTGTGACAAAAAGCGCCTCATTTTCGTCACGGCAGCAGAACTTCATTCTAATTCATTCCAAGATGGCTGCACGAAATTAAAAGTGAAGCGGAGGGTCAGGGTGGTTATGGTTAGGGTGGGGGAAAAGAGTAAGATTAGGTTATGGTTAAGGTTAGGGTCGGGGAGTAGGGTTAGGAATAGTGAGTAAACAAAAAACCCTGTCACGAAAATTTGACTCATTTTGTCATGGGAGCACAAAAAAAACAAAACAAAACAAAACAAAAAAAAACAAACAAACGTGAGACTGGGCTGACGAGTCATAGGGCAAAAGGCAGGGTACACCCTGGCAGGATGCCAGCCTATTGCAATGCCTTATATAGAAAGACAAACACTTTCACCTACAGTCAGTTTAAAGTGTCTCATTTACCTTACCTGCATGTCTTCGGAAGTAGGAGGAAAGCCAAAAACACACAAAGGAAAACAATGTGAAGTACATACAAAGCAGGAAGAGATCCCAGGACCTTCTTGGTGAAAAGCAACAGTGTTAACCACTAAACCACTGTGCCACCCACTCAAGTAAACAGCAAGTATAATAATATTAAATCAACAATAACGCTTAGACGCTTTGAATAGGCTTGAAATATAAACAAAAGAAACAAAAGGCATTCAAACTACAGTTCAGATCCACTTTCCTATTGATCCATGGATCATTTTCAAATATTTAAAATCCATACCAGATTTAAAGCATGGTATAGTGCATTGAGAAAGTATTCACAGCGCTGCACTTTTCCACATTTTGTTATATTACAGCCTTATTCCAAAATGGAAGAATTTTTTTTTTCTCAAACTCCTACACCCAGTACCCCATAATGACATGTGAAAAAGTATATTTTAAGATCAAATCAAATCAATTTTATTTATATAGCGCCAAATCACAACAAACAGTTGCCCCAAGGTGCCTTATATTGTAAGGCAAGGCCATACAATAATTACGGAAAAACCCCAACAATCAAAACGACCCCCTGTGAGCAAGCACTTGGCGACAGTGGGAAGGAAAAACTCCCTTTTAACAGGAAGAAACCTCCAGCAGAACCAGGCTCAGGGAGGGGCAGTCTTCTGCTGGGACTGGTTGGGGCTGAGGGAGAGAACCAGGAAAAAGACATGCTGTGGAGGGGAGCAGAGATCAATCACTAATGATTAAATGCAGAGTGGTGCATACAGAGCAAAAGGAGAAAGAAACACTCAGTGCATCATGGGAACCCCCCAGCAGTCTAAGTCTATAGCAGCATAACTAAGGGATGGTTCAGGGTCACCTGATCCAGCCCTAACTATAAGCTTTAGCAAAAAGGAAAGTTTTAAGCCTAATCTTAAAAGTAGAGAGGGTGTCTGTCTCCCTGATCTGAATTGGGAGCTGGTTCCACAGGAGAGGAGCCTGAAAGCTGAAGGCTCTGCCTCCCATTCTACTCTTACAAACCCTAGGAACTACAAGTAAGCCTGCAGTCTGAGAGCGAAGTGCTCTATTGGGGTGATATGGTACTATGAGGTCCCTAAGATAAGATGGGACCTGATTATTCAAAACCTTATAAGTAAGAAGAAGAATTTTAAATTCTATGCTAGAATTAACAGGAAGCCAATGAAGAGAGGCCAATATGGGTGAGATATGCTCTCTCCTTCTAGTCCCTGTTAGCACTCTAGCTGCAGCATTTTGAATTAACTGAAGGCTTTTCAGGGAAGTTTTAGGACAACCTAATAATAATGAATTACAATAGTCCAGCCTAGAGGAAATACATGCATGAATTAGTTTTTCAGCATCACTCTGAGACAAGACCTTTCTAATTTTAGAGATATTGCGCAAATGCAAAAAAGCAGTCCTACATATTTGTTTAATATGCGCATTGAATGACATATCCTGATCAAAAATGACTCCAAGATTTCTCACAGTATTACTAGAGGTCAGGGTAATGCCATCCAGAGTAAGGATCTGGTTAGACACCATGTTTCAAGATGACATGTACATAGGCATTCACAGCCTTTGCAATGAATCTCAACATTGAGCTCAGGTGCATCCTGTTTCTACTGATTATCCTTGAGGTTTTTCTACAGCTTAATTGGAGTCCACCTGGGGTAAATTCAGTTGACTGGACATGATTTGGAAAGGCACACACCTGTCTATAAGGTTCCCACAGATAACATTGCTTGTCAGAGCACAAATGAAGCATGATGTCAAATTGACTGGCTGAAAAACCTCAGAGACAGGACTGTCTCGAGGCACAAATGTAGGAAAGGGTACAGAAACATTTCTGCTACTTTAAAGGTTCCAATCAGCACAGTCGTACCAGAGGTGGTTGCCTATCTAAACTGAGAGATCGGGAGAAAAGAGCCATAGTAAGAGTGGTGGCCAAGAAACCAGTGGCCACTCTGACAGAGCTCCAGCATTTCTCTGTGGGCAGAGGAGAACTTTCCAGAAGGACACACATCTCTGTGCAATTGACCAATTAGGCCTGTTTGGTAGAGTGGAAAGATGGATGCCACTCCTTAGTATAAAGCACATGGCAGCCCACGTGGAGCTGTCTAAACAGCACCTGAAGGACTCTCAGACCATGACAAACAAAATTCTTTGGTCTGATGAGACAAAGACTGAACTCTTTGGAGTGAAGAAACCAAGCACCATCCCAGTGAAGCATGTTGGTGGCAGCATCATTCTGTGGGGATGTTTTTCAGCATGGACTAAACTTCCCAAAGATAGCTGTGCCAAGTTTGTGGCATCATATTCAAGAAGACTTCAGGCTGTAATTGCTGCCAAAGTATTGAGCAAAAGGTGTGAATACTTACATACATATGATTTTTTGTTTTTTATTTGTAATAAAATTGCAAAAATCAAAAAAAAAAAAAAAAACCCTTTTCATATTATCATGATGGAGTGTTGTGAGTAGAATTTTGAGGGAAAAAGAAAATAATTTACTCCATTTGGAATAAGGCTCTAACATAAACTGAAAAAAGCAATGCGCTGTGTATACTTTCTGGATCCACTGTATTTTTTTTCCCACAGTTTATAGAATAGTACATGGGAAAAATTCACATGCACAACACACTTATGGATCACCTCCACGTGATACAGATAAAATTAAAACCTACATTAAAAAAAGTGATACATTTTCACAGAAATGTTGGTAATTCCAATGGATCACAGATGGACACCAACAAATTTCATGTTTAATTTAGTTTTTGGGGAACAGACTTGTCACAACTTTATGCATCAGACACAAATGTTACTTTAATAAAGACATCTGTTAAATTGCATCTGAAATTGCAAAAAAAAAAAAAATGCCATGAGCAAAGCACATACAAATCTTCTGTTTTCACTGTCATCCTCTTTCTGCATGTAATTCTCCTCCTTTTGCTCTCTCTCTCTTTAGCATAAAATCAGGACCATAACTGGAATATCTACCCCCACATTCCTGTGGCCCAACATTAGGGTCAATTAGGACTTTCACTGTGTCACACGGTGGTAACCAGTAGCTGCAAAGTGCAAAAAGTGTGTGAAACATCATCTCGCACCTTGCAGATGCAAAGGACTTAAAGTGTATTTGCATGTTCAACAGACACACTACAGTCTGTATCTACCTTAAGCGCTCTTAGTGAATATGAAGCTATTGATTTTAGTCATTTTGATGATCAGAGACACTTGCATACCTTGAAAAGCCATTTCAAATGGACTAGCATGGATGAAGAAGAAATCTCACTGAAGTGATTTTCAAGATCTCTAAAGGTAGGTATTTTTATTGAGTTGTCGTCATCCTGGAATGGTAGATTATTTGTGTGTACTATTAAGATTTATGGAAATCCCTCCACTTCTTCATATTATGCATGAGCTCTTTGGTCATGTCATGACATTTTATAGTCCTTGTGGGTGGCTGTGCTCTGACATCTTGGATCAACTGGACAGTCGTGGCATTTGCCATGGATGAATGTTCCATCTGTGAGGATTGTCAAGCAGATGACTGACATTACAAATGAGAACTGCAGCAGAAAGAAAAACACCTCTTGAGGAAAAAGTTAACTGAAGACCCAGACAATCCACTGCAAAAGTAATATATTCTCCATCACTCTTTTCTTATTGAAATTTTGGCCTTTGTCTTCATTTGCTTTTCATCAAATCCATTTTAAGAGGTGATCCATATAACCCATCTATGCCTGCAGAGCTTTACAGTGTGATAATCTATCTTGTGTTGTTGAAGGATGAGAGTATAGCTAAAGAAAAACATATTTAGTAAGCTAGCCCACATCAGAATTAAAGTGTGCTTTGTCTGACTGCAGATCTGTAAAACCTGAATTTAATTTAATTGAACTTAATTAATTAATTAAGTTTAATTTATTTCATTTATATAGTGCCAAATCACAACAAAGCTGCCTCAAGGCACTTCACACAAGTAAGGTCTAACCTTACCAACCCCTAGAGCAAGCACACAGGTGACAGTGGTTAGGAAAAACTCTCTCTGATGATAAGGAAGAAACCTCAAGCAGACCAGACTCAAAGGGGTGACCCTCTGCTTGGGCTACCAACACACTTGACAATACAGATATACAGGAAATTTTGGGAGTCCATGCTGGTGTCCAGGATGGGAGGCTGGCTAGGGAGGGGAGGGGGGGATGGGGTGGGTGGGTCTACAGGGGTGAGAGTCTCCAACTCCACTGGATGGGAAGCCAGTGACATTAGAGTTTTTGGTCTGACTAAATCAAGTTTAGCAAAGCCTTTAGTTCAGTACGTCACTATACTTGATTTACTTTGTCCTCTACAAGGTTAATTAAGATGAATCAACTTAATGTTTTTCATGCCATTGGAGAAATTATTTTTTTTATTTATTTATTGAAGTTATTCTACCTGTTTTTTTTTTTTATCTTACTTCTATTCTCCTCAAAAATGTCAAAGCAAATTGTTGCCTTAATTTTGTGAAGGTTTTGTTTGTTTTGTTTTGTTTTTTGCTTATTTCACATAAGTCAGAATAAATTACATGTTGGAAATGCAAATGCATGTCTCATCCCAGTCCACCTAGGTGTTTTGTTTGTTTTGTTTTGTTTTTTGCTTATTTCACATAAGTCAGAATAAATTACATGTTGGAAATGCAAATGCATGTCTCATCCCAGTCCACCTAGGTGTAAATGGGTACCAGCTTTAGCTGGCAAAGTAACTTGTATTATACTCGTGTCCCATCCAGGAGAGTTGTAGACACAGATGAAGTGTCTTGTACAAGGACACAGGGGTCACAAGCCATGGGTATATGTGCTTGTTCTGGAGTGAGAGTTTCTTCGGTCTGTTGTTCATTTCATTCTACCTCCTTGTTAGGTTGCTTTCCACTCCTGGTGAACTTTTTCTCTCTCAGAGAACTTTATTAGTTTCTCTGTGTTGTGTCATTTCCATGCAGGCTTTCCTGGTTGTTGTGTCTCCCACAGTGTGCTATGCTATCTTCTCATGTTTTACCTTTGTTTTAGTGTCCTCTTGTCACACCTGCATTCATCCCCGGGTCATTGTGTTTTCCTTTGCATTCTCTTCCTTGTGCCCACCTCAGTCCTTGGTTATGCTTTTCCCCTCAATACTCCTGCAGTTTCTCTGTGCTGAGTTTTTCCTCAGCACACGGTCTTTCTCCAGTTTACTTTTGGTTTAATGCACTCTTGCCACCTTTGCTTTTCTCCCTTGTGTTTGCATCTTTTTCATCCATGCCTTTTATGTTCTCTTCATGTTCCCTTAGAGATATTAGTTTAATATTAGTTCCTCATAATTCTGGCTCTCTGTTGTTGTTCATCATCACAGTGTCCTTCCAGGCCTTGTGCTCACTCACTTCCAATGCTAATGGATGAGAGACCTTTTTAAGGTGTCTCTATCCCCTGCTTGGTCATTGTGGGTCCATTCCATGTTCTCCTCATGTTCCAATTGACTCTAGTGAGTATTATTGTTGTTTTAGTATTTCCTCTGTTTTAACCTTAGCTGTGAATCCTGACATCTGAGTTTGCCTGATATCTCAAGAACACCGTTGTTATTTTTGGACTACCATTGTTATACCAACTTTTTGAAATATTTCTCTTGTACCTCTGACCACTATCAGACGTCAGTTTTGTTTTTACCTCACAAAGTTAAATGTTCCTGTGATCAGGCTCAGAAGAGCGCTGCATTAACATTTGACCTTTTACCAGAGTCCTTCCACTTTGAAAGAAATTGGTGACTTGAAATTGAAAATTGGTGTGAGTGAAAGTGTTTCATCTATATTTGTCAGCCCTGTGATAGACTGGCAGCCTGTCCAAGGTGTACCCGCCTGTCACCCAGTGAACACTGGAATAGGCAGTGCCCTATTTACCTTAACTGGAATACAGTGGGGCAAAAAAAGTATTTAGTCAGCCCCTGATTGTGCAAGTTCTCCTACTTGGAAAGATGAGAGAGGTCTGTAATTTTCAACATAGGTACACTTCAACTATGAGGGAAAAAATGAAAAAAAAATTATTTTTAAATTATGGTTGAAAATAAGTATTTGGTCACAACAAGCAAAAGTTCTGGCTCTCACAGACCTGTAACGTCTTCTTTAAGAAGCTCTTCTGTCCTCCACCTGTTACATGTATTAATGGCACCTGTTGGAACTCGCTATCTGTATAAAAGACACTTATCTACAGCCTCAAACAGTCAGACTCCAAACTCAGCCATGGCCAAGACCAAAGAGCTGTCGAAGGACACCAGGAAGAAAACTGTAGACCTGCACCAGGCTGGGAAGAGTGAATTTACAATAGGCAAGCATGTTGGTGTGAATAAATCAACTGTAGGAGCAATTGTAAGAAAACGGAAGACATACAAGACCACTGATAATCTCCCTCGATCTGGGGCTCCACACAAGATGTCATACCGTGGGGTCAAAATCATCATGAGAACGGTGAACAAAAATTCCAGAACTACATGGAGGGACCTGATGAATGACCTGCAGAGAGCTGGGACCAATGTAACAAAGGCTACACACTATGCAGAGAGGGACTCAAATCCTGCAGTGCCAGGCATGTCCCCCTGCTTAAGCCAGTACGTGTCATCAGTGAGAGCATTGAAGATGCAATGTGGCTGGGTCTTCCAGCATGACAATGATACCAAACACACCGCTCAGGCAACGAAGGAGTGGCTCCGTAAAAAGCATTTCAAGGTCCTGGAGTGGCCAAGCCAGTCTCCAGACCTCAACCTCATAGAAAATTTGTGGAGGGAGTTGAAAGTCCCTGTTGCCCAGTGACAGCCCCAAAACATCACTGCTCTAGAGGAGATCTGCATGGAGGAATGGCCCAAAATACCAGCTACAGTGTGTGCAAACCTGGTGAAGACCTACAGGAAACATTTGACCTCTGTCATTGCCAACAAAGGTTATGTTCCAAAGTATTGAGTTTAACTTTTGTTATTGACCAAATACTTATTTTCCACAAATCCTACAATGTGATTTCCTGGAATTTTTTTTTTTCTCATTTTGTAGCTCATAGTTGAAGTGTACCTATGATGAAAATTACAGACCACTCTGATTTTTCTAAGTGGGAGAACTTGCACAATCAGGGACTGACTAAATACTTTTTTACCCCACTGTAACTGGATTCAGAAAATAAATCACTCACTCATCTTCAACCGCTTAGTCCAATTAAGGGTCACGGGGGGGGGGGCTATTCCAGCAGTCGCAAGGCGGGGTACACCATAGACAGGATGCCAGTCTGTCGCAGAGCCACATATAGACAAACAAACACATTCACACCCGCATACACACCTATGGACAATTTAAAGTTTCAAATTCACCTAACCCGCATGTCTTTGGATGTTGGAGGAAGCCGGAGCACCTGGAGTGAACCCACACAAACACGGGGAGAACATTCACACTTCTCACAGAAAGGCCACATGTGGGAATCGAACCACAATATTCTCGCTGTGAGGCAACAGTGCTAACCACTAATCCACCATGCTCCCAATTCAGAAAATAAATGAAAGAGTTAAAATCTATTTTTGATTAATTTTGGTTCATTGTTATAGCCCTAATATATGGTTGTTGTTTCTTTTTTAAACAATTACTCAATTTTTCATGCTTGAATCATTTACATTAACACAATTTGGATGGTTTGAGGAAATACATTTACACAATCTGAATGAGAAATTAATTGATAATTTTATGGGTTTTTTATTGCTTTGTGGAAAACTGGCCTTAATTTTACGATGTGGTGCATTTTTCTTTGTAACATCTTACATATTAAATGATGAGTAGTGAATCTTTTACATTTTATCTTCCTGATGAGGTAGGCTTTTCTCTGTGAAGAAAAAGATGTTTTTCAAGTCATGTTTTTCCTCACTAATAGTTCCACAAAGAGAGATGGAGCTACTGTGTAGCTGTTTGAAGGAGTTAGAATTATTGGCTTTGTGACACATTCTGGGAAAAGCGCCTCTAGTATTCAGTAAAGCAGCTAAAGTCCATACCCTAAAGCTCTCCAAACTTTTACCTGCTGGGATCTGTCAGAAGCACTTAGAGTTTTAGCCTTTACACTTCACACAGAATTATACACAGAGTTTTCAACAGTGTAGGCTTAACATCATCCAGACCTAATGCATCCATGTTAAACAGTTTTCAAGATTAACACTGCCAAATATGTTTACAATGCTTGGCTTTGGTGGAGCGGTGAACATCTGAGCTCCTGTCCCACTGATGTGAGATTGCTCAGCATCATGGAAACACTTTGGCCTGCCGATGATAAACTGCACTAACCCACATTTTTCTGTAGAAATTCAAAGGCTTCAAATGTTCTCACTATTTTCATGTTATCTGAGGGACTTGTGGTAAAACTGAATGCCTCAAGGCAACATTTTATACATCAAGATCAAACTTGCAAATGTGCAAATGAAGTGGGGTTTTTTTGTTTTGTTTTGTTTTTTTGACTTATATCTTTGTAATCAAATTTTATTCTCATGAAATAAACTCGGACAGTGCTGAAGTGTGTTTGATGTGCATGTTTGGCTGATGTGTATGTGTCACCGTAAAATATTACAAGCAAAATTCTCTTATGCCTCATATGCCTCAAAGCCATGAAACCTTTTTTGGTGCACTGTATTGTCCCTGTCATTAGTCATACATTTCTATAAATATTCAATCAGCTTGAGTACCAACTGAACAACAAGTTTCCACCAAACAATCTCACCACCTCCTACATTATTAATTTCATTGCCCTCTTATGAATGATTTTTTTTTTTTTTTCTCTTGTTCAACTATTATGCCTTAATATTTCATGTTTTAGTTTCCGGAATATAAACTTCTGAAAAATAAAATCTAAACCTGAAGCATGTGTCTGGCCAATAAAAGTAATCAGAAATTCAGTGGAAGTGGCTTTTAATACAAATGTTGCTTCTCTTGAAGTCTGTTTTCTTCTTTTGTGATTTTTATTTTTATTTTCAGGGTTGTTTATCTATTAGTAAAATTGCAAATAAAACTCAATACTCAATTTAGGGGTGAAATCTGGGCACCATCTCCACATAACATTTAATAACGTTTTCATTGATGTTGTTGTTATTTTTTATTTATTGATTTTTGTAATGGGGAAAACAAACATAGAATGCAGGATAGGGTTAACTGACCAAAAGCATGTTTCCATGATGAATGATACATTTGATGAGTTTGCCAAACTTATAGTCACTTTCAGTCACTTGCAGCCTGAATTCCCTGATTTTGCACCTAATTTTCTGGGGGGAAATTTTTAATGAAATTTTGGGAAGAAGTGGAATATATATATAGTTATATAAGTTGCTATTATTCTTGTAATTTTTCAGTAAAGCATTGAATATTGAAGGAAACTTAAGCCCCTGTCACACATAGCAAGAATGTGGTGGAACCATGCCCGACACAACAAATATTGCCATAATCCGACACAGTCTGGAGGAAAAGAAGCATTAGTCAGCCATGTCAGAACGCATCTAAGTATCTCATCCACACCTGCACGATGACATCCAAACCGCATGTAGACAACAGGTAGATGACACAGACTGCCATCAGACGGGCATTAAAGACGCTGCAGACTGCCCGATGTCCAACCGTCTGGATGGCAAACACGGAACTAGAGAGCGAGGTTCCACATGTGCACGTGTGTGCGAATGTGCAGTGCATGTGTGTGCGTGTCCCACATGCACTCCGCACACACGTGGGGCTGCAATTGTCACTTAGCCGTGTGTCTGTGTGTATGTGGATGTATATATAAGCCACTTAAGAGTGTGCCCGTGTCGCACACGCTTAATGCCAACTTTCAGCTTCGCTGAAAGTTTGCTGGCATTGGGCCATGCTGTCCCCTGCGTTAGACGGAGCATTTCCAGTGAACTTCAATTTCTTTTTTCTTTTTTGCTCACTTCAGGAGCACAACACAATTCTGGACACTGCGATGGTTGGATTATCAAATGAGCTGCTGGGCAGCTGCTCAGGATGTGTTCCAGTGAACCCCTTCCCGGACAAAGAGGACAATTTTGGAAAGTCACTCTTTCTCCAGAAATGCAGGTTTGCTGGGCTGGGAAGCACATCGTAAACAGCTCAGTTTCAATTCAGTTTAATTTCAGTTTATTTTATTTACACTATATAGCACCAAATCACAAAAAAAAAGCTGCCTCAAGGCGCTTCAGACAAGTAAGGTCTAACCTTACCAACCCCTAGAGCAAGCGCTAGGCAACAGTGGTAAGGAAAGACTCCCACTGATGATTTGAGGAAGAAACCTGAAGCAGACCAGACTCAAAGGGGTGACCCTCTGCTTGGGCCATGCACTTGACAAAACAAATACACAGGAAATTTTGGGAGTCCATGCTGGTGCACAGGACGGGAGGCCTGTAGAAGAAGACACCCACTCCCAATTCTGCATGAAGCCACACCTCAAACAGAGAGAACAAAAAACAGAATCAGGTGGCACAAAGACAACAAATATGGTATAATTTGTCAGCATTAAGTAACAAGAAAAACAGAAGAAATACTAAGATGATCGCCAGCCACTAGCCCTATGCTTCACTAAAAGACACAGATTTTAGATAAAGTGGAGGCTGTGACCCGCTGTGTTTACTAATAATACTAATAAAATGTATGTAAAAGGGTAAAAAGCATAGTACCATACTATACCTGTAGGCTAACACAAAGAAGGTGCACAATAAGAGAAAGCTCTGAACCACAGACTTTGTATTCACTCTAGGGACTCAAAGTAGTCCCTAGGGTGAAAAAAGTCTGCTTGGACCATGAACTTTATGCACTGTGGCTCTGCATTCCAGATGTCTTTCCAGGTCAGCTTTCTCTCCAGTTATCCTTCTCACCTTGTTGATGCCCTTGCTGCCACATGCTCACCATCATGCTGTTCCTCACATCCTCAACACCAGCCTGCACTTCCTCCAGGACAAAACGGCGTCTGGCCTTGCCCCCGGCTAAATTGCACCATGGCTGTGGGATGGCTCCCAGAACTGCTCGCCCGATGGCCACCATACCTAACCAGCCCAGTCTCACATTTTTTTTTTCATGCTCCCGCGACAAAATTAGTCAAATTTCCGTCGTTTTTTTTAACTATTTTTTAACTCACTATTACTAACCCTACTCCTACCCCCAACCATAACCTTAACCATAACCTAATCCTACTCCTTCCCCCACCCTAACAATAACCACCCTGACCTCCCCACTACACTTTTAATTTCGTGCAGCCATCATGGAATGAATCAGAATGAATTTGTGCTGCCGTGACGAAAATGAAGCACTTTTCATCACAATATAATGAACCAATAGATTAATGTACTGTATATTTCGTGCTGCTGAATCACGACTTGCCGTGAGACTGGGTTGTACCTAACAGAGCCTTATGTCTTAGCCAAGACTCGGCCAGCTCAAGCCCCTCTTGAGCTCTGTACTTCTTGCCAGTCCTCACCACAATGCCTGCTGATGCAACTGTGATGTCACTAGAGTCACAGTAGACTAATGCTTCTCTCATGCGATAAACCCTGAATTCCTCCTCTAGCCTACTGAAGGGAAGCTGGAGTTTATTGCCACACAGTGCTACACTGGTGAGTCTGTGTGGTAAGCCCATCCATCTACAGAGGTAGGAACTGATCTTTCTTTCCAGGGTCGCTACTGTAGACATCACCATCATCATCAACAATGGTCAGAGGATGCGTGGTAGAATGCCATGTTGATAAGATGGCATTATACTGCGGGTTACGCTGTTTTGAATCGAGAGTTCTCAAAAAGTGAGTAAGCATGCAAAAAGGAGACTAGTGAGGGAATCCATCAAGACACCCAGACAGCTCTGAAGAAATTATATGTTTCTGTGGCTATAACTGGAGAAACCCTAACCCTACCCTAACCCAAATCTTAACACCTCCCCACCCAGTGATTTAGCAGTATTTTCTTTGTGTAAATGTGAGATCATTGTATCTGTGGCATACATAGTTATGCTTGGCCCTGGGGCAAATATTTTCCTCATAATACTTCCTCAGGATGATCACAGTCACAAATACTCATCATTTATTAACACAGTGGCAAAGCTGTCAGACTTTAGAACATAAGGTTACAGTACAAGTGACTTTTCCAACAGAAGAAAGGTAACAATTGCTCCAAACTTAAATCCCTGATGATCATATTATTTTTAGTAGAACTGATGAAGGATAATAAGGGGAATATTAGAAATAGTGCCAAAAAATAAAAGGGATTTGGAGGTGAATTTTATTTGTTGCCTTTGTGCAGCAATTCACAAATTAAATGTTTTCTGCAAGGACAGAAGGTAACATTCTCCAGATTTACCAGAAATGAGCAACAAAAAGAACTTTGATTAACAGCAATCCACACAAATGAGGCAGAAATAACACTTTTGATTCCCAAAAAGCATTCAACGATCTGCGGTGAACACTTTCTCAACATTATGTTCCTAGGATTAATTTAATTTAGCTATTTCTTTTTTTTTTTTTTTATTAAAATCACATGTTATTTTTCAAAAGAAGCAGTTCCTGTTTTGATTCTCTTGTTGACTTAGCTGCACAAATGATACTGCCATTCCAAATCAGACATGAAATCAAACCAGTTTGAACAGCATCAACAAAAGCTGTTTCTTTTCTAACTGTGCATGAAACTGAAATAATGACGCGTGAGTAACATGGAAGGCATGGTAACTCCACAAACCATAAAGCCACAAATGTTTTGAGATTGAATGAAATGATTGAAACTTGTTTATACGATCACATTTCCTGTGCAGAAAATTCCATCCTTTGTTGTTGTGACTGGGTATACCAGTGTCATTGGCAGTTATTGCCTGGTGTCTTTTGTCCAGCCACTCAACCATTTCACACTGGCATGAGCTAAGTGGGCTAGTCTGCTAGCTCTTCTATGCTGCCTGGTTCAGACTAAGAACCAATCCATCTCTGTGTGAATTATGGAATGTCCCCTCCACAGATAGAAATAGTAATCCTGCAAAACAAACTTTTTCAACAGCTTCTCTGACAGTCCATGCATACAAATCCCACATGAAGAAACACACTCTCTATGTGTTTTTACTCAAACTACACTATGTGCTCAGTACATTACAGGAAGGTGAAAAATTGTGGGGGCAGACCAAAGTCCTGGCTGAGTTCTCGCTCATTTTTTGACCCTGGCAGATTGTGTTCCACTCAAATTATGTGTGCACTTCAAATCGAAGTTCAGTGTACATATATTCACAAATTAAAACAAGGAAGTGAGTTTGGTAATGTATGGTGGAATGTATCTCTGTGGGAAACAATGACTAGTCAAGTCTGCAGAAACGGTGTGGTGATTGGACTAACTTGGAACACCACCCAGAGTTCCTGGGGACTGGTTGAATTTGCATTTGGTGTCCGAACCACAAGGTCGCATCTTCTTGGAACAACCAATTTTTGGCAATTTGTGAAGAAAATAATGAACCTCTGACAGTGGAAATTCAAATACATTAAGCCCCCATTAGGCCCCCTCCTTTTCTCCCTTTATATAGCACCCTTTGGACACATATTGCGGTGTTTTAGGATTACCTTTCATTGCTATGCTGATGATACTTAGTTATACATGCCAATAACTTAGGGTAATATCATCCACATAAAATCCTTAGAAGATTGTTGGATGTCTAGCAATTTCTTACTTTTAAACTCTGATAAGACTGAAATGATGGTTCTTGGTCCAGTGAGACATCGGCATCAATTTGACCAGCTAATGCTTAGCCTAGCCTTTGCAAACTTACAACCCCAATTCCAGTGAAGTTGGGACGTTGTGCAAAATGTAAATAAAAACAGAATACAATGATTTGCAAATCCTCTTCAATCTATATTCATTTGAGTACACTATAAAGACAAGATATTTAATGTTCAAACTGATAAACTTTATTGTTTAATGTTCAAACTGATAAACTTTATTGTTTTTGTGCAAATATTTGCTCATTTTGAAATGGATGCCTGCAACACGTTTCAAAAAAGCTGGGACAGTGGTACGTTTACCATTGTGTTACATCAACTTTCCTTCTAACAACACTCAATAAGCATTTGGGAACTGAAGACACTAATGGTTTGAAGCTTTATAGGTGGAATTCTTTCCCATTCTTGCTTGATGTATGACTGCAGTATTGATCAACAGTCCAGGGTCTCCGTTGTCATATTTTGTGCTTCATAATGCACCACACATTTTCAATGGGTGACAGGTCTGGACTGCAGGCAGGCCAGTCTAGTACCCGCACACTTTTACTACGAAGCCACGCTGTTGTAACACATGCAGAATGTGGCTTGGCATTGTCTTGCTGAAATATGCAGGGACATCCCTGAAAAAGACATTGCTTGGATGGCAGCATGTGTTGCTCCAAAACCTGGATATACTTTTCAGCATTGATGGTGCCATCAAAGATGTGTAAGTTGCCCATGCTATGGGCATAAACACACCCCCATACCATCACAGATGCTGGCTTTTGAACTTTGCGCTGGTAACAATCTGGACGGTCTTTTTCCTCTTTTGTCCAGAGGACACGACATCCATTATTTCCAAAAACAATGTGAAACGTGGACTCATCAGTCCACAGCACACTTTTCCACTTTGCGTCTATCCATTTCAAATTATATCGGGCCCAGAGAAAGTGGCAGCATTTCTGGATGTTGTTGATGTATGGCTTTCGCTTTGCATGGTAGCGTTTTAACTTGCACTTGTAGATGTAGCGGCGAACTGTGTTAACTAACAATGGTTTTCGGAATTGTTCCTGAGCCCACGCGGTAAGATCCTTTACACAATGATGTCGGTTTTTAATGCAGTGCCGCCTAAGTGATCAAAGGTCACGGGCATTCCATGTTGGTTTTCCTCCTTGCCGCTTATGTGCAGAAAGTTCTCCAGATTCTCTGAATTTTCTGATTATATTATGGACTGATGATGGTATCCCTAAATTCCTTGCAATTGAACATTGAGAAACATTTTTCTTAAGCTGTTGGACTATTTTTTCATGAAGATGTTCACAAAGTGGTGAACCTCACCCCATCTTTGCTTGTGAATGGCTAAGCCTTTTAGGGATGCTCCTTTTATTCCCAATCATGACACTCACCTGTTTCCAATTAGGCATTCTTTGAGCATTCATCAACTTTCCAGTCTTTTCTTGCCCCGTCCCAACTTTTTTGAAATGTGTTGTAGGCATCCATTTCAAAGTGAGCAAATATTTGCACAAAAATAAAGAAGTCTATCAGTTTGAACATTAAATATCTTGTCTTCATGGTGTATTCAATTGAATATAGGTTGAAGAGGATTTGCAAATCATTGTATTCTGTTTTTATTTACATTTTACACAACGTCTCAACTTCATTGGAACTGGGGTTGTAACACCCATTATTACATTGGATGACATTGAAATTGAGGATGGCCTGCTGGCTGTTCCAGCAATATCAAATTTTTGTGTCTGCTACTTACAACCCGCATGGAATGTCTCAAATCTAAACCTACTTCCAGGCATCTTCCAGGCTACTCTGGAACCACCCCAAAATCCAAACAGTCCAACTGTCAACCCCACTGAGGTCCTTAATCTGGGTCTCATTAACATAAGATCACTGTCCTCAAAATCATTTCTGATTAATGATCTAATTATGGATCATCACTTAGATATGATTGGGTTATGTGAAACCTGGCTTAAACCTACAGCTGTCCCCCCCTTAAATGAGGCCTGCCCACTGGCGTACACATTTAGTCACATCCCTCATGATGCAAAGCAAGATGGGGTCTTTCTCTTATTTATCAACCTGGGTTTAGTTTATTAGCTGTTGGGGGTCACAAATATAACTTGCTTGAGCATCTGATTCTCTGCTCTGCTCACGATGCTCTGTATTGCCAAGGTCAGAAGAATAAAAATCAGCCGTATTACTTTGTCACTGTATGTAGGCCTTTGGCCCAAACTCGGAATTCTTAGATCAATTTGGTGAGTTTGTCTCTAACTTGTCAACGAGTGCAGATAATATTCTGATTATTGGGGACTTCAACATTCACATAAATAAGCCTTCTGATCCCCTCTGCAAATCATTTATGGAAATGGTGGATGTATTAGGATTCCAGCAAAACATGGAAATACCCTGGATTTGGTTGTCGCACATGGTATTGCTGTCAAGAGTATTTGACATCATGCCTCTTGTGTTGGGGAAAGTGTAGTGACACGGACCCACAACAGGGGGCGTAAATGAATGGTCAATAGATGAGCCAAAAGGTAACAATTTAATGTTGTGAATGTGCACAACAATGATACAGACAATCACAGAATCTGACAGCAGTCAATACACCAAGGTGACGTGTGGGCAGGCTAGAGGATAGAAGACGTCTGTCCTGAGAAGAGCCGGAACCACACGATTTCCACCGCCACAGAACCCAGAGAATACTGGAGCCGCCAAGTTCCGAATTCCCAGGTGATCACCGTCCCCGACTGTCGGATCTGGTACTGCTGGCGAGGAGCACAAACAGTGAGATGTGGGTGTGTGCACACCCAGTAACAAAAACAGTCAGAAGGTGGAAAGTCACCTCCACCTCTAATCACATACACGTGCAGCTCCTGTCTAACCACTTATCTGGTTGGGGTGTGAAGCGAAGCCGTCGCTGATCACACCAAACGCCAATCCCACAGATAAGGAAACACTTACAGGAAAACGGCTGCAAAGAAGTTCAGACTATTAGTCAGTGTTTTCAGTTTAGCAGAGAATTACCTTCACAGGTAGATGATATCTCGGCAGCGAGGTGGAGATGACATCCGGCTTTTATGGAGTGATGAAATGAAGATGGGTGACAGCTGTCATGAGTTGATGTGTGACAGCTGTCACTCCCGGTTGTGTCCGTGGCGGCAGCGCCCTCTCGTGCCTGAAGCCCGCACTTCAGGCAGGGCGCCCTCTGGTGGTGGGCCAGCAGTACCTCCTCTTCTGGCGGCCCACATAACATCTTGCATCAGTGGCCTCTGATCACTCACTTATTAGGTTTACAGTTTCACTGCCCCGTTTAGTGGAACAACAACCTTATTCATCACTGCGGTGATGCATCAACTCCTTAACTATGACTGAGCTCGACGCTAGAATGCCTGATATCTTAGCTTCACATTTGGAAAATGCCCAATCAGTAGACAGTCTTGTGGATAGTTTAAACTCAGTGCTCAAAATGACACTCAACACGATTGCGCCACCTATATTAAAACCATGCCCCCAAAACACAGCCACCTTGGTTCAATGGTAACTTGTGTGACCTCGAGCATAAGGCTAGAGGTCTAGATGGAAATGGCGTATTTCAAAATTAAGTATTCCACCTCTCATGGCATGATGCTATCTTAGTCTATAAGCATGTACTACTGGCTACAAAATCGGTGTATTACTCTGATTTGATCAACAAAAACAAGCATAACTCAGAGTTCTTGTTCAACACGTTGGCAACACTTGTACATGGACAACCACCTGTATGTCGCTCTCCTTTTACAGCACAAGATTTCTTGGATTACTTTGAAAATAGACGACATGAAGTTGAAGATATCCTAGCTTGCCTTAACCCAGCCACTACGCCCTGCTATTGAGGTGGGTGCCGTGACTGAGGTATTATCTAGATTTGGAGAATTTGATAGTATCTCACTAGGCATGCTCACGAAACTCATAACATCTACAAAAAGCACAACCTGCTCATTCCATCCCATGCCAACAAAACTGTTTAAGGACCTGTTGCCCATTCTTGGGCCGACTGTGCTGGAAATTTTTAATCTCTCATTAACCTCCGAATCTGTTCCTATATGTTTCAAATCTGCAGTGATTAAACCATTACTTAAGAAATCTAATCGTGACCATAGTGTATTGAAAAACTATAGGCTGATATCAAATCTATCATTTTGCTGTAAAATTCTGGAAAAGGTGGTTTCACAGCAGCTTGTGGACCACCTTACTGAGAATCATCTTTTTGAGCCACTGCAGTCTGCTTTTAGAAAATATTCTACAGATACAGTTCTCACTAAAGCTGTGAATGATTTTCTGCTTGCAATGGATTCAGACACCACTACAGTTCTGGTGCTGTAAGATCTTAGTGCTGTATTTGATACCGTGGATCATCATATTCTGCTCGATAAGATAGAGAATCATTTTGGAATTACTGAGAATATCCTTGCATGGTTGACATCGTACCTGACCAGTTCTCACTGTGTATTGTACCTCTAACCTTAGTGACATGAAATTTGGGGTTCCACAGGGGTCCATCTTCGGCCCCCTGCTTTTCTCCCTTTATATAGCATGCCTGGGACACATATTGCAGCATTTTGGGATTACCTTTCATTGCCATGATCAAAAATTGCCTTAGGGTAATTTTTCAAAAATTACCTTAGGGTAATTTTTAATCCTACATTGTTCTTTGACCTCGACATTACAGATATTATGAAGACTGCTTTCTTCCACCTTCAAAGTACAGCAAAGATTCGTCCCATCTTGTCTATGGCTGATGCTGAGAATCTGATTCAAGTGTTTGTTTCTTCTAGATTGGATGACTGCACTGTTCTATTTTCTGGTTTACTGCAGTTCAGCATCAGGGGTCTCCAATTGGTTCAAAATACTGCTGCCAGACATTTGACAGGAGTCAGAAAGTTTGACCACATCATCCCCATTCTGGTGTCTCTTCACTGGCTTTCTGTCCCTATGAGATCAGATTTTAAGGTTCTGCTACTAACCTATAAAACTGCCCACAGACCAGCACCTCCCAACTTATCTGACCAACTTAAACCCTACATACTGTCCGGGCTCTGTGTTCTCAGGGTGCAGCACTACTTTGTGTCCCTAGGGTGAATAAAAAGTCTGGGGGTAACAGAGCTTTCTCTTATCATGTGCCTGCTTTGTGGAATGATCTCCCTGCATCAATAAAACAGTGAGATTCTGTAGAGATTTTAAAGTCCAGACTTAAGATGCACTTATTTTTTCTTTTGTTTGGCTAGCATACTGGCATAGTATGTTACTATGCTTTTTACCCTTTAAAATTCAATTATTAGTAAAGAGAGCGGGCCATGGCCTCAACTTTATCTAAAGTCTGGGCCTTTTAGTGAACCTTAGGTCCAGTGGCAGGTAATCACCTTAGTATTTCTTCTGTTTTTCTTGTTGCTTAATGCTGACAAATTATCTGTTGTCTTTCTGATGCCTGGTTCTGATTTTTCTCTCTGAGGTGTGGCTCCATCCAGAGATGGGAGTGGTGTCTTCTTCTACAAGACTCCCGTCCTGTGCAATGGCATGGATTCCCAAAATTTCCTGTATATTCGTTTTGTCAATTGTGTCAGTAGCATGGCCCAAGCAGAGGGTCACCCCTTTGAGTCTGGTCTACTTGAGGTTTCTTCCTCAAATCATCAGAGGGAGTTTTCCACTGTCACCTGTGTGCTTGCTCTATGAATTGATACAGTTAGACCTGACTTGTGTGAAGTGCCTTGAAGCAACCTTTGTGATTTGGCGCTACATAAATGAAATAAATTCAAAACAAAATTGAATACTTTGAAATGTAGACAACAGATTCAAGCACAGATCTACACTCAACAAAAATATAAACGCAACACTTTTGGTTTTGCTCCCATTTTGTATGAGATGAACTCAAAGATCTAAAACTTTTTCCACATACACAATATCACCATTTCCCTCAAATATTGTTCACAAACCAGTCTAAATCTGTGATAGTGAGCACTTCTCCTTTGCTGAGATAATCCATCCCACCTCACAAGTGTGCCATATCAAGATGCTGATTAGACACCATGATTAGTGCACAGGTGTGCCTTAGACTGCCCACAATAAAAGGCCACTCTGAAAGGTGCAGTTTTATCACACAGCACAATGCCACAGATGTCGCAAGATTTGAGGGAGCGTGCAATTGGCATGCTGACAGCAGGAATGTCAACCAGAGCTGTTGCTCGTGTATTGAATGTTCATTTCTCTACCATAAGCCGTCTCCAAAGGCGTTTCAGAGAATTTGGCAGTACATCCAACCAGCCTCACAACCGTTGACCACGTGTAACCACACCAGCCCAGGACCTCCACATCCAGCATGTTCACCTCCAAGATCATCTGAGACCAGCCACTCGGACAGCTGCTGAAACAATCGGTTTGCATAACCAAAGAATTTCTGCACAAACTGTCAGAAACTGTCTCAGGGAAGTTCATCTGCATGCTCGTCGTCCTCATCCGGGTCTCGACCTGACTCCAGTTCGTCGTCGTAACTGACTTGAGTGGGCAAATGCTCACATTTGCTGGCATTTGGCACGTTGGAGAGGTGTTCTCTTCATGGATGATGCGAAGGAGATGTGTTGCACTGCATGAGGCAAATGGTGGTCACACCAGATACTGACTGGTATCCCCCCCAATAAAACAAAACTGCACCTTTCAGAGTGGCCTTTTATTGTGGGCAGTCTAAGGCACACATGTGCACTAATCATGGTGTCTAATCAGCATCTTGATATGGCACACCTGTGAGGTGGGATGGATTATCTCAGCAAAGGAGAAGTGCTCACTATCACAGATTTCGACTGGTTTGTGAACAATATTTGAGGGAAATGGTGATATTGTGTATGTGGAAAAAGTTTTAGATCTTTGAGTTCATCTCATACAAAATGGGAGCAAAACCAAAAGTGTTGCGTTTATATTTTTGTTGAGTATACTTGTAATGTCACAAGAATCAACCATTATCAGTGGCTCTCCAACACAGTTCAGATCAGGGGCCTCATGTACAAAGCGTATTTATGCACAAAAACCTGGTGTAAGCCCACCTCTATGCCAACGCGCAGATGTATAAAATTCATCATGGAAATGTCCAGTGCATCAGACAAAAATCCTGGCTGGCATATGCATGTTTCCACAGCTATTGTGCCACCGCGGACACATAGAGTTGACACAGGGAACTGTCAATAGTGTGAAAACATGAAGTCATCAGAGTGATGTGCATATCAAAGACACACTGATGAACAATTAACACACCCACGTGTTTGCAATTATATGGGTGGACATAAAAGCAAGTGCAACATGATATGTAAAATAGCATGAACAATGGCTGCATTAACACTGTTGGAGGACCTTGTAATTGGTGCAATCTGACGTGAGCGGGTATTCAGGGAACGCAAGGATTTATTAGCAAATGACAACAATTGACTTATAAGGCGATACCGATTACCAAGGCAACTGTTACTGGAGCTGTGCGCAGAACTGCAGCGGTTCCTTGAGCACACTATGGCGAGGAGCCATGGGTTGTCTGTGCCCACACATGTGCTGACCGTGCTGGGCTTCCTGGCAACAAGGGCATTCCAGTGGGAGCTCGCCGATCGGTCAGAAATGTGCCAGTCAACTTTGAGCTGAGCTATGCCAGCTGTGTGGAACACAGTCATCCGAATGTCATCTAGGTGCATCACATTTCCATACAATGCTGTTGAACAGGCCAATATCAAAGCCCTATTTGCAGCAAGAGCCAGTTTCCCTAATGTAATTGGAGCTATTGACTGCAGACATTTTGCCATAAAAGCACCATCACATGATGAATTTGCATTTGTTAATAGTAAACAATTCCATCCCATCAGTGTGGACATCATAAGTGATGAGTAAATGCACCTGACTAACATCGTCGCTAAGTGGCCTGGGTCTACGCATGATTCATCCATACTGACCAACAGCATGGTTGGGGAGAGTCTACAGGCTGGCACAATGTACGACAGGTGGTTGGTTTAGTGAGTGTGTCTCCAATGGCCTCATTTAGCCATATGCACAGCCTAACATGGTGTGTGTTACCATATCTTCTGTCTATGTTGTTTGTTTGTTTGTTTTGTGATGGTGATGCTACAGCTTCAAGGCTCATTAACACCACAACTGACTTGCTGTATTCAGTATACGAGGTCTGTCCATAAAGTATAGGTCCTTTTTATTTTTTTCAAAAACTATATGGATTTCATTCATATGTTTTTACGTCAGACATGCTTGAACCCTCGTGCGCATGCGTGACTTTTTCCACGCCTGTCGGTGACGTCATTCGCCTGTGAACACTCCTTGTGGGAGGAGTCGTCCAGCCCCTCGTCGGAATTCCTTTGTCTGAGAAGTTGCTGAGAGACTGGCGCTTTATTTGATCAAAATTTTTTCTAAACCTGTGAGACACATCGAAGTGGACATGGTTCGAAAAATTAAGCTGGTTTTCAGTGAAAATTTTAACGGCTGATGAGAGATTTTGAGGGGACACTGTCGCTTTAAGGACTTCCCACAGTGCGACTCCTGACGCTCCGCCACAGGAAAAACACCTCTGTTGAAAGCCTTAAGGACAAGTTGGAACATGTCCAGCTGTTAAACAATTTCTCATATACTCACTCCACTGAAAGCCATCAAAAGCCGCCTGGATTTTACAAATGGTTATCAACACGGAGGTGTTTTTCCTGTGCCGCCACACCGCGTCGGCTGCGTCCCGACGCGCGGACCCGTCCGCACGTCTTTCATTAAAAAAATCTCCTTTAACAGTGGAATATCCGGATAAAATGCTGAAACCGACTTCTTCTGAAACTTCTCTGTTCTCTCACGACGTCCTGGATCAATAGAGCTTGAAATGTGGAGGTTTTCAGCTTGAAACAGGCTGATGACGCCGCCTGAGAGCGCAGCGCGACGTCTCGCACCGTGGGAAGTCCTTAAAGTGACAGTGTCACCTCAAAATCTCTCATCAGCCGTTAAAATTTTCACTGAAAACCATCTTAATTTTTCGAACCATGTCCACTTCGATGTGTCTCACAGGTTTAGAAAAAATTTTGATCAAACAAAGCGCCAGTCTCTCAGCAACTTCTCAGACAAAGGAATTCCGACGAGGGGCTGGACGACTCCTCCCACAAGGAGTGCTCACAGGCGAATGACGTCACCGACAGGCGTGGAAAAACTCACGCATGCGCACGAGGGTTCATGCATGTCTGACGTAAAAACATATGAATGAAATCCATATAGTTTTTGAAAAAAATAAAAAGGACCTATACTTTATGGACAGCCCTCGTATGTCAATGAACGCATGCATAAATTTGTGGATGTCACAGACCTTCAGGTGCAGTGCACATCTGCATTCATTAACAGTGTGATCAATTTACATTGTGTTTTGTTTTCTGCCTTCATCTGACCACCAGGGACTGTGGCTTTCCACTGCAGATGTGGCTGATGACCCCGTTAACGAACCCCAACACTGAGTAAGATAGGCGGTACAATGACCACCACACCTACACCACCCGGGCAGTTGTGGAGAGAGCAGTCGGCCTGCTGAAAGGCTGCTGGCACTGCCTGGACAGGTCCGGGTGGGGGGGTGGGGGAGTGTGAGTTGGGGGGGGGGGGCACTGCTGTACTGACCAGAGCAGGTGTGCCATATTGTGCTTGCCTGTTCCATAACGTCACACTTTGCCACGGCATACCAATGCTTGAGCATTGAACATCCATCATCCCACCAGAGGAACCGGATGCTGGACTGGTCTACTTCAACCTGCCACCGGATGCAATACGGGCCCAGCATCATGTGATATCATCCATGTGAAGATGCAAGGACACAATTCACTTAAGTCAGGGGTGGCCAACTTGTTCCAGAAAGGGCCAAGAGGGTGCAGGTTTTCTTTGCAGCCACTGACTCCACCAGGTGATTTCACTGATTAACTGATTCCATCTGCTCAGTATATTTACCTCGGGGATGGTCTGTGTCACTCTCATCAGCTCCCATCACTCCGGTGAGAACTGTACACCCAGTATTGCAGTATTTGTCCCCGCCTGTTGTGGTCATGCTTTGGCGGTGGACTGCGAACCTCTGCTTTATGCCCACCTTGATGTCCAGCCATTTCTTTTTTATTTCCGTGTGTGTGCACTGCTCTGAGTCCATGGCGTTCACGCCATCACACACACGGTCCCACTCACGTCTCTTGCGTTTCATGGTGACACCCATTGACAAGCTGCCATACAGGATCTCCACTTCATTGAGAAGTGTCTCTTGTTCACACTCCATGAAGTTCCCTTTTTCCCTCTGCTCATTGTGTCTAATGTGCCACTGTGGGAAATCCCAGCCCACAGGGCCTATTTATATGGATTTGCATATTTAAGTTGGATGTGGAGAGGGCATGGTTTGCCGGGATGCATAAACGGCACATGCATCGATCCATGCCTACGCACACTTTGACATATCTGACTATATTTGTACTGTACTTTCGGGGTCATGACATACCCCATCTTTTTAGTAAGAAATCCACACAAGCCTCTGTACGACTCCCCAAGTCTGGAGTCATGTGCCGGTTCCACCACACAATGGAACATTATAACTTGTGTCTACATAATAGTGTGCAACTGAATATGGAAGTTAAAAATAAATCTCTTTTTCATGTAAAAGCAACAACAACAACAACAACAACAACAACAAAAAACATGCATTGTTGTTTTGCACATGTTCTACGTACCACAACATGTCAAGACATCTGTAGATGATTGTGTACAAGAAGCTTGGCACTATGTTTGGTTTTTGCTCTGTACTCCATCATCAGTGGGCTGTAAAAATTACCCCATTGTTTAGTCTGATAGTCAGTCTTGCAGGTCATTAGTCCCTGTCTGTGCCATTGTTCATATTCAAAAACCCATGTTCTTTTCATCATTCAGCCCATTTAAGCTCCATTTTCTGAAGTCATTTTTGGTGATGAATTGGCCCCAGTGCTGGCACTTCAATCAGGCCATATTTTCTGCAACATGTTAGAAAATGAGAGAGAAAATGATATGGAAATAAATCACATTTTGCTACTTGATCAGACCCACAGTCTGAGCTGCTCTGCCTTGAGTCAATTACTCATTACACACAGCTATTGACCTTTCTTCCAACAGGAAGTTCACTGAATATCTCTGCAAGGATTGTAATTGACAAGATGTCTCTTTTAATAGAAAAATTCCCAATTTTCTCACAAGTTAATTATAAATTCAATAGATGACCCAATGGCCACAGCTGCTGAGAAAGGTTACTGTAGACATTTGTAACTGCCAGGGCTCCCATATATGAACACATCATTAAATCCTTTACATGAAACACATTAACACATGCACTCTTATGCCACATAGTGTTCGTCAATATCAGAATTTAGAAATTCAGCCCATATATAATTCTGGGAGAATATGACCTGAAATATGACAGACCTATTAAGTAATTTGTGCAGAAAAATAAAGCAAGTATACTGCAGCTCTGTTAAATGCTAATGCCCCTTCACAGAAAACACGATTGAAGCCGACTGGTGCACAAAGGAGGAATTTCATGCCACTCATAAAAAACTGGAGCGGCCTCAAATGCCTTGTACAGCTGTCGCACACTATGGCCGAAAGACAGCGAGTGCACTGCGAGCGCTCATTCGACCTCTCTCTCCGCAGATGTCGGCCAAATTCCAGGCACCACACACGAACATCCAACACCCCTCACTGGACACTTAGAAAAAGTGGTGCTATTCACACTCCTGGCATGATAGTAGAGTGCAGATGACCACATTCGAGCTGTTTGTGAAAATTGTCTAAGTGCAACACAAGCGCCACGCATGGGTGTGACTGTGCTGACCCCCCCCCCCACACACACACACACACAAATGGCTTGTAGAGTGTGTCACCCCCCCCCCCACACACACACCAATACAAATGGCTTGTGGAGTGTGTCAGCGTGAACTCATTCATGTGTGGTCGCTTTGCTCATACACTTTGCTGTGGACATACGGCACCTCTCAGCTGACCGCTGACTGTCAGCTGGACCTGACCATGCACACCAGGTGTTAAATTAAAAACACAGACAGCAGAACAAAAAATAATAATACATACATAAAATGAAAATCACAGAACAAAGGAGCAGACAGTGAGCCTTTTTTTCTGTGACCTGACAAGGTCCGCAGACAAAGGTGGGCATGTCCCTGCGACATGCAACTGTTAAGATATCTGTACTCGCAATTCACAGCTGGAGAACACTTTTAGTGGCTTGTAGAACATGACATAGCTTAACTTCACTGTGAGGTGCGGACGTCAGCTTGCTGTCCTCATGTGGAAACAAATTAAAACATTTCCCTTCAGCTGACCATGGCATCAGCGCACGGCAACACTGGTGAATATCGTGTCATGCAGAAAATCATTGTGGGATTTCCCCACATTGTAATAATTAAAACACTTATCACGTTTGCAACGCGGTCACCAGTGGAACACTGTGCTGAACACGCCATGCCAGCTGATGTGTTCATGAGATGGGAACCAGCTTTTCATTACATGGGAGCCAGCTCTTCATGAGACGAGAGCCTGGCTGATGTCTTCATGAGAGGAGCGCATCAGATAACTCATATAAAACATAGAAGGGAGAATAGTATTCCACGTCATTTCATTACCTCCTGGTGTACATCTTGGCAGAGGCTAAGTCCGCTCTTTATAACAGGAATGAGTATTATAAATTGTGGTGGGTTTTCTTTTTTTTTTTTTTTAGCTCCACTGCTGTCCGTGTGACTTTCCACATGCTCGGACTGTGTTTGTCTGCACCTGTCCGACCGTGTATCCGTCTCGACAGCAGGTGGAATGTTTCACAGTGCCCCATTTCATTTTTTTGTTTGCAGATTCTCGTCCGGTTTCTGTGTCTTTTGCCAAACATTGTGTTATGTGTGAAGGGGCCCTTAGATTGGTCTGATGATGCAGCCTACAAACTTGCAATAATTTAGGGTCTATACTAAAGGTTTGCATATTGCTTCTTTGTCCACAAACTCCATACCTTCAAACAAATGTGTGCAACCAGATCTATTAATGTTGCACATTGAAGATTGTCTCTTCCGCATGTACAAAATAGCATCTATTGTCTATTTAATACATTTTCTTAATGAATAAACAGTGTGGGGTGTGTCCACTTGAGTGTGCAAAATACTGGAAGAACATCATGCAAATACGTTAATATAGCACACATAATGTGATTTGTCAAGCCTAAATTATAATTAAGGGATCAATGATTGTGTCTGTTGTATGAAAGTAGTGTGCTAACTGCTGCAGGATTGCAGACATGCAAAAATCTGACTGAGAGGCATTTCCCATGAGTTGTTTGGGGTTTGACTGTCTTTATTTTCATTCAGTGATCTTCCTTAGACAACCATGTTTAAGATTTCTTTGGTCTATGGAAGTCATCGTTTTCACAATATCTGTGGCAGCCTTAGAAGTTCTATTAGTGAACAGCTCGTGTTGCCTCAGTATTTTACTGAACATTTCAGGAGGTCCTTTGACCCAGCAACTGTCAGATTTTTTTTAATGAACACCTTTAATTTTTTCTGTTCCATTGTAGATGATGCTTTCATTGTATTTAAAGCATTTAATTCATTGTGGCTTTCATTTTGTGTGTGCATGAAATATATAGTGGCAACAAAGCTTCTCAATGTGGGTTAAAAAAAAGGTTTCTAATCAAATGTATCCTAATCTAACACATAAAATACAACAATTAAACATCAATTCAAAGTGTCCCAGTCATAATGATACAAAGTATACATTCATATCATACAGGAAATTAAATGTGACATTTATCATGTTTTTCTTTTTCACCCTTTGTACCAATGTTACATTTCTATAGGATTTTTTTTTTTCTTCAGGTTGCACATCTCAGATGCACAGATTAGCTCATCATCCAAACCGCTGCTAAATATAAATCACCTACCTGGCAACCTGCAGCAACAAACATTTTCTGGGATTTAGGTACAGAGCACCTGGAAAGTATTCACAGCGCTTCTTTTTTTCCCACATATTGTTATGTTACAGCTTTATTCCAAAAACAGCCCAGTCTCATGTTTTGTTTTTTTCGTGCTCCCGTGACGAAATGAGTAAAATTTTCGTGGAGATTTTTTTAACTCACTATTCCTAACCCTACTCCCACCCCAACCCTAACCTTAACCAAAACCTAATCTTACTCCTTCCCCCCACCCTAACCATAAGCACCCCGACCCCCCTGCTTCACTTTTAATTTCATGCAGCCATCACGGAATGAATGAGAATTGAATTGCAATGTACACATCCTGGACATCCTGGACTAAAACCTTCTCCAGAGCACTCTTGACCTCAGATTAGGGTGACAGTTTATCTTTCAGCAGGACAATGACCCTATGCATGCAGCCAAGATATCAAAGGAGTGGCTTCAGGACAACTATGTGAATCTTGAGTGGCCCATCCAGAACCCAAACCTGAATCCAACTGAACATCTCTGGTCAGATCTAAAAATGGCTGTGCACCGATGCTCCTTGTCCAGTCTGATGGAGCTTGAGAGGAGCTGCAAAGAGGAATGGGCAAAATTTCCAAAAGATAGGCGTGCCAACTTGTAGTATCATCTTCAAGAAGACTTGAGGCTGTAATTGCTGCCAAAGGTGCATCAACAAAGTATTGAGCAAAGGGTGTGAATACTTATGTACACGTGTTTTTTTTCCCTGTTTTATATTAATAAATATGTAAAAATCCCCCCAAAAATCATTTTCATGTTACCATTATGGGGTGTTGTGGCGATATATACTTGGTGTGTACAGCTACAGTACACAACTACACCAGCTGCTGACATCCATACACATGTAGCTCACTGACACTCCTGTTGGACACTTCTTTAACCCTATTCAGGACTTTTGGGGTCCATTGGACCCCATGGCAGTTGCTTTCTCCATATTGTGCTCACTAAGTCCTGAATAGGGTTTAACCAAGTCATTGGACATGTCCAGAATATGCTCTGTGCCAACATCCATTTTTTGACTACCAGTCGAGTGCATGTGGCTGCTCATACAAATGAAACTCACAAATGTGTAATTTCATGAGAGTCTACAAAGTAATGCATAACAAAACACATTTAAAATATCCATATTTCTGAGAAGGTAGTAAATGAGTCATCCACCCGTGACCTATCTGCAATTAATCACAATGGTATATTTTATTGCTTAGCGTGCCTGACCTGCAGCTTTTTCACAGTGCGGACAGATATATCTCCAATCTCACATACAAGGAATGGACAGTTAGTTTATTTACAGCGGGGTAAGTTCAATGGATCAAATGAAAAGAATCTTTATGCCTGAGGGTAACAAGCCAGTTTCAAGGCACATTCATTTGTGATTTGTTAAATGCTCATTAAGTAACATTTTCCATTAAAATGTGTATGTCTTGTTTTGTGGATATTTGCAAATGACTGAATTTCTTGCTTGTGGTTAATATCACACACACAATATCCTAATTTACATACCACTCTTTGCTTACCACCTGCTCTCATTTGTGGACTTATTCTTAGTAAATCACCTGTAAAATGTTTACCAACCCAAAGTGCAAAATTTTAGAATGCCAACACTATTTAGTACTCTTTATATTGGATCTTAGCAAATCAGGCACTTAATATTTAATCCCTGAACCATTTTAAGACTGACATCTGTCAACATAAAACAAGCAAAATCTCCTTAATGGTGGATATGCAATAGCTGTTTCCTTATTTGTATATCTATCTATATATATATATATATATATATATATATATATATATATATATATATATATATATATATTCTATTTCTATCTCATTTCTTATGTCTTGTACTGTTACAAGTATTATTATTGCTTATCCTTGCACACGCTGTTTGATGAACATTTTCCTCTACTTGCACCCATCTTGTGTGTTTTTTAAGAGCTGACGTAACATGTGAATTTCTCCTCTGTGAGATCAATAAAGTTTATCTTATCTTGTTCTGGGAAAGTATAACTGTATAGGCCAATATTTCTATGAAAGCACTGTTTTTTTTTTCTATGTGGGAAATTTGCAACTCACCCAACATGTAGATTTTGGGAGTATCTGGACATTTCAACAATCGAGCCACATTATCTTCACACTCCTTTCATTCCTCTAAAGGTTGTGCAGACAGTTTTTATTATTATTTATTTATTTATTTTTTTCAAAACTGAGCCACAAAAGCTGATATTGAGAGATGTGGTAGATGTGATTTATTTTCTTTGGGGCATTGCAGCTTTATCAATTCATACTCGTATTTTGAAATATAAAGTCCAGTGCTAAACATGTCAGTAGGCATTCATCCTGTTGAGTGTGATGATGGAAATAACTTCTTCATGGTCTTTTTTCATGGAGTCACAATGCAGCACTGCTAGTAATTTGTACTTTATGAGAAGAGAATCATAAATGTTGCATAAATGTAGGATTTTTTCCCCAAGTTTCTGACATTTTATAAGAAATTGTCTCTTAGATGTTAAAATTAAAAGGAGCCTTATTCATGTTCTATGATGCATGGTCTAAGATGCATAGTCCATGTACATTTAGGGAGTCCCACCAATTTTTTGGTAATTGTATGATTAGTCTACAGGAGTATAGAATTTCTGTGTGTGTATGACATGAAACAAACCATTCACAAGTGTCAGCTGCCATTTTGTTTAAGAGCCAGAGTGTGCAAGAACATGGTGCTTTGCTACTGAGAAAGCAGACTTGAATGACAGGTTTTGAACATGTGGTGCAGTCTTCTGTGTGTGATCCAGCATGCAGGTGCCTCAGTGCTGAGGACTCAAGGTGACATCAAGTCTGAGAACATGCAGTAGTTCTGTGGACCTCTAGATCTTCCACACAATGGAACTGGCTTGGATCCTGATTTGCAAACACGAAGGCAGACAACTGATCTGTATCCATCTTTCAAAAGTAAAACCCCCATCACACATAGCAAGAATGTGCAGGAACCAGCCCGACACAGCAAATATTGCCATAACCTGACGCAGTGGTCAGCAGTGTCAGAACACTTCCAGATTACCTCATCCACATCCTGCATAATGGCATCCAGAGTGTATGTGGACAACAGGAAGATGACACAGACTGCTGTCAGATGCCCATAAAAGGCAAAAAAAAAAAAATGCCTGTTGTCCAAACGTTTGGATGGCAAACACAGGACCGGAGTGGGAGGGAGCGCTGTGTTCCTCCCTTTGCACAGTTCCTGCTGGTACTGAACATCGCAGTACAACCAACGTATGTACCGGACTCGTGCCAAATACATATCAACAGTTCCTTTATGCTCAGTGGGGGGAGACATTGGAGGTGGACATTATTATCCGTGACACGTGCAAGTCATACCGACAGGCTTTGCCGTGCCAGATCCATCTCGAGGTTCCCTCGTATGTGGTCAAATCGTTTCGCATCCCATTTTGCTGCCATCAGAATATGTAAATTGTGGCCAGCTAGTCCTTAGGGCTCCTCACACATAGTGCAAAGTTTGGATGAAGTGCACACTTAGTGCACATGACACAGGAATCGTGTGCCAACCGTGTAATGTCGTTCCTGTCGCCAACGCCTCATACACCTGTTGCTACAACTATTTGCACACACAAGCACCTGAAAGACAAAGTTTGTGCTGTGCGAACCCATCACACCCTCTCGCGGCAGGTGTCGGCCAAATTCCAGGTGATACGCGCAAACACCTAACACCGCTTGCATGGCACTTAGAAAATGTGTGGCCAGTCACACTCTTGGTAGGACAGCAGTCTGCAGACGACCCCTGTCATGCTGGGAGTGAAATTTGTCTAACTTCCACACGACTGTGGAGTTGACGAGATGTGGCTTGCCCTTTGCTCCCCAGTGTGTGTGTGTGTGTGTGTGTGTGTGTGTGTCGGGCGCTCCCCGTAACACATGCAAGTGTGTGACCCCACCCTCATAGGCAAGGTGCACCTCATCCGACCACAGAGGGACACTTTGGTCTGTGCGCTGAATGGACGGAGGCGTGGCAGCTGTTGACATTTCTGGACCTGGACATCAGAGCTGCAGAACATGTACCATGTGTTGACGGACACGCGCGTGTGTGAGCGTGCTTGCTGTACTCACATCGAAAACATAAAAACATATATCGCTTGTGACGGTATGGAGAGCGCGCACACTGACAGGTCCAGCTGGATCAGAGAGTCAGTTTATGTTTTTTTGAGAAAATACATTTGTCTGCTTGTTGATTTGAGCCATTTCATGCTCTTTTTACAAGACAGTGGTTGTGGTAGTGGTAGAGTTGCTGTCTTGTAATTAGGACATGTGGGTTCAAATCCTGTAAATGATTTTTTTTTTTTTTAACCAGGGTTGTGTAACCATGGGGTTCTGCATTGCCTCCCCTTTTATTTATTATTTATATCAACCCACTGTTATTCAGTAATTATACAGCTGGCTTTTATTTCATGTTCCTCCAAATCAGCAGTGTGATGTGTTACAGCTCATCCCATGGAACACAATGTGAACAGCTGCTCAACAGACACTGTCGTGTGCACGAACCGTTGAGCTGCCGTCGTGCATGCTTGCTCGTCGGTGCGATGTTTCATGGTGCACTAATTTCAAACTGTTTGATGCTGTTTTGCCATTTTCATCCACACGTCGTCCACACTTTGCACTATGTGTTAAGGGGCCATAAGATTCCACATGGACCGCCATCGGATACGTGTCCCAACTTGATTGCACCCGGAGGGTTTTGAACATGTGCAACACACTTGGGGCCACCCGCCCATTGGGATCAACTGTGTGGACTTGTAGATGGATGTCAGAACGTTTTTGAACTGAAACTGGACACTTTCGGATATGAGCCAAACTCATCATTCTGACTCCATTCAGCCTCATTGTGGCTATGTGTGACGGGGGTATAACCATTTATCTGCCACAGCCAGGTGAAATGTGAACATCACCTTGGTCTTCTGCACTCACTGGAATCACCAACACTGAGGCACCTGCATGTTGGGTCATGCCAACAGTGGGCTGTGGAAACAGGGAGGTTTTCTGAATTATCTGTTTGATTTGACTCACAACATCCCCATATAACCCTACACCACAAATATACCCTCAGAGGATCTGTCATCTTTATACTAATAAATACGTTACGTATCCATCCATCCATCCATCCATCCATCCATCCATCCATCCATCCATCCATCCATCCATCCATCCATCCATCCATCTATTTTCTTCTGCTTTATCCGGAGTCGGGTAGTGGGGGTATCCGGAAAAGATGCCCGAGCCACCTCAGCTGGCTCCTTTCTACATGGAGGAGCAGCGGCTCAACTCCGAGTTCCTCCCGAGTGACCGAGCTCCTCACCCTATCTCTTAGGGCCCCGTCCCACTGGCGTTTAGGAGGATTTGCGTATGGTTTGCACACAGAATTGGCTCATATTCGCTTAACATCCGCAATATGCATGAAACAAGCTTGTATGAGTCAGCCGACACCCGCACATGTCCGCAATTATCCACAGAGGCACGTTTTTCCGTTACCAGGATTTTTGAGCTGCACAAAATCTTGGCTGCGGATGACATACATACTCCATACATACACAAACATACTCAATCTATGCGCTGTATATTCGCCGTCATCTGCTGATATCCGCAACTGACAGAGATTTGTGGCTTGGCAGCAGACTGGGACAGTGTGTAAAAAGGATATTTTGCGTGCTCATCATGTCCACATCACAAACTAAAATAAGTTGTAGTGACTGCATACAGATTGGCCACGAATAAAGGGTTTTTATTACGTCTGCTTTGCATCTGATTTGCAGCGGATGAAAATCAGATGCGCTGTGTTCACAGCTGGACACCGTTCTTTGTTCTACTGGCTGTCACGCGCTCTGAGCTGGACACTGTGTATATAAAATAATTATTTTGTGGCGGATTAATCAGAAAGGATTTTGAGCCATCTAAAAAGGTAATTATTTGACTTGTTTACCATGTCAAGGTTTGATAAAACAGTTGTGTGTTTTTTCCTTCTTGTCTGCAGCTGTTACAGTATTTATTTCTATGTTTAGAACAGATTTAACTTCTTGTTATAATCGTTCAGACAAGCTGCACTCTGATGCATTCCACTGACGTCACCATTCACCCTGTTCACTGCTTGTTTACTCCAATCAACTTGTCCAAGTCCAGCAAATGCTCCAGAGGCTGTATTGTTGGTGTGAATAGTGATGCCGACGGCCTGAGTGTGCATCATTTATAGCCACAATGCAGATGCCGTGCACGTGCAACACGTGCGCGATGCATCATAATACACCCGTAATACTGCCGTGATAATCGCAATGCGTCTCCTCACTACATGCGTTATACAACCGTGACTGTTCATCATATATTTGCTATATATTATTAATATATCCATAATTCATACTGGGACATTTGTCATTTTTGGCCATTTTTGTTGCGGACGACAACGAACGCCCGTAATTTGTATACTCAATTCATGCACAATTAATCCTCTCCCCAGTGGGACAGGGCCCTAAGGGAGTGCCCAGCCACCCTGTGGAGGAAACTAATCTCAGCCGCTTGTACTCGCGATATTGTTCTTTCGGTCGTGAGCCAAATCTCATGACCACAGGTGAGGGTCGGAACGTAGATCGAGCGGTAAATCGAGACTTTTGAATACGTTAGGTAACATCACAAAGAACTTTCTTGAACTACTCAATGAAACTGCAATATCTACTCTCACGTCGATCTGTGCTGCAGATTGTCTTTGATTCATAGCCAATTCACAGCCCGGAGATCACATGGTCAAATCGCATTTTTTTGCAAATCTGTTTGGTCTGAATGCTCAGACTGGATTTTGACTATGTTTTGTTGTGTCTGACTTTTGACACTGTATGTAAAACCCCACACGTGAGTTTGTGCAGTGAGAGCTGTAATGACTCTCACCCTCTGAGCAGCCAGGTGACAGAATGGGGAAAAAAAAAAAAACCTCACAGGCACATGTACACACACACACACACACATAACCCAAATTAACCTGTAAAATCACCTCACCCCAAAAAAAGAGCACTCAGTTGACATTTCAGACCAGAAACATTGTACAGCACGATGAACTCCTGCGTACAGTACATCATACTCGCAGAGGTCTTATACGTGCAGTGTTGTATAAAGTACCGGAAAATCACACTTAAGTAAAAGTACAGCTACACATAAAAAATGACTTTGGTAGAAGTTCAAGTCACTGATTGAAATGCTACTCAAGTAAAAGTCTTAAAGTATCTAGAATTTATTGTACTTAAGTATGACAAGTAATGTGCAACTAAATGTACTCAAGTATTGAAAGTAAAAGTACAAGTAAATATTAATAATCAAAAATGGACAGATTTTTTTATATATATTACTAGGCTTGTAAATGACTGGTAGTATTAGTCAAAATACTGAAAATTGTGCACATCACACAAAAACACTTCAGAAACAAGGTTTCAAAACCTAAACGAGAATAGGCTACTCACTAGGTAACAGGAAACAGTTATCTGTATTAAACAGTTATTTATTTCTATATGTATTTATTTATTTTCATTGTTACATGGTTTTATCTTTTCTGATGTGTTTTGTTTCATTAGGTTCTTTTTGTCTCTTTCTCTAAAATTGTATTGTAACATTATTAGTCTTTTATTGTTGACTATTATTGTCTATTATGTAGACTATTATTGTTGTTGCTATAATATATGAATAAAAATAAATAAAAAAATTACAATTTGACTCTTTTACGACAACAAACGCTGAGCCATTAATTATACAGAAAACAAATCAACACAAACGTGCTGATGCGAACAGCTTAATGCTAACTTAAACATTGAAAACGCCATAGACATGCTAACGCGTTAGCATCGGTCCTGTTTTTAAGTTATAAAATACATCTATCAACTGTTTCAGAAGACCATAACAGGTCGTTTTAACATAAAACTATTAAATATTACAGACATATGCTCTTCGGGGTTTTAGCGGAGAAAAATTAGGATAAAGTGAAATAAAATCCATGAATCATAGATCGAAGCACTGCTTCGACCTGCTAATCACTGCTTCGATTGGTTCAAGGTTCAAAGCAAAACCACGCTGCAGAAAAGTGGATTACAGACCAGCTGCAGGTCTGTAATCAATGGTGAGAAATTAACATTTTCCTGACAAACACCCCCCAAGTGCGCAACTGCAAAAAAGCCCACGGGACATGCCTCATGACAAATCAGCCTGACTTTGTTGCAGTCACTAGTTGTCTCTGGGTGAAAACACGACTTTTTTCGTGTGTGTAGAAGTATAGATACTGCAGTTTAAAAACACTCTGGTAAAAGTTGAAGTATCAACTTGACCTCTTTACTCAAGTAAAAGTGAAAAAGTATGTGCTCCAAAACCTACTTAAAGTATAAAAGTATAAAGTAACCTTTTTTTAAAAAAAAAAGGTAGATGCCACTGTATGAATTGAAAGCGTAATTTAAAAACTGATTCATTCTACATGTAGCCCAAGACCCAAAACCCAAAATTACCCCCCAACACCACCTGCAGGAAAATGTTTCAATTCTAGAAGCTCTGAAATGCAATCTGGGACTATTCCAGACAATAAACTGCAGTGAGTGCAGCATCCATTTAGTGAAGGAAAAAAAAAAACAAAAAAAACCCCACAACTTTCCTTATTCAAATTCATTCCAGTAGTATTCTGCTCTTACTTGGATGTAGCAGTTTTCTAGTTTGGCAGATAGTTCTGGAGAAAATCACTGAAGAAATTAACACATTGAAAATATGGTTTGACCGAAACAAACTCATTAAATAAGACAGGGATGAAGTGGAGGTGTAAGAGTCACTAGGTGTTCACAGGAAACATTTATTTATGTATGTATTTATTTACGTATGTTCATTGTTAGTTGCTTTTATATTTTCTGTTGTGTTTCTATTCAGGTTCTTTTTGTCTCTTTCTCTAGAATTGTATATAATAATCATTAGATTATTAATATATAAACAAAAATAAATTTAAGAAATATTACAATTTGAAAACAAATGCACCCGAACGTGATGACAGCTGCAATTGATTAATGCTACGTTTTAACATTGAGAATGCCATAGACATGCTAACGCGTTAGCGTCGCTCCCGTTTTTAAGTTATAAAATACATCTATCAACTGTTTCAGAAGACCATAACAGGTCGGTTTAACGTAGAAAAGGTAAATAATACTCACAGAAGTATGCTCTTTAGGGTTTTAGCGGGGGAAAATTAAGCGAAAGAAAGAAAGAATAAACGAAGCAATAGGTCGAAGCATTGCTTCAATCTGCGAACCACTGCTTCGTTCAAAGTTCAAAGCAAAGCCGCCAGAAAAGTTGATTACAGGCGCACATGATGTGAAATATATATAAACATTAAACTGAAGCCAAGAGTAACGAGGCTGTTTGTTTTAAAAATGTAAGGAATAGAAAGTACAGATACTTGTGTGAAAATGTAATGAGTAGAAGTCAGAAGTAGGCAGAAAAATAAGTAATGGAGTAAAGTATAGATACCTAAAAAGTGTACTTAAGTACAGTAATGAAGTATTTGTACTTCGTTACTTGACACCTCTGGTAAATGTTTTTAGATCCGACACTGCACATTCAGTTTGGACTTTTTTGCGTGCATATGCAAATGCACACATTTTTTCTTCAGTCTGAAGAAAGCACAGCTTTTCAGAAACTCATTTTCAGTGTTTATATGTTAACAAGTAAAACTGAGTTTCTGTCTTTTTTTTTTTTTTTTTTTTGCCAGGCTCTTTATTGGCCAACTTGGGCATATGGTCTGGGTTATATTGCCACCTGTTTCTTTGGCATCATCTTGACAGCACTTTACAATGTGTTTGCTTTTTCATGTAGACAGAGGTATTTTTTTAAACAGTGGTTGTGTGGGTGGATTTTTTTAAAATGGGGAAATCCATCCATCCATTCACTTTCTGGACCCGTTTACTCCTATCCCAGCAGTCATAGGGCAAGAGGCAGCATGAGGCAGGGTGCACTTTTGACAGGGTGCCAGTCTATTGCAGGGATTGGAATTTTTTCCATTCCCTGATTTAATGAAAAAGGTGTCCAAACTTTTTTCTGGTAGTGTATTTGTGGAAAATAAATATGCTTTCAGCCAGAAAGAGAAAGAGAGAGTACAAAGCTCACTGCGGTCCAGCCATAGAGGGAATGGATCCAGGAGAGGTTACTAAACCATAAGACTTCATCAGTTTTCTGGTGCATGTCCTGTTGAAGATACAACTGTGGATTTGTGATGTGGACAGAAAACAATATCAGCATGATGGATGTTGATATGGCGCACGTCTCCATTAATAGTTTATACTGGTCTCTTTGCTTGCACCATTTAATTAAGGTGATTAACCATCCCTGCTGTAAGAAAAGGTGAGACCCACTTTGCTGACTGACAGTGATTTGTGTCATTATTAGAGGGATGTGTGCAGAAAAGGGCAGCCAAAAATAAATTTTGAATCATACATTTCAAGAGTGTTTAACTGCCGCTTATGCAAAATGAATGTAATTCTCATGGGGAAGCATTAAATTCATCACAACCTTTAAAGGATGACACTGGGCTATTGCACTAATCTCTATCATTTCTCTGCCACTTGTGACTGAGTTAAAAGCTATTTTTTTTCTCACCATGACATGCATCAATAGATGTGTGAGTTGGTCTGTAAAGTTGCTTGCCTTCTGTACCCTGCTGATAGATATCCTTGTCAACCTGCAACTATAATTTTCCCGTGTGATGGGAACAGTGCTCCATCTTTGTAACAACATGCTGTGGTTTACCATTCAAGCAATAATTTTGATATCTGGCAGCAAATTTCAACTGGCACATGAATCAAAGAGAGAAGCAAGAATACTAGAACTCATTCTCGATTTGATAGCTGTGTTTGTGACATAAATAGTGTTAAGTGAACACAGATTGCTACCTCTCTGCCTTGTAAAACTGCGGATAATTTCTTTTTACCTTGTGTCATATAAGCCAATATGTGCAGTGTCTCATCTGTAATTACTTCAACATTTAACATTTAGTGCAAGTGGTGAAGAGAAACACATTGCAAATATTAATCAGCTTTTAATTTGGCTTGTTGTTGTGTGGGCCGCTGAAGAGGAGGTACTGCTGGCCCACCACCACCAGTGGCGCCCTGCCTGGAGTGCGGGCTCCAGGCACCAGAGGGCGCCGCCGCCTCACAGGAGCAGCCAAGGTGACAGCTGTCACCCATCACCTGAGACAGCTGACAGCAATCATCAGTGGGGTATATCAGCAGGACAGCATCTCCACCTCATTGCCGAGGTATCGTTTCTACCTGAAAGGTAACGTATCAAAGCTGACGGAGTGTATCCTTTTGGATTAGTGCTTAGATTGTGGATTACTGTTCCAACGAGAGGTGGAGGTAACTTCCCTGCTGTTCGGAGTCTTGGGTGCAAACGCGCCCCCATCTAACTGTTCTTTGTTCCTCGCCAGCAGTACCAGGTCCGACACGCGGAGGCAGTGGCCACCTGGGAGTTCGGGACTTGGCGGCTCCAGTATTCCCGGGGTCCTGTGGCGGAGGAAGCCGTGTGGTTCCGGTCTTACCTTGGAGAGGCGTCTCCTATCTTCGAGCCTGCCCACACAACACTTTTGTGAATTGACTGTTGTCCATTTCCATGATTGGTTGTATTCGTTGTGCACGTTCACAACAGTAAAGCCTTGTTATTTGACTTTCTCCATTGTCCGTTCATTTGCGCCCCCTGTTGTGGGTCCGTGTACTGACACTTTCCCAACACTTGTAAGATGTGCGTTGTGTGTTATTCTATCAGTGTGGCTGGTGACCTGGCAGCCGCTATATATATATATATATATATATATATATATATATATATATATATATATATATATATATATATATATATATATATATATATATATATATATATACACTCAACAAAAATATAAACGCAACACTTTTGGTTTTGCTCCCATTTTGTATGAGATGAACTCAAAGATCTAAAACTTTTTCCACATACACAATATCACCATTTCCCTCAAATATTGTTCACAAACCAGTCTAAATCTGTGATAGTGAGCACCAGTCAAACTCCTCACCTGTCACTGTCCCCAGAGCGGGTCACACCCAGCAGGGCCTGGCGCTTGACACCAGAAGTGAGAGTGTGCTTGGGGCTCACCTCCCCGCCTCAGTGCCTGTAGTGACTCCCCTCCCTTGCAAAAAGACACCTTTTTGTGGAGATAGCAGAGGTGGGACAAAGTCACCATCAATTCACTCTCAAGTCATGAATCAGCAAGTCCCAAGTCAAGTCTCAAGTCATAATGACCACCAAGTGTTTGCAAGCTGACTTGAGTCTTGACTTGAGACTTGCAGATTGATGACTTGAGAATAACTTGACAGTGACTTCGTCCCACCTCTGGGAGATAGGGTTTGCGATCAAGATTTCCTGAAGTAACTGATCCATAAACTGAAATCCGTAAACTACTTAAACTGAAAAAAAAAATGTATATATCATGAATGATATTCACATTTTGCGAGACCTGCTTTCACAATTTGGGACACCTGCATTCATGGTTTGGGAGATATTTTTTTCAGTATTCACATTTTGCAATTAATGGTTTGCGGATAATTCAGGATATACAGCTGATTCACATTTTGGGGGTTAACAACCCTACCTCATGCCCTATGACTGCTGGGATAGGTTCTAGCCCCCCCCCCCAATTACCCTTAATTGAATAAATGGGTATAGAAAATGGATGGTTGGATGGACATCCAAAGTTAAGCACAATAATTTCTTCATTTTCTCACAGACATCTTGCTTTTCACATTTAACATCAGAAATCACATTTGCATTTCATGTTGGTTATGGTTTAAGATAAAAACTAATAATAAGTAGAAGCTGACTAAATTATGTGTGTGTGTGTGTGTGTGTGTGTGTGTGTGTTCTGGGGGGGGTCAGTGACATCATCACAGCCTCCAGGCAGAAAATATTTGGAATATATATATTAATTTAACTCAAAAATATGTACAAATGCGTATGCATTTTTATGCATTACTTTTATGGATATTTTACAACATTTTTTTTTTTTCATGAGAACAGGCTGAACTTGCAATGCAATAGACAAAGGTTGGACTCTGCAGAGTTTCTCCAGTGTCAGGTCACAGAAACCTATCACTCCATAAGAGTTGGAGGCTTCCAACTCTTCTTCTTGCGCCGTGTCTCAGTTTGCATACTACAGATTTACCATGTATTTATGTGTTAGATCACCCGTTATACAAGTATAGCGTCATTGTGTTGTGGAACAGAGTGTGGAGTGTATGTATCTGTTTTTACCACACAATACCATACTGTTTGTAGTTATTAATGAAGTTCAAGACAAATTCAGTACGTTGGAAATGTTCCTGTTTCCATCAGCTGACTTATCAAAACAAAACTGGAGGTACAATTGATGATTTGTATTCACCATAATAGGCCTATATTTAGTCTAATTCCACAAGGCCTCTAAAAACAGAAGGACTGTGGACAAAAATGGCCTTAATTCCTTAATGGGTATTGCTATATTTTTTGTTAAACCCTTGAATTAAAGCTGAAAGTCGACTGTCGGAAGATACCTTGACTGTTTCATTTCAACTGTTTAGAAGCAAGATGACAAAAATTGTGCCACTGTCCATATATGTATGGACCTAGCTGTATCAGCATATTTATAATTTGGCAAATATTAGAAAACCATGAAAAAATAGAAGCAGTAGCTGAATCCCATTGGAAATCAGAATGCTTTGGACAATCAGGTATGTTCATAAACGCTTGGATGTCCATTTGGAGTGTTCCAGCAGAGTCGTGCCCCATGTCACACGAAGAAAATTGACCAGGAACAGTTCAGTGAACATGACAGTAAATTCAACTTAGTGAGGTAACCTGTCCTTTAAGAACATTTCAGTCCAATTGTACATTTCGACTTCAGCTCCATACATTTTCCAAGCAGTGCCATGCTGCCCTGGTTACCATCTAGTTGAATTAATATTGCACTTATTATCTCAAAACCTCACACTCATGAAAATTGTTCATCATTCACATTTATCATTGAAAAACGGTAATACCAGTCATTATAGTAGTAACAGGTGATGGATGACAACACAAGATACTTCAATGTTCCAGCTTTAATTGAACGAGCAATCACTGAATTATTTAAAATGTGGAATAAAATGAATTAGTCTTCAAACACCTATCTTTTAGTGACAGCCAATTTCACTCTGTAGTGTCATAGATGTTTTTAATTTTTCTCAAAAATAGTTAATCTTGCACTATCCATCTTTAGCCATTTTTGGGAGTAATTCTACATCTAGCAAAAAGGATGTCACATCAGATTTACCTTCTCCTGCACACCACCAAAATAGTAATACAGTGTAACACCATTTTGGCAGGTGAAAAGTTGTACGAAGATCTGTTGTTGGAAGGGTGAGATGTCAGTAGCTGGATTTCCATTGCATATTTGCACAAACGTTCAGCAATATTGTTAGAGTATTGATTTAAAAATTGTTGCAAAATGAAAAAAGTGTTTCCATTGAGTCACTGAATTAGATTTCTGGGCTTTGTCATCTCGCATTTACTGTCACTCTAGTGAGACTCACAAAAAAAACTCTAATTCCAGTAGTCAGATAGACTGATCAATAAATCCTACTAAATACTGGAAGAATTTGTTGTTTTAATTTCTTTTTTTTAATCAAATATTACTGTAACATCATCTCTTATAATGTTTACCTAGCTCTCAGTCTCGTACTTCCTCCTCATGTATCATGTCATGTATTTAGAATGTCATGTGACTCCTTCTGTATGCTTTGTGACCTGTAATAACGGAAAATGTATTTCAATTGCATGTTTGTAAAATAAGGCATTTTTGAATTGCCACCCCATGCAAGCACAAAAGCTTCATGCAATATTTAAAAGGTTCAGGTTTTTTTTTAATACACATTTCCAGTAAGTGTTTTTTTCTGATACCAATTATGTGATTTTGGAGGGAAATGAAAAGTGGCCTAGTTTAGCATGGTTTTACTGAGGTTAACCCTGAACTGCAGTTTGAACCAACTCAAAGAAAATCAGTTTCAAGTTCAAGTTTAAAATTATCACTTGCATAGTATACCATAAAAATATAGCAATGCTAAAGTACCCTCAGCCATATGAGAATGTAATCAATGAAAGCACATCACCCTGGGGGGAGGGCCCCTGCTGAGGTGGAGGGTAGAGTGGGGGTGACACCGCGCAGTGGCGGCTGCTGGTCCTGTTGGTGTGTGGGAGGTAGCTGGGCGGCAGACCTCTGGGTGCGATCTGGCCTGCTCTGCTGGGTGTGGACTGGAGCCTGATGCCAAGGCGGGGGGGGTTCACCCTCACGTCACACCTTTTAATGCACTTCACTAGCTTAGCACGTGCACAAAGTAACACATTATATGGTTAATTTAGGTTCGGGGTCAGGTGTTGAAAAGAAAAAAAAATGAGAGTATATAGAAAGAATGTGACATTTTGACAACTTAAAATAGGTCGAGGTTAGCCATCTTTTGAGTAATAGGAAGTTATGCTGAGCACAGACGGACGCAACGTCTTCACAATATCTGATGATCATATTTTGGCCATGGGTAAAAATGGAACAAAATGTTTTTTTTTTCTTAGAAATGTGGCTGTTTTTCTAAGCAGATACCTTACCTGTGTAGTAGTACTGTTTGAGTATTACGACTCAGAACTTCAATTGCAGTTCAATTTAATGTATTTAGTTAGTGCCAAATCACAACAATGCTGCCTCAAGACACTTTACGTGGCAAATGTCTAACCTTACTAACCCCTCTAAGCAATTAGTGACACTGCTAACGAAAAACTCCCTCTAACATTTTGAAGTTAGAAACCTCAAGCAGACCAGACTCAGGGGTCACCAGCACCTCAAGCAGACCAGACTCAGGGGGTCACCAGCACCTCAAGCAGACCAGACTCAGGAGGTCACCAACACCTCAAGCAGACCAGACTCAGGAGGTCACCAACACCTCAAGCAGACCAGACTCAGGGGGTCACCAACTGCTTGGGCCATTGCAACAGTTACAAGTTTTTTTTTTTTCCAAAAATGATAGCCAAAAAACAGAAAAAGAAGAAAAACAAAAACAGAAAAGCAACAAAAACACAGTCAGAATTCAGAGAGACAGGAAGTCACTGAAGGGAGGCCAAAATTAGTATGATGTGGTAGAAATTTCTGCTTCTTGTCAAAAATCTGACAGAAGAATTTTTAACCAACTGGAGACCCCTAATGCATAGGAGGTTTAGTAAGGTTTCAATTTCAGAAAAGAAGTTTGTATCAAGTGCCTAAGGCATTTTCTGTTAAATGTAGACAACAGACTAATTCCTATGCATTTTGACCTGCCGAGTTCAAAAACTGCTGTTGGCCAACCCAGTCTCATGGCATGTCATGATTCAGCAGCACGAAATATACATTAATCTATTGGTTTGTGACACTGTGACATTTTCGTCACGGCAGTACAAATTCATACTAAAACATTCCGTGATGGCTGGACAAAATTAAAAGTGAAGTGGGGGGTCGGGGTGGTTATGGTTAGGGTTGGGGGAAGGAGTAGGGTTAGGTTATTGTTAAGGTTAGGGTTGAGGGTAGGAGTAGGGTTAGTGATAGTGAGTTAAAAAAAAAAAGTCACGAAAATTTGAATAATTTTGTGATGAGAGCATGAAAAAAAAATACCCCTTCAACCCCCAATTTGCATAAAACAAAATGGCCACCAATTATTTTCCACAATTTTGGTTGTATATGTAATACAAAAGCAAACTAAACATCCTTTTCTATGTATTTTGACCTGCTGAATTCAAATATTGTTGGCAAGCTGTATATTTACCCCTTCACCCCTAATTTTCATAAAAAAAAAATGACTACTCAATTCATGAAGCTTTTCAAATGTCTGCCTGTGTTTACATTAGAAGAGAAAATAAAACTTCTATTTCTATGTATTTTGACATGCTCAGTTCAATTATTGTAGTTGGCAAGCTGTATCTTTACTCCTTCACTTCTAATTTGCATGAAACAAAATTGTTGTCCGCTTTATCAGATTTGGCAGAAGTGTGGTGCTATTTGCTTTGGATGAGAAAATACAACTTTCTATGTAATTTGACCTGCTGAATTTAAATATTGTTTTTGGAAAGCTGTATCCCGACTTATTCACTCCATAACTAGATAAAAAATAAAAATAATAATAATTTAGTGACTGCCTGGTATCGTTATTGGTAAAATGGAAGTCATCTTTGTTTGACCAAGGCAAATAAGCAAAATGAAGTAAATAAGAATGACAGTTTGAAAGGAAATACATTTCTTGGATAAATATGCATGTCTCTAAAGGTCAAATGTGGGTAAAACTGTTCTAATATTTTGCTTCTGTTGCCATGAGTTCACCAGAACCAGCAAGGGCAATGTGCAGATCACAATTAAACTCTGCAGCCTTTAGTATCTTTTCATTCATCTTGAAGGGCTCAACATTGTGCATAGTCTTGTCAGCTTTCTCCTCCTGGCAGAATATGCAAAGGGCCCAACTGAAAGTACTGGAGGCACTTTTGAGTCTCGCAGCTGGACCAATGGAGGGACCTGTAATGGGTTTCTCGGCGTCTTGAGACACTGACCTTTTCTTTAGTCTCCTAATATCTGTCTTGGTGAACCAACTGTAACAGGATCCATGCCATTTTAGAGACTTCTCATAAGAACTCAATATCCTCTCAGTTGTGAGTTTGTTCTCCATATCTTTGAGCTTGTAGTGGACTCTTGCACTATCCTGCAATGTAGCCCTTCCTTTGTCATTACCCTGAACAAAATTTTCTTTAGTGCAGTTCTGAAAAATGATTCTTCACCATCCACTGAAGAATCTCATTTCATGCTGCTTTAAGGCCTCCATTTTTCAATTCAAGACAACAGAGGTTGTTACTTAAGTATTGAGAACAGTAAAAATGTTTTGATCATGACTGAAGTATGCAACAAGAGAAAGTGCTAACAAGAGGAAGTCACTCCATAATTGAAGTGGTGAACACAACTAAACCTAAATGCTATAACACAGAGATTCAAATATATTATCTTACTACCTAACACTTTCAAGATTATATGCAAATCAATCTAGTGACAAGGGACACTGGCAACCTAACACAGTGTATATAAAGATAATCAGCAGACAAGAGACAACACAAATCTAATCTAATGCTACCAAGTATAATATATTATACACTCAACAAAAATATAAACGCAACACTTTTGGTTTTGCTCCCATTTTGTATGAGATGAACTCAAAGATCTAAAACTTTTTCCACATACACAATATCACCATTTCCCTCAAATATTGTTCACAAACCAGTCTAAATCTGTGATAGTGAGCACTTCTCCTTTGCTGAGATAATCCATCCCACCTCACAGGTGTGCCATATCAAGATGCTGATTAGACACCATGATTAGTGCACAGGTGTGCCTTAGACTGCCCACAATAAAAGGCCACTCTGAAAGGTGCAGTTTTATCACACAGCACAATGCCACAGATGTCGCAAGATTTGAGGGAGCGTGCAATTGGCATGCTGACAGCAGGAATGTCAACCAGAGCTGTTGCTCGTGTATTGAATGTTCATTTCTCTACCATAAGCTGTCTCCAAAGGCGTTTCAGAGAATTTTGCAGTACATCCAACCAGCCTCACAACCGCAGACCACGTGTAACCACACCAGCCCAGGGGACTTAAACATCCAGCATGTTCACCTCCAAGATCGTCTGAGACCAGCCACTCGGACAGCTGCTGAAACAATCGGTTTGCATAACCAAAGAATTTCTGCACAAACTGTCAGAAACCGTCTCAGGGAAGCTCATCTGCATGCTCGTCGTCCTCATCGGGGTCTCGACCTGACTTCGTCGTCGTAACCGACTTGAGTGGGCAAATGCTCACATTCGCTGGCGTTTGGCACGTTGGAGAGGTGTTCTCTTCACGGATGAATCCGGGTTCACACTGTCCAGGGCAGATGGCAGACAGCGTGTGTGGCGTTGTGTGGGTGAGCGATTTTCTGATGTCAATGTTGTGGATCGAGTGGCCCATGGTGGCGGTGGGGTTATGGTATGAGCAGGCGTCTGTTATGGATGAAGAACACAGGTGCATTTTATTGATGGCATTTTGAATGCACAGAGATACCGTGACGAGATCCTGAGGCCCATTGTTGTGCCATACATCCAAGAACATCACCTCATGTTGCAGCAGGATAATGCACGGCCCCATGTTGCAAGGATCTGTACACAATTCTTGGAAGCTGAAAATGTCCCAGTTCTTGCATGGCCGGCATACTCACCGGACATGTCACCCATTGAGCATGTTTGGGATGCTCTGGACCGGCGTATACGACAGCTTGTACCAGTTCCTGCCAATATCCAGCAACTTCGCACAGCCATTGAAGAGGAGTGGACCAACATTCCACAGGCCACAATTGACAACCTGATCAACTCTATGCAAAGGAGATGTGTTGCACTGCATGAGGCAAATGGTGGTCACACCAGATACTGACTGGTATCCCCACCCAATAAAACAAAAGTGCACCTTTCAGAGTGGCCTTTTATTGTGGACAGTCTAAGGCACACCTGTGCACTAATCATGGTGTCTAGTCAGCATCTTGATATGGCACACCTGTGAGGTGGGATGGATTATCTCAGCAAAGGAGAAGTGCTCACTATCACAGATTTAGACTGGTTTGTGAACAATATTTGAGAGAAATGGTGATATTGTGTATGTGGAAAAAGTTTTAGATCTTTGAGTTCATCTCATACAAAATGGGAGCAAAACCAAATGTGTTGCGTTTATATTTTTGTTGAGTATACTACAAAACCAATACCACAAGACTGGAACTTGTCCACACAAACCAACACACTAGAACATGAACATGCATAGATATAGATGAACAAAATATCTCAGAGTCTCCTTAATATGAGTGTGAAAGGATGAACTTCACAAATATATCAGGGAACAATGCAGTTTGATTGACCATGTCTATGCTGTGACTGCTGCTGCTGCTGCTGTTGAGGCACTATGGCACCATGTGCCTGGCCACTGGCCAGTGAGGCATGCCCTCTGGTGTCGAAAGCAGTAGCCCTCTGGTGTTGAAGCTGTATACATTTTCTGTGCTATACTGAGCCAATTATACAGGTTTTCACATAGTATTTGTTCAGGGAGTTGAAACGCACCAGTTCTGGTGCAGCCCGATCCTAGCCGCCAGTTTGTTGTTGAAGTGGATGCCTCTGACTTAGGGATAGGAACCGTGCTGTCCCAGAGCGGGGAGTCCGATAAGGTCCTCCACCCTTGTGCCTATTTTTCCCGCAGGTTGACCCCAGCAGAACAGAACTATGACATCGGCAATCGGGAGCTCCTGGCGGTGAAAGAGGCCCTAGAGGAGTGGAGACACTTGTTGGAGGGAGCTGTGGTTCCATTCACGGTTTTCACTGACCATTGGAACCTGGAGTACATCCAGACCGCTAAGCGTCTGAACCCCAGGCAAGCCCGTTGGTCACTGTTCTTTGGACACTTTAACTTCCAGATAACATACCACCCCGGGACCAAAAACCAACGGTCTGACGCACTGTCCCGGGTGCATGAAGAGGAGGTCAGAACAGAGCTGTCGGATCCACCTGACACCATCATCCCGGAGTCCACTATCGTCGCCACCTTCACGTGGGACGTGGAAAACATCGTCGGGGGGCCCTGACACGTCACCCGGACCCCGGCGATGGACCATCGAACAGACTGTATGTCCCACCAGACACAAGAGCTGCAGTCCTGGACTTCTGTCACGGTTCTAAGCTCTCCTGCCATCCAGGGGTGCGAAGAACCGTGGCAGTGGTCCGGCAGCGATTCTGATGGGCGTCTATAGAAGTCGGTGTCCGGGAGTATGTCTGGGCCTGCACCACCTGTGCCAGGGGCAAGGCTGTTCACCAAGCAGAGAGAGGACTCCTCCAGCCGTTGCCGGTGCCTCGACGCCCCTGGTCCCATATAGGCCTGAACTTCATCACGGGTCTCCCTGCGTCCCAGGGAATGACGACCATCATGACGATAGTGGACCGATTCTCCAAGGCGGCCCACTTCGTGGCCCTCCCGAAGCTCCCGACGGCCCAGGAGACTGCAGACCTCCTGGTCCACCACGTCGTGTGTCTGCATGGTATCCCCATGAACATCGTCTCCGACCGTGGTCCCCAGTTCTCCTCGCAAGTCTGGAGGAGTTTCTGTAGGGAACTGGGGGCCACCATGAACCTCTCATCCGGGTACCACCCCCAGACTAATGGACAAGCAGAGCGGGCTAATCAAGATCTGGAGCGGCCTGGAGTCAACATCTGGCCTGGATCGAGTACGCCCACAACAGCCAAGTCTCATCGTCGACCGGCCTCTCCCCCTTTGAAGCGTGCTTGGGGTACCAGCCCCCATTGTTTCCGGCTGTGGAGGGAGAGGTCGAGGTCCCCTCGGTCCAGGCCCACCTCAGAAGGTGCCGTCGGGTGTGGCGAACAGCCCGCTCTGCCCTTCTGAAAGCCCGGACGAGGGCGAAGGGCCATGCAGATTGCCGATGCACCCCGGCCCCCGCTTACCAGCCCAGGCAGGAGGTCTGGCTATCCGCAAAGAACATTCCTCTGCACACGGACTCACCAAAGTTGACAGACAGATTTATTGGACCATTTCCCATCCTCAAAGTCATCAGTCCAGCTGTAGTGAAGCTTAAACTCCCAGCTTCACTGCAGATCCATTCGGTATTTCATGTCTCCAAAGTCAAGCCCTGCCACACATCCAACCTCTGCACCCCCGGACCAGCGCCGCCTCCTGCCCGCATCATCGACGGGGAGCCTGCATGGACGGTGAGAAGGCTCCTTCATGTTCGCCGGAGGGGTCGGGGGTTCCAATATTTGGTGGATTGGGAGGGGTATGGACCCGAAGAGCGCTCCTGGGTGAAGAGGAGCTTCATCCTGGATCTGGCCCTCCTGGCCGACTTCTACCAACAACACCCACCGACAAGCTTGGTCGGGCACCGGGAGGCGCCCGTTGAGGGTGGGGTCCTGTTGTGTGGGCCGCCCTAAGAGGAGGTACTGCTGGCTCACCACCAGAGGGTGCCCTGCCTGTTGTCGGGTTTCAGGCACCAGAGGGCACAGCCGCCTCACAGGAGCTCCAGGTGTGCCGTCACTGACAGCTGTCAGTCATCGTCATCATCATCACTACCATAAAAGTCTGGGAGAATCATCAGAACCCTGCCGAGTTATCAGCTTACCCGTCAGGTAAACTTTCTCAGCTGTTCTGTGCCGTACGCACACGTTTTTGCAGCAGAGCTTTTTGCAGTCGTTAACCTTTTAGTACACTTGCAGCTTGTAGCCGAGTTTGTGGAAGTTGTAGGAGTTGGCATCTACACTCCTCACTTCAGACTTGATTAAGTGATACATAAGGCACTGCACGTACTCTGTGTTCCTGTGTTTGGAGGTGGAGATTTTTCCCTCAGGAAGGAACTGTATTTTTTGCTGACTGTTTGCTGGGTGTTCACACACCCACCTATAACCTGTGTCTGTTCCTGCCAGCAGTACTGGATCTGACAGCTGGGAGCAGTGGCCACCTGGAGACTCAGGACTTGGCGGCTCTGGTGTATTGAAGGTCTCCGTTGGTGGTGGAACCTCGTGGGTCCCGGCTCTTCTCTGGATAGGCGTCTCCTACCCTCGGGCCTGCCCACGTGTCACCTTTTTGTGTAGATTGATTGACAGACTAAAAGCATATTTGGGTTGTTGTGCACATTTGCAGAATAAATTGTTATTTATTCGGACTTCCTATTGGCCGTTCATTTACGCCCCCTGTTGTGGGTCCGTGTACTTCACTTTCCCAACAGTACTATCTTTATATTGATCACCATTTGTGATGAAAAAATACATGAGTCATTCACATGCCATCAAGGAATGACTATAATGATACTGTGATTTTGAAATACATATGAGACATTTTTCAACAGGCCATTATACGTAAGATTGACAAATACATGCATTTATAGGCCTGATTGTGCAGCAGAGGCATGGGGAAAAATTGTTTTTGTTATCAATTTCTTTTGTAGAACAAGCTTCTACGAAGTATGAAAACAGCAGGCAGTCATATTGTTTCATGCATATTAGGGATGAAGGAGAGAAGATACAGCTTGCAAATAAGAAACTATGAACTTGGCACTTCTTGAGCAAAAATAAGCAAACTTTGGGAAAATGTGAAAAAAAATGAGCTGCCATTTTGTTTTATGCAAATTAGACTGAATGAGTATAGATACAGCATGCTAACAACAATATTTGAATTTTGCAGGTCAAAAAACATAACAAATTAACTTTTATTTCTGTTTCTAATGCAAACAAGTAAACTTGTAGGAAATTGGATGAAATGGGTGGCCTTTTTTTTTTTTTTTTTTGCAAATTAGAAGGTGAAAGAGTAAAGATACAGCATGCCAACAGCAATTTTTTGAACTCAGTAGGTCAAAATACATAAGAATCACCCTGTTTTCTGCTTTTAACAGAAAATGCTTTGGGTAGTCTACTTATTTGAAAATAGAACCTAACTAATTCTAAAAATCCAGTGTAGAGGAGACAAATGCATGGATCAGAGTCTCTGCATTAGCCACAGACAGGATGGGACGAATCCTCACTATGTTACAAAGGTGGAAGAAAACAGTCCTAGTGATTTTGCTCATGTACGTCATAGGACAACGTGGGATCAAAAATTACCCCAAGGTTCCTCACTTTGTCAGAGTGATGATGTATGATGCATGAGTCTAGGTTAAGTGTTAGCTGGTCAAACTGGTGTCCATGTCTCACTGGACCAAGGACCATTGTTTGTCTTTTATAAATTTAAAAGGAAGAAATTGCCTGACATTTCACAGATGCAAGGCAATCCTCTAAAGTCTTGATGTGTATGAGATTACCAGCAGTTATCAACATGTATAACTCAGTATCATCAAAGTAACAGTGAAAAGTAATCCCATAACATCACAGCATGTGCAATATTGGAACAAGTTCCAGTTCACAAAAGAACAATCTCATTGTTTGAAAATTGTTTCATCCCTGACAAAACAGAAGTAGCATGCATATAATCCAGTAGGCCACAACAATTCCATTGAGTAAAATGAATGATGTCAGCTTATTTTGCTGGAACCTTCTGAAATTCCAACAAAAGTCTGAATCATTAAAAAAAAAGTGTTGACACTTTAACTGAAATTAATCATGGTTTAGCTATAGCTGAGTGAAGACCACTTCATCTTCTTGGACAACAAATCTGCTGTTTGCTCTGGACCATGTTGCAGGTCACCTTCACACCTCTTGGACCAAATTGGCACCTTTGAGACCCCCAACAAAAAAACACAAGTGTCAAAGGAGGAGACCAAAGGTGCCTTGACACTTGCACGCATTGGATCCATACACTGGTACACAATCTGCCGTGCCAAAGAGTAAAGTCGTAAACTTGTTGTAATCTGTTGTTCCATTGTAAACTGTGTGCAGCTTCATGCAAGTTCGCAAAGAAAATTTTGAAATGTTCAAAATCTCTGGCATGCATTAATTTGAACCTCATGTGAACATTGAACAAACAATTCAAAAACATTGAGCACCAGTGTGTCATTGCGTTGGTGTAGCGCATCACATCGCAACTCATCAAAATGATTATGACAAGATCTTAAATCTATTATAAACAGAATTTTACAGATACGCATAAGAAGGAATGAAAATGCAACTGCTTTACCAAACCATTACAATATATATTACAAATAATTACCTTTTAGATGATTCCAAATGCATTCTCCATGTCATGAAGTGCACCAGAGAGAGAGAGGAAAAAAAAAAGCTGCAACTATAGAAAATTCTTCTGTGATTCCGGAAGCAATTAGAGGTGGCTTCATCAGACAAACTCTGAGAGCAAATGATTAATCCCCTACAAAATAATTATTTCATACAACGCAGCATCCAGTGGCACAAATTACAGCATCCAGTGAAATACAGTGGGTCGCACTGGTCGAATAGCACGGCGGTGCAGGGGTTAAATATGTACAAGTGTCAAGGTGCCTTAAGTTTTTTCAAGAAGCTCAATCAAAGCCAATTGGACTCCTTCTTTACTCTACAAAATCAGTATTTCATCTGAAAATAAGATGATGTGGTGGTGGCCACATTGTGCCATCTCCTGGGAAGAGAGTATTCTGAAATAAGTAAGTTTGAGCAGTTAAATAATCAGATAATAATCTATTTGTTGCAGGTTCTCTGAAGAATCATGAAAAGCCTGCTTTTCCCCAATGGGTTGCCGGGAGTTGCACCCTTCGATTGGCATATGAAACCTGTCTAAAGAAGCCCAGCTGCTTTCAAGTAAACATCGAGATCATGAATCTCTCAAACCTTCACCGACAGGTTAAGAGAGGATGTAAATCTGAATTAAGCTCTGCATTTTACATAATATGAGCAGAGTGCTGCCTAACAAATGGAAGCAAAAGCATTTTTAATAAAAACTGTGCACATACATCAGTTAAGGAAACTATTATCCCAAACAGTGCATCATTTTGCTGTAAACCGCATTAGAGCTGCATTAAATCAGAGTTGTGCACTTCCTCTTTTATTTTAATAACATCCAAAGCAGAGATGAGTCTTTTCTTTCCAGAGTCATTTAAGTTAAAGTGATGATACATCAACATTAATCTTTCTTTTCAATCTCAGACTCTGGAAAAGAATCTCTTGGGAAGTTGAGGGAACCTCTTGACACACTGTTTCCTCTTCATTACCCAACCAGCTGTTCTTCCTAATGAGCCTAAAGGCAATTTCTCATTCGCCAACTTATAGCCGTGTCTCTTGAGCAACTGGTGACATATAGTCTGCCCACAGACTGAGGACCAGACACCAGAAAATATGAGGCTTGCTGTTGCTGTCATTCTGCCCATACTTTCCTAGAGTAATAGCCGTGGAATTCGGAAGAAACTACCTTAAAAAAAATGAAAAACAAAATGATGTAGCTTGATTAAAATGCATTTTATTAAGCAGCTCTTACACCATGCCAAGTATGGTGTTGTGTTTTCCTCATCACAGCTCAAGAAAGCTTGCTTAAACTTTTAAGTTTTAAATGTTAAAAATGTTCTAGAGTTCTGTCAGACTCCCTAGTCGCCTCAGCTACATAGCAGTCTACTCAGTGCAGGCTTGCCGGATGTTGGGATCCAATTTTTTATGCCAAGAATCCATTGGAGCTGTTATGAGTTTTGGACATACTTTGAGTAGAATAAAATACAACAGAATAGAGACTGTATTGTCATTGTAAATACATACATACAACAAAATGTTCTCTGCGTTTAACCCATTCTAGTTACAGTTAGACACAATCCAACCACTAGGAGCAGTGGGCAGCCACAGTCTGGCACTCAGGGACCAACTCCAGATGTAGAGACGCTGCCTTGGTCAGGGGCAGAGAAAGGAGCAAACCCTAAATAAGCCTGTTTTTGATTGTGGGAGGAAACCAGAGTGCCCAGAGGAATCCCATGCAGACACGGTGAGAACATACAAACTCCACACAGAAAGACTGGGAAGTGATCACTCAACCTTCTTGCTGTGAGGCATCAGTGTTGACCACTATGCCACCGTGCTGCCCTATGCCCCATGCCTTTCTTGTGCCAAGCCATGGGAGTGTCCACAGTGGCAGGGAGCCCACTGTGCTCTGTGTTGGGGAGGTAAGAAAAAAATAAAAAAAAAGCTTTTTCCCAATTTTTCCAGCTGGTATACCTGCTTTGGAGGACAGTCTACCAAATGTGGCCAGGCAGGAGCTGCTGTGGGGTAATCAGGTGGACTGAGTTCTAACTCACCAAACCTGGCCAGATGTAAGAGTGGCTGTATGCATTGGGTTTTCAACATTAAACTGGCTGTTATGCTCAATGGCAATTCACAGTAACCACAACAACACCCCCTCCCCCAAAAAAAGTACAACACATTGAAAATTATTGCAGAAATCAGAGCAAAGTGGACCAAAGTTGATGTGTTGATTTCTACAATGTCTATCTCAGAACGTTGAGATCCTTTAAAACCAGGATTCTTCACTGTTTATACCCAAGTCAATCAATCAATCAATCAATCAATTTTTTATATAGCGCCAAATCACAACAAACAGTTGCCCCAAGGCGCTTTATATTGTAAGGCAAGGCCATACAATAATTATGTAAAACCCCAACGGTCAAAATGACCCCCTGTGAGCAAGCACTTGGCTACAGTGGGAAGGAAAAACTCCCTTTTAACAGGAAGAAACCTCCAGCAGCACCAGGCTCAGGGAGGGGCGGTCTTCTGCTGGGACTGGTTGGGGCTGAGGGAGAGAACCAGGAAAAAGACATGCTGTGGAGGGGAGCAGAGATCTGTCACTAATGATTAAATGCAGAGTGGTGCATACAGAGCAAAAAGAGAAAGAAACAGTGCATCATGGGAACCCCCCAGCAGTCTACGTCTATAGCAGCATAACTAAGGGATGGTTCAGGGTCACCTGATCCAGCCCTAACTATAAGCTTTAGCAAAAAGGAAAGTTTTAAGCCTAATCTTAAAAGTAGAGAGGGTGTCTGTCTCCCTGATCTGAATTGGGAGCTGGTTCCACAGGAGAGGAGCCTGAAAGCTGAAGGCTCTGCCTCCCATTCTACTCTTACAAACCCTAGGAACTACAAGTAAGCCTGCAGTCTGAGAGCGAAGCGCTCTATTGGGGTGATATGGTACTACGAGGTCCCTAAGATAAGATGGGACCTGATTATTCAAAACCTTATAAGTAAGAAGAAGAATTTTAAATTCTATTCTAGAATTAACAGGAAGCCAATGAAGAGAGGCCAATATGGGTGAGATATGCTCTCTCCTTCTAGTCCCCGTCAGTACTCTAGCTGCAGCATTTTGAATTAACTGAAGGCGTTTTAGGGAACTTTTAGGACAACCTGATAATAATGAATTACAATAGTCCAGCCTAGAGGAAATAAATGCATGAATTAGTTTTTCAGCATCACTCTGAGACAAGACCTTTCTGATTTTAGAGATATTGCGTAAATGCAAAAAAGCAGTCCTACATATTTGTTTAATATGCGCTTTGAATGACATATCCTGATCAAAAATGACTCCAAGTTTTCTCACAGTATTACTAGAGGTCAGGGTAATGCCATCCAGAGTAAGGATCTGGTTAGACACCATGTTTCTAAGATTTGTGGGGCCAAGTACAATAACTTCAGTTTATCTGAGTTTAAAAGCAGGAAATTAGAGGTCATCCATGTCTTTATGTCTGTAAGACAGTCCTGCAGTTTAGCTAATTGGTGTGTGTCCTCTGGCTTCATGGATAGATAAAGCTGGGTATCATCTGCGTAACAATGAAAATTTAAGCAATACCGTCTAATAATACTGCCTAAGGGAAGCATGTATAAAGTGAATAAAATTGGTCCTAGCACAGAACCTTGTGGAACTCCATAATTAACTTTAGTCTGTGAAGAAGATTCCCCATTTACATGAACAAATTGTAATCTATTAGACAAATATGATTCAAACCACCGCAGCGCAGTGCCTTTAATACCTATGGCACGCTCTAATCTCTGTAATAAACTTTTATGGTCAACAGTATCAAAAGCAGCACTGAGGTCTAACAGAACAAGCACAGAGATGAGTCCACTGTCCGAGGCCATAAGAAGATCATTTGTAACCTTCACTAATGCTGTTTCTGTACTATGATGAATTCTAAAACCTGACTGAAACTCTTCAAATAGACCATTCCTCTGCAGATGATCAGTTAGCTGTTTTACAACTACCCTTTCAAGAATTTTTGAGAGAAAAGGAAGGTTGGAGATTGGCCTATAATTAGCTAAGATAGCTGGGTCAAGTGATGGCTTTTTAAGTAATGGTTTAATTACTGCCACCTTAAAAGCCTGTGGTACATAGCCAACTAACAAAGATATATTGATCATATTTAAGATCGAAGCATTAAATAATGGTAGGGCTTCCTTGAGCAACCTGGTAGGAATGGGGTCTAATAAACATGTTGATGGTTTGGATGAAGTAACTAATGAAAATAACTCAGACAGAACAATCAGAGAGAAAGAGTCTAACCAAATACCGGCATCACTGAAAGCAGCCAAAGATAACGATACGTCTTTGGGATGGTTATGAGTAATTTTTTCTCTAATAGTTAAAATTTTGTTAGCAAAGAAAGTCATGAAGTCATTACTAGTTAAAGTTAATGGAATACTCAGCTCAATAGAGCTCTGACTCTTTGTCAGCCTGGCTACAGTGCTGAAAAGAAACCTGGGGTTGTTCTTATTTTCTTCAATTAGTGATGAGTAGAAAGATGTCCTAGCTTTACGGAGGGCTTTTTTATAGAGCAACAAACTCTTTTTCCAGGCTAAGTGAAGATCTTCTAAATTAATGAGACGCCATTTCCTCTCCAACTTACGGGTTATCTGCTTTAAGCTACGAGTTTGTGAGTTATACCACGGAGTCAGGCACATCAGATTTAAAGCTTTCTTTTTCAGAGGAGCTACAGCATCCAAAGTTGTCTTCAATGAGGATGTAAAACTATTGACGAGATACTCTGTCTCACTTACAGAGTTTAGGTAGCTACTCTGCACTGTGTTGGTATATGGCATTAGAGAACATAACGAAGGAATCATATCCTTAAACCTAGTTACAGCGCTTTCTGAAAGACTTCTAGTGTAATGAAACTTATTCCCCACTGCTGGGTAGTCCATCAGAGTAAATGTAAATGTTATTAAGAAATGATCAGACAGAAGGGAGTTTTCAGGGAATACTGTTAAGTCTTCTATTTCCATACCATAAGTCAGAACAAGATCTAAGATATGATTAAAGTGGTGGGTGGACTCATTTACTTTTTGAGCAAAGCCAATAGAGTCTAATAATAGATTAAATGCAGTGTTGAGGCTGTCATTCTCAGCATCTGTGTGGATGTTAAAATCGCCCACTATAATTATCTTATCTGAGCTAAGCACTAAGTCAGACAAAAGGTCTGAAAATTCACAGAGAAACTCACAGTACCGACCAGGTGGACGATAGACAATAACAAATAAAACTGTTTTTTGGGACTTCCAATTTGGATGGACAAGACTAAGAGTCAAGCTTTCAAATGAATTAAAGCTCTGTCTGGGTTTTTGATTAATTAATAAGCTGGAATGGAAGATTGCTGCTAATCCTCCGCCCCGGCCCGTGCTACGAGCATTCTGACAGTTAGTGTGACTCGGGGGTGTTGACTCATTTAAACTAACATATTCATCCTGCTGTAACCAGGTTTCTGTAAGGCAGAATAAATCAATATGTTGATCAATTATTATATCATTTACCAACAGGGACTTAGAAGAGAGAGACCTAATGTTTAATAGACCACATTTAACTGTTTTAGTCAGTGGTGCAGTTGAAGGTGCTATATTATTTTTTCTTTTTGAATTTTTATGCTTAAATAGATTTTTGCTGGTTATTGGTGGTCTGGGAGCAGGCACCGTCTCTACGGGGATGGGGTAATGAGGGGATGGCAGGGGGAGAGAAGCTGCAGAGAGGTGTGTAAGACTACAACTCTGCTTCCTGGTCCCAACCCTGGATAGTCACGGTTTGGAGGATTTAAGAAAATTGGCCAGATTTCTAGAAATGAGAGCTGCTCCATCCAAAGTGGGATGGATGCCGTCTCTCCTAACAAGACCAGGTTTTCCCCAGAAGCTTTGCCAATTATCTATGAAGCCCACCTCATTTTTTGGACACCACTCAGACAGCCAGCAATTCAAGGAGAACATGCGACTAAACATGTCACTCCCGGTCCGATTGGGGAGGGGCCCAGAGAAAACTACAGAGTGCAACATTGTTTTTGCAAAGTTACACACCGATTTAATGTTAATTTTAGTGACCTCCGATTGGCGTAACCGGGTGTCATTACTGCCGACGTGAATTACAATCTTACCAAATTTACGCTTAGCCTTAGCCAGGAGTTTCAAATTTCCTTCAATGTCGCCTGCTCTGGCCCCCGGAAGACAATTGACTATGGTTGCTGGTGTCGCTAACTTCACATTTCTCAAAACAGAGTCGCCAATAACCAGAGTTTGATCCTCGGCGGGTGTGTCGCAGAGTGGGGAAAAACAATTAGAAGTGTGAATGGGTTGGTGGTGTACACGGGGCTTCTGTTTAGAACTACGCTTCCTCCTCAGTCACCCAGTCGGCCTGCTTTCCCGGCTGCTCGGGATCTGCTAGGGGGTAACTAACGGCGGCTAAGCTACCTTGGTCCGCACCGACTACAGGGGCCTGGCTAGCTGTAGAATTTTCCACGGTGCGGAGCCGAGTCTCCAATTCGCCTAGCCTGGCCTCCAAAGCTATGAATAAGCTACACTTATTACAAGTACCGTTACTGCTAAAGGAGGCCGAGGAATAACTAAACATTTCACACCCAGAGCAGAAACGTGCGGGAGAGACAGGAGAAGCCGCCATGCTAAATCGGCTAAGAGCTAGTAGCTGTGCTAAGCTAGCGGATTCCTAAAAACACGCAAAGTGAATAATGTGTAAATAATTTAGAGGTGATTCAGCAGAAGGAGTGCTTTAGTTAAGGCACGTAAAGATTACACTGGGAAACAAATCGTAATCTAGATAACTAGATCAATCTAACTGCGCAGATTTAACAGATACAGCAAAACACCGCTGTGCTCCGGAACAGGAAGTGATACAATACCGCAGTGAGAGCCAACCACCAGAGTTCCCAGAGTTAAGACAGTTTCACCATGACAAACCAAATAAAATTAAATAAATACAAATATCTCAAAGCTGCATTGTTGTTTTGGTAAGTACATAAATAAATAAATAAATGCTTCCTTCCTCATTTCTGCTTACAACAACAACACACAAAGGGAACATTTTTCATCGCCTCAACTTAGGTTCAAAAGCCTGCATTGAGAGCAGCAATACCTTTGGAACTTATCTTTACCCAGTCACACAAGCCTTTGCAAATAATTAGAATCACTCTCTGACAGGGAGCTGCAGGTGTAGATTTGCTGTTGCTCAGATTACAGCCTCATGAAACCTCAAAGATAGAGTGTGCACTATGGTGCATCAACCACCGCCCCCTTAGTCATAGATTTATATGTCCCCACTTTAAAAAAATGCTCAATTCACAAAATAATAACAATTGTGAATTTTGAGGCAATTTGGTTAACGTTTTGGGGAACCACAGTGAGGTAATATTTCTCTACAAATTTAAGATCGCATATTTCCTGACTGATGGTAGACTAGTGGCATATATGATCCTCACATAAAATCAAGACAGTGCAGCCTGCCTATTGAAAAGTCTGGTGGGAAAAAAAAAAAAATCAGGCAGTTTAACTTCTGAAATTCCAGTTGTCAGTTTCACGTTCATTTTCCTACCTCATGTCATTTTATTTGTTACAGAAATTAGGAGACTACAGCATTTGGAGTGGAAACATCCCTCTCTGTTTTCTATTGTGTTAAGGGATAAAATAAACACCAAAAAAAGTGTATATTAACAATTCTTTGAAATCATTTTTTATGTTGTTTTTAAGAATTTTAAAGCCTTGCTGTTGCCTTTAAATACATTATATTTAGATTTTGATGAAATATGTGCCGTAGTTATTTCTTGGATAGTGTAACAAAATAAACCTAGGGACAAGGTGATTTTAAAAGATTTTGAAAAGGGGTTGGGGGGGGGGGGGGTGAAGCACCCTAGTGTGCACCCTGATGCCGAGTGAGTTAAACTGCTTGATGTGTGCCAGAGAAGAATTACTCCCCTGATGTATCACATTAATATGTGATAAACAACCTTGCAATGCCAGATTACAATAAATAATTTATGACACTTCAGAGGATGTGTTATGTGCCTGCACAGATTATTTACAACTTTGAAATTATTCTTTCAGTCTCATACAGCAAGTTGCCAAGGTGAACCCTGAGTAAATAATGCAAGTCAAAACTTTGTTCCTACTGCATTGTAGATTTTGGCCAAATATGTGCTTGTTTCAACTGGTTATTTCTCAGGAAAGAAATAGATGATGTGACAATCATTTTGCAGAAAATTTTCTTTTAATAATTTAAGGCAATTTAAGGGTTCATTCATTATTTGTTTATTATTATTGTTATTAATTTTTTTCAGTTCACAACATTCATTTGCTAAACACCACCACATGACCACTACGCTGACTATAATATGTATATGTCGCAGAAATGAATCAAATCAATTTTATTTATATAGCGCCAAATCACAACAAACAGTTGCCCCAAGGCGCTTCATATTGCAAGGCAAACCCATACAATAATTACAGAAAAACCCCAACTGTCAAAACGACCCCCTGTGAGCAAGCACTTGGCGATAGTGGGAAGGAAAAACTCCCTTTTAACAGGAAGAAACCTCCAGCAGAACCAGGCTCAGGGAGGGGCAGTCTTCTGCTGGGACTGGTTGGGGCTGAGGGAGAGAACCAGGAAAAAGACATGCTGTGGAGGGGAGCAGAGATCAATCACTAATGATTAAATGCAGAGTGGTGCATACAGAGCAAAAAGAGAAAGAAACACTCAGTGCATCATGGGAACCCCCCAGCAGTCTAAGTCTATAGCAGCATAACTAAAGGATGGTTCAGGGTCACCTGATCCAGCCCTAACTATAAGCTTTAGCAAAAAGGAAAGTTTTAAACCTAATCTTAAAAGTAGAGAGGGTGTCTGTCTCCCTGATCTGAATTGGGAGCTGGTTCCACAGGAGAGGAGCCTGAAAGCTGAAGGCTCTGCCTCCCATTCTACTCTTACAAACCCTAGGAACTACAAGTAAGCCTGCAGTCTGAGAGCGAAGCGCTCTATTGGGGTGGTACTATGAGATCCCTAAGATAAGATGGGACCTGATTATTCAAAACCTTATAAGTAAGAAGAAGAATTTTAAATTCTATTCTAGAATTAACAGGAAGCCAATGAAGAGAGGCCAATATGGGTGAGATATGCTCTCTCCTTCTAGTCCCTGTCAGTACTCTAGCTGCAGCATTTTGAATTAACTGAAGGCTTTTCAGGGAACTTTTAGGACAACCTGATAATAATGAATTACAATAGTCCAGCCTAGAGGAAATAAATGCATGAATTAGTTTTTCAGCATCACTCTGAGACAAGACCTTTCTAATTTTAGAGATATTGCGCAAATGCAAAAAAGCAGTCCTATATATTTGTTTAATATGTGCATTGAATGACATATCCTGATCAAAAATGACTGCAAGATTTCTCACAGTATTACTAGAGGTCAGGGTAATGCCATCCAGAGTAAGGATCTGGTTAGACACCATGTTTCTAAGATTTGTGGGGCCAAGTACAATAACTTCAGTTTTATCTGAGTTTAAAGGCAGTAAATTAGAGGTCATCCATGTCTTTATGTCTGTAAGACAATCCTGCAGTTTAGCTAATTGGTGTGTGTCCTCTGGCTTCATGAATAGATAAAGCTGAGTATCATCTGCGTAACAATGAAAATTTAAGCAATGCTGTCTAATAATACTGCCTAAGGGAAGCATGTATAAAGTGAATAAAATTGGTCCTAGCACAGAACCTTGTGGAACTCCATAATTAACCTTAGTCTGTGAAGAAGAGTCCCCATTTACATGAACAAATTGTAATCTATTAGATAAATATGATTCAAACCACCGCAGCGCAGTGCCTTTAATACCTATGGCATGCTCTAATCTCTGTAATAAAATTTTATGGTCAACAGTATCAAAAGCAGCACTGAGGTCAAACAGAACAAGCACAGAGATGAGTCCACTGTCTGAGGCCATAAGAAGATCATTTGTAACCTTCACTAATGCTGTTTCTGTACTATGATGAATTCTAAACCCTGACTGAAACTCTTCAAATAGACCATCAGTTAGCTGTTTTACAACTACCCTATGAAGGAGCAAAGCTCTTCAGCATTTCACCATGTCATTTAGTTCCTTCAAACTTAAAAAAAAAAGCTTCTGGGGAGCATTACCATGGCTAAAAACCTTGAGCCAAACCCCAACAACTACGCTCCCCCCCCCCCCCATTTTAAGCATTTTCTTTTCTTTATTTGCATCTCACATACCTGGAAAGTCCTCACCATCTTGTTTAGGTCCTGCAGAATTTATTTTCAGTAAATGCTTCTGGGCAGCATTAGCATGGCTAAAAAAAAAAAAAAAAAAAAAAAATCATGCAATTTACACAATAAATAATCACTGACTGGCCTCATGTTTTTCATTTCATTTGTCTCCTCACGTCAAGCAACCCAGTCCAGTCGAAGATTCAAGCTTCTCTACTACTTATTCAAGGACTACCACCTGTTTGTCCATTTAGTGCTCAAGATTTCTTAGATTACTTCGAAAATAAATTTGAAGATAAATATACCCAAGCATGCCTTAGTCCCGCCCCTGCTCCCTGTCACTGATAAGGGTGCCATCACTAATACATTGCCTAGATTTACTGAATTTGATATTCTTACACTAGGCGAGCATATGAAACTTCTGCTAAATGCACAATGTGTCTTTTTGACTTTATACCAACAAAACTGCTTAAGGACCTGTGGCCTACACTTGGGCAGAGTGTACTGGAATTATTTACTTCTCATTAACCTCGGGATCTGTTCCTAAATGTTTTAAGGCCACAGTGATTAAACCAATACTTAAGAAATCTAGCCTTGCTCCCAGTTTGCTGAAAAATTATAAGCTGATACCAAGCCTATTATTTTGTTCTAAAGTTTTTGAAAAAGTGGATTCATGCCAGCTAGTGGACCACCTTACTGAGAATAACCTATTTGAGCCACTGCAGTCTGCATTTGGAATGCATACATTTGGATTTGCCTAGTCAGTGTGAAGGAGTAGCGGCTCTACTCAAAGTCCCACCCAGGTATTCGAGCTTCTCATCTTGCCTCTGAGTTTTAGCCCAGATACCCTTTTGAGGAATATCATGTATCCTAAACCTTGTTCTTTCAATCACTACCCAAAGCTCATGACCACAGGTGATAGGAGCTGAAGTAGACTGGGAATAAGATGAATAACTGGGAATAAAATAGAACTTGCCTTCTGGTTTAGGACAGTCTGGTATAGTCCCTGTAGGTCCTCAGATGCAGCCCCATTCCATCTGTTGATCTCACATTATGCCCTTCCCCCATTTATGAACAAAACTAAAGGCCCCTTCACACATAATACGACACTGGGCAAAAGAAGCAGAAACCGGAAGAAAACCATGAAACATTCCACCTGCTGTCGGGAGGGACACATGGTTGGACAGGCGTGTATGATACAGCAGCAATGATTTCATGCATGAAACACAGTGCGAGCACCTGGAACGTGTTGCATCATATCGCACCACTGCTGTGGAGAAAACAAAAAAATAAAAACAACACACCATAAAAAACACTGCAGTTTCTAATAATTCATCCCTCTTATCAAGCGGACAATACAAGTATGATCCTTCTGTTTCTCTGTATATGAGCCATGGTCATAGACGTCAAGTCATGAAATGACATGAATGAAGCAGTGCGCTCTAACTTGTCCACATCTGTTGGCCCTGAGCGTGTGTCCACCGAGCGGAGCACCAAAAGACAGCGTGTTGTGTGGACCAGAGGTGACGTGGGTGACGTGACATTCACACATTCAGCGTACGCCTCACGGTTTACAGTTGTAAGGTCATGTCCTTCAAAACACGGTATGTGTTCTCCAGCTGTGACTTCCAGGTCCAGAGATCTCAGCAGTGGCTTGCACGGAAATGCCCCCCTTTTCGATCAGCTCACAGAACAAAGTGTCACTCTTCTTTGCTCTGTGATCATTTATTTTAGCTATTTGTTATGTAATTAGGTATGTAGTTATTGTAGTATTTGTTTATATACTTGTCTTCGCTGTGCTCTCTGTTTTTAATTTAACATGTCGTGTGCACTGAGCCCTCATTTCCAGCTGTCAGTCAGTAGCTGGCGATCAGCTGAGAGGATCTTTGCTGTGCTATTTGCGCTGAGACGTGACTGGCCGGTCCCCATGTGATCTTGTCTGTCCATAACTATCAGCATGTCATGCAAGTGTGCACCCCCCCCGCATGCCACATGTGTTGAGGGGGGGAGCCAACACACTGGCACGCCATGTGTTGGAGGGTGGGGGCATGATACACACACACGTCATGTGGTGAGGGGAGAGCCGATACACTGGCCCCCCACATGTGTTGGGGAGGGTTCAGCACAGTCACACCCATGTGTGTTGCTTGGCAACGCCACACTTAGACAATTTTCACAAACAGCTCAAATGTGGTCAGCTGCTCTCTACTATCATGCAGGGAGCATGAATAGCCCGCCTTTTCAAAGGTCCACCGAGAAGTGTTGGATGTTCGTGTGTTGCACCTGGAATTTGTCCGACACCTGCCGAGAGAGGGGTTGAATGGCCACTCGCAGGGTACTCGCTGTCTTTCGGCCGCTGATGTGCATAAATGGTTGTGGCGACAGCTGTACGAGGCGTTTGAGGCGACTCCGATTTTTTATGAGTGGCATGCAATTCCTCCTTCATGCGCTAGTCAGCTTCAATCATGTTATGTGTGAACAGGCCTTAAGAGACACTTGAACTCCTCCTTGTTCTCTGACTCAGAGAGGATAATTCACTCTTTTCTGACAGAGGACCATGCTCTCAAATTTGTAGATGCTAATCCTCATCCCAGTTTCTTCACACTCAGTCTTAAACCTGCTGATTGCACATCAGAGGTCACTGTCTGATGAAGCCAACAGAACCACATAATGTACAATAAAGTAGAGTTGCAGGTCTGAGGTCACCAGACTGGACACCCTCCAATCCCTGACTCCACCTTGAAATCCTGCCCATGGTAGCCATCCTGGTACCCCATGCTATTACAGCACACACCCTCCCCCCCAACACTTGTAATATCATTTCAAACTCTGTTTCAAAATCCAATAGACACATGTGGACTCGCTGCGCAGACTGGTCAGGGTTTTCGTTTTCTAAGGTGTAAACATTTTCTTGTGATGGATGATATGAGGGTGATTCTTAGACTACGGGCACTTATTATGTCCTTTGATCATATTGTATGAAAAACAGAAAAAAAGGGGAAATTTGACACTTATATAGTTATCTTTACAATGAAAGTGTGTTAAGAAATTTGTTCTAGTAGTCTATGATGACCTTTGTATGAAAGATTGTTTGGGTAGTTTCTATGGAGATAAACAGTGACATCAGAGCACATGTATATAGCGCCAAATCACAACAAACAGTTGTCCCAAGGCACTTTATATTGTAAGGCAATGGTGTGGTGGAAATTACATTTACAAGGCCAATAGTGCCCGTAGTTAAAGAATCACCCATGAACATGTCAGCTCTGCATCTGACCACCCATTATTGTTAGACTAAGATGCCCTCATCAGACAAAATGGACTCACCATTTAGAATACATGGAAGGCAGGTGTAAAAGGACATCTGCTTGAGTTGGACACCAGCTTATTGCTGCACTGTGCAATACTGCACAAGGAGAAAGACAGCATCCATAATGTATTACTCAAAGAAACATTCATAATGATGTGCAAAAAGGGAGTGCGCTGATTGATTTCACTGACATTTCCTGTGTGAATGACATAATACAGCATGTCCTACTAATAGCAACAACTGCAATTTTAAATTTCAAAAATTTAAAACTGTCAAGAATTAACACATGTAAGAGCATTCTGACTGACAAGTGTATAAAATCAAACTAAAGCTGTTCAGTCACCAAACCCTGAGGGCTTACATCACCCACCCCATCAGTCTGAGAAGCAAAGAACTGTCAATGTGGCTTTTTTTTAAACCAATCTCTGCTGTTTGGTGCCGTAAGCTTCTGTGTTTTAACTTCAGAAAACACTGCTGCCATGTTCCAAACCTTTCAGATAGAAAGATTAGTGTGTTAGCGCCTGAGCATTATGCGCAATGCACCATCAGCACTTCTCTATCTCTTTCTATTCACATGTGTGAGTTTTTCTGTTAAACCAGAATTGACATGAGTTTTGCAAAGAGAAACTCATGTTCTCATTTGCCATCAACCAGAATTAAAGCAAGTTTTTTTTTTTTTTTTTTAAACACAGGACGAAGGGTGGCCTCGCACTACAGATTTTTGCCCCAGATTGCCTTCCTAATTTGATAAATTTGGAAATTAGCGATCTCAAAAAATGTCTTCTGCTGAAGAGTGCAGCATGCTTCCATGTTATTAGAGATGTATATTATATTTCCTGAGGTGATAGGGGTGGGGGAATGGTAAGTCTTTGAACGCACACCACTCCACACACATTGAATGACCCCCTTAAGGGCACAGTCCAATCAGTTTCCCCATGCTACAATGAAATTGCCCACTGCTCCATTGAAAAAAACATAATTTGCACTGAATTTTAATTTACTCTGTAGCATGCCATAAAAAAAAAATAATAATTGAGCAGCCAAATCCACATTAAAACAGAAATGATTTATTTAAAAAAAGCTACTGATGAAAATAATACCGAAATCATCTATAAAATAAGGTAGGAAGCATGGTGTGCATGTGGCATGGTACTAGTCCAATATGCAACAATGCTGCAAGAAAAAGAAACAGATAACGGTGATGGGTTTCTCATAATATCCCATACCATGCACACACCAGCCACAATCCATGCTCTTGGCTCCACACACACCATCCATACTAGTATTGCTAATGTGCATTGAGATTTGTCAAGTGTTACTACATATTGCGAGGGATGCACCGATACCACTTTTTCCCAGACCGAGTACAAGTACAAGTACTCACATTTGGGTACTCATCAATACCGAGTACCAATATGAATACTTAATGAGTCCATTACAGTTTAAATGATGACTTTCTAAATGTGTTATTCATCAGTTGTTCCTTACTTTTTGACTATAACTGCTACCGATATCATTAGCTTTGTTTATATATACAAACATTTCACTTAAATCATGTAAAATTACTTTTTGACTACAACAAATTGTCCTTTAGCATTAACCATGTGTTTCTTAACAAACATGACACTGCCAGACATCTCACTGAAATGTAACCTGTGGACTTCAGCACTACAAAATATAAAACACCAACAACAGAACTGAAACTGTCCATCAATAACTTTACTTATGTCTGTGAGCACCAGTGTTAACCCAGTTACTTTGAAAAGATAATTACTAATTACTAATTACAATTACTAATTACTCCTTGAAAGAGTAACTGAGTTACTTTACTGATTACTCAATTTTAAAAGCAACTAAGTTAGATTACTAGTTACTTTATTAGTTACTTTCAGGTGCTGCTGACACCCCACTGCCACCTCAACATGAAAACGATAACCCGTTTTGCCAAATACTCACTTATAGTCACCCTTTCTTGACTTCAATGAACATAAATACTTGTTTTATAAAACATAAAACAGACATCTTTCTTGACCTCATATTTAACTGTTGACAGCACTGTAAATGTAAAACTTACAATTTCTAACCACCATTGTTACCTCCAACAAGGAGGTTATGTTTTTGATTGTGTCTGTTTGTTTGTTTGTTGGTTGGTTGGTTTGTTAGCAGGATTACTCAAAAAATCCTCAACGGATTTCAATGAAATTTTTACCAGGGGTGTATCTTGGCCTAACTTAGAAGTCATTAAATTTTGGTAATGATCTGGAACATGATCCATATCAAGTAATTTTTTTTAAGGATTCTTTATCATTGCAGGATAGAGCCAATTTCAACATTTTTGCATCTAACTTCATGAAGACGGGTCACAAAGGCTGAACAAAAATTAAGTTAGGACACAACAATAATTTAGTATTTGTTTCTCCTCATTGAATAAACCTATTAGAAAAAAAAACCTTGTGTAGTTCATGCAGTTTCTCTTTATAAATACATTTGCTGAAGATCTAAGAGTTTAACCCTCTGGGGCCGACACCGTCATATACAACGGCTGAGACCAAGCTTTACTAAATTATAAATAACTTTTTAATGATATGGGATAGAAATGTACATTTTTTTTTTGCTGAAAAGTTAACTTTCGAGCCACCGTCCACCATCTTTGTACTCCTCATAGAAGCTGTGTGATGACGTGAGCAATGTGAGTGTCCAATCGGAATTGGTTCACCGTCACATGGTTTTCCAAAAAGGTTTGCGCTCTCCAAGTCCTAGTTTAGAAATATAACTATTAAATTATTTCTAACATTTTCTAACATTTACATTCTTTCTCAACATTTTAAATGTTAAAATTATTATAGTATTAGTAGTATGAAAAATTGTCTTCAAAAGTGGACCTTTAATCTAGGGTTGTGGAGGGGGAAGTACCCCCCCCGCCTGGATTCTCCCCTAGATGGTTGTCTGAGCAGGAAGAATTGACAATGTGTATTTATGGAAAGAGCACAACCAGATTAGAGGTAGGGAGTTTTTAAAAAAGTTTTGCAGCATTTTTTTTTTTTTACTTCATGTCATCCGATCCAAGACGTATCGTTATCTTTGGCTGCTTTCAGTGATGCCGGTATTTGGTTAGACTCTTTCTCTCCGATTGTTCTGTCTGAGTTATTTTCATTAGTTACTTCATCCAAACCATCAACATGTCTATTAGACCCCATTCCTACCAGGCTGCTCAAGGAAGCCCTACCATTATTTAATGCTTCGATCTTAAATATGATCAATCTATCTTTGTTAGTTGGCTATGTACCACAGGCTTTTAAGGTGGCAGTAATTAAACCATTACTTAAAAAGCCATCACTTGACCCAGCTATCTTAGCTAATTATAGGCCAATCTCCAACCTTCCTTTTCTCTCAAAAATTCTTGAAAGGGTAGTTGTAAAACAGCTAACTGATCATCTGCAGAGGAATGGTCTATTTGAAGAGTTTCAGTCAGGTTTTAGAATTCATCATAGTACAGAAACAGCATTAGTGAAGGTTACAAATGATCTTCTTATGGCCTCGGACAGTGGACTCATCTCTGTGCTTGTTCTGTTAGACCTCAGTGCTGCTTTTGATACTGTTGACCATAAAATTTTATTACAGAGATTAGAGCATGCCATAGGTATTAAAGGCACTGCGCTGCAGTGGTTTGAATCATATTTGTCTAATAGATTACAATTTGTTCATGTAAATGGGGAATCTTCTTCACAGACTAAAGTTAATTATGGAGTTCCACAAGGTTCTGTGCTAGGACCAATTTTATTCACTTTATACATGCTTCCCTTAGGCAGTATTATTAGACGGTATTGCTTAAATTTTCATTGTTACGCAGATGATACCCAGCTTTATCTATCCATGAAGCCAGAGGACACACACCAATTAGCTAAACTGCAGGATTGTCTTACAGACATAAAGACATGGATGACCTCTAATTTCCTGCTTTTAAACTCAGATAAAACTGAAGTTATTGTACTTGGCCCCACAAATCTTAGAAACATGGTGTCTAACCAGATCCTTACTCTGGATGGCATTACCCTGACCTCTAGTAATACTGTGAGAAATCTTGGAGTCATTTTTGATCAGGATATGTCATTCAAAGCGCATATTAAACAAATATGTAGGACTGCTTTTTTGCATTTACGCAATATCTCTAAAATCAGAAAGGTCTTGTCTCAGAGTGATGCTGAAAAACTAATTCATGCATTTATTTCCTCTAGGCTGGACTATTGTAATTCATTATTATTAGGTTGTCCTAAAAGTTCCCTAAAAAGCCTTCAGTTAATTCAAAATGCTGCAGCTAGAGTACTGACGGGGACTAGAAGGAGAGAGCATATCTCACCCATATTGGCCTCTCTTCATTGGCTTCCTGTTAATTCTAGAATAGAATTTAAAATTCTTCTTCTTACTTATAAGGTTTTGAATAATCAGGTCCCATCTTATCTTAGGGACCTCGTAGTACCATATCACCCCAATAGAGCGCTTCGCTCTCAGACTGCAGGCTTACTTGTAGTTCCTAGGGTTTGTAAGAGTAGAATGGGAGGCAGAGCCTTCAGCTTTCAGGCTCCTCTCCTGTGGAACCAGCTCCCAATTCAGATCAGGGAGACAGACACCCTCTCTACTTTTAAGATTAGGCTTAAAACTTTCCTTTTTGCTAAAGCTTATAGTTAGGGCTGGATCAGGTGACCCTGAACCATCCCTTAGTTATGCTGCTATAGACGTAGACTGCTGGGGGGTTCCCATGATGCACTGTTTCTTTCTCTTTTTGCTCTGTATGCACCACTCTGCATTTAATCATTAGTGATCGATCTCTGCTCCCCTCCACTGCATGTCTTTTTCCTGGTTCTCTCCCTCAGCCCCAACCAGTCCCAGCAGAAGACTGCCCCTCCCTGAGCCTGGTTCTGCTGGAGGTTTCTTCCTGTTAAAAGGGAGTTTTTCCTTCCCACTGTAGCCAAGTGCTTGCTCACAGGGGGTCGTTTTGACCGTTGGGGTTTTACATAATTATTGTATGGCCTTGCCTTACAATATAAAGCGCCTTGGGGCAACTGTTTGTTGTGATTTGGCGCTATATAAAAAAAATTGATTGATTGATTGATTGATCCTCAGAAAGAGACTTGACGTGCATTTGGGTGGGGGAAAAAAAACAAAACAAAAAACAAGCATTAGCATTTGTTAATGCGTGCTGATCAGCTGTTTTTAGTGAGATCCCACATGGAGCGGCGCAGAGTTTTAAAGAAAAAAAGTGTAAAAATGTCTTAGTAAAGCTCAGTGCAGGTGTGCTGCCATCACCATACTTTGAGCCACAACAACTGTTCTCAACTCTGAGCTGCGCTGCAGAAAACAGATGAAAACTTTGCAGCATCACATGCTTCATGGGCGAAGTGGGCAATTCCGTTGAACCACGACATCTGCCTGCCCACGAGCTACCGCAATCGACCCACAATACAAACACAATTGAGAGGTTGACATCATGCTGCTGTAAAGGGGTATCAGGTGTCTAGTGTCGGAGCAGTTTTATGATTACAAGTACAAGTAAATATATACAGGATTGGGCCGATACCCAATACTGGTATCGGCATCGGTGCATCCCTACATACTGTATTTCATATGTCAGTGACCAATTTCATGACCAGATTGGAGTTTTTGCACCACACCATAGCCAATTGTGTGTCAAAAATCTGCAATGAAGAAGCTGAAGAAAATTATTATTATTATTTTTTTTAAATTACATATATGCAGTGTGTCCGGAAAGTATTCATAGTGCTTCACTTTATCTACATTTTATGTTAAAGGCTTATTCCAAAATGGAATAAATTCACTTTTTCCCCTCAAAATTCTACTCAGAACACCCCATAATGACAACATGAAATATGTTTTTTATTTAATTAAACTTTTGCAAATTTATTAAAATTAAAAAAAAAAACTAATACATCACACATGCATAAGTATTCAGGCCCTATGCTAAATAATTTGATGCACCTTTGACAGCAATTACAGCCTCAAGTCTTCTTGAGGCCAAAAACTTGGTGCACCTATCTTTGGGCAGTTTTGCCCATTCCTCTTTGCAGCACCTCTCAAGTGCCATCAGGTTGGATGGGGAGCGTCGGTGCAAAGCCATTTTAAAAGCCATTTTTAAAGCCAATCTGATGGAACATCTCTGGAGAGATGTTCCATCAGATTGGCTTTAAAAATGGCCTGAAAAATGGATTCAAGTCTGGGCTCTGGCTGGGCCACTCAAGGACATTCAGAGAGTTGTCCTGAAGCCACTCCTTTGATATCTTAGCTGTGTGCTTAGGGTCAATGTCCTGCTGAAAGATGATCTGTTGCCCTAGTCTGACGTCAAGAGCACTCTGGAGCAGGTTTTCATCCTGGATGTCTCTCTACATTTCTGCATTGATCTTTCCCTCAATCCTGACTAGTCTCCCAGTTCCTGCCACTGAAAAACATCCCCACAGCATGAGGCTGCCACCACCATGCTTCTCTGTAGGGATGGTGGCTGGTTTCCTCCAAACATGACATTAGACCAGAGAATTTTGTTTCTCATGTTCTGAGAGTCCTTCAGGTGCAATTTGGCAAATTGCAGGTGGGTTGTCATGTGCCTTTTACTGAGGAGTGGCTTCTCTCTGGACGCTATACCATACAGGCCTGATTGGCAGATTGACTAAGGCCCTTCTTCCTCGATCGCTCGGTTTAGATGGGCAGCCAGCTCTATGAAATGTCCTGGTGGATCTGAACTTCTTCAATTTACAGATGATGGAGGCCACTGTGCTCATTAGGACCAAAAAAGCAGCAGAAATGTTTCTGTACCCTCCAGATTTGTGCCTCGAGATTATCCTGTCTCAGAGGTCTACAGACAATTCATTTGACATCATGCTAGGTTTGTGCTCTGACATACACTGCCAACTAAGGAACCTTATATGTAGACAGGTGTGTGCCTTTCCAAATCATGTCAAATCAACTGAATTTACCCTAGATTGGCTCCAGTTCAGCTGTAGAAACATCCCAAGGATTATCAGTGAAAACAGGAGACAGCTGAGCTCAATTTTGAGCTTCATTGCAAGTGCTATGAATACTCATGTACATGAGATTTCCTAGGGTTTTTTCTATTATTGCTTATTTTAAATAAATATGTAAAAACCTAAAAAAAAAAAAAAAAAAAACATTTTTTTCACATTTTCCTTCTTGGATATTATGTGTAGAATTTTGAGAAGAAAAATTAATTTCATCCATTTTGGGATAAGGCTGTAACATGCTAATAATGATTTAAAATGTGGAAAAAGTGAAGCGCTGTGAATACTTTCCAGATGCACTGTATACAACCCTAATTCCAATGAAGCTGGGATGTTGTGTAAAATCGAAATAAAAACAGAATACAATGATTTGCAAATCCTCTTCAGCCTATATTCATTTGAATACACCACAAAGACAAAATATTGAACGTTCAAACTGATAAACTGTATTGCTTTTGTGCAAATATTTGCTCATTTTGAAATGGATGCCTGCAACACATTTCAAAAAAGCTGGGACAGGGGCAACAAAAGACTAGGAAAGTTGATGAATGCTTAAAGAAACACCTGTTTGGAACATTCCACAGGTGAACTGGTTAATTTGAAAGAGGTGAGTGTCATGATTGGGTATAAATGGAGCATCCCCAGAAGGCTCAGCTATTCACAAGCAAAAATGGGGCAAGGATCACACTTTGTGAACAACTGCATGAAAAAAATAGTCCAACAGTTTAAGAACAATTTTTCTCAACATTCAATTGCAAGAAATTTAGGGATTCCATCATCTACAGTCCATAATATAATCAGAAGATTCAGAGAATCTGGAGAACTTTCTACACTTAAGTGGCAAGGCCAAAAACCAACATTGAATGCCCATGACCTTTGATCTCTCAGGCGGCACGGCATTAAAAACTGACATCACTATGTAAAGGATCTTACCGCGTGGGCTCAGGAACACTTCAGAAATATATATATATATATATATATATATATATATATATATATATATATTATTGGTTGTCTGGATCAGAAATTTCAGTTAAATATAAACATATTGCTGATGAACACACTGATATTTGAGAAGTGAAATGATATTTCTAGTACGTATATACAGAAAGTGTGCAGCAATTATTTAAACAAAATTAGGCAGCTGCTTAAATTTGGGCACCCTTGTCATTTTATTGATTTGAATACATTTAACACTTATTGAAACACAAATTTGATTAGGTAAGGTCAGTGACCCTTGACCTCCTTACACAGATGAATCCAATCATGAGAAAGAGTATTTAAGGTGGCCATTTGCAAATGTTTCTCCTCTTTGCAGCTCTTCTAACAAGTGGCAACATGAGAGCCTCTAAACAACTCTCAAATGACCTGAAAACAAAGATTGTTCAACATCATGGTTTAGGGGAAGGATACAAAAAGCTATCTCAGAGATTTCAGTTGTCAGTTTCCACTGTGTGGAGCGTAGTGAGGAAATGGAAGCCACAGTACTAGTTAAGGCCTGAAGTGGCAGGCCATGAAAAATCTCAGATAAGCTGAAGTGAAGGATGGTGAGAACAGTCATAGTTAACCTGCAGACCTGCTCCAAACACCTACAACATGATCTTGCTGCAGATAGTGCCTCTGTGCATCATTGAACTATACAACGCAATTTGCACAGAGATGCTGTATGATGCTGTGATGCAGAGGACGCCTTTTCTGCATACACATCACAAACAAAGTTGCTGGAGGTATGCTAAAGCACATCTGGACAAGCCAGCTTCATTTTGGAATAAGGTGCTGTGGACTGATGAAACTAAAATGGAGTTATTTGGACATAACGGGCGGTATACATGGCTGAAAGAAAATACAGCATTCCAAGAAAAATGCTTGCTACCTACAGTAAAATTTGGAGGTGGTTCCATCATGCTGTGTGGCTGTGTGGCCAGTGCAGGTACTTGGAATCGTTTTAAAGTTGATGGTCACATGGGTTCCAGTCAATATCAGCAGATTCTTGAGAACAACATTCATGAATCAGTGACAATGTTGAAGTTGCGCCTGGGCTGGACCTTTCAACAAGACAACAACCCTAAACACTGCTCAAAATCTACTAAGGCATTCATGCAAAGGAACAAGTTCAACATTCTGGAATGTCCATCTCAGTCCCCAGACCTGAATATTATTGAAAATCTGTGGTGTGATTTTAAGCGGGTTGTCCATGTTCAGAAACCAACAAACCTGAGATGTTTATTAAAGAAGAATGGTCAAAAATACCTTCACCCAGAATCCAGACTCTCATTGGGAGCTATAGGAAGTGTTGGCTGCTATTTGTTATATGGCTGGGGGGGCCTGGCTGCCGGTTTGTTTCTGTCTTTTGGTTTTCCTCCCAGGTGGCGTGCGTTTGGGACTGAGTGGCTGTGTTGCTGAGGCTGTCAGGACCTCACCCTGATCACCTGCGACTCGTCAGGACTCACAGCTGTGGTGCATCTGGATGGATTGGAACATGTTGGCATTTAAGACTGGAGTGCACAGTGTGTATTTGCCAGAGACTCGACCTTGTGACCAGACGGGTGAGATCGTCGTCTCGGGAGCCATCTCATCAACAGCGGATGCTGAGAACGTCCAGGTTTGATGCACAGTCTGTGAAAGAGGAGGGGGTGAGGTTTCACGCTCGTCAGCACACTTCCTGAGGTACGTTAGATTTTGTGACTAACAGTTATACAGTCAGTAAATGTGGTGTCCCTCACACCTTATTGTATTGAGCTGTTTGTTAGTCATGTATCAGCTTCCACTGCAGTGGAGTTTTGTGAACTGGATGTTCCATGCCTGCAGGTTGGGAAGCTGATCAGTAATCAAGCCAGGAAGTGTTTGCTGTTTGTACACCTTTAAGTGTTCTGTGTGTAGAGTGTGGACTCACATAATGGTTCCTTCTTTCACAGACTCGGTTGTTGCGGCCACCTGGGGGGTGTCGGCGGGGTCCTTGGGTCCGAAACAGCTTCTGGCTCCGGACCGTTAGCGCTGCTGGGAGCGCACCACGCCAGGCCGCACCTTTTTGTTATTATATTATCACTGTTATGTATTAAATTCAGTTAGCCTTTGTACCGTGCTCTGCTTACTTCATACTGGGTCCTTCAAAAGCTGGTCGGTTCTCCGAGCTGCGTCCGACACATAACAGTAGTCTCTGGCCAATACACACTGTGCACTCCAGTCTTAAATGCCAACATGTTCCAATCCATCCAGATGCACCACAGCTGTGAGTCCTGACGAGTCGCAGGTGATCAGGGTGAGGTCCTGACAGCCTCAGCAACACAGCCACTCAGTCCCAAACGCACGCCACCTGGGAGGAAAACCAAAAGACAGAAACAAACCGGCAGCCAGGCCCCCCCAGCCATATAACACTATTTCTGCAATATTGATATATTGATGTATTTTTTTTTTCTGTTGGGGTGCCCAAATTTATGCACCTGCCTAATTTTGTTTAAAGAATTATTGCACACTTTCTATAAATCCTGTAAACTTCATTTCACTTCACAATGAGGTGGGCTTCAAAGATAATTGGCAAAGCTTCTGGGGAAAACCTGGTCTTGTTAGGAGAGACGTCATCCATCCCACTTTGGATGGAGCCGCTCTCATTTCTAGAAATCTGGCCAATTTTCTTAAATCCTCCAAACCGTGACTATCCAGGGTTGGGACCAGGAAGCAGAGTTGTAGTCTTACACACCTCTCTGCAGCTTCTCTCCCCCTGCCATCCCCTCATTACCCCATCCCCGTAGAGACGGTGCCTGCTCCCAGACCACCATAACCAGCAAAAATCTATTTAAGCATACAAATTCAAAAAGAAAAAATAATATAGCACCTTCAACTGCACCACAGACTAAAACAGTTAAATGTGGTCTATTAAACATTAGGTCTCTCTCTTCTAAGTCCCTGTTAGTAAATGATATAATAATTGATCAACATATTGATTTATTCTGCCTTACAGAAACCTGGTTACAGCAGGATGAATATGTTAGTTTAAATGAGTCAACACCCCCGAGTCACACTAACTGCCAGAATGCTCGTAGCACGGGCCGAGGCGGAGGATTAGCAGCAATCTTCCATTCCAGCTTATTAATTAATCAAAAACCCAGACAGAGCTTTAATTCATTTGAAAGCTTGACTCTTAGTCTTGTCCATCCAAATTGGAAGTCCCAAAAAACAGTTTTATTTGTTGTTATCTATCGTCCTCCTGGTCGTTACTGTGAGTTTCTCTGTGAATTTTCAGACCTTTTGTCTGACTTAGTGCTTAGCTCAGATAAAATAATTATAGTGGGCGATTTTAACATCCACACAGATGCTGAGAATGACAGCCTCAACACTGCATTTAATCTATTATTAGACTGGCTTTGCTAAAAATGTAAATGAGTCCACCTACCACTTTAATCATATCTTAGATCTTGTTCTGACTTATGGTGTGGAAATTGAAGACTTAACAGTATTCCCTGAAAACTCCCTTCTGTCTGATCATTTCTTAATAACATTTACATTTACTCTGATGGACTACCCAGCAGTGGGGAATAAGTTTCATTACACTAGAAGTCTTTCAGAAAGTGCTGTAACTAGGTTTAAGGATATGATTCCTTCTTTATGTTCTCTAATGCCATATACCAACACAGTGCAGAGTAGCTACCTAAACTCTGTAAGTGAGATAGAGTATCTCGTCAGTAGTTTTACATCCTCATTGAAGACAACTTTGGATGCTGTAGCTCCTCTGAAAAAGAGAGCTTTAAATCAGAAGTGCCTGACTCCGTGGTATAACTCACAAACTCACAGCTTAAAGCAGATAACCCGTAAGTTGGAGAGGAAATGGCGTCTCACTAATTTAGAAGATCTTCACTTAGCCTGGAAAAAGAGTCTGTTTGCTCTATAAAAAAGTCCTCCGTAAAGCTAGGACATCTTACTACTCATCACTAATTGAAGAAAATAAGAACAACCCCAGGTTTCTTTTCAGCACTGTAGCCAGGCTGACAAAGAGTCAGAGCTCTATTGAGCTGAGTATTCCTTTAACTTTAACTAGTAATGACTTCATGACTTTTTTTGCTAATACAATTTTAACTATTAGAGAAAAAATTACTCATAACCATCCCAAGACGTATCGTTATCTTTGGCTGCTTTCAATGATGCCGGTATTTGGTTAGACTCTTTCTCTCAGATTGTTCTGTCTGAGTTATTTTCATTAGTTACTTCATCCAAACCATCAACATCTCTATTAGACCCCATTCCTACCAGGCTGCTCAAGGAAACCCTACCATTATTTAATGCTTCGATCTTAAATATGATCAATCTATCTTTAGTTAGTTGGCTATGTACCACAGGCTTTAAGGTAGATTAAAACCATTACTTAAAAGCCATCACTTGACCCAGCTATCTTAGCTAATTATAGGCCAATCTCCAACCTTCCTTTTCTCTCAAAAATTCTTGAAAGGGTAGTTGTAATACAGCTAACTGATCATCTGCAGAGGAATGGTCTATTTGAAGAGTTTCAGTCAGGTTTTAGAATTCATCATAGTACAGAAACAGCATTAGGGAAGGTTACAAATGATCTTCTTATGGCCTCAGACAGTGGACTCATCTCTGTGCTTGTTCTGTTAGACCTCAGTGCTGCTTTTGATACTGTTGACCATAAAATTTTATTACAGAGATTAGAGCATGCCATAGGTATTAAAGGCACTGCGCTGCGGTGGTTTGAATCATATTTATCTAATAGATTACAATTTGTTCATGTAAATGGGGAATCTTCTTCACAGACTAAGGTTAATTATGGAGTTCCACAAGGTTCTGTGCTAGGACCAATTTTATTCACTTTATACATGCTTCCCTTAGGCAGTATTATTAGACAGCATTGCTTAAATTTTCATTGTTACGCAGATGATACCCAGCTTTATCTATCCATGAAGCCAGAGGACACACACCAATTAGCTAAACTGCAGGATTGTCTTACAGACATAAAGACATGGATGACCTCTAATTTCCTGCTTTTAAACTCAGATAAAACTGAAGTTATTGTACTTGGCCCCACAAATCTTAGAAACATGGTGTCTAACCAGATCCTTATTCTGGATGGCATTACCCTGACCTCTAGTAATACTGTGAGAAATCTTGGAGTCATTTTTGATCAGGATATGTTATTCAAAGCGCATATTAAACAAATATGTAGGACTGCTTTTTTGCATTTACGCAATATCTCTAAAATTAGAAAGGACTAGAAGGAGAGAGCATATCTCACCCATATTGGCCTCTCTTCATTGGCTTCCTGTTAATTCTAGAATAGAATTTAAAATTCTTCTTCTTACTTATAAGGTTTTGAATAATCATGTCCCATCTTATCTTAGGGACCTCATAGTACCATATCACCCCAATAGAGCGCTTCGCTCTCAGACTGCAGGCTTACTTGTAGTTCCTAGGGTTTGTAAGAGTAGAATGGGAGGCAGAGCCTTCAGCTTTCACGCTCCTCTCCTGTGGAACCAGCTCCCAATTCGGATTAGGGAGACAGACACCCTCTCTACTTTTAAGATTAGGCTTAAAACTTTCCTTTTTGCTAAAGCTTATAGTTAGGGCTGGATCAGGTGACCCTGAACCATCCCTTAGTTATGCTGCTATAGACTTAGACTGCTGGGGGTTCCCATGATGCACTGAGTGTTTTCTTCTCTTTTGCTCTGTATGCACCACTCTGCATTTAATCATTAGTGATTGATCTCTGCTCCCCTCCACAGCATGTCTTTTTCCTGGTTCTCTCCCTCGCCCCACCAGTCCCAGCAGAAACTGCCCTCCCTGAGCCTGGTTCTGCTGGAGGGTTTCTCCTGTTAAAAGGAGTTTTTCCTTCCACTGTCACCAAGTGCTTGCTCACAGGGGTTCGTTTTGACCGTTGGGGTTTTTACGTAATTATTGTATGGCCTTGCCTACAATATAAAGCGCCTTGGGGCAACTGTTTGTTGTGGATTTGGCGCTATATAAATAAAATTGATTGAATTGATGATTGAAATATCGGTGTTCATCGCTATATGATATATTGATCCAAACAACCATGATTATAAAGGAAAATCATGGAAATCATCAGGGGTGTCCAAACCTTATATAACACAACAGACATACAAATTGCTTAAACATGAAAGGGATAGATTTTAATCAGAGTAAGCATTCTAAGTATGATTCTGACATCATTTCGGCATGATTATATAATTTTGACCAAGAAATTCAAGATGACCGCCATGTAGTAGGAGAAAAAGTAACTTTTGAATGAAAGCAACAAGGATCATGAATGAACACATTATTTCAATGAAATTGAAGTGCTGAGACAACTTATAACACTTGCAGATTGATTTAAGTCAAGATCATGTATGAGGTCAAGGTCATTCAAAGGCAGTGTTGTATAAAGTACCGGAAAATCACACTTAAGTAAAAGTACAGATACCCATTAAAAAATTACTTTGGTAGAAGTTCAAGTCACTGATTGAAATGCTACTCAAGTAAAAGTCTTAATGTATCTAGTATTTATTGTACTTAAGTATGACAAGTATTTAGAACTAAATGTACTCAGTATTGAAAGTAAAAGTACAAGTTAATAATTAAAATGGACTGATTTTCCTTAATGTTACAAAGTTTATCTATGCTTTGTAAATGACTGGTAGTATTAGTCAAAATACTGAAAATTGTGCACATCACACAAAAACACTTCAGAAACAAGGATTCAAAACCTAAACGAGAGTAAGCTACTCACTACTGGTTCACAGGAAAGTTATTTATTTCTATATGTATTTATTTATTTTCATTGTTACATTGTTTTATCTTTACTGTTGTGTTTTGTTTCATTAGGTTCTTTTGTCTCGTTCTCTAAAATTGTATTGTAACATTATTAGTCTCTTATTATTGTCTATTATTGTCTATTATGTAGACTATTATTGTTGTTGCTATAAATATGAATAAAAATACATTAAAAAAAATTACAATTTGACTCTTTTACAACAACAAACGCTGAGGCATTAATTATACAGAAAACAAATCAACACAAATGTGCTGAGGCGAACAGCTTAATGCTAACTTTAACATTGAAAACGCCATTGACATGCTAACGTGTTAGCATCGGTCGGCAATCAATCCACAAATCGCAGGTCGAAGCACTGCTTCAATTGGTTCAAGGTTCAAAGCAAAGCTGCGCTGCAGAAAAGGTTGATTACAGACCCGCTGCAGGTCTGTAATCAATGTAGAGAAATGATCATTCTCCTGACAAACACCCCCCAACGTGCGCAACTGCAAAAAAGCCTACCAGACATACCTCATGACAAATCGGCCTGACTTCGTTGCAGTCACTATTAATCAGTGGTATCTCTGGGTGAAAACACGACTTTTTTCGTGTGTGTGTATGTGTGTTTTTTGTTTGTTTGTTTATTTGTTTTTGTAACGAGTAACTGCATGGCACATAGAAAATGTATAGGAGTAGAAGTATGCAATTAAGGTCGGAAATGTAGTAAAGTAAAATGAAGTAAGCTGAATTAAAAAAAAAACTCAAGTAAGTACAAAGTCTCCCAAAACGTACTTAAGTACAGTAGTGAAGTATTTTTACTTGTTACTACAACCCCTGGCAATAATTATGGAATCACCGGCCTCGGAGGATGTTCATTCAGTTGTTTATTTTGTAGAAAAAAAGCAGATCACAGACATGACACAAAACTAAAGTCATTTCAAATGGCAAACTTTCTGGCTTTAAGAAAGACTATAAGAAATCAAGAACAAAAAACTGCGGCAGTCAGTAACGGTACTTTTTTAGACCAAGCAGAGGGAAAAAATATGGACTCACTCAATTCTGAGGAATAAATTATGGAATCACCCTGTAAATTTTCATCCCCAAAACTAACACCTGCATCAAATCAGATCTGCTCGTTAGTCTGCATCTAAAAAGGAGTGATCACACCCTTGGAGAGCCGGCGATTCCAGAATTTTTTGCCAGGGGTTGTATACAACACTGTTTCAATGGTAATTTTTGAGCTCACACATAATGGTCACAGAAGTGAGGATGAGGATCAATGAGCGTACAATCCTATTGTTTAGCACAGTGAAGGTCTTTGTTTGCTTTAACTGTGTACACTTGCCTGTCAGGTTAATTAGTTGTTCCCTTTTTTTGTATAATTTCAGGAATTCTTAATATACTCTGATCTTATTTTTGCAGTGAAAGTATGCAAACTGTTAACAATAATTGTACTGAAAGTATTGGTATCAATAAAGTATACATATAAATCATGGTATCAATAAAATACGAACAATAACCATCCCTAATAAGTGAAATTTTATCATGTAGAACAATGTATTTTGTGTTAGAAAGTTAACATAAATTTCATTGTCAGTCCTGCTGTCTGTATCTGTTTGGTAATGCAATGATATATAGAAACAGTAATGTGCCCTTGACATTTGCTTTTCTTTTCCTTTTTTTAATAAGTCATTCATGGTATTACATTTTGCAATGATGAGGAACTAAGTGGTTCTGCTGTTGCCCTTCTGGCCAAGTGATAAAAATTCTAAAACTTTTCAGGCAATGCAAATGAGGGACATATTTTCACAGAGAGGTTTGTGTCAGAACAAAAGGTGGTGTGGCCAACTCACAACACAGTCCAATCCATAATTCCTTGCAATGGTTACAGTTTAGTGGTTAGATGGCAAATTGTAGATGAGTGGGTGGATGCGTGGGATTGTCCATCACTGGCAGCTTGTGTAGATGCCAACTCAAAACAACAAATGCTATACTTTTGAAATTCACCAAAATAACAAAAGAGTGTATAACAAGGATGAATTGATTTGCTTTTGGTAAACTTTCATGCTGCACATTAATTCTAAAGGAACTTTCATTTTACCTCTGGAATATCTCATCAAAGTACCTGCCACCTGCTGGATGGATTGTGGAAAGTTATGAACATCACAAAGGTGTGTACATGCTGTTTTAGTGGCATCCATCGGAATGCTATGCTCACAGTGCATATACTCGCACTTGCCAGCAGATGCGGTCACATGTCACAACTGCTGTTGTGAGCGCGGTGTGTAACCACTATGCATATGCGCGATGTGACCACTATGTGGTGCGTGCCATTCAGCAGCGTTTAATGCATCATCTGCTGCTTTCTGTCCAGTGTTTTCCACTTTGTCTCTGTTTTCTTCCATTTTATCATGGATTAGGAGGTTGTGAACAACCTGGTGCTTTTCTGCCTGTCACACAGACATGTGTGCTTAGCAGTTAAGTGGAGGCCATGCAACAAGCAAGTTGAGAAGTGAGTGTTGTGAAAATATCCAAACATGATTGCTAGCAACCTTGTGGCATTGTGTGACATGTTTGTGGAGAATAGTGGTGATTTTGGGTTGACAAGTCCTACACGTGCCTCAAAATGCCATGCACAGGCCTTCTGGGTGACACGAGCTTTCCATGCAATGTGTCTGCAACCTGCTGAGACACTGGGTATGTCACATGCTCAACGGTATGCTCCCCCTTATCATCAGCATTAGCTAATACATTAAGCTTGCAATGGTGGAGAGAAACAAAATGCCCTCTGCATGGGCAAATACAGGATGAAATATGCAACAGACGTAAGAGTAAAGTAAAACCGTATTACAGAATGCATTGAACATGTGGCTGAGCATTTACCCATACCTTTTTCTTTATCGGGCATTAGTGATGCCTCACTCAAAATACTACTCCAAAATTATTTTAAACCTTTGAAACACAAACATTGCTCTGTAATGCAAATGAAAAAAGAAGACATATGAATTCATTTTATTTCATTTATACAGGGCCAAATCACAACAGAGCTACCTCAAGATGCTCCACACAAGTAAGGTCTAACATTACCAACCCCTAGAGCAAGCACACAGGTGGGCAATTCTATGGTAACGGAATTACAATCTGAGCTAATCTGTCATGGTTAGAAGCCATATGTCCAGATTTTACTGCTGTTGTAATTCCGTTACCATAGAATTGCCCAGGTGATAGTGGTAAGGACAAACTCCATCTGATGATATTGAGGAAGAAACCTCAAGCAGACCAGATTCAAAGGGTGTGACATATTGCTTCGGCCATTCTAACAATTACAAGGTTTTACAAAGTTTTACGAAGCTGAAGATACAGAAAATAGAAAAAAACAACCTAATACGTAATATAAAGAAGATAAGTCCACACAGGCATCAGCACCACAGACAGGCATTGTCCACACCATCAGTGGGCCTGTTCCCACAACAGGTTCTCTTTCAAATCAAGATTACAGCATGCAGTACCCCACATCAGGCCTTCCACCTCACAGTCCATCCAGGTCCTTCAGTTTGGATCCATCCCATCATTCATCCCTCGGACATAGAGAAAAAGGGCAGCATCAGTCATCCGGACAAAAGAAGGACACCTAAGGTAATTCATCAGCAGTAAATCAACAGGAAACAGAGGAATTACTAAGGTGATCGCCGGCCGCTAGCCCTAAGCTTCACTCACAGACCCATAACTTAGATAAATTTGAGGCTGAGATGTGTTCCGTGCTAATAAAATGGAGTTTTAAATGGATAGGAAGCATAGTGCCATACTATGCCAGTATGCTAGCCATACAAGAGGGAGAAAGTCTAGACTTGAAAGTCTCCACGGAATCTGACTGTTTTATTGATGCAGGGAGATCATTCCACAAATCAGGTGCACAATAAGAGAAGGCTTTGTGCCCGCTGACTTTTTATTCACTCTAGGGACACAAAGTAGTCCTGTGCCCTGAATCAATATTGGCCCAAACATACCAGTGACAGCATATATTGAAATTAGAATCAAATAATAGATAGAATGTGTGGCTGGGAATAAGGGCCAACCTTTTTCCTCAGCAGTGAAACACATAAGTGAAAGTGAACTCAAAAAAAGTTTTTCTGTATCCACTGTGGTGACCTTGAGCAACCAGTGGAACCCCCCCCCCCCACACACACACACAATAATAAGTCATGCTCTCTCATGTCCCGGCTGCAGTACCTTCATACTTGCCTTATAGATTGTACTTTTGAGCTTGAGGATGGACCACCTGGACAACAAGGATAACTATCCACACACACAGACACCTTCTGTGTAAGTGGTTGCCATCCACGACCCATGGTGGTTCCATAGTGTGTTGGATGTGGTGATGCATGGCACCAGCACATGCTGCCAGACCAGACCTAGTGTCACACATGTAAAGCATGAGTGTTACACTTGTCTGAGTGCCCCTTACTGTTCATATTGTGAGGACAGCAGTTAGCACTGTGGTGCATTGTGGATTCAGTTTATGACTTAATTCTCTACATTAGTCTCTTGTGGAATGCATTTGCACAAAGGCAAAGATGTGCAAACCATTTCTGAACACATTCACACCCACATTCAGGCTTTACCACCCCAGAAGACGATGTGTTCATCTTTAAAAAGAGCAGAATGATCACATCTCCAAGGGCCTGACTTCTCACCATAACCCCAAAAACTGATGACACAGGAAAGTGGAAAAAAAAAAAATCACCTACCTCAGCATTTTTCCTCATAGCAACTTGAATTTGTCAGTAGCATTTTGCAGTATGACAATAAAGCCGGGGGGGGGGGGGATTTCAAGATATGGCAAGGAACAAATAAGCAATGTAACAACAAGCATATGCATCCAATCCTTGTGGATTGATTTCTGATTTATTTTCATAGTTATTTTTTTTTCTGCTTTTCTCATATAACTTCCAAAATAACTTCATAAAGCAATATGTGAAAAAGAAAGCTTCCGAAAGCTCTGTGCACCGACTTTTCCAGTGCTTCCAATGTGTCGTTAATAATATTTTCCATCTACGTTTATCAGCACATGCTATATTTCAACTGTATTGTAAGCCTTAGGGTAGGTGAAGAGGAATGCTTTCTGATAACCAACCAGCAGTGCTTTATCCCCTGTAAATCCATCTTTCTCTGATACATTCTGCATTTTTATGACCTCTCTTTCAAAATCTCCCAAAGCAAATGTGCAAGTGACACCATTGCCATCCGGTGTATTGATTTCTGCAAGCACATTTTGAGAGGTCAGAATGGATGGGAATTTTTTGACTAATCTCTTCCACAATTTTCTCAATTTCTGTCGGCGAAGATCACAAGAATCGTGCAACAAATGAATCATCGTTACGTGCAAGTGGGCGCACAAGTTCGTATGCTCCCTCAGAGCTGCTGGTAGCATGAGGCAGCTGACGGCAACAGCCATACAATCTTCAAGTACAAATACAGCTAAGCCGCTAAGCTGATGATTGGTGTGGGAACACAGTATGTAAGCAAATGACTTTGAAGAGGAGGAGACGGCCCTTGCTGGTTTCTCAATTACATTTCCTCCTCGGGCTTGGGAGAAGACACAATGCAAAAAGAAGAAGAAGAAGAAGAAAAAGCCTTATTGCACCAAAAGACAATTCATTCCAGACCTATACCCGGACATGTTGTGGACCAACAAGAATGGTAACGCCGTCTTCCATGTGTGGAAGTCTCATGTTGTTGTGGGACTTCAGAGACCAAGGTCACACATCTGAATAGTGTGACAGCTCCACACCCTCGCTATGAGTGTGAATATGCAGATCAACAGTAAACTGTTACTACTTTCTCAATAGTTTTTTGCCACATCATTAAAAAAGGTTAACACTGAATAAATCCAAATAACAAAATGTAATGCAATTGCAATGAGTAAGTAAAGACACTTTGATATAGCAAATACATCATCACTTTAACAGGGCTATTCCACAGAGTGCCATTCCTACCCATCTGAATAACAATTTGGGGTGGCTTTTGAAGCATCATAGTAAGTTCTTGATCCATCTTTGTCAATCTTGAACAAACAATCTTGGTATGCATAGTACTTGTGGGCGTCAATGGCACCAATTTTGAAACTGGGGTCAAATTCTTGAATTATTCAAAAATTTGAACTATTCAAAAATTTCATCCCGATTTGCCAAATTGTCACTAGGGCATGGTAAAGTCTGGGCATTCGTATAATCTTAACTACTTCAATCATGTTTGAACATGTCTAAACGGGGTTTTCCTAGTGAGTACAGGTTGAAACATGTTTGATCATGCACCGTTAGGGTCACGATTTGAAGCCAAAGCAGCATTTTTTGTGGTTCTGGCCAAGGGCACAGTTCCTTACTTACATATTTTCTCAGGTGCCATGTCTGCACTTTATAAGCCAGCCAGTTGCCAAGTCTCCCTTTATAAGCCACCCTGTTGGGAGGCAAGCCAGATTAAGCTGTTTCATCCCATTTTTGTACTTTTTTGGATCGTGGGTGATCATAGTAGACCGTGTGGAATCGAGGTGTTACAGCCTGTATCCTTTTTACACATTAGGGATTGATACATGAATGTTTCCAAATTGTTCCCCTGAGCCTGAACAGTATTTGTTGAGACAATACAATTTGGAGAAATGGGTCACATAGACATGTTAATCTTGAATCATGTGACTGGCTACTCACTGCCCAGCGATTCACTCCTCTGGGTTACGTATGACACTTGTGGCACTATGTGTTCTTTGAGACATTAAAATGTCTTGAAATAGCTTTGGACTGAATATTTGGACAGAGTCAGTAGAGCTAAGGACTCTTAAAACATCTTAAGATTACAGTGCTAATATTTTCTGTATAATTATATTCATTGATACATTTATTCATTTTTAACACATTTCTTCATCACTAGAGAGCGCTGTGAGCATAAGCTACCAATTGCCAATGCCAGTAGCTACAACCCCAATCCCAATGAAGTTGGGACGTTGTGTAAAATGTAAATAAAAACAGAATACAATGATTTGCCATTCCTCTTCAACCTATATTCAATTGAATACATCACAAAGACAAGATATTTAATGGTCAAACTGATAGACTTGTTTGTTTTTGTGCAAATATTTGCTCATTTTGAAATGGATGCCTGCAACACATTTCAAAAAGCTGAGACAGTGGTATGTATACCACTGTCCAGTGAGATATCAGACATGGACAAGAATGGTTTATGCTATTTGTGCTCTCAGATAGGAATTTTCCAGTGAGACCCCCCCCCCCCCCCCCCCCCCCAGGAATGCCCCTTGAAGTGGGAATTCCAATTCATCAGCTACATTGGACTCTGGATGGCAACCACCCAGGCATACAACTGGTCCATTGCCACCTCTTGAACGTATCCATCTGTTTGCTGCAGCCAGGTGAAACATGGTTGGCCCATTCACCTTCTCAAGTGATTGGGGTCCTCAACACTGAGGAGTGTGAGTGCTGGATCATGCACAGAGAAGCATATCACAAAGCTACACATTTGCTCCCACACAGTGCAAATGATATTCCTCTCGTCTGTGTCTCCTGAAGCAACTGCTTATTTGACACAAAGTCATTCCAAAGATACAAAAAGGATCCTCTGAGAACACCTGTTACAAAAGAACATCTTGTCACATCCAAGGTACACCTAAGGTACACTTGGATGTGACCTAAGGTACACATCCAAGGATGTGTACCTATATTCTCTTGCAAAGGTAAAGCCATCACCATAACTACGCTTCCTCCTCAGTCACCCAGTCGGCCTGCTTTCCCGGCTGCTCGGGATCGCAGGGGGTAACTAACGGCGGCTAAGCTACCTTGGTCCGCACCGACTACAGGGGCCTGGCTAGCTGTAGAATTTTCCACGGTGCGGAGCCGAGTCTCCAATTGCCCGCCTGGCCTCCAAAGCTATGAATAAGCTACACTTATTACAAGTACCGTACTGCTAAAGGAGGCCGAGGAATAACTAAACATTTCACACCAGAGCAGAAACGTGCGGGAGAGACAGGAGAAGCCGCCATGCTAAATCGGCTAAGAGCTAGTAGCTGTGCTAAGCTAGCGGATTCCTAAAACACGCAAAGTGAATATGTGTAAATAATTTAGAGGTGATTCAGCAGAAGGAGTGCTTTAGTTAAGGCACGTAAAGATTACACTGGGAAACAAATCGTAATCTAGATAACTAGATCAATCTAACTGCGCAGATTTAACAGATACAGCAAAACACCGCTGTGCTCCGGAACAGGAAGTGATACAATACCGCAGTGAGAGCCAACCACCAGAGTTCCCAGAGTTAAGACATTTCACCATGACAAACCAAATAAAATTAAATAAATACAAATATCTCAAAGCTGCATTGTTGTTTTGGTAAGTACATAAATAAATAAATAAATGCTTCCTTCCTCATTTCTGCTTACAAACAACACACAAAGGGAACATTTTCATCGCCTCAACTTATGTTCAAAAGCCTGCATTGAGAGCAGCAATACCTTTGGAACTTATCTTTACCCAGTCACACAAGCCTTTGCAAATAATTGAATCACTCTCTGACAGGGAGCTGCAGGTGTAGATTGTGTTGCTCAGATTACAGCCTCATGAAACCTCAAAGATAGAGTGTGCACTATGGTGCATCAACCACGCCCCCTTAGTCATAGATTTATATGTCCCCACTTTAAAAATGCTCAATTCACAAAAATAATAACAATTGTGAATTTTGAGGCAATTTGGTTAACGTTTTGGGGAACCACAGTGAGGTAATATTTCTCTACAAATTTAAGATCGCATATTTCCTGACTGATGGTAGACTAGTGGCATATATGATCCTCACATAAAATCAAGACAGTGCAGCCTGCCTATTGAAAAGTCTGGTGGGAAAAAAAAAAAAATCAGGCAGTTTAACTTCTGAAATTCCAGTTGTCAGTTTCACGTTCATTTTCCTACCTCATGTCATTTTATTTGTTACAGAAATTAGGAGACTACAGCATTTGGAGTGGAAACATCCCTCTCTGTTTTCTATTGTGTTAAGGGATAAAAAAACACCAAAAAAGTGTATATTAACAATTCTTTGAAATCATTTTTATGTTGTTTTTAGAATTTTAAAGCCTTGCTGTTGCCTTTAAATACATTATATTTAGATTTTGATGAAATATGTGCCGTAGTTATTTCTGGATAGTGTAACAAATAAACCTAGGACAAGGTGATTTTAAAAGATTTTGAAAAGGGGTTGGGGGGGGGGGGGTGAAGCACCCTAGTGTGCACCCTGATGCCGAGTGAGTTAAACTGCTTGATGTGTGCCAGAAGAATTACTCCCCTGATGTATCACATTAATATGTGATAAACAACCTTGCAATGCCAGATTACAATAAATAATTTATGACACTTCAGAGGATGTGTTATGTGCCTGCACAGATTATTTACAACTTTGAAATTATCTTTCAGTCTCATACAGCAAGTTGCCAAGGTGAACCCTTAGTAAATAATGCAGTCAAAACTTTGTTCCTACTGCATTGTAGATTTTGGCCAAATATGTGCTTGTTTCAACTGGTTATTTCTCAGGAAAGAAATAGATGATGTGACAATCATTTGCAGAAAATTTTCTTTTAATAATTTAAGGCAATTTAAGGGTTCATTCATTATTTGTTTATTATTATTGTTATTAATTTTTTTTCAGTTCAAACATTCATTTGCTAAACACCACCACATGACCACTACGCTGACTAATATGTATATGTCGCAGAAATGAATCAAATCAATTTTATTTATATAGCGCCAAATCACAACAAACAGTTGCCCCAAGGCGCTTCATATTGCAGGCAAACCCATACAATAATTACAGAAAACCCCAACTGTCAAAACGACCCCCTGTGAGCAAGCACTTGGCGATAGTGGGAAGGAAAACTCCCTTTTAACAGGAAGAAACCTCCAGCAGAACCAGGCTCAGGAGGGGCAGTCTTCTGCTGGACTGGTTGGGGCTGAGGGAGAGAACCAGGAAAAAGACATGCTGTGGAGGGGAGCAGAGATCAATCACTAATGATTAAATGCAGAGTGGTGCATACAGAGCAAAAAGGAAAGAAACACTCAGTGCATCATGGGAACCCCCCAGCAGTCTAAGTCTATAGCAGCATAACTAAAGGATGGTTCAGGGTCACCTGATCCAGCCCTAACTATAAGCTTTAGCAAAAGGAAAGTTTTAAACCTAATCTTAAAAGTAGAGAGTGTCTGTCTCCCTGATCTGAATTGGGAGCTGGTTTCCACAGGAGAGGAGCCTGAAGCTGAAGGCTCTGCCTCCCATTCTACTCTTACAAACCCTAGGAACTACAAGTAAGCCTGCAGTCTGAGAGCGAACGCGCTCTATTGGGTGGTACTATGAGATCCCTAAGATAAGATGGGACCTGATTATTCAAAACCTTATAAGTAAGAAGAAGAATTTTAAATTCTATTCTAGAATTAACAGGAGCCAATGAAGAGAGGCCACATGGGTGAGATATGCTCTCTCCTTCTAGTCCCTGTCAGTACTCTAGCTGCAGCATTTTGAATTAACTGAAGGCTTTTCAGGGAACTTTAGGACAACCTGAAATAATGAATTACAATAGTCCAGCCTAGAGGAAATAAATGCATGAATTAGTTTTTTCAGCATCACTCTGAGACAGACTTTCTAATTTTAGAGATATTGCGAAATGCAAAAAAGCAGTCCTATATATTTGTTTATATGTGCATGAATGACATATCCTGATCAAAAATGACTGCAAGATTTCTCACAGTATTACTAGAGGTCGGGTAATGCCATCCAGAGTAAGATCTGGTTAGACACCATGTTTCTAAGATTTGTGGGGCCAAGTACAATAACTTCAGTTTTATCTGAGTTTAAAGGCAGTAAATTAGAGGTCATCCATGTCTTATGTCTGTAAGACAATCCTGCAGTTTAGCTAATTGGTGTGTGTCCTCTGGCTTCATGATAGATAAAGCTGAGTATCATCTGCGTAACAATGAAAATTTAAGCAATGCTGTCTAATAATACTGCTAAGGGAAGCATGTATAAAGTGAATAAAATGGTCCTAGCACAGAACCTTGTGGAACTCCATAATTACCTTAGTCTGTGAAGAAGAGTCCCCATTTACATGAACAAATTGTAATCTATTAGATAAATATGATTCAACCACCGCAGCGCAGTGCCATTAATACCTATGGCATGCTCTATCTCTGTATAAATTTTATGGTCAACAGTATCAAAAGCAGCACTGAGGTCAAACAGAACAAGCACGAGATGAGTCCACTGTCTGAGGCCATAAGAGATCATTTGAACCTTCTAATGCTGTTTCTGTACTATGATGAATTCTAAACCCTGACTGAAACTCTTCAATAGACCATCAGTTAGCTGTTTACAACTACCCTATGAAGGAGCAAAGTCTTCAGCATTTCACCATGTCATTTAGTTCCTTCAAACTTAAAAAAAAAGCTTCTGGGGAGCATTACCATGGCAAAAACCTTGAGCCAAACCCCAACAACTACGCTCCCCCCCCCCCCCATTTTAAGCATTTTCTTTTCTTTATTTCATCTCACATACCTGGAAAGTCCTCACCATCTTGTTTAGGTCCTGCAGAATTTATTTTCAGTAAATGCTTCTGGGCAGCATTAGCATGGCTAAAAAAAAAAAAAAAAAAATCATGCAATTTACACAATAATAATCACTGACTGGCTCATGTTTTTCATTTCATTTGTCTCCTAACGTCAAGCACCAGTCCAGTCGAAGATCAAGCTTCTCTACTACTTATTCAAGGACTACCACCTGTTTGTCCATTTAGTGCTCAAATTTCTTAGATTACTTCGAAAAAATTTGAAGCTAAAATACCCAGCATGCCTTAGTCCCGCCCCTGCTCCCTGTCACTGATAAGGGTGCCATCACTAATACATTGCCTAGATTTACTGAATTTGATATTCTTACACTAGGCGAGCATATGAAACTTCTGCTAATGCACATGTGTCTTTTTGACTTTACCAACAAAAACTGCTTAAGACCTGGCCTACACTTGGGCAGAGTGTACTGGAATTATTTACTTCTCATTAACTCGGGATCTTTCCTAAATGTTTTAAGGCCACAGTGATTAAACCAATACTTAAGAAATCTAGCCTTGCTCCCAGTTTGCTGAAAAATTATAAGGATACCAAGCCTATTATTTTGTTCTAAAGTTTTTGAAAAAGGGATTCATGCAGCTAGTGGACCACCTACTGAGAATAACCTCTTTGAGCCACTGCAGTCTGCATTTTGGAATGCATACATTTGGATTTGCCTAGTCAGTGTGAAGGAGTAGCGGCTCTACTCAAGTCCCACCAGGTATTCGAGCTTCTCATCTTGCCTCTGAGTTTAGCCCAGATACCCTTTTGAGGAATATCATGTATCCTAAACCTTGTTCTTTCAATCATACCCAAAGCTCATGACCACAGGTGATAGGAGCTGAAGTAGACTGAATAAGATGAATAACTGGGAATAAAATAGAACTTGCCTTCTGGTTTAGGACAGTCTGGTATAGTCCCTGTAGGTCCTCAGATGCAGCCCCTTCCATCTGTTGATCTACATTATGCCCTTCCCCCATTTATGAACAAACTAAAGGCCCCTTCAACATAATACGACACTGGGCAAAAGAAGCAGAAACCGGAAGAAAACCATGAAACATTCCACCTGCTGTCGGGAGGGACACATGGTGGGACAGGCTGTATGATACATCAGCAATGATTCATGCATGAAACACAGTGCGAGCACCTGGAACGTTGCATATATCGCACCACTGCGTGGGAGAAAACAAAAAAATAAAAACAACACACATAAAAAACACTGCAGTTTCTAATAATTCATCCCTCTTATCAAGCGGACAATACAAGTATGATCCTTCTGTTTCCTGTCTATGAGCCATGGTCATAGACGTCAAGTCATGAATGAATGAAGCAGTGCGCTCTAACTTGTCCAATCTGTTGGCCCTGAGAGGTGTCCACCGAGCGGAGCACCCAAAAGACAGGTTGGTGGACCAGAGGTGACGTGGGTGACGTGCATTCACATTCAGCGTACGCCTCACGGTTTACAGTTGTAAGGTCATGTCCTTCAAAACCGGTATGGTTCTCCAGCTGTGACTTCCAGGTCCAGAGATCTCAGCAGTGGCTTGCACGGAAATGCCCCCTTTTCGATCAGCTCACAGAACAAAGTTCACTCTTCTTTGCTCTGTGATCATTTATTTTAGCTATTTGTATGTAATTAGGTATGTAGTTATTGTAGTATTTGTTTTATATACTTGTCTTCGCTGTGCTCTCTGTTTTAATTTAAACGGTGGCACTGAGCCCTCATTTCCAGCTGTCAGTCAGTAGCTGGCGATCACTGAGAGGATCTTGCTGTGCTATTTGCGCTGAGACTTGACTGGCCGGTCCCCATGGTCTTGTCTGTCCATAACTATCAGCATGTCATGCAAGTGTCACCCCCCCGCATGCCACATGTGTTGAGGGGGGGAGCCAACACACTGGCACGCCAGTGTTGGAGGGTGGGGCATGATACACACACACGTCATGGGTGAGGGGAGAGCCGATACACTGGCCCCCCACATGTGTTGGGGAGGGTTCAGCACAGTCACACCCATGTGTGTTGCTTGGCAACGCCACACTTAGACAATTTTCACAAACAGCTCAAATGTGGTCAGCTGCTCTCTACTATCATGCAGGGAGCATGAATAGCCCGCCTTTTCAAAGTTCCACCGAGAAGTGTGGATGTTCGTGTGTTGCACCTGGAATTTGTCCGACACCTGCCGCGAGAGGGGTTGAATGGCCACTCGCGGGTACTCGCTGTCTTTCGGCCGCTGATGTGCATAAATGGTTGTGGCGACAGCTGTACGAGGCGTTGAGGCGACTCCGATTTTTTATGAGTGGCATGCAATTCCTCCTTCATGCGCTAGTCAGCTTCAATCATGTTATGTGTGAACAGGCCTTAAGAGACACTTGAACTCCTCCTTGTTCTCTGACTCAGAGAGGATAATTCACTCTTTTCTGACAGAGGACCATGCTCTCAAATTTGTAGATGCTAATCCTCATCCCAGTTTCTTCACACTCAGTCTTAAACCTGCTGATTGCACATCAGAGGTCACTGTCTGAAGCCAACAGAACCACATAATGTACAATAAGTAGAGTTGCAGGTCTGAGGTCACCAGACTGGACACCCTCCAATCCCTGACTCCACCTTGAAATCCTGCCCATGGTAGCCATCCTGGTACCCCATGCTATTACAGCACACACCCTCCCCCCAACACTTGTAATATCATTTCAAACTCTGTTTCAAAATCCAATAGAACACATGTGGACTCGCTGCGCAGACTGGTCAGGGTTTTCGTTTTCTAAGGTGTAAACATTTTCTTGTGATGGATGATATGAGGGTGATTCTTAGACTACGGGCACTTATTATGTCTTTGATCATATTGTATGAAAAACAGAAAAAAAGGGGAAATTTGACACTTATATAGTTATCTTTACAATGAAAGTGTTAAGAAATTTGTTCTAGTAGTCTATGATGACCTTTGTATGAAAGATTGTTTGGGTAGTTTCTATGGATAAACAGTGACATCAGAGCACATGTATATAGCGCCAAATCACAACAAACAGTTTGTCCCAAGGCACTTTATATGTAAGGCAATGGTGTGGTGGAAATTACATTTACAAGGCCAATAGTGCCCGTAGTTAAAGAATCACCCATGAACATGTCAGCTCTGCATCTGACCACCCATTATTGTTAGACTAAGATGCCCTCATCAGACAAAATGGACTCACCATTTAGAATACATGGAGGCAGGTGTAAAAGGACATCTGCTTGAGTTGGACACCAGCTTATTGCTGCACTGTGCAATACTGCACAAGGAGAAAGACAGCATCCAAATGTATTACTCAAAGAAACATTCATAATGTGTGCAAAAAGGGAGTGCGCTGATTGATTTCACTGACATTTCCTGTGTGAATGACATAATACAGCATGTCCTACTAATAGCAACAACTGCAATTTTAAATTTCAAAAATTTAAAACTGTCAGAATTAACACATGTAAGAGCATTCTGACTGACAAGTTATAAAATCAAACTAAAGCTGTTCAGTCACCAAACCCTGAGGGCTTACATCACCCACCCCATCAGTCTGAGAAGCAAAGAACTGTCAATGTGGCTTTTTTTTAAACCAATCTCTGCTGTTTGGTGCCGTAAGCTTCTGTGTTTTAACTTCAGAAAACACTGCTGCCATGTTCCAAACCTTTCAGATAGAAAGATTAGTGTGTTAGCGCCTGAGCATTATGCGCAATGCACATCAGCACTTCTCTATCTCTTTCTATTCACATGTGTGAGTTTTTCTGTTAAACCAGAATTGACATGAGTTTTGCAAAGAGAAACTCATGTTCTCATTTGCCATCAACCAGAATTAAAGCAAGTTTTTTTTTTTTTTTTAAACACAGGACGAAGGGTGGCCTCGCACTACAGATTTTTGCCCCAGATTGCCTTCCTAATTTGATAAATTTGGAATTAGCGATCTCAAAAATGTCTTCTGCTGAAGAGTGCAGCATGCTTCCATGTTAAGAGATGTATATTATATTTCCTGAGGTGATAGGGGTGGGGGAATGGTAGTCTTTGAACGCACACCACTCCACACTTGAATGACCCCCTTAAGGGCACAGTCCAATCAGTTTCCCCATGCTAAATGAAATTGCCCACTGCTCATTGAAAAAAAACATAATTTGCACTGAATTTTTAATTTACTCGTAGCATGCATAAAAAAAAATAATAATTGAGCAGCCAAATCCACATTAAAACAGAAATGATTTATTTAAAAAAAGCTACTGATGAAAATAATACCGAAATCATCTATAAAATAAGGTAGGAAGCATGGTGTGCATGTGGCATGGTACTAGTCCAATATGCAACAATGCTGCAAGAAAAAGAAACAGATAACGGTGATGGGTTTCTCATAATATCCCATACCATGCACACACCAGCCACAATCCATGCTCTTGGCTCCACACACACCATCCATACTAGTATTGCTAATGTGCATTGAGATTTGTCAAGTGTTACTACATATTGCGAGGGATGCACCGATACCACTTTTTCCCAGACCGAGTACAAGTACAAGTACTCACATTTGGGTACTCATCAATACCGAGTACCAATATGAATACTTAATGAGTCCATTACAGTTTAAATGATGACTTTCTAAATGTGTTATTCATCAGTTGTTCCTTACTTTTTGACTATAACTGCTACCGATATCATTAGCTTTGTTTATATATACAAACATTTCACTTAAATCATGTAAAATACTTTTTGACTACAACAAATTGTCCTTTAGCATTAACCATGTGTTTCTTAACAAACATGACACTGCCAGACATCTCACTGAAATGTAACCTGTGGACTTCAGCACTACAAAATATAAAACACCAACAACAGAACTGAAACTGTCCATCAATAACTTTGCTTATGTCTGTGAGCACCAGTGTTAACCCAGTTACTTTGAAAAGATAATTACTAATTACTAATTACAATTACTAATTACTCCTTGAAAGAGTAACTGAGTTACTTTACTGATTACTCAATTTTAAAAGCAACTAAGTTAGATTACTAGTTACTTTATTAGTTACTTTCAGGTGCTGCTGACACCCCACTGCCACCTCAACATGAAAAACGATAACCCGTTTTGCCAAATACTCACTTATAGTCACCCTTTCTTGACTTCAATGAACATAAATACTTGTTTTATAAAACATAAAACAGACATCTTTCTTGACCTCATATTTAACTGTTGACAGCACTGTAAATGTAAAACTTACAATTTCTAACCACCATTGTTACCTCCAACAAGGAGGTTATGTTTTTGATTGTGTCTGTTTGTTTGTTTGTTGGTTGGTTGGTTTGTTAGCAGGATTACTCAAAAAATCCTCAACGGATTTCAATGAAATTTTTACCAGGGGTGTATCTTGGCCTAACTTAGAAGTCATTAAATTTTGGTAATGATCTGGAACATGATCCATATCAAGTAATTTTTTTTAAGGATTCTTTATCATTGCAGGATAGAGCCAATTTCAACATTTTTGCATCTAACTTCATGAAGACGGGTCACAAAGGCTGAACAAAATTAAGTTAGGACACAACAATATTTAGTATTGTTTCTCCTCATTGAATAAACCTATTAGAAAAAAAAACCTTGTGTAGTTCATGCAGTTTCTCTTTATAAATACATTTGCTGAAGATCTAAGAGTTTAACCCTCTGGGGCCGACACCGTCATATACAACGGCTGAGACCAAGCTTTACTAAATTATAAATAACTTTTTAATGATATGGGATAGAAATGTACATTTTTTTTTTGCTGAAAAGTTAACTTTCGAGCCACCGTCCACCATCTTTGTACTCCTCATAGAAGCTGTGTGATGACGTGAGCAATGTGAGTGTCCAATCGGAATTGGTTCACCGTCACATGGTTTTCCAAAAAGGTTTGCGCTCTCCAAGTCCTAGTTAGAAATATAACTATTAAATTATTTCTAACATTTTCTAACATTTACATTCTTTCTCAACATTTTAAATGTTAAAATATTATAGTATTAGTAGTATGAAAAATTGTCTTCAAAAGTGGACCTTTAATCTAGGGTTGTGGAGGGGGAAGTACCCCCCCCGCCTGGATTCTCCCCTAGATGGTTGTCTGAGCAGGAAGAATTGACAATGTGTATTTATGGAAAGAGCACAACCAGATTAGAGGTAGGGAGTTTTAAAAAAGTTTTGCAGCATTTTTTTTTTTTTACTTCATGTCATCCGATCCAAGACGTATCGTTATCTTTGGCTGCTTTCAGTGATGCCGGTATTTGGTTAGACTCTTTCTCTCCGATTGTTCTGTCTGAGTTATTTTCATTAGTTACTTCATCCAAACCATCAACATGTCTATTAGACCCCATTCCTACCAGGCTGCTCAAGGAAGCCCTACCATTATTTAATGCTTCGATCTTAAATATGATCAATCTATCTTTGTTAGTTGGCTATGTACCACAGGCTTTTAAGGTGGCAGTAATTAAACCATTACTTAAAAAGCCATCACTTGACCCAGCTATCTTAGCTAATTATAGGCCAATCTCCAACCTTCCTTTTCTCTCAAAAATTCTTGAAAGGGTAGTTGTAAAACAGCTAACTGATCATCTGCAGAGGAATGGTCTATTTGAAGAGTTTCAGTCAGGTTTTAGAATTCATCATAGTACAGAAACAGCATTAGTGAAGGTTACAAATGATCTTCTTATGGCCTCGGACAGTGGACTCATCTCTGTGCTTGTTCTGTTAGACCTCAGTGCTGCTTTTGATACTGTTGACCATAAAATTTTATTACAGAGATTAGAGCATGCCATAGGTATTAAAGGCACTGCGCTGCAGTGGTTTGAATCATATTTGTCTAATAGATTACAATTTGTTCATGTAAATGGGGAATCTTCTTCACAGACTAAAGTTAATTATGGAGTTCCACAAGGTTCTGTGCTAGGACCAATTTTATTCACTTTATACATGCTTCCCTTAGGCAGTATTATTAGACGGTATTGCTTAAATTTTCATTGTTACGCAGATGATACCCAGCTTTATCTATCCATGAAGCCAGAGGACACACACCAATTAGCTAAACTGCAGGATTGTCTTACAGACATAAAGACATGGATGACCTCTAATTTCCTGCTTTTAAACTCAGATAAAACTGAAGTTATTGTACTTGGCCCCACAAATCTTAGAAACATGGTGTCTAACCAGATCCTTACTCTGGATGGCATTACCCTGACCTCTAGTAATACTGTGAGAAATCTTGGAGTCATTTTTGATCAGGATATGTCATTCAAAGCGCATATTAAACAAATATGTAGGACTGCTTTTTGCATTTACGCAATATCTCTAAAATCAGAAAGGTCTTGTCTCAGAGTGATGCTGAAAAACTAATTCATGCATTTATTTCCTCTAGGCTGGACTATTGTAATTCATTATTATTTGGTTGTCCTAAAAGTTCCCTAAAAAGCCTTCAGTTAATTCAAAATGCTGCAGCTAGAGTACTGACGGGGACTAGAAGGAGAGAGCATATCTCACCCATATTGGCCTCTCTTCATTGGCTTCCTGTTAATTCTAGAATAGAATTTAAAATTCTTCTTCTTACTTATAAGGTTTTGAATAATCAGGTCCCATCTTATCTTAGGGACCTCGTAGTACCATATCACCCCAATAGAGCGCTTCGCTCTCAGACTGCAGGCTTACTTGTAGTTCCTAGGGTTTGTAAGAGTAGAATGGGAGGCAGAGCCTTCAGCTTTCAGGCTCCTCTCCTGTGGAACCAGCTCCCAATTCAGATCAGGGAGACAGACACCCTCTCTACTTTTAAGATTAGGCTTAAAACTTTCCTTTTTGCTAAGCTTATAGTTAGGGCTGGATCAGGTGACCCTGAACCATCCCTTAGTTATGCTGCTATAGACGTAGACTGCTGGGGGGTTCCCATGATGCACTGTTTCTTTCTCTTTTTGCTCTGTATGCACCACTCTGCATTTAATCATTAGTGATCGATCTCTGCTCCCCTCCACTGCATGTCTTTTTCCTGGTTCTCTCCCTCAGCCCCAACCAGTCCCAGCAGAAGACTGCCCCTCCCTGAGCCTGGTTCTGCTGGAGGTTTCTTCCTGTTAAAAGGGAGTTTTTCCTTCCCACTGTAGCCAAGTGCTTGCTCACAGGGGGTCGTTTTGACCGTTGGGGTTTTACATAATTATTGTATGGCCTTGCCTTACAATATAAAGCGCCTTGGGGCAACTGTTTGTTGTGATTTGGCGCTATATAAAAAAAATTGATTGATTGATTGATTGATCCTCAGAAAGAGACTTGACGTGCATTTGGGTGGGGGAAAAAAAACAAAACAAAAAACAAGCATTAGCATTTGTTAATGCGTGCTGATCAGCTGTTTTTAGTGAGATCCCACATGGAGCGGCGCAGAGTTTTAAAGAAAAAAAGTGTAAAAATGTCTTAGTAAAGCTCAGTGCAGGTGTGCTGCCATCACCATACTTTGAGCCACAACAACTGTTCTCAACTCTGAGCTGCGCTGCAGAAAACAGATGAAAACTTTGCAGCATCACATGCTTCATGGGCGAAGTGGGCAATTCCGTTGAACCACGACATCTGCCTGCCCACGAGCTACCGCAATCGACCCACAATACAAACACAATTGAGAGGTTGACATCATGCTGCTGTAAAGGGGTATCAGGTGTCTAGTGTCGGAGCAGTTTTATGATTACAAGTACAAGTAAATATATACAGGATTGGGCCGATACCCAATACTGGTATCGGCATCGGTGCATCCCTACATACTGTATTTCATATGTCAGTGACCAATTTCATGACCAGATTGGAGTTTTTGCACCACACCATAGCCAATTGTGTGTCAAAAATCTGCAATGAAGAAGCTGAAGAAAATTATTATTATTATTTTTTTTAAATTACATATATGCAGTGTGTCCGGAAAGTATTCATAGTGCTTCACTTTATCTACATTTATGTTAAAGGCTTATTCCAAAATGGAATAAATTCACTTTTTCCCCTCAAAATTCTACTCAGAACACCCCATAATGACAACATGAAATATGTTTTTTATTTAATTAAACTTTTGCAAATTTATTAAAATTAAAAAAAAAAACTAATACATCACACATGCATAAGTATTCAGGCCCTATGCTAAATAATTTGATGCACCTTTGACAGCAATTACAGCCTCAAGTCTTCTTGAGGCCAAAAACTTGGTGCACCTATCTTTGGGCAGTTTTGCCCATTCCTCTTTGCAGCACCTCTCAAGTGCCATCAGGTTGGATGGGGAGCGTCGGTGCAAAGCCATTTTAAAAGCCATTTTTAAAGCCAATCTGATGGAACATCTCTGGAGAGATGTTCCATCAGATTGGCTTTAAAAATGGCCTGAAAAATGGATTCAAGTCTGGGCTCTGGCTGGGCCACTCAAGGACATTCAGAGAGTTGTCCTGAAGCCACTCCTTTGATATCTTAGCTGTGTGCTTAGGGTCAATGTCCTGCTGAAAGATGATCTGTTGCCCTAGTCTGACGTCAAGAGCACTCTGGAGCAGGTTTTCATCCTGGATGTCTCTCTACATTTCTGCATTGATCTTTCCCTCAATCCTGACTAGTCTCCCAGTTCCTGCCACTGAAAACATCCCCACAGCATGAGGCTGCCACCACCATGCTTCTCTGTAGGGATGGTGGCTGGTTTCCTCCAAACATGACATTAGACCAGAGAATTTTGTTTCTCATGTTCTGAGAGTCCTTCAGGTGCAATTTGGCAAATTGCAGGTGGGTTGTCATGTGCCTTTTACTGAGGAGTGGCTTCTCTCTGGACGCTATACCATACAGGCCTGATTGGCAGATTGACTAAGGCCCTTCTTCCTCGATCGCTCGGTTTAGATGGGCAGCCAGCTCTATGAAATGTCCTGGTGGATCTGAACTTCTTCAATTTACAGATGATGGAGGCCACTGTGCTCATTAGGACCAAAAAAGCAGCAGAAATGTTTCTGTACCCTCCAGATTTGTGCCTCGAGATTATCCTGTCTCAGAGGTCTACAGACAATTCATTTGACATCATGCTAGGTTTGTGCTCTGACATACACTGCCAACTAAGGAACCTTATATGTAGACAGGTGTGTGCCTTTCCAAATCATGTCAAATCAACTGAATTTACCCTAGATTGGCTCCAGTTCAGCTGTAGAAACATCCCAAGGATTATCAGTGAAAACAGGAGACAGCTGAGCTCAATTTTGAGCTTCATTGCAAGTGCTATGAATACTCATGTACATGAGATTTCCTAGGGTTTTTTCTATTATTGCTTATTTTAAATAAATATGTAAAAACCTAAAAAAAAAAAAAAAAAAAACATTTTTTTCACATTTTCCTTCTTGGATATTATGTGTAGAATTTTGAGAAGAAAAATTAATTTCATCCATTTTGGGATAAGGCTGTAACATGCTAATAATGATTTAAAATGTGGAAAAAGTGAAGCGCTGTGAATACTTTCCAGATGCACTGTATACAACCCTAATTCCAATGAAGCTGGGATGTTGTGTAAAATCGAAATAAAAACAGAATACAATGATTTGCAAATCCTCTTCAGCCTATATTCATTTGAATACACCACAAAGACAAAATATTGAACGTTCAAACTGATAAACTGTATTGCTTTTGTGCAAATATTTGCTCATTTTGAAATGGATGCCTGCAACACATTTCAAAAAAGCTGGGACAGGGGCAACAAAAGACTAGGAAAGTTGATGAATGCTTAAAGAAACACCTGTTTGGAACATTCCACAGGTGAACTGGTTAATTTGAAAGAGGTGAGTGTCATGATTGGGTATAAATGGAGCATCCCCAGAAGGCTCAGCTATTCACAAGCAAAAATGGGGCAAGGATCACCACTTTGTGAACAACTGCATGAAAAAAATAGTCCAACAGTTTAAGAACAATTTTTCTCAACATTCAATTGCAAGAAATTTAGGGATTCCATCATCTACAGTCCATAATATAATCAGAAGATTCAGAGAATCTGGAGAACTTTCTACACTTAAGTGGCAAGGCCAAAAACCAACATTGAATGCCCATGACCTTTGATCTCTCAGGCGGCACGGCATTAAAAACTGACATCACTATGTAAAGGATCTTACCGCGTGGGCTCAGGAACACTTCAGAAATATATATATATATATATATATATATATATATATATATATATATTATTGGTTGTCTGGATCAGAAATTTCAGTTAAATATAAACATATTGCTGATGAACACACTGATATTTGAGAAGTGAAATGATATTTCTAGTACGTATATACAGAAAGTGTGCAGCAATTATTTAAACAAAATTAGGCAGCTGCTTAAATTTGGGCACCCTTGTCATTTTATTGATTTGAATACATTTAACACTTATTGAAACACAAATTTGATTAGGTAAGGTCAGTGACCCTTGACCTCCTTACACAGATGAATCCAATCATGAGAAAGAGTATTTAAGGTGGCCATTTGCAAATGTTTCTCCTCTTTGCAGCTCTTCTAACAAGTGGCAACATGAGAGCCTCTAAACAACTCTCAAATGACCTGAAAACAAAGATTGTTCAACATCATGGTTTAGGGGAAGGATACAAAAAGCTATCTCAGAGATTTCAGTTGTCAGTTTCCACTGTGTGGAGCGTAGTGAGGAAATGGAAGCCACAGTACTAGTTAAGGCCTGAAGTGGCAGGCCATGAAAAATCTCAGATAAGCTGAAGTGAAGGATGGTGAGAACAGTCATAGTTAACCTGCAGACCTGCTCCAAACACCTACAACATGATCTTGCTGCAGATAGTGCCTCTGTGCATCATTGAACTATACAACGCAATTTGCACAGAGATGCTGTATGATGCTGTGATGCAGAGGACGCCTTTTCTGCATACACATCACAAACAAAGTTGCTGGAGGTATGCTAAAGCACATCTGGACAAGCCAGCTTCATTTTGGAATAAGGTGCTGTGGACTGATGAAACTAAAATGGAGTTATTTGGACATAACGGGCGGTATACATGGCTGAAAGAAAATACAGCATTCCAAGAAAAATGCTTGCTACCTACAGTAAAATTTGGAGGTGGTTCCATCATGCTGTGTGGCTGTGTGGCCAGTGCAGGTACTTGGAATCGTTTTAAAGTTGATGGTCACATGGGTTCCAGTCAATATCAGCAGATTCTTGAGAACAACATTCATGAATCAGTGACAATGTTGAAGTTGCGCCTGGGCTGGACCTTTCAACAAGACAACAACCCTAAACACTGCTCAAAATCTACTAAGGCATTCATGCAAAGGAACAAGTTCAACATTCTGGAATGTCCATCTCAGTCCCCAGACCTGAATATTATTGAAAATCTGTGGCTGTGATTTTAAGCGGGTTGTCCATGTTCAGAAACCAACAAACCTGAGATGTTTATTAAAGAAGAATGGTCAAAAATACCTTCACCCAGAATCCAGACTCTCATTGGGAGCTATAGGAAGTGTTGGCTGCTATTTGTTATATGGCTGGGGGGGCCTGGCTGCCGGTTTGTTTCTGTCTTTTGGTTTTCCTCCCAGGTGGCGTGCGTTTGGGACTGAGTGGCTGTGTTGCTGAGGCTGTCAGGACCTCACCCTGATCACCTGCGACTCGTCAGGACTCACAGCTGTGGTGCATCTGGATGGATTGGAACATGTTGGCATTTAAGACTGGAGTGCACAGTGTGTATTTGCCAGAGACTCGACCTTGTGACCAGACGGGTGAGATCGTCGTCTCGGGAGCCATCTCATCAACAGCGGATGCTGAGAACGTCCAGGTTTGATGCACAGTCTGTGAAAGAGGAGGGGGTGAGGTTTCACGCTCGTCAGCACACTTCCTGAGGTACGTTAGATTTTGTGACTAACAGTTATACAGTCAGTAAATGTGGTGTCCCTCACACCTTATTGTATTGAGCTGTTTGTTAGTCATGTATCAGCTTCCACTGCAGTGGAGTTTTGTGAACTGGATGTTCCATGCCTGCAGGTTGGGAAGCTGATCAGTAATCAAGCCGGAAGTGTTTGCTGTTTGTACACCTTTAAGTGTTCTGTGTGTAGAGTGTGGACTCACATAATGGTTCCTTCTTTCACAGACTCGGTTGTTGCGGCCACCTGGGGGTGTCGGCGGGGTCCTTGGGTCCGAAACAGCTTCTGGCTCCGGACCGTTAGCGCTGCTGGGAGCGCACCACGCCAGGCCGCACCTTTTTGTTATTATATTATCACTGTTATGTATTAAATTCAGTTAGCCTTTGTACCGTGCTCTGCTTACTTCATACTGGGTCCTTCAAAGCTGGTCGGTTCTCCGAGCTGCGTCCGACACATAACAGTAGTCTCTGGCCAATACACACTGTGCACTCCAGTCTTAAATGCCAACATGTTCCAATCCATCCAGATGCACACAGCTGTGAGTCCTGACGAGTCGCAGGGTGATCAGGGTGAGGTCCTGACAGCCTCAGCAACACAGCCACTCAGTCCCAAACGCACGCCACCTGGGAGGAAAACCAAAAGACAGAAACAAACCGGCAGCCAGGCCCCCCCAGCCATATAACACTATTTCTGCAATATTGACATATTGATGTATTTTTTTTTCTGTTGGGGTGCCCAAATTTATGCACCTGCCTAATTTTGTTTAAAGAATTATTGCACACTTTCTATAAATCCTGTAAACTTCATTTCACTTCACAATGAGGTGGGCTTCAAAGATAATTGGCAAAGCTTCTGGGGAAAACCTGGTCTTGTTAGGAGAGACGTCATCCATCCCACTTTGGATGGAGCCGCTCTCATTTCTAGAAATCTGGCCAATTTTCTTAAATCCTCCAAACCGTGACTATCCAGGGTTGGGACCAGGAAGCAGAGTTGTAGTCTTACACACCTCTCTGCAGCTTCTCTCCCCCTGCCATCCCCTCATTACCCCATCCCCGTAGAGACGGTGCCTGCTCCCAGACCACCAATAACCAGCAAAAATCTATTTAAGCATACAAATTCAAAAAGAAAAAATAATATAGCACCTTCAACTGCACCACAGACTAAAACAGTTAAATGTGGTCTATTAAACATTAGGTCTCTCTCTTCTAAGTCCCTGTTAGTAAATGATATAATAATTGATCAACATATTGATTTATTCTGCCTTACAGAAACCTGGTTACAGCAGGATGAATAGTTAGTTTAAATGAGTCAACACCCCCGAGTCACACTAACTGCCAGAATGCTCGTAGCACGGGCCGAGGCGGAGGATTAGCAGCAATCTTCCATTCCAGCTTATTAATTAATCAAAACCCAGACAGAGCTTTAATTCATTTGAAAGCTTGACTCTTAGTCTTGTCCATCCAAATTGGAAGTCCCAAAAAACAGTTTTATTTGTTGTTATCTATCGTCCTCCTGGTCGTTACTGTGAGTTTCTCTGTGAATTTTCAGACCTTTTGTCTGACTTAGTGCTTAGCTCAGATAAAATAATTATAGTGGGCGATTTTAACATCCACACAGATGCTGAGAATGACAGCCTCAACACTGCATTTAATCTATTATTAGACTGGCTTTGCTAAAAATGTAAATGAGTCCACCTACCACTTTAATCATATCTTAGATCTTGTTCTGACTTATGGTGTGGAAATTGAAGACTTAACAGTATTCCCTGAAAACTCCCTTCTGTCTGATCATTTCTTAATAACATTTACATTTACTCTGATGGACTACCCAGCAGTGGGGAATAAGTTTCATTACACTAGAAGTCTTTCAGAAAGTGCTGTAACTAGGTTTAAGGATATGATTCCTTCTTTATGTTCTCTAATGCCATATACCAACACAGTGCAGAGTAGCTACCTAAACTCTGTAAGTGAGATAGAGTATCTCGTCAGTAGTTTTACATCCTCATTGAAGACAACTTTGGATGCTGTAGCTCCTCTGAAAAAGAGAGCTTTAAATCAGAAGTGCCTGACTCCGTGGTATAACTCACAAACTCACAGCTTAAAGCAGATAACCCGTAAGTTGGAGAGGAAATGGCGTCTCACTAATTTAGAAGATCTTCACTTAGCCTGGAAAAAGAGTCTGTTGCTCTATAAAAAAGTCCTCCGTAAAGCTAGGACATCTTACTACTCATCACTAATTGAAGAAAATAAGAACAACCCCAGGTTTCTTTTCAGCACTGTAGCCAGGCTGACAAAGAGTCAGAGCTCTATTGAGCTGAGTATTCCTTTAACTTTAACTAGTAATGACTTCATGACTTTTTTTGCTAATACAATTTTAACTATTAGAGAAAAAATTACTCATAACCATCCCAAAGACGTATCGTTATCTTTGGCTGCTTTCAATGATGCCGGTATTTGGTTAGACTCTTTCTCTCAGATTGTTCTGTCTGAGTTATTTTCATTAGTTACTTCATCCAAACCATCAACATCTCTATTAGACCCCATTCCTACCAGGCTGCTCAAGGAAACCCTACCATTATTTAATGCTTCGATCTTAAATATGATCAATCTATCTTTATTAGTTGGCTATGTACCACAGGCTTTTAAGGTAGCAGTAATTAAACCATTACTTAAAAAGCCATCACTTGACCCAGCTATCTTAGCTAATTATAGGCCAATCTCCAACCTTCCTTTTCTCTCAAAAATTCTTGAAAGGGTAGTTGTAATACAGCTAACTGATCATCTGCAGAGGAATGGTCTATTTGAAGAGTTTCAGTCAGGTTTTAGAATTCATCATAGTACAGAAACAGCATTAGTGAAGGTTACAAATGATCTTCTTATGGCCTCAGACAGTGGACTCATCTCTGTGCTTGTTCTGTTAGACCTCAGTGCTGCTTTTGATACTGTTGACCATAAAATTTTATTACAGAGATTAGAGCATGCCATAGGTATTAAAGGCACTGCGCTGCGGTGGTTTGAATCATATTTATCTAATAGATTACAATTTGTTCATGTAAATGGGGAATCTTCTTCACAGACTAAGGTTAATTATGGAGTTCCACAAGGTTCTGTGCTAGGACCAATTTTATTCACTTTATACATGCTTCCCTTAGGCAGTATTATTAGACAGCATTGCTTAAATTTTCATTGTTACGCAGATGATACCCAGCTTTATCTATCCATGAAGCCAGAGGACACACACCAATTAGCTAAACTGCAGGATTGTCTTACAGACATAAAGACATGGATGACCTCTAATTTCCTGCTTTTAAACTCAGATAAAACTGAAGTTATTGTACTTGGCCCCACAAATCTTAGAAACATGGTGTCTAACCAGATCCTTATTCTGGATGGCATTACCCTGACCTCTAGTAATACTGTGAGAAATCTTGGAGTCATTTTTGATCAGGATATGTTATTCAAAGCGCATATTAAACAAATATGTAGGACTGCTTTTTTGCATTTACGCAATATCTCTAAAATTAGAAAGGACTAGAAGGAGAGAGCATATCTCACCCATATTGGCCTCTCTTCATTGGCTTCCTGTTAATTCTAGAATAGAATTTAAAATTCTTCTTCTTACTTATAAGGTTTTGAATAATCATGTCCCATCTTATCTTAGGGACCTCATAGTACCATATCACCCCAATAGAGCGCTTCGCTCTCAGACTGCAGGCTTACTTGTAGTTCCTAGGGTTTGTAAGAGTAGAATGGGAGGCAGAGCCTTCAGCTTTCACGCTCCTCTCCTGTGGAACCAGCTCCCAATTCGGATTAGGGAGACAGACACCCTCTCTACTTTTAAGATTAGGCTTAAAACTTTCCTTTTTGCTAAAGCTTATAGTTAGGGCTGGATCAGGTGACCCTGAACCATCCCTTAGTTATGCTGCTATAGACTTAGACTGCTGGGGGGTTCCCATGATGCACTGAGTGTTTCTTTCTCTTTTTGCTCTGTATGCACCACTCTGCATTTAATCATTAGTGATTGATCTCTGCTCCCCTCCACAGCATGTCTTTTTCCTGGTTCTCTCCCTCAGCCCCAACCAGTCCCAGCAGAAGACTGCCCCTCCCTGAGCCTGGTTCTGCTGGAGGTTTCTTCCTGTTAAAAGGGAGTTTTTCCTTCCCACTGTCACCAAGTGCTTGCTCACAGGGGGTCGTTTTGACCGTTGGGGTTTTTACGTAATTATTGTATGGCCTTGCCTTACAATATAAAGCGCCTTGGGGCAACTGTTTGTTGTGATTTGGCGCTATATAAATAAAATTGATTGAATTGATTGATTGAAATATCGGTGTGTTCATCAGCTATATGATATATTGATCCAAACAACCAATGATTTATAAAGGAAAATCATGGAAATCATCAGGGGTGTCCAAACCTTTATATAACACAACCAGACATACAAATTGCTTAAAACATGAAAGGGATAGATTTTAATCAGAGTATAGCATTCTAATTATGATTCTGACATCATTTCGGCATGATTATATAATTTTGACCAAGAAATTCAAGATGACCGCCATGTAGTAGGGAGAAAAAGTAACTTTTGAATGAAAGCAACAAGGATCATGAATGAACACATTATTTCAATGAAATTGAAGTGCTGATACAACTTATAACACTTGCAGATTGATTTAAAGTCAAGATCATGTATGAAGGTCAAGGTCATTCAAAGGCAGTGTTGTATAAAGTACCGGAAAATCACACTTAAGTAAAAGTACAGATACCCATTAAAAAATTACTTTGGTAGAAGTTCAAGTCACTGATTGAAATGCTACTCAAGTAAAAGTCTTAATGTATCTAGTATTTATTGTACTTAAGTATGACAAGTAATTTAGAACTAAATGTACTCAAGTATTGAAAGTAAAAGTACAAGTTAATAATTAAAAATGGACTGATTTTCTTAATGTTACAAAGTTTATCTATGCTTGTAAATGACTGGTAGTATTAGTCAAAATACTGAAAATTGTGCACATCACACAAAAACACTTCAGAAACAAGGATTCAAAACCTAAACGAGAGTAAGCTACTCACTACTGGTTCACAGGAAAGTTATTTATTTCTATATGTATTTATTTATTTTCATTGTTACATTGTTTTATCTTTACTGTTGTGTTTTGTTTCATTAGGTTCTTTTTGTCTCGTTCTCTAAAATTGTATTGTAACATTATTAGTCTCTTATTATTGTCTATTATTGTCTATTATGTAGACTATTATTGTTGTTGCTATAATATATGAATAAAAATAAATTAAAAAAATTACAATTTGACTCTTTTACAACAACAAACGCTGAGGCATTAATTATACAGAAAACAAATCAACACAAATGTGCTGAGGCGAACAGCTTAATGCTAACTTTAACATTGAAAACGCCATTGACATGCTAACGTGTTAGCATCGGTCGGCAATCAATCCACAAATCGCAGGTCGAAGCACTGCTTCAATTGGTTCAAGGTTCAAAGCAAAGCTGCGCTGCAGAAAAGTTGATTACAGACCCGCTGCAGGTCTGTAATCAATGTAGAGAAATGATCATTCTCCTGACAAACACCCCCCAAGTGCGCAACTGCAAAAAAGCCTACCAGACATACCTCATGACAAATCGGCCTGACTTCGTTGCAGTCACTATTAATCAGTGGTATCTCTGGGTGAAAACACGACTTTTTTCGTGTGTGTGTATGTGTGTTTTTTGTTTGTTTGTTTATTTGTTTTTGTAACGAGTAACTGCATGGCACATAGAAAATGTATAGGAGTAGAAGTATGCAATTAAGGTCGGAAATGTAGTAAAGTAAAAATGAAAGTAAGCTGAATTAAAAAAAAACTCAAGTAAAGTACAAAGTCTCCCAAAACGTACTTAAGTACAGTAGTGAAGTATTTTTACTTTGTTACTACAACCCCTGGCAATAATTATGGAATCACCGGCCTCGGAGGATGTTCATTCAGTTGTTTAATTTTGTAGAAAAAAAGCAGATCACAGACATGACACAAAACTAAAGTCATTTCAAATGGCAACTTTCTGGCTTTAAGAAAGACTATAAGAAATCAAGAACAAAAAATTGCGGCAGTCAGTAACGGTTACTTTTTTAGACCAAGCAGAGGGAAAAAATATGGACTCACTCAATTCTGAGGAATAAATTATGGAATCACCCTGTAAATTTTCATCCCCAAAACTAACACCTGCATCAAATCAGATCTGCTCGTTAGTCTGCATCTAAAAAGGAGTGATCACACCTTGGAGAGCCGGCGATTCCAGAATTTTTGCCAGGGGTTGTATACAACACTGTTCAATGGTAATTTTTGAGCTCACACATAATGGTCACAGAAGTGAGGATGAGGATCAATGAGCGTACAATCCTATTGTTTAGCACAGTGAAGGTCTTGTTTGCTTTAACTGTGTACACTTGCCTGTCAGGTTAATTAGTTGTTCCCTTTTTTGTATAATTTCAGGAATTCTTAATATACTCTGATCTTATTTTTGCAGTGAAAGTATGCAAACTGTTAACAATAATTGTACTGAAAAGTATTGGTATCAATAAAGTATACATATAAATCATGGTATCAATAAAATACGAACAATAACCATCCCTAATAAGTGAAATTTTATCATGTAGAACAATGTATTTTGGTTAGAAAGTTAACATAAATTTCATTGTCAGTCCTGCTGTCTGTATCTGTTTGGTAATGCAATGATATATAGAAACAGTAATGTGCCCTTGACATTTGCTTTTCTTTTCCTTTTTTTAATAAGTCATTCATGGTATTACATTTTGCAATGATGAGGAACTAAGTGGTTCTGCTGTTGCCCTTCTGGCCAAGTGATAAAAATTCTAAAACTTTTCAGGCAATGCAAATGAGGGACATATTTCACAGAGAGGTTTGTGTCAGAACAAAAGGTGGTGTGGCCAACTCACAACACAGTCCAATCCATAATTCCTTGCAATGGTTACAGTTTAGTGGTTAGATGGCAAATTGTAGATGAGTGGGTGGATGCGTGGGATTGTCCATCACTGGCAGCTTGTGTAGATGCCAACTCAAAACAACAAATGCTATACTTTTGAAATTCACCAAAATAACAAAAGAGTGTATAACAAGGATGAATTGATTTGCTTTTGGTAAACTTTCATGCTGCACATTAATTCTAAAAGGAACTTTCATTTTACCTCTGGAATATCTCATCAAAGTACCTGCCACCTGCTGGATGGATTGTGGAAAGTTATGAACATCACAAAGGTGTGTACATGCTGTTTTAGTGGCATCCATCGGAATGCTATGCTCACAGTGCATATACTCGCACTTGCCAGCAGATGCGGTCACATGTCACAACTGCTGTTGTGAGCGCGGTGTGTAACCACTATGCATATGCGCGATGTGACCACTATGTGTGCGTGCCATTCAGCAGCGTTTAATGCATCATCTGCTGCTTTCTGTCCAGTGTTTTCCACTTTGTCTCTGTTTTCTTCCATTTTATCATGGATTAGGAGGTTGTGAACAACCTGGTGCTTTTCTGCCTGTCACACAGACAATGTGTGCTTAGCAAGTTAAGTGGAGGCCATGCAACAAGCAAAGTTGAGAAGTGAGTGTTGTGAAAATATCCAAACATGATTGCTAGCAACCTTGTGGCATTGTGTGACATGTTTGTGGAGAATAGTGGTGATTTGGGTGACAAGTCCTACACGTGCCTCAAAATGCCATGCACAGGCCTTCTGGGTGACACGAGCTTTCCATGCAATGTGTCTGCAACCTGCTGAGACACTGGGTATGTCACATGCTCAACGGTATGCTCCCCCTTATCATCAGCATTAGCTAATACATTAAGCTTGCAATGGTGGAGAGAAACAAAATGCCCTCTGCATGGGCAAATACAGGATGAAATATGCAACATACGTAAGAGTAAAGTAAAACCAGTATTACAGAATGCATTGAACATGTGGCTGAGCATTTACCCATACCTTTTTCTTTATCGGGCATTAGTGATGCCTCACTCAAAATACTACTCCAAAATTATTTTAAACCTTTGAAACACAAACATTGCTCTGTAATGCAAATGAAAAAGAAGACATATGAATTCATTTTATTTCATTTATACAGGGCCAAATCACAACAGAGCTACCTCAAGATGCTCCACACAAGTAAGGTCTAACATTACCAACCCCTAGAGCAAGCACACAGGTGGGCAATTCTATGGTAACGGAATTACAATCTGAGCTAATCTGTCATGGTTAGAAGCCATATGTCCAGATTTTACTGCTGTTGTAATTCCGTTACCATAGAATTGCCCAGGTGATAGTGGTAAGGACAAACTCCATCTGATGATATTGAGGAAGAAACCTCAAGCAGACCAGATTCAAAGGTGTGACATATTGCTTCGGCCATTCTAACAATTACAAGGTTTTACAAAGTTTTACGAAGCTGAAGATACAGAAAATAGAAAAAAACAACCTAATACGTAATATAAAGAAGATAAGTCCACACAGGCATCAGCACCACAGACAGGCATTGTCCACACCATCAGTGGGCCTGTTCCCACAACAGGTTCTCTTTCAAATCAAGATTACAGCATGCAGTACCCACATCAGGCCTTCCACCTCACAGTCCATCCAGGTCCTTCAGTTTGGATCCATCCATCATTCATCCCTCGGACATAGAGAAAAAGGGCAGCATCAGTCATCCGGACAAAAAGACGACACCTAAGGTAATTCATCAGCAGTAAATCAACAGGAAAACAGAGGAATTACTAAGGTGATCGCCGGCCGCTAGCCCTAAGCTTCACTCACAGACCCATAACTTAGATAAATTTGAGGCTGAGATGTGTTCCGTTGCTAATAAAATGAGTTTAAATGGATAGGAAGCATAGTGCCATACTATGCCAGTATGCTAGCCATACAAGAGGGAGAAGTCTAGACTTGAAAGTCTCCACGGAATCTGACTGTTTTATTGATGCAGGGAGATCATTCCACAAATCAGGTGCACAATAAGAGAAGGCTTTGTGCCCCGCTGACTTTTTATTCACTCTAGGGACACAAAGTAGTCCTGTGCCCTGAATCAATATTGGCCCAAACATACCAGTGACAGCATATATTGAAATTAGAATCAAATAATAGATAGAATGTGTGGCTGGGAATAAGGCCAACCTTTTTCCTCAGCAGTGAAACACATAAGTGAAAGTGAACTCAAAAAAAGTTTTCTGTATCCACTGTGGTGACCTTGAGCAACCAGTGGAACCCCCCCCCCCCCACACACACACACAATAATAAGTCATGCTCTCTCATGTCCCGGCTGCAGTACCTTCATACTTGCCTTATAGATTGTACTTTTGAGCTTTGAGGATGGACCACCTGGACAACAAGGATAACTATCCACACACACAGACACCTTCTGTGTAAGTGGTTGCCATCCACGACCCATGGTGGTTCCATAGTGTGTTGGATGTGGTGATGCATGGCACCAGCACATGCTGCCAGACCAGACCTAGTGTCACACATGTAAAGCATGAGTGTTACACTTGTCTGAGTGCCCCTTACTGTTCATATTGTGAGACAGCAGTTAGCACTGTGGTGCATTGTGGATTCAGTTTATGACTTAATTCTCTACATTAGTCTCTTTGTGGAATGCATTTGCACAAAGGCAAGATGTGCAAACCATTTCTGAACACATTCACACCCACATTCAGGCTTTACCACCCCAGAAGACGATGTGTTCATCTTTAAAAAGAGCAGAATGATCACATCTCCAAGGGCCTGACTTCTCACCATAACCCCAAAAACTGATGACACAGGAAAGTGGAAAAAAAAAAAATCACCTACCTCAGCATTTTTCCTCATAGCAACTTGAATTTGTCAGTAGCATTTTGCAGTATGACAATAAAGCCGGGGGGGGGGGGGATTTCAAGATATGGCAAGGAACAAATAAGCAATGTAACAACAAGCATATGCATCCAAATCCTTGTGGATTGATTTCTGATTTATTTTCATAGTTATTTTTTTTCTGCTTTTCTCATATAACCTTCCAAAATAACTTCATAAAGCAATATGTGAAAAAGAAAGCTTCCCGAAAGCTCTGTGCACCGACTTTTCCAGTGCTTCCAATGTGTCGTTAATAATATTTTCCATCTACGTTTATCAGCACATGCTATATTTCAACTGTATTGTAAGCCTTAGGGTAGGTGAAGAGGAATGCTTTCTGATAACCAACCAGCAGTGCTTTATCCCCTGTAAATCCATCTTTCTCTGATACATTCTGCATTTTTATGACCTCTCTTTCAAAATCTCCCAAAGCAAATGTGCAAGTGACACCATTGCCATCCGGTGTATTGATTTCTGCAAGCACATTTTGAGAGGTCAGAATGGATGGGAATTTTTTGACTAATCTCTTCCACAATTTTCTCAATTTCTGTCGGCGAAGATCACAAGAATCGTGCAACAAATGAATCATCGTTACGTGCAAGTGGGCGCACAAGTTCGTATGCTCCCTCAGAGCTGCTGGTAGCATGAGGCAGCTGACGGCAACAGCCATACAATCTTCAAGTACAAATACAGCTAAGCCGCTAAGCTGATGATTGGTGTGGGAACACAGTATGTAAGCAAATGACTTTGAAGAGGAGGAGACGGCCCTTGCTGGTTTCTCAATTACATTTCCTCCTCGGGCTTGGGAGAAGACACAATGCAAAAAGAAGAAGAAGAAGAAGAAGAAGAAGAAAAAGCCTTATTGCACCAAAAGACAATTCATTCCAGACCTATACCCGGACATGTTGTGGACCAACAAGAATGGTAACGCCGTCTTCCATGTGTGGAAGTCTCATGTTGTTGTGGGACTTCAGAGACCAAGGTCATACATCTGAATAGTGTGACAGCTCCACACCCTCGCTATGAGTGTGAATATGCAGATCAACAGTAAACTGTTACTACTTTCTCAATAGTTTTTTGCCACATCATTAAAAAAGGTTAACACTGAATAAATCCAAATAACAAAATGTAATGCAATTGCAATGAGTAAGTAAAGACACATTTTGATATAGCAAATACATCATCACTTTAACAGGGCTATTCCACAGAGTGCCATTCCTACCCATTTGATCTGAATAACAATTCGGGGTGGCTTTTGAAGCATCATAGTAAGTTCTTGATCCATCTTTGTCAATCTTGAACAAACAATCTTGGTATGCATAGTACTTGTGGGCGTCAATGGCACCAATTTTGAAACTGGGGTCAAATTCTTGAATTATTCAAAAATTTGAACTATTCAAAAATTTCATCCCGATTTGCCAAATTGTCACTAGGGCATGGTAACGTCTGGGCATTCGTATAATCTTAACTACTTCAGTCATGTTTGAACATGTCTAAACGGGGTTTTCCTAGTGAGTACAGGTTGAAACATGTTTGATCATGCACCGTTAGGGTCACGATTTGAAGCCAAAGCAGCATTTTTTGTGGTTCTGGCCAAGGGCACAGTTCCTTACTTACATATTTTCTCAGGTGCCATGTCTGCACTTTATAAGCCAGCCAGTTGCCAAGTCTGCCCTTTATAAGCCACCCTGTTGGGAGGCAAGCCAGATTAAGCTGTTTCATCCCATTTTTGTACTTTTTTGGATCGTGGGTGATCATAGTAGAATGACCGTGTGGAATCGAGGTGTTACAGCCTGTATCCTTTTTACACATTAGGGATTGATACATGAATGTTTCCAAATTGTTCCCCTGAGCCTGAACAGTATTTGTTGAGACAATACAATTTGGAGAAATGGGTCACATAGACATGTTAATCTTGAATCATGTGACTGGCTACTCACTGCCCAGCGATTCACTCCTCTGGGTTACGTATGACACTTGTGGCACTATGTGTTCTTTGAGACATTAAAATGTCTTGAAATAGCTTTGGACTGAATATATTTGGACAGAGTCAGTAGAGCTAAGGACTCTTAAAACATCTTAAGATTACAGTGCTAATATTTTCTGTATAATTATATTCATTGATACATTTATTCATTTTTAACACATTTCTTCATCACTAGAGAGCGCTGTGAGCATAAGCTACCAATTGCCAATGCCAGTAGCTACAACCCCAATCCCAATGAAGTTGGGACATTGTGTAAAATGTAAATAAAAACAGAATACAATGATTTGCCATTCCTCTTCAACCTATATTCAATTGAATACATCACAAAGACAAGATATTTAATGGTCAAACTGATAGACTTGTTTGTTTTTGTGCAAATATTTGCTCATTTTGAAATGGATGCCTGCAACACATTTCAAAAAAGCTGAGACAGTGGTATGTATACCACTGTCCAGTGAGATATCAGACATGGACAAGAATGGTTTATGCTATTTGTGCTCTCAGATAGGAATTTTCCAGTGAGACCCCCCCCCCCCCCGTCCCCGCCCCCAGGAATGCCCCTTGAAGTGGGAATTCCAATTCATCAGCTACATTGGACTCTGGATGGCAACCACCCAGGCATACAACTGGTCCATTGCCACCTCTTGAACGTATCCATCTGTTTGCTGCAGCCAGGTGAAACATGGTTGGCCCATTCACCTTCTCAAGTGATTGGGGTCCTCAACACTGAGGAGTGTGAGTGCTGGATCATGCACAGAGAAGCATATCACAAAGCTACACATTTGCTCCCACACAGTGCAAATGATATTCCTCATCTCTGTCTGTGTCTCCTGAAGCAACTGCTTATTTGACACAAAGTCATTCCAAAGATACAAAAAGGATCCTCTGAGAACACCTGTTACAAAAGAACATCTTGTCACATCCAAGGTACACCTAAGGTACACTTGGATGTGACCTAAGGTACACATCCAAGGATGTGTACCTATATTCTCTTGCAAAGGTAAAGCCATCACCAAACACCTCTGTCATGTAACCATAAGACTTTCTAAGTTCTTCCCAGGTGTTTTCTTTTTCCCAAAGACATAAGCATGAATGTCACTGCTGGGAAAAGTGGATGACTTTAAGAATTCAACATTCACTGCATACAGATACACTTCTGATGGACGAGTATGGGAAGCCATTAAAAGCCTGGATCCACAAATTCAAGGTCAGTAAACCATTCCTCACAAACCAAGGCACAAAGCTGGTTTCCACAACCCTATCCACCCCACCACACTATCTCTTAATATAAAGAAACATTCACGAACATGAAATCTGATCTGAAGTTGCTTCTCTTTGTAATGTCACACTTTTGGATTACATTGTGTATTTGTTGTCAGGCAGATAAAAGAAACCCATGCTTACAGTAAAAGCCTGCAGTAACCACATTCCCTATTTCTTTTTTCAGCCACACCCCTCCCCAACACACACATACATGCCAACACCAAATGCATGAATTTCACAGTGTTTTAAACAGGGCAGCGCTCTGTAATAAACTTGTACATTTGCATCCATCCCATGGTGATAAGTAGGTTACCGGAGAATAGGAGCACATCTTCTGCGGTGCACCATTGTCGTTAAATACTTAATGGTGCTGCCAGTATCTTCAAGGAGCACCTGTCCCATTGTTTTGTTAGTCTGATTAAAGTGTGAAAGAGCCGGAGGGGGAAAAAAGAATCAATAAGTACCTCTGAGTCAAATCAGCTCAGTGTGAAAATAGTTTAGAACTGCTATATTTGTTCCTACAGTAAAAGTGTTTTCAACCATTATCTCATCAGGAGCTAACCTGTGCTACCATTTTCACTGAGGAAATGCTATCTTTGGAGTGATAATATTTGTGAAAATTATAGACTGAAAGCTATAATAACAGTGGGTCTGCCATACCTGCATGGAAATAACCATTCTTGGATTTCTCGACTTTCCTTTTCTGTGTACCGAGTGACACTATTTTTTCTAGTGTGTCTGTATTTCAGACTCACACATTCTGCTCTTGTCAACTCAATGATTTAATGAATCCACTGAATGATTAGTCTATATTTATTGCTAAATGATTGCATTCACACCAGGAGGGACTGCATATAAATGCACAGAGTCATCTATTGGATATGCTTGAGAGTCATTGAGGATTAATTACTCACACATGGCTTTGATACCCTGTGAAGAAGTGCACTGCTGCTACGAATAAACTAATTAAGAGAATAGTCATTTCTACCTGAGGTGCACCCCCACATGGCAAGAAGAGTTCTGTTTATAAAAGTTTGCACAAGACTTCTCATGTGATAGGTATGTGATCCCAAGAGTACACGTGGGAATTACTTCTGCTGTGATTTTGTTAACACTAAATGGCACTCTTTGGAGTCAGCCCGCGTCCCTTTGCAAATCAAATATTTATGAGCAACACCTTGATCAGCCCTACAATCATCAGAACCTGCTACAATCAAATCATCCAGCCACCTGATCATCATAACAAATCTTCAAAACACAGACAGTGACGGACACAGTCACACTGACCTATTTCAGTGTCACTTAAAGTTCATGGTGGGACAGTGTAGTTTCATTATCTGGGAGGTGTAGAGATATTGTATGTTTTGCACACTGATTGTACAACCCCAATTCCATTAAAGTTGTGACATTGTGTAAAATGTAAATAAAAACAGAATACAATGATTTGCAAATCCTCTTCAACCTATATTCAATTGAATACACCACAAAGACAAGATATTTAATGGTCAAACTGGTCAAATATGTTTACCACTGTGTTACATCACCTTTCCTTCTAACAACATTCAATAAGTGTTTGGGAACTGAGGACACTAATTGATGGTTCCATCACAGATGTGTAAGTTGCCCATGCCATGGGCACTATCACACCTCCATACCATCACAGATGCTGGCTTTTGAACTTTGCGCTGGTATCAATCTGGATGGTGTTTTTCCTCTTTTGTCTGGAGGACACGACGCCGATGATTTCCAAAAGCAATTTCAAATGTGGACTCATCAGACCACAGCACATTTTTCCACTTTGCATCTGTCCATTTCAAATGAGCTCAGGCCCAGAGAAAGCAGCAACGTTTCTGGATGTTGTTGGTGTATGGCTTTCACTTTGCATAGTAGAGTTTTAACTTACACTTGTAGACGTAGCGACGAACTGTGTTAACTGACAATGGTTTTCTGTGAAGTGTTCCTGAGCCCACGCGGTAAGAGCCTTTACGCAATGATTTTGCTTTTTAATGCAGTGCCGCCTGAGGGATCGAAGGTCATGGCCATTCAATGTTGGTTTTCGGTCTTGCTGCATACATGTAGAAAACTCTCCAGATTCTCTGAATTTTCTGATTATATTATGGACTGTAGATAACGGAATCCCTAAATTCCTTGCAATGGAACGTTGAGAAACATTGTTCTTAAACTGCTGGACTATTTTTTCATGCAGTTGTTCACAAAGTGGTGATCCTCGCCCCATCTTTGCTTGTGAACAGCTTAGACTTTTGGGGATGCTCCTTTTATACCCAATCAAGAGTGTCCTCAGTTCCCAAAAACATAATGAGTGTTGTTAGAAGGAAAGGTGATGTAACACAGTGGTAAACATACCACTGTCCCAACTTTTTTGAAACGTGTTGCAGGCATCCATTTCGAAATGAGCAGTTATTTGCAGAAAACAATGAAGTTTATCAGTTTGAACATTAAATATCTTGTCTTTGTGGTGTATTCAATTCAATATAGGTTGAACAGGATTTGCAAATCATTGAATTTTGTTTTTATTTACATTTTACACAACGTCACAACTTCATTGGAATTGGGGTTGTAAGAAAGAAAGATGAATGAAAAGAGGCAGGCAGCTGTGGTTCTGAAATGGTGGCTGAATGCACTCGTTACCAACAGGTGATCTGTCTACCTATCATTAATACAGAAACAGATATGTTTCTGTTATAGTTTTGTTTTACTTTGGTTTTTCCTTGCACACAGAAGCATGTAATGTTTTGCACACACAAAGATACGCCAAAGATGCCCTGTGATATTTTCCAAATGCATCTTTTTGGAAACATCTATGCCTGACATAAACAACAGAAAACTCCTTGTACACAGACACTTGTTCACACAAAATTAATATAACCTGAAGTAATGTGATGCAATTTATATTCATAATTTTGTTGAACATAAAAGGATTATGCTGCATGGACGTGAAGAGTTCATGGGTGTGGAAAACTACACTGCAGTTATTTTGATTTATGATGTTGGATATTATATTTGTCAGACCAGATGTGATGAATTAGGACAAGCATGGGTCTCATATCACAAGACCTTAAATTGCTTTTAAAAATGTGTAGTTGTTTATAATTGTCCAAACAATAAATTTTATTTGATTAAAGGTGCTTTGAGGTTAAACCAACTTTGACAAAATCCAAACTTAGGCATCAGAAGGTATGAAACACCTTTTTGCTGGTTTTCTATGTTTACTTACAATACTACCACCAGCAATAGTTATTACATATACACACACACACACACACACACATACACACACACACACACACACACATTATATATATATATATACACACACAAGGTCTGTTAGAAAAGTATCGGACCTTTTTATTTTTTGCAAAAACCTCATGGATTTGAATCACGTGTGCTTGCATGAGCAAACCTTGAACCTTCGTGCGCATGCGTGAACTTTTTCACATCTGTTGATTGCATCATTTTCTGGGAAGCAGCCTTTGTGTGAGGACATGTGTTGTGCGCTCGGCGGATTTTCATTTCAAGGAAAAAGACGGAATGAGTGTTGTTTCTGAGAAATTGTGGAAGAGGTGGGAATGTCACAGCATGTCCTGTGAGACTTCAACACGGAGGCACTTTTGCTGCGCCATCAGCAGCAGCATGAATTTCACTGCCACTCTTTTCATGGCAAACTCTTCTGTCACAGTGGAATGTACCGAAAAAGTGCTGATGTCCACCTCTTCTGCAATTTCTCGGACAGTCACACAACGGTCCCGCATCACCACAGCATTCACTTTGGAAATAATCTGGTCATTTCAGCATGTTGATGGCCGACCGGAGTGTGGCTCACTCTCCACCGTTGTGCGGACATCTTTAAACCGGTTGTACCGCTCCTTAATCTATGTGATGCCCATAGCATCGTCACCGAAAGCTGTCTGAATCTTCCAAACGGTTTCCACCTGGCTGTCGCCCAGTTTCTGGCAAAATTTGATGCGCCGCTGCTCCAGTCATTCCGTCTTTTTCCTTAAAATGAAAATCCGCCGAGCGCACAATACATGTCCTCACACAAAGGCTGCTTACCAGAATATGATGCAATCGACAGGTGTGAAAACGTTTACGCATGTGCACGAAGGTTCAAGGTTTGCTCATGCAAGCACACGTGATTCAAATCCATCAGGTTTTTGCAAAAAATAAAAAGGTCCAATACTTTTCTAACAGACCTTGTGTGTGTATATATATATATATATATATATATATATATATATATATATATATATATATGGCTCGGTAGTTCTGATGCATTCTGATTGTCTCTTTATCCAGCTTTGTTAGTGTGAAAATAGTCACTCCCACCATTGACAGTTTGAACAAAATGATGAATAAAAGATAAAAGTTTTGTGTGTTTTCTGCAGCAAATAATAATGTTCTGCATTTTTATGCATGACAACACCGCCCCATTCTCAGCTTGGCTTTATTCATCACACAGAACATCTTTCCCTGAAAGTCTCACACTCAGTTAGCTGGAACGGCTTTGAGAATAAGAGCCTATCATTAATACATAATTCCATCAGAGCAATACACTATCATTGTACTCATTATTAAAGGTTTATAAGTCTGTTACAGTTGTCTGTGACCACCTTAAGAGCTTTCATGGATTATTTAAGGAATGCTTGGGAGCAATATGAAGTCTAAGATATCAAGTTCAATTCACACAGTTGCATGGTCTCCATTTGGTGCCCCTCAGATGTGAAATATCAAACTAATTTTATAAAAGACTTGATGGAAAGCTCAAGCAGAAACCAGCAGAAGTTGTGCATCATTTATGACTGAAAGGAGTTAAAAAATCAGAAATGAGTCAGTGACTGAGAGAGTGTTGCTTTTATTTTAGGTCAGGTGAAGTAGAAATTGGAGCATTTTAGTGAATAAAACAAAGGCTTTATAACCTTATGGGAGGCATGTCATAGCCAGAAGAAAAGGCTTATTATTTTGGACATATGAAAAAGGATACATTTACTTTGCACCAACTGGCAGAAAATGTTTTAAACTTTTGAGAAAGATATGTTGACTGACATCCAATGCAGATGTTCTGATGTTGAACTATGGTGACTAAAAACACTAAAATACTTAGTCAAGCAGAGGATTTGATTTCAAATGATACATGTTTCAAACAGGTAAATTCTGAAAACAAACAAACAAAAAAAAAAACAATTCAGCTCTGTGCATTAACGTTGGTTATCCTGATAAATATGCAATCTCAAATTACAGAAAGATTTTTGAACAAGCTTAAAAAATCTGACACCAGTGTTGTCCTTGTCTTAGTACAAAATGAATATCCAATCATTTTCTGATTTATGAGATAACAAATTCAACACAAACTGCTTGGCAGATCTAAATAAAGGTGAACACACACCATTTTCTACACATGGCAAAAAATAAAAGTCTGATTTCCACATCAACACAGCTCTTTGTCCCACAGAGTGGCCTGTCATTTTTGTTACCATGGTTAACAAAAAAAGCAGACTGTGCGAGTAAAATAAAAGACCATCTCTCTGCTCTTTTGCCACTGAATTACAGTGAAGGACTTTAAGATTTAAATGGATGTCATCAGAAAGTAATGATGCTATGGTTCTAGTCCAGACTTGTGCTTTTGCTGATGTGTTCTTGATGTTATCAAGTCATAACACAAAGGGATTGGTCTAACTGTTTTCATAGAAGTTAGCATTCTAATATGATACACACTTCTGCTGCTTTGAAGGTCCCAGTGAGCACAGTGGCCTCCATCAACCATAAATGGAAAAAATGCAGATCCACTAGGACTCTTCCTATAGCTGGCTGCCTGTCTAAACTGAGTAATCAGAGCAGAAGGGTCTTTGTCAGAGAGGTGACCAAGAACCTGATGGTCACTCTGTCAAAGATCCAATATTCTTCTTTGGAGAGAGCAGAACTGTCCAGAAGGACAACCACCTATGCAACAATCCACCAGTAAGGCCTGCAGCAATCCAGCAATCAGGCCTGTATGGTAGAGTGGCAAGACAGAAGCCACTTCTTAGTAAAAAACACATGACAGCCCCCCTGGAGTTTGCCAAAAGGCACCTAAAGAACTGTCAGACTGTAAGAAACACAACTGTCTGGTCTGATGAGACAATGATTTTGTCGTGAATGCCAGGTGCCATGTTTGGAGGAAACCAGGCATCATCCCTAGAGTGAAGCATGGTGTGGGGATGTTTTTCAGCATCAGGAGTGTCGAGACTGGTGAGGGAAAGACGAATGCAGCAATGTACAGAGACATCCAGGATGAAAACTTGCACCAGATCGCTCTTCAACTCAGACTGTGGCGACAGTTCATCTTTCATCAGGACAATAACCCTAAGCACACAGCCAAGATATCAATGAAGTGTCTTCAGGACAACTCTGTGAATGTCCATGAGTGGCCCAGCCAGAGCCCAGACCTGAATCCGATTGAACATCTTTGGACGAATCTAAAAATGCCTGTGCACCGATGCACCCCATCCAACCTGATGGAATGTGAGAGGCCTTGCAAGAGGAATGAGCAAAGATATATACCCCAAGCTTGTGGCATCATATTTAAGAAGACCTGATGCTGTTATTGCTGCCAAAGGTGCCTAAAAGCTGTGAATACGTATGTAGATGTCTTTTCTGTGTTATTTATTTTTCATAAATTTGCAAAAAAAAAAAAAAAAAATCCCCCCAAAAACATGATGTTGTCGTTATGGGTTGGTGTGAGTAGAATTTTGATGGAAAAAATGAATTTACTCCTTTTTGGAATAATAATAATAACATAAAAATGAGGAAAAGTGAAGCAGGGTGAATACTTTCCAGATGCACCGAATCTTACATACTTTATGTATGAATGCACACTATATGGGTTATCTGTTTATGCCATTTGTATGCATGCACAAAACATCTTATGATATGTAAAATATATAATGAGAATATGTTGTATATTACTATCATATGTTGATATGGTAATCTATCTATCTAGTGTGAAAATTTGACTTTATTGGGCTTATTTGTGCAGCCAGTTTCCTTGCCTGTTCGGGATCTGGGGAGGGAGAAGCTGCAACTCACTGGTAGTTGCAGGTCTTGACACGAAGTGCAGAACACAATGGCTCTCTGTCTAATTATTGTAGGTCTTTGCCATTGGCCAGTCTTCTTTCTTTCTGGTTCTCATGAACAGTTTTCACATTAGAAGTCTTCATATATTCTTTTGGTCGTGTGAAATTGACTGCCTAGTTTTATTGTTTTTATTAGTTTTATTGTTGTTATATATATTGTTACATTATTGTTTTTGTTGTTGTTGTTTTTTTTTTATTTAATGGACTGCTCAAATGAAATTGCCCCTTGTGGGATTAATAAAGTTGTTGACTGATTGATAGTTTGCCAAAAGCATTGTAAGTTTAACATGAGTGTGACCTTTGTCAACCTGAAAAAGTGTTTCTCAAAAGCATGATCATTTAGTAGGTGTGCCTCCAACTTTCCAACAGTGTATGTTATGATTTTTTTCTCATTAGCATTAGCTCATTTATCACAACATGACTGAATCTGACTGTGCTAATAATGAAGTATATTCATGTTATGCAAATGAAACGCTGATTTTTCCTGATATTCTAGTTTCTGTGGAGCTTTCTTTGGTTTGCCAAATCAAAATGTCTGTACCATATGGTAAATATGTATATATATATTTTTTAAAACAGAGAATATGCATATATTGGTTTAATTCTGAAAGGATGAGTGCAACTCTTTCAGGTCCTCGTGCTTACAGTCTTATTCTGTAGTTTTGAGACTTGGAGGCTAACTAATGAAAGAAATGAATGACTGGTTGCTGCTAGGTCTCTTCGAAGGAATGACTGTGTGTCAAATGAGCAGTTACTCTGGGAGATTAAGATGAGAAGAGTCTGAACAATTTTTGCCACGAAAAAAGTACAATTAGTGGAATTTACAATAAAATAGTGTAATGTCCAGAAGATCTGGAAGTCCATGGTTGCTCACAGCATGCTGAGCAGGTTGTAGCATTGTAACATTATACACAATCAGGTCTGTTTGCATTCACAAGACTAGTGGTTTAGCCGGACTAAACAAGTTATTTTGCATCATTTTGGGTAAGACCAGATTGACGTCATGTGGACATTGAACTGTGATACATGTATAAAATAATATTACTTAACATGGTAATTGCCCAGAAACCTGCCTGCTATGCATTTGGCATATACAACCCCTGGCAAAAATTATGGAATCACTGGCCTCGGAGGATGGTCATTCAGTTGTTTAATTTTGTAGAAAAAAAAGCAGATCACAGACATGACACAAATCTAAAGTCATTTCAAATGGCAACTTTCTGGCTTTAAGAAAACACTATAAGAAATCAGGAAAAAAATTGTGGCAGTCAGTAACGGTTACTTTTTTAGACCAAGCAGAGGGAAAAAAATATGGAATCACTCAATTCTGAGGAAAAAAATATGGAATCATGAAAAACAAAAGAACGCTCCAACACATCACTAGTATTTTGTTGCACCAGATCAGTTGCCAGATCAGCTTTGCAGGTTGGAGCCTTGTGATGGACCATTTTCTTCAACTTCCACCAAAGATTTTCAATTGGATTAAGATCCGGACTATTTACAGGCCATGACATTGACCCTATATGTCTTTTTGCAAGGAATGTTTTCACAGTTTTTGCTCTATGGCAAGATGCATTATCATCTTGAAAAATGATTTCATCATCCCCAAACATCCTTTCAATTGATGGGATAAGAAAAGTGTCCAAAATATCAACGGAAACTTCTGCATTTATTGATGATGTAATGACAGCCATCTCCCCAGTGCCTTTACCTGACATGCAGCCCCATATCATCAATGACTGTGGAAATTTACATGTTCTCTTCAGGCAGTCATCTTTATAAATCTCAGTGGAACGGCACCAAACAAAAGTTCCAGCATCATCACCTTGCCCAATGCAGACTGGAGATTCATCACTGAATATGACTTTCATCCAGTAATCCACAGTCCACGATTTCGTTTCCTTAGCCCATTGTAACCTTGTTTTTTTCTGTTTAGGTGTTAATGATGGCTTTTGTTTAGCTTTTCTGTATGCAAATCTCATTTCCTTTAGGCGGTTTCTTACAGTTCGGTCACAGACGTTGACTCCAGTTTCCTCCCATTTGTTCCTCATTTGTTTTGTTGTGCATTTTCGATTTTTGAGACATATTGCTTTAAGTTTTCTGTCTTGACGCTTTGATGTCTTCCTTGGTCTACCAGTATGTTTGCCTTTAACAACCTTCCCATGTTGTTTGTATTTGGTCCAGAGTTTAGACACAGCTGACTGTGAACAATCAACATCTTTTGCAACATTGCGTGATGATTTACCCTCTTTTAAGAGTTTGATAATCCTCTCCTTTGTTTCAATTGACATCTCTCGTGTTGGAGCCATGATTCATATCAGTCCACTTGGTGCAACAGCTCTCCAAGGTGTGATCACTCCTTTTTAGATACAGACTAACGAGCAGATCTGATTTGATGCAGGTGTTAGTTTTGGGGATGAAAATTTACAGGGTGATTCCATAATTTATTCCTCAGAATTGAGTGATTCCATATTTTTTTCCCTCTGCTTGGTCTAAAAAAGTAACCGTTACTGACTGCCACAATTTTTTTCTTGATTTCTTATAGTGTTTCTTAAAGCCAGAAAGTTGCCATTTGAAATGACTTTAGTTTTGTGTCATGTCTGTGATCTGCTTTTTTTCTACAAAATTAAACAACTGAATGAACATCCTCCGAGGCTGATTCCATAATTATTGCCAGGGGTTGTATACTGTTTAGTGGAGGGCACAGGTCTGCTAACTGCTAATTATCAAAGCTAACTTTTTTGTTACCAGTGTAGCTTTTCAGCTAACTTCAAAAACCGTCAGTGGGCCAGTTAGCTTCCAATAAATTTATTACTGATAACTTTTAGACCGCTAATGTTCTTTTTACATAGTAACGTGAAAAGCATTTATAAACCCGTTGGCTCCTGTTTTGAACATATGAACACAGACACAGATGCCAAACTGCATTATGGGTAAACTGAGCCTGCAATCACCAATTGGTTGATTCACTTAATGTGTGTGTTGGTTATTACAAATAAACATTGGTGGGCACAGCTAACCAAAAAGGTAGCTTTGATAACCATTAATCCGCTAACTGAAAAGTTAAGTTTTATAAAGCTAAACCGATAAATTCCTAAAAAAATTAGCAAAAGTTACAGATAAAAGCTAAACTGCTAACTTTCTGTATTGATTTCAGTACTCAACAGCTAATGACACAACAGTGAGTAGGCGCTTCTGTCTCAGATGGGCCTTCTCTCAGCAAGAGAGACCTGGTGATCAGAGAGAAAAGAGAGAGGAGAGAGGAAATGAAAAAAAAAAAGATTATTTCTCTTCACACCATACAGATCTGCCAGTCATTTCACTGGTGTCATGCACACCCAGACAGTTTTGACCTAAGGTTATAATTTTAAACAAACTAATTCCGGACAGGTTATTGAAATTAAGATCACATCTGTCATTTTATAAAGTGAAAATATGAGCTATATGTTTTAGTTTTAAAGTAATGCACTGATTTTGAAGGTTTAAGCATTTAGCCATAGGCCACATTAGCTTTTGGGTACATTAGTTTCCTGACATCAGTGGCTGGCTGGACGGTATAACACACAGTTACTGAAATGTGTGGTGGGTTTGACAAATAATTCTGTATTTGTACATATGTATTTTTTTTTCATTTGTAAAAAAAAACCCAGCAATTTGAAAACTGAAAATTCTGTTTGTTAAGTCCTTCATCACTTTTAGCGAATGTGTGGCTGTTCATACTGGCATGAACAGTCCCTCCCTCTTCCTTTCTCTCCCGTAGTCAGCTCTCCTCTGCCTGCAGAGGATAGAGCTCTACCATTCATGACTGTCTGTCTGCTACAAAACATGTAACAGACAGACACTAAAATCTTTGATTTCAGACTTCATAAATGTTTTTAACTGTTAAGCTTTATTCATTATGCATGCAAAAATATGTTAGCGGTCTAAAAGTTATCGGAACTAAATTTATCGGAAGCTAATTGGTCCGCTAATGGTTTTCAAAGTCATCTGGAAAGCTAATCCCCAATGAAAACGTTAGCAGCAGTTAGCGGATTAGCAGAACTGTGCCCACCACTGCAAATAAATGTGTATTTGTAAAATATGTCATTTTTTTATTTGTTAAAAGGCATTTACAAAATTGAAAATTCATTTTGTTAAGGTGTGATTCAGCCAGGCAGCAACAACCATGTGATATAACCAGGCATTATTCACACTGCCATCTACTGGTTGGCAGTGTTCTATGCATTTTGACCCATCTGCTGGATGGCATATTACATACTGGCATATTATGTTACTGTGCTTTTTACTTTTTACTCTTTTACTATGCTTTGTGATCTTGTAATTCATTTTATTTTTTTTTTCTGAATTGTTTTGTGTGAAGTTCCTTGAGGCGACTCTTTTGTGATTTGGCGCTATACTAAGTGAATAAATTGAACTGAAATTGAGGCTCAGTTTTCCCATAATGCAGTTTGGCATCTGTGTGTGTGAATATGTTCAAAACTTCAGAATTAGTGCATTATTTTAAAATTAAAAGATATGTGTTATATTTTCACTTTGTACAAATTACATACTTGCCATTAATGTAGTTAAACTATCTGGATTAATTTGTTTTATAAATCAAAAGCATAAGTCAAAACACTTAGCACTTAGGGCATGTTGAAACACGCTGGCCACTGATTAGCTCAAAGCCGCAGAACGACTGTTTCATTCACAACCAAAAAATTAGAAAGTCTGACCTGCATACAGTCAGCAACTTACTTTAGTCGTTAGTCTTCTTCTTGTACACTAAGTCCATACACTTCAGTTGTCAGTGCGGGACTCGTTCCTGTTGTTTTCCAATGAAGGCAACTTCGTGATGTCCATTTCCAAAGTCAATGTCAAATATTTTGCTGATTATTGGAAGTTGCTAGCCATCAGGGGTGTGAATCTCAGGCTTCAGTAAATAAAAGTACAACCACATATTGCTTATATCTGTGCCACTAAAACAGATGATTTCACTGGTTAGCTCATCTACCAGCCTGAAAAGTTAAACAAATTAGAATCAGATGTTTTACTGGGTGGATGGAACAAATATAAGGTGGTTATTTTACTCACTGAAGCCAGGGTTTCCCACATCTGATAACCATCCATATTTATTTGAGCCACAATATTTTGACAGCTCTAGGGTTCACTGTTGTGTTGCTCCAAAATCTGAATTCTCACAAGATTTCAGTGCAGGACTACCATATTTACTGGTGTATAATATGAATTTATATGTAGTGCATAAAACTAAGTATCGAAAATGAAGTCCTGGGAAAATATTTGTTTACCTTTTTTGCATATTACACAGTGTACTGTGTGTTTTCTCTTCAGGTACCATTTAATTTTCGTGCATAATGCACACACATTTGTGTTTTAAAAATCGGCAAAAAAGTGGGACTTGTTCAACATCTATAAACACGAATGATGCCCAAAATTGACTTGTATGGACCTATCAGACAGCAGTGTTGCAAAAACAGGCAATGTATGGATCCTCTCTACACTGCTGTACACATCTTATGACACATTTGCCTTTGCAGAGGCAAGAATGGTTAGAAATGCATTATAGGTAATGTACTTTGAATTAACACTTTTCCTTTAATAAACCTGTATTTCTGCTCATGCTCAAGTCATTTTTTTAGCTCATAATATGCTTTTTATATAAATATATGTGCTATATTGCTTCATTACAACCAGTCTGCTCCAAATCTGGTGGTGGTAGCAGCTTGTGGAACAGCTGGAAGTGCTGAGATGCATTGTGTGAAGATAGAGAAGAACCACCTAATTTTGGACTATGATGAATGTGACACAACACAGAACAAAAAGCAGCTCACAACAATTCCTGGCTACATCTGAACACAGTTTTTACTCCAGAATCCAAAAAAGCAAACAAAACATTAATGTGACGTAGTGCTTGTTGTGCCTCTCAAGAAAGTCTCTCCTTTCAAAAACTCATCTTCCACCCTTTATTAGCATGCTGAAGGTTCAGTTTCACTTACGGATGTCAAGTGTCAGCCTCTTCATTTATGTTCAGACTCCTCATGATCAAGCTCCTCAAAATCCTCATGTCTGCTGCCTACCCATTCTATGAATGCTAATAACTCTTTTTGTTGTTGTTGATAGAATTTCTTATAGAGGCCTTTACGGTGTCAAATCTCACGTGTAATCACGTTCTCGCTGGGGAGGCCAAGATTTTGTTGTCAGTGTAAACAAGCGTTTGCGGCAAATTTTTTGCAACATTGCATCTTTATGGAGGTGAGTTCAACCAAAATTTGTATTTAGGTGTTTAACTAAGATAACTGTGAGTCTGTAAGATGAGTTTTATAAAAAAAAAAAAAGCGTGTTGTTGTTAGGGGTGCATGTCAAGAACCGGTTCTTTTTGGGTATCCTTAAGAAATCATTTGATCCATCGACATCAAAAGCCTTTTTGCTTAACAATTCCCTTATCAGTCCTTCAGAGTGGCCGTTGTTTTTGGGGGTGTTTGTCAGGAAAATGATAATTTCTCTACATTGATTACAGACCCTGCAGCGGGTCTGTATAATCAACTCTTTCTGCTGCGTGGCTTTTTATGAACCTTGAACCAATGAAGCAGTGCTTCAATCTTTGATCTGCTGCTTCATTCTCTCTTTCTATTATTTGGGCAATTCTACGGTAATGGAATTATGATCTGAGCTAATCTATCGTGGTTAGATGCCATATGTCCAGATTTTGCTGCTGTTGTAATTCCGTTACCATAGAATTACCCATTTTGTTTATCTTAATTTTTCCCGCTAAAACCCTAAAGAGCACATGTATGTGAGTAATATTTACCTTTTTTATGTTAAACCGACCTGTTATGGTCTTCTGAAACAGTTTTGATAGATGTATTTTCTAACTTAAAAACGGGACAAATGCCAGCGCGTTAGCATGTCTATGGCATTGTCAATGTTAAAGTTAGCATTAAGCTGAGCCTCCCTCCCCAGCGTGCAAAGGATTCTGGGATACTCTAAAACTGTGAATACTTGTTTCCTGTTAACTTTGATAGTACTACATTGGAAGCTGTGTTTAACTCCGGCTGGTCCCCTCTTAGCCCCTCTCAAAGCCATTTAAAAATGTCAATTGTGAATCACTTTTGTGAGGATTAAAGTCATTAACTGGGACTCTTGTTTTGTTGCAGGCAAGAAACAAGACTAGTCCTCCGTTCATTCGCACAGCTGGAAACCCTGCACCACTCTCTGCCGAGTCAAGATAGAGTCTGGTCGGAATTAATAACTTCAAAGTGAATCACCATTTTAAATCAAATGACACCTCGTTCCAAATGTTGCAACACAGACAACAGACTAAAATGTTTTTTCCTCCCAAAATGAGACATCCTGCATTCTTTATGAATTACATTGATGTTGACTTGCAACACAGCCAGCTGCAAGAGCTCAGCTCAGAGGTATGGAGTTAAATTTGTGCCAGTAATGTCTGAAAGGGAATGCTTTTGAGAAAAACTAGAGATTTTGTTTATTTTTATTTATGTCAAGAGATCAAGGATTCAGTGACCAATTTCATATTTATTTACTTTAAGACTCAATAAAATATTATTGGCATAGAAAACCTGTAAATCCAACTTTTAGTATACAGAAAATTCACAGGTGGTATTGATAAGGGAATCAATAAGGAATCGGATTGATAAGCTGAATTGATAATGGCGATGATATCAATAAAATCTTATCAAAACCCATCCCTTATTATTTATGTTAAAATGTGTTAGTTATGCTAAAGATGTTTAAAAACACACAGAGATGTTTAAACATTAAAAAAAAAATGATGTTTAAAATATGACAAAAGATAAAAATAGAAGAATAGAAAGTTCTTTAAAACATGTTTAAAATGTTTGAAAAGGGTGTCAAACATGTGACAGAATAGAAAGTTCTTCAAAAACATGTTTTAAATGTTTACAAAGGCTGTAAAATGTGTAAATGGATAAACGGTTTCTTAAAAACACACATATACTTTAAAAATGTATTTAAGATGTGTAAAAGAATAAAACGAAACACACGAAGATATTGAAATTGTGTATATGTGTGTTGGTGGTGGTGGTGGGGGCACAGCCATTCATTTGTTCTCTGAGGGGGGCTCACTCTCCCACACTTTGCAAACCCCTGATCCAGACTGTTATTATTAGCATGTTCATGTATGGGTGGCAATCACTGCATCTTATCCATTTCACTGCCTTTGTTGTAGATGTATCACATTAGTGAACTGTGGAACAAGTGACTATATACTAACTATAATAACTATATAAATCAGTTAAGGTCAACAAATTGCTTTATACAGTTACTTTATGCAGATACTTCATTAGCAGCTTTATGCAAATACTTCATTAGAAGCTGCCGAAAACTTGCAAGTAATAAGTAATGTAACTAATAAGGTAACTAGTAATCTAACTTGGTTATTCTTAAGATTAAGCAATCAGTAAAGTAACTAATCAGCAAAGTAACTAATAGTTACTTTTTTGAGTACTAAATCTTAAAAATAACCAAGTTAGTTAGTTATGAGTTACTTTATTACTTACATTCAACAGTTGCCGACAAGTTGCCTGCAGCTGCTCATGAAGTAACTGTATCAAGTAACTGTAAAATATAACTGTATAAGTAACTAATGAAGTAATTTTTCAAAGTTACTTTGGCAACACTGGTATTGACTAACTTGTATGGCAGCACCCTCACATCGGGATGAATGTGAGGCATTATTGTAAAGCGCTTTGTAAATATAAAGCGCTTTGCTATAAAAATGCAGTCCATTTACCATTTATCAGTGCCCCCTCCTCCCCAATTTCCAAGATTAAACCTCAGCTCAGAATCTCCACTGTTAATCAACCAAACTAAACATATTATCATGACAGCAATCCATTATGAAAGAATGGATGATTGTTTTGTAAATGAGTTTTCAAAGATGGAACATATGTCCAATCAAAGCACAATAACTTGTCAAGCTGCAAAATCATAGCAACTAATATGGCACTTCAGTCATCGGAGGAAATACCTTATTTATATCATCTATTGTAAACAAATTAAACCCAAAGAGGAAGTTTGAGATAATTAGGTACAGTAGATCATAGGGAAAAGCTGCATACAACTATATAGCCCTAATGACTGTTCAGCAAATGACTAAATAAATATGCCTGTTTAAAACAAGAGTGGGTTCACTTCCAGTTTTCTAGTGAAGATTGCCACAGTTCTGGTGGCTAGGCATGCTGCCAGCACAAACTCATGAGGGTGTTGTGTCATTAACAAACAAGCCCCACGCAGCTCCATTCTTTGCCTCGTACAATTTAAAACAGAAGATGGGAGAGTGTGCCAATGACGGAACAGGGAATGCTGCCAGAGACTGCACGATGTGGAGGAAGCACTAATGATCAACATTCGCTCCTAAAACACACAGCTGGAGTGGGATGAGATGAGAGAAATGGTTAAAATAAAAGTCCCTTTTCATCTATCTATCTATCTATCTATCTATCTATCTATCTATCTATCTATCTATCTATCTATCTATCTATCTATCTATCTATCTATCTATCTATCTATCTATCTATCTATCTATCTATCTATCTATCTATCTATCTATCTATCTATCTATCTATCTATCTATCTATCTATCTATCAGTAAATCCTTTGGGCAGCACGGTGGTTTAGGACAGAACAGGACACTCTGTCCAGGGTGCGATCCTTAATTGGAGTAACCGGGTGCAGATGACGGAGTGAGTATACCCTTTAAAGCCCACAAGGCCCATTGGTATAGGTGCATAGTGTGTAGCATGAAACAATCTTTAATTTCCCCTGGATAGAACACTAGTGGGATGCAGGATTTGTCTCCAGCCATGGCCAGTACCCATTTTCAGCAGGATGGACTATATTTTTGGGATCAGCCTCAAAATTCTTCCAAAAGGTTTCCATGCCATACAGTTCTACTTACTTGTAATGGCTAAAATCTTGTGTAATTCAATGTTGAACCTCCACAAGTCAGTTGGATAGGTACACCTAATTCAGGTAATCAACTGCTGATCAGCGTTTGGATCATGGGATATGAAGATACATTCAAACTCTGGTGAAGACCACAAAGCAAACTATGGTCTGCCTGAAAGTGGGTTTTGGTTCTTTTCCAAATTAATCACCGTATAATTCACTTAAAGTAAGACCACAATCCATATTAACAGAACAAATATCTGTCCCCTATGTGAAGACTCTACATTGACTAAAGTACAGTATATTTTACGTTGCTATGAAAAGATACATCAAAATGAATAGTGCTGACTCATTTAATTTTGTACAGTTGACCATAACATTGCTTGGCTTGTGACCACACATCTCCCAATACCAGCAGTGTATGTAAAGTGTTTTGCAAATAACCATCATAAAATAATTTTTAGGAGCCTCCTGGAGTACAGTATTATCTCACAACATAAAAACAAACAAAAAACTCTTTAAGAATTAAAACAGCTTAGCAGAACAAGTTAGTAATAAGTCTGATATTAGCACCTTAAAGTCTACATCACATTTTGATGAATTAAGGTGAAGAGAAACGGATGAGCAACGGATATGAAATTTTGATACCTGTTCATGCCCATTTTTGTACAATACAAATCCTTTCCTCATTCGTTACATGTGTCCATCAGCTGATGTCCGGCACGTCCACTGGAAAGATTTGTGCATGCTCAAAACTGTGAGCAGACATCCAATGGAGAGCTTCCCCAGTGCTGCACTGTTGTTTAGTGTTTTGTCCTGTACTTGTTCATAGTACCCACATTCAGTGGTTAACCACTCATTCCATCAGTGGCCAAAATCCACAGGAGACCAATGAATTAGGTGATTTTTGCCACTGGACAAATAATTTTATTCAGTTACTAGTTGCAATTTGATACACACACATACACACACATACAAACACATTGAGTTACCCGGGTCGGCCAAACCGGATCCGGTGTAACAGTATATCTTCCCCCCTGGATATATCCTAGGATATCTTCCCCCTGGGGAGAAGATATTGAGAAGATATTACTGTTACACCGGATCATCTCCAAAATTCAGTGGAGTCTTCCATGCCCTAATATCTATCTGTTGAATTGTCTTATTTATCGGTGGGTTTTTTATTATTATTGTTGAGTCTGTGTGCTGAATAAATTCATTCAATTCATTCATTTATTCTATCTGTGGTGCAAATTTGGTTAGAATCTGTGAAGTAGTTTTGAAGTAATCTGTCAAATCTTATACAAAGTGAAATCTTGATCCAGAATCCGGATTCGGATCTGGATCACCTCCAAAGTTTCAGTGGAGCCTTCCATGCTCTAATATCTGTCTGTTGTGCAAATTTGGTGAGAATCCACATTCAAAGCCTATATAAGGCTGACCGTGTGTGTCTGTGTTTGCACATGTGCGCTTTCAACCTAAGGGCCCAGTGAACTCCCCCTTGGTGCCCCCAGTTACCATACCAAGTTTGGTGTCGATTGTTAATTACTGTGCCAGTTCACCCCGAACACAAACCGTGCCACATACATACATACATTGCCTTTTATATATTTCCATCTTGTCAATTTTAGCATTTTGGAGGTGGTCACACATTTGTCTTGCAGCATATCATTTGAGTTTAGTCATCTCGCTTTCATCCAGAACACCGTGCTATTTGAGGCAATTACCCCTGAGAACAAAACATCTTCCGATACAAAAACAAAGAGAATTGCCATTGTCATGACCAAGGAACAATTTTCCAAAACATTTGACACATAAACACAAAATCCATGTTTAGGTTTGAGCCTCTGAAATAGATGGATAATTGATTCCAAAGCCATTTAGAACATGCACACTGAACACCCACTGCCTGCTGTCTGCTACAACAATTACTGTTTTCCACCAAAGGCAGGTTTGGTTATTTCAATGCATTTAATTAAAAAGAGGGTTTTTGCATTCCTTCTCCAGTAACTGCTGTACCCATGAAAACCATCAGAGCAGGTAGGATTCAGCTTCCACTGCCAAATGTCTGTATCACTGCCAAAAAAAAAAAAAAAAGCACTACTGTTGAATCCCCAGCTTTACTTCAGCAGGCCAATCAATTAATTACCTTGATAAAGTTCTTGAGACATAACATTATCAGGAAAGATCTGTTTGGGATGGATGTGAATCAGTGTTGTGTCACTAGAAGTCGCTCTTCCTGTTACTGTGAGATATGTCGTAATGTTGGGTTTTAAAAATCATTTACACAATCAATACAGAGCAAATGCTTAAAATGGGGCTCGTAACCAAGATAAGATGCTGGTTTGTCAATATTTTTAACAGCAATTTCATTGGATGTCTTGAATTACCCATTTTCAAATGGCACAGCAACTTTCAATAATTTGAATCTTAACTCTTTTGTTGGATGGTGTGCGATGGCCAAGTTGATCAATGAGTGTCATCCTCTAAATCTGCTGAAGTCAGGTTGCTTCTGGAACATCAAGTATAATTAGATGGCTCAAGCAGAGGTGAGGAAAGAACTTGTGTTTTAGAGTAAACATGTTAAGGTGTTGTGCTCCTTGATCCCTGGCCTTCGGTATTCACCTGAGGGAATGTCTGTCGGCTCTGACTGCCCTCAAGAGAATGGCACTGGCCTGCCTGCAGGACCGGACAGCTTGTTAGGGCTCAGTGGATCATGGTGAAAATGAATGTCACCACTCACCTTGACCCATTGAGTGGGAATTTCAGGATAGGATTCTGGCTATCTAACAAGCTAGTCATAAAAGCCAACCTGGACTGAGGAAGTGCTTTGGGGATACAAGGATTTCAGGGCTTGGGGAAGACATTCTTATCTTGGCCTGTGGTTCATGACCTAGAGTAGAATTTCAGCATTTTCTCCAGGAAGGCAGAGTCTAGCTCTGGATCAATCACGCAGGTGGAATGAATCAGATTTCCCTTGGTCCAGTGTACATGCACAGAATGCAGCATTACTTTGCTTAAGTTGGTGTTTTGACAATTTTCCACAGCTTGTCAGCAGGACAAGTGTGTGTGCTGGAAGAAAATAAAATACTGAAGCACAGCACAGTAAAGTCTCAGCTAAGCAGAAAATAACACAGTAAGAGTTTTCAAATGATAATGTTCTATTATGATGCACCAGTCACTCATTTATTTTACAACACAGACTTCTGCACAATTACACATTAATTAAAATGTTGCATATGGATTTTAGGACTAAAGCTCATTTGAAGGCCAACTGTAATCTTCAATATAGAACTATTAGTGAACAATTTGTGTTTTAACACCTTCTATCATTACCTCTCATAAAGATAATAATAAATTCAGCAACATCTGTTTGTTTGTTAGAAGGAATACACAAAAACTAATCAACAGAATATAGTGAAAGGCATTAGCCAGGATGTAAGGACCAAATATTTTTGGTGGACATTAAATTTAAGGGAGGAATCAAAGGTCAACAATAGTAAGTAAGTAAGTAAGTACAATTTATTTTAGAGCACATTTAAACACAACTCACGCTGATCAAAGTGCTGTACGTAGTCCATTAAGCAAGAAATACTGTATAATAATAAAAAGTATATGTACAAATCAACAGTTTAAACTCAGTTGACATCAATAGACAACATTTAATTACAGACATAACAACATAAGACAATTAAAATGTAGGAATGGCCAGGGTAAAAAAGGTATGTTTTGAGCCTGGATTGGAAAACTGTGATAGAGGGGGCATTTCTTACGTCACTTGGTTCCACAGCTGAGCACCAACAATTGCAAAAGCTATGTCACCTTTTTGCTTAAGCCAGAACCATGGGACATGAAGATGTCGGCTAGGAGATCTAGGAGACCTAGGACCTACCTTGATACAGATGAGATCTGCTCTGTAGCTGGGGGCCAGAGTGTTTAATAGCCTTAAACATCATCAATAAGATCTTAAATTGAATCTTAGACTGGACATGGAGCAAATGCAGGGAAGGTAGGACAGGTGTGATGTGCTCAGGTTTCTTTGTGTTGGTAAGCAGCATAGCTGCTGCATTTTGAACCATCCAAAGCCATGCCACCAGAGTCAGAGGGAGACCAAAGTAAAGGGAATTATAATAGTCTAGGCATGAAGTTATGAAAGCATGGATGACTTTTTCCAAATTGTTGTAAGACAGAACAGACTTTAGTTTGGCAATAATTCTTAACGGATAAAAACTGGTCTTTACAACAGACGAGATTTGTATTTTGTCTATAGATAAGCTGGGAGTCTAGAATGACACCAACATTTCTTGCATGAAATTTGACATAAGGGGCAAGGGGACCAATAAATATCAAAGGTCAGTAATCAGGATGAAAGTTCAGCGGGGAGTATCAAAGATGAGTGTTCAGGAACAAAGACAGGATCAGCAATCAGAAGCAAAATCAGCAATCATGAGCCCCTTCACACACAACATGATTGAAGTAGAATGGCACACGAAGGAGGAGTGAAATGGCACTCATGGGAAATAGGAGTCACACTCGAATGCCTCGTACAGCAGTCACCGTGTTCATTCGGGCACGGCACATGCACTCTATATTTGCATGTCACTCGTGCAAGAAACCCATTCGAACAGCGGGCATGATGAGGTGACATTGCTATCTGATTGTGTTTGGAGCATTTGAACGAAATGTCACAGGCAGGTCGGACATATTGTGCTGCGGCCAAGCAGCTGCACAAAATCATTGTCCATGTCGAACCGTGGCTGCATGACACCATCGAGGCAGCCTTCACACCAGTGACTGAAAATTGTTGAATGCCGTGTGAGTGCCCATTTGACCCACTCTCAGCTGGAGTCGGCTGGAGTCCAGGTGCCACCCATGAACATCCAACACCACTCGTGGGGCACTTAGAAAAGGCGGGGCTATTCGCACATCCAACACGAAAATAGAGAGCAGACAGACTACTTTTGAACTCGCTGTGCAAATGGCTGCACATTGTCTAAGTGCTGCACGAGTGTGCCATTACCAGTTAACACAGTGCCGTTCCCCCCAACACAGATGGCATGTGAGTGTGCCCTCCCCACACTATGAACTATCAAGGTGCAGCTGAGGTTGCAAAGGCTTGCACGGTGGCTGCAGTGCAGTGTGATCACTGTCAGCGCAACACACACAGCTGGATGTCTGTCACATCCATGATAGAACAGCTGACAGCTGTGGAACACGATAGCATATCCCAATCCCACATGTAAATAAAAACCCAGCCCTCCTGCGCGTCACAGTGCCAGCCAACTGGACAGCCACATGACATGACACGCGATCACTGATGACCAGGCTTGCCCACCGAGGCAATCAGATGATGCCAGTGCACGCAGGCGTACCAAAGCCGTCAGATGATCACATGCACATTCACCAAGGCAAGCCATGTTGCACTCGAACACTGTGTCACCACTGCTCAAAACCAGCGAACAGATATCGTACCATGAAGAACAGCACTTCTTCACAACACGCCACCACCATGCATATGTATTTGCGGGCTCTTTTGACATGGTGAAAAATAAAAACAGGCCCGCTGCGCCTCACGTGTGACGCAACCATTCATGTGAGTGCTTTGCTGCTCCACATCATAGCTGACCACTATGTACATGCCACATGTGCCAGTGTACAGTGACAGTGAGCCCATCCATGTGAGGGGAGGTGGGCATGTTACGTGTCAATCATGCATTGATTGATATGGTCCCACACACACACATGTACTACAGTTATGGGTATGTCAGGGGACCGTGGTTGACATGAAATCACATCATGGGATGGACGACATTCAAAATCATGCAGGGAGGGAGCTGGCCACCACCTGCTGCGAGTGCTGCGGTCCACCTGTGTGCGCTGCTCCACATTGCAGCTGACTGTCAGCATAAGGCAAAGCTGGGTGATACATATTGTCTCATGGGCTTCGCTCATACAAATAATGAATGTGTATGTGTCTATGTTACAAGAATTAGCAGGGCCAGCTAGTTCAATCAAATCATTGTGTCGTTGTGCATACGCGCCCGGCTCAGTCGTCTGTGTATGTCCTCAGTGCAGCGAAAATAATAATAATCCCATTAATCCATCTGATCACTTTAGGTGAAGACAGTCCAGCCACAGAGTGGCTGTGGTCTGAAATGAAGCATGCGCATGGAGGCAGGGCAGGGCGGGGGGACTGTTCGGTCAGCAACACCAGTAGGGCTGATTTCATTCTACAATAGAGTGTTTTTTACTCTGTTTAGTGTGGAGTCTTTTCCAGGCTATTGCCTGTCTCTAGCCCAATGAATGCTGGGATAGGATCCAGGTCCATAGTGATCCTTAGTTGGAATATGCGGCTATAGAAAATGAATGAATGATTAGGATCAGTATCAAAACTTTTCTAGATCCTATGACTGTCTGTCATAAGGTGTATTTTGATTCAGATACAAATAATCATCCAGATCAAGCTGACCAAAAGGTAACTTGTGGCACAGGCGAATGACTGAAGTGAACTCAGAATTCCAAGTTGCTGTGGGGCTTAACTGAAATGAAAGGGAATGGTGTAGCCTTGGTGGAGGTATATATTAGCAGTTGGGTAGTGACCCAATTTTTGTATAATCCCGAATCAGAACCACAGCGTCAGTGGCACAGACCTTATTCAGATAGATTTTCTGAACTATTTCTCTACATTGTGCAGTTGAAGAAAAAGATGACATGCTGAATATAAAATTATACCGATGGCTGTAAATTTTTAAAGTCATTTTAGCATTTACACTATTGTGTAAATACACTTTTGAATGAAAACTACCAGGTAAAATATTGACAGCAGTGTGGAAACTGTTTTGTGGGATAGCAATTTTCACACTGTTGAAAATATTGTGCTGGTAGCTGAAAGTCTCTTCCGCAATCTTTATGACATGTGTAACACAAAACAAAACAATCAAAATCTATGAAGAACTGAAGACAAAGCATTTTTTTGGTGAAATACTGTACAGTTGTTGACACAAAAAAATCCATAATGTGTTTCTGCAATAATGTGACAATCATAAAAGTTTAAATTATCTTTGCCAAGGACACTGACATAACCCCATATGATGGAAGACTTTAGTTTTTGGACTTGCTGTTGATAACAGTCTGGATCGTCATTTTAATCTTTAGTCTTGTGTCATCTTTACAAATGTGCACACAGTGCACATTTCTTCCAAAACAGTTCTGAAATAATGATTATTCTGACCACAAGTCACATTTCCACTGTGTGATGGTCGAACTTAGGGGCCTACAAGCCCAAAGACATTCACGAGGTTAGTATAAGGCTTCTTTTTGAAAAGTAATTTTTTAAACAGCAATAGTGCATAACTCGTTGCTGTGTTTGACAAAGTTTTCCCGAAGTAATCACTTGCCCATGTGGTTATATCAGCTATTGATGAATGACAGTTCTTGATGCAGTGCAGTCTCAACGATCAGAGATCATAGATATCCAGGTTAGGTTTGCATCCATGATGTTTATGCACTGAAATCCACTAGATTACTTCAATTGTTTAATGATATTGTTGTGTGGGCCGCTGAAGAGGAGGTACTGCTGGCCCACCATCAGAGGGCGCCCTGCCTGGAGTGCAGGCTTCAGGCACGAGAGGGCGCTGCCGCCTCACAGGACAGCCGAGAGTGACAGCTGTTATTAACTCCTGACAGCTGTCACCTATCATCAACTCATCATACCACTCCATATAAGCCGGACGACATCTCCACCCCGCTGCCGAGATATCGTTTGCCTTTGAGGTATTCTCTCAGCCGTGTTCAGTAGGTGCTACTAGTATTTGTTATTGTGTTCCTGCTTTGGAGGTGGAGGTGTCTTACCCACCATTAAGGAACTGTCGCTGATTGTATTGCTGGGTGTACACACACCCACACATAACTGTTTCTGCTTCTTGCCAGCAGTACCAGATCCGACAGCCGGAGACGGTGGCCACCTGGGGACTCGGAACTTGGCGGCTCCAGTATTCTCCGGGTTCGGTGGCAGTGGAAATCGTGTGGGATCCGGGTCTTCTCTGGACAGACGTCTTCTATCCTCGAGCCTGCCCACACATCACCTTAGTACATTTGACTCTGTCCAAATTCTGTATTTGTGTGTATTTCGTTGTGCACGCTTCACAACAGTAAAGTGTTGTATTTTTGGCTCATCTATTGTCCGTTCATTTACGCCCCCTGTTGTGGGTCCGTGTCATTACACTTTCACAACAGATATTATGCTTTGGAGAGGGAGAAATATGCAAATCCCACCCAAACTTTCCATTAGTAACATTGTTTAAGCATTTCAATAATTTTCACACACATATGTTGACAAGAAGCGAAATTCTTTGCTCACCTTTGCTCCTCAAACACACAGGCTTTTGTGGACACTGTTTTTGTACCAAAGCCTGATAAAATTTACCTGTGGACATCATCAGCTCTAAATAACATCATTTCAGTTTTGGTACTTCATTACATGATCTAAATTGCCTAATTCCCACTTTTTGTTGGAATGTGTTGCAGGCCTTACATACAGGAATGGACAAATGAAATGAAGCTGACAACACAAACATGAAATGTCTTGGCTTCATATTTTCTGCAATGAAATATAAGAACCAGAGATGTATTTATTTATTTATCTTTAATACCCTACAAATTGCAAAGCAGTGGGCATAATATTGGTTTTCACTGGTGTGTGTGTGTGTGTGTGTGTGTGTGTGTGTGTGTGTGTGTGTGTGTGTGTGTGTGTGTGTGTGTGTGTGTGTGTGTGTGTGTGTGTGTGTGTGTGTGTGTAGGGGGGAGGGGGGGGCATTTTAAATTAAAAACAGCTGGATGACTTTCCTTCAAACTTGTAAAATTGGTTGGAGGATTGGTTAGACAGATATTTTGAGGTGATTAGATTTTGAAATAGTTTGGTTTAAGGACAAGGAAAACATGGTCCACAAACCACTTTTAATGTATTTCTCAACAAGAAGCCCACATGGATCAAACTTGGTGGGACTATTACTTGGATACATACCTAGAGTTGATTAGGTTTGGAGCAGTTTAGTCAAATGTCAACTTACGGATAAACAACACTGTGCAAAGAACACCATTTTGTACATCTTAAGCCCCTGTTTTACAGAGATGGAGTCCATTCTGTGCCCCTTGTGTGGGCACAAAATCAGGCAGGACGTCGCAGAATGCTGAAGGGATGCACAGTGCATGCTTACTGGGCATGCTCTGTGGTTGTACACTGGACAACCTTGTTGACATGAAGTATGAAGCATGCACCTGACAAAAGCAAAAGAGTCTCCAAGGTTGGAGGACAGTCAAATGATGCACAAGCAATGCACAAACAATGCACAGATGACACCATGGCCGCCCAAGGGAAGCTGATTGAACACACAATGATTGGAATGGTTTGCCATGAGTTTTATGAATAAAGTTCATTTTATAAACCACTGTTGTAAAGTGCAAAATAAGTAGCTTGTCAGCTGATGTTAGCTGAGTTTGTCAGAGGGTTTTGTGCATGTTCAAATCTTTGAGCAGTAGTCAGGTGGAGAGCTTTGTCTTCTATTTTTCCTGTGGCTGTCCGATGGTTCATTCTGGGCTTCTGAAAAATCTGATGTTAATTCAGCACAAGCAGACATGGAGTGCTCTCTTTCGCTCTCTCTCCATATATCTCTCTTGCTCTCTCGCTGTCAGTGAGGAGGTGTGGCAGAGTTGTGTGATGTCCTGGCATACAAATCGTGAGGAAATATGATGTCATACTTTTAGACAACAGCAAACTCTGCTCCAATCCAGAATATATGCCAGAAAATCCTTCTGCTCAGCACAGATCTCTGTGGACATGTGACATCTGTTACTCCCCAATCCATGGAAGACAGCATTGACACTGTAACAATTACACAGAAATGCATTTTTGCTTTCCTTCGGCTTTCTGTCAATTTTTTTGGATGCACATTAGACTCCCAAAGGATGCTGTTCTGTGTAACAGGGGTCTAATAATCAAGGGGTCTAGATAGAACTTTGGATTTTGGAATTGTACTTAGGTCGAAGGACAAGGTCAAACTAAACATGGTCTGACAAACACATTTGTTGTTGGTGAAAACAAGAAGTATAGATGGATCATTGGACTTTGGAGTAGTTTCTTTGAAGATCAGAGGTCAAGGTCAAGGAAAACATGGTCCATAAAATGCATTTTTTGTGTATCTCAACAACCAAGAAGTCTAGATGGATTATCTACATTATATAGTGATCAGCAAAATGCTTGTGATTGATTGTCATTTTCAAAGTTCTTCCACAACCAGAGCCTCAAATTTACAGAAAATTGTACTGGAGCTGCTAGTGGTCATAGGAGGAGGTGTTTCATATCTGAGGACACTCTAAATATCACCCAGGGGACTTGTCGTACACAGCTCGATGGTCCATCAAAGAAAGTGGCCCTGAGAATGGACAAGGAGGCATTTGTTAGAGAAATATGTTACAGGAATCAAATTGCTTTGTTCCCACAAATCTACACCTTCCCACTGCAGTTATGGTGGAAGATGGTTCCGTCTTGAAAGATGCTGCTGCTGTACTGTCACGTTGTGCCAGCTACTTTAAGCAGTTGTTGCAGTTTGATATTTCTGGTGCCAATTCATGGTGCTTATTCATGATTCTTCAGTCAGTTGTGAACCAAGAAATGTTGGTGAGATCACAAAGGCTGTGAAATAGCTGAGGGCACAAAAACTCCAGGGATATGTGGCACTGGAGCTGAGCTCCTGCAGGCAGGTGGAGATACTGCTCCAACCATCTTTGATTCAATCTGGGACACATGTATGATCCCTACAGATTAGAAGAAAGGATCTGCTGTCCCAATCTGGAAAGGGTGATCATATGGACTGTGTCAACTGTAGTGGTATTAGTCTTCTATCTGGAAGGTGCCATAGGTGCCATAGGTATTAAAGGCACTGCGCTGCGGTGGTTTGAATCATATTTGTCTAATAGATTACAATTTGTTCATGTAAATGGGGAATCTTCTTCACAGACTAAAGTTAATTATGGAGTTCCACAAGGTTCTGTGCTAGGACCAATTTTATTCACTTTATACATGCTTCCCTTAGGCAGTATTATTAGACGGTATTGCTTAAATTTTCATTGTTACGCAGATGATACCCAGCTTTATCTATCCATGAAGCCAGAGGACACACACCAATTAGCTAAACTGCAGGATTGTCTTACAGACATAAAGACATGGATGACCTCTAATTTCCTGCTTTTAAACTCAGATAAAACTGAAGTTATTGTACTTGGCCCCACAAATCTTAGAAACATGGTGTCTAACCAGATCCTTACTCTGGATGGCATTACCCTGACCTCTAGTAATACTGTGACAAATCTTGGAGTCATTTTTGATCAGGATATGTCATTCAAAGCGCATATTAAACAAATATGTAGGACTGCTTTTTTGCATTTACGCAATATCTCTAAAATCAGAAAGGTCTTGTCTCAGAGTGATGCTGAAAAACTAATTCATGCATTTATTTCCTCTAGGCTGGACTATTGTATTTCATTATTATCAGGTTGTCCTAAAGGTTCCCTAAAAAGCCTTCAGTTAATTCAAAATGCTGCAGCTAGAGTACTGACGGGGACTAGAAGGAGAGAGCATATCTCACCCATATTGGCCTCTCTTCATTGGCTTCCTGTTAATTCTAGAATAGAATTTAAAATTCTTCTTCTTACTTATAAGGTTTTGAATAATCAGGTCCCATCTTATCTTAGGGACCTCGTAGTACCATATCACCCCAATAGAGCGCTTCGCTCTCAGACTGCAGGCTTACTTGTAGTTCCTAGGGTTTGTAAGAGTAGAATGGGAGGCAGAGCCTTCAGCTTTCAGGCTCCTCTCCTGTGGAACCAGCTCCCAATTCAGATCAGGGAGACAGACACCCTCTCTACTTTTAAGATTAGGCTTAAAACTTTCCTTTTTGCTAAAGCTTATAGTTAGGGCTGGATCAGGTGACCCTGAACCATCCCTTAGTTATGCTGCTATAGACGTAGACTGCTGGGGGGTTCCCATGATGCACTGTTTCTTTCTCTTTTTGCTCTGTATGCACCACTCTGCATTTAATCATTAGTGATCGATCTCTGCTCCCCTCCACAGCATGTCTTTTTCCTGGTTCTCTCCCTCAGCCCCAACCAGTCCCAGCAGAAGACTGCCCCTCCCTGAGCCTGGTTCTGCTGGAGGTTTCTTCCTGTTAAAAGGGAGTTTTTCCTTCCCACTGTAGCCAAGTGCTTGCTCACAGGGGGTCGTTTTGACCGTTGGGGTTTTACATAATTATTGTATGGCCTTGCCTTACAATATAAAGCGCCTTGGGGCAAGTGTTTGTTGTGATTTGGCGCTATATAAAAAAAAAATTGATTGATTGATTGATTGACCATTCTAGCCATGCAAGTACTCATAGAACACAAGCATAAATACTGAGAGATCTTCCCCGCAGCTTATGCTGATTTTCACAAAGGACATGTTTCAGTTGATCGGACTCTCTGGGACATCCTGAGAATTTGTGGTGTGCCCAATATGTTACTGAACATCACTGCCAGCCTATACACACATACAATGAGTACTGTAAGGTGTGGAGGCAGAGACTCTGAGTTTTTCCAAGTGAAAACAAGCATTTGTCAGGGATGTGTTCTGGCTCCTACACTATTCAGTGCTTGCGTGGACGTGCTGTTAGGTAGGGTAATTATGTTGGTGAAGAAATGTGTACTGACCTTGACTTTGTTTACAATGCTGTGATGTTTGCAGAATCAATAATATGACTGCACACAGCAAGATCACCAGTGTTAAATTAACACTGACAGTGTCTATATGGGTCCACACTGGGTCAGTGAGGAATATATAGCCTCTGACAGTGTTAATTTAACACTGATGATTTTGCTGTGCAGCAACTGAGAAACTGAGTGTTTGGGTTTGCATTTGATACATATCAAGACTCTTCCCCAAGTTGAGCAATCTGAACTTTTTCATCTTGTCGCGCCACGATGACTAGTCAGGGACTGGATATGTAGTGACGTGGAGCTGTCTGGAGTTTATACTTGATGTGGACATGTCCTGTCTCTGGCAATCAGCCTGTGAGCAGAACTTATGTCCCTTTTGTCCTTTATTTATTTATCACACTTATGACAGAGTTGGAGAGGAGAGCGAAGAACTGCAGCAGCAGCCAGTTTTCTTTTTTCATATGTTTGCGTGCGAACGAATCGTCCATGAAGATCATTTTATTAACTACACAGATGTATAATAAAACAAATGGTGACTGGCTTATAACACAATTATGACAGAGTTGGAGAGGAAAGCAATGAACTGCAGCAGCAGCCAGTTTTTTTTTTTCATATGTTTGCGTGCGAACGAATCGTCCGTGAAGATCATTTTATTAACTACACAGATGTATAATAAAACAAATGGTGACTGGCTTATAACACAATTATGGCAGAGTTGGAGAGGAAAGCGATGAACTGCAGCAGCAGCCAGTTTTTTCTTTGTTCACATGTGCACATGCGAACGGGACAGGAGGTCCTCAAACTGGGTCCTGGAGAGGCGGAAGCAGCCATCGTCCAGTCACAGCTCCTGCAGCAAATGATGAATTTGTGGTGTCACATGGCATCCAGTGTGAACGCGGCTCTAGCAGAGTGACACACCGGGTGATGGTGACGCGTCCATCGCCAGGCGAGGGATGCAAATTTGTGGCGTTGCGTGGTGTCCGGTGTGAACGCAGCATAAGACAACAACTGGATAGATTCGATACTGGGTCTCCAGAGGATCCTTGGGTACCACTGGAAAGGCTTTGTATCAAATGAGTGATTACTTTGAGAACTTATGATGAGTATCATTTACATTGTGAAGGAGCGTGACCTTCAAAATTTTGGCTGTGTTACATTTCTCTGTGCATGATCCTGTTTTGAGGAGCTCAGTAGCTGAACAAGGCCAAGGGGACACTCACGCTTCACCTGGCTGTGGCAGATACTTGGCTATTTTTAGAAATATGGTTGTCTGCCTGGGTGGTTGCCATCCAGGACCCATGTCAATTCTGTGGTGTCACTGATGTTGAAAAATGCAGCTCCAGTGCATCAGACTTGACTTGCTAAGAATGACTTCAAAATGAATATTGCATATAGCCATATATCCTTTTTTTTCTGGTTGGCAACATATTTTTTTCAGTTGTTCAAAAGAAGAACAGAGTGTGTTAGTTGACCTCCAGAAAAACCAAAAAAAAAATGTTGCACTCAGCTTTTTTTATTCAAAGTGAACCACTTTTTCTTGTACACTGAGTGCTTTTAACTCAATCTCTCAACTTTTCAGAGAGGTGCTGTGATGTCACAGCAGCACTTATTCAGGCAAATGGCAGGACAGCTTTTTTTTTTTTTTTTTTTTTGCTGAATTTACACTTAGAATCTATCACAACAGAGAGAAAAAAAAACTCCTCTGTGATAGCAGATTGGCTCATTGCTGGGTTCTGGTTGAGGGTGAGTGCATTTTATTACCATAAGCTAGTCCTTATTGGCTGTTTATTGTTGTCATAGAAACATGTTGGGAAGAAAGCGTTTGCAGGTGCTCACCCAATGTTTTCCACCAGAAAAAAAGCCCTATGTGGATACAGGGCCTTAAAGGCATGCAGATTTATTTGCATGTGTGTAGAGTATGCAGGGTTTGCATCAGACTGTTGATGCCTCTTTTTTTTTCTAACATCCTAATTTCCTTCCTGATTTGAAGATTACCTCTATACACCAACGCAGTGAAATGGGATTGAAACAATAAAAGCATACTGATCAACTTTCCATGTTGATTCAAGAGGTCTAACAAAAATATTGTAATACCAATTTTGGAACTATATAAAGCTGACGCCTTGTTTCCAACAGATTTACCATAAGTACTATGCTGTTTGTACTTCTAAATGATTGATATAAATCAATTTCAATCAATTTTTTTTTATATAGCGCCAAATCACAACAAACAGTTGCCCCAAGGCGCTTTATATTGTAAGGCAAGGCCATACAATAATTATGTAAAACCCCAACGGTCAAAACGACCCCCTGTGAGCAAGCACTTGGCTACAGTGGGAAGGAAAAACTCCCTTTTAACAGGAAGAAACCTCCAGCGGAACCAGGATCAGGGAGGGGCAGTCTTCTGCTGTGACTGGTTGGGGCTGAGGGAGAGAACAAGAAAAAATCTTGTTTTTTTTGGAATCACGATTTGAGGAACAATGCCCAACATTAGAGCAGAAGTAAACAAGTTAACATAACAGTTTAAGCTATTTTATGTCATAACATTATGAATAATTAGGGTCAGGATCAGTTTGAGTCACAGTTAGCGTGTGCAAGTGAGGCGTGTCCACAACTCCCTGAGCAGTAGGCTGCTAGCTATTTTGGGCCAACCATGTCTGTCCTATCTGAGAATTTAATTACAAATTTCTGAAATAATATAGCTTGCTGTGCAGTTAATTGAACTAAGGGACCACCTGAGAAGTGTCTTCCTATGTATCCAGGCATGTGTCAAGATAGCCGTTTGTATTCATGTCATTTAAAGCTTGTTGCTAGGCAGGGGCGGTCCTGGAGGCGGGCCGACCGTGCAGCCGCTCGGGGCGGCATCGCGGGGGGGGGGGGGCATGTCCACACGGCAGTGTGCACGCTGAGCGTCCACAGAGTTCAATAGCGACACAAAGAGTGCAGCGAAACGAGACAAGTCATTGGATAAATGCTGGGCTTTGTCCCGCCCATTGGATGCTCAGCGTGTCTATGGGGCAGTGGGCTGGCCTTGGCTGGCCTGGATGCTCAGCCTCTGCATGATGATTGGATGATCTGTCTGAGGCTGAATCTCTTTTTGATTGACAGCGAAATGAGCGAATCAGCGATCCTTTAGTGTAAACATCCGTGGGAGCATTTTTTAATTTTCATTCTGTTCTGAGTTGAACCGGAGACTTTCCTAATCCTCTTAGCGGCATTTTCTTTGTTAAAAATGACTAACGACAAATCGAGCTTCTATTTCTGGTGGGGGTTTTTTTTGTAGCTGCTTGTGTTTGGAGAGTGACTTCTATCACTCTTTCTGACTTCTATCGCAGTTTCTGTCCCTACCAAGCAGCAGGTGCTGCTGAGCTCCTCCACCGTCAAAAAGCACTCACAGGCGGACAAACTTCACACTAGCCTCGCGCCAGCTAGCTAGGTAGCAAGCTGCACATAATGGCAGACAATTTGAATGTTGTGGACCGGATTTTGGCGAAGCCATTTAATAGTCTTCCTTAACGAAGAAGCCATGTCTTTTCATGAGTCTGCAGGCTGCTCAAGGTTGCCCAGAAATGCTCCTGCTCAATGGAATTTCACATCATGGATAGTGAGCACTTATTTTATATGGTGCGACTTTAATGAAGGTTTAAGTCTTGTTCATTATGGTGAATGGTACTCTATGATAATGCAAAGTGAACTCTGTTGGTAAAACTGAATGACGTGCAATATTTTGACCATCGGGTGGTGCTGTAGTGCAGTTGTGCTTTCTTAAATACCTGTACTGTACATAGTTGTAATGTGAAGTCACTGAGTCTTTTGTTTTTTATGTTCAAAAACTTTATTGAGGTAATTATTGTTTATCTTTGTGTTTGTTATTGCAGTAGTCATTAAAACCGGAAATTTGTTCTTGAAAATCAATCAATTCAATTATTTTTTTTTTTTATATAGCGCCAAATCACAACAAACAGTTGCCCCAAGGCGCTTTATATTGTAAGGCAAGGCCATACAATAATTATGTAAAACCCCAACGGTCAAAACGACCCCCTGTGAGCAAGCACTTGGCTACAGTGGGAAGGAAAAACTCCCTTTTAACAGGAAGAAACCTCCAGCAGAACCAGGCTCAGGGAGGGGCAGTCTTCTGCTGGGACTGGTTGGGGCTGAGGGAGAGAACCAGGAAAAAGACATGCTGTGGAGGGGAGCAGAGATCGATCACTAATGATTAAATGCAGAGTGGTGCATACAGAGCAAAAAGAGAAAGAAACAGTGCATCATGGGAACTCCCCAGCAGTCTAGGTCTATAGCAGCATAACTAAGGGATGGTTCAGGGTCACCTGATCCAGCCCTAACTATAAGCTTTAGCAAAAAGGAAAGTTTTAAGCCTAATCTTAAAAGTAGAGAGGGTGTCTGTCTCCCTGATCTGAATTGGGAGCTGGTTCCACAGGAGAGGAGCCTGAAAGCTGAAGGCTCTGCCTCCCATTCTACTCTTACAAACCCTAGGAACTACAAGTAAGCCTGCAGTCTGAGAGCGAAGCACTCTATTGGGGTGATATGGTACTACGTCCCTATGGTACTAGGTCCCTAAGATAAGATGGGACCTGATTATTCAAAACCTTATAAGTAAGAAGAAGAATTTTAAATTCTATTCTAGAATTAACAGGAAGCCAATGAAGAGAGGCCAATATGGGTGAGATATGCTCTCTCCTTCTAGTCCCCATTAGTACTCTAGCTGCAGCATTTTGAATTAACTGAAGGCTTTTTAGGGAACTTTTAGGACAACCTGATAATAATGAATTACAATAGTCCAGCCTAGAGGAAATAAATGCATGAATTAGTTTTTCAGCATCACTCTGAGACAAGACCTTTCTAATTTTAGAGATATTGCGTAAATGCAAAAAAGCAGTCCTACATATTTGTTTAATATGCGCTTTGAATGACATATCCTGATCAAAAATGACTCCAAGATTTCTCACAGTATTACTAGAGGTCAGGGTAATGCCATCCAGAGTAAGGATCGGGTTAGACACCATGTTTCTAAGATTTGTGGGGCCAAGTACAATAACTTCAGTTTTATCTGAGTTTAAAAGCAGGAAATTAGAGGTCATCCATGTCTTTATGTCTGTAAGACAATCCTGCAGTTTAGCTAATTGGTGTGTGTCCTCTGGCTTCATGGATAGATAAAGCTGGGTATCATCTGCGTAACAATGAAAATTTAAGCAATACCGTCTAATAATACTGCCTAAGGGAAGCATGTATAAAGTGAATAAAATTGGTCCTAGCACAGAACCTTGTGGAACTCCATAATTAACTTTAGTCTGTGAAGAAGATTCCCCATTTACATGAACAAATTGTAATCTATTAGACAAACATGATTCAAACCACCGCAGCACAGTGCCTTTAATACCTATGGCATGCTCTAATCTCTGTAATAAAATTTTATGGTCAACAGTATCAAAAGCAGCACTGAGGTCTAACAGAACAAGCACAGAGATGAGTCCACTGTCCGAGGCCATAAGAAGATCATTTGCAACCTTCACGAATGCTGTTTCTGTACTATGATGAATTCTAAAACCTGACTGAAACTCTTCAAATAGACCATTCCTCTGCAGATGATCAGTTAGCTGTTTTACAACTACCCTTTCAAGAATTTTTGAGAGAAAAGGAAGGTTGGAGATTGGCCTATAATTAGCTAAGATAGCTGGGTCAAGTGATGGCTTTTTAAGTAATGGTTTAATTACTGCCACCTTAAAAGCCTGTGGTACATCGCCAACTAACAAAGATAGATTGATCATATTTAAGATCGAAGCATTAAATAATGGTAGGGCTTCCTTGAGCAGCCTGGTAGGAATGGGGTCTAATAAACATGTTGATGGTTTGGATGAAGTAACTAATGAAAATAACTCAGACAGAACAATCTGAGAGAAAGAGTCTAACCAAATACCGGCATCACTGAAAGCAGCCAAAGATAACGATACGTCTTTGGGATGGTTATGAGTAATTTTTTTCTCTGATAGTTAAAATTTTGTTAGCAAAGAAAGTCATGAGTCATAAATGAAGTCTAAGAAAATGTTCATATGTTCACCCCTGTCTTTTCTAAAGGAACCCGGATGTAAAAGTCTGTGTACGTATGGTGTATGAAAATGGAGTGGCTAGTTGTAAATATACCTATCTAAATGGTTAATAAAATATTTTTGCGAAACCTCTTAAATTGTAGCTGAAAGTCTATGCCACATACAAGTCTTGTTTCTTTTGATCTTCATTGTGGTGGTCTACAGGGGAAAAAGAATCAATTGTGTCACTGTCCAACTATTTTTGGACCTACATCTACATCATGCTGTTTGAGTTTGAGTGTGTAATGTGTTGGAGCAGTGATTTGCACTGTTGTCTCAGGCTTCTGGGATTGCGGCTTCCTGAGCAGGAAAGTTAGGTCAGCTCAGACTCAGTCCGAGGTCACCAACTTTCCTGGAGGTGAACTACTCTACATCTTCTCAAGTACCCATTTTTTTCTATTTAATTCTGCTGTGCTTTCAGTCTTATTTGATTGAAAACACTTGAAAGTAATTAGCTGTGAGTACACTGGAAAGGAAGAACTGAAAAAAATGAAGGGCATCTGATCTCCATGTAGTGATTATTGCAGATCTGTGTGTAGGTGTCGCTGTAAAAGTGGGCATGTTCTTTTCACTTCCATCATGTGCCCTTTGGTGACACAGGCATTTAACTGGTCAATCATCAAAAATGATGTGTGTGACAGGGAGTTGTTTGTAGGTGAGCTGAGGGCTGATTTGCTGGACTTGTGGCCAACTACTCTCAAGCAGTTACTTAACATCAGTGGTGCGCACAGATAACAAAAAAATTAACTTCGATAACAGATAATAAGATAACTGAAAAGTTATCTTTGATAAAGATAAACCGATAAACCACCCAAAAATGTATCGGAAGTTACAGATAATCGATAACCGATAAATTCCAGTGTTGTCTATGGGACATTTGCAGTTACTAAAAAGCTGAAATTGAATTTTAACACGATTGCTTTTGAAAGCATCAAAAGTAGTAAAAGACCTAAAGAATAAGCAAGAATGTTTGACCATGCTGCCCCCTGCAGGAAGCAGTACAGACAAATCCTGAGAGCACCCACGAAATCAATTCTTTACTAATCATAATCATTTTTCTTTCAACGTCCTGCGCCTGCTGGAAGCTCTTGTTTACAACAACGCTCCCACCACAGAGGCACACCGAGAGCAGCCATAAGGCCAGCTCCATATCAATTTCAACACTCCGGTCAGGCGGAGGTCTTGAAAAATAAAGTCATACGAGACATGTGACTGAATGTGTACCCTGGTGGGCAGGCCTCATTCAGAGGAAGAACAGCTGTGGGTTTGAGCCAGGTTTCACATAACCCAATCATGTCCAAATGATGATCCATAATTAGATCGTTAATCAACAGGGATTTTGAGGACAAAGATCTGATGTTAATAAGACCCAAACTGAAGACTTCTGTCGGTTTGACAGACTGACATCTTTGAATAGGCCTGAGTATCTTAAAATCCACTCCACGTTTTCCATCCAGCGCCCGGAGAGTGTCAGGAACCGCTGTCGTCACATCAGGACTACAATTCCCAGAAGCTGCAGCGCTCTGATGACGTGGGCGACGATCACCGATGCGCTCAGCTGACCAGATGACCAGCACAGACGACCCAGTTCGATGGAACACAAACTTTCTCCGGGAGCCTCTGTGGACACAGCGACATCGGCGGAACAAGCCAAGCTCTCTGATAGCGAGAATGTCCCGAGGGACATTATTGCTGTTCAAGCTTCAATACAAAACCAACACTTTGAGAGCAGCCATGTACCCAGATGTTTAATACTGCCATGAACACTCCTGGCCAGTAGATGGCAGTAGCGGCCTTGAAAAAATGTCAAACAAAATTCCAGATAATCCGTGTCTGCTATATTTAAGATGCGTGGAATTTAACAAACGCAAATACACTAACGTCTGTAAACCCAGAGAATATATTCACGAGAGTTTTAGGTACTAGAGTTTAATGCTGTTATCTGTGGACCCTGAACTGAGTGTCTGAAATGCATTTGTCTTGTCGTGAACGTCTGAGATTACCTTATGCTACCCATAATGCATTGCTGCCTGGCACAGCATGTGCTCACAAAACCTTAAAAATTAGCACATTACTTTAAAACGAAAACATATATCTGATATTTTCACTTTATAAACTTCAGACATGACAATAATTTTAAATAACTTGTCTAAAATGAGTGGTTAAAATTTGAACCATAAGTTAAACATGTATGCCTCTGGATGACTTGGTGACATTGCGATTATATTAGTATGGTGTTAAAGGATTGACTTTTTTGGTCACCAGTTCTCCTTTGCTTACAGATGATAGAGTGGTTTCTGTTTGCAGATAGAACAACATGCCTCTTAGGAAACTTTTAACAGGTAGGTCTCAACAGCTTTAACAGTTTTAAAAATGTTTTTCACTGTTCAGCTTAGTTTAGTATGTTATCGGTCTAAAAGTTATCGGACGGTAATTCATCGGAAGATAATTAGTCCGATGATGGTTTTTAAATTCATCTAAAAAGATAATTCGATATTGAAAACATTATCTTCGATAATTATCTGTTATCGGATTATCGGAAGTGTGCCCACCACTGCTTAACATCGTGGGAAACTAGAAGAGACAGGTCAGGAGAGGTACTACATCTGCTGAAAGATGACAGATGCAACACACCAGAGACATATAATCGGGATGTGCCAGACAATGAACATATGCCTGAACATATATAAAAAAGATGCTACACCCTGGGGACCAGTGGAACAGAGATTGAGCAGACCCCTTGGACTGCTTGAGTGTTATAACAAAGTTATGTTGTATCCCAGGCAGTAAAGTTGAATAATCCATGGTGTGTCTACTTTTCTGTCTGTATTATTTTAAATATTTAAAATCATCTTTATGAAAATTTATATCTTAACAATAAGGGCAAATAACAGGAACTGTACCGATATAACTAAATTTGCAACCTACAATGAACTTGTGCATTGTGAGTTAATGTGGATATGTCAGTTCAACTGGTTTGGCCAGCACTCATCTGTCTAACAACACTGTCAGCATCACTCAGATCTGTTACCAATCCTAACTTTCCCAACCAGGTGATACATGGATGTCTCCTTGGCTGTTTCCAGATTCTGGGATCTGTCAAAGATAATGAGTACCAAAGACATCCGGTCATCGCTTTGAGTCACTGGTTAATGTCCAGGTGTCACAACCAAGACAGGAGGCACCAGGACCATAAATACAGAAGCCAGTGCTCTCAGATATTGGCATAGCCAAACACATGGATCTCATGATTCCATAAGCTCTTCCCAAGTGTCTCTTGATATCAGAGGCCAAGAACTGAGAGATATGAATGTCATGGACCAGGTCAAGTGAATCTCACGACTACAAGTCCAATACCTTCAAAAGATGAATATACAATTCTTTTGACAGAGTTCGGTCCTCGAGATCTAACTTCCTGACATTCTTAGTTGTCTCCCTGTTCCAACACACCTGAATCCATGAAAGACTTGTTAGCAGGCTTTTAATGAGCCTTTCATTGGATTCAGGTGTGTTGGAGCAGGGAAACAACTAAGAGTGTCAGGAAGGTAGATCTTGAGGACCAAACTTGGGCACCCCTGACTGAAGTCACTGATTTGATACATGACAAACACCGATAGCCCAAGTATCACAATCAGGGCAAGCTTTGATCCTGCAAACATTACAGCATGATATGCGATGTCCAAATCAGTAAGGCATTTCTTCACTGACAAACTTAGTACCTAAGTTTCTGGACTCCATGACATTACCCAACACCCATTCCATGCTAACACAGAAGTTACCTGATGCCCAGTCCATGTAAGCAGTGAACAAATTAAGTGCCAGAACACATTCCTTACACACCAGAATTTGCTAGGAAGAAGTCAGAGACTCTACCCCTACTAAGCAAACCACTCACAGTACAGGCTGGTCTTTAGGTCATGGGTTCTAAATTACTACCCTACTCTAACAATTTGTTCTTGAAGGCCAAACTGGTGATTAGTGTTGTTATTTGTTGCTCCATTGTCCAGTGCTGGCTGTAAGTATGACCCTCAATCAGTCCATCCATTATCCGCACATGCTTTTTTCCTGTTTCATGCTGTAAAGATTGCAAGTGCATTGGTTGGCTGCAAACCAAGTCAATAAGCTATAACTAAATCTTTTGTACAAGTGCCTACATTTAGATTGACATATCTGTTGCTATTTTCCTGAAGTAGAAAATGCAGTATAACAGCCGAGGTTCTCGAAAGCATTAAAAATAATTTTTAAAAGAACAGCATTACTAAGCTTGGTGCAAATTAAATGATGTTTGACATCACAGATGTTTTTATTCGTGTTTTCTTTTAAATTCTGGGTTTTGGTATGTGTTCCTTAAGTTCCTGCTGTGGTATGACAGTTATACTTACACTAGTCCCAGTGTGACTGTTGACAACCAGAGATTTGAACTGAATGACACTGCTGTCATCCTCCACTTTACAAACAAAAGTCAAAAATACAACAGGCTCACTAATGAACCATGTAATTACCTTCTACATTTCAAATGCCCAAGTGATGCAGCATAACTTCTTCAAACTGTGCAATTTAACAACAAACGTGATGCCTAAATATACAATTTTTTCAATGAATCCACCATTCACAAATGTTTCCTTATAGCAGTTTCAGTACACTTTTGATGTTTCATTTTCAGTGTATACTGTGATGTGTTGTGTGTGAGTACCTGCATGCGTGCGTGCGTGTGTGTGTGTGTGTGTGTGTGTTTTAGCATGTCAATCACAGCATTATGTCAGGGACAGTTTGAGGGTAATCATATCTAAATTACATGAACCTTGGAGTAATTACAGCACATTCGGTTAGGTACTTTAGGTTTTCAATTTTTGAGGTCTGAAAAACAGTTAACCAACTAACAGCTGAACCATTTCACAGCCAGATGTGTATTATTTCCTGATTAATTCAATGACAGGTCAGCAGATAGTGGTGCAGACTGCATTTCTGATATTATTTATTTTTTTCTTTTGACTAGGTGCATTACGGTTTGCCACAGCAGATGATCATCTATCTTTATATAATGGCTAAGTGGATCCTTGTCATTTGATTGGTGCTTTGTATGTCACATGACATGGATTAATTCATCCCATTTGTGTTGCATTGCCTTTAGAGTGCAGCTTGGTTTCATTTAGAGTGCAAATTTGGTTCCATACGTTTAGTACCATTGCACTCTGCACACACATGCACACACACGTGCTCACGTCCTCTTGCACATGCGCGCACACGTGCTCGCCCATGTCCTCGTGCGTGCGTGCACATGTGCTCGTGCACATGCATCCGCGCATGCCCACACATGCGCGTGCGCGTGTTGTGTGCACGCACACACACACAAACAAATTCACTGTGCTGTCTGGAGGCTGTTGGCAGGAAGTTAGAATGAAAAGCTGGACTCATTTCTGATGTGATTTTTTTTTTCTCTGCACTGAGGATATACACAGTCTTTTTTTGGTAGTACACGCATGCACAAGCGCCAACCAGGTTGCGTGTGTGCGCGCGGGGGACAACGACTCTCCCAAGACATAATTTGACACACACACACACACACACACACACACACACGTACCAATGAACTCATAAACATTCATTATTTGTATATTATTTGTCCCATTTGTGCTGCATTGCATTTAGAGTGCAAATTTGGTTCCATACGTTCGCTACCATTGCACTCTGCTCACACACCTACACATGCACGTGTGCACATGCACCTGCACACGCAGACACATAACAAATCCACTGTGCTGTCTGGAGGCTGTCAGCAGGAAGTTAGAATGAAAAGTTGGACTAATTTCTGATGTGATTTTTTTCACTGCACTGAGGATGTACACAGCTTTTTTTTGTAGGACATGTGTGCACAAGCTCTGACCCAATTGTGTCGCACACGCATGGGACAAAGACAAACGAGATGACATTTGATTGAGCTAACTGATGGTGCTAATTCTTGGAACACACACACACAATCCACTCCGCTGTAAGCCATCTGGATGCATGAAGAGCTGTTCAGATGAAAAGTTGACATGATTTTTGGCTGGACTGAGGAACTACACAAAGTCTTTTTTTTTAATTGAAGTCTGAAGTCAGCACCCCGCATCACCAGACTACACATCACATTGGACTTTAGCAGCAGTGGAACACCAAAATGTAAGTCCCTTTTCTGTTGTTTTTAAATTAATAAAATATCAAATAACAAGGATCTATTTTAGCCACTATATAAAACAAATAATGAATGTTCTTACATTCTTCAATGGAAAGAATATTTAATTCGTTGAAAGCTGGAACAAACTATTCAACGAGGCGAAGCCAAGTTGAATGGTTTGTTCCAGCAAAAGACTGAACAAAAGATGCAAATGTCAGGGTGTACCACTGAACTCATAAACATTCATTATTTGTATACTATTACACCCTGACATTTGCATCTTTTGTCACACCATCTACCTGCATATCATCCTTCACAGCATCCATAAACCTTCTCTTTTGCATTCAGATTCTACTGCTGCCGGGCAGCTCCATCCTCATCATCCTTTTACCAATGTGCTCCACATCCCTCGCTCTGTCCATACCTGAAGCATCTCACTCACCCTTCCCTCAAACTGTATAACTTAAGTTGTCTGTTTGTTGTGTGCTCGTTCTGAATCCTGTGCATCCTCATCACTCCAAGCGTCTTCACCACTGTCGTTTTATGTTTTTGTGTGTGTGTGTGTGTGTGTGTGTGTATGCCAGTAACTCCAAGCCACACAGCATAGCTGGTCACGCTACCATCTTCACAACTTTCCCACAGGCAGAAAACCCCCTATCAGAGATAATTTGTGCAATTCTTTACCATCCACTCCACCCAGCCTGCATTCGGTTCTTTGCCTCTCTACCACACTCTCCATTACTTGGAACAGCTGAACCGAAGTATTTAAACTCACCACCTTCATCACTCCTACTCCTTGCTGCAGCACTGTTGTGCTGTAGGTTCTCTAATTCATGTTTGTGTTCTCCATCTTGTCCATACTGACTTTCATTCTCTTTCTCTCCTTTGCATGCCTCCATTTTCCCAATCTTACATCACTTGCTTCCTGTTGTCACTACTGTTTACAATGACATCCACAGACAACATAGTCCATGGAGAATTCTGTATGATCTTGCCCAACAACCTGTCCATCACAATTGCAAACAAGAAAGGCCTCACCTCACACCTAATGCTCAATGCAATTCCACCTCCACCTTGAACACAGTCCTCATGCACATCCTACATCATTTTCACATTTTCCCCTGCTGGTTATCACTTCATCACACACCTAACAGCACACCTCCTTTGTTAGCTCATGTCAAAAGCTTTCTCTGAATCCACAATTAAATTATACAGTTTTTTGCAGGCCTTTCCTATTCTTTTCCACCTGCACTCTTAGAGCAAACATCACATCTGCAGTGCTCTTTCTCTGAATCAACTTGTTTCCAATTACAGATCTTTTCAGGGCATTCCTTCCACTTCTTTTATCCATAACTTCAATCAGTGACTAAATCATTTTAGGCCTATGTCACCTAAAAAAAAAAAAATAAAAAAAATGGTGTCAGTGCACTTCTCCTCCACTCCTCAGGAACCCCAAATTTCCAAGATTTTTTCAAAAACCCTGGTTACAATCAATACTCACATCTGTCCTGAAAATTGTCTACTGGAATGTCATCTGCACCAACTGCATTTCCACTCTTTATTCTTGTCTTAGCAGTCCTCACTTCATTACTACTCAAGAGTAGTAATGAAGGGAGAGTTTTTTGCTCTTGCTTGCCTCTACTGGTGGTTGGCTCTCACTGCGGTATTGTATCACTTCCTGTTCCGGAGCACAGCGGTGTTTTGCTGTATCTGTTAGCTGTTCAGTCTGCGCAGTTAGTTACCTAGATAACGATTTGTTTCACAGTGTAATCTTCACGTGCCTTAACTAAAGCACTCCCTCTGGCAGATCCCGAGCAGCCGGGAAAGCAGGCCGACTGGGTGACTGTGAGGAGGAAGCGTAGCCCTAAACAGAAGCCCCGTGTACACCGCCAACCCGTTCACATTTCTAACCGTTTTTCCCCACTCGGCGACACACCCGCCGAGGAACAAACTCTGGTTATTGGTGACTCTGTTTTGAGAAATGTGAAGTTAGCGACACCAGCAACCATAGTCAATTGTCTTCCGGGGGCCAGAGCAGGCGACATTGAAGGAAATTTGAAACTGCTGGCTAAGGCTAAGCGTAAATTTGGTAAGATTGTAATTCACGTCAGCAGTAATGACACCCGGTTACGCCAATCGGAGGTCACCAAAATTAATATTGAATCGGTGTGTAACTTTGCAAAAACAATGTCGGACTCTGTAGTTTTCTCTGGGCCCCTCCCCAATTGGACCGGGAGTGACATGTTTAGCCGCATGTTCTCCGTGAATTACTGGCTGTCTGAGTGGTGTCCAAAAAATGAGGTGGGCTTCATAGATAATTGGCAAAGCTTCTGGGGAAAACCTGGTCTTGTTAGGAGAGACGGCATCCATCCCACTTTGGATGGAGCAGCTCTCATTTCTAGAAATCTGGCCAATTTTCTTAAATCCTCCAAACCGTGACTATCCAGGGTTGGGACCAGGAAGCAGAGTTATAGTCTTACACACCTCTCTGCAGCTTCTCTCCCCCTGCCATCCCCTCATTACCCCATCCCCGTAGAGACGGTGCCTGCTCCCAGACTACCAATAACCAGCAAAAATCTATTTAAGCATAAAAATTCAAAAAGAAAAAATAATATAACACCTTCAACTGCACCACAGACTAAAACAGTTAAATGTGGTCTATTAAACATTAGGTCTCTCTCTTCTAAGTCCCTGTTAGTAAATGATATAATAATTGATCAACATATTGATTTATTATGCCTTACAGAAACCTGGTTACAGCAGGATGAATATGTTAGTTTAAATGAGTCAACACCCCCGAGTCACATTAACTGCCAGAACGCTCGTAGCACGGGCCGAGGCGGAGGATTAGCAGCAATCTTCCATTCCAGCTTATTAATTAATCAAAAACCCAGACAGATCTTTAATTCATTTGAAAGCTTGACTCTTGGTCTTGTCCATCCAAATCGGAAGTCCCAAAAAACAGTTTTATTTGTTGTTATCTATCGTCCTCCTGGTCGTTACTGTGAGTTTCTCTGTGAATTTTCAGAACTTTTGTCTGACTTAGTGCTTAGCTCAGATAAGATAATTATAGTGGGCGATTTTAACATCCACACAGATGCTGAGAATGACAGCCTCAACACTGCATTTAATCTATTATTAGACTCAGTTGGCTTTGCTCAAAATGTAAATGAGTCCACCCACCACTTTAATCATATCTTAGATCTTGTTCTGACTTATGGTATGGAAATTGAAGACTTAACAGTATTCCCTGAAAACTCCCTTCTGTCTGATCATTTCTTAATAACATTTACATTTACTCTGATGGACTACCCAGCAGTGGGGAATAAGTTTCATTACACTAGAAGTCTTTCAGAAAGCGCTGTAACTAGGTTTAAGGATATGTTTCCTTCTTTATGTTCCCTAATGCCATATACCAACACAGTGCAGAGTAGCTACCTAAACTCTGTAAGGGAGATAGAGTATCTCGTCAATAGTTTTACATCCTCATTGAAGACAACTTTGGATGCTGTAGCTCCTCTGAAAAAGAGAGCTTTAAATCAGAAGTGCCTGACTCCGTGGTATAACTCACAAACTCGCAGCTTAAAGCAGATAACCCGTAAGTTGGAGAGGAAATGGCATCTCACTAATTTAGAAGATCTTCACTTAGCCTGGAAAAAGAGTCTGTTGCTCTATAAAAAAGCCCTCCGTAAAGCTAGGACATCTTACTACTCATCACTAATTGAAGAAAATAAGAACAACCCCAGGTTTCTTTTCAGCACTGTAGCCAGGCTGACAAAGAGTCAGAGCTCTATTGAGCTGAGTATTCCTTTAACTTTAACTAGTAATGACTTCATGACTTTCTTTGCTAATAATATTTGAACTATTAGAGAAAAAATTACTCATAACCATCCCAAAGACATATTGTTATCTTTGGCTGCTTTCAGTGATGCCGGTATTTGGTTAGACTCTTTCTCTCAGATTGTTCTGTCTGAGTTATTTTCATTAGTTACTTCATCCAAACCATCAACATGTCTATTAGACCCCATTCCTACCAGGCTGCTCAAGGAAGCCCTACCATTATTTAATGCTTCGATCTTAAATATGATCAATCTATCTTTATTAGTTGGCTATGTACCACAGGCTTTTAAGGTGGCAGTAATTAAACCATTACTTAAAAAGCCATCACTTGACCCAGCTATCTTAGCTAATTATAGGCCAATCTCCAGCCTTCCTTTTCTCTCAAAAATTCTTGAAAGGGTAGTTGTAAAACAGCTAACTGATCATCTGCAGAGGAATGGTCTATTTGAAGAGTTTCAGTCAGGTTTTAGAATTCATCATAGTACAGAAACAGCATTAGTGAAGGTTACAAATGATCTTCTTATGGCCTCAGACAATGGACTCATCTCTGTGCTTGTTCTGTTAGACCTCAGTGCTGCTTTTGATACTGTTGACCATAAAATTTTATTACAGAGATTAGAGCATGCCATAGGTATTAAAGGCACTGCGCTGCGGTGGTTTGAATCATATTTATCTAATAGATTACAATTTGTTCATGTAAATGGGGAATCTTCTTCACAGACTAAGGTTAATTATGGAGTTCCACAAGGTTCTGTGCTAGGACCAATTTTATTCACTTTATACATGCTTCCCTTAGGCAGTATTATTAGACGGCATTGCTTAAATTTTCATTGTTACGCAGATGATACCCAGCTTTATCTATCCATGAAGCCAGAGGACACACACCAATTAGCTAAACTGCAGGATTGTCTTACAGACATAAGGACATGGATGACCTCTAATTTCCTGCTTTTAAACTCACATAAAACTGAAGTTATTGTACTTGGCCCCACAAATCTTAGAAACATGGTGTCTAACCAGATCCTTACTCTGGATGGCATTACCCTGACCTCTAGTAATACTGTGAGAAATCTTGGAGTCATTTTTGATCAGGATATGTCATTCAAAGCGCATATTAAACAAATATGTAAGACTGCTTTTTTGCATTTACGCAATATCTCTAAAATTAGAAAGGTCTTGTCTCAGAGTGATGCTGAAAAACTAATTCATGCATTTATTTCCTCTAGGCTGGACTATTGTAATTCATTATTATCAGGTTGTCCTAAAAGTTCCCTGAAAAGCCTTCAGTTAATTCAAAATGCTGCAGCTAGAGTACTGACGGGGACTAGAAGGAGAGAGCATATCTCACCCATATTGGCCTCTCTTCATTGGCTTCCTGTTAATTCTAGAATAGAATTTAAAATTCTTCTTCTTACTTATAAGGTTTTGAATAATCAGGTCCCTTCTTATATTAGGGACCTCATAGTACCATATCACCCCAATAGAGCGCTTCGCTCTCAGACTGCAGGCTTACTTGTAGTTCCTAGGGTTTGTAAGAGTAGAATGGGAGGCAGAGCCTTCAGCTTTCAGGCTCCTCTCCTGTGGGGTTTTTACGTAATTATTGTAATGGCCTTGCCTTACAATATAAAGCGCCTTGGGGCAACTGTTTGTTGTGATTTGGCGCTATATAAATAAAATTGATTGAAATTGATTGATTGATCATCCAGCATTATGTTCCTTTCGTATACTTTGTTCATCACCTCCTCAAACTCCTGCTTCCAATTTATGAACACACTCTATACATTTGTTTGCATATTTCTATCTGTGTCCTTTATCACCCTGAGCTGCTGTACATTTTTTTTTTTACATTGGTCACACTGTCTGGCCAATTTTGACATTTCCTTTTCTCCTTCCTTCTTGTTCAGCTTCCCATACTATTCACCATTACATTACATCTCCTTGTTGTCTTGCCTGCTTCCTTTATCTCTGTGGCTATTCCACTTATTTGGCAAACTCTTCCTCCTTATGCTTTACTGTACTTTCTACTGTATTTCTTTATTCCACCTCCACTTCTCTTTGTCCTCTTTCCTGTGTCCAGATGTCACACTTAGCACCTGCCCACCTGCCTCACCAATTCTGCTGTAAGTTGTCCAGTCATCCAGTATCTCTTTACCACCACTCAGTCCCTGTTTTATCTCCAAAATGAAGATCAGGCTAAACTGCAAATCTGTCGGTGTCACTGAGAATTGGGATATCCATTACATGGTACCTGCCCGTAAAATGTGGAAACACATCCAAAATGTGTTTTGAACACCATTTGTTCAACATAGATGTGCTGCACTTAGCTTCTTATTACAGCACTGTGAGCTCATTATTTTCTTTAATCTGTAATATTCTGTGACATCAATCAAGAATGTCTCTGTTGGCAACCAGAGCTTTTTTTTTTTTCCATGGGCTCACCATCATCACTGTAGTTTTCTTAACGGGTAATGAACAGATCATGTCCATAGTCATGCAGTGATATGTAACATTAACCCGCAACACCTCCGACACTTTATTTTCTATACTTCTTCCTCTATATCTTATTTCCACCTCTGCATGGGGGCCATGTCGTGACATGACACTTCAATACTCAGGAGAAAAGTCGTGGCTGACCAATTGTTGGTCTCCCCTCTCTACTGTCTGTGCTACAGCCACCAATTGTTGAACTCCAAGGAATCAGAATTTGATAATTAAATTATCTGAGTGGTTTGCTGGCATACCAAAGGTCCATTTATGAATGATGAAATGTATATGATATGTGTATTACACCAATTAATAGTATTGAACTGGTTTCTGCATTGCTGTACAGTGTCACCATTTTTATATTTATTTATTTGGTCTGTTCTTACTCTTTAATGCATTTTATCAATATCTTGTTTTTATATTGCTGTCAAATGTCACTGTACAGATGTTATAAATGTTTACATGGGGTATTTAGGGGTTATTTATTGCACTGGTTGCACTTTTTAACTATGCATGTGGATGCTCCAGATGTAATTTTGTTGTTCTTTGTGGCAATGACAATAAATGCTTGAATCTGAATCTGAACTATTTTCCTTTCAGGATGTGCCTCTGTTGCATAGAAGACACTTAAAATTACTGAACATTAAGAATGTTTAGATTAATTTTTTTAAGAAAAGTTCATCCTTTCTGCTATCTATATTTTTATTCTCTCTATTAAAGTGATGATAGAGGTAAGAGTCTCCTTTTGGAATTGGCTGAACGAACCAACAGGATGTGGTTGGAGGTCTTTGTGTTGATGCTGTGCCACATTATTACTAAACTCTCATAGTGGAGGGCATAGCAAAACAATTGTTCATTTTGTGATAAAAGTGTGAAATTTGACACACATATTCTAAATTAACTAATGTTTTCCAGATATGGTGCCATCCTGGAGCTGACCTCTAATGACCTACAGGGGTCAATAAAGATTTACACAGGGGTCAAAATATAAAAAATGCTCCAATCATGTTGAAAACTAAAATTAAAGTTTGCTGTTTTTACTTCATAACTACATGGAATTCAGTTATAGATAACCCAAAATATATGTTTATTAGTTAATTTAGAATATGTGTGCCACATTCCATGTTTTTAATCACAAAAGGAACATTTTTTATGGACATTTTAGCTAGGTTGCACCACTATCAGTGGATTATCCAAAACTCGATCTTGTTATCACTTATGCACTAACATCGACTTAACAAAAGACTCCCCTAAAGCCTTTGCCATGGTTTGATCATAATAGTCTTAGCAGCATTAGACTGAGAACAGCCACAAAAGGAAGATCCCTCTTCCCACCCCCATAATTAAAGAAAGATTAGGGGCATTTCACAAATCCACTGCATGTTTACAACAGGTGACAAATGCTGCCATAATGAACAGAGAGACAAGACATTCCAGATTCATTGTCTATCTTCTTCAAGACCTGAAACCACTTTCTGATGTTATTTAGGAATTTACACACCACGGCAATGGGACGGATTGGACTGCTATACCTATCATGTCTGCAGCTTCTCTCTATTCTGTCTGTACAGTGGCTTGCAAAAGTATTCAGTTCCTTTGTTGGGAAAGTGTCAGTACATGGACCCACAACAGGGGGCGCAAATGAACGGACAATGAAGAAAGTCAAATAACAAAGCTTTACTGTTGTGAACATGCACAACAAACACAACAAATTACAATTTTGGTCACAAGTCGAATTCCAACGGTGTCGTGTGGGCAGGCTCGACGATAGGAGACGTCTGTCCAAGTCGAACCGGAACCACCCGATTTCCTCTGCCACCGAACCCCAGGAATACTGGAGCCGCCAAGTCCCGAACTCCCAGGTGATCACTGCCTCCGCTCGTCGGATCCGGTACTGCTGGCGAGGAACAGAAACAGTCAGATTTGGGTGCGGCTGCACCCAACAACACGTGGGGGTGGAAAACACCACCTCCACCTCTACTCAGAAACAACGCTGTAATGTGGGAATAAGAGTACTTATCCAAATACGTCCTTTTCAGTCTTCAGTCGTTTTACACACAAGCAACAATGGATTAATCCGTATGGCTGGCTGAGTTCGTTACCTCCTTGGTAGAGCGATATCTCGGCAATGAGGTGGAGATGCCGTCCTGCTGATATACCTCCCTGTTGATTGATATCAGCTGTCTCAGGTGATGGGTGACAGCTGTCACCCTGGCTGCTCCTGTGAGGCGGCAGCGCCCTCCGGTGCCTGGAGCCCGCACTCCAGGCAGGGCGCCCTCTGGTGGTGGTGGGCCAGCAGTACCTCCTCTTCAGCGGCCCACACAACATCCTTGATATTTCACACATTTTAATTTGTTCATGACATTTCAAATACAAAAAGTAAATCAGGCTTCTCAATATAAAAATTTCTAAAATTACCTTCCTTAAACTCAAACTGAACATAAATCTCAGGAACCTGATATAAATTAATAAAAAATATAAAAGCCAAGATGATGGGTTGCATAAGTAATGGGCTCATTTGGTATAATACTTGTAAATAATCAGTTTTATTGCCAGTTTTCTTCAGATAAGTCAGGGGATGGATACAGGGGATGGTGACTTTCCTCACTGTTCTCCTTGCACAGTCACTCAGTTTTTGTGAACTGTCTACTCCACACAGATTTACCATAGAGTGCCAAATTGTTTGTAGTTCTTCATAACTGATGTAAATAAAGTTCAAGACATATTCAGTGACTTGGAAAGGTTCATGTATCTATCCCTTGCCTTGTCTGAAGAAAACTGGCAATTAAACTGATTATTTACAGGTATTATACCAAAGGGGCTGATTACTTATGCAACCCATCATCTGGGTCTTTATATTTTTAATTAATTTATATCAAGTTGTAGAGATTTGTTTTCAGTTTGAGTCTAAGGAAGATCATTTTAGAAAATTTTATATTGAGAAGCCTGATTTAGTTTTTGTATTTGAAATGTCATAAACAAATTAAAATGTGTGAAATACCAAGGGGCTGAATAATTTTGCAAGCCACTGTATATTAACGTTCTCATTTATTTTGTCCTATGTAACAAATGCATCTGTGCTAAGAAACTTCGAGTTAAATTTCATACAGTATCTATTCATGCACTTGATTTATTAATCATCGCCTTGTGGTTTAAATCACTGATGAAATGTAAGGAAAAAAATAGACCAAATAACCAATTTACTTAAAGTGACATTTGCTTTACATCAAGGAAACTTGCTGTATGAAATACATTCATACAGACAGGTTTGTGTGAATATAATTTCATACAATAATTGTCCAAGACAGGGCTGTCCAATAATTGAAGTGTTAAGTGTTGAAGGGTCACGCCAAGCCATAGCCTCCACACAGAGCGAGGAATAGCATAATAGAGAAAGAAGTAATGGCAAATATTTTGAAAGACATAAGAAAAAAGACCCCCCCCCCCCCCCCCCCCCCCAAGATGAGATGCTACAACAGTGGCTCAGACAGCTGAAGACAGACGGTGATCAGAAACAGGATGAGGATGTATCATGGAAGACCAAGCCCCTCCATAAGAAGAAGTGGCTTACATCAAAAAGTCCTATTAGAGGCTAGAGAAGGCCAGATGAAAGGACAGCACAGAGGCTCTGATCATGGCAGCACAAGAACAAAGCCTAACCAGCAGATCCATAGAGACAGGAGTCTACCACAGCCAACAGCAGATCCATAGAAGAAGCAGAAGTCTACTACAGCCAACAGGACCAAAGTTGCGCAAATGTGCTCCAGAGATAGTCCAGCACATAATAGTAGGGTGGATGATGCAAGCTGAGACAGCATGCACTGAGAGATGCAACCAGGTGTCTGAAACAGTGTACAGGAACATCTGTGTTGCATACAGATCTGAAGTCCCCAAGTCGTAGAGAAGCTTGAATCTTCAACTGGACTGGGTTGCTTGACGCGAGGACGTTTCGCTTCAAATCGCACAAGCTTCCTCAGCTAAAATTCTTGCTCTGGTAGTCTGTCAAGCAACCCAGTCCAGTTGAAGATTCAAGCTTCTCTACTATGGAAACCACCTGGACAACTGAGGGCCTACACAGAAACAAAGTCCCCAAGTCCCAAAGGGAGACAACCCAGGTGGTGGTTGAGAATCAATCAATCAATCAACTTTTTTCTTATATAGCGCCAAATCACAACAAACAGTTGCCCCAAGGCGCTCCATGATGGGGCTAAAGCCCCGGTCACAACCCACCATGCGTTTTTTTTTCACCGTACGTTTTCTGCGGATGCCACGGCCACTACGTTTTTGTGAAAACGTATGGAAGCAGTAGCAAGAGGAGGGAGGGAGTACGTTCAACGCACGTCTCTAGGAGTGTAACGCTAAAGAGAGTTGACAATAAAGCAGTGTGTGTGTGTGTGTGTGTGGGGGGGGGGGGGTCGCTTTTCTTTTTTATGAGCGGGACCGGAGCGGCAGGTGTTTTTCGCCATGCATGAGCATGTCCAGCCTGCAGCGGTCAGTTGTACGAGTGTTTACTTGCCTCGAAAAGTTACAGCTAGTTAACAGACTGAAGCTGTGGATTGTGTGTTGCTGACATTTGGAAATAAAATCCAAGTTCAAGTGAGAAGCTATGTTGTGCATGCAAGTCTGTCGGCCTCCATAGTATGTGGTGAGTGCCGTAATCCGTACTGCCTACGTATGGATTTGGTTAATTCAATAGTAATTGAATGAAAATGTGCTGCTTTGAATCCGTACTGAGGCAGTACTCACAACGTGCGTCATCTGTACTGCTGGTGAATCCGCAGCGAAAGTTCTGCATGCACTAAAACCTCTACAGCATGTCTGCGTGTGTCTGCGTGCTCCTAAATTCGTACTGAGGCAGTACTTACGACGTATGGATCTCCAAATTTAGCCCACGTTTTTGCAAGTAGACTGCACGCACGTGCAAGTACGGTGGGTTGTGACCACGGCTTAAGGAAGAGCAGCTACAGGCCAACCAAACCAGACATAGTGGTGGTTGACAAGGAAAAGATGACCCCAGTTGTGATTGATGTGGCAATCCTAGGCAAAAGTATAAGTACCATCAGGAAGAAAGATCACAAGAAAATTGAGAAATACAAAGGGCTGAAGGAGCAACTGGAGCATATGTGGAAGATAAACTCCAAAGTGACCCCAGTGGTAATAGAAGCACTAGGAGCTGTTACCCCCAAATTTGAAGAGTGGCTTCAGCAGATTCCAGGCACAACATCAGAGGTCTCTGCATATAAGACTGCAGTCCTAGAAACAGCTAAGATACTACATAGAACCCTCAAACTCTCAGGTCTCTGGTAGGGTCCGAACTTGAGGAACACATATACATACATACTTTATCTATCTATATCTATATCTATATATATATATATATATATATATATATATATATATATATATACAGAGAGAGAGAGACAGAGAGAAGTGGAGAAGGACATTCTTTCACCAAAACAGATCAAATCTAGGCTTGCATCTCAGATGTACCTTCTGACAATTTGTAGCTAAACTTTCAGGTCTTCTTTTTAAGAAAATCCTACTCAATACCACTTCAACATGAAGCTGTATAACTGGTGATACAAAATGCAAAACATGCACACTGCATAATTTCTCCAGTCACAGCCACTTAAGCCTATAACTTCTTCTGTGTTGTCTGGGTGTCTCCGTGGCTTTCCTCACTCTTCTCTGCACAGTACGTTTTTGAGAACTACTTCATGCAGATTTGTCATAGACTGCTATACTGTTTGTATTTCTTCATAACTGAAGTAAGTAAAATCCAAGACATATTCAGTTGCAGCTTTACCATCAGTGAGCCGACTATATACAAGTTATAAGTGTGTATATGAATGAGTATGTCTTGCAAAGTCCCTGAGGCCCCTTGAAAGAGTGCTTATCTCCAGATTTTGTCATACATCAATCGTTGGATGAGGCTCCAGTCCATCACACGTTACTTCCCAAGCCAAACCTAGGTACACACATTATAGTGTGGAGTACTGCGACCATGCAAATTTAGTGTCTGTATTTTCAGATCAAAGGATTCAAGGATTCAAAGGATTCAAAAGAATTTTATTGTCATATGCACAAAGGAACATGTTCCCTGCACAATGAAATGTGTTTACTGCATTTAACCCATCCTAATTGCCAGTTAGGAGCAGAAGTCGCCTTTAGGCGCCCGGGGACCAGCTCCAGATTTATGTCCTGCCTTAGGTCAACAGCAGGGCTGAGCAAACCATGACCGGCCTCATGACGACAGACGACACACACAAACAACACACATAAGCCAGCCCGGTACATGAACACTTCATGTGTTCTTCATGTAGTCTGAAGAACACACCCTACCTAACTCAAACCAGGTCTATATATTGGATGTCGTATGTTGAACTGGTGCTACCTGGTATTCTTTCTCTCTCTCTCTCTCTCTCTCTCTCTCTGCAAAAAGCAACACACATGTGGTGCATGTGTCTCACACGTGTGCGTGTGTCACACATGGCATGTCGGGGGGGTGAGAACACTTGCATAAAATGCTTATATGTATGTACAGATCTGATCACATGGGGGCCAGGTCTGATCGCACACAGCAGGGGGAGGTGCCCGTCAGCTGATCACAGCACACTGACGGCTTGATGATGGCTAAGTGCACACATTACAAGCAAAGAATCCACCACCAGGACAGTTATACGACAATACCTACATATGCAATTACATAACAAATAACGAAAATGAATGACCACATAACACAGAGACACGTTGGTCTGGAACGGACAAGGTGGGGCATGTCTGCTCACAGCACTTGCTGTTCTGATCTGTGCTCCTGGATATCCCAGCTGGAGAACACGTATCATGTTTTGAAGGACATGACATGACAAAATTCCTTTGTGAGGCGCGTGTCTCTGCCTGCTGTCCTCACATGGAAATACATAAAACATCTTTTGCTTTGTGCCAGGCTGCAGCGGCCGCACACAGTGCACCTCGTCCATGTCATTGTTGATTTCAGGCATTTTTCCACAGCATTTATAGGTCAGCAATGGTAGCGCAGTGGTAAAATTTCTTGCGGGCAATCAGAGCTTTGCAGGTTTGAATCCCATGGGTGTCATGTATTTTTTCATTTTTTTTACAGCAGCTGCATGATGTGGTTACACATGCTCCAGCTGCTCTGTGTTCATGTGCACGAAACCCTTGCAGCAGATTCATTCATGCCTGCCCGCTGGCTCGATGTTTTTGTGGTTCACTCATATGAGCTGTTCCACCGTGATTCTCCCTGATTTGTACTTATTCGTACTATGTGTGAAGGGGCCCTAACAAAAGGCACTTTTTCCACATCACAGTTGCTGCTAAGTTTTATCGGACAACTGACTTAAACTGTTATCAATGCATAATCTGGGATTTTAAGTTGCTTGATGCCTTTCATGCTTTATTGTATTGTTATTGACACACTCTTGTACATTCTGTCCACAAAACATTGTAACTGGCCTTCCTAATGGTGGAACCTACAGCAAGACCAAAGCTTCATTCTGTAGGTACTGCTTACAGCTATCATGTAAATCAACATTAACTATATTACATATATATTACAACATTAGTTGTTACTAACCATTATAATGTCATAGATGATGTGGTTTGTACCTCATATTTCACTGGGAGGTTCTGCTGCAATAACATTTTAATGAATTACACCATGTGACTTGTGTTGTGAGTTTTATTTTTCCCAGCATTTAAAGTAACCTTCCCAGAAAAGTCTGTCTTTTCTGGAATGCAATAAATAAATAAATAAAACCCCATATCAGATGATCAGGGCCTAGAAAGAGTGATCCTCACGAACACTGGAATCAATCCTGCTATGACCTCTTTTATCACCACACAGAAAACCTCTGTCACATTCACTTGTAATATTTCTCAAGAATTTCAACATTTTCTACAAAACATGAAGTCAAATAGGTATAAAGGAAGTGAGACATCTCCCAACCAACCGGATGTCCACATTATACTTTTGGCAATTTATTTTGTTCTTTACCCCTTTTTGAATAAGCAGTTCTTGACGTACTGCAATACAAGGTCACCTTAGTATTCCTATCAGTGAAATGTGTGAAAGCTACAATTTCTTTTTGGCCTTCAGGTGTTGCATTTATGACATTTTGGTCCGTAGAAAATCACTTGTACTGCTCCTGTGAAAGTCTGCAGTAAATACATGAAGGGGCAACTGTGGTTCACATTTCATTGTAAATAATTATTGAATAAATTATGACAGTTCTATGTCTTGTGACACTTTTGTAATAACTAAATCTCAGAACATCAGAAAAATGCTTTAAAAATGTAGATTTAAACTTTATAAATGGTTTATTGATTTTTATGCTGCACAAGCGAAACTGACATATTGAATCCTGTGCAGATATTGTAGTCCACACAAGCAGCCTGAGTGGAGATGAATTGACACACTACTGCAAGGGCTCTTTAACGATTTATCAAAGGAAATTAGAGGAGTGCTCTATATGATGGTGCTGCACAGGAAAGTGAGGAAGGGGAAGAATATTTCAGTCTCAATTCATTGTTCGCTGAATGCGGGTCAGGGTTGAATTGCACCATTTGGCTTTTGAAACTAATGTCCAGGCATATCTTGATTGCCTGAGCAAAAGCACAGGGTGGCCTTTATGGGTCTGGGAAGATGGGTGTGGGGAGGGTTTAGCCTGTAATACTCATTGCTGGAGATGATCACTGACAGCTCTAACCTTAAAGCTCTCTTACCAGCAGTAGCAACCATCATGCCGTTATTACACTAAACACTGTAGGCTAATGGGTATGCCACTGTAGCTGTGCTATGGTCTACTGCCTCATGGCATAAGCTGGAAAGCAGTTTCTCAATCCAAAGGATATTCATGATACACATGCTTTTAGATGCACAAGAGCATAAATGCTGTTCCACATTCTATACATTAGAATAGATTACATTAGATAGAACTTGGGAAGACTTGGGATCCCTTGGGAAGACTCCCTCAGGGGAGTTGAGGTTCCAGGAGCATTGGATAGGAGCACACAGGGTAATCGCACAGAGTATCCAAAGTAAAAGTCAGAAAAAATTTGCAAATGTAATAAATATAAATACCAGAAATACTGTTCATGGCTTACTGGCTACTGATGTTGCTCTCCTTCCCATCCTCTGTCTTCCTGTTACTTCTCCTTCCCACAATTGAGGAGATGTACAGTCTGATGGCCTGAGGGACAAAGTTTTTCAGTCTGTTGGTCCTGCACATATCACACTCATAGACGTCAAACAATGCAGTTAAATCTGAAACTATGTTGTCTGTTTTTTAAACCTTATTTCTTGAATGAATTACCATGGGGCATTGCTCTGCTAAGTTCACAAAAATGGTCAAACTCTGTGGATTAAAAAAAAAAAAAACTTGTTTTACATACAGGTTTGATGGTGTTACTGTCTCAGTTCTGTTTTAAATATCATCAACTTCATTTTGACAGAATAAGCAATCATGTGAATGCATTGGAAGGACTGATTGCAATGACATATCTTCTGAAGTGCATCATTTGAATTTTATGTGTTGATGTTTGTGTTGGTATTGTCTATGTAAATTCCATAAAAAAATCATAATCAAAATTCAATTCAGTCAAAATTAGCACATAGCCCGTGGGAATCCACAGGCACTAGATAGAGTAGTATTTATAAAATAGGTATAGCTACATTATTCAAGGGTGTTTATAGATTATGCAAAGTTTCTATAATGATCTTAGACCTTAGACCTCAGATTTTTCATCAACCCCTTTATTTCCGGTTAATTACATATTTTTAATGTTATTTACTGTCTTGATGTATTTAGAAATTGTTTAGGATCTCAGCCACATTAACCACTGTTGACTGGGGGATACCGAGGTGCTCCCTGGCCAGTGTGGAGATATAATCTTTCCACCGAGTCCTGGGTCTTCCCTGGGGCCTCCTCCCAGCTGGCCATGCCTGGAACACCTCCCTAGGGAGGTACACAGGGGTCATCCTTACAAGATGCCCATAATACCTCATCTGGCTGCTCTCAATGCAAAGGAGCAGTAGCTTTACTCTGAGCTCCTCACGGATGACCAACCTTCTCACCTTATCTCAAAGAGAGACACCAGCCACCCTCTTGAGGAAAACCATTTTTGCCTCGAGTTCTTTTAGTCATGACCCAACCCTGATGACCATAGGTGAAAGAAGGAATGAAGATTGACCAGTAGATTGACAGCTTTGTCTTTTGGGTCAGCTCCCTTTTCATCACAACAGTATGGGAGAGCAAATGCAATACTACCCCTGCTGCGCCAATTGAAGAGACGTCTCATGCAAGACAATCCCTCCACTCCCAGACCCTTCAGAATTTCTGGACGGATCAACAACCCCCAGGGCTTTACCACTGTGAGTTGTTTGATTACCTCTGTGACTTCTACCAGGGAAATTGATGATAATTCCCCCATTAGGTTCCATCTCTGCCCCTACTATAGAGGTGATCCAGTGATGATCCAGATGCAGGAGTTCCTCAAAGTGTTCCTTCCAGTGTTTAATTACATTCTCAGTTGAGGTCAACAGAGTCTCATCCTTAATGTAGACAGCTTGGATGGTTCCCTGTTTTCCTCTCCTCTCACAGCAGAAGCTGCTGCCCTTCAGGCCCTTCGATACCTTTCAACCGCATCAGGAGTCCTCCGTGATAACATATTATGGAAGGACTCCTTCTTCTGTCGGATGGCTTCACTGACCACCGGGGTCCACCATGGTGTTTGAGGGCTGTCCCCCCCTTGAGGTCCCTAAGACCTTCAGACCTATACAGGACTCCATTCAGAAGACTCTAAGAAGGCTGAATATGCCAAACTGCTATTTGGAGCATACTCACAAACAGTCAGCTTTTTCCACCCTGGCACCCAAAGGAGCAGGGAGGTGACCCTTTCATCTACCGGGGAAAACTCCAACATAGTGGCGCTCAGCCGGGGGTTCATAAGTATCCGCACATCTGCTCATGCCTCACATACTGAAGGTTAGGGTGAAAACAAGGTAAACCTCTGTCCTTCCCCCACAGTGAGGTGACGTTACACACCCCCAGATGCTATCCTCTGCCACCCAGGCTTGAGGCGCTCGCTATTCACTGGCATTCATGGGACAGCACACCCGATTCCAGTAGTTCACCCTGTGGGTGGTGAGCCCACAGAGTGGCGATGGAAAGTCTGTGTTGCCTTTCCAGGCTGTGCCTGACTGGTTTCTGTGGCAAGCCTGGCCACCAGGTGCTCACTGACAAGCCCTCCATCCAGGCCTGGCTCCAGATAGTGGCCTCAGGCTTCCTCCAAGCTGGGCCACATTTCCTCTGCCTTGTTTTTTCATCGGGTCACTGTGAACCATTCTTAGTCTGGCCTCTCGCCTGAGACCAGTTTGCCATAGGTCGCACTACCAGCAGTACGGAGGCTCCAGACAACACAGCTCTCAGGTTCATGGGGCACACAAACCTCTCCACGATGATAAGGTGATGGTTTCCAGAGAGGCCATGATAAGGTGATGGTTTCTGGAGACGTTCCTGCAGCGTTCATCCTTGACGCAAAATACATAATCATACCAAATGGAAACTGTCAGCTCTTCCTGGTTTCTACATGATCACACCCATACACACACATACACACACAGATAGGCTACTTGGTTATTATATAGATTCATGCATTGTGCTTTTAAGACCAACATCAGTGTGACTATCCAAAATCCTGTATTCCTTCACACTATTTGACTAATGTCTTTGTGACAGATTTGACTGATTTGATTTTGAACTCACATTTTAGAGACTAAAAATTAAAACCAATATATTTGCTGGTCGATATGACTGGCCAATATGAGCATTTCACAGCATTTACTTTACTATATAAACAATGCAGAACATTATGTCATTATGGAGTTTGTCTAGCAGAGGGTGCTCTGAGAGCATTGAATGTAATGGTGTCAAGCGTGGCCAGGACCCCCTCTCTCCCTGGTCATATTAGCTACAAGGAACAAATTCAAAGCAACAAAGTGATAAATTAGAGTGAGTATTCTAGAGCAACAAGAGACAAATCGCTGCTATGCCAATACCTAGGTGGGGCAAAAATAGATGAGAACTCTGTTTTATGAAAATGCTGATCAATGTGACGTAGTGACTGCCAATCCTAGTGAAGGCAGCATGACATACATTGGTTGGTTGTGGGTTATATTTATAGTTCTTTATAATAAAATGCATGGTTAAACTGTCATATATCAAGTCTCAGTTACATTTCTCTTTCATAAACATTTGATAACAAAATGTTTGTAATCATTTCCATTTTTTATGTATATATCAGCAGATATAGTGTTACTGTAGATTTTTATTCCCTAATATAGGTATTGTATCAGCTCCCCAAAAATCCACATCACAGGCTCAACAAAAATTATATATCAAGCTAATTATGCAAGGTAATTTCACATTAATTCAGTACAGTAAGGACTATTTCTACTTATTCTTCAACATATTTTATCTGGAAGATAAGGCATGCCTTCCAGATGGGAAGATAAGGCATGCCTTCCAGATGCAACATGCCCATCAGCCAACAAAAAGAGTTCCCCATCACATTGTACAGACAGTCTGATATTGACTTCTTCCAATTCACTGGACTCAGACTAGATTGACACTTAATGAAAGCACAGCAGGTGTGAGAAAACCAAGAGAAAGCATACATGCAGACTTTCAAATAGCTATTTTATTTGGTTGTATTTTCATAGATGTCTGTCATGCAATCACTGTACCCTTTGTTTAATAAGGTCATAGGGAGGTCTTAAAATCAGCAGTCATGGATTCATTAAGAAGTATCATATTGGCCCCAGATAGGTCTGACAGCGCAATTGACTCCACCACCTGGGCATTTCCACCAATGTAATTTCCCAGACTTGAAAACCAGACTAATGAAGTCATCAGAGTTGGGTGATGGATGTTCTGTCACAATTAATAAACCAACTGCCAAAACTTATCAAACTAGGAAGCAGAATTGCAACATTTCTATCATCAGTAACATCTTCTACCTAAAATCTTTTAATTGACTAAATGCTGTGAAGCTCGGACAGATGAGTCTAACTGAACTGCAATAGCTGTCTGTGCTTGACACTAGCAGAGCAGACACTCATTGGCCATGTTAATAGATACACCTGTTCAACTGCTTGTTAACACTAACAGCTAATCAGCTAATCACATGATGGCAACTCAATGTATTTAGACATATAGACATGATGAAGACAACTTGATGAAGTTCAAACCGAGCATCAGAATGGGGCAGAAAAGGGATTTAATTGACTTTGAACTTGGCATGGTTGCTGGTGCCAGGCTTGCTGGTCTGAGTATTTCAGAAACTGCTGATGTACTGGGATTTTCATGCACAGCTATCTCTAGGGTTTGCAGCAAATGGTCCAAAAAAAGAGAAGACACCCAGTGAGAGGCAATCATGTGGATGAAAATACCTTGTTCCTGTCAGCGGTCAGAGGAGAATGGGCAGACTGGTTGAATGGGTGACTGCTTGATGCCATCATGTCAATATCAATCAATCAATCAATTTTTTTTATATAGCGCCAAATCACAACAAACAGTTGCCCCAAGGCGCTTTATATTGTAAGGCAAGGCCATACAATAATTATGTAAAACCCCAACGGTCAAAACGACCCCCTGTGAGCAAGCACTTGGCTACAATGGGACCAACATCTCTGAGGAATGTTTCCAAAACCTAGCTGAAACTATGCAAGGAAGAATAAAGGCAGTTCTGATGGTAAAAGGTGTCGAACCCGATACTAGCAAGGTGTACCTATCAAAGTAGCTCATAATGAATGTGCTCATTTAGAATCACAACCACTATCAAAGCAGTCCATTTCAATCAATCAATCAATCAATCAATTTTTTATATAGCGCCAAATCACAACAAACAGTTGCCCCAAGGCGCTTTATATTGTAAGGCAAGGCCATACAATAATTATGTAAAACCCCAACGGTCAAAACGACCCCCTGTGAGCAAGCACTTGGCTACAGTGGGAAGGAAAAACTCCCTTTTAACAGGAAGAAACCTCCAGCAGAACCAGGCTCAGGGAGGGGCAGTCTTCTGCTGGGACTGGTTGGGGCTGAGGGAGAGAACCAGGAAAAAGACATGCTGTGGAGGGGAGCAGAGATCGATCACTAATGATTAAATGCAGAGTGGTGCATACAGAGCAAAAAGAGAAAGAAACAGTGCATCATGGGAACCCCCCAGCAGTCTACGTCTATAGCAGCATAAGTAAGGGATGGTTCAGGGTCACCTGATCCAGCCCTAACTATAAGCTTTAGCAAAAAGGAAAGTTTTAAGCCTAATCTTAAAAGTAGAGAGGGTGTCTGTCTCCCTGATCTGAATTGGGAGCTGGTTCCACAGGAGAGGAGCCTGAAAGCTGAAGGCTCTGCCTCCCATTCTACTCTTACAAACCTTAGGAACTACAAGTAAGCCTGCAGTCTGAGAGCGAAGCGCTCTATTGGGGTGATATGGTACTACGAGGTCCCTAAGATAAGATGGGACCTGATTATTCAAAACCTTATAAGTAAGAAGAAGAATTTTAAATTCTATTCTAGAATTAACAGGAAGCCAATGAAGAGAGGCCAATATGGGTGAGATATGCTCTCTCCTTCTAGTCCCCGTCAGTACTCTAGCTGCAGCATTTTGAATTAACTGAAGGCTTTTTAGGGAACTTTTAGGACAACCTGATAATAATGAAATACAATAGTCCAGCCTAGAGGAAATAAATGCATGAATTAGTTTTTCAGCATCACTCTGAGACAAGACATTTCTGATTTTAGAGATATTGCGTAAATGCAAAAAAGCAGTCCTACATATTTGTTTAATATGTGCTTTGAATGACATATCCTGATCAAAAATGACTCCAAGATTTCTCACAGTATTACTAGAGGTCAGGGTAATGCCATCCAGACTAAGGATCTGGTTAGACACCATGTTTCTAAGATTTGTGGGGCCAAGTACAATAACTTCAGTTTTATCTGAGTTTAAAAGCAGGAAATTAGAGGTCATCCATGTCTTTATGTCTGTAAGACAATCCTGCAGTTTAGCTAATTGGTGTGTGTCCTCTGGCTTCATGGATAGATAAAGCTGGGTATCATCTGCGTAACAATGAAAATTTAAGCAATACCGTCTAATAATACTGCCTAAGGGAAGCATGTATAAAGTGAATAAAATTGGTCCTAGCACAGAACCTTGTGGAACTCCATAATTAACTTTAGTCTGTGAAGAAGATTCCCCATTTACATGAACGAATTGTAATCTATTAGACAAATATGATTCAAACCACCGCAGCGCAGTGCCTTTAATACCTATGGCATGCTCTAATCTCTGTAATAAAATTTTATGGTCAACAGTATCAAAAGCAGCACTGAGGTCTAACAGAACAAGCACAGAGATGAGTCCACTGTCCGAGGTCATAAGAAGATCATTTGTAACCTTCACTAATGCTGTTTCTGTACTATGATGAATTCTAAAACCTGACTGAAACTCTTCAAATAGACCATTCCTCTGCAGATGATCAGTTAGCTGTTTTACAACTACCCTTTCAAGAATTTTTGAGAGAAAAGGAAGGTTGAAGATTGGCCTATAATTAGCTAAGATAGCTGGGACAAGTGATGGCTTTTTAAGTAATGGTTTAATTACTGCCACCTTAACAGCCTGTGGTACATAGCCAACTAACAAAGATAGATTGATCATATTTAAGATCGAAGCATTAAATAATGGTAGGGCTTCCTTGAGCAGCCTGGTAGGAATGGGGTCTAATAAACATGTTGATGGTTTGGATGAAGTAACTAATGAAAATAACTCAGACAGAACAATCGGAGAGAAAGAGTCTAACCAAATACCGGCATCACTGAAAGCAGCCAAAGATAACGATACGTCTTTGGGATGGTTATGAGTAATTTTTTCTCTAATAGTTAAAATTTTGTTAGCAAAGAAAGTCATGAAGTCATTACTAGTTAAAGTTAATGGAATACTCAGCTCAATAGAGCTCTGACTCTTTGTCAGCCTGGCTACAGTGCTGAAAAGAAACCTGGGGTTGTTCTTATTTTCTTCAATTAGTGATGAGTAGAAAGATGTCCTAGCTTTACGGAGGGCTTTTTTATAGAGCAACAGACTCTTTTTCCAGGCTAAGTGAAGATCTTCTAAATTAGTGAGACGCCATTTCCTCTCCAACTTATGGGTTATCTGCTTTAAGCTACGAGTTTGTGAGTTATACCACGGAGTCAGGCACTTCTGATTTAAAGCTCTCTTTTTAGAGGAGCTACAGCATCCAAAGTTGTCTTCAATGAGGATGTAAAACTATTGACGAGATACTCTATCTCACTTACAGAGTTTAGGTAGCTACTCTGCACTGTGTTGGTATATGGCATTAGAGAACATAAAGAAGGAATCATATCCTTAAACCTAGTTACAGCGCTTTCTGAAAGACTTCTAGTGTAATGAAACTTATTCCCCACTGCTGGGTAGTCCATCAGAGTAAATGTAAATGTTATTAAGAAATGATCAGACAGAAGGGAGTTTTCAGAGAATACTGTTAAGTCTTCTATTTCCATACCATAAGTCAGAACAAGATCTAAGATATGATTAAAGTGGTGGGTGGACTCATTTACTTTTTGAGCAAAGCCAATAGAGTCTAATAATAGATTAAATGCAGTGTTGAGGCTGTCATTCTCAGCATCTGTGTGGATGTTAAAATCGCCCACTATAATTATCTTATCTGAGCTAAGTCAGACAAAAGGTCTGAAAATTCACAGAGAAACTCACAGTAACGACCAGGTGGACGATAGATAATAACAAATAAAACTGGTTTTTGGGACTTCCAATTTGGATGGACAAGACTAAGAGTCAAGCTTTCAAATGAATTAAAGCTCTGTCTGGGTTTTTGATTAATTAATAAGCTGGAATGGAAGATTGCTGCTAATCCTCTGCCCCGGCCCGTGCTACGAGCATTCTGACAGTTAGTGTGACTCGGGGGTGTTGACTCATTTAAACTAACATATTCATCCTGCTGTAACCAGGTTTCTGTAAGGCAGAATAAATCAATATGTTGATCAATTATTATATCATTTACCAACAGGGACTTAGAAGAGAGAGACCTAATGTTTAATAGACCACATTTAACTGTTTTAGTCTGTGGTGCAGTTGAAGGTGCTATATTATTTTTTCTTTTTGAATTTTTATGCTTAAATAGATTTTTGCTGGTTATTGGTAGTCTGGGAGCAGGCACCGTCTCTACGGGGATGGGGTAATGAGGGGATGGCAGGGGGAGAGAAGCTGCAGAGAGGTGTGTAAGACTACAACTCTGCTTCCTGGTCCCAACCCTGGATAGTCACGGTTTGGAGGATTTAAGAAAATTGGCCAGATTTCTAGAAATGAGAGCTGCTCCATCCAAAGTGGGATGGATGCCGTCTCTCCTAACAAGACCAGGTTTTCCCCAGAAGCTTTGCCAATTATCTATGAAGCCCACCTCATTTTTTGGACACCACTCAGACAGCCAGCAATTCAAGGAGAACATGCGGCTAAACATGTCACTCCCGGTCTGATTGGGGAGGGGCCCAGAGAAAACTACAGAGTCCGACATTGTTTTTGCAAAGTTACACACCGATTTAATGTTAATTTTAGTGACCTCCGATTGGCGTAACCGGGTGTCATTACTGCCGACGTGAATTACAATCTTACCAAATTTACGCTTAGCCTTAGCCAGCAGTTTCAAATTTCCTTCAATGTCGCCTGCTCTGGCCCCCGGAAGACAATTGACTATGGTTGCTGGTGTCGCTAACTTCACATTTCTCAAAACAGAGTCGCCAATAACCAGAGTTTGATCCTCGGCGGGTGTGTCGTCAAGTGGGGAAAAACGGTTAGAGATGTGAACGGGTTGGCGGTGTACACGGGGCTTCTGTTTAGGGCTACGCTTCCTCCTCACAGTCACCCAGTCGGCCTGCTTTCCCGGCTGCTCGGGATCTGCCAGGGGGTAACTAACGACGGCTAAGCTACCTTGGTCCGCACCGACTACAGGGGCCTGGCTAGCTGTAGAATTTTCCACGGTGCGGAGCCGAGTCTCCAATTCGCCCAGCCTGGCCTCCAAAGCTACGAATAAGCTACACTTATTACAAGTACCGTTACTGCTAAAGGAGGCCGAGGAATAACTAAACATTTCACACCCAGAGCAGAAAAGTGCGGGAGAGACAGGAGAAGCCACCATGCTAAATCGGCTAAGAGCTAGTAGCTACGCTAAGCTAGCGGATTCCTAAAAACACGCAAAGTGAATAATGTGTAAATAATTTAGAGGTGATTCAGCAGAAGGAGTGCTTTAGTTAAGGCACGTAAAGATTACACTGGGAAACAAATCGTAATCTAGATAACTAGATCAATCTAACTGCGCAGATTAAACAGCTAACAGATACAGAAAAACACCGCTGTGCTCCGGAACAGGAAGTGATACAATACCGCAGTGAGAGCCAACCACCAGTATAATGCACCAAATCACAGCATTTGACACAATTTGTTTTCTGCTGCAATGATGAAGTAATATTTAATGAAAACAGGTCAGATCAAAGTTAATTCTAAATTTTAAATATTATCAGAATCAGGAAAATGTCATTGATATATATCACATTTTTCTTTATAATTCAATTATATTGCCTCATAAAGTATAGTGCGAGCAAAGATTTTATGTCTACAAAACCTCAGAGAGTCTCTTAGAAATGAAATATTGTACTCTATGAAATGGAGGAAATATCAATAACCAAAATTTCTGGTCTCGACTAAATTATTTTAAATTCTACTATTTTTATCTGGGTCACCACATTTGGTTTTATTTTTAGGCCATTTCTGACAGAACTCCACATATGCACCATACCTTGCACACATGATACTGCACTTTAAAACTATAATAGTCATTTCATTACAAGGTATAGGACCAGTAGCAGTGAGACCAATAAGCCAGACATTGATAGTCTAGCCCTAGTGGGAGCAATACTATAGTGTAACAGCAGTCTAGCTGATTGATATAATATTTGGATCACTTCTTCTGCTGTATTGCTTAGGGCAGGGGTCGCTAACCCTGTTCCCTGAGGGCACCTATCCTACACGTTTTCCAAGTCTACCGACTCAAGTCACACCTTATTTTTTTTTTTAAAGAGGTGTTTTCCACCCTTGATTAGCTGAGCACACCTGATAAAGTTAATTACCTGGGAGTGGAACAGGGAGAGTTAGAAAACATGCAGAGCAGGTGCCCCCAGGAACAGCGTTGGGACCCCTAGCTTAGGGGCACATCTTGGTTTTTGTTTTTTTGTTTGTTTGTTTATTTGTTTTTAAACAATTATCACATTGTTTAATGATGTCTTTATAACATTATAACATCACTCATACAGTTTGAATTAAAATGATTTATCACTTGATATGAACGTATCGTCTCTCCAGCTGCACTGGCCATGGAGATATATTGGAAAATGTGTTTTGAATATATCTTTGATGATCTTTGACTGATCTTCTCCAAATTTTAGTCAACTGGAGACACTCACCAAAGGGCAGTGGTGGGAACAGCTAATCAAAAAGTTGGCTTCAATAACTGCTAATCAGCTTACTGAAAAGTTAACTTTTATAACACTAAACCAATAAACCGCCAACAAAATTAGCCGATGCTACAGATAGCTGCTAAGTTTTAGTATTGACTCGGTACGCTGTTGGCTAAGCAAGTTTCAAGTTTAAGCACAGTTAAGTAGGGAGGTGCCAGTTGGTGAACACATTTTTAAGCTAGTAGCAGAACCTTAAAATCTGATCTCACTGCGACAGAAAGCCAGTGAAGAGATGCGAAAATGGGTGTAATGTGGGCAAACTTTCTGCTTTGTGTCAAAGGTTTGGCAGCAGAATTTTGCACCAATTGGAGACCCCTAATGCTGGATTGCGGTAAACTAGAAAATAGAACATTGCAGTAGTCCAATCTAAAAGAGACAAACGCATGAATCAGGGTCTCAGCATCAGTCAGACAGAATGGGACAAATCATCACTATATTTTTCAGGTGCAAGAAAGCTGTCCTCCTAATATCTCTAATGTGGCGCTCAAAGGACAACATAGGATCAAAAATTAACCCAAGCTTCCTTACTTTGTCAGTGTGATGTGTGACATGAGCCTAGGCTAAGCGTTAGCCGGTCAAATTGATGCTGATGTCTCACTGGACCAAGAACCATCATATTAGTCTTATCAGAGTTTAAAATTAGGGAGTGCTAGACATCCAGCTTCTCACTGATGCAAGGCAATCTTCTAAAGATTTTATGTGGATGAGATTACCAGCAATCAGCATGTATAACTGAGTATCATCAGCACAGCAGTGAAAGGTAATCCTAAAACGCTGCAATATGTGCCCAAAGGGTGCTACATAAAGCGAGAAAAGCAGGAGGCCTAAGACAGAACCCCATGGAACCCCAAATTTCATGTCACTAAGGCTATAGGTAGTGTTATTGTACAAAACACAGTGAGAATGTAATGTAATCCAAAAATGATTCTCCAGTCTGTCGAGTACAATATGATCAATGGTATCAAACACAGGACTGAGATCCAACAGCACCAGAACCATAGTGGTGTTCTAATCCATTGCAAGCAGAAGATCATTCATCACGTTAGTGAGAGTCATCTCTTGGAATGATATTTTCTAAAAGCAGACTTCAGTGGCTCAGAAAGATTATTCTCAGTAAGGTGGTCCACGAGCTGGCGTGAAACCACTTTTTCCACAATTTTAGAGCAAAATGATAGATTTGATATCAGCCTATAGTTTTTCAATACATAGGGTCAAGATTAGATTTCTTATTCCTTATGTTGTCCTGCTGGACGAAAATGACCCACCACCATGTTTAGCTGCAAAACCAAAAACAAACCTGTAACACTCTTTTTTCAACTTGAAATTTTATTACTTTTTCTAAAGGGACCCCAACATTAAAAAAAAGTGAAACTCTGGTTTTGTTTACATTTCCATATGGGTTGTACACCACTCGGGTCCTAAGATTGTATTATGGGTCATTTTTGACCCATGTGTTATAAAAGCATTTACATGACTGCAAAAAGTTCAAAGGCCACACAAACACACACAACAAAGAAAATGGATTCCTATTCCTGTACAAATTGAACTTGAATTTGCACCTGAACCTCTGAGCTGCAGCTAACCCCTCATATCATGCAAGATCCCAGACAAAACCAAAAAAATATAATGCAAAACAAATTCAATGCGGATGATATAAAGATACCCCGGATCAAAGAACCCCCAGTTGGTTCCTTGCTCAAGCCATGATTGGACATTTCACTGTCCAGCAGGTCCTGGACCAGATATTTTCAGATGTTCAGGATGAGCAAGAACACTATGATGTGGAAGAAGAGGTATCTGAAGAAGAAGATGAGGAGGAATACAACACAGACCATGAAGCCTCTTCAGATGAAGAAAAAAATGACCCAAGCTGATAGAAAGACATTTTTATCCAAGAACAGTAAAATAGCATGGTCCTCATCACCCTGGACCCTGGGAAGAGTTGCAGCACAAAACATCATAAGGATGAACCCAGGGCCAACAATATATTCAGATGCCCATGCCAAGAACATCTCCTCCACTTTCCTCCTGTTCATCACACCAGTCATTGAAAAGATCACATTAGAAATGACAAAGTTGGAGGGTTCCCATAAATATGGAGACAACTGAAAAATATGAATCAGACTGACCTGCATGGCTACATAGGGCTTTGATCTTAGCAGGTGTCTATAGGTCTTGTGGCGAAGCTACATCTAGTCTCTGGGATGCAGAGAGTGTAAGGCCAATTTTTCACACCACAATGCTGCTGAAAGTCTTTCACACTTTTCCAAGAATGATAAAATTTGACAAGCATGAGTCAAGACCAGCAAGGTGTGTGACGGACAAACTAGCAGCCATCAGGGAGGTCTGGGACAAATGGGTTGAGGGTTTGTCATACCTTTACAACCCTGGACCTGAAGTTACAGAAGATGAGCAGTTGGTTCCATTCAAAGGTAAATTTTTATTTTCATATATGTAATGTTACTTACCTGAAATTTAAATTTTTAGTTTGATGATTCATGTGATTTATTTATTTTTTTTGTTTTTCCTGTGATACTCACACTCATTTTTAATCAGGTTGCTGTCCTTTCCGGCTGTATATGCCAAGCAAGCCAGCAAAACATGGCATCAAAATATGGGTGGCCTGTGATGCAAAATCCAGCTATGCATGGGATATGCAAGTCTACACTGGGAAGCTGCCCAGTGAAACACCAGAGAAGAACCAGGGGATGTGTGTTGTACTTGATTTGACGGTTGGACTGAGAGGGCACAATGTGACATGTGACAACTTTTTCACCTCCTATGAACTCGGCTAGCAGCTCCTGAAAAGGAAAATGACCATGGTTGGCACTGTTCCTAAAAAACAAGGCTGAACTCCCCCCTGCACTCCCCGCAACAAGAGGGAGAGTGCTCTTCTTAACAAAGTTTGCCTTCAACCCCACCACTACTCATTTCTTACCCCCCAAAAAAGAACAAGAACATGGTCCTACTGACTACACTGCACAAGGCAGCTGAAATCACTGATCGTGAAGACAGGAAGCCAGCTATCATCCTCGACTACAACTGCACGAAAGGGGGCATGGACAACCCTGACAAGGTTATTGGAACGTACAACTGCAGAAGGATGACTACACGCTGGCCCCTGGCATCCTTGATGTCTCATCATACAATGCCTTTGTGATATGGCAGACGATCCACCCAACCTGGATGGCTGAGAGGAAGAACAGGAGAAGGATTTTCCTGGAGCAGCTGGGAAAGGCTCTTGTCACCCCATGCATCAAAAGTAATAATAATAGTAATAATAACCCTTTACTGTGTAAAAGAAAACTATGATGACAGTTGGGCTGTTGGCTGTGTGCTACTGACTTTCATTCCCCTTCTCTCCAGAGCATAACTTCACAATTCCAGGCTAGACTCAATGTGCTCTCTACTTTCACTACAGATCCAACCCAATCTCGTGCCATTTCGTGATGGCATCATGAAATGGCACGTTTTGTGATGGGATCATGGAATGTGGGGGGTCTGGGGGGTTATGGTTAGGGGAAGGGAGAGGGTGGGGTTACAAATATTAAAATAAAAAAAAGTGTCACCACAATGTGACTCATTTTGTGACAGAAGCAAGAAAAAAAGCATGAGAGTGGGGGCTGACAGACCATAATGTCATCAGCAACCATCATAGTCCATGGAGACTCCTGTCTGATCTCATCCGTCAATCTGTCCATCGCCATTGCAAACAAGAAAGGACTCAGAGCTCATCCTTGGTGTAATCCCACCTCCACTTAGAATGCATCTGTCATTCCTACTGCTCATGTCAGCACTGTCACACGTTCTTTGTACATATCCTGTACCACCCTCACATACTTCTCTGTCACTCCAGACTTCCTCATACAATACCACAGCTCTTCTCTTGGCACCCTGTCATAAACTTTCTCTAAATCCACCAATACACAGTGTAACTCCTTCTGGCCTTCTCTATGCTTCTCAGTCAGCATTCCGAGAGCAAACACTGCAACTGTAGTACTGCACAAAATTGGAATGAATGGATAAATAAATAAATAAATAAATAAAAACTCTGGAATATACACATTCTAGTACTGTGCTCACATTGTGCATTATCATCTGTAGTTGTTATTTTGGCCCTGTGTCCATATAGCATTTTTAAAAATTCACGTTCTTTGTTTTACTGATAGATTCAAAGAGTGTTTAACTGTAGTGCACTAGAGTGTGTGTAATGGAGAGGAAATAGGCTGGATCATGCCTGGAGAAATGCATCACAAAGAATAGGAAAAAATAACAAGAGAACAAAATACTAATGTTTTAGCAATTAAAAAATAAATACAGATTGTCAAAACAGTTCTGTAAATATTGTAAAATGTTTAAGTATTTTGCAGAAGAACTTGTAAATTTTACATTTTGATTTGACAAAAAAATCTATTTTAAAGCGTAAAATGACAACATTTTGTTATGGTAAGACAACATTATCATTCTGTTTTGAAAATAATTTGTGTAAAATTTAAATTAATTATTGTACATTGAATCTCATATGCTCCAGGCCATCACAGGGGAGTTAGGCATGCAATCCATGTGATGATATGGTTTGTTGAACTCCCACTTTTTAAGGAGAGTGGGCTTCAGGCAGCCTTGAACCACTTGGATTTCACTTGGAAGCCAAGCACACTTACTGTTTACAGGTATGTGTTGTCACATAATAGGAATAATTCTATATAAGGAACTGTATGTCATATTCCCATATGAGCGTATTTTTACTATGTTTATACAAAGCATTTTAATATGAGGTGCTCTGAAATAATTGTGTCTGTATAAACTGAGCAGACTATGTTTCAGTAGGGTAAAAACATTTCTGAACTTCAGTACATTTTCAAGCTATTCATTACAACATGACAGAATGATGGTGCAAGCAGGATATCATAGTTCAAGACTCCTCAGGCATACCCCATCTTCCTTTTAAAATAGCAGCATTCAAAGATGCTATGAGCACTGTGGCAGTGGTGGGCACAGCTAACCAAAAAGTTAGCTTCAATAACCATTAATCCGCAAACTAAAAAGTTAGCTTTTATAAAGCTAAAATGATAAACCCCTAAAAAAATTTGCTGATAACTTTCAACACTTATTTCAGTACACTAGCAGCTACTGACACAACAACAAGCCATGGATGCCTGCAACACATTTCAAAAAAGCTGGGACAGTGGTATGTTTACCACTGTGCAACATCACCTTTCCTTCTCACAACACTCAATAAGAGTTTGGGAACTGAGGACACTGTTGAAGCTTTGTAGGTGGAATTCTTTCCCATTCTTGCTTGATGTACGACTTCAGTTATTCAATAGTCCGGGGTCTCCGTTGTCTTATTTTGCACTTCATAATGCGCCACACATTTTCAATGGGCGACAGGTCTGGACTACCGCCAAGCCAGTCTAGTACCCGCACTCTTTTACTACGAAGCCACGATGTTGTAACACATGCAGAATGTGGCTTGGCATTATCTTGCTGAAATAAGCTCCAAAACCTGGATGTACCTTTCAGCATTGATGGTGCCATCACAGATGTGTAAGTTGTCCATGCCATGGGCAGGAACACCCCCCCCATACCATCACAGATGCTAGCTTTTGAACTTTGCGCTGGTAACAATCTGGGTGGTCTTTTTCCTCTTTTGTCTGGAGAACACATCATCCATGATTTCCAAAAACAATTTGAAATGTGGACTCATCAGATCACAGCACACTTTTCCACTTTGCGTCTGTCCATTTCAAATGAGCTCGGGCCCAGAGAAGGCGGCGGCATTTCTGGATGTTGTTGATATATGGCTTTCGCTTTGCATGGTAGAGTTTTAACTTGCACTTGTAGATATAGTGATGAACTGTCTTAACTGACAGTGGTTTTCTGAAGCATTCCTGAGCCCATGCGGTAAGATCCTTTACACAATGATGTCGGTTTTTAATGCAGTGCCGCCTGAGGGATGGAAGGTCACGGGCATTCGATGTTGGTTTTCAGCCTTGCCGCTTACATGTATAAAGTTCTCCTCCAGATTCTCTGAATCTTCTGATTATATTATAGACTGTAGATGATGGAATCCCCAAGTTCCTTGCAATTGAAAGTTGAGAAACATTGTTCTTAAACTGTTGGACTATTTTATCACGCAGTTGTTTCACAAAGTGGTGATCCTCACCCAATTTTTGCTTGTGAACAACTGAGCCTTTTGAAATGGTCCTTTATACCTAGTCATGAGTGTTCCCAAACGCTTATTGAGTGTTGTTAGAAGGATAGGTGCTGTAACCCAGTGGTAAACATACCACTGTCCCAACTTTTTTGAAATGTATTGCAGGCATCTATTTCAAAATGAGCAAATATAGGTTGAAGAGGATTTGGAAATCATTGTATTCTGTTTTTATTTACATTTCACACATGTCCCAACTTCATTGGAATTGGGTTGTAATAAATAATGTAATACAACCCCTGGCAATATTATGGAATCACCGCCTCGGAGGATTTTCATTCAGCTGTTTAATTTTGTAAAAAAAAAGCAGATCACAGACATGACACAAAAACTAAAGTCATTTCAAATGGCAACTTCTGGCTTTAAGAAACACTATAAGAAATCAGAAAAAAAAAATTGTGGCAGGTCAGTAATGGTTACTTTTTTAGACCAAGCAGAGGGAAAAAAATATGGAATCACTCAATTCTGAGGAAAAAATTATGGAATCATGAAAAACAAAAGACGCTCCAACACATCACAACTTTCTCGATTGCTGTTGCCAGATCAGCTTTGCAGGTTGGAGCTTTGTCATGGACCATTTTCTTCAACTTCCACCAAAGATTTTCATTTGGATTAAGATCCGGACTATTGGCAGGCCATGTCATTGACCCTATGTGTCTTTTTGCAAGGAATGTTTTCACAGTTTTTGCTCTATGGCAAGATGCATTATCATCTTGAAAAATGATTTCATCATCCCCAAACATCCTTTCAATTGATGGGTAAGAAGTGTCCAAAATATCAACGGAAACTTCTGCATTTATTGATGATGTAATGACAGCCATCTCCCCAGTGCCTTTACCTGACATGCAGAGCCCCATATCATCAATGACTGTGGAAATTTACATGTCTCTTCAGGCAGTCATCTTTATAAATCTCAGTGGAACGGCACCAAACAAAAGTTCCAGCATCATCACCTTGCCCAATGCAGATTCGAGATTCATCACTGAATATGACTTTCACACCCAGTCATCCACATCCACGATTGGCTTTTCCTTAGCCCATTGTAACCTTGTTTTTTTTCTGTTTAGGTGTTAATGATGCCTTTCGTTTAGCTTTTCTGTATGTAAATATTCCCATTTGCTTTAGGCGGTTTCTTACAGTTCGGTCACAGATGTTGACTCCATTTCCTCCCATTCGTGCCTCATTTGTTTTGTTGTGCATTTTTCGATTTTTGAGACATATTGCTTGAAGTTTTCTTGACGCTTTGATGTCTTCCTTGGTCGACCAGTATGTTTGCCTTTAACAACCTTCCCATGTTGTTTCTATTTGGTCCAGAGTTTAGACACAGCTGACTGTGAACAACCAACATCTTTTGCAACATTGTGTGATGATTTACCCTCTTTTAAGAGTTTGATAATCAAAAACAATTAGGGAAATGCAGCAGACTGAGAGCACCTTCACCTCCCCTCAGCTAAATGAGGTCATTAAGCATGCTGGATATGACTTTTAAGTCATACTCAGGTGTGTGTGTAGGCAGAAAACATCAAAGTCTTGCCTGCCACATTTAGATTTTCACTATCTTAATTATAAATGTGATTAAACTAGCAAAGAAAAATGGATTTATAGTTGCTTTTATTATGAATAATACATGCAAATGTCTGGTCAAGAATCAGGTACTCTGATGTAATCCTTCCCTTAGGACCCCTTCACACATAGTGCAAATTTGGTGGAATTACGGCAAAACAGCACAAAACAGTTTGAATTAGCGCACCACGAAACATTGCGCAGGTGTGCACATTCCCGGTGAGACAATTCCTGCATGCGATGGTGTCTTTCAAGCAGGAACAGCGCACAGACCAAGGTGTCACTCTGTGATCAGATGAGACGCACCATGCCTGCCGGGGAGGCACGTGAACCACATGCATGTGCATGTTGGGGTGAGCGGGGGGAGTGCGCGATACAACACGTGTTGTGGGGGGAGCCGACACTCTGGCACGTCACATGTGCACTCAACAACTCCACAGTCCTGGGGCACTTAGACAAATTTCACATCCAGCTTGATAATGATCATCTGCTGACTATTTTCATGATGATAGTGCAAATGGCCACATATTTTCTAAGTGCCATGTTCCTGTGTGAAGTGGTGGGCACAGCTAACCAAAAAGTTAGCTTCGATAACAGATAATCAGCTAACTGAAAAGTTATCTTTTATAAAGCTAAACCGATAAACCACTCAAAAATTTATCATAAGCTACAGCTAACCAATAACTTCCAGTATTGTCTCCGGTACACTTGCAACTACTAACAAGCTGATTTTGAGTTTTAACACCACAATCGCTTCTGGTAGCATCAAAGGTGACCAAAGACCCAAACAATGAGTCAGGACTTCTGTCTTTGAGCATCTTGCCCTCTGCTGGAAGCTCCTGTTTACTACATAGCTGCAGTAGAGACGAGGTTCAGAGGAGCAGTGAATCTCAACTCTCAGTTCAGTAACAGCCTTGCCATAAGGCAGAGGTCTTGGAAAATAAAGCAATGCTGACTTGTGGTTTGGATTTAAAAATAAAATTAATGCTGATAGAATAAATCCATTAATGTCAATTCTGTCATTTGTACAAAGTACACACACACACATATATATATATAGATATATATATATATATATATATATATATATATATATATATATATATATATATATATATATATATATATATATATATATATATATAGATATATTATATATACGAGGTCTGTCAATAAAGTATAGGTCCTTTTTATTTTTTTCAAAAACTATATGGATTTCATTCATATGTTTTACGTCAGACATGCTTGAACCCTCATGCACATGCGTGAGTTTTTCCACGCCTGTCGGTGACGTCATTCGCCTGTGAGCACTCCTTGTGGGAGGAGTCGTCCAGCCCCTCGTCAGAATTCCTTTGTCTGAGAAGTTGCGAAGGCCGCTGCGACGCTCCGCCACTGGAAAACACCTCTGTTGGAAGCCTTAAGGACAAGTTGGAACATGTCCCAGCTGGTTAAACAATTTCTCATAATACTCACTCCACTGAAAGCCATCAAAAGCTGCCTGGATTTTACAAATGGTTATCAAAACGGAGGTGTTTTTCCTGTGTCCCCGCACCACGCCGGCTGCGTTCCGACGTGCGGACCCGTCTTTCATTAAAAAAATCTCCTTTAACAGTGGAATATCCAGATAAAATGCTGAAACCAACTTCTTCTGAAACTTCTCTGTTCTCTCAAACGATGTCCTGGATCAATAGAGCCTGAAATGTGGAGGTTTTCAGCTTGAAACAGGCTGACGACGGCGCCTGAGAGCGCTGCGCCACGTCTCGCACCATGGGAAGTCCTTAAAGCGACAGTATCACCTCAAAATCTCTCATCAGCCGTTAAAATTTTCAACGAAAACCAGCTTAATTTTTCGAACCATGTCCACTTCGATGTGCCTTACAGGTTTAGAAAAAATTTGATCAAACAAAGCGCCAGGGCTCTCAGCAACTTCTCAGACAAAGGAATTCCGACGAGGGGCTAGACGCCTCCTCCCACAAGGAGTGCTCACAGGCGAATGACGTTACCGACAGGCGTGGAAAAACTCACGCATGCGCACGAGGGTTCAAGCATGGTCTGAACGTAAAAACATATGAATGAAATCCATATAGTTTTTGAAAAAAATAAAAAAGGACCTATACTTTATTGACAGACCTCGTATATATATATATATATATATATATATATATATATATACATATATATATACACGAGGTCTATTAGAAAAGTATCCGACCTTATTATTTTTTTCAAAAACCATATGGATTTGAATCACGTGTGATTACATCAGACATGCTTGAACCGTCGTGGGCATGCAAGATTTTTTCACGCCTGTGGGTTACGTAATTCGCCTGTGGGTAGTCTTTGAGTGCGGGGTGGCCCACCCTCTCTCGTCGATTTTTTCAATTGTTAGGAATGGCTCAGAGACTGCTGCTTTGTTTGATCAAAATTTTTTCAAAACTGTAAGGCACAACTGAGTGGACACCATTCGATAAATTCAGCTGGTTTTCGGTAAAAATTTTAATGGCTGATGAGAGATTTTGGTCTGGTAGTGTCGCCGTAAGGACGGCCCACAGCGCCTGATGGCGATCTCCGCTTCGAGGCGGCAGCGTCTCGCCGTTTCAAGTTGAAAACTTCCACATTTCAGGCTCTGTTGACCCAGTAAGTCGTCAGAGAACAGAGAACTTTCAGAAGAAGTCGGCATGAGGAGTTTATTCGGATATTCCATTGTTAACGGACATTTTGTAATGAAAGAATGTGCGGGTAGAGTCGCATGTCGGGCCGGACCCGACCGCGGGGGGGTCGCGACAGGAATAACACCTCCGTTGGAAACCTTAACGGGCAAGTTGGAACATGCCCAAGCTGTTAAACAGTTTCTCAGTTACTCACTTGTTGAAAGCCATCAAAAGCCGCCTGAATTTTACAAATGGTTTTCAACACGGAGGTGTTTTTCCTGTCGCGGCGCACACAGATTCGCCGAGTCGTCACGGAAACAACTCGGCGAATTTGCACGCACATCTTTCATTAAAAAATGTCCTTAACAGTGGAATGTCCGCTATAAAGTCCTCATGCCGGCCTCTTCTGAATCTTCTCTGTTCTCTCACGATGTCCTGGGTGAATTAAGCCTTAAATTAGGATGTTTTCAGGTCTAAACAGGCCAACGACGGCGCCTGGACGTGCTGCATGACGTGCCGCTCCGTGGGAAGTCCTTACAGCGACAGAAACACCCCATAATCTCTCATCAGCCGTTAAACTTTTCACCGAAAACCATCTTAATTTGTCGAATAGTGTCCACTTGGATATTCCTCACAGGTCCAGAAAAAAAATTGATAAAGCAACGCGCGCCGTCTCGAGCAGCGTGTGAAACAAAGGAATTCAGCCGAGAGGGTGGGACCACATCTCACTCAAGGCCTGCCCACAGGGAAATTACGTCACCGACGCGTGAAAAAACTCACGCATGCGCACGAGGGCTCAAGCATGATTGGTGTAATTGCACGTCATTCAAATCCATATAGTTAAAAAAAATAAATAATAAAACGGTCGGTTTATTATCTAATAGACCTCGTATATATATACATATATATATAAAATGTCTGCCCCTCTAGCTGCCACCTTATTGTGGTGGGGGAGTTTGCGTACCCAGATGATCCTAGGAGCTATGTTGTCAGGGGCTTTGTGCTCCCTGTAGGGCTCTCCAAGGCAAACAGGTCCTAGTTGACGGGTCAGACTAAGAGCAGTTCAGAAACCTCCATGACCAGAAAAAAAATCAAGGACCAAGACGTCGCACGATTTGGCGGAGCCAGGGCCCCACCCTGGGAGCCAGGCCTGCGGTTGGGGCTCCGCGCGAGTGCCTGGTGGTCGGGCCTTAGCCCATGGGGCCCGGCCGGGCTCAGCCCGAAAGAGCGATGTGGGCTCGCCCTCCTGTGGGTTCACCACCTGCAGAGGGAGCCATGGGGGTCGGATGCAGAGAGGATTGGGTGGCGGTCGAAGGGTGGGTGGCCCGTGGCCCGGTCCATGCTCACAGCCCCTGGCTGTTGGGATGTGGAATGTCACCTCGCTGGGGGTGAAGGAGCCTGAGCTTGTGCGGGATGTTGAGAGATACCGACTAGAGATAGTCGGGCTCACCTCCACGCACAGCTTGGGCTCTGGTACCCAACTCCTGGAGAGGGGCTGGACGCTTCATTTTTCTGGCGTTGCCCACGGGGAGAGGTGGAATGCTGGGGTCGCATTGCTTATTGCTCCCCAGCTCAGTCGCGATGTGTTAGAGTTCACTCCGGTGAACGAGAGGGTCGCGTCCCTATGCCTCCGGGTCAGGGACAGGTCTCTCACTGTTGTCTCAGCCTACGGGCCGAGCAGCAGTGCAGAGTACCCGATCTTCCTGGAGTCCCTGGGAGGGGTACTAGATAGTGCTCCGACTGGGGTCTCCATTGTTCTCCTGGGGGATTTCAACACCCACGTGGGTGGTGACAGTGAGACCTGGAGGGGGGTGATCGGGAAGCATGGCCTCCCCAATCTGAACCCGAGTGGTGTTCAGTTGTTGGACTTATGTGCTAGTCACAGTTTGTCCATCACGAACATCATGTTCGAGCACAAGGGTGTCCATAAGTGTACGTGGCACCAGAACACCCTGAGCCGGAGGTCGATGATCGACTTTGTAGTCGTATCATCTGACCTTCGGCCACGTGTCTTGGACAATCGAGTGAAGAGAGGGGCAGAGCTGTCGACCGATCACCACCTGGTGGTGAGTTGGATCTGCTGGGAGGGGAGGAAGCCAGTCAGACCTGGCAGGCCCAAACGTATCGTGAGGGTCTGCTGGGAACGACTGGCAGAACCCTCTGTCAGCAGGGTCTTCAACTCCCACCTCCGGGAGAGCTTCTCCCAGATCCTGGGAGAGGTTGGAGACATGGATTCCAAGTGGACCATGTTCTCCACCTCCAATATCGATGCAGCCGCTCGTAACTGTGGTCGCAAGGTCTCTGGTGCCTGTCGCAGCGGCAATCCCTCTGAACCCGGTGGTGGACACCGGAAGTAAGGGATGCTGTCAAGCTGAAGAAGGAGTCCTACTTATCTTTGTTGATAGGTGGGACCCCAGAGGCAGCTGACAGTTACCGGCAGGCCAAGCGTGCCGCAGCCCGTGCGGGTCGCAGAGGCAAAACCCGGGTCTGGGAGGAGTTTGGGGAGTGCCATGGAGGAGGACTGTCGGTCGGGCCTCGAAGCGATTCTGGCAAACTGTCCGTGCCTCAGGAGGTGGAAGCAGCTCTCCCACCAGCACTGTTTACGTTGCGGTGGGGAGCTGTGACCCTGACTGGGGATTTGTCGGGTGGTGGAAGGAGTACTTTGAGGATCTCCTCAATCCCATCTTCACGTCTTCCAAAGAGGAAGCAGAGACTGGGGACTCAGAGGTGGACTCATCCATTACCCGGGCGGAAGTCACTGAGGTGGTTCGAAAGCTCCTTGGTGGCAAGGCTCCTGCGGTGGATGAGTACCTTAAGTCTCTGGATGTTGTGGGACTGTCTTGGCTGACACACCTCTGCAACATCGCGTGGTGATCGGGGACAGTGCCTCTGGAATGGCAGACCGGGGTAGGGGTCCCTCTGTTTAAGAAGGGGGACCGGAGGGTGTGTTCCAACTATAGGGGGATCACACTCCTCAGCCTCCGCAGTAAGGTCTATTCCAGAGTACTGGAGAGGAGAATTTGACCAATGGTCGATCCTCGGATTCAGGAGGAGCAGTGTGGTTTTCGTCCTGGTCGCGGCACACTGGACCAGCTCTACACGCTCCATCGGGTGCTCGAGTGTTCATGGGAGTTCGCCCAACCAGTCCACATGTGTTTTGTGGATCTGGAGAAGGCGTTCGACCGTGTCCCTCGGGGCACCCTGTGGGGGGTGCTCCGGGAGTACGGGGTCCTTTGCTAAGGGCTATCCGGTCCCTGTACCACCGCAGCAGGAGCTTGGTTCGCATTGCCGGTAGTAAGTCAAACCTGTTTCCAGTGCACGTTGGCCTCCGCCAGGGCTGCCCTTTGTCACCGGTTCTGTTCATTATTTTTATGGACAGAATTTCTAGGCGCAGCCAGGGTGTAGAGGGGGTCTGGTTTGGGAACCACAGAATCTCATCTCTGCTGTTTGCGGACAATGTGGTTCTGTTGGCTTCGTCAAATCAGGACCTTCAGCGTGCACTGGGGCGGTTTGCAGCTGAGTGTGAAGCGTCCGGGATGAAAATCAGCACCTCCAAATCCGAGGCCATGGTTCTCGACCGGAAAAAGGTGCTTTGCCTTCTTCAGGTCGGTGGAGTGTCCTTGCCTCAAGTGGAGGAGTTTAAGTATCTCGGGGTCTTGTTCACGAGTGAGGGATGGATGGAGCATGAGATCGATAGACGGATCAGTGCAGCATCTGCAGTGATGCGGTCGCTGTATCGGACCGTCGTGGTGAAGAGAGAGCTGAGTAGGGGGGCAAAGCTCTCGATTTACCGATCGATCTACATTCCGATCCTCACCTATGGTCATGAGATTTGGCTCATGACCAAAAGAACGAGATCGCGAGTACAAGCGGCCGAGATGAGTTTCCTCCGCAGGGTGGCTGGGCGCTCCCTTAGAGATAGGGTGAGGAGCTCAGTCACTCAGGAAGATCTCAGAGTCCAGCCGCTGCTCCTCCACATCGATAGGAGTCAGTTGAGGTGGCTCGGGCATCTTTTCCGGATGCCCCCTGGACGCCTCGCTGGAGAGGTGTTCTGTGCACATCCTATTGGGAGGAGGCCCCGGGGAAGACCCAGGACACGCTGGAGGGACTACATCTCTCGGCTGGCTTGGGAACGCCTTGGGGTTCCCCCGGAGGAGCTGGGGGAGGTGTGTATGGATCGGGAGGTCCGGGCGGCTTTGCTTGAGCTGCTGCCCCCGCGACCCGACTCCGGATAAAGCAGAAGAAAATGGATGGATGGATATAAAATGTTAAATACTGCACTAATTCTGAAGTTTTGTAACAAACACAGACAGATACGAAAGGGATTATGGGCAAAATGTACATCCGCTAAACACTGATTGGTTGACATTCATTTTATGTAAAAACCAACATATTAATGTGAGGTGTGTGTTGGGTGTTTACATATAAAAATTTACACATTTTGCATATGATTCCTGCTTCATGCGCACTTCGACCAAATTTGCACTATGTGTGAACGGGCCTGACTTTTGTTTGATTGCAGCTATACTCTTCCTCAGAGTGAAGCACCATCATATTGCTCCACCGGTTTTACTTGTGAATGAACATATGACCAGCCAACAACTCAGAATGTAAATTGCTTAACTGAAGCTTGATAATTACAGTGGTGTGATCAAATGCAAAGGCTAAGTGTGTTGGGGGAGGGGATTTTGCTGGACATAGCCTATGACTTGCACACTTTACAGTGATACACAAATAGTAAACACTTTGAAGGCTTATGTTGGTTAGTTGATTGTTTTTTTTTTTTACAAAAATTGTTCAACCTATGTATTTTGCAATTGATACCACATAATTTCAGTACAAGAGCATCTTAAATGGGCAAAGCAAATTAATTAATTTGGTCAAATGTATGTTTTTTTTTTGTATTGCATGCTAAAATACTTTTCAGACTTTGCAGGGAACTACACTGGAATATTTCTTATATATATATATATATATATATATATATATATGGTGGACTCGTGCAATTCCAGCAAGGAGCAGTAAATCATCTAAATATTAAAAGCAGAGTGGTCTCTGTGTACGTCTATGTGTGTGTGTGTAAAACAGACAAACTGGAGAGAGCTGACGTTTGCCATTTGGTACGTATGTTTATGTCTTTTGTGTCAAGGATAAATGCCACGAAAACAGAAAGTTGATAGTACTAATATTTTGGGACAAATTAGGGCTAATCAGTAACAACAGTGAACAATGGACTTTGTTTTCACCATTAATTTGTTCCAGGTAACCAGACTCTGAACAAAGGGAATACAGTAAAACTCACAAACAATAGATTCAGATGGACCAGAAAATTTTAAATGGTATATAGCACTTTTCCATCTGCATCAGAAGCTCAAAGTGCTTTACAGTTATGCCTCACATTTACCCATACACACAGACACTAATGTCAAGATGCTGCCATGCAAGGTGCTCACTACACACGGGGAGCAAGTTGGGGATTAGGGACCTTGCCCAAAGGCCTTTAGTGGTTTTCTCATCTGGCTCAGTTTTGAACTGAGGATCCTTTGGTCTCAAGCCCAGCACTTAACCACTTGACCATTACCTCCCCACCACTAGATCATCACCTCCTCTGAATTTTGTCCATAATTATCGAAATCTGTTACATGTATAAAACGGATAAAATCTGTTATCTGTATAAAATGGAAAAAATCCATTATACATGTAAAACTGACAAATTCTGTTTATATATATATGTGTGTGTGTGTGTAACAGATTAGTTACAGCCAGGAGGTGCTGAACGATCTACGGGGAATAACCAATTAGGCTTACTTATTTCCTTGATTAGAAGCCTGACGTTGAATCGGGACTTGTCTCATTAAATAACCAGGTCAAACCTTCGTCTGATAAGCGCCGGACATTATGTGCATTAAAAAGGATTACATTTAGTTGAGTCACTCTTATCTAAGTCAGCTGCAGAGTGGTCTCTTAAAATCCTATATCGTGGTTTATGCTTCTCCAGCTCCAAAACTTCATGGCCATGCAATGACATTTCCGACTCCATGTTGGGAAGTTGGTCATACTGCTGACTTTTCTGCAGAACATATTTGATATATGATTGAAATGTAATTGGTGGGCGCACTGCAAATTAAAATATGTTGGGAGTGAAAGGAGTGAAAACGTAAAAGTGACAAATCACAACCTTTTGCGGTCTCAGCCATTTAGCAGGTGCATGATATGATGCGGGTCTGCAGCCAAGCAGAGGGCTCTGATCTGAAGTGGTTTGGTTTGTCACACCCGGGGATATGTGTGAAACCTAACACCATAATACAGTGCAGGGAACAAGTAGTATTTTGTGAATAATTACTGGCCTTGAATTACACTCTGCCTCACTGAGTTCCCATGTCTGGGCACAGTTTGAAAACAAGAGCAATCAGAGATTTCTGACATCTACCAATCTGGATCACCTCCAAAATTCAGTGAGTCTTCCATGCCCTTATATCTATCTGTGTTGCAAATTTGGTGAGAACCCGTGAAGTAGTTTTGAAGTAATCCTTCAAATCCTATATAAAAGGAAATTGTGATCCAGAATCTGGATTTAAATCTGGATCACCTCAAAAAATCAGTGGAGTCTCACATGGCCTAATATCTATCTCTGGTGAAAATTAGGTGCAAATCTGTGAAGTTGTGTTGACGTAATCCTTCAAAACCTATATAAAGTGAAATTTGATTCAGAATCTGTATTCAGATCTAGATCACCTCCAATATTCAGTGGAGTCTTCCATGTCCGAATATATATCTGTTGTGCCAATTTGGTGAGAATCTGTAAAGTAGTTTTGACGTAATCCTTCAAAGCCTATATCAAGTGATCTGGATCACCTCCAAAATTCAATGGAGTCTTCCATGCCCTAATACGTATTTATGTGTTGTGCAAGTTTGGTGAGAATGCAGGAAATAGTTTTGACATAATCCTTCATAGTCTACAGGTTGGGCCAATAAAATGTTACCACTTTTTTAATTCATACAATTAGAGAGTGTACTACAACAACCCACAGACCATTGAGGCCCTGAAGACCAACATCCGTCAGGAAATTCGGAGAATCCCTCTTGAGCAATGTCATCACAAACTTCAATGTGTGTGCTGCAGTTGTAATCCAAAGAAGAGGAGTGTGGATTGAACATGTCATCAATTATTGAACTGTGCGGAAAACAAGAGACAAAGTGGGAAACCTTTGGTATCAAATGTTAAATTGATGCTTCTGTTACAAGTCCGTAAATAAAATTTTCGAATAAGTTCTCATTTCAAAAACTTGTGTACGATCAAAATGGTAACATTTTATTGGCCCACCCTGTATATAAAGTGAATGTTGATCCAAAATCTGGATTTGGATCTGGATCACCTCCAATATTCAGGGGAGTCTTCTGTGTCCTAATATGTATCTGTTGTGCAAATTTGGTGAGAGTCCATGAAGTAGTTTTGACGTAATCCGTCAAAGCCTATATACGAGGTCTGTTAGAAAACTATCCGACCTTTTTATTTTTTAAAAAAACTATATGGATTTGAATCATGTGCGCTTGCATCAGCCAAGCTTGAACCTTCATGCGCATGCGTGAGTTTTTTCACGTCTGTCAGTTGCATCATTCGCCTGTGGGCAGGCTTTGAGTGAGCACTGGTCCACCCCCCTCGTCGGATTTTCATTGTCAGGAAAATGGCTGAGCGATTGGAGCAGCGCTGAATCAAATTTTTCCAGAAACTGTGAGAGACAGCCAGGTGGAAACCATTTGGAAGATTCAGACGACTTTCGGTGAAGATACTCTGGGCATCACACAAATTAAGGATCATTACAACCGGATTAAAGACGGCCCACAGCGAAATTACACAATTTCTCGGATACCCACTTGACTGAAAAGCCACCAAAGCCGTCTGAATCTTCCGAATGGTTTCCAACACGGACGTCCTTTTTTTTGTGCGCCATTAGCGGCTCCGTCCCAATGCACGAATTCCTCCACACGTCTTTCATTACAAAATCTCCTATAACAGCGGAATGTGACGCAAAACTGCTGATGTACACCTCTTCCACAATTTCTCTGGTAGTCAGACGACGTCCCGGGTCAACACAGCCTTCACTTTGGAAATGATCTGGTCGTTTCAACCTGTCAATGGCCGCTCGGAGCGCGGCGCACACTGCGCCGCTGTGGGAGGTCTTTAATCTGGTTGTAATGATCCTTAATCTGTGTGACGCCCAGAGTATCTTCACCGAGTCATCTGAATCTTCCGAATGGTTTCCAACTGGCCGTCTCTCACAGTTTCTGGAAAAATTTGATTTAGCGCTGCTCCAATCGCTCAGCCATTTTCCTGACAATGAAAATCTGACGAGGGGGGTCGACCAGTGCTCACTCAAAGCCTGCCCACAAGCGAATGACGCAACCGACAGGCATGAAAAAACTCACGCATGCGCACGAAGGTTCAAGCTTGGCTGATGCAAGCGCACATGATTCAAATCCATATAGTTTTAAAAAAAAAATAAAAAGGTCGTATAGTTTTCTAACAGACCTCATAAAGTGAATCTTGATCCAGAATCTGGATCACCTCCAAAATTCAGTGGAGTGTTCCATGCCCTAATATCTATCTGTTGTGCAAATTTGGTGAGAATCCATGAAGTAGTTTTGATGTAATCCTTCAAAGACTATATAAAATGAAACTTGATTCAGAATCCAGATCCAGATCACCTCCAAAATTGAATGGAGTCTTCCATGGCCTAATATGTCAAAATCCGTGCAGTAGTTTTGAGATAATCCTGCTAACAGTAACTCTTCAAAGCTAATAAAGTAAAACTTGATCCAGAATCCGAATCCAGCTCACTACCACAATTTAATGGGTTTTTACATGGCCTAATATCTATCTTTGGTGAAATATAATAATTTTATTACATTATTGGTGGACGTAAAAAATAAATCTCGGAAATATGGTACTATGAAACTTCATTTTGTACTTCTGTTTGGGCCCCTTCACACATAGCACAAATAAGTAGGAATCAGGGTGAATCACGGCGAAACATCCCGAATGGGTGAACCCCGAAAACATTGAGCCGACGTCAGAAGGGACACATGGTCAGGCAGGCATAAACGATCCCGCTGCCACAGTTTCATGCATGCTCATGTGCATGCACGAAAAACAGTGCAAGCAGCTGGAGGGTGTGGGACCACATTGCGCTGTTGCTGTGGAGATAAAAAATAAACACCAGCTGGAACGTGTGGAACCACATCGTGCTGCTGCTGTGGAGATTAAAAAAATAAAAACCAGCTGGAATGTGTGGAACCACATCGTGCAGCTGCTGTTTACACTTTGAGGAACTCCTGCATCAGATCGGAGTGGCCTCTATAGTAGGGGCAGAGCTGGTAGCTGATGGAGGATTTTCATCAATTTCACTAGTGGAAGTCACTGAGGTAGTCAAACAACTCTGCAGTGGCAAGGCCCCAGGGGTTGATGAGATCCGTCCAGAAATGCTGAAGGCTCTGGATGTGGAGGGATTGTTTTGGATGAGACGTCTCTTCAACATTGCGTTGAGGTCTGGGACAGTGCCTAAGGAGTGAAAAATGGGCACCAGAGAGTGAGTGCCAACTACAGGGGCATCACACTACTCAGCCTCCCTGGTAAAGTCTACTCCAGGGTGCTGGAAAGGAGGGTTCGGCCGATAGTCAAACCTCTGATTGAAGAGGAACAATGCGAGTCTCGTCCTAGTCATGGAACAACCGACCAGCTCTTCACTCTCATAAGGATCCTGGAGGGTGCCTGTGAGTATGCCCACCCAGTCTACATGTGTTTTGTGGACTTGGAGAAGGTGTATGATCGGGTACCCTGGGACATACTGTGGGAGGTGCTGTGGGAGTATGGAGTGAGGGGGTCCCTTCTCAGGGCCATCCAATCACCGTACTTGAGATGAGAGATGAGATGAGATTTATTGCCATTGTCATTACACGAGTGCAACAACAGCGAAATTACATTTACACTCCAATTACCTCAGACAAAACAAGCAATTAATCCACAATTATTACTAGTTTACTGTAATAATGGCACACATCAGAATTAAAGACAACACATATACATTTGACATTGTTTATGTGCAGTAAACATGAAGCAGTCCGTCATCCGAATTGAGGCAAAGTGGGCGAAGGCTGCAGCAGGAGGGGCCCATGCTGCCCAGCTTGGGGAGTTGAAGGCTGCAGCAGTAAAAACCTCACTGCCTTCGAGGTGGCAGGGAGGAAGCCAGGGTGAGGGGAGTGGAAAGAAACAAAGGGGGTAATAGGGATGGAGAGAGGGAGACATGTGTCATGCGCAGATGAGTTAAGTTTATGTAGGTTTCTGTACATGTGTGTAATGTCTGACATTGCTAGGCAACAGCAGGCTGGGGGGGGGGGTAGATAGATGAGAAGGAGGAGCCGAATTCATTCACCAAGGCTGTAGATCCTTATGGGGGAAGAGCAGGGCATTTGACCTTCAGGAGCCGATAAGGCTGTCATCTTGATGTTAGGCGGAGAGATACAGAATTCCATTTACTGCACCTCTGACCATCTAGAGTCCAAATTCATGAAGAATATTCTCCAGTCCTCAGCAGCACATTCCTTTGCAATGCAGCGATATGCTCCAAGATGGTATCCATTTTGCGTTTGAGTTCAAGAGTTCACACAGTCTGAGATTACACAGCATTGCCCACCTCAAAAATTATGACAGACAGATGAGGGGGCAGCACACAAACCAATCAGCATCAAACCTCCCACCATAAAAGCGAATAGAAATTAATCTTCAATGTCTTCCACAAAGAGTGGAGCCAAGCATGCCATGCTTCGTTTCTCTCAGTTGTTGAGAGCATAGCCCACTGGGTAGGTTCCATCAGGGCACGCAGGGTCCCCCAGCCCTGATTTCCTTGTCGAAAAAAATGCTGTCAATAGCACTGAGACACCAGCTGATCAATTCCATGGTTAATCCAAATCTTAATTTGAAGAATTCACAGTCTGGTGAAGCTGGGACTTTGAAGATCAGAGCAGAGATAGAGAACAGAAAGGAGGAGAGGAGAGGGGAGGAATGCGACCATCCTTGCCAGAGTCCCAAGCTTGCAAAGCAAGAGCTGTGTTCAGGTGCTCAGCAGTAAGTCAGACTCGTTTCCGGTGGAGGTTGGCCTCTGCCAGGGCTGCGCCTTGTCACCAATCCTGTTTGTGATATTCATGGACAGGATATTGAGGCATAGTCAGGGAGAGGAGGGTTTCCAGTTTGGTGGGCTCAGGGTGTCATCACTGCTTTTTGCAGATGATGTGGCCCTATTGGCTTCATCAGCCGGTGACCTCCAACACTCACTGGATCGGTTTGCAGCTGAGTGTGAAGCGGCTGGGATGAGGATCAGCACCTCTAAATCTGAGGCCATGGCTCTCAGCAGGAAACCAATGGATGTCCTACTACAGATGGGGAATACGACCTTGCCCCAAGTGAAGGAGGTTAAGTACCTCTGGGTCTTGTTCATGAGTGAGGGGACAAATGGAGTGTGAGATTGGCCGGAGAATCAGTGCAGCAAGGGCAGTATTGCATTCGCTCTACCGTACTGTTGTGACAAAAAAGGAGCTGAGCCAAAAGGTGAAGCCCTTGATCTACTGGTCAATATTCATTCCTACTCTCACATATGGTCATGAGGTTTAGGTCATGACTAAAAGAACTAGATCGCGGATACAAGCGGCCCTCAGTAGGGTGGCTGGTGTCTCCCTTAGAGATAGGGTGAGAAGTTCGGTCATCCATGGGGAGCTCAGAGTAGAGTCGCTGCTCCTTTGTGTTGAAAGGAGCCAGCTGAGGTGGTTCGGGCATCTGGTAAGGATGCCTCCTGGCTGCCTCTCTAGGGAGGTGTTCCAGGCACGTCCATCTGGGAGGAGACCCCGGGGAAGACCCAGTACTAGCTGGCGAGATTATATCGCCACTCTGGCCTGGGAACACCTCAGGATCCACCAGTCAGAGGTCAATGTGGCCTGGGAAAGGGAAGTCTGGGATCCCCTACTGGAGCTGTTGACCTGAACCCAGAAAGCGGTTGAAGATGAATGAAAGAATAATTATATAGGTCTATTTTCATTGTCATTTCTTGGCTAATGTAAGTGTTTATTTTTTGTTTATTTTATTTTATTTTATTTTTTTGCTTATACTTAAGGTTTGTATGATCTATATTTTCTTTATTTTATAACCAATCCTTGGCTGTCCAGTTAGATTAGTTATTTCCGGACAGTCTTACATCTTACCTATGATTATTTTATATTTCTTCTTTACACTTTTTTGTAAATTTTAGTGTGTGGTGATGATGTAAACAAATAAAACTCCATAAAACTCCAACTGTAGACAGACAGGTAGAGAGACAGACAGACAGACCCAAAGTCTTTGCAACACCCCATGGTCATATTTTGGTCTCTGATAAATAAGTTTATGATCCAATTATCCACACATGGTAATGTAATTAGCATTTTATAAGGACTCATTTGCTACATAGTCCTCTACACATTGTGTCCTACGTTAATGTCTTAGCTGTTTCACAGTAGGTCAGGTCAGATCAGGTGTGGTAGCATGCACTGGTGAAGTGGGTCACTGCCTCCACCACACTACACAACCATCTTTCGACCTACATAACAACCACCCAAATTGTGCCACTTGGTTGAAATACTGCAGCCGACATCACCTTACAATACGAGTGATTATCCTCAGCTCAGTCTCCCTAAGTAGCCATTTGTTTGACATAGATTAATTCCCAAGGATCAACTTCAATAATCCAGTGGATCTTTGAGTATACAACAGGACATCATAAATATTATACAATGACACCTTCTACTTTGCACTTTACAGTTATGCATTATAAATTACAAATGATGGAAGATCGCCTTTATCCCTCTTATCATGCTACTTATGCTACTTATTTATTGTGTTCATCTACACATATTACAGAAAATCACAATTATTATTCTCAAACAATTCTTATAAATGTGTCACAACATATGTGGGAGCAGCATTCTGTACACTACAATCATGCCCTAGTAACACATTTTTGCCTGCCATGTTTCCCTGAAGAAAGATAAAAAAGAATAACACATCACTAGTTTCACCAATATATAGTTGATTAAAAGTGGCTAAAAATACTGAAAGTGGATGAAAGGAGTGTAATTTCCTCTGGGGTGTATCTTTAAACCAGAAGGAAAGTTTTAATACATTTTGGAAAGCTGCATGATCAAAAATGTGTGTGTGTGTTTTTCATATGGCAGATTGACAGTCAGATCCCACACTGTAGTATGAGTTTGTTAATAACTTTTTCCATACATTTTTTGTCAAGACAAGCTGTTTGTTCATTTGAGACATCCATCATGTTTAAAATTACAACACTGACAGTCCATGATACTGAAATTCTATTTCACTTCTGGTAAACATTTATTAGATTTTTTTTGTTTGTTTTTTGTGTGTGTCCAAAAAGGACTGAGTACACGTTCCCCACTAACTGTCAATGTCTTCTGTCATCAGAATTTTTGCAAATGTGACTTTATTATAGCCCGCCGAGCTTGCACTGTGAAAATATATATTTTCACACACAAGAAAACACAAGGGAGCATGCGTCCATGTGTGCAGGTGGTTCATATCAGTCTCTGTCCATGTATTTGTAAGAGTAGAATGGGAGGCAGAGCCTTCAGCTTTCAGGCTCCTCTCCTGTGGAACCAGCTCCCAATTCAGATCAGGGAGACAGATACCCTCTCTACTTTTAAGATTAGGCTTAAAACTTTCCTTTTCGCTAAGGCTTATAGTTAGGGCTGGATCGGGTGACCCTGGACCATCCCTTGGTTATGCTGCTTTAGACGTAGATTGTGGGGGGGTTCCCATGATGCACTGTTTCTTTCTCTTTTTGCTCCGTATGCATCACTCTGTATTTAATCATTAGTGATCGATCTCTGCCCCCCTTCACGGCATGTCTTTTTCCTGGTTTTTTCCCTCAGCCCCAACCAGTCTTAGCAGAAGACTGCCCCTCCCTGAGCCTGGTTCTGCTGGAGGTTTCTTCCTGTTAAAAGGGAGTTTTTCCTTCCCACTGTTGCCAAGTGCTTGCTCATAGGGGGTCGTTTTGACCGTTGGGGTTTTTCATAATTATTGTATGGCCTTGCCTTACAATATGGAGCGCCTTGGGGCAACTGTTTGTTGTGATTTGGTGCTATATAAGAAAAAAGTTGATTGATTGATTGATTGATTGATTTGTAGAGTCTGAAGTGGCTCTGCTTTTATGCAACTTGATGGTACTGATGGTTCCTGTGAGTTCTTGAGTTTTACCATGAAGATGTCCCAGTTCTCCTTGACGACAACCGTAGACTGCGGGAGAGGGCAAAACGTGTCCGTCTCTCTGCTCAAGATCATCAGGCTCTCCCGTCTTGCCGTCTGGCATTCATACCCGCTCTCAGCCACGGTGACTCAGCGTCTCCTCTGTCTGTTCACTCACCAAGGCAACCACTGCCTAATTTGTGTCCGGGGTAAGCATTCTCTATGTGGCGTTGGAATTGCTTTCTGTCCGCTCTGTCTCCCGAGCGAAAGAGTTCTCTCCTCGACGGAGATTCCCCCGTCAATGCACCTCGTGTCCACTTCCATGTCCCGCTCTTCAGTTGGCGCCAAGCACCGAAACCCCGCCTCACTCATACATTCAACCAATCACTCGGCACCACATGGCCTCAAACCAGCCAATCAAAACCCACCAGCTGGTACACGTGCAATTCATTTCACAGTGACTCTCCTGATCTTCCAATCAGACATTATTGCTGATAGCAGAAACGCCATGAACCTGGTGCAACATCTTAGCTTAATGCATATATACAGTTTACATCAAACAGGAAAAGATACAAATTTCCTTCCTTCCTAACACTGATTTTCCATCGGCCTACACACACACACACGTGTGTGTGTGTATGTGTGCATATGCATACATACATTCACACACTTACAGCATATACACCTAAACACATATAGTTATATTCATCCTCAAATATACAATACCTTACTTACATGTACTGTATACAAATATTGTAATGTATGGTATAATTAGTTCCAAGTTTTAATCACCATTCGAGTGACATTTAAGACCCCCCTCCTCCCTGTACCTATCAAAAATAATCAGCTTGCTTTCACATCCTCATTTCTGTCTCAGCAGATGTCAAGACATATTTCTATGTCAGCAGATGTCAAGACATCTGCTGACATAGAAATATGTCAGTATGTCATATTTTGTTATTGCAGAAAAAGGAATAGGTTTGGAATAATTAATTTGATTTCAGAATTCATAATTACGCAAAACATCAGATGTTGGATGGGAACAGTGTGAACTTATACAGTAAGTCCTTAGTCCCATAAAAGCATTTGGCTCACTCCACAAGCACCAGATACCATGTTGCATAAACTGAGTTTCTGGCGAAGGTGGAAGTATTGAACCGGCATTTAAATACTGGAGAGTTGATGACCTACAAGTGTGGTGATCAGCATCACAGCACACTACTAGGAAATAGAGAGAAAGGAGAAGGCAGGTCCAAGCAGGGACCAAGGCAGAACACAACAGTACCCCCCCCCCAATGGCAGCCCCCAGGCGACTGACCAGGACGATTGGGATGCTCCCAGTAGAAGTCATGGAGGAGGGAAGGGTCCAATAAGGGTCCAATATGTGGCCCTCCCAGTCCACCAAGTACTGGTAGCCCTGGTTCCATCAACAAACGTCCAGGATCTTGTTCATCATCCAGGTGGGACAATAATGAGGACAACTGTGTTTTCTTGGGATGGAGGCAGTCCTGCAACAAAATCCAGCCAGATGTGGGATCAGGGGTGACCAGGTGTTTGTAGTGGTTGGAGTAGAATGGAAGGCTGATGTGTGGTCTTGCCCATGGCGCAGGTGGTACATGCTTGATTGAACTCCCTCATGTCTGTCTGGACCGTGGACCACCAGACACGACAACAAATGAGGTCCAAGGTCCTGTGTCTGACTGTTTGGAATGGACTGGAATGTAGGTCGAATTTTCATTCCGATGGCATTCCGGCTATTTCCGCCTCTTGTATAATGGGGGTATAATCTTGACCTTTTTAAGAGGTCAAAAGGTCACATTCTGTTTCCTATTTTTGTGCTCATATTGCCAAGGGTATTTTAGCATTGCATTATATTTATATTTAGAATTGTTTAGTTCTCACTAACTTTTACAAAATATATGAGAAACATATTACATTTGTACAGACATAAGCTGTTTCGGAGCATTTAACGCCATGATGGATTATTTTGTTTGAGAGAGCAGCCAGCTGACATCTGTACTCTGATTGGCTGCTTCCATGTGCTCTCAGCATCCCAAGTGCAAGTTGGCGAAGCCCCCACATGATCAGTGACATTGTTGTTGTCGCTATCATGGACGGTATGGGTTGTTACCATAAGTAGTTCAAGGCCATCTGTTCTTTTGAAATTTCCCCCTTCAGGATAAATATTTATTATTTTTTTTCTATGCAACATAATTTCTCTTGTTAAAGGCTAATAAATAAAGTTATAGTGGTTCCAAAGAAATTTTTTTTGACTTACGTTTTAAATACCCAAAGATGGTACACTTTTAATATTTCTTTCAGTCCATAAATATCAAAGTTAAAATAAATAATGCTTGATTTTTTTACTTTATATTTAAAGAGTCTTGACTATATAAAAGTTTCACTTTCTGAAATACCTGACAAAAAAATAAATATACTTTTTGTTAGAGATGCAGCTTTAAGTCTCAGAAGTGTAGAACATTTTCTTCAGTGTGCACTATGAACCCATCAGGATGTTTCTTTATCACAGATTCAGGGTGAGGAGGGATTCGACCAACACAATGCAGAACTGCAAAATCACTGGCACTGTTCTACACCCCAACACAGCACTGTTTCATTGCCTGCTAACACATTTTTCTAAATGTCATTCTTTTGTAAATAATTTCTGTAAAATCAATTAGATATGCCTTCCTGTTTTGAGACTTTAAACAAATTACCCTTGAATTGAGTGTCTCTGTGTAAGAGACAATATTTTGCTGTGTCTGCTTTTAATTTCCTCAAAATGTACCACAGTCTTACCATATTAATGTACAAATTGGGTTATCCTTCTTTCAAGGTCTAAAGCCTTAAATTAATATGACATCTTTGGCAGGGAAACCAAAATAGCTTTTAAAAGAATTTAATAAAAAGCATTGCTGATGAAATTAGCTAATGCCCATTGACATTTTATCCTGAGCATTATACCAATAACTGGACGCAGTGATCATATTTCCCAAAGTCTCTGATCTGCCGTCTTGTAGATTTCAATTTAATCTTTGCATGAAAAGTTATCCTGAGGCTTAAGGTGTGACATTAAAGTTTACTCTGAGGAAAGCCTTAATGTGACTATTTCCTAAAAATGTTGATTAAACAATTTATGGAGCAACATCTTCCTTTTACTACCTTTGCCATTTTTCACTCCCTCTGAAATATTGACAGCCAGACATGAAAGCATGCTCGCTGCCCGACTCAAACCCCCAATGCACAGTTTTGCCAGATGATATATTCTGGTCCCCGATAAAACATTTGCATGCGTGTAGGCTGCTAACAGCAAAACACAATTAGGAATATGGCTTTCCTGTTATCTTAGTGCAGTTTTAATGTTTCATAGTCTGCACTCTCGACAGAAGTACAAACCATTTTGCTTGTTTTTTTTTTTTTATCATGTCAACTATAATGATGGAGGCCCACACAGACAATTCCTACAGACAAAAAAAATCAGTAACCGCATGTCTCGGTTTAAACCCATGAGAGTAGCAGCTTGTGAAACATAGCAGCGTTCACTTTTATGTCACGTTTGTGGACTGTGTGCTTGTTGGTAAAATGGCAGCAAGTTGAGCTTCCCAATCCATTTGAAGAACTCATGCTGGAATATGTTGGTAGGGATGCAAAGCCTTTTCTTTGGAAAGTTGTTGCTCACAAATGGATGAAAGGTATTCATGCTTAGAACCAGTGGCGGGCACAGATAACCAAAAAATTAACTTCGATATCAGATAATAAGATAACTGAAAGGTTATCTTTGATAAAGATAAACCGATAAACCACCCAAAAATGTATCGGAAGTTACAGATAATCGATAACTGATAAATTATGGTGTTGTCTATGGGACATTTGCAGTTACTAAAGAGCTGAAATTGATTTTTAACACGATCGTTTTTGAAAGCGTCAAAAGCAGTAAAAGACCTAAAGAATAACCAAGAATGTTTGACTATGATGCCCCCTGCAGGAAACAGCACAGACAAATCCTGAGAGCACCCACAAAATCAACTCTTTACTAATCATAATGATTTTTCTTTCAAAATTCTGCCCCTGCTGGAAGCTCTTGTTTACAACAGCACTCCCACCACACAGGCACACTGAGAACAGCCATAAGGCCAGCTCCCTATCAATTTCAACACTCCGGTCAAGCGGAGGTCTTGAAAATAAAGTCCTACTAACTTATGTTTTTTTGAAAATACTGATAGAATAACTCCATTAATGTCAATTCTGTCATTTGTACAAAGTTAAAATATAACATATATCTTTTAATGTTGAATAAGGCACTAATTCTGAGGTTTTGTAACAAACACAGACCGCAAAGCATTCTGGGTAAAAGTGCTAAACAGTGATTGGTTCAGTAATCCATTATGTAAACCAACACGTTAATGTGACGTGTCATGTGTTGGTTTAAAGATAAATGTGCTTTTGTAAAATATTCCATTTTTATTTGTAAAAACAGGCATTTTTACGGAGCCCTGGAAGTGTCATCGCAATTGCATGTTTTAAAACTTTTATGATGTTGTAAAACGTGCACTCAATATTAGTAAGTAAGTAAGTAAATTTATTTATATAGTGCCTTTCACAGACATAAGGCCATGTACACACGTTGTCGGGTATTTGTAAAACCGAATATCTTACCCTTTCAGTTTGGGGAAAAAACTTCATCCACACTACGTCGTTTAAAAAAAAAAAGATCCATCCACATCGAACTGTATAAATGTGTTGTAATTAGTCTGCCAAACCTTTGGGAGGCAGTACTGATTAAAATTCTATACAATCAGGAGCCTTATTCTGTTGTCGTCACTTCCACAAAAACTAAAAACATGGCGCCAACCTCATTTGTGTGGACTGATAAGGAGTTGGAATTACTTCTAACCATAGTTTTAGAATACAAAGTTAACAAATATATGCACACAAAAAGCGCCTGGACAATGGACAATACCAACACTTTGAGAGCAGCCAGGTACCCAGACGTTTAATACTGCCATTAACACTCCTGTCCAGTAGATGGCAGTAGCCGCCTTGAAAAAATGTCAAACAAAATTCCAGATAATCCGTGTCTGCTATATTTAAGATGCGTGGAATTTAACAAATGCAAATACACTAACGTCTATAAACCCAGAGAATATATTCATGAGAGTTTTAGGCACTAGAGTTTAATGCTGTTATCTGTGGACCCTGAACAGAGTGTCTGAAATGCATTTGTTCCTGTCGTGAACGTCTGAGATTACCTTATGCTACCCATAATGCATTGCTGCCTGGCACAGCATGTGCTCACAAAACCTTAAAAATTAGCACATTACTTTAAAATGAAAACATATAGCTGATATTTTCACTTTATAAACTTCAGACATGACAATACTTTTAAATAACTTGTCTAAAATGAGTGGTTAAAATTTGAACCATAAGTTAAACATGTATGCCTCTGGATGACTTGGTGATATTGCAATTATATTAGTATGGTGTTAAAGGAAATGGCTTTTTTTTTTTTTTGTCTTGTCACCAGTTCTCCTTTGGTTACAAACAATAGAGTGGTTTGTGTTTGCAGAGGGTAGAACAACATGCTTATTAGGAAACTTTTAACAGGTAGGTCTCAACAGCTTTAACAGTTTTGAAAATGTTTTTCACTGTTCAGCTTAGTTTAGTACGTTATCGGACGGTAATTCATTGGAAGATAATTAGTCCGATGATGGTTTCTAAATTTATCTAAAAAGATAATCCGATAATGAAAACATTATCTTCGATAATTATCTGTTATCGGATTATCGAAAGTGTGCCCACCACTGCTTAGAACATTATTTATTTAATTTCTTTAAAAAAAATCTGTTGGTCTCGTTTTCATATATAAAAACATTGTATTGCTAAGCCGATGTGATCTTCAAACATACTGTTGTTTTATTGTGAGGATGTGGTGGCCGTGATGATAATGTAGCCACAACTGACAAATTTAAAAGCTTCAACATATAAAGACTTAAAGCTCTAATATCACAGTCAATTACTTGTTGTTGTTGTAATATTATATACTTTACACTGAGTCTCAAATAGCTGTCTGTCTCAACATTATTTACAGTATAAAGCATTTCAGGTTTACTTGCTTCACTATTCTTCATACTTACCATGATAGAATGGGAAGAGCAATCTTGTCTTTTCAAACTGAGTGAGGAAAGTCAGCACAACTTTTGTTATTATCATTATTCTTTTTATCTCACAGCAGTCCTGGAGGAGACCTTATTAGAGCACACTTCAGCTGCATGGTTAGCTGACTTTGAGCCTTCATCTGAAAGATTTTGACAACTAACACCCAAAAAAGGCTCTCTCTCTTACCGCTTCATTGAGATTTCACTTCAAACAACAATTTCAGCATTTGTCTGTCTGTCTGATTGTTCTCCTACTCTTTTCGGGTCCTTTGGCCATTTTCCATAAAACTTGATATGTTGATGATGTCAATCCCAGCCCTGCCCTTAAATAGTTTGGTTTGGGAAAGATCAAGATCATTGGGCTCAAAGGTTAAAATGTTTTTACTCTGACTTACACCAATCTTGGCATGCACACAACCAGTCAAAGCTTTGACGAGTCCTTAAATTCATTCAGGAAAAGGCTTAGGTCAAGGAATTAGATTTTCAACCCCATTTGCTCAAATTCCAACAAAACCAAATCAAAGGATGCACACCACTGAATTATACCACATTATTTGTCTGATCATAAAGATGCCAAAAACACATAGTTTGGACTACCTATGACTGAATGTTATGGAGTTATGGGGTAGAAATAGCAAGAATGGTGACGAAAGTCAATTTTTAGTTTGTACAGGGGTCAGAAATTTAAAGTTGCTCAAATTTTGGTTAAAAAGTGGTACAGATTATTGGTAGAGCTACTAGGACGAATAAAGTAATAAGCGTTGACTGTGTTGAATATTTGGTCTCCAAAATAAAGGTCAAACCTTTCAATGTCTATTTGATTCAATGTCTATAGGGGAGGTGGTGATCTAGTGGATAAGCGTTGGGCTTCAGACCAGAGAATTATCAGTTCCAAGCCCAGCCTCACCAGAAAATCACTAAGGGCCCTTGGGCAAGGCCCTTAATCCCCAAGTTGCTCCCGGTGTGTAGTCAGTGCCATGCATGGTGGCACCCTGACATCGGTGTGCGAGTGTGTTTGTGTGAATGGATGACTATGAGGCATAATTGTAAAGCACTTCGAGCATTTGATGCAGATGGAAAAGCGTGATATCAATGCAGTCCATTTAGCGCTTCTATAACATGTGACATGTAATGTAATAACTAAGCATGGCATATTATATATATATATATATATATATATATATATATATATATATATATATATATATATATATATATTATACTAATAATGCATGGTAAAGAGTCCAACATAGAGAAATAGTGGATGAAGAAAAGTTATATTGGACGAGGTTGGACAACTTGCCATCCATCAATTGTTATGTTCTCCACCCCCCTCCCAAATTAAGCAAACAACAAAGAGTCAAGTAAATTAGATGGATTTATTTTGTTGTGAACACCATATGATTGATTCTGATGCGATGAATGCTTCTAAAACATCAGTAGCATGCTTGTCTACCTTCTTAGTGTTTTTGGCATCCTTGGAGTTCAATATTTCCACCAGTTCCTCCACTGTGAACTCAGCAAACCTCGCTGGCAGATGATTTTCTGCTGTTGTTGACATGTTTGTTGCCATTTTTCAACCAGCGTCTGTCAGCTAGTTCCTGACCTTCGTATGCCGTGCTCTGATTGGCTAGCTTTTGGCAGTAAGCTCTAACACTATTGGTCAGTGGGAACCGATCCAATATAACTGTTGGTCCTAGCCTTTTTGGATCCGTTTGAATCCAACATAACTTTCTGGCACCAAGCATGTCAAAATACAGGTAAATGATGGACAGAAAGGCTAATCTGTGATTGGCTATTGCAATCTGAGTGGACAACACACTATATTATATATATATATATATATATATATATATATATATATATATATATATACACACACACACACACACAACCCCTGGCAAAAATTATGGAATCAGCGGCCTCGGAGGATGTTCATTCAGTTGTTTAATTTTGTAGAAAAAAAGCAGATCACAGACATGACACAAAACTAGTCATTTCAAATGGCAACTTTCTGGCTCAGAATTGAGTGAGTCCATATTTTTTTCCCTCTGCTTGGTCTACAAAAGTAACCATTACTGACTGCCACAATTATTTTCCTGATTTCTTATAGTGTTTCTTAAAGCCAGAAAGTTGCCATTTGAAATGACTTAGTTTTGTGTCATGTCTGTGATCTGCTTTTTTTCTACAAAATTAAACAACTGAACGAACATCCTCAGAGGCCGGTGATTCCATAATTATTGCCAGGGGTTGTATATATATATATATATATATATATATATATATATATATATATATATATATATATATATATATATATTATAGATAGATATTATAGATATTATAGATTTGGTCATTCACAATGTTGCCATCTATGCTGAGAATGAACTGTCTGGCAGCATAGCAGAATGTTCTTGCAAAGAACAGCACATCCACTGTTACTGTTCAATAGGGAAACCACAACTTTTTGAGTTGGTGAGGTGTTTTGAATGATGTACAATAACAGAACAGTGCATACCTTTGTAGTGAATCCCATAACGTGAAGGCTATTTTACTCACTCAATACAAAATATAACTGGATGGAAGAATCACAAGTAGCTATTTGCAACTTGATAGTGCATCTCATGTAACATGTCCATACAGACTCCTTCTGTAAACCGGAGTAAACTTACCACATACTCGTATACTATGCATGGTGTCGCAGGCAAGCCTGATGTCACCTGAGCAGTCATCCAACTATCCTCAAAATTTCAGCTTTGTTACACTCTGCAAGACACGTTGCTCTTGTCTGCAAAAATGGTTGTCATAAAATTCAAAAGCTGTTTTCCCTTTTTTTTCTCTATACTATTGAGGAAAGTCTCAAGTGGTTGTAGAAATTTCCAATTCCCTGAAACAAAAAATGCCATTCCTCCATAAGGCATTGAAGACCTGTTCCTGTGTTTACTGCTCTACTCTGGGAGTAGTAAGTGCACTCCAACGGAGTCTTACTCTTCCTGACTGAAGGTACGCTGTTCACTACGCATCTTTATTTTGTCCTTCTTTTCCTGTTGGCTTTCTGTTGTCTCACTGACTGCCAATAACTTTAAATCCCACTTTATGCAGCCATATCTATTCTGAAAAACCGCCCTTTGCTCAGTTGGGATTTCATCTATGTCTGTTATGCCTCCTTATCCTTGATTCTGAAGACCACTTCATGCTATCTATGTGGGCTTCTAGTTGCTTGACTAGTGAGTGATATCCTGGTCCCACTACCTCACATTCTATAATGCCATTCAGGGACTGTGGATACTTGGCAAGTATTTTTTTGCAAATTCTGTAGTGGCTAGTTTGCTGAGAGATGCACAAGTCTTCCAGATCATTTCTCACCATAAACATGGGCTTGTCCTTTTCTCTCTCTCCAAACACTGCATCAAGTCTTCAGGAAAATTTCCCCTAGGAAATCTGAAAGTTGTCAACCCAATTTGCAGCTCTAATCAGATGGTTGGGTGAGGGGCTAGGTGAGAATGAGGATTGAGTGGTCATTGGAGAAGTGAGAGGGTGAAGCTGAAGGAGTGATGTCTGACTGGCTGTGGGTTCCAGTGCTCTGAACTGTAAACAAAACTAATGTAATTAAAGATGTATTGATTGGTGGTCCACGTATCATCAGTTCATTGATATTTGGTTCCACTCAAGTCAAGTCTAAGAGCATGTGCTGATGCTACGCATTGCCGCATCCACAATACCTTGGAACTGGCACAGGTCCTAGTGGCAACCACCCAGGCAGACAACCAGTCAATTCCCACATCTCTAAAATAACCATCTATCTGCTATAGCCAGGTGAAAAGTGTGACATCTCGATGGCCTTCTTGTTGGCCTTCTCCAGATTTCAAAACAAGGTTTGAAAATTAATCCCCAAATTTTTTCATAAAAAAGGATGGGCATCAGTCGTTCCATGCTCAAGCCATATCCCAAAGCTGAGTTCGATCTGATAACAGAGAGATATGTGAGCCACATACCCAAACACAGACGTTTATTGCTTTATAGATAGATAACCTCTAGTTCACCAAACTCCACAGTATCCATATAGTCACAAGGAATTGTCCTTTTTTGTATACGGTAATGTTCCCTTGTAAGACATTCTACTGTGACCTTTATGTTAATCTCAGTGAAGCCAAAATGTCTGCCTGCATCTTGAATGGATTGACTGTAGAGTGCCCGGTAAAAATGGAGAGCTGTCTTTAACTTGCAGGTCAGCTGGGCCAAGTGATCCTGCTGAAAGTTAACCCTGCAGCGTTTGATGTCTTTCAGAGAGAGTAAAGCAGAGGTTTGTGAAATTCTTTAAATTCCTTGCATGTCTTGAAATAACTATGCTTGCTTTTGAAGCACACTGCCCAGAGTCTAATCAAGGTGCCAAATTTCAGAATGAGTGTGAGATAATGATGTAAATAATGATGGCTTGGGTTTCAGCTTAGTGTTTGGGAAAAGATCTTTCTTGGTTCTAAATTTTCTTGAATAAGAACATCAAGAAAAGCAAACTGCGGCACAGACATTTTCTGTGCACATACAATGTCCACAGTGTCTTTTAGCTGCAGAGTCAACTGACAAACATCATCAGCTGTGTCTGTCACTCTGCCACCAATTACAATAGTGAACAGCTTCAGAAAGTTCCAGTTCTGTATAGCCTGTCCTGACAGTTTGCTTCAGGCCTGACTCACAGCTTCATAGAGGCTTCAGATGCACAGTATTTGAACTGATTAATGCACCCGTTTAGAGAATAACATTTCTTTTTCTTTATGAAATACTTAAGACACAGCACAACATCATATAACAAAATGCTCTATAACAAGGTGCCATATATATATATATATATCTGTTGTTTGGAAAATTACATAAAAACATGGCCAACAGACAACAAATGACACACTATGGGAAACAGGTTTCCAGTTACTAAGATCATTTTCACGAATGATTTACCATATATCTTTGATAAAGTTAGTATTTTAATGCATGCAGATGATTCAACCATTTATATATCAGCATGCTCACACCATGACTTTGAAGCTGTTTAAATATGGAATTGCACAAAGTAGTTGGATGGATGACATCCAATAAGCTAGTGTTAAACACAGTACATTGACAGTAATAATAATAATAATAATAATAATAATAATAATAATAATAATAATAATAATAATAATAATAATAAAAACATGATTAAGAATCACTTTTTAAAATAGACAGCTGTACCAGTGTTTCCACATCCTGGACTGATAATGAATGGCACTCCAGCGCATGTCAACCAGGGACACAACAGCTTGATTTACAGTCGACAGATAAAATTGTACATATATTCAGTGTGGCTTGCAGTGTGTTTACTCTCACCAAGAGAAACATCTCACTCGCACTGGTCCATCTCGGCCACCTCATAAGCACACGAAAAGCATCATTGCAGGTGACCTGAGCTGAGGAGAGGAGGATTTTCTTAAAAAGCAGACCTGTGCACCTACAATTTGCCAGAAGGTACATTTGAGATGCAAGCCTAGATTTGATCTTTAGTGAAAGAAGACCCTCCTTTATACCACTTCATCATGAAGCTGTACAACTGGAGATACAAAACACAGAATTCCACTGTGCACAATTTCTTTCAATCACAGCCACAGAAGCCTAATACCGTGTTCACACCGCACGACACGCGACACCACAAATTTGCATCTCTCGCCTCACTCTGCTTTCCCTGGCACTCTGCTTTCCCTGCGAAAATTCGCCCCACTACATCATCAATAGGAGGAGCTTCCATTCCGCTCACCGGCTCCGGTTGTCAGTCAAGTCACATGCTGGACCTTGACCACATGGAGCGAGTTGCTGTGCTCTATTTGTTGTGGGAAAGCTGACAAACGTCGCCAGCGGAGCCATCCCTGGGTTCACAGCATCCTCACGAGACGTTCCCAATTCGGGGAGTTTCATTATTTGCTGCAGGAGCTGCGTCTAGATGACGGCCACTTTCAGCGGTACTTCCGCCTCTCCAGGACCCAGTTTGAGGACCTCCTGTTCCCGTTCGCGTGCACACATGTGAACAATTAAAAAAACTGGCTGCCGCTGCAGTTTCTTGCTCTTCTCTCCAACCTCCGTCATATTGTGTTATAAACCAGTCACCATTTGTTTTATTATACATCTGTGTAGTTAATAAAATTATCTCACAGACGATTCGTTCACGCTTGCACGTGAAAGAAAAAAAGACTGGCTGCCGCCAACCGCTGCTAGCTCGCTCTCCCCTCAAACTCTGTCATAATTGTGTTATAAACCAGTCACCATTTGTTTATTATACATGTGTGTAGTTAATAAATAAATAATCATGGACGATTTGTTCATGTGAACACGGTGAAAAAAAAAAAAATAGATGCTGCGGTGCTGCTGCTCGCTCTCCGCCCTCAAAACTCTGTCATAATTCTGAAATAAAGAAGAAAAGGGACATAAGTCCTGCTCACAGGCTGGCTGGCAGAGACAGGACATGTTCACATCAGTAGATAGATAAACTTTATTGATTTCACAGAGGAGAAATTCACATGTTACGTCAGCTCTTAAGACAACACACAAGGTGGGTGCAAGTAGAGGAAAATGTTCATCGAACAGCGTGTGCAAGGATAAGCAATAATAATACTTGTAACAGTACAAGACATAAGACATGAGGTAGAAATAAAATATGTACGAGGTCTGTTAGAAAAGTATCCAACCTTTTTTATTTTTTTCAAAAACCATATGGATTTGAATCACGTGTGATTGCATCAGCCAAGCTTGAACCTTCGTGCGCATGCGTGAGTTTTTTCAAACCTGTCAGTTGCGTCATTCGCCTGTGAGCAGGCTTTGTGTGAGCACTGGTCCACCCCTCTCGTCTTTTTTATTGCGAATAAATGTCTGAACGATTTGGAGCATTGCTGCATCAAATTTTTTCCAGAAACTGTGAGAGACTTCCAGGTGGACACCTTTCGGAAAATTAATATGGCTTTCAGTGATGATTTTATGGGGATTACACAGATTAAGGAGTGATCCAGACGGTTTAAAGACCGCCAATAACTGCTGAGAGCGCGCCGCGCTCTGAGCACCAATCAACAGCCTCAAACCCCGCTGAAACAACCAGATCATTTCCAACGTGAAGGCTTTGTTGATCGGGACGTCGTCTGACTTTCACAAAAAAGCAGAAGGCATGGATATCAGCACTTTTTCGGCACATTCCACTGTTACAGGAAATTTTTTAATGGAAGAAAAGCGGAGGGACGTGCCACGGAGCCGTTCATTACGCAGCACAAAACCACCTCCGTGTTGGTCTCACAGGACGGCTTTCAGGTGGATTTCAGACGGCTGTTGGTTGCTTTTCAGTCGTGTGATTATCCGAGAAATTGAGCATGAGCTGGACATGCCCCAACATGTCCTGTGAGGCTTCATCATGGCGTTGCTTTGCGCCATGCATCTCCACCGCGACGCACGGAACTCCTCCGCATGTCTGTCTCAATGTGCCGAAAAAGTGCTGATGTCCACGTCTTTTCACAATTCCTGTGCTAGTCAGATGACATACCGGATCAAGACAGCGTCCAGTTTAGAAATGAATGGCACATTCCACTGTTACAGGAGTTTTTGTCATGGAAAGAGGAGCGGAATTCCGTGCGTTGCAGTGGAGCCGCGCGCCGCCACAGAAAAACACCTCCGTTGGAAGCCTTAAGGACAAGTTGGAACATGCCCTGCTGTTAAACAATTTCTCAGATACTCACTCAACTGAAAGCCACAAAAAGCCGCCTGGATTTTACAAATGGTTATCAATACGGAGGTGTTTTCCTGTGACCTCTTCTGAAAGTTATCTGTTCTCTCACGACGTCCTGGGTCAACAGACGCTGCACGACGTCCCGCTCCGTGGGAAGTCCTTACAGCGATAGAAACAATCCAAAATCTCTCATCAGCCGTTAAAATTTTCACCGAAAACCAGCTTAATTTGTCGAATGGTGTCCACACGAATGTGCTTCACAGTTTCTGAAAAAAATTTGATGAAGCACAGCGCCAGTCTCTCAGCAACTTCTCAGACAAAGGAAACTCTCGCATGCCCACGAGGGTTCAAGCTTGGCTGATGTAATCACACGTAATTCAAATCCATATGTTTTTTTTAAAAAATAATAAGATCGGATACTTTTCCAATAGACCTCGTACACATACAGTGAGGAAAATAAGTATTTGAACACCCTGCGATTTTGCAAGTTCTCCCACTTAGAAATCATGGAGGGGTCTGAAATTTTCCCAGCCTTAGGTGCATGTCCACTGTAAGAGACATAATCTAAAAAAAAAAAAAATCCAGAAATCACAATGTATGATTTTTTAATAATTTATTTGTATGTTGCTGCTGCAAATAAGTATTTGAACACCTGTGAAAATCAGTGTTAATATTTGGTACAGTAGCCTTTGTTTGCAATTACAGAGGTCAAATGATTCCTGTAGTTTTTCACCAGGTTTGCACACACTGCAGCAGGGATTTTGGTCCACTCATCCATATAGTTCTTCTCTAGATCTTTCAGGTTTGGAGTTTCAGCTTCCTCCAAAGATTTTTTATTGAGTTCAGGTCTGGAGGCTGGCCAGGCCACTCCAGGACCTTGTAATGCTTCTTACGGAGCCCCTCCTTAGTTGCCCTGGCTGTGTGTTTGGGGTCATTGTCATGCTGGAAGACCCAGCGATGACCCATCTTCAATGCTCTTACTAAGCAAAGGAGGTTGTTTGCCAAAATCTCGCAATACATGACCCCATCCGTCCTCCCTTCAATACGGTGCAGTCGTCCTGTCCCCTTTGCAGATGAGCACTCCCAGAGCATGATGTTTCCACCCCCATGCTTCACGGTTGGGATGGTTTTCTTAGGGTTGTTCTCATCATCGAAATATGGTAAGTGGAGTTGATTCCAAAAAGCTCTATTGTGGTCTCATCTGACCACATGACCTTCTCCCATGCCTCCTCTGGATCATCCAGATAGTCACTGGTGAACTTCAATTGGGCCTGGACATGGGCTGGCTTGAGCAGAGGGGCCTTGCTGCCCTGCAGGATTTTAAACCATGATAGCATCATGTGTTACTAATGTAATCTTTGTGACTGTGGTTCCAGCTCTCTTCAGGCCATTGACCAGGTCCTCCTGTGTAGTTCTGAGCTTTCTCAGAATCATCCTTACCCCACAAAGTGAGATCTTGCATGGAATCTCAGACCGAGGGAGATTGACAGTCATCTTGAGTTTCTTCCACTTTCTAATAAATAATCACAGTTGTTTCTTCCAAGCTGCTTGCCTGTTGTCCTGTAGTCCCAGCCTTGTGCAGGTCTACAGTTTTGTCCCTGGTGTCCTTAGACAGCTCTTTGGTCTCATCTATGATGGACAGGTTGGAGTGTGATTGAGTGTGTGAACAGGTGTCTTTTATACAGGTAACAAGTTCAAACAGGTAATACAGTAATACAGGTAAAGAGTGCAGAATAAGAGGGCTTCTTAAAGAAAAAATAACAGGTCTGTGAAAGCCAGAATTCTTGCTGGCTGGTAGGTGTTCAAATACTTATTTGCAGCAGTAACATACAAATAAATTATTTAAAAAAATCATACATTGTGATTTCCAGATTTTATTTTATTTTATTTTTAGATTATGTCTCTCACAGTGGAGATGCACCTAAGATGAAAATTTCAGACCTCTCCATGATTTCTAAGTGGGAGAACTTGCAAAATTGCAGGGTGTTCAAATACTATTTTCCTCACTGTATATATATATATATATATATATATATATATAAACATATATAAACATGATTGGGATTGAAAAAGAGACAGGAGCATCTTCTTTACAATATGTGAAATGGAGTTTAGATGTGATAAGGTGACATTAGTGCTAGGACTTGTAAACGAGTTGTTATTGCACATGATATGTGGACATTAATAATATTGCACGTGATTTGTGGACATATTACTATCGCTCCTTCTTGCACTGAGGGTGCCTCAGTCTGTCACTGAACAAGCTGGTCAGCTCCACAACAGTCCGGTGCAGAGGGTGAGAGGAGTTGTTCATGATGGATTTGAGCTTGGTTAACACCCTCCTCTCTGCCACCTCCTCCAGAGAGTCCAGAGGACAGCCCGGACAGAGCTGGACTTCCTGACCAGCTTGTTCAGTCTCTTTTCTCCCGCTCTGTGCTGCCCGGGGCCCAACAGATGACAGCATAGAGGAGAACTGAGGCAATGACAGAGTTGTAGAAGGTCTTAAGCAGAGGCCTGCTCACTCCAAAGGATCTCAGTCTCCTCAGGAGGTGGAGGCGCTCTGACCTTTTTTGTACAGGGCGTCCGTGTTGTGAGTCCAGTCCAGTTTGCTGATGAGGTGAACACCCAGGTATTTGAGACTGTCCACAGTCTTTATGTCCTCCCCCTGGATGTTCACCAGTGGATGAGGTGGTGGTTTCCTCCTGAAGTGATCACCATCTTCGTCTTATTGGTGTTGAGACACAAGTGGTTGTGCTCACACCAGTCCAGGAAGACTGTGATGACCGACCGACCGGTACTCCAGCATTCCCCTCAGACATGCGGCCCACAATGATGTAGTCATCAGAGAACTTCTGGAGGTGGTGGCTGTCCGTGGGGTGAAGAGGAAAGGTGAGAGGACGGTGCCCGGGGGGCCCCGGTGCTGCACCTTACCACCTCAGACTGACAGCTGCGCAGCCACACGTACTGTGGGCGGTCAGTGAGGTAGTCGATGGTCCAGGCAGCGAGGTGTCCATCCACACCTGCATCCTCCAGTTTCCCGCTCAGCAGTGCCGGTCTGATAATGTTAAAAGCGCTGGAGAAATCAAAGAACAGGCTCTCACAGTGCTCCCGCCGGTCTCCAGGTGGGTGAGCACTCGTTGCAGTAGGTAGATGACAGCGTCATCTACCCCGATGTTGGGCCTGTAGGTGAACTGAATGGGTCCCGGGTGTCACTCACCATGGTGCAGAGGTGAGACAGGACGAGCCATCCCATGGTCTTCATGAGGTGGGAGGTCAGGGCAACTGGTCTGTAGTGGGCCGGTTCCTTGGCATGCGCTGTTTTGGGAACTGGGACCACACAGGAGGTCTTCCACAGGGTGTGGACCACCCCCACGCTGAGGCTCATGTTGAAGATGTGGCTGAGGACCTCACAGCGCTCATCTGCACAGGTCCTCAGCAGCCTCGGGGAGATCCCATCAGGTCCTGCTGCTTTCCTCTGCTTCAGCCACAGGAACTGGCCTCTCACCTTGGTTGGAGTTACAGTGAGGGGGGAGGGGAGGGGGGGGGGTGTGAGCTGAGGTGGGCTGGTGTTGAATACAGTTGAGGGGGATTAAGGATCATTACAACCGGATTAAAGACGGCCCACAGCGAAATTACACAATTTCTCGGATACCCACTTGACTGAAAAGCCACCAAAGCCGTCTGAATCTTCCGAATGGTTTCCAACACGGACGTCCTCTTTTTTGTGCGCCATTAGCGGCTCCGTCCCAATGCACGAATTCCTCCACACGCTTTCATTACAAAATCTCCTATAACAGCGGAATGTGACGCAAAACTGCTGATGTACACCTCTTCCACAATTTCTCTGGTAGTCAGACGACGTCCCGGGTCAACACAGCCTTCACTTTGGAAATGATCTGGTCGTTTCAACCTGTCAATGGCCGCTCGGAGCGCGGCGCACACTGCGCCGCTGTGGGAGGTCTTTAATCTGGTTGTAATGATCCTTAATCTGTGTGACGCCCAGAGTATCTTCACCGAGTCATCTGAATCTTCCGAATGGTTTCCAACTGGCCGTCTCTCACAGTTTCTGGAAAAATTTGATTTAGCGCTGCTCCAATCGCTCAGCCATTTTCCTGACAATGAAAATCTGACGAGGGGGTCGACCAGTGCTCACTCAAAGCCTGCCCACAAGCGAATGACGCAACCGACAGGCATGAAAAAACTCACGCATGCGCACGAAGGTTCAAGCTTGGCTGATGCAAGCGCACATGATTCAAATCCATATAGTTTAAAAAAAAAATAAAAGGTCGTATAGTTTTCTAACAGACCTCATAAAGTGAATCTTGATCCAGAATCTGGATCACCTCCAAAATTCAGTGGAGTGTTCCATGCCCTAATATCTATCTGTTGTGCAAATTGGTGAGAATCCATGAAGTAGTTTTGATGTAATCCTTCAAAGACTATATAAATGAAACTTGATTCAGAATCCAGATCCAGATCACCTCCAAAATTGAATGGAGTCTTCCATGGCCTAATATGTCAAAATCCGTGCAGTAGTTTTGAGATAATCCTGCTAACAGTAACTCTTCAAAGCTAATAAAGTAAAACTTGATCCAGAATCCGAATCCAGCTCACTACCACAATTTAATGGGTTTTTACATGGCCTAATATCTATCTTTGGTGAAATATAATAATTTTATTACATTATTGGTGGACGTAAAAAATAAATCTCGGAAATATGGTACTATGAAACTTCATTTTGTACTTCTGTTTGGGCCCCTTCACACATAGCACAAAAGTAGGAATCAGGGTGAATCACGGCGAAACATCCCGAATGGGTGAACCCCGAAAACATTGAGCCGACGTCAGAAGGGACACATGGTCAGCAGGCATAAACGATCCCGCTGCCACAGTTTCATGCATGCTCATGTGCATGCACGAAAAACAGTGCAAGCAGCTGGAGGGTGTGGGACCACATTGCGCTGTTGGTGGAGATAAAAAATAAACACCAGCTGGAACGTGTGGAACCACATCGTGCTGCTGCTGTGGAGATTAAAAAAAAAAAACCAGCTGGAATGTGTGGAACCACATCGTGCAGCTGCTGTTTACACTTTGAGGAACTCCTGCATCAGATCGGAGTGGCCTCTATAGTAGGGGCAGAGCTGGTAGCTGATGGAGGATTTCATCAATTTCACTAGTGGAAGTCACTGAGGTAGTCAAACAACTCTGCAGTGGCAAGGCCCCAGGGGTTGATGAGATCCGTCCAGAAATGCTGAAGGCTCTGGATGTGGAGGGATTGTTTTGGATGAGACGTCTCTTCAACATTGCGTTGAGGTCTGGGACAGTGCCTAAGGAGTGAAAAATGGGCACCAGAGAGTGAGTGCCACTACGGGGCATCACACTACTCAGCCTCCCTGGTAAAGTCTACTCCAGGGTGCTGGAAAGGAGGGTTCGGCCGATAGTCAAACCTCTGATTGAAGAGGAACAATGCGAGTCTCGTCCTAGTCATGGAACAACCGACCAGCTCTTCACTCTCATAAGGATCCTGGAGGGTGCCTGTGAGTATGCCCACCAGTCTACATGTGTTTTGTGGACTTGGAGAAGGTGTATGATCGGGTACCCTGGGACATACTGTGGGAGGTGCTGTGGGAGTATGGAGTGAGGGGGTCCCTTCTCAGGGCCATCCAATCACCGTACTTGAGATGAGAGATGAGATGAGATTATTGCCATTGTCATTACACGAGTGCAACAACAGCGAAATTACATTTACACTCCAATTACCTCAGACAAAACAAGCAATTAATCCACAATTATTACTAGTTTACTGTAATAATGGCACACATCCAGAATTAAAGACAACAATACATTTGACATTGTTTATGTGCAGTAAACATGAAGCAGTCCGTCATCCGAATTGAGGCAAAGTGGGCGAAGGCTGCAGCAGGAGGGGCCCATGCTGCCCAGCTTGGGGAGTTGAAGGCGCGCAGTTATAGAAAAAACCGCACTGCCTTCGAGGTGGCAGGGAGGAAGCCAGGGTGAGGGGAGGGAAAGAAAAAAGGGGGTAATAGGGATGGAGAGAGGGAGACATGTGTCATGCGCAGATGAGTTAAGTTTATGTAGGTTTCTGTACATGTGTGTAATGTCTGACATTGCTAGGCAACAGCAGGCTGGGGGGGGGGGGGGTAGATAGATGAGAAGGAGGGGCCGAATTCATTCACCAAGGCTGTAGATCCTTATGGGGGAAGAGCAGGGCATTTGACCTTCAGGAGCCGATAAGGCTGTCATCTTGATGTTAGGCGGAGAGATACAGAATTCCATTTACTGCACCTCTGACCATCTAGAGTCCAAATTCATGAAGAATATTCTCCAGTCCTCAGCAGCACATTCCTTTGCAATGCAGCGATATGCTCCAAGATGGTATCCATTTTGCGTTTGAGTTCAAGAGTTCACACAGTCTGAGATTACACAGCATTGCCCACCTCAAAAATTATGACAGACAGATGAGGGGGCAGCACACAAACCAATCAGCATCAAACCTCCCACCATAAAAGCGAATAGAAATTAATCTTCAATGTCTTCCACAAAGAGTGGAGCCAAGCATGCCATGCTTCGTTTCTCTCAGTTGTTGAGAGCATAGCCCACTGGTAGGTTCCATCAGGGCACGCAGGGTCCCCCAGCCCTGATTTCCTTGTCGAAAAAAATGCTGTCAATAGCACTGAGACACCAGCTGATCAATTCCATGGTTAATCCAAATCTTAATTTGAAGAATTCACAGTCTGGTGAAGCTGGGACTTTGAAGATCAGAGCAGAGATAGAGAACAGAAAGGAGGAGAGGAGAGGGGAGGAATGCGACCATCCTTGCCAGAGTCCCAAGCTTGCAAAGCAAGAGCTGTGTTCAGGTGCTCAGCAGTAAGTCAGACTCGTTTCCGGTGGAGGTTGGCCTCTGCCAGGGCTGCGCCTTGTCACCAATCCTGTTTGTGATATTCATGGACAGGATATTGAGGCATAGTCAGGGAGAGGAGGGTTTCCAGTTTGGTGGGCTCAGGGTGTCATCACTGCTTTTTGCAGATGATGTGGCCCTATTGGCTTCATCAGCCGGTGACCTCCAACACTCACTGGATCGGTTTGCAGCTGAGTGTGAAGCGGCTGGGATGAGGATCAGCACCTCTAAATCTGAGGCCATGGCTCTCAGCAGGAAACCAATGGATGTCCTACTACAGATGGGGAATACGACCTTGCCCCAAGTGAAGGAGGTTAAGTACCTCTGGGTCTTGTTCATGAGTGAGGGGACAATGGAGTGTGAGATTGGCCGGAGAATCAGTGCAGCAAGGGCAGTATTGCATTCGCTCTACCGTACTGTTGTGACAAAAAAAAGGAGCTGAGCCAAAAGGTGAAGCCCTTGATCTACTGGTCAATATTCATTCCTACTCTCACATATGGTCATGAGGTTTAGGTCATGACTAAAAGAACTAGATCGCGGATACAAGCGGCCCTCAGTAGGGTGGCTGGTGTCTCCCTTAGAGATAGGGTGAGAAGTTCGGTCATCCATGGGGAGCTCAGAGTAGAGTCGCTGCTCCTTTGTGTTGAAAGGAGCCAGCTGAGGTGGTTCGGGCATCTGGTAAGGATGCCTCCTGGCTGCCTCTCTAGGGAGGTGTTCCAGGCACGTCCATCTGGGAGGAGACCCCGGGGAAGACCCAGTACTAGCTGGCGAGATTATATCGCCACTCTGGCCTGGGAACACCTCAGGATCCACCAGTCAGAGGTCAATGTGGCCTGGGAAAGGGAAGTCTGGGATCCCCTACTGGAGCTGTTGACCTGAACCCAGAAAGCGGTTGAAGATGAATGAAAGAATTATATAGGTCTATTTTCATTGTCATTTCTTGGCTAATGTAAGTGTTTATTTTTTGTTTATTTTATTTTATTTTATTTTTTTGCTTATACTTAAGGTTTGTATGATCTATTTTCTTATTTTATAACCAATCCTTGGCTGTCCAGTTAGATTAGTTATTTCCGGACAGTCTTACATCTTACCTATGATTATTTTATATTTCTTCTTTACACTTTTTTGTAAATTTTAGTGTGTGGTGATGATGTAAACAAATAAAACTCCATAAAACTCCAACTGTAGACAGACAGGTAGAGGAGACAGACAGACAGACCCAAAGTCTTTGCAACACCCCATGGTCATATTTTGGTCTCTGATAAATAAGTTTATGATCCAATTATCCACACATGGTAATGTAATTAGCATTTTATAAGGCTCATTTGCTACATAGTCCTCTACACATTGTGTCCTACGTTAATGTCTTAGCTGTTTCACAGTAGGTCAGGTCAGATCAGGTGTGGTAGCATGCACTGGTGAAGTGGGTCACTGCCTCACCACACTACACAACCATCTTTCGCCTACATAACAACCACCCAAATTGTGCCACTTGGTTGAAATACTGCAGCCGACATCACCTTACAATACGAGTGATTATCCTCAGCTCAGTCTCCCTAAGTAGCCATTTGTTTGACATAGATTAATTCCCAGGATCAACTTCAATAATCCAGTGGATCTTGAGTATACAACAGGACATCATAAATATTATACAATGACAACCTTCTACTTTGCACTTTACAGTTATGCATTATAAATTACAAATGATGGAAGATCGCCTTTATCCCTCTTATCATGCTACTTATGCTACTTATTTATTGTGTTCATCTACACATATTACAGAAAATCACAATTATTATTCTCAAACAATTCTTATAAATGTGTCACAACATATGTGGGAGCAGCATTCTGTACACTACAATCATGCCCTAGTAACACATTTTTGCCTGCCATGTTTCCCTGAAGAAAGATAAAAAAGAATAACACATCACTAGTTTCACCAATATATAGGTTGATTAAAAGTGGCTAAAAATACTGAAAAGTGGATGAAAGGAGTGTAATTTCCTCTGGGGTGTATCTTTAAACCAGAAGGAAAGTTTTAATACATTTGGAAAGCTGCATGATCAAAAATGTGTGTGTGTGTTTTTCATATGGCAGATTGACAGTCAGATCCCACACTGTAGTATGAGTTTGTTAATAACTTTTTCCATACATTTTTTGTCAAGACAAGCTGTTTGTTCATTTGAGACATCCATCATGTTTAAAATTACAACACTGACAGTCCATGATACTGCAATTCTATTTCACTTCTGGTAAACATTTATTAGATTTTTTTTTGTTTGTTTTTTGTGTGTGTCCAAAAAGGACTGAGTACACGTTCCCCACTAACTGTCAATGTCTTCTGTCATCAGAATTTTTGCAAATGTGACTTTATTATAGCCCGCCGAGCTTGCACTGTGAAAATATATATTTTCACACACAAGAAAACACAAGGGAGCATGCGTCCATGTGTGCAGGTGGTTCATATCAGTCTCTGTCCATGTATTTGTAAGAGTAGAATGGGAGGCAGAGCTTCAGCTTTCAGGCTCCTCTCCTGTGGAACCAGCTCCCAATTCAGATCAGGGAGACAGATACCCTCTCTACTTTTAAGATTAGGCTTAAAACTTTCCTTTCGCGAAGGCTTATAGTTAGGGCTGGATCGGGTGACCCTGGACCATCCCTTGGTATGCTGCTTTAGACGTAGATTGTGGGGGGGTTCCCATGATGCACTGTTTCTTTTCTCTCTTTTTGCTCCGTATGCATCACTCTGTATTTAATCATTAGTGAGTCGATCTCTGCCCCCCTTCACGGCATGTCTTTTCCTGGTTTTTTCCCTCAGCCCCCAACCAGTCTTAGCAGAAGGACTTGCCCCTCCCTGAGCCTGGTTCTGCTGGAGGTTTCTTCCTGTTAAAAGGGAGTTTTCCTTCCCACTGTTGCCAAGTGCTTGCTCATAGGGGGGGTCGTTTGACCGTTGGGGTTTTTCATAATTATTGTATGGCCTTGCCTTACAATATGGAGCGCCTTGGGGCAACTGTTTGTTGTGATTGGTGCTATATAAGAAAAAAGTTGATTGATTGATTGATTGATTGATTTGTAGAGTCTGAAGTGGCTCTGCTTTTATGCAACTTGATGGTACTGATGGTTCCGTGAGTTCTTGAGTTTTACCATGAAGATGTCCCAGTTCTCCTTGACGACAACCGTAGACTGCGGGAGAGGGCAAAACGTGTCCGTCTCTCTGCTCAAGATCATCAGGCTCTCCCGTCTTGCCGTCTGGCATTCATACCCGCTCTCAGCCACGGTGACTCAGCGTCTCCTCTGTCTGTTCACTCACCAAGGCAACCACTGCCTAATTTGTGTCCGGGGTAAGCATTCTCTATGTGGCGTTGGAATTGCTTTCTGTCCGCTCTGTCTCCCGAGCGAAAGAGTTCTCTCCTCGACGGAGATTCCCCCGTCAATGCACCTCGTGTCCACAGTTCCATGTCCCGCTCTTCAGTTGGGCCAAGCACCGAAACCCCGCTCACACTCATACATTCAACCCAATCACCTCGGCACCACATGGCCTCAAACCAGCCAATCAAAACCCAACCAGCTGGTACACGTGCAATTCATTTCACAGTGACTCTCCTGATCTTCCAATCAGACATTATTGCTGATAGCAGAAACGCCATGAACCTGGTTGGCAACATCTTAGCTTAATGCTATATACAGTTTACATCAAACAGGAAAAGATACAAATTTCCTTCCTTCCTAACACTGATTTTCCATCGGCCTACACACACACACACGTGTGTGTGTGTATGTGTGCAATATGCATACATACATTCACACACTTACAGCATATACACCTAAACACATAGTTATATTCATCCTCAAATATACAATACCTTACTTACATGTACTGTATACAAATATTGTAATGTATGGTATAATTAGTTCCAAGTTTTAATCACCATTCGAGTGACATTTAAGACCCCCCTCCTCCCTGTACCTATCAAAATAATCAGCTTGCTTTCACATCCTCATTTCTGTCTCAGCAGATGTCAAGACATATTTCTATGTCAGCAGATGTCAAGACATCTGCTGACATAGAAATATGTCAGTATGTCATATTTTGTTATTGCAGAAAAAGGAATAGGTTTGGAATAATTAATTTGATTTCAGAATTCATAATTACGCAAAACATCAGATGTTGGATGGGAACAGTGTGAACTTATACAGTAAGTCCTTAGTCCCATAAAAGCATTTGGCTCACTCCACAAGCACCAGATACCATGTTGCATAAACTGAGTTTCTGGCGAAGGTGGAAGTATTGAACCGGCATTTAAATACTGGAGAGTTGATGACCTACAAGTGTGGTGATCAGCATCACAGCACACTACTAGGAAATAGAGAGAAAGGAGAAGGCAGGTCCAAGCAGGGACCAAGGCAGAACACAACAGTACCCCCCCCCCCAATGGCAGCCCCCAGGCGACTGACCAGGACGATTGGGATGCTCCCAGTAGAAGTCATGGAGGAGGGAAGGGTCCAATAAGGGTCCAATATGTGGCCCTCCCAGTCCACCAAGTACTGGTAGCCCTGGTTCCATCAACAAACGTCCAGGATCTTGTTCATCATCCAGGTGGGACAATAATGAGGACAACTGTGTTTTCTTGGGATGGAGGCAGTCCTGCAACAAAATCCAGCCAGATGTGGGCATCAGGGGTGACCAGGTGTTTGTAGTGGTTGGAGTAGAATGGAAGGCTGATGTGTGGTCTTGCCCATGGCGCAGGTGGTACATGCTTGATTGAACTCCCTCATGTCTGTCTGGACCGTGGACCACCAGACACGACAACAAATGAGGTCCAAGGTCCTGTGTCTGACTGTTTGGAATGGACTGGAATGTAGGTCGAATTTTCATTCCGATGGCATTCCGGCTATTTCCGCCTCTTGTATAATGGGGGTATAATCTTGACCTTTTTAAGAGGTCAAAAAGGTCACATTCTGTTTCCTATTTTTGTGCTCATATTGCCAAGGGTATTTTAGCATTGCATTATATTTATATTTAGAATTGTTTAGTTCTCACTAACTTTTACAAAATATATGAGAAACATATTACATTTGTACAGACATAAGCTGTTTCGGAGCATTTAACGCCATGATGGATTATTTTGTTTGAGAGAGCAGCCAGCTGACATCTGTACTCTGATTGGCTGCTTCCATGTGCTCTCAGCATCCCAAGTGCAAGTTGGCGAAGCCCCCACATGATCAGTGACATTGTTGTTGTCGCTATCATGGACGGTATGGGTTGTTACCATAAGTAGTTCAAGGCCATCTGTTCTTTTGAAATTTCCCCCTTCAGGATAATATTTATTATTTTTTTTCTATGCAACATAATTTCTCTTGTTAAAGGCTAATAAATAAAGTTATAGTGGTTCCAAAGAAATTTTTTTTGACTTACGTTTTAAATACCCAAAGATGGTACACTTTTAATATTTCTTTCAGTCCATAAATATCAAAGTTAAATAAATAATGCTTGATTTTTTTACTTATATTTAAAGAGTCTTGACTATATAAAAGTTTCACTTTCTGAAATACCTGACAAAAAATAAATATACTTTTGTTAGAGATGCAGCTTTAAGTCTCAGAAGTGTAGAACATTTTCTTCAGTGTGCACTATGAACCCATCAGGATGTTTCTTTATCACAGATTCAGGGTGAGGAGGGATTCGACCAACACAATGCAGAACTGCAAAATCACTGGCACTGTTCTACACCCCAACACAGCACTGTTTCATTGCCTGCTAACACATTTTTCTAAATGTCATTCTTTTGTAAATAATTTCTGTAAAATCAATTAGATATGCCTTCCTGTTTTGAGACTTTAAACAAATTACCCTTGAATTGAGTGTCTCTGTGTAAGAGACAATATTTTGCTGTGTCTGCTTTTAATTTCCTCAAAATGTACCACAGTCTTACCATATTAATGTACAAATTGGGTTATCCTTCTTTCAAGGTCTAAAGCCTTAATTAATATGACATCTTTGGCAGGGAAACCAAAATAGCTTTTAAAAGAATTTAATAAAAAGCATTGCTGATGAAATTAGCTAATGCCCATTGACATTTTATCCTGAGCATTATACCAATAACTGGACGCAGTGATCATATTTCCCAAAGTCTCTGATCTGCCGTCTTGTAGATTTCAATTTAATCTTTGCATGAAAAGTTATCCTGAGGCTTAAGGTGTGACATTAAAGTTTACTCTGAGGAAAGCCTTAATGTGACTATTTCCTAAAAATGTTGATTAAACAATTTATGGAGCAACATCTTCCTTTTACTACCTTTGCCATTTTTCACTCCCTCTGAAATATTGACAGCCAGACATGAAAGCATGCTCGCTGCCCGACTCAAACCCCCAATGCACAGTTTTGCCAGATGATATATTCTGGTCCCCGATAAAACATTTGCATGCGTGTAGGCTGCTAACAGCAAAACACAATTAGGAATATGGCTTTCCTGTTATCTTAGTGCAGTTTTAATGTTTCATAGTCTGCACTCTCGACAGAAGTACAAACCATTTTGCTTGTTTTTTTTTTTTTATCATGTCAACTATAATGATGGAGGCCCACACAGACAATTCCTACAGACAAAAAAATCAGTAACCGCATGTCTCGGTTTAAACCCATGAGAGTAGCAGCTTGTGAAACATAGCAGCGTTCACTTTTATGTCACGTTTGTGGACTGTGTGCTTGTTGGTAAAATGGCAGCAAGTTGAGCTTCCCAATCCATTTGAAGAACTCATGCTGGAATATGTTGGTAGGGATGCAAAGCCTTTTCTTTGGAAAGTTGTTGCTCACAAATGGATGAAAGGTATTCATGCTTAGAACCAGTGGCGGGCACAGATAACCAAAAAATTAACTTCGATATCAGATAATAAGATAACTGAAAGGTTATCTTTGATAAAGATAAACCGATAAACCACCCAAAAATGTATCGGAAGTTACAGATAATCGATAACTGATAAATTATGGTGTTGTCTATGGGACATTTGCAGTTACTAAAGAGCTGAAATTGATTTTTAACACGATCGTTTTTGAAAGCGTCAAAAGCAGTAAAAGACCTAAAGAATAACCAAGAATGTTTGACTATGATGCCCCCTGCAGGAAACAGCACAGACAAATCCTGAGAGCACCCACAAAATCAACTCTTTACTAATCATAATGATTTTTCTTTCAAAATTCTGCCCCTGCTGGAAGCTCTTGTTTACAACAGCACTCCCACCACACAGGCACACTGAGAACAGCCATAAGGCCAGCTCCCTATCAATTTCAACACTCCGGTCAAGCGGAGGTCTTGAAAAATAAAGTCCTACTAACTTATGTTTTTTTGAAAATACTGATAGAATAACTCCATTAATGTCAATTCTGTCATTTGTACAAAGTTAAAATATAACATATATCTTTTAATGTTGAATAAGGCACTAATTCTGAGGTTTTGTAACAAACACAGACCGCAAAGCATTCTGGGTAAAAGTGCTAAACAGTGATTGGTTCAGTAATCCATTATGTAAACCAACACGTTAATGTGACGTGTCATGTGTTGGTTTAAAGATAAATGTGCTTTTGTAAAATATTCCATTTTTATTTGTAAAAACAGGCATTTTTACGGAGCCCTGGAAGTGTCATCGCAATTGCATGTTTTAAAACTTTATGATGTTGTAAAACGTGCACTCAATATTAGTAAGTAAGTAAGTAAATTTATTTATATAGTGCCTTTCACAGACATAAGGCCATGTACACACGTTGTCGGGTATTTGTAAAACCGAATATCTTACCCTTTCAGTTTGGGGAAAAAACTTCATCCACACTACGTCGTTTAAAAAAAAAAAAAGATCCATCCACATCGAACTGTATAAATGTGTTGTAATTAGTCTGCCAAACCTTTGGGAGGCAGTACTGATTAAAATTCTATACAATCAGGAGCCTTATTCTGTTGTCGTCACTTCCACAAAAACTAAAAACATGGCGCCAACCTCATTTGTGTGGACTGATAAGGAGTTGGAATTACTTCTAACCATAGTTTTAGAATACAAAGTTAACAAATATATGCACACAAAAAGCGCCTGGACAATGGACAATACCAACACTTTGAGAGCAGCCAGGTACCCAGACGTTTAATACTGCCATTAACACTCCTGTCCAGTAGATGGCAGTAGCCGCCTTGAAAAAATGTCAAACAAAATTCCAGATAATCCGTGTCTGCTATATTTAAGATGCGTGGAATTTAACAAATGCAAATACACTAACGTCTATAAACCCAGAGAATATATTCATGAGAGTTTTAGGCACTAGAGTTTAATGCTGTTATCTGTGGACCCTGAACAGAGTGTCTGAAATGCATTTGTTCCTGTCGTGAACGTCTGAGATTACCTTATGCTACCCATAATGCATTGCTGCCTGGCACAGCATGTGCTCACAAAACCTTAAAAATTAGCACATTACTTTAAAATGAAAACATATAGCTGATATTTTCACTTTATAAACTTCAGACATGACAATACTTTTAAATAACTTGTCTAAAATGAGTGGTTAAAATTTGAACCATAAGTTAAACATGTATGCCTCTGGATGACTTGGTGATATTGCAATTATATTAGTATGGTGTTAAAGGAAATGGCTTTTTTTTTTTTTTGTCTTGTCACCAGTTCTCCTTTGGTTACAAACAATAGAGTGGTTTGTGTTTGCAGAGGGTAGAACAACATGCTTATTAGGAAACTTTTAACAGGTAGGTCTCAACAGCTTTAACAGTTTTGAAAATGTTTTTCACTGTTCAGCTTAGTTTAGTACGTTATCGGACGGTAATTCATTGGAAGATAATTAGTCCGATGATGGTTTCTAAATTTATCTAAAAAGATAATCCGATAATGAAAACATTATCTTCGATAATTATCTGTTATCGGATTATCGAAAGTGTGCCCACCACTGCTTAGAACATTATTTATTTAATTTCTTTAAAAAAAATCTGTTGGTCTCGTTTTCATATATAAAAACATTGTATTGCTAAGCCGATGTGATCTTCAAACATACTGTTGTTTTATTGTGAGGATGTGGTGGCCGTGATGATAATGTAGCCACAACTGACAAATTTAAAAGCTTCAACATATAAAGACTTAAAGCTCTAATATCACAGTCAATTACTTGTTGTTGTTGTAATATTATATACTTTACACTGAGTCTCAAATAGCTGTCTGTCTCAACATTATTTACAGTATAAAGCATTTCAGGTTTACTTGCTTCACTATTCTTCATACTTACCATGATAGAATGGGAAGAGCAATCTTGTCTTTTCAAACTGAGTGAGGAAAGTCAGCACAACTTTTGTTATTATCATTATTCTTTTATCTCACAGCAGTCCTGGAGGAGACCTTATTAGAGCACACTTCAGCTGCATGGTTAGCTGACTTTGAGCCTTCATCTGAAAGATTTTGACAACTAACACCCAAAAAAGGCTCTCTCTCTTACCGCTTCATTGAGATTTCACTTCAAACAACAATTTCAGCATTTGTCTGTCTGTCTGATTGTTCTCCTACTCTTTTCGGGTCCTTTGGCCATTTTCCATAAAACTTGATATGTTGATGATGTCAATCCCAGCCCTGCCCTTAAATAGTTTGGTTTGGGAAAGATCAAGATCATTGGGCTCAAAGGTTAAAATGTTTTTACTCTGACTTACACCAATCTTGGCATGCACACAACCAGTCAAAGCTTTGACGAGTCCTTAAATTCATTCAGGAAAAGGCTTAGGTCAAGGAATTAGATTTTCAACCCCATTTGCTCAAATTCCAACAAAACCAAATCAAAGGATGCACACCACTGAATTATACCACATTATTTGTCTGATCATAAAGATGCCAAAAACACATAGTTTGGACTACCTATGACTGAATGTTATGGAGTTATGGGGTAGAAATAGCAAGAATGGTGACGAAAGTCAATTTTTAGTTTGTACAGGGGTCAGAAATTTAAAGTTGCTCAAATTTTGGTTAAAAAAGTGGTACAGATTATTGGTAGAGCTACTAGGACGAATAAAGTAATAAGCGTTGACTGTGTTGAATATTTGGTCTCCAAAATAAAGGTCAAACCTTTCAATGTCTATTTGATTCAATGTCTATAGGGGAGGTGGTGATCTAGTGGATAAGCGTTGGGCTTCAGACCAGAGAATTATCAGTTCCAAGCCCAGCCTCACCAGAAAATCACTAAGGGCCCTTGGGCAAGGCCCTTAATCCCCAAGTTGCTCCCGGTGTGTAGTCAGTGCCATGCATGGTGGCACCCTGACATCGGTGTGCGAGTGTGTTTGTGTGAATGGATGACTATGAGGCATAATTGTAAAGCACTTCGAGCATTTGATGCAGATGGAAAAGCGTGATATCAATGCAGTCCATTTAGCGCTTCTATAACATGTGACATGTAATGTAATAACTAAGCATGGCATATTATATATATATATATATATATATATATATATATATATATATATATATATATATATATATATATTATACTAATAATGCATGGTAAAGAGTCCAACATAGAGAAATAGTGGATGAAGAAAAGTTATATTGGACGAGGTTGGACAACTTGCCATCCATCAATTGTTATGTTCTCCACCCCCCTCCCAAATTAAGCAAACAACAAAGAGTCAAGTAAATTAGATGGATTTATTTTGTTGTGAACACCATATGATTGATTCTGATGCGATGAATGCTTCTAAAACATCAGTAGCATGCTTGTCTACCTTCTTAGTGTTTTTGGCATCCTTGGAGTTCAATATTTCCACCAGTTCCTCCACTGTGAACTCAGCAAACCTCGCTGGCAGATGATTTTCTGCTGTTGTTGACATGTTTGTTGCCATTTTTCAACCAGCGTCTGTCAGCTAGTTCCTGACCTTCGTATGCCGTGCTCTGATTGGCTAGCTTTTGGCAGTAAGCTCTAACACTATTGGTCAGTGGGAACCGATCCAATATAACTGTTGGTCCTAGCCTTTTTGGATCCGTTTGAATCCAACATAACTTTCTGGCACCAAGCATGTCAAAATACAGGTAAATGATGGACAGAAAGGCTAATCTGTGATTGGCTATTGCAATCTGAGTGGACAACACACTATATTATATATATATATATATATATATATATATATATATATATATATATATACACACACACACACACACAACCCCTGGCAAAAATTATGGAATCAGCGGCCTCGGAGGATGTTCATTCAGTTGTTTAATTTTGTAGAAAAAAAGCAGATCACAGACATGACACAAAACTAGTCATTTCAAATGGCAACTTTCTGGCTCAGAATTGAGTGAGTCCATATTTTTTTCCCTCTGCTTGGTCTACAAAAGTAACCATTACTGACTGCCACAATTATTTTTCCTGATTTCTTATAGTGTTTCTTAAAGCCAGAAAGTTGCCATTTGAAATGACTTAGTTTTGTGTCATGTCTGTGATCTGCTTTTTTTCTACAAAATTAAACAACTGAACGAACATCCTCAGAGGCCGGTGATTCCATAATTATTGCCAGGGGTTGTATATATATATATATATATATATATATATATATATATATATATATATATATATATATTATAGATAGATATTATAGATATTATAGATTTGGTCATTCACAATGTTGCCATCTATGCTGAGAATGAACTGTCTGGCAGCATAGCAGAATGTTCTTGCAAAGAACAGCACATCCACTGTTACTGTTCAATAGGGAAACCACAACTTTTTGAGTTGGTGAGGTGTTTTGAATGATGTACAATAACAGAACAGTGCATACCTTTTGTAGTGAATCCCATAACGTGAAGGCTATTTTACTCACTCAATACAAAATATAACTGGATGGAAGAATCACAAGTAGCTATTTGCAACTTGATAGTGCATCTCATGTAACATGTCCATACAGACTCCTTCTGTAAACCGGAGTAAACTTACCACATACTCGTATACTAATGCATGGTGTCGCAGGCAAGCCTGATGTCACCTGAGCAGTCATCCAACTATCCTCAAAAATTTCAGCTTTGTTACACTCTGCAAGACACGTTTGCTCTTGTCTGCAAAAATGGTTGTCATAAAATTCAAAAGCTGTTTTCCCTTTTTTTTCTCTATACTATTGAGGAAAGTCTCAAGTGGTTGTAGAAATTTCCCAATTCCCTGAAACAAAAAATGCCATTCCTCCATAAGGCATTGAAGACCTGTTCCTGTGTTTACTGCTCTACTCTGGGAGTAGTAAGTGCACTCCAACGGAGTCTTTACATCTTCCTGACTGAAGGTACGCTGTTCACTACGCATCTTTATTTTGTCCTTCTTTTCCTGTTGGCTTTCTGTTGTCTCACTGACTGCCATAAACTTTAAATCCCACTTTATGCAGCCATATCTATTCTGAAAAACCGCCCTTTGCTCAGTTGGGATTTCATCTATGTCTGTTATGCCTCCTTATCCTTGATTCTGAAGACCACTTCATGCTATCTATGTGGGCTTCTAGTTGCTTGACTAGTGAGTGATATCCTGGTCCCACTACCTCACATTCTATAATGCCATTCAGGGACTGTGGATACTTGGCAAGTATTTTTTTGCAAATTCTGTAGTGGCTAGTTTGCTGAGAGATGCACAAGTCTTCCAGATCATTTCTCACCATAAACATGGGCTTGTCCTTTTCTCTCTCTCCAAACACTGCATCAAGTCTTCAGGAAAATTTCCCCTAGGAAATCTGAAAGTTGTCAACCCAATTTGCAGCTCTAATCAGATGGTTGGGTGAGGGGCTAGGTGAGAATGAGGATTGAGTGGTCATTGGAGAAGTGAGAGGTGAAGCTGAAGGAGTGATGTCTGACTGGCTGTGGGTTCCAGTGCTCTGAACTGTAAAACAAAACTAATGTAATTAAAGATGTATTGATTGGTGGTCCACGTATCATCAGTTCATTTGATATTTGGTTCCACTCAAGTCAAGTCTAAGAGCATGTGCTGATGCTACGCATTGCCGCATCCACAATACCTTGGAACTGGCACAGGTCCTGAGTGGCAACCACCCAGGCAGACAACCAGTCAATTCCCACATCTCTAAAATAACCATCTATCTGCTATAGCCAGGTGAAAAGTGTGACATCTCGATGGCCTTCTTGTTGGCCTTCTCCAGATTTCAAAACAAAGGTTTTGAAAATTAATCCCCAAATTTTTCATAAAAAAGGATGGGCATCAGCGTTCCATGCTCAAGCCATATCCCAAAGCTGAGTTCGATCTGATAAACAGAGAGATATGTGAGCCACATACCCAAACACAGACGTTTATTGCTTTATAGATAGATAACCTCTAGTTCACCAAACTCCACAGTATCCATATAGTCACAAGGAATTGTCCTTTTTTGTATACGGTAATGTTCCCTTGTAAGACATTTCTACTGTGACCTTTATGTTAATCTCAGTGAAGCCAAAATGTCTGCCTGCATCTTGAATGGATTGACTGTAGAGTGCCCGGTAAAATGGAGAGCTGTCTTTAACTTGCAGGTCAGCTTGGCCAAGTGATCCTGCTGAAAGTTAACCCTGCAGCGTTTGATGTCTTTCAGAGAGAGTAAAGCAGAGGTTTGTGAAATTCTTTAAATTCCTTGCATGTCTTGAAATAACTATGCTTGCTTTTGAAGCACACTGCCCAGAGTCTAATCAAGGTGCCAAATTTCAGAATGAGTGTGAGATAATGATGTAAATAATGATGCTTGGGTTTCAGCTTAGTGTTTGGGAAAAGATCTTTTCTTGGTTCTAAATTTTCTTGAATAAGAACATCAAGAAAAGCAAACTGCGGCACAGACATTTTCTGTGCACATACAATGTCCACAGTGTCTTTTAGCTGCAGAGTCAACTGACAAACATCATCAGCTGTGTCTGTCACTCTGCCACCAATTACAATAGTGAACAGCTTCAGAAAGTTCCAGTTCTGTATAGCCTGTCCTGACAGTTTGCTTCAGGCCTGACTCACAGCTTCATAGAGGCTTCAGATGCACAGTATTTGAACTGATTAATGCACCCGTTTAGAGAATAACATTTCTTTTTCTTTATGAAATACTTAAGACACAGCACAACATCATATAACAAAATGCTCTATAACAAGGTGCCATATATATATATATATCTGTTGTTTGGAAAATTACATAAAAACATGGCCAACAGACAACAAATGACACACTATGGGAAACAGGTTTCCAGTTACTAAGATCATTTTCACGAATGATTTACCATATATCTTTGATAAAGTTAGTATTTTAATGCATGCAGATGATTCAACCATTTATATATCAGCATGCTCACACCATGACTTTGAAGCTGTTTTAAATATGGAATTGCACAAAGTAGTTGGATGGATGACATCCAATAAGCTAGTGTTAAACACAGTACATTGACAGTAATAATAATAATAATAATAATAATAATAATAATAATAATAATAATAATAATAATAAAAACATGATTAAGAATCACTTTTTAAAATAGACAGCTGTACCAGTGTTTCCACATCCTGGACTGATAATGAATGGCACTCCAGCGCATGTCAACCAGGGACACAACAGCTTGATTTACAGTCGACAGATAAAATTGTACATATATTCAGTGTGGCTTGCAGTGTGTTTACTCTCACCAAGAGAAACATCTCACTCGCACTGGTCCATCTCGGCCACCTCATAAGCACACGAAAAGCATCATTGCAGGTGACCTGAGCTGAGGAGAGGAGGATTTTCTTAAAAAGCAGACCTGTGCACCTACAATTTGCCAGAAGGTACATTTGAGATGCAAGCCTAGATTTGATCTTTTAGTGAAAGAAGACCCTCCTTTATACCACTTCATCATGAAGCTGTACAACTGGAGATACAAAACACAGAATTTCCACTGTGCACAATTTCTTCAATCACAGCCACAGAAGCCTAATACCGTGTTCACACCGCACGACACGCGACACCACAAATTTGCATCTCTCGCCTCACTCTGCTTTCCCTGGCACTCTGCTTTCCCTGCGAAAATTCGCCCCACTACATCATCAAATAGGAGGAGCTTCCATTCCGCTCACCGGCTCCGGTTGTCAGTCAAGTCAACATGCTGGACCTTGACCACATGGAGCGAGTTGCTGTGCTCTATTTGTTGTGGAAAGCTGACAAACGTCGCCAGCGGAGCCATCCCTGGGTTCACAGCATCCTCACGAGACGTTCCCAATTCGGGGAGTTTCATTATTTGCTGCAGGAGCTGCGTCTAGATGACGGCCACTTTCAGCGGTACTTCCGCCTCTCCAGGACCCAGTTTGAGGACCTCCTGTCCCGTTCGCGTGCACACATGTGAACAATTAAAAAAAACTGGCTGCCGCTGCAGTTTCTTGCTCTTCTCTCCAACTCCGTCATAATTGTGTTATAAACCAGTCACCATTTGTTTTATTATACATCTGTGTAGTTAATAAAATTATCTCACAGACGATTCGTTCACGCTTGCACGTGAAAGAAAAAAAGACTGGCTGCCGCCACCGCTGCTGCTCGCTCTCCCCTCAAACTCTGTCATAATTGTGTTATAAACCAGTCACCATTTGTTTTATTATACATGTGTGTAGTTAATAAATAAAATAATCATGGACGATTTGTTCATGTGAACACGTGAAAAAAAAAAAAATAGATGCTGCGGTGCTGCTGCTCGCTCTCCCCTCAAACTCTGTCATAATTCTGAAATAAAGAAGAAAAGGGACATAAGTCCTGCTCACAGGCTGGCTGGCAGAGACAGGACATGTTCACATCAGTAGATAGATAAACTTTATTGATTTCACAGAGGAGAAATTCACATGTTACGTCAGCTCTTAAGACAACACACAAGGTGGGTGCAAGTAGAGGAAAATGTTCATCGAACAGCGTGTGCAAGGATAAGCAATAATAATACTTGTAACAGTACAAGACATAAGACATGAGGTAGAAATAAAATATGTACGAGGTCTGTTAGAAAAGTATCCAACCTTTTTTATTTTTTTCAAAAACCATATGGATTTGAATCATGTGTGATTGCATCAGCCAAGCTTGAACCTTCGTGCGCATGCGTGAGTTTTTTCAAACCTGTCAGTTGCGTCATTCGCCTGTGAGCAGGCTTTGTGTGAGCACTGGTCCACCCCTCTCGTCTTTTTTATTGCGAATAAATGTCTGAACGATTTGGAGCATTGCTGCATCAAATTTTTTCCAGAAACTGTGAGAGACTTCCAGGTGGACACCTTTCGGAAAATTAATATGGCTTTCAGTGATGATTTTATGGGGATTACACAGATTAAGGAGTGATCCAGACGGTTTAAAGACCGCCAATAACTGCTGAGAGCGCGCCGCGCTCTGAGCACCAATCAACAGCCTCAAACCCCGCTGAAACAACCAGATCATTTCCAACGTGAAGGCTTTGTTGATCCGGGACGTCGTCTGACTTTCACAAAAAAGCAGAAGGCATGGATATCAGCACTTTTTCGGCACATTCCACTGTTACAGGAAATTTTTTAATGGGAAGAAAAGCGGAGGGACGTGCCACGGAGCCGTTCATTACGCAGCACAAAACCACCTCCGTGTTGGTCTCACAGGACGGCTTTCAGGTGGATTTCAGACGGCTGTTGGTTGCTTTTCAGTCGTGTGATTATCCGAGAAATTGAGCATGAGCTGGACATGCCCCAACATGTCCTGTGAGGCTTCATCATGGCGTTGCTTTGCGCCATGCATCTCCACCGCGACGCACGGAACTCCTCCGCATGTCTGTCTCAATGTGCCGAAAAAGTGCTGATGTCCACGTCTTTTCACAATTCCTGTGCTAGTCAGATGACATACCGGATCAAGACAGCGTCCAGTTTAGAAATGAATGGCACATTCCACTGTTACAGGAGTTTTTGTCATGGAAAGAGGAGCGGAATTCCGTGCGTTGCAGTGGAGCCGCGCGCCCGCCACAGAAAAAACACCTCCGTTGGAAGCCTTAAGGACAAGTTGGAACATGCCCTGCTGTTAAACAATTTCTCAGATACTCACTCAACTGAAAGCCACAAAAAGCCGCCTGGATTTTACAAATGGTTATCAATACGGAGGTGTTTTTCCTGTGACCTCTTCTGAAAGTTATCTGTTCTCTCACGACGTCCTGGGTCAACAGACGCTGCACGACGTCCCGCTCCGTGGGAAGTCCTTACAGCGATAGAAACAATCCAAAATCTCTCATCAGCCGTTAAAATTTTCACCGAAAACCAGCTTAATTTGTCGAATGGTGTCCACACGAATGTGCTTCACAGTTTCTGAAAAAAATTTGATGAAGCACAGCGCCAGTCTCTCAGCAACTTCTCAGACAAAGGAAACTCTCGCATGCCCACGAGGGTTCAAGCTTGGCTGATGTAATCACACATAATTCAAATCCATATGTTTTTTTAAAAAAATAATAAGATCGGATACTTTTCTAATAGACCTCGTACACATACAGTGAGGAAAATAAGTATTTGAACACCCTGCGATTTTGCAAGTTCTCCCACTTAGAAATCATGGAGGGGTCTGAAATTTTCCCAGCCTTAGGTGCATGTCCACTGTAAGAGACATAATCTAAAAAAAAAAAAAATCCAGAAATCACAATGTATGATTTTTTAATAATTTATTTTGTATGTTGCTGCTGCAAATAAGTATTTGAACACCTGTGAAAATCAGTGTTAATATTTGGTACAGTAGCCTTTGTTTGCAATTACAGAGGTCAAATGATTCCTGTAGTTTTTCACCAGGTTTGCACACACTGCAGCAGGGATTTTGGTCCACTCATCCATATAGTTCTTCTCTAGATCTTTCAGGTTTGGAGTTTCAGCTTCCTCCAAAGATTTTTTATTGAGTTCAGGTCTGGAGGCTGGCCAGGCCACTCCAGGACCTTGTAATGCTTCTTACGGAGCCCCTCCTTAGTTGCCCTGGCTGTGTGTTTGGGGTCATTGTCATGCTGGAAGACCCAGCGATGACCCATCTTCAATGCTCTTACTAAGCAAAGGAGGTTGTTTGCCAAAATCTCGCAATACATGACCCCATCCGTCCTCCCTTCAATACGGTGCAGTCGTCCTGTCCCCTTTGCAGATGAGCACTCCCAGAGCATGATGTTTCCACCCCCATGCTTCACGGTTGGGATGGTTTTCTTAGGGTTGTTCTCATCATCGAAATATGGTAAGTGGAGTTGATTCCAAAAAGCTCTATTGTGGTCTCATCTGACCACATGACCTTCTCCCATGCCTCCTCTGGATCATCCAGATAGTCACTGGTGAACTTCAATTGGGCCTGGACATGGGCTGGCTTGAGCAGAGGGGCCTTGCTGCCCTGCAGGATTTTAAACCATGATAGCATCATGTGTTACTAATGTAATCTTTGTGACTGTGGTTCCAGCTCTCTTCAGGCCATTGACCAGGTCCTCCTGTGTAGTTCTGAGCTTTCTCAGAATCATCCTTACCCCACAAAGTGAGATCTTGCATGGAATCTCAGACCGAGGGAGATTGACAGTCATCTTGAGTTTCTTCCACTTTCTAATAAATAATCACAGTTGTTGTCTTCTACCAAGCTGCTTGCCTGTTGTCCTGTAGTCCCAGCCTTGTGCAGGTCTACAGTTTTGTCCCTGGTGTCCTTAGACAGCTCTTTGGTCTCATCTATGATGGACAGGTTGGAGTGTGATTGATTGAGTGTGTGAACAGGTGTCTTTTATACAGGTAACAAGTTCAAACAGGTAATACAGTAATACAGGTAAAGAGTGCAGAATAAGAGGGCTTCTTAAAGAAAAAATAACAGGTCTGTGAAAGCCAGAATTCTTGCTGGCTGGTAGGTGTTCAAATACTTATTTGCAGCAGTAACATACAAATAAATTATTTAAAAAAATCATACATTGTGATTTCCAGATTTTATTTTATTTTATTTTTTTAGATTATGTCTCTCACAGTGGAGATGCACCTAAGATGAAAATTTCAGACCTCTCCATGATTTCTAAGTGGGAGAACTTGCAAAATTGCAGGGTGTTCAAATACTTATTTTCCTCACTGTATATATATATATATATATATATATATATATAAACATATATATATAAACATGATTGGGATTGAAAAAGAGACAGGAGCATCTTCTTTACAATATGTGAAATGGAGTTTAGATGTGATAAGGTGACATTAGTGCTAGGACTTGTAAACGAGTTGTTATTGCACATGATATGTGGACATATTAATAATATTGCACGTGATTTGTGGACATATTACTATCGCTCCTTCTTGCACTGAGGGTGCCTCAGTCTGTCACTGAACAAGCTGGTCAGCTCCACAACAGTCCGGTGCAGAGGGTGAGAGGAGTTGTTCATGATGGATTTGAGCTTGGTTAACACCCTCCTCTCTGCCACCTCCTCCAGAGAGTCCAGAGGACAGCCCAGGACAGAGCTGGACTTCCTGACCAGCTTGTTCAGTCTCTTTTTCTCCCGCTCTGTGCTGCCCGGGGCCCAACAGATGACAGCATAGAGGAGAACTGAGGCAATGACAGAGTTGTAGAAGGTCTTAAGCAGAGGCCTGCTCACTCCAAAGGATCTCAGTCTCCTCAGGAGGTGGAGGCGACTCTGACCTTTTTTGTACAGGGCGTCCGTGTTGTGAGTCCAGTCCAGTTTGCTGATGAGGTGAACACCCAGGTATTTGAGACTGTCCACAGTCTTTATGTCCTCCCCCTGGATGTTCACCAGTGGATGAGGTGGTGGTTTCCTCCTGAAGTTGATCACCATCTTCGTCTTATTGGTGTTGAGACACAAGTGGTTGTGCTCACACCAGTCCAGGAAGACTGTGATGACCGACCGACCGGTACTCCAGCTCATTCCCCTCAGACATGCGGCCCACAATGATGTAGTCATCAGAGAACTTCTGGAGGTGGTGGCTGTCCGTGAGGGTGAAGAGGAAAGGTGAGAGGACGGTGCCCTGGGGGGCCCCGGTGCTGCACCTTACCACCTCAGACTGACAGCTGCGCAGCCACACGTACTGTGGGCGGTCAGTGAGGTAGTCGATGGTCCAGGCAGCGAGGTGTCCATCCACACCTGCATCCTCCAGTTTCCCGCTCAGCAGTGCCGGTCTGATAATGTTAAAAGCGCTGGAGAAATCAAAGAACATGGCTCTCACAGTGCTCCCGCCGGTCTCCAGGTGGGTGAGCACTCGTTGCAGTAGGTAGATGACAGCGTCATCTACCCCGATGTTGGGCCTGTAGGTGAACTGAAGTGGGTCCCGGGTGTCACTCACCATGGTGCAGAGGTGAGACAGGACGAGCCATCCCATGGTCTTCATGAGGTGGGAGGTCAGGGCAACTGGTCTGTAGTGGGCCGGTTCCTTGGCATGCGCTGTTTTGGGAACTGGGACCACACAGGAGGTCTTCCACAGGGTGTGGACCACCCCCACGCTGAGGCTCATGTTGAAGATGTGGCTGAGGACCTCACAGCGCTCATCTGCACAGGTCCTCAGCAGCCTCGGGGAGATCCCATCAGGTCCTGCTGCTTTCCTCTGCTTCAGCCACAGGAACTGGCCTCTCACCTTGGTTGGAGTTACAGTGAGGGGGGGAGGGGAGGGGGGGCTGAGGTGTGAGCTGAGGTGGGCTGGTGTTGAATACAGTTGAGGGGGGCGAGGTCCGGGGTGCAGTGAAGGTGACCAGGGGGTAGAAGGTGGTGGGTCAGAGGGACTAGAGGGCTGGCTGCTGGAGACATGTGGGGGGCCGGGAGCAGGCAGGGGGGGAGTGGGGGGTGGTGGTGGTGGGGGGCAGGTATGGAGGAGTCAAAACGGTTAAAGTAGCTGTTTAGCTCCTCTGCAAACCGAGAATCCCCATCTGCAGTCCTGCTGGCACCCTGCCCAAATCCGGAGGCGGTCTTGAGGCATCTCCACATGTCTCTGTCATTGTTCCGGGCCAGCTGCTCCTCCATCTTCCCTCCATACACCTTCTTGGCTGCACGGATCTTCCACTGGAGCTCCTGTTGGACTCTACGCTGCTCCTCTCTGTCTCACGAGTTGAAGGCCCTCTTCTTCTGGTTCATCAGGGCCTTCAGCTCGGGGGTCACCCAGGAGTGGTGTTGGGGAAGCACCGTACCCTCCAGGTGGGCACAGTGCTCTCCACACAGAAGTGAACGTAGTCAGTGACACACTGGGTCAGGCCGTTGATGTCTTCACCATAAGAGTTTTGAAACATGCTCCAGTCTGTGGTTCTGAAGCAGTCCCTCAGCCTCTCAGTGGCCTCTTCAGTCCAGAGTTTCACTGACCTTTTGTGTATTGGTTCTCTTCTCACTCTGGCTGTGTATTGGGGGGGCAGATAGACGAGATTGGCCTCATGCACACCAAAGCTGAACTTTTTCGTCTTGTCGCGTCACAATGACCAATTAGGGACTGGATATGTAGTAACGTGGAGATGTCGTGTCCAGTCCCTGATTGGTCATTGTGACGTGACAAGACGAAGAAGTTCAGATTTTTCAACTTGGGGAGGAAAAACAACGCAACGCAATATTGCGCCACAAATGCAGAAATTGCTCAAAATTGCTTCATTCGCATCGCTTCATTCACGTCCATCGCGTCGCATTGCGTGGCTTGAACTTTTGTGGCGCCACAACGCGTCCTTCCATAGGGATTACATGGCAACCTGTCACCGCCGTCGCTCAAGTGTCGTCCAGTGTGAACACGGCATAAACTTTTTCTGGGTTGTGTGGGTGTCTTGGTGGCTTTCCTCACTGTTCTCCTTCTTGCACACTCAGTTTTTGAGAACTGTCTACTCCACACAGATAGATGCCATACTGTGTGTATTTCTTCATAACTGATGTAAATAAAGTTCAAGACATATTCAGTGACTTGGAAAGGTTCATGTATCCATCTCCTGACTTGTCTGAAGAAAACTGGCAATTAAACTGATTATTTACAGGTATTATACCAAAGGGGCTGATTACTTATGCAACCCATCATCTTGGCTTTTATATTTTTAATTAATTTATATCAAGTTGTGAGATATGTTTTCAGTTTGAGTCTAAGGAAGACAATTTTAGAAATTTTTGTATCGAGAAGCCTGATTTGCTTTTGTATTTGAAATGCCATAAACAAATTAAAATGCGTGACATACCAAGGGGCTGAATACTTTTGCAAGCCACTGCATATGGTGTCCTGAAGCCGTATGCAGCAAATACACTCAACAAAAATATAAACGCAACACTTTTGGTTTTGCTCCCATTTTGTATGAGATGAACTCAAAGATCTAAAACTTTTTCCACATACACAATATCACCATTTCCCTCAAATATTGTTCACAAACCAGTCTAAATCTGTGATAGTGAGCACTTCTCCTTTGCTGAGATAATCCATCCCACCTCACAGGTGTGCCATATCAAGATGCTGATTAGACACCATGATTAGTGCACAGGTGTGCCTTAGACTGTCTACAATAAAAGGCCACTCTGAAAGGTGCAGTTTTGTTTTATTGGGGGGGGATACCAGTCAGTATCTGGTGTGACCACCATTTGCCTCATGCAGTGCAACACATCTCCTTCGCATAGAGTTGATCAGGTTGTCAATTGTGGCCTGTGGAATGTTGGTCCACTCCTCTTCAATGGCTGTGCGAAGTTGCTGGATATTGGCAGGAACTGGTACACGCTGTCGTATACGCCGGTCCAGAGCATCCCAAACATGCTCAATGGGTGACATGTCCGGTGAGTATGCCGGCCATGCAAGAACTGGGACATTTTCATCTTCCAAGAATTGTGTACAGATCCTTGCAACATGGGGCCGTGCATTATCCTGCTGCAACATGAGGTGATGTTCTTGGACGTATGGCACAACAATGGGCCTCAGGATCTCGTCACGGTATCTCTGTGCATTCAAAATGCCATCAATAAAATGCACCTGTGTTCTTCATCCATAACAGACGCCTGCCCATACCATAACCCCACCGCCACCATGGGCCACTCGATCCACAACATTGACATCAGAAAACCGCTCACCCACACGACGCCACACACGCTGTCTGCCATCTGCCCTGGACAGTGTGAACTGGGATTCATCCGTGAAGAGAACACCTCTCCAATGTGCCAAACGCCAGGGAATGTGAGCATTAAAGTCACACTCAAGTCGTCAAGTCGACGAACTGGAGTCAGGTCAAGACCCCGATGAGGACGACGAGCATGCAGATGAGCTTCCCTGAGACGGTTTCTGACAGTTTGTGCAGAAATTCTTTGGTTATGCAAACCGATTGTTTCAGCAGCTGTCCGAGTGGCTGGTCTCAGACGATCTTGGAGGTGAACATGCTGGATGTGGAGGTCCTGGGCTGGTGTGGTTACACGTGGTCTGCAGTTGTGAGGCTGGTTGGATGTACTGCCAAATTCTCTGAAACGCCTTTGGAGAGGGCTTATGGTAGAGAAATGAACATTCAATACATGAGCAACAGCTCTGGTTGACATTCCTGCTGTCAGCATGCCAATTGCACGCTCCCTCAAATCTTGCGACATCTGTGGCATTGTGCTGTGTGATAAAACTGCACCTTTCAGAGTGGCCTTTTATTGTGGGCAGTCTAAGGCACACCTGTACACTAATCATGGTGTCTAATCAGCATCTTGGTATGGCACACCTGTGAGGTGGGATGGATTATCTCAGCAAAGGAGAAGTGCTCACTATCACAGATTTAGACTGGTTTGTGAACAATATTTGAGGGAAATGATGATATTGTGTATGTGGAAAAAGTTTTAGATCTTTGAGTTCATCTCATACAAAATGGGAGCAAAACCAAAAGTGTTGCATTTATATTTTTGTTGAGTATATGAGTCAATATCTGGACTCCATTCAGATTTTTTGCATTTGAAGTTCAGTTTGTAGGAAATATCTTAAATGTGTCAACTAATTTTTTTGCTGTTCCTTTATTTATTTTATTACTCATTGGATCACTTCATTGCATACCAAACAGCAACCGCAGGAACATTGTTTCCAAGCTCAGAGTTCTCAGCAGTACAGCATTTTGGGTCATCTTTCATTGTGCTTGTGCTGCCCTGGTTTCTTAATAAAAGCAGATGCCTTCAGAATCTGCAAAAGATACCAGGTCTGGATGTAGTGGTAGATTCCACAACATAAAATTCAAGGGAAATATCAAACAAAAAAGAGAAAGACCCCAGGGCAAATATGTGTTTTACACATACTGAGCCTCTGGGTCGCTGCTGGCAAGATACTTGACAAATGACAGCACTTGCTTGCTTGTTTTGAGGCCATTTGCCTTTATGTGGCATGCTGTGGATCGTTCTACACATTCTCAAGAACTGACTGGTTATAAGCATTTATGACTGCAGTCCGTGAGGGATAAGATGGCACAGCAGCATCTATGTTTTTTATTTTTTATTTTATTTTCACATCTATTTCCCATATTATGAATTCTGGCAGGTCAGTTATAAGTTAACAAGGTATCACATTTCTGTGCCAGCTAATTATCAAAGTACAACTAAAACAATTCAAATAGAATTGAGAATTGCGCATCATCAAGATATAACAAAAGGAGTAGTTAATTGTCTTTTGTTAGACCCCTTGAGGACTTTTTTAAAATCATCATTTGCCAGAAAGCAGATACCTGTAAGATCATCAGAAAAGCTACCAAATCATGTTTCAATTAGTTGTTCAAAATCAAACAAAATACAAACACAACACATATGGTGTTATGAAAATGCAGCAACTCTTGAATGGAACACTGAGGGCAGCAACAGTGACAATCAATCAGCAAAGAAACAGAAGCAGTAAAGCATTGTTCCTCAGAGAAACTCTTTCTGCATCTGTGCTTTCATCTTTCTGAGGACTAACACAAGATTTTATGACCTGGCAAAGGCTCTCCAAACATCTCTCCTCCAGTGACTTACTTGCAGCCATTCTGTCTGCAATAAGCATAATTAAGAGAATTACAACAACATACCAGGATGTGTTTGCAGTAATTGGATCCAATTATTATTAAAGCCATATAAGCAACGTTTAACAAGGAGTAAGAAGTCTAGTTTATTTAATGTTATGTAATGAAATTGGTTTGTGTGTGTCTGTGTATATACTGTACACACACACACACACACACACACACTATTTATATATATATATATATATCATAGTCAAGTGGCCTCTCTCTCTCTCTCTGTGTGTGTGTGTGTGTGTGTGTGTGTGTGTGTGTGTGTGTGTGTGTGTGTGTGTGTGTGTGTGTGTGTGTGTGTGTGTGTGTGTGTGTGTGTGTGTGTGTGTGTGTGTGTGTGTGTGTGTGTGTGTGTGTGTGTGTGTGCGTAATGGGGGGATCTGCTGTTTGGCATGCTTATGTATTTTGGGTCAAGGATGAATGCTGCAAAAACGGAAAGTTGATAGGACAAATATTTTTTGGAGAAATTAGCAATTTTACCTAACTAATAAACAATGGATGCTGTATTGCAATGCACCATGGAAGTTTGGGGTATTGAGGTTTTAAATGTCATTATTATGGTTCATGTTAGTTTAACAATGTTGTTAGTGTTATTGATTCAATGTGTTTTTGTAGTCCACTTGGTTTAGTCAGCTTAGATGAGTCTTATGTTGCTATTACCATGAGTGACTTAGGTTTCATGTTGGTACCATGTTTAATAGTTTTAATGTGTTCAGCCACTGTCTTTGTCAATTAAAACCACCTGCTTACAGCAGCTGTGCATGCATGCGTGTGTACGTACGTGCATGTTGCTAACTACTTCCTGGATTCATGCAATTCCAGCAGTGGGTTGTATATCATCTTTAAGATAAGATAAGATAAGAAAGCCTTTATTCATCCCTCAATGGGGAAATTTCAGTGTCACATCGCAGCATAGAACAGTAGGAATAGACAGAAGGGCATGCAATGAAACAAACAAGTATCTCTTAAAAAAACAAGAACTAAAAAAGCACTGAGTGCTGGGTAAAGCTAAGGCTACCATTTTTCAGTTCAGTGCTGCACTGCCGGGATGATATACACTGTCAGGATGTAAAAGTGATAAAATAAAGTGACTTCAGCTTGAAATGTACAATAAGTTACTCTGATATTTACAATATGGACAGGTTAAAATATAGTAGGTAAAGTGACTTGAGTTTGCACCTTAAGTTAAATTATTGCACCTAATAAATACAGCAGATAATGACATGATTATTGTCCTGGTTGCTATGGTTATCACAGTACTAGCATTGTTCAGTCTGACAGCAGCCGGGAGAAACGATCTGTGGAATCTGGCTGGCTGGTGCCAGGATGTGTATTGGGAATGAAGCAGTCTGTGGTGGCGGTGTGAGCAGAGGTGTAAGGAGGGGGAGGGGAGATACTGGGCAGAGGCACAGAAGACAATGCAGGGGGAGGAGGAGGAGGGGTTGTGTCAAACCTCAGGAAGTGCTTGTTGAGGTCGTTTGCCGATTGATGGTCACCTTCCGCCTGTTTGGGAGGGGGTTTGAACCCAGAGATGGTCTTCAAGCTGCTCCACACCCCCCGGATGTTCTGGTGTTGGAGCTGCTCCTCCAACTTCCTCTTGTAGGCGGTCTGAGCCTTGCGAATTTCCCTCCTCAGTTCTCTCTGTATATTCTTCAGGGCCTCTCAGTTCCCTGACTTAAAGGCTCTCTTCTTCACCTTCAGCAGAGTCTTTATATCAGGGTTAATCCATGGTTTGTTGTTCGAAAAACACCGCACTGTCTGGGTAGGTACGGTGTTTTCAAAGCAAAAGTTGATGTAGTCCGTGATGCATTCTGTCATGGCGTTTATGTCCTCCTTGTGAGGGTCACAGAGTTCGGACCACACAGTTGTGCTGAAACAGTCTCTAAGTGCCGCCTCACTCTCTGCAGACCACGTCTGTACAATCTGAGACTCAGCAGGCTGCCCAAGGGGCATATGTCCCCCTTGCACAAGGGGGACATATACTGGTGCCAAATGAATGAGATTGTGGTCTGATCTGCCCAGTGGGGGAAGGGGGGAAGAGGTGTATGCCTCCTTCACACTGGCAAAAAATAAGTCCAGTGTTTTTTTGTCTCTGGTGGGACAGGTCACATACTGAGTGTGTGTGGGGAGAACAGAGGCAGGGATGGAGTGGTTGAAGTCACCAGTGGTGAGTAACAGGGCCTGTGGGTGTCTTGACTGCAGATCACTGATGCACTTTAGCAGATGCTCACAAGCGATTTCAGGGTTAGCAGATGGGGCTACATACACAGCTATCACGATAACTTGTGAAAACTCCCAAGGCAGATGATATGGCCTAATGCTAACAGCAAGAAGTTCGATGTGGTTGTTGCACATCTGCATCTTAACAGTACAGTGTTCTGCTTTGGACCATTTTTCACTCACATAAACTGAAAGTCCTCCTCCTCTCCGCTTCCCACTCTCCTCTGTCCTGTCCAAGCATAGCAGATGAAAGTTGTCGATGGCTACAGCAGAGTCTGGGATGGTCGGGGTGAGCTAGGTCTCCATGAAAATCATCAGTGCACTGTCTCTGTATTCCCGCTGGTACCGTGTGAGCGCAGCCAGCTCGTCACACTTTCTTACGTTAGATCTTACGTTACCGGTGATCACAGAGGAAAGTGCACAATGAGGGCGATGTTTCTTCTCTTGGATCCTGCGTCCGGCCCGACAACCACGACAAAAACTGTGTAATATGTCCGCGGGGATGTTGTTTTTTTCTTTGTCCCTCGGGAAAAGCCGAGCAGCTCCTCTCAGGGCAATCAGCTGTTCCTTTGTGTAGACAATAGGCACGCGGGGGGTGTCCCAACACACATCGTGGCAAAAACAGGTAAAAATATCCACGAATTTGCAGAAAAATACTGTGTCAGCATAGCCCTAGCCTTACAGTAAGTGTAACAAAAAAAAATAAACAGCTAGTCGCCGGATGAAAAGTTAAAAAGTTGGAAAAAAGTGCACAAATACAGAGCTGCCAAGTGACCCAGCTGCAACTACCCGGAAGCGCCGGAACAAAAAACAAACAAACAACCAAAAAAGTGAGTGTGATGAATGACTTTAAGTTCAATGTAAGTACATAATACAATTGTAAATATGTTAAAAAATACATGGATGACACAAGAAAGTGAAAACACTTATTTCCATTGTGGTGCATTTAAAAATCAAATGAGAAAATAGAAGTAGAAATCACATGATAATAGTGTATATGATAACAAGGACCTAAACAATTTATAAATACATTAACACAGTAAATTAGTATAAAAAAATTACATAATTAACAGTAAATAAAAGGGTTGAGTTCTTCTAAAATTGTTGAGGCAACATTGCTGAAAATTGTCTTTTGCACATTTGTATGTATAGCAGCAGGGAAAGGCTTAGATGTGTAGATCACCCAGATGCAATGTGGCCACTGTCACAGCTGCACACTGAGTCTCTTAGGGAGTGCTCCACCAGCCACCCTGTATAAAAGTGCCAGAGCACATCTGGGTCCCACCAGTGAGCCGCAGTCTCATGACAGATCGTTGCTTGGTGGAAAACCTTTGGACTGGTGTCCTTGTGCATCAATAAGACACTTTATAGCCATTAAGGAATATGCCATAAGCCGTGCAATGAACGCTTCGAAAAGTGTATTTTTGTGACAAACTGTACATAACAACTGTTGCGAAAGAAGGAAAAAATAGATGGTGACAATAAAGATGCAGTTCAACTGATTTTATGTTGGACTAAAACTTTTTTTTCTTTTAACTATTTTGCTGGCAAACAAATAACTAAATCTAGCATGTTGTCCTCTGTCATCTTTTTAGATGCATTATAATACTGTTGTGTCAGGCGTTTTTGGCCTTTGACGACAAACAGTAAACATTGTTTACATTTTTATTGAAGTGGTAAAAGGACAAAACAAGGGCAGACAAATGTCACTTTGCCTCATCGTAATTCTGTGCTGCCATGTGCCAGTATTAGAGATAAGCAAGAGCAGTGTGTAATTGCAGAGATACCATTTATTTAAGCAAAATCTAATACATATTTGAGGTTGTTAATGGCCCCTCTCCTTCCCCCAAACTGCAAAATATCACTGACTTTTGTCTCCCATTACTTTTATCATGGAGACCATCAAAAGTGATAATTGACTATATTTCAGGAGCACCGATAAATGACTGATTAGGGAGTCATAAGGTCTAATGCCTTACAAAATATTACAAACCAAGGACACATTCTTATGCATGACAGTCTTAAAGTTAATAATGCGTATCTTCATAAATGTGCTAAATATCTGATTTCTTTTTTCTTAAAATATATTTTATTACTTAGAGATTCACACCCACAGACCTCCATGTTATGTTTGAAATTGTCACTTTTAAAAGGTAAGGTTTCTATGTGCCTTATGTGGTGATAAACAGGTTATATCATACGCCGTTTCAAAATTCTATAGATTTTATGTTATAGGTTACATTATATGAAGCATAAATAAATGTTTGCAGCCTAAAATGCCCATAGAGATGTTCCATCTGAAATAATAATAATAATAATAATAGCAATGGCGACACAGTGGCTTAGTGGTAAGCACTAATGCATCACAGCAAGAAGGTTGTGGGATCGCTTTCCGTCCTTTCTGTGTGAAGTTTACATGTTCTACCTGTGATTGCATGGGTTCCCTTCGGGTGAGAATGTATTTGTTTTTCTATATCTGGCCCTGCGACAGACTGGCATTCTGTCAAGGGTGCCTCACGTCCATTGTCTGCTGGGATAGGCTTCACTCCCTCCCATGACCCTTAATTGGAGTGAGCGAGCATAGCAAATAGATTCTGTTTGTATGTGCCCTGTGACAGACTGGCGTCTTCTCTAGGGTGTACCCTGCCTCATGCCCTATGACTACCTGGATAGGTTCCAGACCCCTGCGACCCCATCTAGGATAAGCTGTGAAGATGTGTGTGTGTTTGCATGTTCTCCCTGTTTTTCTGTGGGGCCCATCTTGGTGTTCTGGCTTCTATCCCACTTCCAATGACATTTAGCTTGAATGAAGGGGTGACATTAAATCGACTGTAGGTGTGAGTTAGTTTTAAGGTTTTCCTCAGTCTGTACATGTCAGCCATGCGATAGACTATCCAGGGTGTACCCATAGACTGTATATATACTGGACAAAACCTTTATGACATCACCCATAGGTTTTCTGTAGAGACCTGGATCATCTGATATGAAGACGTGCCTTGACCATGAACTGGCTGTCGCCATGTTCACGGTATTGGTACAATGATTTCATTAATGCATAAAGGGGTGGACCATGGGTGGCTCTAGGTGTGATGAAAGATGTCTGAACATGCACCTCTCTTTGAGTTTGAACCACCTAAACTAGGGCTCCATCACACTTAGCAAGAATGAGCAGGAATCAAGCCACATTAGCCGGAATGGGACGCAGTCAGGAGGGATAAATATTCCGACAGCTATGTATGAATGTCAGTCAAATAATAAATAATAGAATGTGGGCAGAACCCACCTCAACTGACTCATGCACAGTCCATGTGCATGCCCATGAATGCAGTCCAAATGTGGTTTGAACACAGTACGAATACTCAGACTGCTTTCAGATTGCAGTAAGAATGAGAAGAATGCACATCGACTGCCGTAGTGGTTTCAGTGCCACCAGAGGTCTCAGTGGAAGGCAAGAAAGGGGAGGGGCATGGCAAATTTAGCACTGTGGTCCACTATCATTTGAAGACCTGTTGTGTAATTCTGCTGGATTTTGAATGACATCCAACCTATGAAATGATGACACTAAGGGTCCACTAACAATCTCATTACTGTAGTGCATGTATACACGTGTGGTCAGCTCAATGACATGAATACTCATTATTACCAATGTGGCAGTTATAGCTAACAGCCCACGACGCATCCCAGAAAACCCATAGAACCTGGGTTACATGTAATGGGCCATATATTTGATACACGTAAACCTGAAAAGTGCCAAGGTAGATGTGGATAGTAAAGCATTACACAGCGTCTGCTTGCCCCCTTCCTAGCTCATGCACTCTCTTTCTCCCACTGTCACACCTCCCTCCCCCTCATAACCTCCCTCTCTCCATGACCTTAGCTCCACAATGTGATCACACGACGGTTCGCATGTGTATCGAGGAAATCACCTAATGCTATATGTAATGGACCCTCTGAACCTTTCGAACTGGTATTATATGCCCTGATGTGCAGTGGGGCATCTCTCTGTCCAGCTGGATGCCATGCATTGCGCAGTTGGATGCCGTGTCATGTGGAATATTTATGTCATAGTGGACAGTGCATTTGCCCTCAGTACTTGGCTGTTGTCTCCATCTGATGTCTTTCCCAGCATCAAATGGATTATAATACACGTTGCAGCATGGCTGTGCGGCAAGCGGCGGGAGCTGCAGCTGGAGCCATTCCAACAGTGATTATTCATTCGTACTGTAATGGCTTGGTAATACCATTGCAACGTTATTACTTTGTATGAGTTAGATGTTGTATAACTGCCATATAATGTGTATAACTGCCGTTCAGATGTGCATGCTGTGCTGCGGCTCTGTGACGCACTGACTTGCAGCGCAGCATTTCTGAATTGAGGTGTCACAGCCATGATAACATAATTTTACAGGTACATCTTCTCACTCACAAGATGGACTGACAATGTATCTGTCATATGATGTATATAACAGCTGTGGCACCCCATGCAAACATGCTGTGCTGCACCATGCCGGGCCATTGAAACAACTGTCTCGCTGTGGTGCAGCAGCATGGGGCAGCACATCTGCATGTGGTCTTGCAGCTACGTATGATGATCATAATATTCTATATACATTATCTAACCCATGAGAGGGACTCACAGTGTATCTGTGATAATATGATTATTATGGATGTAACACCCCATCCAGATGTGCACACTGCCCGCAGCTCTGAGATGCATTGACTCACAGTGACACATGGTGTTTTCGGTATGGTTTTTGTACCAGGCTCTAAGTAAGTCCCTTCGGCTTCTCCCTTGTTTTTCACTCGGGGTCACCACAGCAAATCTAAGGTGGATTTGCATGTTGAATTGCCACAAGATTTACAGTAGATGCACGTCCTGATGCAACACCACATTACATGGAGAATGGGCAGTGGTGGGGTTTGAACTGGGAACATTCCACACTGGAAACAAGTGCACGAACCATGCTGTAAACATGTTTATATCTACTCTAAAGTTGGACATTTTAACACGGTGTCCTATGGGAAAGTACTCTGTTTTGGAACCAGCCTCAAGTGGCCAGTCAAGGAACTGCATTTCCAGGAAGGCTTTATCTGCTGATATTTAAGTTTACTGCTTGGGTATGTGCCATGGACATGACATCCATAGTAATGCGTAGGATGGAATTATGTGGGCAGTGCCAGTTGCACCATTTGAAGCACACAGATTTATGTATGTAAATGGAGCAAAACTAAACCTTATTGCTGCCTTCATATGTTGACAGTTGGAAAACAGATTAGCTGGGCATTATAGCACAACTATTAGTAATTTGCGGTTAAATATATTTTATTGATAGATTAGATTTTTATTGATAGATTTTTTTGATAGATTTTACTTTCTCCATTAGTCTTACAAGTTATTCTTGTTTTTCTCCTGTAAATATGAGTACATATTTTGCTGTCCATGTTAGAACATTCTGAAAAAGAAATGCATTTGTTGTCAATTCATAAAAAAGCAAAAACAAATAATTCACCACTGAAATTTCAAACAAGTTCAAGTTAAAGATTTCATTTACTAAAGCCCTTTTCACATTGGCGCAAGTGTAGAGTTATCCATTGTGGCGTACCTACTACATTGAGTTATGCAGCTTTACACAGCTCAGTGCCGAGTTTTTGCTCCCCAATGCAGCAGTAAGCGGAAGAAATTGAACATGTTTAATTTTTTCTGTGTAAAGCACTGGACAATTAAAGCACACCATTTTAACAAGTCTGCACTTCTGCATGTAAGTCTGCACTACACTGAAGTACTGCATGCAAATCTACACAGCTGTACACTGTAGAAACTAAGTCAGTGGGTCCAAACATTGCGTGGTAGAAACAGAAGCCGGTTTATGAGCATTGCTGTGGTGGGAGAGGCTTTGCAGGAGTGCAATCACCCTCTTTGCCGTGGCACTGCTAAGTGCCGACATGATCGTTGATGGCTGTGCATTTGTTCACAGCAGGGAGGTTTTGCAGGAGCACACTCACCCTCATTGTAGCAAACTGATCAGAGCAAACTGCACTTCAGTTTGTGCAAACCAGGCAGCAGTCTAAAGAAGCATGACTTCAAGCGTGAAAAGGTTTCAGATTCGCATGTGAACAGGTTTGATCCACACAGCCCGGGGTGTGTGCATAAGCCGGCAGGAATCCATCCATTAAAATGCACAACTGAAAACATGGTTACATTCTTTCAATTCATAAAATGGATATCTTTCAAAATCCAAAGAACACAGCAGGTCTCAAAAAAAGAGCAGCCAGAGAGACAGTGTGCTCTCTCTCTCGCTCTCTCCCTCTCTCAATACGCAGGAAAAACAGTACGCGCGCATTTCAGGCGTACTCTAAACGCAACAAAATGCTACTCTACATTTGTGCTGGCGTGAAAGGTCAATCAATCAATTTCAATCAATTTTATTTATATAGCGCCAAATCACAACAAACAGTTGCCCCAAGGCGCTTTATATTGTAAGGCAAGGCCATACAATAATTATGTAAAAACCCCAATTGTCAAAACGACCCCCTGTGAGCAAGCACTTGACGACAGTGGGAAGGAAAAACTCCCTTTTAACAGGAAGAAACCTCCAGCAGAACCAGGCTCAGGGAGGGGCAGTCTTCTGCTGGGACTGGTTGGGGCTGAGGGAGAGAACCAGGAAAAAGACATGCTGTGGAGGGGAGCAGAGATTAATCACTAATGATTAAATGCAGAGTGGTGCATACAGAGCAAAAAGAGAAAGAAACACTCAGTGCATCATGGGAACCCCCCAGCAGTCTAAGTCTATAGCAGCATAACTAAGGGATGGTTCAGGGTCACCTGATCCAGCCCTAACTATAAGCTTTAGCAAAAAGGAAAGTTTTAAGCCTAATCTTAAAAGTAGAGAGGGTGTCTGTCTCCCTGATCCGAATTGGGAGCTGGTTCCACAGGAGAGGAGCCTGAAAGCTGAAGGCTCTGCCTCCCATTCTACTCTTACAAACCCTAAGAACTACAAGTAAGCCTGCAGTCTGAGAGCGAAGCGCTCTATTGGGGCGATATGGTACTATGAGGTCCCTAAGATAAGATGGGACCTGATTATTCAAAACCCTATAAGTAAGAAGAAGAATTTTAAATTATATTCTAGAATTAACAGGAGGCCAATGAAGAGAGGCCAATATGGGTGAGATATGCTCTCTCCTTCTAGTCCCCGTTAGTACTCTAGCTGCAGCATTTTGAATTAACTGAAGGCTTTTCAGGGAACTTTTAGGACAACCTGATAATAATGAATTACAATAGTCCAGCCTAGAGGAAATAAATGCATGAATTAGTTTTTCAGCATCACTCTGAGACAAGACCTTTCTAATTTTAGAGATATTGCGTAAATGCAAAAAAGCAGTCCTACATATTTGTTTAATATGCACTTTGAATGACATATCCTGATCAAAAATGACTCCAAGATTTCTCACAGTATTACTAGAGGTCAGGGTAATGCCATCCAGAGTAAGGATCTGGTTAGACACCATGTTTCTAAGATTTGTGGGGCCAAGTACAATAACTTCAGTTTTATCTGAGTTTAAAAGCAGGAAATTAGAGGTCATCCATGTCTTTATGTCTGTAAGACAATCCTGCAGTTTAGCTAATTGGTGTGTGTCCTCTGGCTTCATGGTTAGATAAAGCTGGGTATCATCTGCGTAACAATGACAATTTAAGCAATGCCGTCTAATAATACTGCCTAAGGGAAGCATGTATAAAGTGAATAAAATTGGTCCTAGCACAGAACCTTGTGGAACTCCATAATTAACCTTAGTCTGTGAAGAAGATTCCCCATTTACATGAACAAATTGTAATCTATTAGATAAACATGATTCAAACCACCGCAGCGCAGTGCCTTTAATACCTATGGCATGCTCTAATCTCTGTAATAAAATTTTATGGTCAACAGTATCAAAAGCAGCACTGAGGTCTAACAGAACAAGCACAGAGATGAGTCCACTGTCTGAGGCCATAAGAAGATCATTTGTAACCTTCACTAATGCTGTTTCTGTACTATGATGAATTCTAAAACCTGACTGAAACTCTTCAAATAGACCATTCCTCTGCAGATGATCAGTTAGCTGTTTTACAACTACCCTTTCAAGAATTTTTGAGAGAAAAGGAAGCCAATGGTGCTTAAAGAATGTCTTTTCTAAAAGAATCAGTTTGCATTGAAATAGCAGAAAGAACAAAAGGAGGTGAAATTATGTGGGTTTTCGCCACAGCACATTTTAACATCACAAAAATGTGGACATTTAGGCAGAATACAATGAATGTTAAGTCAATCAATCAATCAATTTTTTTTTATATAGCGCCAAATCACAACAAACAGTTGCCCCAAGGCGCTTTATATTGAAAGGCAAGGCCATACAATAATTATGTAAAACCCCAACGGTCAAAACGACCCCCTGTGAGCAAGCACTTGGCTACAGTGGGAATGAAAAACTCCCTTTTAACAGAAGAAGAAACCTCCAGCAGAACCAGGCTCAGGGAGGGGCAGTCTTCTGCTGTGACTGGTTGGGGCTGAGGGAGAGAACCAGGAAAAGACATGCTGTGGAGGGGAGCAGAGATCGATCACTAATGATTAAATGCAGAGTGGTGCAAACAGAGCAAAAAGAGAAAGAAACAGTGCATCATGGGAACCCCCCAGCAGTCTACGTCTATAGCAGCATAACTAAGGGATGGTTCAGGGTCACCTGATCCAGCCCTAACTATAAGCTTTAGCAAAAAGGAAAGTTTTAAGCCTAATCTTAAAAGTAGAGAGGGTGTCTGTCTCCCTGATCTGAATTGGGAGCTGGTTCCACAGGAGAGGAGCCTGAAAGCTGAAGGCTCTGCCTCCCATTCTACTCTTACAAACCCTAGGAACTACAAGTAAGCCTGCAGTCTGAGAGCGAAGCGCTCTATTGGGGTGATATTGGTACTACGAGGTCCCTAAGATAAGATGGGACCTGATTATTCAAAACCTTATAAGTAAGAAGAAGAATTTTAAATTCTATTCTAGAATTAACAGGAAGCCAATGAAGAGAGAGGCCAATATGGGTGAGATATGCTCTCTCCTTCTAGTCCCCGTTAGTACTCTAGCTGGAGCATTTTGAATTAACTGAAGGCTTTTTAGGGAACTTTTAGGACAACCTGATAATAATGAATTACAATAGTCCAGCCTAGAGGAAATAAATGCATGAATTAGTTTTTCAGCATCACTCTGAGACAAGACCTTTCTAATTTTAGAGATATTGCGTAAATGCAAAAAAGCAGTCCTACATATTTGTTTAATATGCGCTTTGAATGACATATCCTGATCAAAAATGACTCCGAGATTTCTCACAGTATTACAAGAGGTCAGGGTAATGCCATCCAGAGTAAGGATCTGGTTAGACACCATGTTTCTAAGATTTGTGGGGCCAAGTACAATAACTTCAGTTTTATCTGAGTTTAAAAGCAGGAAATTAGAGGTCATCCATGTCTTTATGTCTGTAAGACAATCCTGCAGTTTAGCTAATTGGTGTGTGTCCTCTGGCTTCATGGATAGATAAAGCTGGGTAATCATCTGCGTAACAATGAAAATTTAAGCAATACCGTCTAATAATACTGCCTAAGGGAAGCATGTATAAAGTGAATAAAATTGGTCCTAGCACAGAACCTTGTGGAACTCCATAATTAACTTTAGTCTGTGAAGAAGATTCCCCATTTACATGAACAAATTGTAATCTATTAGACAAATATGATTCAAACCACCGCAGCGCAGTGCCTTTAATACCTATGGCATGCTCTAATCTCTGTAATAAAATTTTATGGTCAACAGTATCAAAGCAGCACTGAGGTCTAACAGAACAAGCACAGAGATGAGTCCACTGTCCGAGGCCATAAGAAGATCATTGTAACCTTCACTAATGCTGTTTCTGTACTATGATGAATTCTAAAACCTGACTGAAACTCTTCAAATAGATCATTCCTCTGCAGATGATCAGTTAGCTGTTTTACAACTACCCTTTCAAGAATTTTTGAGAGAAAAGGAAGGTTGGAGATTGGCCTATAATTAGCTAAGATAACTGGGTCAAGTGATGGCTTTTTAAGTAATGGTTTAATTACTGCCACCTTAAAAGCCAGTGGTACATAGCCAACTAACAAAGATAGATTGATCATATTTAAGATCGAAGCATTAATAATGGTAGGGCTTCCTTGAGCAGCCTGGTAGGAATGGGGTCTAATAAACATGTTGATGGTTTGGATGAAGTAACTAATGAAAATAACTCAGACAGGACAATCGGCGAGAAAGAGTCTAACCAAATACCGGCATCACTGAAAGCAGCCAAAGATAACGATACGTCTTTGGGATGGTTATGAGTAATTTTTTCTCTAATAGTTAAAATTTTGTTAGCAAAGAAAGTCATGAAGTCATTACTAGTTAAAGTTAATGGAATACTCAGCTCAATAGAGCTCTGACTCTTTGTCAGCCTGGCTACAGTGCTGAAAAGAAACCTGGGGTTGTTCTTATTTTCTTCAATTAGTGATGAGTAGAAAGATGTCCTAGCTTTACGGAGGGCTTTTTATAGAGCAACAGACTCTTTTTCCAGGCTAAGTGAAGATCTTCTAAATTAGTGAGACGCCATTTCCTCTCCAACTTACGGGTTATCTGCTTTAAGCTACGAGTTTGTGAGTTATACCACGGAGTCAGGCACTTCTGATTTAAAGCTCTCTTTTTCAGAGGAGCTACAGCATCCAAAGTTGTCTTCAATGAGGATGTAAAACTATTGACGAGATACTCTATCTCACTTACAGAGTTTAGGTAGCTACTCTGCACTGTGTTGGTATATGGCATTAGAGAACATAAAGAAGGAATCATATCCTTAAACCTAGTTACAGCGCTTTCTGAAAGACTTCTAGTTTAATGAAACTTATCCCCACTGCTGGGTAGTCCATCAGAGTAAATGTAAATGTTATTAAGAAATGATCAGACAGAAGGGAGTTTTCAGGGAATACTGTTAAGTCTTCTATTTCCATACCATAAGTCAGAACAAGATCTAAGATATGATTAAAGTGGTGGGTGGACTCATTTACTTTTTGAGCAAAGCCAATAGAGTCTAATAATAGATTAAATGCAGTGTTGAGGCTGTCATTCTCAGCATCTGTGTGGATGTTAAAATCGCCCACTATAATTATCTTATCTGAGCTAAGCACTAAGTCAGACAAAGGTCTGAAAATTCACAGAGAAACTCACAGTAACGACCAGGTGGACGATAGATAATAACAAATAAAACTGGTTTTTGGGACTTCCAATTTGGATGGACAAGACTAAGAGTCAAGCTTTCAAATGAATTAAAGCTCTGTTTGGGTTTTTGATTAATTAATAAGCTGGAATGGAAGATTGCTGCTAATCCTCCGCCTCGACCCGTGCTACGAGCATTCTGACAGTGTGACTCGGGGGTGTTGACTCATTTAAACTAACATATTCATCCTGCTGTAACCAGGTTTCTGTAAGGTAGAATAAATCAATATGTTGATCAATTATTATATCATTTACCAACAGGGACTTAGAAGAGAGAGACCTAATGTTTAATAGACCACATTTAACTGTTTTAGTCTGTGGTGCAGTTGAAGGTGCTATATTATTTTTTTCTTTTTGAATTTTTATGCTTAAATAGATTTTTGCTGGTTATTGGTGGTCTGGGAGCAGACACCGTCTCTACGGGGATGGGGTAATGAGGGGATGGCAGGGGGAGAGAAGCTGCAGAGAGGTGTGTAAGACTACAACTCTGCTTCCTGGTCCCAACCCTGGATAGTCACGGTTTGGAGGATTTAAGAAAATTGGCCAGATTTCTAGAAATGAGAGCTGCTCCATCCAAAGTGGGATGGATGCCGTCTCTCCTAACAAGACCAGGTTTTCCCCAGAAGCTTTGCCAATGTGTAAGTGTGGGATGGCACATATTTTGAGTTGATGATTCCAGATTTTCTTTTCTTTTTTTTTCTTTTTTTTACACAAGTGGGTCAGTTACATGCTTGGTCATTCCACTGCAAGGCAGACGGAAGTATTTTGAAAAAAAAACAAACAAAAAAAAAACATTGTGAGCAGACACACACTTGAAAATAGCTAAGTGAAATTTGATTTGTGCTGCATTTCTCCACCTCCAGCTCTGACAAAAGCACTGTGTGTTTGTGCATCTGAATCCTCTCCCCTTCAACTTGTCTGAGCTTTGATTTCTTGACATATTCCCTTGCCGCTTTTTTGCTTCAATGCTTTGTGCACCGTGTTGTCTCCCATCTACTTGTGCTTGGCTCCTATCTCATCCCACATGTGCTTCCAGGCAAACGCAAGGCTCACTTCCTGCTTTCCATAAAGATACCATTGCAGAGTTAAACAGATGGAGTATAAATGTCCTCACACTGATAAGCATTGGCTCAGTTACATGAAATGATAGAACAGATTATTTACAGTATCTTGTTTTTTTTTAAATGAAAAGTTGGGCATAGTTGGTGCTGTGGACATGTTCGCAATATATGTCATACTTGTGGTATGTGTAGCTTTCCAGTAAGTGACAAATTTCATAGTACTGTATTTGGCAATCATTCCTAAAAGCAATGACACTATCTCAGTACTATTTAATATTCACAACACCATATGTATCTGTTATGTTATTTTTCTACTGTATCTGTACAAATATGTGACAACATGAGGAAATGCAATAGACCCTTACTGTATCTCTTGTGGATGCTGCTCCCCCCTCCACCCGTGCGTATTATGAAATACCCATAACATGTAGTTGATTAGTCACATCTGGTAGCATGTGCTGGTGTTATGCATTGCCATGTCCACCGCACCACAGAACCCAGTGTCGCAGACCAAACGTCTCCCCCTAAAATCCCCCCTGACTTCACTGCACCTTCACTGCGCATGCATCATTTTGGAACATCAGCAGTAATTCAGAGATTATCACCTCGTTTCTGCTTAAAACTGCATTCCAGTCATTATCTATCTCAGCAACAGATATCTGAAGCTTTTGTACAACAATTATTTACACATAAATTCAGCATTATTTCATAATAAAAGATGGGGGAACTGTCAGAGCGCGACAGCAGCATGTCTGAGTCTGACTCTGAATATGACTCTCTACACCCAAAGTGACCAAAGGGAATAATGTGATTATTAACCATCAGATGTCAAAGTAAAACCTCTTAAATCGTGATCTGTGAATCGCCACTGACACTCCGAAATGACGTATGCACCACAGCACATCAAACTCAGACATGCTGCTGTCACGCTCCCCCGCCTTGTTTTGATTGTTTTGAATGATGTTTGATTGAACAATCAGGTCAAAATCACACTATGTAAACAGCTCCATCCCCAGACAGCAAATGGACCCAGGTAGGATGTAATCCAACATCTGGTACCATTCCTGAAAATGGATCCAGTCCAGACAATTTTTGCATCCTGGCCCAGATCTGGCACGACTCCACTTTACACTTCTGGAACAGATCCGGACCAGGTGTGAACCGGATCCACAAAAAAACAACCATTTACAGCCCATATCTGGCACGGATATGGGATAGATGTGGTCCACATCATGGCACTGTGGCAGGAACATGGAGTTAGCATAACGATAAGCAATTTTATCTACACTCGGCAGAAACTATCCATTAGCGGTTATAAACTCAGGGCTGTGAAAACTCTGGAAATCCACGAGATGCGCGGATTATATCATGGGAGGGTGTTAGTGTGTACTCTGTAATTGTGATTATCACTGAGACTTTTTAAGTTATTATCAGAAAGCGTTTTTTTTTTTTGTTTTTTTTTGTCTTTACGGCGAACAAGTTTTCCGGGGGTAAGTTTTGTGGGTCTGAGGAAACTGATTTGTATCTGTAACAAACAGATCAGCATCTGTCTTTGTGTTTATTCATGCTACAAAAAAATTTGTGGGCATTTCTGTTCCTCTTTAAAAAAAATTACAACATATTTGAATACAGAAGTAGGATGATTCTTTGGTATAATACAGGACTGTGAAAGAACCACAAGAGAAAAACATTAACTTTTTTTTTTGCTAAATGCAATTATACATTCTTTCTAGAACAAAAGGCATAGTCTGGTGATGCCAAGCTCCTGGGTAATTGGTCAGCTCAGCAGAGATCCTTCTTGGACAGTATTCAACAGCAGCATGAGATTAATCTGGAAAGAGAAGAGAGGCTTCTTTATGGAAGAAAGTACTACTGAACGTGTTTTAACTGTTGGTCTTCTGGCTCTCCTTCCTCAATTCTACTCATCAGCTCCACATTTACATGAACAAAGTTAGTCTAGGACCTAGATGAGACATGCATGTCATAGCCCGAAACTGACCACTCGTTCCGAGTGTTACTTCAAATACAGCTGTTTTTTCGATACTGGAGCAGCTATAGATTTTCAAAGGTACTCAATATGCTCAGAATTACCAGTACATGTTAAGAAGCGTCATAGAAGAGTGTAAAATTTCTAATTTTGATATTTTAAGTGAAAACATTAGGTCACATGACCTACATACAGTCCGGAACTGCCACATATTTAGTAACTTAAATCTTCTGTTGTGGATCTTCCTTGAGAATCTTTAAAACATTTAAGACCTCTAGATACTGCTGTCTGCCAAAGAAACAAGATTTGTTTTGTATTTTTCACTTTAAATCCATATTCCATTGATTGTTGGGAAAGTGTAGGTACACGGACCCACAACAGGGGGCGCAAATGAACGGACAATGGAGTAGGTCAAATAACAACACTTTACTGTTGTGAATGTGCACAACAAATACAACAGATTACAACAATAGACAAGAGTCAATTCACAAAGGTGTCGTGTGGGCAGGCTCGAAGATAGGAGACGCCTGTCCAAAGCAGAACCGGAACCACACGATTTCCTCCGCCACCAGACCCCGGGAATACTGGAGCCGCCAAGTCCCGAACTCGCAGGTGGCCACTGCCTCCGCGTGTCGGACCTGGTACTGCTGGCGAGGAACAAAAAGCAATTAAATGAGGATGCGTTTGCACCCAGGAATCCGTACGGCAGGAAAGCTACCTCCACCTCTCGTTGGAAAAGTAGTCCACACTACAACGCACAAAGTTACAAAAGAATACTGTCAAACAGTCAGCTGAGGTACGTTACCTTCCAGGTAGAACGATATCTCGGCAAAGAGGTGGAGATGACGTCTTGCTGATATACCGATGCTGATCCGATGAGTGGTGACAGCTGTCATAGGTGATGAGTGTCAGCTGTCACCCCGGCTGCTCCTGTGAGGCGGCAGCGCCCTCTGGTGCCTGGAGCCCGCACTCCAGGCAGGGTGCCCTCTGGTGGTGGTGGGCCAGCAGTACCTCCTCTTCAGCGGCCCACACAACAGGAACCCCCCCTCAACGGGCGCCTCCTGGCGCCCGACCAGGCTTGTCCGGGTGGCGGCAGTAGAAATCGGCCAGGAGGGCCGGGTCCAGGATGAAGCTCCTCTTCACCCAGGAACGTTCTTCAGGTCCGTACCCCTCCCAGTCCACCAAATACTGGAAGCCCCGGCCCATCCTACGGACATCTAAGAGCCGGCGCACAGTCCAAGCCGGCTCGCCGTCGATGATCCGGACAGGAGGTGGTGCCGGACCCGGAGTACAGAGGGGTGAGGTGTGATGGGGCTTGATCCGGGACACGTGGAAACGGGATGGATCCGCAGTGAGGCCGGAAGCTGAAGCCTCACTGCGGCTGGACTGAGTACCTTGATGATCTTAAACGGACCGATATACCGGTCCTGCAGTTTAGGGGAGTCCACTTGAAGGGGAATGTCCTTAGGAGACAACCACACTGCCTGCCCTGGCCGGTACATAGGGGCCGGGGTCCGCCGACGGTCTGCATGGGCCTTCGTCCTCATCCGGGCCCTCAGCAAGGCAGAACGGGCGGCACGCCACACCCGACGGCACTTCCGTAGGTGGGCCTGGACCGAGGGCACACCAACCTCTCCCTCAACCACCGGAAACAAAGGAGGTTGGTACCCCAGACACACCTCGAAAGGGGAGAGGCTGGTGGCTGACAACACCTGGCTGTTATGGGCATACTCGATCCAGGCCAGATGGGTACTCCAGGCCGCCGGGTGCACGGCTGTCACGCAACGCAGGGGCTGCTCCACCTCCTGATTGGCCCGTTCTGCTTGCCCGTTGGTCTGGGGATGATACCCGGATGAGAGACTCACCGTGGCCCCCAGTTCCCGGCAGAAGCTCCTCCAGACTTGCGAGGAGAACTGGGGACCGCGATCGGAGACGATGTCTGTTGGGATCCCATGCAGCCGGACGACGTGGTGGACCAGGAGGTCCGCTGTCTCCTGGGCCGTCGGGAGCTTCGGGAGGGCCACGAAGTGGGCCGCCTTGGACAATCGGTCCACTATCGTGAGGATGGTGGTGTTGCCCTGGGACGGCGGGAGGCCCGTGACAAAATCCAGGCCGATGTGGGACCAGGGGCGATGGGGCACGGGCAGCGGCTGGAGCAGCCCCGAAGCCCTGCGATGGTCAGCCTTGCCCCTGGCGCAGGTGGTGCAGGCCTGGATATAATCCCGGACGTCGGCCTCTAGGGACGCACACCAGAAGTGCTGCTGGACAACTGCCACGGTTCTTCGCACCCCTGGATGACAGGAGAGCTTAGAGCCGTGACAGAAGTCCAGGACTGCAGCCCTAGCTTCTGGTGGGACGTAGAGTCTGTTCTTCGGCCCAGTTCCGGGGTCCGGGCTTCGTGCCAGGGCCTCCCGGACGGTTCTCTCTACGTCCCAGGTAAGGGTGGCCACGATAGTGGACTCCAGGATGATGGGTTCCGGTGGATCCGACAACTCCGCTTTGACTTCATCTTCATGTTCCCGGGACAAGGCATCCGATCTCTGGTTTTTGGTCCCGGGACGGTAGGTGATCCGGAAGTCAAAACGGCCGAAGAACAGTGACCAGCGGGCTTGCCTGGGGTTCAGCCGCTTGGCGGTCCTGATATACTCCAGGTTCCGGTGGTCAGTGAAACCGTGAATGGCACGGACGTTCCCTCCAACAGATGTCTCCACTCTTCAAGAGCCTCTTTCACCGCAAGGAGTTCTCGATTGCCGACGTCATAGTTCCGTTCGGCCGGGGTCAACCTGCGGGAAAAATAGGCACACGGGTGAAGGACCTTATCGGTCTTCCCGCTCTGGGAAAGCACAGCTCCTATCCCTGAGTCCGAGGCGTCCACTTCAACCACTAACTGGCGACTAGGATCGGGCTGCACCAGAACGGGTGCAGACGAGAAGCGCCGTTTCAACTCCTTGAACGCGGCATCGCAACGATCCGACCAGGTGAAGGGGACTTTTGGTGAGGTCAGGGCTGTCAGGGGGCTAACTACCTGACTGTAGCCCTTAATGAACCTCCTGTAAAAATTAGCAAAGCCGAGGAACTGTTGCAGCTTCCTACGGCTGGTGGGTTGGGGCCAGTCTCTCACCGCCGCGACCTTGGCCGGATCAGGAGCGACGGAGTTAGGGGAGATGATAAACCCCAGGAAGGACAAAGAAGTGCGGTGAAACTCGCACTTCTCGCCCTTCACAAACAGCCGGTTCTCCAACAACCGCTGCAGGACCTGACGTACATGCCGGACATGGGTCTCAGGATCCGGAGAAAAGATGAGTATGTCATCCAGATATACGAAGACGAATCGGTGCAGGAAATCCCGCAAGACATCATTAACCAATGCTTGGAACGTCGCGGGGGGCGTTTGTAAGACCGAACGGCATGACCAGGTACTCAAAGTGACCTAACGGGGTGTTAAATGCCGTCTTCCACTCGTCTCCCTTCTGGATCCGAACCAGGTGATACGCATTCCTAAGATCGAGCTTGGTGAACATTTGGGCTCCATGCAGGTGCGTGAACACTGAATCCAACAAGGGCAATGGGTATCGGTTACGAACCGTGATTTCGTTCAGCCCCCCTGTAATCAATGCATGGACGTAGTCCGCCATCCTTTTTTCCCACAAAAAAGAAACCTGCACCCATCGGGGAAGTGGAATTCCGGATCAACCCGGCAGCTAAAGAGTCCCGGATGTAGGTCTCCATTGATTCGCGCTCAGGTCGTGAGAGGTTGTACAACCTGCTGGACGGGAACTCAACGCCCGGAACCAAATCAATGGCACAATCGTACGGACGGTGGGGGGGAAGGGTGAGCGCCAGATCCTTACTGAACACATCCACAAGGTCATGGTACTCCACCGGCACCGTCCCTAGATTGGGCGGGACTCTGACCTCCTCCTTAGCCTGGGAACCGGGAGGAACCGAGGAACCTAAACATACCCGATGGCAGGTCTCGCTCCACTGAACCACTACCCCGGACGGCCAATCGATCCGGGGATTGTGTTTTAACATCCAGGGGAACCCTAAAATCACACGGGAGGTAGCAGGAGTCACAAAAAACTCGATCTCCTCCCGGTGATTTCCTGACACCACCAGAGTTACTGGTGGTGTCTTATGTGTGATTGGAGGGAGTAGGGAGCCATCTAGTGCCCGCACCTGCACAGGCGAGGTAAGCGCCACCAGAGGGAACCCTATCTCCCTGGCCCATCTGCTGTCTAACAGATTCCCTTCAGAGCCCGTGTCCACCAGTGCTGGGGCCTTCAGGGTTAAATCCTCATAAAGGATTGTAACTGGGAGTCGAGTGGCAATGTGGGTGTGTCCCACGTGAATGTCTCGGCCCACCCCTAGCCCAGTTTCTAGGGGCGGGCGTTGGTGTTTAACCGCTCGGGGCAGTCTCTTACCTGATGCTCTATCGAGCCACAAACAAAACACGCTCCGCGGGCCAGCCTCCTCTGTCTATCTGGTGCCCTAAATGTGGCCCTGCTGGTGTCCATAGCTTTGTCAGCAGGGGGAGCTGTAACCAAACGGAGCGTAGGGGCCGTGGAGCGTGGGGAGGGCGGAACGCGGTCGGAACCGGAAGGGAGAGGGACGACGCGTGCCCGGCCACGCCCTTCGTCTCGTTCCCGACGGCGTTCTTCTAACCGATTGTCTAATCGTATAACGAGATCAATAAGCCCATCTAAATCCCGCGGTTCGTCCTTAGCCACCAGGTGCTCCTTTAGGACCAACGACAGTCCGTTTACAAAGGCGGCGCGGAGGGCAGTGCTATTCCAGCCGGACCTCGCAGCCGCGATGCGGAAGTCGACTGCATAGGCAGCTGCGCTCCGGCGCCCCTGTCTCATTGACAGCAGCACGGCTGAAGCGGTCTCTCCTCTATTTGGGTGATCGAACACTGTTCTGAACTCCCTCACAAACCTATCATATGTCTGAAGGAGCCGTGAATTCTGCTCCCAGAGCGCTGTAGCCCAAGCGCGTGCCTCACCGCGAAGCAGGTTTATTACATAAGCTATCTTGCTGGCATCAGTCGCGTACATGACAGGACGTTGTGCGAAGACGAGCGAACACTGCATAAGGAAGTCCGCGCACGTCTCCACACAACCTCCGTACGGCTCTGGAGGGCTTATGTATGCTTCCGGGGAAGGTGGGAGGGGTCGTTGAACGACCTGTGGAACGTCACTGTTACGCACAGGGTCGACAGGAGGGAGAGCCGCAGCAGCGCCCTGAGGGCGCGCTTCCACCTGCGCGGCGAGAGCCTCCACCCTGCGGTTAAGGAGGACGTTCTGCTCGGTCATTAAATCCAACCGAGCCGTGAAAGCGGTGAGGATCCGCTGCAACTCACCGATCATTCCTCCTGCGGACGCCTGTGCGCCCTGTTCTTCCATTGGCTGTTCAACAGCCGGTTGACGCCCCTCGGGATCCATGACGGTGGCCGAGATATCCTGTTGGGAAAGTGTAGGTACACGGACCCACAACAGGGGGCGCAAATGAACGGACAATGGAGTAGGTCAAATAACAACACTTTACTGTTGTGAATGTGCACAACAAATACAACAGATTACAACAATAGACAAGAGTCAATTCACAAAGGTGTCGTGTGGGCAGGCTCGAAGATAGGAGACGCCTGTCCAAAGCAGAACCGGAACCACACGATTTCCTCCGCCACCAGACCCCGGGAATACTGGAGCCGCCAAGTCCCGAACTCCCAGGTGGCCACTGCCTCCGCGTGTCGGACCTGGTACTGCTGGCGAGGAACAAAAAGCAATTAAATGAGGATGCGTTTGCACCCAGGAATCCGTACGGCAGGAAAGCTACCTCCACCTCTCGTTGGAAAAGTAGTCCACAATACAACGCACAAAGTTACAAAAGAATACTGTCAAACAGTCAGCTGAGGTACGTTACCTTCCAGGTAGAACGATATCTCGGCAAAGAGGTGGAGATGACGTCTTGCTGATATACCGATGCTGATCCGATGAGTGGTGACAGCTGTCATAGGTGATGAGTGTCAGCTGTCACCCCGGCTGCTCCTGTGAGGCGGCAGCGCCCTCTGGTGCCTGGAGCCCGCACTCCAGGCAGGGTGCCCTCTGGTGGTGGTGGGCCAGCAGTACCTCCTCTTCAGCGGCCCACACAACATTGATAACAGTATGACTGAAAATAAATTGACCCACTGATTTTAGACATTTTCTCTTAAAATATCAAAATAGAAATTTTACACTTTTCTTTGACCCTCCCAAACATGTTCTGGTCATTCTGAACATTTTGAATACCTTGGAAAACCCATAGCTTTTGCTCTTTAGAAAATATAGCTGTATTTGAAGTAACACTCGGAATAAAAAAGGGAGTGGGCATTTTCCGGCTGTTTGTCCTGGATAGAGATTTTGTCACATATCTTAAGTTGTTCATTGGGGTCATATTAGTTTTGAAAATGTGAGTTAACCTCTCCTAAATGGTGTGCAGACATGTCTCAGTTGGGTCTACTTAGTCCATTATTTCATCACTAATCACATTGAGCCACCTGACCACCCGACCCAAGTTACCACCTGCCACATCTCTATACTCAGAATAATCAAAATAACTGGAAACTGTCTACAGCCTACACAGTGTGTAGAAATTGAATATAAGAACCTGGCCCTGATGTTTAGTTTCTTCCAGTTTTTTTTTTTTTTTCTGGAACTATGTTATTGTGCTGACAAAATGATCCACCTATAGGGCTTGGTTTTATGTTTTGACATCACAGTAATGCCAGTTTAACCCTAGAACACTATTGCTCAAATTAGTAACACCATCACTAATGCTGGGTGATTTTTACCCGATGCAATATACCCAATAAAAAGTACTTTTCATTAAAATATATCAAAATATGACAATACATGACAAATAACAGTAGTGTTCTTTTATTTTAAACTGTGCCATGTCTAACAAAATGAAACAAGGGTACAATGAGAGAACCATGTAAAAATGCTCCAAAATTACCGCAAAATTAGAAATTTGAGAACAAAAAATTCCTAAAATAAAAAATAATGAAGCTGGAAACTTGTTTCTTGGTCCATCCATTCCTGGGGTATTTGAGACTTCCCTGGTGCAGGCACAATCTCCTTGGCACACAAACAGCTGTAGGAGAGAATCACATAATTACGTTTTCTCAGGTGAAAATCACCCGGTGATAGTGTTCTAGGGTTAAGAAGTAATGCCAAAGCTCTGATATAAGTGAATAAAAGTTTTTAGCACTATTTTATTTTGAAATAGATTATTGTGGTCCTGCCAGTTTCTTATTTTATATATCCAAATGGAAGAAAGTTCTAGTCACTTTTATAAAAAAAAGGAGAAAATGTATTTGTCAGATTTTTTATTTTATTTTATTTTATTTTGTTAATGGAGATGACCATTTCGGAGAGGAAAGTGATGGGACATGTATTCCTTAAATGCCATCCTTGTCCTGCTACCATCAGAACGGTTCTGCATCGAGACCTGTGGTCCAGGCTGAGCAAAGATGCCACCAATTTGACCAGCGTTCTCCAACCATTTGTTGTTCACGTTGTCCTTCTCATTCTGACTGAAATTATGACGTGCACAGCAGGTTGCTATCACAGCTGGTGAAAAGGTGAAGTGAAAATCTCTTTTCTTCAGTAACACCCTCCACCTTGACTTCAAAATCCCAACAGTGTTTTGCACTGTTACATGGAGTGAGCTGAGATATACACATTAAAAGATTTCTCCTCTGGGGTCAGACATGTAGAATTTATGTAGCCTTTCAGCAACCAATGATTTGTCGTTGTCCGTCTTCTCCCTCAGTGTTTTTTCCACACCCTAAAACAGAAAATTGTTTTTTTATTTTTTTTTTTTTTTATTTGGATGTTTCATGAGTCATCCTTAAGAATAAATTGGGAAAAAAAGAACAGGGTGTAGTGGATATGGCATTTTTTTTCTCTTAAGAAAAGTTTGAAAGGTACCTTTGGCAGGAGCTCTCAGAAAGTTCAGAATGGCAGAAAACACTGGCATTGTGGACTTTGCAGGCATTTTGCAACTGATACTCCAAAATCCAAAAGCAAACACAGCTTGTTTTAGTTTAGTGAATTAAGTAGGAAATGTAAAAAGACCTCACACACAAGGTTTGCTTCATTTATTCATGAAACTGTTTTATTGCCATATTTTGAAATAGTTCATTGATTAAAATACATTTTGTGAGATTTCATAGTGGTACCTAAAAGTCACAGAAAAAAGTAGCAGAAATCATAAAAGTGGTAGATGTGATGTTATTGATTGTGGGTCTATGAAAACAACAGACGTTCAGAAATAACCTACCTGCATGTAGCTGTGTCCCGTCAATTAGTCCCATTATTTGAGGGATATGATATGTTTTCTCAAAGCTCTGGGTGATCTCCAAAGCTTCATTGTCATTTGGCATGTAAAGCAGCTGTTTAAGTCCCTGTCACACATAACAAGAATGTGGAGTAACAATTCTGACATGGCAAATATTGCCATAATCCATAAATGTGTTCAGAAATGCTGTACCAGCAGTCCGTGTGCGCCCCACGTGCACACATAGAGTGGCTGGAGCTGTCCATCCAGAGAGCGCACAAAAAGGCTCATAGCTGTCAGTGATCGCCTGCTGTTAGTTCGGTGAAAAATACCTTTAGGTGTTTTATCAGTATATAGTACTTGCATTGCTAGATTTTATTTGTTTGGCTGGACTCCATAACTGCTGTTGATCTGTGCTGGCAGTGTGCCAACTTCCCACGTGTGCAACTTTCAGATGCAGCCAGTGGACTTTCTCTTTTCTTAAACTCTTTATTGTTGTCATTTTACTTGATACGCATCGTAACACAACTGTAATTGGATTATCATTGTGGGACAGCACTTCACATGGGATTTATTCATGCCAGAGGTGGATTATGTATTTGTCAGCTGATCGACATTGGCAACACACAGCACATTTGGGTGAAAGGGACTTGACCAGCCGTCTGCACTGCGCTGTGGAACGCGAGGTACCGGAGGTGAGTTACATGTTTATTTATGTCATCATGTGCTCAGCAAACACTTCCACATCATACCTGTTTCAGATTTAGGAGGTGTACGTGTAATACATGTAATACGTGCGTTACAGTGGTGACATCCTGTTCAGCTGCATTGCTGGGCACTGCACCGAGCCTCTGACACATGCACAGTGCCACATACATGTTATTACATAACATTTCCTTCGGCCTCCCTGACCGGGGTCCAGTGGAGGTGGACAAATGTGGCACAACATGTCGGCAGGCTTTGCTGTGACTGATCAATCTCAGAGCTCAATTACCTGTGATTAGATAATTTCAGATGCTGTTTTGATGCCATCAGAATATGTAAATTGTGGTCAGATGGTCGTCAGATTACACATAGATCGCCGTCGGATAGGTGTTCCATCTCGACGGTCCCCGTAGAGTTTTGAACATGTGCATCACACTTGAGGCCACCGGCTGGCCGATTTTGACCAACTGTGTCGACTTCCACAAATGGCTGTCAGAATGTTTTGCAACTGAAATCCGACACTCAGATGTGTGCCAATTCATAAGTTTGAATAAGACGGGGGTATACATCAAACGGTCCTTTCATTACAGCTTTACAAAACATGTACACAGATTTCTTAACCGTGCTCTGGACCACATTGCAAAAAAAAGCATTCCGCCACAGTCGTCTCTTTCTGAACAAGTCCTGAAGAAGAATCGTGTTCCTCTGATGCTGCAGTTTCATAAGAAAAATGCAGAGAATAACCATAATCTCAGTTACTCCAGCTAACAAATTCATTGTTTGTATGGGTGGGCTTCCGGGTACAACTCGATACATCATCATTTGTGTATGTCACAAACAGCAGACGTCACTACGCAAAGCATTATGGGATTGCTCGACTGACTGAATCAGATGGTAATCACGGTCCTTGTAAACCCGCACAGCAAGTGGATCACTTTATGGCACATTCATGTAAACAGGACAATGTGATCCTCCAAGTGGATAGAATTCAATCAGATCAACAATCAAGTGCCTATGTAAACGTGGCTATTCTCATGCCCTCTCATGGGCTACATAATGTATGTGAATGATCGTGATCATCATAGCTGTAACACCACATGTGGCTGCATGGTGCCCTGTCCGATGGCAAAGTCAAAGGCTCTGCACGGGCCACTTATGCTCATAATGAGCATGATATTACAAATCCATTCAGTCCACCTCATGTGTTAGGAGATGTATCTGTGATAGTATGTTATCATGCCTGTTCCACTCTGTCCAGGCGGCAGCGTGTGTGAACATGGTGTCACATCTGTAATTAACATATAATGATCAATACATCTTCCAAACCATTAGAAGGACTGCAACTGTTTACCAAGGCACTACAATGTAAATAATCATAATAACCTTTATTTAACCAGGTAAAAACCCACTGAAATCAAAATGTCTTTTACAAGGATGACCTGGCCAAGAAAGGTGGCAGCACATGTTATACTGGACAGGTTTGCATCAACATGAGAATGTTGGTGATAAGTAAAATACAATCATCTTGCTCATAGTAACACTGCAAACAATGTAAAGTCTCAAACAGGTTAAGACTTTACCAAATAAAGTAAGTAATCACCTTCCCACTAAATGGTGACCACCTGCCACGCCGTAGCCATCAGCTATCATGTCATCCTGACATGGGTGTGAAGTGGGATAGTGAGATCTCATATGATTGGAGGGTAGATGCACCATCCACTACAAAATAATTATTCCATATGACGCCATGTGCTCCTGCATGGACCCGCATCATCAATCAATCAATCAATCAATCAATTTTTTTTATATAGCGCCAAATCACAACAAACAGTTGCCCCAAGGCGCTTTATATTGTAAGGCAAGGCCATACAATAATTACGTAAAACCCCAACGGTCAAAACGACCCCCTGTGAGCAAGCACTTGGCTACAGTGGGAAGGAAAAACTCCCTTTTAACAGGAAGAAACCTCCAGCAGAACCAGGCTCAGGGAGGGGCAGTCTTCTGCTGGGACTGGTTGGGGCTGAGGGAGAGAACCAGGAAAAAGACATGCTGTGGAGGGGAGCAGAGATCGATCACTAATGATTAAATGCAGAGTGGTGCATACAGAGCAAAAAGAGAAAGAAACAGTGCATCATGGGAACCCCCCAGCAGTCTATGTCTATAGCAGCATAACTAAGGGATGGTTCAGGGTCACCTGATCCAGCCCTAACTATAAGCTTTAGCAAAAAGGAAAGTTTTAAGCCTAATCTTAAAAGTAGAGAGGGTGCCTGTCTCCCTGATCCGAATTGGGAGCTGGTTCCACAGCCTGAAAGCTGAAGGCTCTGCCTCCCATTCTACTCTTACAAACCCTAGGAACTACAAGTAAGCCTGCAGTCTGAGAGCGAAGCGCTCTATTGGGGTGATATGGTACTACGAGGTCCCTAAGATAAGATGGGACCTGATCTGGGAGAATGGGAAAGAATTCCACCTACAAAGCTTCAATAATTAGTGTCCTCAGTTCCCAAACATGTATTGAGTGTTGTTAGAAGGAAAGGTGATGTAACACAGTGGTAAACATACCACTGTCCCAGCTTTTTTGAAATGTGTTGCAGGCATCCATTTCAAAATGAGCAAATATTTGCACAAAAACAATAAAGCTTATCAGTTTGAATATTAAATATCTTGTCTTTGTGGTGTATTCAATTGAATATAGGTTGAAGAGAATTTGCAAATCATTGTATTCTGTTTATATTTACATTTTACATGACATCCCAACTTCATTGGAATTGGGGTTGTAAGAGTAGTCCACAAATTTTCAATAGGATTGAGGTTGGGGTATTGTTTGGTGTTACTGTGATGTTGGAACACCCAGTTGTGGCCACGTTTCAAATGTCTAGCTGTTGATTTGAGGTGACATTGAAGAATTTGGAGGTAGTCCATCTTCTTCATTATTTAATCCACTTTGTGCAGTTTACCAGCAAAACAGCCCCACAGCATGATGCTACCACCAACGTGCCTGACAGTTGACAGTGTTTTTTAGGTTGGAAAGTCTCGCCTTTCCTCCTCCTAGCATACCCCATGTCATTGTGACCAAATAGCTCAAACATTGCCTGGTTTGATTGCTTGAAAGCTTGACCACTTTGAAAGCTTTTTGCCAGAAGGAATTTGTCCATAGTCCATGCGGGCAGCTGTGAAATTCACTTGAGCTTTAAGGTGGTGATTTTTGAACAGGGGCTTTTTTCTTGTTTGGCACCCTCTCAGTCCATTGTTAAGTAAAACTCACTTCACTCTGTACAGTGAAGCTGGTGTTCCAGCAGTTTCCTGTTCATGGCAGGCCTGATCCTTGGTTGTTCCTGAACATCCTAACCAATTTCATCTCAATTGAGGGTAACAGTTTGGGTTTATTCAAGACCTTGGCAAAGTGTTTACACATGAGACTAACATCTACTTATGTACAATTGTTTGAACTGACGATCTTGGAATCTGTTGTTGTTTAGAAATGGCTCCAAGAGACCTTCCCAACTTTTGTACATCTACATTTCTCCTTTGATCTTCAATGAGCTCCTTGGACTTTCTCATTGTTCTGAGTACTGGTCAGTACAGTGACTTCTATCAAGCATCCTTCTGTCTTTGAAGAGAAACTAGTAGTTGTAGCAATCACCATCTATAAAGCGGCGTTAATAGGCCTTGCTCTTCTCACATTAAATTACATTGTAGAACCTTTAGCATCACTTATTAAAAAAATTTATATATATATATATATATATATATATATATATATATATATATATATATATATATATATATATATATATATATATATATATTAGGTTTGGGTATGTTTGTATGTATGCATGCTGTACGTTTGACCCAGTGTGGATGAGAGAAGAAAATAAAATCAAATGTATATGCCCAATTCTTCATTTTTTAAGTGATTAATGATTTATACTGCTCAATTATTCCACCTTGGCAAAAGCACAGTTCAATCTCATTTTTAAAAGCTCAAAATTACCATATCATCCATGCCCACGATGGGTGTATGTAAACTTCCAACCACAACTGTTCACTTCTTTCATCTCTGTTTAATCAACCTCTTTCATATATGAATAAAATCCACAACATTACACCACAATTATGGTATTTGGGACAGGAACACAATTTGTCAACTGGATCCCAAGCACACACCTCAACTTGTCACTGTAATATGATGGTGACTGATGATGTAACAGCCAACAACTGTATGTATGAAAGGAGGGACTAGCTGAGCTCTCAAATCAAATTTGATTGGATTAAATAATGTGTGTGAACCAGAGCAGAGGACGCTTTAGTAAAAATAGCTAGGCAGGGTGAGATAAAAGCAATGTTGTCATTGTTTGACAGGTAGTAATGAAAGGAGTACAATTCAAAGAGGAGGGACAGAAGATAAGTGCTGAATTTTCATTTTAGACTTCAAAAGAAACCCTGTTACCTTTGTAGTAGATACACGTTTATTTGACACATAGATGGAGAAGTCTTACTTAGTAGTTATATATATATATATATATATATATATATAAAAATTTGGACAAAAAAAAAATCACATTGTGATGATGGGGTATTGTGTGTAGAATTTTGAGGAAAAAAAAAATCATCCAACCATTATGGAATAATGCTGTAACATAAAAAAAAAATGTTGAAAAAGTACATAGCTGTAAATACTTGACCATGAACGGCTTTGCCTACATTTCAAGCTCCAACATAAAAGCAAAATGTAAAATATTTTCCAGTTTGAAGAAAGATATTCCACTGTTAAAGAAGATGATGAAAGTGATGGTAAATTGTGTGCATATTTTGCTGCATCTTTCATGAGGTTCAACAATGTCTTTAAAGATGAATGAGATAAGAAGCTACACCACAATCAAGTCCAATGACAAAACATACTGTATAGCTAACTAAATTGTTTTTGCCAATTTGACTGGGCATCAAGACTAATCATCATTACACCAAAGCTTAACAGTATTTTCATAATGACAAACTTTCTCAAATATTACTGTGTAAACAAGAATCTGTCATATTTTTGGCAGATGTATTACTTAATATATATTCTTGTTCACAGCTTGAGGGCTCTAGAAGAGGCTGATATTACATCCCTGTGTTAGAGGGAATATATAGCCATGGCCCTCAGCTTTTAGAAGGTCGTAGAACATGTCATTCGGGAGTATGTCCCTCTAAAATGGTGACTGAATTGTTAATGGGTATGGATACAGATTCCACCTTATGTTGCTGTTATTGGATCTAAGTGAAGTTTTTGCTACAGATAATCACTGCATTTTGATGGAGAAAAGTGAAAACTATTCTGATATTTCTGGACAGATACTTTTGTGTCTGAAATCCTACTAGGTGGATTAACTACATTGTGTTCATAATAACTGCAAAACATCTGAATTCGCAACTATAAAGTATAAAGTACCTCAGGTTTCTGTTCTTGTTCCACTGTTATTACTGGTATTATGTCTTTATGCAGCAATTTTGTCAGATAGTCATGGGTTCACTGTTCTGTTGAAGATCTGCAGATATGCCTGTGACAAACTGGGCACCTTCTAATTTTCCACCTTTGAACTCAAATTAGATTGAGATGATTTCTACTGATCCTCTTCGACAGGTACAACTTTTGGATCAATTACCATGGTAAATCATCATTTATTTATGCAACATTTTTTTTTATCCTCCTCAGTTGATGATTGTAATGTTTTATTTTCTGACATGCCATGTAAGAGAATAAGATGATAGCATTGTATGTGAAGTCAAAGTCTGTAAACCTTTTATCAATAAAGACATGTAAGCCATTGGTTTCTACAACTCCAGTCCATTCAAGCATTGAACAGTGCAGGAGAAAGAACACTTTTGTGATTAATGCCAGTTGTATCATGAAAAAATTCTGAAATTCGGCCCCTGCCCTGCACAGCAATCAAAATACCTGCATATACTGTAGGCTGCCTATTACAATATGTCCTCAACAACTTCTTTGAGATCCCACAAATTCCTGTTGGTTCAGTTCCTGTCACTGGGTGGCACAAAACTGGAAATGAATCATGAACAGTGAGGAACAAAAATTTATTTTTTTGTCCTGTACACATTAAATTGTGGTGAGTAAATGTATTAGAAAGGTTAGTACTGGAGCACTCCTGTTGGCCATGTGTTTTTGTGGCTGAACAACACTCCCTGTCTATTTCATTTGTACAGCATATACACAGTGGGTGATGACCACATTTCACAGTTCGCCTTTCCTAAATGGCTGTTGTGGTGGCATTCTTTTTTTTTCATTTCTCTCTGTGAATTATTTTATGTTTCAAAGTACTCCTGAGCTCCCTGTCAAAACATTGCATGTTGATAAATCCCCAAGTCATACTTAAATCAATATTGGTCCAAAACCTTTATAATCCTTGCCCTCAGCAAACCTTTACACACAGGCCAATGCCAGTCTGGTTTTTATCATTTGAACTTGACAGGTTGCAGTATTTTGAGTGGACCTAATCCATAATGCTTGATACCACTCTTGGCCAAAACCTATAACGTATTCCAATCAAAGCTGTCAGAATGTGTGTTAATGTCTGAGGGTAACTTCATTCATTTACAAGATTTCTGCAGTACAATATTAATGTCAGAGGCAAAAAGTAAGTGTGAATCAATTAATGCGAACTACAAAATATTAAACTGTCTTCTTCCTTAAATGAATGATATGTGATTACATTCTTGACTTTATTATTAAATTACATTAATGGAAAACTCAAAATACATTATTAAATAAATACACAAAACACATATATCTGAATCACAAATGATTAATTTTATTAGATGCATGTTAAACTCATATGTTGGTATCAGGAAAGTATTTTTTTTAAAGAAGTACAAAATTAGCAGTGGTGGGCACTGCTCCGCTAATCTGCTAACCAATAATTATCAAAGCTAATGTTTTCATTATGGGATTAGTTTTTCAGATAATTTGAAAACCATCAGCGGATTAATTATCTTCCGATAAATTTTGTTCCAATAAATTTTAGACTGCTCACCTATTTTTGCAGGTGTGATGAACAAAGCTTAACAGTTTACAATTATTTTGACTCCGGTTATACGTATCAGATGGTTGTCAAATCAACTTTTAGGCTCAGCAAATGGCTTTTTTTTAACAAATAAAAAATGGCATATTTTACAAAAGCACATTTGTATGTAAACAGCAGGGGTAGTGGCCAAGTGGTTAATGTGCTTGGTTTCAGTTCAGAAGGCTCCGGGTTCAAATCCCAACCCTGCCACATTTCTCCATGTAATGTGGAGTTGCATCAGGAAGGGCATCCGGCGTAAAACCTGTGCCAGTTCAACATGCAGATCCACCTTGGATTTGCTGTGGTGACCCCGAGCGCAAACAAGGGAGCAGCATCACACACCTCATATTAACATGTTGGTTTTTATATAAAATGAATGAGTCAACCAACCAGTGTTAGCAGAGGCTCATTTAGCCATAATCCCTTTAGCATCTGTCTGTGTTTGTTACAAAATTTCAGAATTAGTGTATTATTTAAAATTAAAAGATATATGTTATATTTTAACTTACAAATGACAGAATTGACATTAATGGAGTTTTTCTGTCTGTACTAATTTTATTTACACTTCAAAACATAAATCAGCACTGCTTTATTTTCCAAGACCTCCACCTCACAGCAACACTGCTATTGAGTAGAGAGTTGAGCTTTGCAGCTTCTCTCAGCTGCTTTACTACTACAAGCTATGTAGTAAACAGGAGCTTCCAGCAGTGGGCAGAGTGCACAAAGACAGAAGTGCTGACTCATTATTTGGGTCTGTGGTAGTCTTTGACGCTGCCATCTTGTTAGTTGCAAGTGTACCCGAGACAATACTGAAAGTTATCGGTTAGCTGTAGCTTCCGATAAATGTTTGGGTGGTTTAGCTTCATAAAAGATAACATTTCAGTTAGCTGATTATCTGTTATTGAAGCTAACTTTTTGGTTCGCTGTGCCCACCACTGAAAATTAGAAACAAAGCATTTACTTGATGTAAAAAACAGAGCAGGGGTCAGAGTACACGGCTAGGCAGTACACGGCTAACAATACTATGAAGAGAGCTGGTAAGTGACAAAAGTGAACGAACGAGCAAAGAGGAAGTGAAACAGAAGCAGTTTAAATAAAGACAGGTGCTAATTGGATAACAAGATGCATGTGGTGAGAAAAGGATCTGGAAGGGGGTGTGGTCAGGTGAATCCAAGAGGGGAAAAGAGAGGCAAGAAAAGGCAGTGACAAGGGGGCAAGGAAATGACAGACAAAACGGGGTGTGGCCAACAGAGATGAGTAAGTGCAAGTGCAAGAGAGTGCTGTGATCTGAATACATGAGAACAGAGATGAGTGTAGACAAGGGGCAGACGAAGACAGGATGAGACAGGCAGGTGTAAGTGAGCATTGAAAGAATACGGACGATGACAACTAATGGCTACACAAAGGAAACACAAACTGGCAGAAGGGAAAAACGAACCATCAGAAAATAAGTACTGAAACAAAACTACATGAGAACTGGTAAGAGAACAATAATAAAACTAGGACTGCAAGCAGTCATATGCGGGCCCTTGTTCCGCGCAACCGCCTACCCAGGCCAGTGGGTGCCCTTGTGACCACATGTGGGCATGTGCATGCAGGGGCAACCACTCATCACATAGTTAAAATTTTAAACAAACCACACAATGCATCAAGGAGTTATGACATGTTGATTGTTCATCCACTAGGGGGCGCTCAGTGTACAAACAGAGGGGCTGGGTGTGTTCAGGGGCCAACCATCATCATACATGTGAAGTTTCAAGTCAATCAGGCAAAGCATTAAGGAGTTATAATGACTTGATGTTCCATGGCAAAGGGTCAAAATGGCGGCACCATAGCGGCCACACCCTTCAACATAGAGAAAAGCTTTCGATAACTTTTGGTCAGTATCATCTCTGGGTGATCTGTAAGAAATTTGAAGTGCATTGGACAAAATCCCTAGGAGGAGTTCGTTCAAATACAACATGTGGAAATCACGCCAAAATGAGAAGAAAATTCAAAATGGCCGACTTCCTGTTTGGAGTAGACCCATGGTGCAAGAGACTTTTTTGTACGTCTATGCAAGTCACACGTGTACGAATTTTCATCTCCCTACTCCAAAAAAAACCCTATGGGGAGGGGGTTTTGAAAGTTTCAAGGGGGCGCTATTGAGGCATTTTGCCCCGCCCATGGGCGACGCCCCTATGAATTGTAAGAGCCTGTCGTGCTCGACCTGTGTATCAATTTTCATGATGATGTGACAAAATTAAAGCCATCAAAAGGAAGAACGTAATTTCATGGCGAATGGGCAATATTCGGTACGCCACCACACGGACGCCGTTACTCGTAACTTCACGGCGTTCATCGCCTACATTCACCAATTTGTTCTGCATGTTATAAAGTGGAATGAAGTAGATTGGGTTAAGTATGTGACATCAGGACGTCTTAAAGTAAAAATAGGACATTTCCCACCACCACCGGGGGCGCTATGGTGCAGGTGGGAACTTAAGATATGTAGACATTCAGGGCAGAGCCCTCATCATGTCTAGCAAGTTTGAAGGATCTACGATGAAGTATGTGGGCGTGACAGCCGTTCGAAGTGAAATGGCGTGCTCCGAAAAGCTCGCCAAAGTTTGACGACCCCTAGCAGCCACGCCTTTTGACTTAATTAGAATCTTTTGCTAACTTTTGATCATCATTGTGTTGTGATGATTTTGACCAAATTTGAAGTCGATCGGATGAAATCCCTAGGACGAGTTGGTTTAAATGTAAGTAGTGGAAATGGCCAAAAATGGCAAAAATTTGCTCAAAATCGAAACTTAAAATGAAAATGGCTGACTTCCTGTCCATATTTCACCATGACAGTAAGAAACTTTTTCGTGCGTCCTGGCATGGTAAATATGTGTACCGAATTTCGTGAGGCTACGACGAAAAAAGCCCAAAGCGGAGGGGTTTTTGAAAATTTCTAGGGGGCGCTATTTCACAGTTTTTCTGCGACCATGTGCGAGGCCCCCAAAATATCGAATTTCGGATCTGGCCGGACGACTTTGGAAAGTTTGTGAGTTTTTGAGCATGGGAAGAGGCCGAAATTTCGATTTCAAGAGTGAGAATAATAATAATAATAATAATAATAACTAGGACGGCAAGCAGTCATATACGGGGCCCTCATTCCGCGCAACCGCCTACCTAGGCCAGTGGGTGCCCTTGTTAACCTGTGCTAAAAGAACCTATTACCCACATAGCCATATGGTAAGAGAAATGGCATGTGCCTTATGCAGTTTGATTCCTTTTAGCCACAGTGGCTAAGAACCTTTTTCATTGCCATACATAGCTCATACAAATTACACTGCAGGTGCAATTACTAGGGAACCTATCGTGCATCTGGAAAGTATTTCCGAGCACTTCAGTTAACCACATTCTATTATGTTACAGCCTAATTCCAAAATGGAGTCAATTAAATTTTTCCCTCAAAATTCTACTCACAACACCCAATAATGACATGAAAAAAAATTTTTTTTTAAATGTTTGAAAATTCATTACAAACTACAGCACCACACTCACAGAGTACAAACCTCTGACAACACTATTTTGTATTTTATTATGTGATTTCTTAGCATTTTTCATTTTTTTAAATTTGCAAAAATCTCATTTTTTTCCACATTGTCATTTAGGGTATTGTCTGTGGAATTTTGAGGAAAAATGAATTTCATCCATTTCAGAATAAGGCTTGTAACATAAAAGAGTGGAAATAGTGCAGCACTGTTAATACTGGATGCCCTTTATCTAATCATATTAGTATGTAGTATCAAGTATCAAGTAGACTTTATTAGCCCCCCAGGGGCAATTCGTTGTGCAGCCAGCAGTAGAACACATTCGGACATACACAGACATAACATGATCTAAAATATAGCATAAAAACTCACCATGAAAACTCACCACACAGTAAACATAATAACTCAATAATAAGAAAACCTAGTTAAAACCATTCATGCGATAGTGTTTAAAATTAATAACAATAGGAACAAAGGAGTTTTTATACCTATTGGTCTTACATTTTGTAGACATAAATCTACGACCAGATGGAAACATTGCGAATGGTACAGGGGGGTGACTGGAATCGTTCATGATCAACCTCGCCTTCTTAATTGATCTGTTTTTATATATAGATGGCAGGTCGTTTAAGGAACACCAGCAATCTTGTTGCACTCATTACAATACAATCCAGATGGTTTTTGTTTTTCAAATTTAAAAACACATACCAACAGATAAAAGAAAAGGTAAGAACAGATTAAATAAAACAGGAATAAAACATCTTCATAAAAGTATTGTTCACATTAAAATGCCTGAGTTTACGGTAAAAATGCATGCGCTGGTGAGCTTTCTTACATACCTGGTCAATCTGGTGCTCAAGGATAATCCACTGTCAATAAAGGTTCCAAGGTACTTATAGTTCTGTACAACTTCCACAGCCAGTCCATTAATAACTACAGGAGAAATGTCATCCTGCTTTTTCTTAAAATCAATTAACATCTCTTTAGTTTTGTTCACGTTGATATCAAAAAGGATGACTTACACCAACTGATAAAATCTGACACCACAGGGCCATGGTCATGATCATCTGAATTTAAAAGAGACACAATGACAGAATCATCAGCAAATTTAAGGATAAGTCGACCTTGATGTTGACTTTGACACGTTTGTATATAGAACAAATAAAAGAGGTGAAAGGACACAACCCTGTGGAAAACAGTGGAAGAAATTAGAGCATCAGATAAAAAGTCACTGACTCTAACCCGTTGAGATCTGTTAGTTAAAAAAATCCATAAGCCAGCATAAAATTACTGGGTGAAAGCTGTGCTCATTTTTTTTTACCTCTCTGCTAGGATATGTGGCTGAATGCAGTTAAAAGCAGAAGAAAAATCAATGAATAAAAGACGTACAAAGATTTTAGCACCCTCTAAATGTGCAATTACTGTATTCAGTAAAGTGCAGAGTGCATCATCAGTTCCTCTACCTGACCTGTATGCAAATTGAGAGAATCCAAATCATCTTTGACAAGGTCTAAAAGAGCATTTTTCACAATTTTTTTCGAATGTCTTCATCACCAAGGAGGTAAGTGCAACAGGCCTATAATCGTTTAGCTGCTTAGGTACACTGATTTTTGGCACAGGAACAATTGTTGAGTCTTTCCATAAACTGGGGACCTTGTGGAGACAAAGAGAACATTCAGAAAGAAAAGAAAAGATCTCTGCCAGCTGATCAGCACAGTTCCTAAGAATGTGACCACCAATGCCATCGGGTCCTGAAGTTTTCCTCTCCTTTGTGGTCCTGAAAAGCCTCTGAACCACATCCTTACTGACATGGATGGAGTTCTGTCCAGGAACTGCAACCTTGAAGAGGGACTGTTCTTTACTAAAATCATGAATGTTAAAAGATTATAAAAATCATTCAATTCATTGGACAAATTATAGTCCGACTTATTCCCAAGGGAGATTGGGCCTTTCCTGGACTGCATTCCATCATTGCCTTTACCCCATCCCAAGCTGGGTGTTGTGTGGGCCGCTGAAGAGGATGGTACTGCTGGCAAGAGGAGGTACTGCTGGCCCACCCCAAACAGAGGGCGCCCTGCCTGGAGTGCGGGCTCCAGGCACTAGAGGGCGCTGCCGCATCATGGGAGTAGCCTGGGTGACAGCTGTCACCCATCACCAGACACAGCTGTTCTACTCAGCACCGAGGTATATCAGGAGGACGGCGTCTCCACCTCAGTGCCGAGATATCGCCTTGAGATAGAGTACCGGATCCGACGAGCGGAGGCAGTGGCCACCTGGGACTTCGGGACTTGGCGGTTCTGATGTACTCCAGGTTCCGATGGTCAGTGAAAACCGTGAACGGCACGGCTTCTTCCCTCTCCGTGTTACTGGGTGCAGCCGCATCCACACCTGTGTGTTTGTTGCTCTCTCTTGCCAGCAGTACCGGATCCGACGAGCGGAGGCAGTGGCCACCTGGGACTTCGGGACTTGGCGGTTCCAGTATTTCCAGGGTTCGGTGGCAGAGGAGATCTGGGTGGTTCCGGTTCGACTCGGACGGACGTCTCCTACCTTCGAGCCTGCCCACACGACACCAGCAGAATTCGGCTTTAATCCCAAATTGTTGATTGTTGTATTGGTTGTGCTCGTTTCACAACAGTAAAACTTGTTATTTACCTTCTCCATTGTCCGTTCATTTGCGCCCCCTGTTGTGGGTCCGTGTTCCTACACTTTCACAACACTGGGCGGGAATTATTGTTGCAGAGAAATGACTCCACTTTCTCTTTATAGTTACATTTAGCAAGTTTAAGTTCCCTCTTAACTTGTTTCTGTAACTCTCTGTACCTGCTGGTGTCACCTTGGTTATAACAGATATTGCACTGATTAATTATATTTTTAATAGATTTGGACACCCAGGGTTTATTATTAGGATAGAGGGAGATATGTTTACGGGGGATAACCAAGTCCTCACAAAAAATTATGTATGCAGTGACAGTCTCTGTGAGTTCATCTACTAGATTGCTGCATATGCCTTTAAATAAGTCCCGATTTGTGCAGCTAAAACAGTCCTGCAGAATGTGAATTGCCTCCTCCGACCAAACCGGAACCAAATGTCGCACCAATTTGTGTTTCTTCAGGACCGGTTTATAGGACGGAAGTAAATACACAACATTGTGATCCGACAACCCGAGCGGGGCTCGAGAGACAGATCTGTATCCTCCCCTCACCGAACCAAAACAGAGGTCCAGTCGTTTACCATTACGAGTCGGACAAGTCACATATTGTGAAAAATTACACAGCGATCTCCCTAGCTGACAGTGATTGAAATCGCCCATAACAAGAATCGGCGCATCAGGGGACAAAGCCTGCAGCCGCAGCACGGTCCTGGCTACAGCCTGGGTAGCTACCTCAGCATTAGCCCTTGGATGAATGTAAACAACTGTTACAAATAACTGTGGAAATTCCCGAGGTAAATAAAAAGGTCGAAGAGACACCGTGAGGAGTTCAATGTCGGGTGTACACAGTGTCTCCCTAACAATCACCGTGTTACATCAGTTTTTATTGACATAAAGACAAACTCCTCCCCCTAGCGATTTGCTTGTCGTGGAGGGGTCTCTATCCAGGCGGAAGGGCTCCCCAAAGCCGTCTAATTCCAAATCAGACTGAAGGTCTTGTTCTTTGAGCCATGTCTCCGTTAAGGCAAGAATACAAGCACTTTTGTACTCTTCCACGAACATGACATTTGCCTGGAGTTTGTCAATTTTATTTCGGAGAGACTGGACATTGGCTAAAATAATCGTAGGCAGAGGTATCCGACGGAGACCCTGTCTCTTTAGCCTTTGGCGCACGCCACCACGTCTCCCCCTCTTCTTAGGCCGAACGGCCCATGGCGTCCAGCATAATTTTCCACTGGAAGCTCAGGACGGATAATCTTCACGGGAAATGTCACCACGGGATCCATGGTACCAACAGCATTATTCCATAAAAAGAGGAGGAACTCCCGGCTGTATCGTGGTTCCCCAAGTCCACAACAAAAGTGCCAAAAAAGCATAAGAAGTAACAGGAGGATCATCATCATACGGTGAGTCATAGTTTTTTGGCACCAGAAAATTGGCCAATCCGTGTTTGAGGGAAACATTACGTCACATTTTCACCAATAGCCCCCCCCCACACACACACACACCCACCCCCTTTCACACACGCCCCTTCGAAATTAATTATTCATAAGGTTGTGCTCACCCATTCCTACCACTGGAAGAGGAGCAATGGCGAGCTACAGGTGTGCCTTCCTAGGCTGTCATAGCGGACTACAATCTTTACATATTCTTCCCACGGAAAGCAATGTACGCGATCACTGGCTTTTATTCATTTTTAACCACATCCCCAGTACATACAACCGCCGACTATTTCTTTGCTCTGCGCATTTCACGGAGGACTGTTTCACAAACCTTGCACAATTTCAAGCTGGCTTCAGTCGGCATTTAATACTCAGTAGAGGGTCAATTCCGACTTTGCGACAAAATCAACCCCAGCAATCAGTACAGCCTGTAAGTATCACATTTTCTTTTGTTTTAAATTTGTTTTTAAATTTATTTCGGATCTTTTTTTTATTATCATTATTATTTTGTGACTGGACTTTATGTCACAGTCAGCCTCTGGCTGACTTCATGTTGGTGGGCGAGGAACAAGATTTATCACTCAACAGCAATGTTGAAACGTGATCTGTTAAATAAGTTAGTGAAGATTACTGTCGTCTCGTTTTCAGAGTGGTTTTCAGGGTTTTCAGTGAGCGCAAGGGCAGCCAATCAAACAACGGCAGCCGATCAGCGCCAACACCTATGTGCATTTCATAACGAGGTTGCCAAATAAGCTCCAAAACAACTCCATTAAGTGCAAACGACGCATTCTACACCCAGCATAGTAACATAGCTGTTTCAGAGAGCCTTTTAGGAAGGTTCTGAGCCATTAAAGACCCAACCAATTTTTGGGGGGATACATATCACATCACAGAACAAGGATTAATGCCCCATTCAACCTCTCTCTATCACCATTAAAAGCATACTCTATCTTGAGGTGGTTACAGACCAACTCCCCAAATTATTGTTAGAAAAAGTACTTCAACTTATTTTTTTAACTTAACATCATGTACTGTAAAATCACATTACATCGTACCTTTGTCACAGTGCAAAATGTGTCATTGTGAAGAGTTTAAAAAGTGCTGTCTCTGCAACTACATTTAACACTACTCCAAATTTGTATAGTTTCTAATCCAGGTTTCGGCCTGTAGATGAAAATAACCTTGGTGGAGGTATTGAAGTGAAGCAAATTTAGAAATTTATAAACAAGTCATTTGTCTTGAAGGACCACTAGCTCCAGCTGAAATGGTACTGTACACAGAGTAGGATGCATGGACGGACACACACAAGGACATATGGGCACACGTATAGACAGATGGATGGTCACACTTGCATGCGCGTGCACACAGACACACAAACACACATGCATGCAGATGGTTACCACACAAGGATGGACCTTTTTTCTATATCCCTGCACTGAGGTGCTGGGAGCGAATAAAATATATACAATTTATCAAACAGTTATCAAATAACTGTTAGAAATCAGAGGGCACACAAAATGTGCACCACCAACAAGGCTTAACAGTGCTGCGCTTGACCTATTCTGACCTTAAATCAGTTTATGCACAGGTTAGGGCAGCGTTTCAACAAAGTAACATTGAAATCAATACTCAGGGCTCCTTCACACATAGTGCGAAGTTTGGTCAAAGTGCGCATGTAGCAGTAGTTGTGTGCAAAATGTGTAGAATCATCCCTGCCTCGAACGCTTCATGCACCTGTTGCTACAACTGTCTGTACACACCAGCGGCTGAAAGACAGAGTGTGCACTGTGCGAGGCCACTGATCCCTCTCGCGGCATGTGTCGACCAAATTCTAGGTGACATGCACGAACATCTAACACCGCTCGCATGGCACGTAGAAAATGTGTGGCCATTTACGGCATTAACACGACAACACTCTTCAGACAATCGTTGTGCTGGCAGTGAAATTTGTCTAAGTTCCCCTTGAGTGTGGCTTTGGTGTGTGCACCAAACTGACAGGAGGTGTGGCCGCGGACAGCTGAACAACAGGTACTGTGTTTGGACAGACATGAACTAACAACTGCCCACTGTGATGCACATGTCTGCTTGCTGCCCTTACGTGGACATAAATGAAAACATATATCGGCGAGGCGACGGGCTGCAGCGAGCGAGTGCATGCCATTGATAGGCTACCCCCCAGGTTGAAACGGACCGTCAAATCTGATCTGACTGTCACATGACCCATGTGAGCTCTGTTCCACATGATGCGGTGTTTGTGTTGTGGTGTGCCGTCTACAAGACACGCGTGTCGACTGGACGCACTGGACCAGCAGATGTGGACATGGCCAGAGGACACTGCTTTTCATTCATGTCATTTCATGACTGTATATCAGTGACCATGGGTCATCTACAGAACAACAGACGGATCATATTTGTATTGCCTGCTTGATAAATGCGGTGTTTTTATGTGGTGTGTGATTTTATCTTATTCTTCTTTTTTTTTTTGTAACACTTGCATGTCCTTCCTCATATGAGGCAGGTTCCTACAACTTTCAAAGGACAGCTCTTTAGCTCAGTGGTAAAGTTTCTGACTGGCAATCAGAGCTTTAGGAAGGCGCGGGTTCAAGTCCCATGGGTGCTATGTTTTTTTTTTTATTCCACATAAGCGGTGCGATGTGGTGCACCTTACACTGTGTTCCAGCTCGAAAGACACCATCGCTTGCAAGGACTCTCGCACTGGAATCGTGCACGCCTGCCAGTCGGTGCGATGTTTTGTGGTGTGCTAATTCGAACTGTTTTGCGCTGTTTCGCCGTATTCGACCAAACTTCGCACTATGTGTGAAGAGGCCCTTGAATTCTAATGATCTCTTCATCTGCGCCTTCTAACATTGTTACTAGTTATCACTGAAATCCATGTGTGTTTTTGAGACATCCTGCTTTCAAAATCAGCCAAAACCTCACCTCTGTAATGGAAGTTACAGAGAGAATTTCAACAGCAACACAACATGATGTGACTGATAATAGGTTGAAAATAACATCTGTTAAGTTTGAGCCGGATACTCGTTTCAGATGAGTATTCGGTACGGAGAAAGCATTTTTGACGAGCACGAGCATGATCCAAATAAAACTCATCAATATTTGTGCTTGTGCTGAAGGAAAATTCTCATTGGTTAACTGACTGTCTTCACGCTCTGTGATTGGCCAATCACGTACAGCACCTGCCACTCCCTACACAGACACGTCTCTGCAGCTTCTCACACACACACACACACACACACAGGATCTCTCTCTCTGTGCTTGGCTGCCTCACGTTTCTCTCTCAGTACTCCTGACGTTTTCTTCAGCTCACCTCTTTTAAGTTACTTGGTGAACTTGTTTCGTATCATACGCGGTGCTTTTGACAAGACAGAGCTGAAAACGGCTTATGTCGCATTGGTCACTGCCTCCACTCTAGTTGGGTTTTTTTTTTTATTTATTTGTTTAACCATTTTCTTGCTCTTAGTTTGGCTAAATTCACACACACACACACACACACACACACACACACACACACACACACACACACACACCTTAATCAATATTGTTTAACTTTGTGTGGAAAAAAATGCCAAGAACATTAGGTAGTAAAAATACATAAATCGAAAAAAAAACAAAAAAAAACAGTTTGATCATACAATTTCAAAAAAAAAAATTGTGTTGAATATGGCAACTCTTGTTCCTGCATACTTAGTGGTTCATATAATCTCCTACTACACTGAATGTCAATTCTGAGGCTGTTCTGTTATTCATTCATACACTTGAGAATATTCATGTTCTGAGTTTATATAAAAAAAAAAATTAAAAAAAAACTTGTTCTATAAAATAGTTCCTTTACTATTGTGATCAAAAACATTGAATCTCAATCCGGTTGTTAAGCGCTGATGTAACGCATCATGTGATAAATCTGTTTCCGGGTCCAAAGACTTCCAAGTTTACAATTAAAGTTAAGTCAGTTTGATCCTTTTAAGGATTTACAGTTTAAGTTTAGTTTGTGTTTACATTGTGCGCAAACCTCCGTCCCTCCCTTTTCCACCTCCACCTCTGTTAACCACATTCGTCTGGTTCTATGGTCAGAATAAAACTTTTTTTTTCTTTTACTTTACATATTTTATTATGCACAGATAAAATATACATGTCTGTTTGTTAATAAAAAATTATTTATTAAAATTATTTATTAAAATAAACAGGATGTGAAAGTGCAAACTTCACTTTCTCCCCGACCGACACGAACAGGAAGCGATCGCAGCTCGCAGCAACTCCCATTGAAAATAATGGAGAAACAACCTGAGTGTCTGACATTTTTACATAAAACGCAGTAACAACATCTAAAAACCAAGTTAATATATCCAGGAGAGTTTTAGGCACAATATAAAAAGTGTTTTATGTTGCGATGTTAATGCTGAGTTTTAGGCACAATATACAAAGTGTTTTATGTTGCGATGTTAATGCTGAGTTTTAGGCACAACATACAAAGTGTTTTATGTTGCGATGTTAATGCTGTTGTCCGTGTGCAACGGTTTAAGTGCAGCCTGATCAGAGCGTTTCAGTACAGTTCTCAATGTTAATGACAGCGCACCTTTCTTGTTTGGAGCCGGAAGTTGAAAATCATATGATGCGTTACGTCACACTTAACAACCGGATTCTGTGGCTGTTCTGTAAATATTCATTCATACACTTAAGAATATTCATGTTCTAAGTTCATAAACAAAAACTTGTTCTGCAAATAGTTCTCTTACTTTTGTGATCAAAAACATTGATTTGAATCTCAATTGTGAGGCTGTTCTGTAAATAGTTTTCAAATAAACAATAAATATAGCAACTTCTGATCAATCCACATCAATTTCAGACAAAATAATGTACTGATTTAAGCCCCAGCCATTTCGGGTTAAACCACGCCCACCTCCGGTTTAGGCCCCGCCCACCACGAGTACAGATATGTTGCAGGTAGTGGTGTACTCGCTCATTCCTAACATCTGTGAACTCAAAATCTGAATTGTAGTTTTTATGGCACACAACAGGTCTGCCCCAAATAAAATAATTACATAGAAACAAACTGAACAATACAAAAGCCCCGACAACTGGATGATGTGAAAATTAAGCTTGATTATAATGATGCTGACAGAGATTTACAGACAGTAAGTCAGGTAAAATAACTTATGGAGGACAATCCATGATAAATCTTCAGGAGTCCTCATTTGTTAAACTGGCAATGAAATGGAACTCATTAAAGGAAAGTACTATTAAGGTTCCAGAGAAAATCAATTCGACATTAATAGTGTTTACTTCTCCTGCATATCACATTAAGTGAAAACAAGGGAATGCAATTTGGACAGATGTCAAAACAAGACAATGTTCTGACTTTTCTAGTTCTTGTAGATTAGAAGACATTTTGACAAGTGGGTTAGCATGTCTTCAAGGTGCCATATTTCACGTCACTGGAACATCCCTTTAGCATTCTTCAAAATGAGGCCCATCTCACATGCTGCAAGAGGTAGAAACAATCTTAAAGCTCCTTCTAGGCTGCAAGACGCAGCGTCAAATGAGTGAAGGGTCAGCGCACCAACAGTTAAGGGGAAGCCTCTGGGACATGTGTAAAATTGGATCTGCCATTTTCTGAAAAATGTGCTGTTGATTTGATACTTTCTGGTCTGGGGTTGGTTACTGAGGATGTCCATATTATTTGATGAAGATAAATTACAGGTCCTTCCTTCCAAAGCAAAAGAAAGGAAAACAGATCTCATGGGAGGTCCTTTTCATCTTCTTACTGTATATTCAAACAAGAGATTTCACACTGTAAACAGACCATGAAGCTAAAGCAGAGCGGATGTGAAAGGGAAGACAGTATTAAAGGGTAATGTCTGCCATTTTAACTATTCATACTTTATTTCAGTGTCCCAGGACATTCAGTCAATGTCTGAAATTGCATCAGTCTTTCCTAAAGCTAGACATCAGAGGCAGAATTTGTGATGTCACTGGAGTGTAAAATTGGGAGCTGCTAATTTGTCGGTTCTGACTAAATTTTATATATATATATATTATATATATATATACACACACATATACACACACACACACACACACACAGGATTCCAAGTGAAATCAGAGGTCTGTTAAAATTTAAGATAAAAATTTCATCTTTTAAGATCAATAGGGCAGCGCAGTCTCGTTTGAACCCCTGCGTGATATTGCAAGGATTTGACCACATACAGGGACAGCCTGCACAAACACGGGAGAGACTAAGGGCGCCTTCACACATACTGCGAATATATACAACTCAGGGCAACTCAGGGCGACCATGAACCATGAAACGTGCCAACGGGCAGGCGTACATGATCCCAGTGCGATGGTTCGTGCACGTGACGGTGTCTTTCGAGCAGGAACACAGTGCAAGCATCTGCAGCTGCTTGCATTGTGTTCCATGGGATGTGGTGCCCCACATTGCACCGCTGATGTGAAGGAAAATAAAATAAAAAACAGCTGTATAATTAGTGAATATCACTGGGTTGATACAAATAATACATAAAACGGGATGCAATACAGAAGCCCATGGTTAAATAATCCTGGTTAAATAAAAAAGAAAAAAATGCAATGGTATTCAAACCCGCACACTCTGATTACCAGACAGACATTTTACCACTGTGCTACAATCACTGTCTTGTAACAGGAGTGTGAAATGGCTAAAATTAACAAGCAGATAAATGTATTTTCTAAAAAAAGAAAAAAGCGCTGTGATAACTGACCAAACAGCGTTTGGTACGGCGTATTTCTGCTGATACATGACTGAAAGTGGCATATTTATCACACTGTTGGGTTGTCCTTTTTCTGCAGCACGCTGCTCACAATCCAGTCTCAAACCTCAGTTAAAATCAATCAAGGACCTTTTCATTGTGTCAAAGTAGAAAAAAAACAATTAAAAATAAAACAAAAATATAACATTTCCATTATTTTCTTTAAGAAAATATCCACCTCAATCAATCAGAAACTTGGCTAGTTGATCAAGTTTGTAGCTATTGTCTCTCACTGAGGCAATGCTTATTTTAATTTAATTTTAATTATTTTAATGGAAAAACAATAATATTTAAATGTGAAAAAAGAAACTTTCATATAAATGTTCCAACTCCACAAAGTCAGCATTCAAATTCAACTTCGACTTAGCTGTCTAAAGCCTCAGCAATATGTGAATTAAAAAAAATGGGGCATTTTCCTTTGAAAATCCAAACCATAAAATTAGTTTAAGTGCTGTGTGTTTGTCCAGTGCTTTTCTCTTAAAATGCCCCGTCCAAGCAAACGGGGAGAAACTAAGGAGAGATAATTCTTTCATGATATGTTAAGCTGACACCGTGTTGCTGCAGACAGGGATGAGCTCTCCGAGAGCTCAGAAATATGCATGCGTGATGTATCTCCTTTGTGTACTTTTTAGTGCTGCTGTGTGTATGTTTGACTGAGAGTCTGTGTTGTGCTGCAGTGGCGGCTGACAGCCTTATTGCCATTTTCTACGGTGATTTCTATGAGCTTACTCTATTAGAATCACAGAGGGCTTCCATCTCATACACAACAGCCTGCATGCAAAATAAGTGTCCCTGGAGCCTCTGTTTACCATCCAAGTCGGATTTGCTGCTCTCATACGCAGCCAGGCTAAAGCTCAGCTACCCAGCAACCCCCACTCCAGTGTCCCTCCCTCTGCCTTCAACACCAGCCCACCACCACCACCACCCCGGCACAAACAAACAAGCACACACACACACCACCCCATCCCATGCCCGCCTCCTGGTCTTTTGGGCTTTCATTTTGTCGCACATCCTCAGTGTAGTTTTTGCCAGAATCTGTTCAAAACTTTCCAGACTGCAGGCTTTTTATGTAAATCTTGCAGAGCCATGGTTACAAGCCAAATTCTCATCCTTAAACAATTCTGTTTGAAGTGTCTTTTTTTTTCTTAAAGTCTCCAACAACAAAAATTGAAGAAGGATTGCATTGTTAATTTGACAAAGTAGAGGGTGGGACTTCAAGAAGCTCATTAATAAACATGGAATACGACTGCCTGCAAAACGTCTTCATTCTGCATCAAAGTGGGACTCAGCATTACCTCTGACAAGGAGGTTATGATTTTTGCATTAAATTCAGATAGTGGTACAAGTAGCAAATTGTCACCTTATTTAACAAACAGCAAATTAAAAAAAAAAAAAAAAAATCTTTATTCCGTAAAATTAAAGCACTTATTTTCACTAAAGTGGTCTTGACAGAGATCCAGATGTAATGGATGAGTTCTCCTTGGTGGAGGTAAATTCTCCAGTGAGCACTACTCTTATTTTTATTCATTTGAATTTATACATTTACCAAAAGCTTTTTATCCATGACTGAAGTGCATCACATTAGCACACAAAGATGGAGCGGCATTGTCCTCACCTGAAATTTTGGCTTTAGGCTCAAGAACATTTGGCTATGGAGCCGAGAATGGAACCATATGGGTTTTGGTTAATAGACATCCCTCTGATTGCAATTAGGATGAACTTGTGAAATCCATCCATCCGTCAGCCATCCATCCATCCATCCATACATACATTTTCTAACCTGCTTACTACAGTTTAGAGTTGTGGGGGCTGGAATCTACTCCAGCAGCCATTGGGTCAAAAGCAGGATACATTCTGGATAGGTGACCAGTCTATATTACATATAGACAGACAAACTCATCCATGCTCTCATTCACACCTTTAGACTCATCAGTTCACCTAACTTGCATATCTTTGGAACTGGAAAGAAAACAGAGTACCTGGAGAAACCCACACAAATACAGGGAGGACACAGAATCTCCATACAGAAATAAAGACAAATGCATTGATGAAAATCTCTTGGAGCTTCTACATACTGAATCCTTCATGATGGTTAACTGAAATACAGTGAACTTTAACCAACAGGAAGTATAGGATCCTATTTGGATCATTACACAGGGGACAACACACAGTATATTTGGAGTGTATCCAACACCACCTTAATATTTAAATTGGAAAATGCAGGGCACAGAGGGGTTGTATTTAGCCAGTTAATTAATAGTCTGTGTATTTTGAGCATAATATGCATTCCATACCTGAGATTGTCATCTGTCACACATAACGAAATTGGCCGAAAGCAGCAGAAACCGTCCGAAAAGCCGCAAACAAAAAACGAAATGGGGAACCACGAAACATTCCACTTGCTGTCAGGAGGTGACATACGGTCAGACAGGCGTGCATGATACTGCAGAAACTGTTTTGTGGATGCATACGAGCGTGCACGAACACAGTGTGGACACCTGGAACATGTTGCACCACATCGCGCCGCTGCTGTGAGGAAAAAAAAAAAAAAACACACACACACACACACAAAAAAAACCCACCACAATTTCTAATATTTTATCTCTCTTATCAAGCGGACAATACAAGTATGAACTTTCTGTTCCTCAGTATATGACCCATGGTCATAGATGTCAAGTTATGAAATGACATGAATGAAGCAGTGCACTCTTATCATCTCCATATCTGCTGGCCCCGTGCTCAGCCGGCCCCGCACTCGTGTACAGCGCGCGGTGCTCCGAAGGACACTGTGTCATGTGGACCATACCTCACATGGGTGACATGACATTCAGATCGCCATCTGAGTGTACACATGATCAGATGGTCCTTTTCACCTGGCACAGCCTGCCAATGTGCATGCTGACACAGTTGCTCCAGCCCGTTGGAAAGGTGATATGTGTTTTTATGTATTTCCACATGAGGACAGCAAGCACACACATACGCCTCACGGTGGACAGTTGTAACATCATGTCCGTCATAACACAGTACACATTCTCCAGCTGTGACTTTCAGGTCGACAGATCCCACCAACTGCTGCTATTTGCAGTCACGCCCACCTTTTCGATCAACACACAGAACAAAGTGTCACTCTCTGTTTCTGTCTTCTGTGATTATTTATTTTAGCTATTTGTTATGTAATTATGTATGTAGTTATTGTAGTATTTATTTATATACTTGTCATTGGTGTGTTCTCTGTGTTTTTAATTTAACACGTCATGTGCACTGACCTGTCATTCTCAGCTGTCAGTGAGTGACTGGCTGGCAATCGGCGCCTTGCCATCTGCACTCAGACATGGCTGACCGGCCCCCGTGTGATCTTGTCTGTACATATTTATCAGCATGTCATGTAAGTATGCCCCTTCCCACACACCATGTGTTGCGGGGGGAGGCAACACACACGCATGCCTCATGCGTTGGGGGTGCCCACTTGCTTGACATATGTGTGGCTTGGTAACACCACACTTGTGTGGCTTGGTAACACCACACTTGTGTTGCACTTTCAGAGATGGCTCGAATTTGGTCCTCTGCACTCTACTCTCATATGGGGAGCACGAATAGCCCCACCGAGCCCAGCGAGCAGTGTTGGATGTTCCCATGTGGCACCTGAAATTTGGCCAATACCTGCCGAGAGGGGGATTGAATGGACACTCGCAGGGGACTTGCTGTCTTTCGGCCGCTGGTGTGTGCGAATGGTTGTGGCAACAGCTGTACAAGGTGTTTGAGGCAGCTCTGATTTTTCACGAGTGGCATGCAATTCCTCCTTCGTGCGCAAGTCGGCTTCAATCATGTTGTGTGAAGGGGCCATTAGGCGTGTCTTAATACTGCACCAACATTAGACCATGTTTCTGGTGGTCTGCTTAGTGTCTGCTGCGTGCTGCCAGAGGATAGCAGTGCACCAACACTCCACCTGACATACCTCATTTTAGATGAGCATGCCAAGATGCTTGCTTTATAAGTGAAGTGGGTACCCTGGGGTCACTAATCATGACGTGCAGTGCATGTGCATACCAGAAATTGGGGTGGGTTTTTTGAAGCAGAATGCAGGACACATGAGCCCATCTCAACAAGACTGACATGAAATCAGACGACCTCTTGTGAAGGTGGGGTTGGAAAATTTGTGGGGGGTTTTTAGCCCTGTGCAGGTCTGGCACTCTGCTCCACAAAACACTAATTTTCTCCTAATTTTTAGTGCCCACATGCACTACACAAGTCAAGGTGAGTAACCCCGCCCCCTAAGCCATCCAATCACCCCAACCCCAGAGTGGGCACTGGACATGGAAATTACAGCTGCATTAAGGATAAGATAAAGACCCATAATTTCTCATGAGCAACAGCGACTGAGAAGAGCTCAACCCTCCACAGTTTGTTTCTCATGTAAAGAAAAAGCAACATTCTAATTCTTATTATCTTTTTAAAAATGTTTGCTTTTTGAATCAGACCATTCAGCAATAACTGTGGCCAAAACACTAACCTTTCAATAATTTAAATGAGTTCTTAATTTTCTTTCAACAATTATCTTATCCTGTTTCATGAAGCCACCCAAATTTGGACTGCTGGTACACTGAACAGTTGTTGAAAATTTTGGAAGTGCAGTTCATATTGAACATGTGACAGACAAAAGGCCAGAGCAAACTTGCGGTTTCACTTGCTTACATTATCGCTATCTTTTGGCAGCCAATACTAGCATTTAACTTGGCTCGGATCTGCTGTTCTCTGGCCTTTCATTTGTTCTCATTAAAAAGGTCTGACCTGCCAGCACATAGAGAACAACAAGTAAACAGTGGGGGAATGGCAGCTTCCAAGCACGAGAGGGCGCCAGACCCAGAAGAAGTGACAGCTGTCACTCATCCTCTGCACCAGCTGTCACTCGTTCATCATCACCACCATAAAAGCCGGACTGCAACTCCACCTCCCCGCCGAGAAATCGACTACCATTACCAAGGTAATTTCTCTGCTGACTAACACTGTGTGTGTAATAACTTGAACTTCTATTGCAGCCGTTTTCCTGGAGTGTTGCCTTATCTAGAGGATTGGCGTTTGGTGTGACAGCGACGGCTTCGCCTCACACCCCATCTCAGATAAGTGGTTGACCAGGAGCTGCACGAGTGTGTGTGATTTGGAGGTGGAGGTGCTCCCTCCTAACTGTGTTCGGACTGAGAATTACTGAGTGTGCGGACTCACACTCACTCATCATATTTCTGCTTTCTGCCAGCAGTACCAGGGTCGACAGCCGAAGACAGAGGCCACCTGGGGATTCGGGACTTGGCGGCTCCGGTGTTCTTCAGACCGTTGGTGGTGGAAGCCATGTGGGACGCGGCTTCTCTCTCGTCGGGGGTCTCCTATCTTCGAGCCTGCCCACACGTCACCTGAAGTTACATTAACTGTGCAAATTACTGTACGTTTCGTTGTGTATTATCACAACATTAAATTGTTACCTTTTTGGCTTATTCATTGTCCGTTCATTTGCGCCCCCTGTTGTGGGTCCGTGCTACGACACCTTCCCAACAGGATTTCTCGGCCATCGTCATGGATCCCGAGGGGCGTCAACCCGAGCTTGAACGGCCAATGGAAGAGCCAGGAGCGCAGGCGTCAGCGGGAGGCGTGTTGAGTGAGCTGCAGCAGATCTTAACCGCCTTCACGGCTCGGTTAGATTTAGTGACTGAGCAGAATGTCCTCCTTAATCGGAGGGTGGAGGCTCTCACCGCCAGGGTGGAAGCGCGCGATCAGGGCGCTGCTGCAGCCACTCCTCTGGCTGGTCCTGGGCCTGTATCAGACGTTCCACTGGTCGTTCAACGAACCCCCCCACCATCCCCTGCAGCATACATAAGCCCTCCGGAACCATACGGGGGCTGTGTCGAGACATGCGCAGACTTCCTCATGCAGTGTTTGCTCGTCTTTTCACAGCGCCCTGTCATGTACGCATCAGACGCTAGCCGGGTGGCTTATGTTATTAATCTGCTTCGAGGAGAGGCACGCGCCTGGGCTACGGCGCTTTGGGAGCAGAATTCACGTCTCCTAACGTCTTATACTGGGTTTGTACGGGAGTTCAAACAAGTGTTTGATCATCCCAACAGAGGCGAGACCACTTCGAACGTGCTGCTGTCGATGAGACAGGGGCTCCGTAGCGCAGCCGAGTATGCAGTCGACTTCCGCATCGTGGCAGCGAGGTCCGGCTGGAATAACGTTGCGCTCCGCACTGCCTTTGTAAATGGACTGTCCCCTGTCCTTAAGGAGCACCTACTGGCTAAGGAGGAACCGCGGGATTTTGACGGGCTTGTCGATTTAGTTATACGCTTAGACAACCGTTTAAACGAGCATCGTCGGGAGCAGGCCGGGGGGCGTGACTGGGCACGAGCCGTCCCTCCCCCTTCCGGTTCCAACAAGGTGACGTCGTCCCCACGCTTCACTGCCAGAGAGCTCCGTGTGGCTACAGCTCCCCCTGCTGAGGAGGCTATGGACACGAGCAGGGCCAAAGTAAAAACAAATGTCAGACAAAGGAGGCTGGCCCGCGGGGAGTGTTTTGTCTGCGGCTCTTGCGAGCACATGCAGAAGGACTGCCCTAAACGGTCAAACTACAATGCCCGTCCTTAGAAACTGGGCTAAGGGTGGGCCATAACACACACGCGGGAAAACCCCGCAAATCTGCACGAATCCCAGTAACAATCCTTTGTGGGGATTTAACCCTTCACGCCCCAGCACTGGTAGACACGGGGTCTGAAGGGAATCTGCTGGACAGCAGATGGGTAAAGGAAGTAGGGCTCCCTCTGGTGGCTCTGCCGGCACCATTGCAGGTGTGAGCACTAGATGGCACCCTGCTTCCATTAATCACACATCAGACACAACCAGTGACTTTGGTTGTGTCTGGGAATCACAGGGAGGAGATGGTGTTCCATGTAACACCATCTACCTCCCGAGTGATTTTGGGCTTTCCATGGATGGTGAAGCACAATCCCCAGATAGATTGGCCGTCCGGGGTTGTGACGCAGTGGAGCGAAACCTGCCACCGGGAGTGTTTAGGATCCTCGGTTCCTCCCGGCACTACGGCTAATGAGGAGGTCAAAGTTCCCCCCAATCTATCGGCGGTGCCAAAGGAGTACCATGATCTTGCTGACGTTTTCAGCAAAGATCTGGTGCTCACTCTTCCCCCGCACCGACCGTATGATTGTGCCATCGATTTGGTCCCAGGCGCTGAGTACCTGTCCAGTAGGTTGTACAACCTCTCACGTCCGGAACGCGAGTCAATGGAGACCTACATCCGGGACTCCTTAGCTGCCGGGCTGATCCGGAACTCCACCTCCCCGATGGGTGCTGGTTTCTTTTTTGTGGGTAAAAAAGACGGCGGACGCCGTCCATGCATTGATTACAGAGGGCTGAACGAGATCACGATTCGCAACCGATACCCGTTACCTCTGTTGGATTCAGTGTTCACGCCCCTGCATGGAGCCCAAATTTTCACTAAATTGGATCTTAGAAACGCGTACCACCTGGTTCGGATCCGGAAGGGAGATGAATGGAAGACGGCATTCAACACCCCGTTAGGTCATTTTGAGTACCTGGTCATGCCGTTCGGCCTCACTAACGCCCCCGCGACGTTCCAAGCTTTGGTAAATGATGTCTTGCGGGACTTCCTGCATCGGTTCGTCTTCGTATATCTGGACGATATACTCATCTTTTCCCCGGACCCTGAGACCCATGTCCAACATGTACGTCAGGTCCTACAGCGGTTGTTGGAGAACCGGCTGTTTGTGAAGGGTGAGAAGTGCGAGTTCCACCGCACTTCTTTGTCCTTCCTGGGGTTCATCATCTCCTCCAACTCTGTCGCCCCTGATCCGGCTAAGGTTGCGGCGGTGAGAGATTGGCCCCAACCAACAAGCCGCAGGAAACTACAGCAGTTCCTAGGCTTTGCAAATTTCTACAGGAGGTTCATTAAAGGTTACAGTCAGGTAGTTAGCCCCCTGACTGCCCTGACCTCCACCAAGGTCCCCTTCGCCTGGTCGGATCGGTGCGAAGCCGCGTTCCAGGAGTTGAAACGCCGGTTCTCGACTGCACCAGTTCTGGTGCAGCCTGATCCTGATCGCCAGTACATAGTAGAAGTGGACGCCTCTGACTCAGGGATAGGAGCCGTGCTGTCCCAGAGCGTGGAGGCTGATAAAGTTCTCCATCCTTGTGCCTTTTATTCCCGCAGGTTGACCCCAGCTGAACGGAACTATGACGTCGGCAATCAGGAACTCCTCGCGGTGAAGGAGGCTCTTGAAGAGTGGAGACACCTGCTGGAGGGGGCATCGTTGCCCTTCACGGTTTTCACGGACCATCGGAACCTGGAGTACATCCAGACCGCCAAGCGGCTGAACCCGAGGTAAGCCCGCTGGTCTCTGTTCTTTGGACGCTTTGACTTCCAGATCACGTACCACCCCGGGACTAAGAACCAAAAATCAGATGCATTGTCCCGGGTGCATGAAGAAGAAGCCAAAGCGGGGCTGTCGAACCCCACTGAGACCATCATCCCCGAGTCCACTGTCGTGGCCACCCTCACCTGGGACGTGGAGAAGACCGTCCGGGAGGCCCTGACAATGATCCCGGACCCGGGGACTGGCCCCAAGAACAGACTGTACGTCCCACCAGAGGCAAGAGCTGCCGTATTGGACTTCTGTCATGGGTCCAAGCTCTCTTGTCATCCCGGAGTGCGTAGGACCGTGGCAGTAGTCCAGCAGCGCTTCTGGTGGGCGTCCCTGGAAACCGACGTCCGGGATTATGTCCAGGCCTGTACCATCTGCGCCAGGGGCAAGGCAGATCATCGGAGGACAACGGGACTCCTCCAACCCCTGCCAGTGCCTCATCGCCCCTGGTCTCACATCGGCCTGGACTTCATCACGGGCCTCCCGCCGTCCCAGGGCAACACCGTGATTCTCACGATAGTGGACCGGTTCTCCAAGGCGGCCCACTTCGTGGCCCTCCCGAAGCTCCCGACGGCCCAGGAGACGGCAGACCTCCTGGTCCACCACGTCATGCGGCTGCATGGGATACCATCGGACATCGTTTCAGATCGTGGTCCCCAGTTCTCTTCACAGGTGTGGAAGAGTTTCTGCAAGGAGCTGGGGGCCACCGTGAGTCTCTCGTCCGGGTACCACCCCCAGACAAACGGCCAGGCAGAGCGGGCTAACCAGGAGCTGGAGCAGGCCCTTCGATGTGTAACCTCCGCGCATCCGGCGGCCTGGAGTCACCATCTGGCCTGGATCGAGTATGCCCACAACAGCCAAGTTTCGTCTGCTACCGGCCTCTCCCCTTTTGAGGCATGTTTGGGGTACCAGCCCCCATTGTTCCCGCTGGTGGAGGGAGAGGTCGGTGTGCCCTCGGTCCAGGCCCACCTCAGGAGGTGCCGCCGGGTGTGGCGGGCCGCCCGCTCTGCCCTGTTAAAGGCCCGGACGAGGGCCAAGGCCCATGCGGACTGCCGGCGTTCCCCGGCCCCCACATACCAGCCCGGGCAGGAGGTGTGGCTCTCGACCAAGGACATCCCTTTGTGTGTCGATTCCCCAAAGCTGAAAGACAGATTCATTGGACCTTTCAAAATCCTCAAGATCATCAACCCGGCCGCAGTGAAGCTTCAACTCCCGGCTTCACTGCGGATTCACCCTGTCTTTCATGTTTCCCGTCTCAAACCACACCACACCTCGCACCTCTGTACTCCGGGACCTACGCCGCCTCCTGCCCGGCTCATTGACGGGGAGCCTGCCTGGACAGTCCGCAGGCTCCTGGACGTCCGTCATAAGGGCCGGGGTTTCCAATATCTGGTGGACTGGGAGGGGTATGGACCTGAAGAACGCTCCTGGGTGAAGAGGAGCTTCATCTTGGACCCGGCTCTCCTGGCCGAGTTCTACGCAAGACATCCGGACAAGCCTGGTTGGATGCCAGGAGGCGCCCGTTGAGGGGGGGGTCCTGTTGTGTGGGCCGCTGAAGAGGAGGTACTGCTGGCCCACCACCACCAGAGGGCGCCCTGCTTGGAGTGCGGGCTTCAAGCACGAGAGGGCGCCAGACCCAGAAGAAGTGACAGCTGTCACTCATCCTCTGCACCAGCTGTCACTCGTTCATCATCACCACCATAAAAGCTGGACTGCAACTCCACCTCCCTGCCGAGAAATCGACTACCATTACCAAGGTAATTTCTCTGCTGACTAACACTGTGTGTGTAATAACTTGAACTTCTATTGCAGCCGTTTTCCTGGAGTGTTGCCTTATCTAGAGGATTGGCGTTTGGTGTGACAGCGACGGCTTCGCCTCACACCCCATCTCAGATAAGTGGTTGACCAGGAGCTGCATGAGTGTGTGTGATTTGGAGGTGGAGGTGCTCCCTCCTAACTGTGTTCGGACTGAGAATTACTGAGTGTGCGGACTCACACTCACTCATCATATTTCTGCTTTCTGCCAGCAGTACCAGGGTCGACAGCCGAAGACAGAGGCCACCTGGGGATTCGGGACTTGGCGGCTCCGGTGTTCTTCAGACCGTTGGTGGTGGAAGCCGTGTGGGACGCGGCTTCTCTCTCGTCGGGGGTCTCCTATCTTCGAGCCTGCCCACACGTCACCTGGAGTTACATTAACTGTGCAAATTACTGTACGTTTCGTTGTGTATTATCACAACATTAAATTGTTACCTTTTTGGCTTATTCATTGTCCGTTCATTTGCGCCCCCTGTTGTGGGTCTGTGCTACGACACCTTCCCAACAGTTTCATTATTCTTCATCTTTTTATGATTTCTTGGCAAGATGATTAATGTGAATTTAGACAGAGCTGTTGGCACCCAGTATTGGCTGGCTGCCATAAACATGGCATAATACTGTCACTCCCCTGATCAAAAATAAGCAAAAGAGTTAGATTTGAGTTCCATGATGATTTGTTAACTGGTTGTCATGCAGTGCTGTCATAACAGTCAAGAATAAATTATTTTCACTGTCTTTACAATAAACATCTGCTTGATGAAGTCTCTCTGCGCCAACAGAACTTGTTTGCTTTGAGGTTTTGTTTTTTTTCTTATTGCTGTCACCAGAACGGAGCTAAGTCATGGACTCTCACTTCCAGCTGCAGTCTGTAGGCTCTCCACACATGAAATCAATACTTAACATTTTCCCCACTGATAGACTCATACTGGGGACAGACAGATTCTGCTTACCAAGACCCCACTTGATTGAGCCCCACTTAGGTTGCTAATACGACTGACAGAGCGACACCATTGTGACAATCATTTGCAGACAGCAAGGAAGCACATTTTTGAAAGACTTCGTATTGATGTCGCCAACTGCTAAATAATCTTCGTATTTGTTCAAGCTTGCTTTGTTTGAAAACCTCCTCACCACACTGTGGCAGGTGATGTAAATTCTTATTTTGGTAATATTGCAAAAAAAATGTGAAACAAAGCCAAAAGAATTATAGTTCTCTATTTGCCTAATTGCTAATGAGTCCAATAATGAAGTATAGCAGCACATGGCAGCTTGTAACAATGCAGGTATTCATCACTGAGGATGAGGTCCATTGTTTGAGGCATGCAGCATCTGGCGATGTGGGATGATCACATCTTGGATGGGGCTCACAGACCCACCGACTTGCACACACTTTCAAATGATTTCAAAAATGATAAATGTAGCTGTGGGTTTTTTATTCATTTATGGATCTGCAGCAAAGAACAGTTCAGCACTTTCAGTTCACAAGATTCCAAATAGGACAGCATGTTTTTATTGACAAGCGACTGGAGAAGGTCTGTTGACCTCCTGCTCATTACCCACCGTCTGACATACTTCTTTTCTCTAATGGTGGGCCAACTGTTCTGATAAACATTTGGGCAGATACGGTACATTCTCAGCTTTTAGTCGAGTGTAAAGTGGAGAGAATATTGTTCATGACAGAGAACCCACTTTCACATTCTGCTGCACTTACAGCCAAATATTTCATCTGATTATCTTAGTTTCAACAGTTCTTCCTCATGTGGCATATTTAGAAAAATGCTGCAGCCTTATGCAGCCTGAAGTAGTGTATGTGACATATTTAATAAAAAGCAATAAAAAACTAATTTGACTCATGCAGACATTATGGGTCATATTTTGAAGGTCTGCGGCACAGTGTCAGTGTTACACAGTAAAAATCCACTTGGGACACGTCCACCCATTCATTGCTCTTTACACAGTGCAAACTCCTACCATAAACAATAGCTCTGTGCACAAAGGGGTTGGGGAAAGTCACTTCACTGGTGATGGATGTGTTGCAAGCGTTAACATTAAATACGCCCATGCACGTGGCACCTCCCAAGGTTTTCAAACCTCTATTCTTGCTTTCACAGATATACATCACATGGTCTATAACTGCATGAACCAATGTGTGAAGATTACAATTACCCAAGGATAGAAGAGGTGCACTGTTTGACCAAAAACATGCCACTTGAGTGCATAGCGTAACAATGTGTAGTCCTGGACTTGTACGACCTAATATGTGCCAAAATAACAGTAGCTGTAATTGTGAGTCCAAAGTGTGACCCCCCCCAGCACAGAGAACAGACCAGATGTGAGTTCAGAATTCTTTATTTTAACAGTTTAACCAAAAATTAGCTGGCAGGGAGAATACTCAAAAACACAGGCTTGGGTCAGCACATGATAAGAGCAACAAAAAACAACCTCAGCTTGTCTGAGGGAAAACACAGGAGAATTGCTCACAAAGCCTGACCAAGTTTAAAAAACCGGAGTTCTCTATAGCAGCAGTCCTTTCAAGGGTTTAGGCAGCAGAATTATCTAAAATACTTGTGTGAAGCATCTTGAGGCAACTTTGTTGTGATTTGGCGCTATATCAATTAAAATAAATTGAAATCGACATTGAATTGAACTCAATGACAAGAGTTTTCAACAACAATAATCTTTTAAGGGGTTACACAAGCCGAGTTATGCAAAAAACAAAACAAAACACAGAAAGCATTTTGCATAATGCCACAGACTGCGAAAGAGCAGGGAAAAATCAGGAGACCAGAATGGCAGCAAAGGTCTGTAACCTGGAATAATAATTTTTTAAAAAAAGGAAAAAGAACACTGAAACTCTAACAAAAAGATAAAATGAACACTGGAAACACATGGCAAACACATAACCAAGCAAAGACTGCAGCAGAGGAAGAGACTAAATGCTGTGACAGAAGATTACAGTCGAGATTAGTTGTGGACTCACTGACTGGACACACGAGATGATGACAATGCAGTCAGAAAATACCAAATAGCTAGAACAGAAAAAGGTCACAAGAGGGAGCCACAGACCAGAGAATATTTGGTTAGCTGCTAATTTAGTTGGGCGTTAGCCTCGCCCATTTATTATAATGTATTCCAATATTGTGCCAAAGTTGATAGCCTGTGTTTATCTCGGCTTTGAATATTCTGGATTTATACTTTTTATCATGTTTCCCATTTACTTATTGGGCTATTGTGAATGTGTACCCTGAACAGAAATGTGAATTATGAAGAAAGCTAGCTAGTATTCATTTGTTTAAACGATTGATAATCGGTCCCACTGTTTATGTACAGACCAGGTGCCTTGGGTACCGGTATGATGGCGAGCCACGCCGAACCAACAACAGAAACAATATTAACAACATCTTCAAAACATCACTCCATTGCATGGTACGAGGTGAACAGGCGACCTCTCCCCCTCTCATTCGCACCAGTTTTATCTGCACATAAACAGTGCTGCGCTGATGAGCAATTTGCGAACTTTGTACACACAAACACGGTGCTCATGGACTTTTAAAATGCACTTTACTGTCAAAGTTGCAGATTTTGAGAAAAGCTGATTGCGATTTTTGGATTGTTGTGACTGTTGTGTTTCAAAAGAAATATTATTGTGAACTACAAATAATTATCTAAATAAGTGTACTTGATTACTTAACAACTTGGTTACATAAACACTGGTTAAACTTGTGTAGAGCCACAGGCAACATTTTTCTATTTTCTTTTCACTGAACTTCAATGTCTTTGAGACACCCATGTTCTTGTGGACAAGAACATGGTCAATCACAGCAGCTCTGATGTCATCAGATATTGCTGTTATTTGTCTTCACTGACCACTTCGACCACCTCTCAGATTTCTATCATTGTAGTGCCTCACAAACCAGTGTTCTCCGAACTGGCTTATACAACCCCTGGCAAAAATTATGGAATCACCGGCCTCGGAGGATGTTCATTCAGTTGTTTAATTTTGTAGAAAAAAAGCAGATCACAGACATGACACAAAACTAAAGTAATTTCAAATGGCAACTTTCTGGCTTTAAGAAACACTATAAGAAATCAGGAAAAAAAAAATTGTGGCAGTCAGTAACGGTTACTTTTTTAGACCAAGCAGAGGGAAAAAAAATATGGAATCACTCAATTCTGAGGAAAAAAATTATGGAATCATGAAAAACAAATGAACGCTCCAACACATCACTAGTATTTTGTTGCACCACCTCTGGCTTTTATAAGAGCTTGCAGTCTCTGAGGCATGGACTTAATGAGTGACAAACAGTACTCTTCATCAATCTGGCTCCAACTTTCTCTGATTGCTGTTGCCAGATCAGCTTTGCAGGTTGGAGCCTTGTCATGGACCATTTTCTTCAACTTCCACCAAAGATTTCAATTGGATTAAGATCCGGACTATTTGCAGGCCATGACATTGACCCTATGTGTCTTTTTGCAAGGAATGTTTTCACAGTTTTTGCTCTATGGCAAGATGCATTATCATCTTGAAAAATGATTTCATCATCCCCAAACATCCTTTAAATTGATGGGATAAGAAAAGTGTCCAAAATATCAACGTAAACTTGTGCATTTATTGATGATGTAATGACAGCCATCTCCCCAGTGCCTTTACCTGACATGCAGCCCCATATCATCAATGACTGGAAATTTAGATGTTCTCTTCAGGCAGTCATCTTTAGAAATCTCATTGGAATGGCACCAAACAAAAGTTCCAGCATCATCACCTTGCCCAATGCAGATTCGAGATTCATCACTGAATATGACTTCATCCAGTCATCCACCGTCCACGATTGGCTTTTCCTTAGCCATTGTAACCTTGTTTTTTTTTTCTTGTTTAGGTGTAATGATGGCTTTCGTTTAGCTTTTCTGTATGTAAATCCCATTTCCTTTAGGCAGTTTCTTACAGTTCGGTCAAGACGTTGACTCCAGTTTCCTCCCATTCGTTCCTCATTTGTTTTGTTGTGCAATTTTTCAATTTTTGAGACATATTGCTTAAGTTTTCTGTCTTGACGCTTTGATGTCTTCCTTGGTTCTACCAGTATGTTTGCCTTTAACAACCTTCCCATGTTGTTTGTATTGGTCCAGAGTTTAGACACAGCTGACTGTGAAACACCAACATCTTTTGCAACATTGCGTGATGATTTACCCTCTTTTAAGAGTTTGTAATCTCTCCTTTGTTTCAATTGACATCTCTCGGGTTGGAGCCATGATTCATGTCAGTCCACTTGGTGCAACAGCTCTCCAGGTGTGATCACTCCTTTTGTAGATGCAGACTCACGAGCAGATCTGATTTGATGCAGGTGTTAGTTTTGGGGATGAAAATTTACAGGGTGATTCCATAATTTATTCCTCAGAATTGAGTGATTCCATATTTTTTCCCTCTGCTTGGTCTAAAAAGTAACCGTTACAGACTGCCACAATTTTTTTTTTCTGATTTCTTATAGTGTTTCTTAAAGCCAGAAAGTTGCCATTTGAAATGACTTTAGTTTGTGTCATGTCTGTGATCTGCTTTTTTTCTACAAAATTAAACAACTGAATAAACATCCTCCGAGGCCGGTGATTCCATAATTTTTGCCAGGTGTTGTATATGTTCCCTCACATCATTGGCCACAAGTACAATCAATTTTGAGTTGTTGTGTTCAGCTGGTGACAACAGTGCTTTAACTGTGTTTGACGTTTTGCCACCTGTGCTCACCAATATGCAACAGCAAGGCGGGGGTGACGCTCTTATTTATAAATCTAGCTTTAGCCTATTAGCTGTTGGGAGTTACAAATATCACTCGATTGAGCATCTGATTCTCCGCTCTGCTCAGGATATTACACACTGACAAGGTCAGGAGAATAAAAATCAGTCGTATTGCTTTGTCACTGTATATAGGCCTCCTGGCCCATATTCTGAATTCTTAGATGAATTTGGTGTGTTCATCTCTAACTTGTCAACTAGTGTAGATAACATTCTGATCATTGGTGACTTTAACATTCATATAAATAAGGCTTCTGATCCCCTCTGCAAATCATTTATGGAAATTGTGGATGCATTAGGATTTCGGCAATGCATTCGGGATTCGACGCACATTAGTGGATTAGTGGATCTGGTTCTTGCACGTGGTATTGCTGTCACAAATATTGACATCAGGCATCTTACATCAGTGGTGTTTGATCACTCACTTATTAAGTTTACAGTTTCGCTGCCATGTTTAGTGGAACAACAACCTTATATATCATTACGGCGATGCATCAACTCCTCAACTAAGACTGAACTCGAAGCTAAGACATCAGGCAGTCTAGCTTCGAGTTCAGTCTGTCTACCCAGTCAGTAGACAGACTTGTGGATAGTTTAAACTCAGTGCTCAAAACTATACTCGACATGATTGCACCACCTGTGTTAAAACTGCGCTCCCCCAAATCACAGTCAACTTGGTTGAATAATTATCTGCGTGACCTCAAGCATAAAGCAAGAGGTCTAGAACAGAAATGGCGTCGCTCAAAATTAGAAGTATTCCACCATGCGTGGCGTGATGCTATCTTAGACTATAGCATGCATTATGGCTGCAAAGCGGGACTTACTACTCTGATTTGATCAACAAAACAAGCATAACTCAAAGTTCTTGTTCGACACGGTGGCAACACTTATGCATGGACAACCACCTGTAGTTCGCTCTCCTTTTACAGCTCAATATTTCCTGGATTACTTTGGGAAGAAAATAGAAGACATCAGGTTAAACATATCCTGGCATGCCTTAACCCAGCACTACACCCTGCTATTGAGGTGGGCGCCACTACTGAGGTATTACCTAGATTTACAGAATTGATAGTATCTCACTAGGCATGCTGACAAAACTCGTATGTCAACAAGAAGCACAACCTGTTTATTTGATCCTATACCAACAAAACTGTTGGGCCAACTGCGCTGGAAATTATTAATCTTATTAACTTCTGGATCTGTTCCTAAATGTTTCACAAATCTGCAGTGATTAAACCATTACTTAAGTAACCTAATCTTGACCCTAGTGTATTGAAAAACTATGGGCCAATATCAAATCTATCATTTTTGTCTAAAATTCTGGAAAAAGTGGTGTCACGGCAGCTCGTAGACTATCTTACTGAGAATAATCTCTTTGAGCCACTGCAGTCTGCTTTTAGAAAATATCATTCCACAGAGACGGCTCTCACTAAAGTGGTGAATGATCTTCTGGTTACAGTGGATTCAGACACCACTACGGTTCTGTTGCTGTTAGATTTCAGTGCTGCATTTGATACAGTGGATCATCATATTCTACTTGATAGACTGGAAAATCATTTTGGGATTACTGGGAGTGCCCTTGCATGGCGGATGTCATACTTGACCAGTCGTCTCACTGTGTTTTGTACAGTAACACTACCTCTAACCTTAGTGACATGAAATTTGGGGTTCCACAGGGGTCTGTCTTAGGCCCCCTGCTTTTCTCCCTTTATATAGCACCCCTTGGGCACATATTGCGGCGTTTTGGGATTGCCTTTCACTGCTATGCAGATGATACTCAGTTATATATGCCGATAACTGCTGGTAATCTCTTTCACATAAAATCCTTAGAAGATTGCCTTGCAGCAGTGAGAAGTTGGATGTCTAAAAACTTCATACTTTTAAACTCTGAAAAGACTGAAATGATGGTTCTTGGTCCAGTGAGACATCAGCATCAATTTGACCAGTTAACACTCAGCCTAGGCTCATGTGTCATACATCACACTGACAAAGTGAGGAACCTTGGGGTAATTTTTGATCCTTCGTTGTCCTTTGGCCTCCATATTAGAAATATTACTAGGACTGCTTTCTTCCACCTGCGAAATATAGCGAATATTCGTCCCATCCTGTCTATGGCTGATGCTGAGACCCTGATCCATGCATTCATCTCTTCTAGATTGGACTACTGCAATGTTCTATTTTCTGGTTTACCGCAGTCTAGCATTAGGGCTCTCCAATTGGTTCAAAATGCTGCAGCCAGACGTTTGACATGAAGCAGAAAGTTTGACCACATTACACCCATTTTGGCATCTCTTCACTGGCTTCCTGTCCCAGTGAGATCAGATTTTCAGGTTCTGCTACTAACCTATAAAATTATTCATGGACTGGCACCTCCCTACCTAGCTGACCTCATTAAACCTTACGTACCAGTCCGGGTTTTACGTTCTCAGGGTGCAGGACTACTTTGTGTCCCTAGGGTGAATAAGAAGTCTGCGGGTCACAGAGCTTTCTCTTATCATGCCCTTGTTCTGTGGAATGGTCTCCCTGCATCAATAAAACAATCAGATTCTGTGGAGACTTTCAAGTCCAGACTTAAGATGCACTTATTTTCACTTTCATATGGCTAGCATACTGGTACAGTTTTGTTTTACGCTTTTTACTCTTTTAATTCATGTTATTAGTAATTGGAGTGGGCCGCGGCCTCAACTTCACCTAAATTCTGGGTCTTTTAGTGAAGCTTAGGGCTAGCGGCCGGCTATCACCTTAGTATTTCTTCTCTTTTTCTTGTTGATTAATGCTGGCAAATTATACAGAATTTTTTGTCTTTCTGATGCCTGATTCGGTTTTTTCTCTCTGTTTAAGGTGCAGCTCCATCCAGAGATGGGAGTTGTGTTGTGTTGGCGACCCTCCTGTCCTGTGCACCAACAACAATTCTTGTATATTCGTCCGTGAATTGTTCTGTGAATTATTTCTGTAATTTATGTTTGTAGCATGGCCCAAGCAGACTCACCCCTTTGAGTCTGGTCTGCTTGAGGTTTCTTCCTCAGAGGGAGTTTTTCCTTACCACTGTTGCTCTGGGGGTTGGTAAGGTTAGACCTTACCTGTGTGAAGTGTCTTGAGGCAACTCTGTTGTGATTTGGCACAATATAAAGGAAAATAAATTGAAAAAAATACATTGAATTGAAATTAATTGAGCATTTCAGAATTAAGACAGTAAACTTTACCACAAAGTTTAATGCACAGCATGATAATAAGTGAATAATTTAAATTCCTGCTAAAAAAAGGCATAAATCATAAAACTCATTTTGTATTTTTATTTGTTGGTAGTAAGTGGCAAACCAAGCCTGCAGTGCAGAGATGTATATCAGAGCATTTTTTTCAAAAGCAAAAAAACCTTCATCTGAGGTTTGTGCACTCTATAGACCTTATGTGATAGTAGATATGGACATTGAGAATAGCAAAGGATGGAAAGTGAAGCTAAGGGTAAATTGAATATGTGTATCAGACTGTGAAGGTGTCTTACTTGTGTTACTGGTGTTTTGGTATGAATTCTGACTTTTAAGTCACACATTTTTATTTTTCTTACTTTTAAGGACTTCATTAGGTCTGTCCTTTCTATGCTTTGCTGTTAAGTCAATAAATAGTTCATATTCATATATTTCTTATCCTGAACCCATTTATGTGCAGTATACCATCTGTGTTCTCCATCCAGCCTTATAGTGGAGTGCTGCTGTAGCTGTGCTAAACCAGGTCCTCCTGCACACGGCACTAAACCTCTGTATTTTTATGACTTACAACGTGGATGTGCGTGCTGCCAGAAAAACCGAGACATCAGTTTGTAGAATAAATAAATGAATAGCCAAAGCTAAAACACAATCTAAGTGATGCCTAAAACTGTCAAAATGTAACTGAAAAGTGATACCAGGGTGAGTGTTCTGTACTAAGTACTATGACATAATAATCTTAAGATGAAATAAAAAATCTTCAATAACTATAAGCTCATAAAACTAATATAAAAACAAGGAGAATATGCTTTACTCAGCCTCTGAATATTTCAGACCTGCTCCTAAATTGCAATTACTATTTGCCCTCACCACATTAGGAGATTCAATTATTTGTTATATAAACTGCACCAGGATGCAGGAATTTTATGTATGGGCCGTTATCCATTGCTAATATGCTTTTTTTTGTTTGTTTGTTTTTTTTTTTTTATATCAATCTGACAATGAATGCAGCTTTTACAAGCAATGTTTTCACTCTGAAATCATGGGAAATTGTATTTCTGGACTTCTAGATTTTAAAAATTTTAAAAATGTGCTAAGCACCCCTAAAACTGGAAGTCTAAAATCGCCTCTGGTGGCATCACAGATGTGTAAGTTGCCCATGCCATGGGCACTAACACACCCCCATACCATTACACATGCTGGCTTTTGACGTTTGCGCTGGTAACAGTCTGGATGGTCTTTTCCTCTTTTGTCTGGAAGACACGACTCCTCAGACCACAGAGCACTTTTCCACTTTGCATCTGTCCATTTCAAATGAGCTCGGGCCCAGAGAAGGCGGTGGTGTTTCTGGATGTTGATGTATGGTTTTCGATTTGCATGGTAGAGTTTTAACTTGCACTTGTAGATGTAGTGATGAACTGTGTTTTAATGCAGTGTCACCTGAGGGATCGAAGGTCACAGGCATTCAATGTTGGTTTTCGGCCTTGCTGCTTATTTGTAGAAAGTTCTCCAGATTCTTTGAATCTTCCGATTATATTATTGACTGTAACTGATGGAATCCCTAAATTCCTTGCAACTGAAAATTGAGAAACATTGTTCTTAATCTGGTGGACTATTTTTTCACATAGTTGTTCACAAAGTGGTGATCCTCACCCCATCTTTGCTTGTGAACAGCTGAGCCTTTTGGGGATGCTCCTTTTCTACCCAATCATGACACTCACCTGTTTCCAATTAATCTGTTCACCTGTGGAATGCTCCAAACAGGTGTTCTTTGAGCATTCATCAACTTTCCCAGTCTTTTGTTGCCCTGTCCCAGCTTTTTTGAAATGTGTTGCAGGCATGCAGTTCAAAATGAGCAAATATTTGCAAAGAAACAAAAAAATATCAGTTTGCACATTAAACATGGTGTATTCAATTGAATATAGATTGAAGAGGTTTTGCAAATCATATTCTGTTTTATTTACATTTCACACAGTGTCACAACTTCATTGGAATTAGGGTTGTACAATATAAATATTACAAATAATTACCCTTTAGACAATTCCAAATGCGTTCTCTACATCATGAAGTGCATGAGAGAGAGAGAGAGAGAGAGAGAGAGAGAGAGAGAGAGAGAGAGAGATAAAAGCTGCAGCTGTATCAAATTCCTCTGTGATTCTGGAAGTGATTCGAGGTGGTTTCATCAGTCAAACTCTGAGCAAATGATTAATCTGCTACGAAATAATTATTTTATATAACACAGCATCAAGTGGCACAAAGCACAGCATCCAGTGGGACACAGCGGGTGGCACTGGCATGACGAATTGGGCACAAGTGTGGGGGTTAAACGTGTGCAATTGTCAAGGCACCTTAACTTTCTTCCCCTACCACTGCCTTCTGACAACAGCATCAGTGGTGGTCATTGTTAACCTGGCCACGACCTATAGATTATGCAGATTGGATTTGTGATGGGCATGTTTGGTTTTGTCAAATTTACACCAGATGCCCATCCTGATGCATGCCCACTCATTTATCCAGGCTTGGGGCCAGGAATCTGAATGTATTGGCTTATGCCTCCAGTGTGGCTGTGATATGACTAAAATGTTGGTGAATGCCCTTCCTCCTTCTGCCCTACTCATTTATCTGGGTTTGGAAGCTGCATTCAGAATCCACTGTAGCTGTAGCAACCCATGTAGCTGTGTTACATAGAACAACAACAAAATATAATTTTACACAGATCTGATCACCAATAAAATTTGTTCAACTCTTTCATGACCCAGGGATGATTTTATTTTTCTTTTTTTTTTCTTTTTTTTTTTTTTTTTTTTTGCTGCATCAATCACTTTTTTAAGTTTATTATCTCTATTTGATCAGACAGACAGACAGACCAAACCCCCCCCCCCCAAAAAAAAAAACAAAACAAAACAAAAAAACAAAGTAGCAATCACTTAAAAGTGTCCCATATTAGGTTGCTGAGTACCTCCACTGAGTTCAGTTTGCCAGTTTTTCACAGTCAGAAACAACCAAGCCCAAGAGAACAGACACACACATACTCACACACACAAAAGTAATGAACAATGAAAGAAATTTGAAATAAATATTTGCGCTGAAACACAGCTCACTGCTTCAGGAAATACTGATAATCACCTCCAGCTGTCTCCTTTTAAGACTGATGCACCTGCATACTGTATCATACCTTGCACTATATACACTAGGCCATGCAGTACAGATCATCAAGATATGGCCCACATTGTTTTTAAATCACTAAAACCCTATCAATCATTGAAATCTTCTGAGACACAGAGCTCCTTTCCACGATATTTTCCTCCGTCATCTTGGAAGAGGGCCTGTCATGATTTTGTGACACGCCGTTGTACTGACAGCAACACAAAGATCCTCAAGTCAGAAACAGTCATATAAAATGCTTTTATCCAGCGAACACATGAAGAATCACTGTTAGATGTTCACAGGGGGCACTTTGTATGCAAATGTGGAAAACTGACAATAAATATATGTAATATGCAGACATGAATGAGCGAAGCTCGATAGCATCTCACCATGTCATTTTGGTTCTTCAGACTTTATTTTGAGTAAATGCTTCAGGGGAGCATGAGCATGACTAAAACCATGGGCATGACTAAAACTACGTTTTTAAGCATTTTCCTTTATTTGCCTCTCACATATTTGGAAAAGCTCCTCGCCATCTAACCATTTAGTTCCTTCAGACTTTTTTCGGTAAAATAGTTCTTGGGAGCATGAGCATGACTGAAACCTTTTAGCTTCCGCCTTTTTAAGCATTGTCCTTATTTTGCCTTTCAGCTTCTGGAGGGGCTCTGTAAATGTCACTTATGGGTGACTCTTAGACTACGGGCACTTATTATGCCCTTTGATCATATTGTATGAAAAACAGAAAAAAAGGGGAAATTTCACACTTTTATAGTTATCTTTACAATGACACTGTGTTAAGAAATTTGTTCTAGTAGTCTATGATGACTTTTTCACCTTTTTTCAGCATCATTATATGCAAATATTGCCGTTTTGTGCTTGTCCCACACCCAGACTTTTGATCTTCAATGATAAAAATGAATGGTAAAGAAACATTTTTTCTAATGTTTTAAAATATCTCAATAAAATATCAGTAAAATAATCAAAACATAATTGGGGTATTCAATGTCATACAACTGTTTTGATTTTTTTTAAACAAAATGTAGTTGTCCAACACTATTGCCATAATTTCCACCACAACACTGTAATGTCTCTTTAAACAGTTTGTATAAAAGATTGTTTGGCTAGTTTCTATGGAGATAAACAGTGACATCAGAGCACATGTATATAGCACCAAATCACAACAAACAGTTGCCCCAAGGCGCTTTATATTGTAAGGCAATGGTGTGGTGGAAATTACATTTACAAGGCCAATAGTGCCCGTAGTTAAAGAATCACCCTTATATACATGGCGTCCATATACTTGAGCCACTTAGATGGGTAGGGAGAGTTCTCATGGGATAAAAAAGCTTTTCAACCTACCATCCCTGGTTCTCAAGAGCAGGCACCTAAGTGGCTCTACTCTGTCTTTTTTTAAGATATTTAGGTGTACCTTAGTAAACACTTATAGAGTTCCACCTTATATTTGGAATGTATAATAGAAGATATGCCTTACTGAATTTTCATATCAATATGATCTACAATATGACTAGTGCAGCAAAAGTGCAGCAACAGTGAAAAGTAAACATTCTTAAACAAAACAGTAATAATACCACACTCATTTTGCACTCATCATAAGGTTAGGATACTGTGCCCTCCAAAAGTATTGGAACACTTGGATTTTCACACATTTTAATTAGTTTATGCCATTTAAAATACAAGAAATGCAAAAAAAAAAAAAAAAAAGAATTAAAATTCATAAAATGTTCTTCCTCAAACTCAAACTGAAAGCAAATCTCTAAAACTTGATAAAACCTGTAAATAATAATCAGTTTTACTGCCAGTTTTCTTTAGACAAGTCAGGGGATGGAAACATGAACATTTCCAAGTCACTGAATATGTCTTGGACTTTATTTACATCAATTATGAAGAAATACAAAAGTTTCTTTCACCAAAACATCAAATCTAGGCTTTCATCTCACATGTACTTTCTGTCAAATTGTAGCTGAACTTTCAGGTCTTCTTTTTAAGAAAATCCTCCTCTATACCACATCATCAGGAAGCTGGATTTGATATTTTTTAATTAGCTTATATCATGATGGAGAGGTTTGCTTTCAGTTTGAGTTAAGGAAGATAATTTTAGAAGACAATGTATTTGAAATGGAATAAACAAATTAAAATGTGTGAAATACCAAGTGTTCCAATACTTTCGAGGGCAACTGAGAAACACTAAGGAGCAGCATCTTACATCTCATATATAGTGCAGCAGATAAGAGAATATTTAGAGTGAATTCCTGCAAATGGTGATACAAGCATCAAATTTAGCACAAATAATCCATAGACATGAACTCTTTTGAAAAAACTGATTGGTCACTTGAATTTTCAAGAGGCAGCCAGGTAGGGGTCAGCTGAAGAATTACACAGGGGTCTAAATCAGGGGTGGGCAACTTGTTCCAGAAAGGGACAAGAAGGTGCAGGTTTTCTTTACAGCCACTGATTCCACCAGGTGATATCACTGATTAGTATCACTTTGAGCAGATGCAATCAGTTAAACAGTGAAATCACCTGGTTGATTCAGTAACTGCAAAGAAAACCTGCACCCTCTTGGCCCTTTCTCTAACAAGTTGCCCACCCCGGTCTAAATTAAAAGATGCTCCCATCATATAGAAAACTACACCACATTATTTGTCTGATCATAATGATTCCCAAAAAGGTATACTTTGGACTATCTGTGACTGAATAAATAAAGTAGCAACAATTCCTTCAATTCAGTTTATTGATACAGCACCAAATCACAACTTAAATCATCCCAAGGTCAAACATTAACCAACCTCTGAGTAAGCTCTTTGGCAACAGTGGTAAGGAGAAACCCTTCAGCTGTTCTGATTATGCAAAGAAACCTTCATCTCTATGTATGTGCTCTATTGTGGCTGCTCAGTGATCAGTTTTCTCAGAGTGTGCATTTTTTTGGGGCCCCTTCACACATAACATGATTGAGGCAGAATGGCGCATGAAGGAGGAGTCAAATGCCACTCGTGAAAAAACAGAGCTGCCTCAAATGCCTCGTACAGCTATCGCTACAACCATTCATGCATACCAGCAGCTGAAATACAGTGAGTGCTCTGCGTGGGCTCATTCGATCCCCCTCTCAGCACGTGCCAGCCAAATTCTAGGTGTCGCACATGAACATCCACCGTGCATCCCTCCCGACAGCAGGCGGAATGTTTCACGGTTCCCCATTTCATTTTTTGTTCGTGGATTTTCTTGCGGTTTCTGCGTCTTTCGCCCAACATCGTGTTATTTGTGAAGGGGCCCTGCAGTGACTGTGGCATTGTTAAAGTGTTTGCTGACAGCAGTTTGCAGAATTACTAAGTTCTTGTGGGAATGTTTTGACTTGATGTATCAAACAGTTTGTCAGTAGCATTTTGATTTTCTTTTTAATTTTTACTACAAATTACTGTTTATATTTACTAGCTCTGTGACATTACCACACCTACAGTATGTCTACTATTTTCACACCTCTAAATATCTCTGCTGGATTTTTCATTATTTTTTTAAGCCATATTCGCTGCATCTGACAAGTGGATATCTCTTTCCTGCAGTGATTCTGACAAATCTTTTAGCTCTCTGCAAAGCATCAAGCATGAAGCTAAGATTCTGAATAAAATATGCAGGGATGAGTTTTGCTGATAGCACATTGTACATGCATTTCTTAGTCGAGCTCCTTTTTTGTATCTTTACTAGCACATGACAAGTGTTGGTGCTAAGGATTGTGCATGCACCAGAGTGAGGTGGTAGTTCTTCAGCTATAATGTGAAAATGTCATCGTACTAGAAGTGCATTGTTGGCTGCCATGACACTGGATACAATTGAGCACTGGTAAAAATCTCTCCGTGGATGATTACTCATCCAGATCAGCACATACCTGTTAGATGGAGATGGATTAAAAAGAAATCCAAATGTTTCCAAATGCAGTGCTGATACCTCTGCAAGAGAAGAAAGCCCAAGTATTTTGCATCATAGCTCTTGTTATATTTGGGGTTTTCATGTATCCCATAATCCCTTGCGCGCCAGAGAGTCGCTGTCGTCAAAACAGCATAGAGAATACACATGACGACAATCGTAAATTAATATTATACTACAAAAAATTTAATTTTTTAATGCTTTTCATCACGATAATAAGAAACTGCATGCATGATACCCTTAAAACTTGCTAAAACAATTATAATGAATAATCCGTGTCTGCAACATTTAATCTGCGTGGAATTTAATAAACGCAAACCGAATTTCAGACATATTATATATATTAGTCTGGAACAAAGAGGACAAACAGTGTTGTAAAGAACAATAATCAAGACGTTAAAGAGCAAACTTCACTTTCCTCCAGAATGACATGATCAGGAAGCGAGCGTAGCTCACAGCAGCTCCCATTGAAAATAACGGAGACAGCCTGTGATTCTCGCATGTTTACATAAAATAAACGCAATAACAACGTCTGAAAACCCAGAGAATATATTCATGAGAGTTTTAGGCACAATATAAAAATAGCTTTATGTTGCGATGTTAATGGTGTTGTTCGTGTGCAGCGTTTAAAGTGCAGCTTGATCAGAGCGTCTCAGTGCAGTTCTCAATGTTACTGAGATCTTGCAGAGCGGTGACCTCTTCGAAGTTTTGTGGGGTTTGAAACCTGAAAAGGGCGAATAGTTGTAAGATTTGGACAACAACTAGTGCCTTAAAATGAAGGTGATGTCTTTGGTATTAGGACTCTACAGAGGATTCCTGGGTATTGTTGGAATAACTGACTATGTTTACATGCAGCCAATAACCCTTTCATAACCAGAATATTAGCAATAACCCAGTTGTGCACGGCCATGTAGACACCTGCAAAAACCTGAATATGCTCATTTTCCAGTTTTTAAAAACCCAAATATGGCCCTTGGGTTACTCCTTTTCTAACCCGAATATCACGTCATATAAATGCGCATCGGAATATCCCCATAGAAAGGAACGTTATTTTGTGTTCTGCGCATGTCCTATCCGCAAGGAATCTTGGTCTTTTGACTACGGCAACTACTTGTATGCGGCGCGCGCAACCCACCAGACGCCACAGAAGCAGAGGTAAACAAGCATGGGGAAATCCAGACGCAGCAGAACAGCACCATACTTTTGGAGCGAGGAGGAAACCGAGTACTTCATTAGTATCGTGAAAGACATGAATATAATGTCTTTTGACACCGTGAACCATGATATTTTATTGATGAAAGTGCAACGATTTAATTTTTCTCCTGAGGCGTTAAAATGGGTTGAGTCGTATCTGTCAAATAGGTCACAATCTGTAAGAATTGGTAATTATCACTCACCTTCTCTCTGTCTTAATACAGGCGTGCCCCAGGGCTCAATTTTAGGGCCACTATTATTTTCATTATATATAAATAATCTCCCATTGGTCTGCCCAGATTTGTTCACTCAAATGTATGCTGATGATTCTGTTCTTTATGTACATGGAAATAATGTACAGCAGGTCTGTGACAAATTAACACAGTCCATGGCTGATGTCACAACATGGCTTGAGGAAAATTGTTTACAACTTAATGTATCAAAAACTGTTGCAATGTTTTTTACATGATCTAAAAGTCTAGTCACTGAACCAAATGTCTATGTGGCAGGGGAAAGGATCAAAGTGGTGTCTGAATATAAATATTTAGGGGTCTGGCTCGATGACACATTCACATTTAAAACACAGGTTAAAAAAGTGTGTCACAAAGTTAAATTTAGCCTCTCTAATTTCCGTTACATACAGCCTCAACTATCTGTACAGGCAGCTAAAGTTTTTTATGTATGCAATGATTTGATCACATATTAAATACTGCCTGACTACATGGTCCAGTGCAAATGCAACAGCGCTCAAGCCACTGGTGACCCTTTATAAACAAACTATCAAAGTATTGGATAGGAAGCCTCAGCGCTACCACCACTGTGCTATTTTACAAAAATATAAACTTTTAAATTGGCAAAATATGATTAAATATGTAAATTTATGTCTCTTGTTTAAAGTTATAAATGGTCTGTCTTCTCCCCCTCTGGAACAGTTTGTGAATGTAAGGTCTGCTGCTGTTCGTAACACCAGGGGAGCCACTAGAGGAGACTGTGTGGTCCCACTGAGGAGAAGTGCTTTTGGTCAGGCTTCTTTCTCTGTGAGGGCAGCACAAGAGTGGAACACAGTACCTGTGGTCATTAGAGAAATGACCACCCTTAACACATTTAAGGTTAATCTGAGGAAGTGGTTCGTTGATCATCAAACATGTCAGCACCAAATCTCCTGAATATTCTTAGAAAATATATTTAACCTGCATGTTTAATTCTTTTTTTTTTTTAAATATAATGTTTACTAAATTGTATAATAATGTGAAGTGTTTTATGTATGTATTTTAACTAACACTTATTTTTAGGGTGATTGCTACCACCTGTCCAGGGACTGCAGATGAAAAATAGCCGCTAAGGCTAATTCTGGTGCATTTACAGAAATGTTCATTAATGTACATTGTCCCTGTCAAATAAACTAATAAATAAATAAAAATAAATCAATTTTATTGATGGTAGAAAGTACCGAGATAGCGACATTTACAAGAAGGTGGCCGAAAAGTTACACGAAGCAGGATTTGCATGAACGCCAGACCAAATCAAGCACCGGTGGAAGATGTGCGTCACTGTTTAGATGGGGATATTCCAAATGATACCAATGACCATGTATACAGGAGTAACTCTGTCTGCTTAAGCATGTAAACGGGTTATTCCTAATGATTCAGAAACCGGAATATTGACCTTAACCTAAATATTAATGGCATGTAAACGTAGCCACACTGTGTCAGATGAGGTGTACCATTTACAATGAGAAGAAACAGATACACACACACACACACACACAAATACAGAAAGATATTTCAGCATGTTTGATGGATAGTTTAATATTGGTGAAACAATTCACTGGTATAATTCAGACATATGTGTTGAAATAATATATTTGACTACAGTGATATGTAGACCCCTGGATTTATCGAAATGTACAATGAGCAGATTGATGACCTTTTTTTTTTACAGTAATAAGTTGGTTGATTGAGGCTGCCATGCTGCTGTTTCTGCATCTTCAATCTCCCAGAAAACTTTGAAGGTCAGCTCCATACTTCCACAAGACTTGGCACAGCAACATTACCGTAGCATTTCCTGCAAGGTAAAAACAAAAGCAGCAAGTGCCAGAAGAGATGATTTACAAACAGTGCACCGTGACATTTGACAAAATCAAATGTTTGGTAGAGATTTGGATTTTATATTAAGGACTGAAATTTGGATAAAGGTCTGGCTGTGTTAAACTCTGTATAATGGTAATTGAGTGAAATGGTAGCACAACAAATGTTACCGCTCACTTGCTAATGCCATCACAAGCAAGGCCATGCATGACAATCAGAGGAAGATTTAAAACTTTTCCCAGCCACAACTTGTGAGGTCTAAGGTAATAACGGCAGCAATTTTCTATAACACACATGTCATTTGAAATTATATATTTCCTCTGTTTTATCTATCTCATAAGGCCTGGGGTTAGATATTTACTAGGGATGAGCGAGTACACCACTATCTGTATCTGTTCAACCATCTAAATGATCTGTATCTGTACTCATAGTGGGCATGGCCTAAACCTGAAGTGGGTGTGGTTTTAAGTCTGAAATTGATATGGAATGATCAGAAGTTGCTATATTTATTGTTATTTGAAAACTATTCACAGAACAGCCTCAAAATTGAGAATCAATGTTTTTAATCACAATAGTAAAGGAACTATTTACAGAACAAGGTTTTTGTAAACTCAGAACATGAATATGTTTTGATCACAATAGTAAAGGAACTATTTTACAGAACAAGTTTTTTTATAAACTCAGAACATGAATATTCTTAAGTGTATGAATGAATAACAGAACAGCCTCAGAATTTACATTCAATGTATTAGGAAATTATGAACTACTAAGTATGCATGAACAAGAGTTGTCATACTCAACACAACTTCCTTTTTTTGATCAAACTGTGATTTTTTTTACATTATTTATTTATTTTTACTACCTAACATTCTTAGCATTTTTTTCCACACAAAGTTAAACAATATTGATTAAGGTGTGTGTGTGTCTGTGTGTGCAAGACTGTCTGTGTGTGCATGTGTGTCTGTGTGTGCATGTGTGTGTGACTGAGTGACTGTGTGAGAAGGAAAGAGAGAGGTTGTTCGACTGACCAATTAATTTTTATGAACTGCAGTGAGAAAGTGTCAGATACTGTATGCAGTCATATTCAATAAAAAAATATTAATATAGGCTACTTTGTGTGTTCGGCTATATGTGTGTATGTGTGTAAGTGGTCTGTAAGACTGTTTATTTTTTAATGATCTGTTTGAATTTGGTGATTCATGCAAACATCCAGTGATGACAAACAGGGAAATAATATGTCAGCCTTGTTCACTGTATTCTTCTCAAAAGCACTGCGTTCAGTAGGAGCAAAGTTTTCCAACTGACTTTATATCACCAGCCAGCAAACAAACGGTTAAAAAAAAACACCAGAGTGGAGGCAGTGACCGACATGACATGAACCTTTTCAGCTCTGTCTTGTCAAATGCACTGCGTACGATACGAAACAAGTTCACCAAGTAACTTTAAATATCGTACAAACCGAAACAGAGGCGACAAAAAGGGGTCTAATTATTCCCCAAAATTTTCATTTTTAAATTCTGTGAGGAGTAATTGTGAACAATACTTAGATGAACAAATAAAAAGTTACTCACTCATCTTTGACCACTTACTCCAATTAAGGTTCATGAGGGGCTGGAGCCTATGCCCGCAGTCATAGGGCATGAAGTGGACAGGATGCCAGGTTGCTGCCGGGCCACTTATAGACAAACAAAGACATTCACACCTGCATGCACACCTATGGGCAATGGGAAATGTAATTTTTTCAATCCACCTAACCTGCATGTTTTTGGATGTGGGAGGAAGCCGGAGCACCCAGAGGGAGCCCACGCAAACATGGAATCAATCCGATGATGTTCTTCTGTCAGGCAGTAGTGCTAAAGACTATGCCACCATGCTGTCCTCAATCAAATTACAGAATTAAAATCCATCAAGAGCTGAAAAAGCAGAAGAAGCATGTTAGGTGCATTTCTCAGTTCTCACAAAAAAGTCCACATTTTGCCTAAAATTCCAGTTTCCTAAATCTGCAAGACTGAATTGTGAACAGAAATTAGTTAAGCAAATAAAACCATTAAAATCAAAAATCCATCAAGAACTTGAGGGTGATTCTTAGACTACTGGCACTTATTATGTCCTTTGATCATATTGTATGAAAAACAGAAAAAAAGGGGAAATTTCACACTTTTATAGTTATCTTTACAATGAAAGTGTGTTAAGAAATTTGTTCTAATAGTCTATGATGACTATTTCACCTATAAAAGATTGTATAAAAGATTGTTTGGCTAGTTTCTATGGAGATAAACAGTGACATCAGAGCACATGTATATCAATCAATCAATCAATTTTTTTTTTTTATATATATATAGCGCCAAATCACAACAAACAGTTGCCCCAAGGCGCTTTATATTGTAAGGCAAGGCCATACAATAATTATGTAAAACCCCAACGGTCAAAACGACCCCCTGTGAGCAAGCACTTGGCTACAGTGGGAAGGAAAAACTCCCTTTTAACAGGAAGAAACCTCCAGCAGAACCAGGCTCAGGGAGGGGCAGTCTTCTGCTGGGACTGGTTGGGGCTGAGGGAGAGAACCAGGAAAAAGACATGCTGTGGAGGGGAGCAGAGATCGATCACTAATGATTATATAGCGCCAAATCACAACAAACAGTTGCCCCAAGGCGCTTTATATTGTAAGGCAATGGTGTGGTGGAAATTACATTTACAAGGCCAATAGTACCCATAGTTAAAGAATCACCCTTGAACGGAATAAGCATTTTGGGTGAATTTCACACATTTACCCACAAAAAGTTCATATTTTGCTTAAACTTTATAATTCCCAGATCCTGCAAGCCAGAATTGTCAAGAGTGATATGAAAAAGTAAACGTAACCATTGGCATCAATATCCATCACGATCTTTAGGAAGTGTGAAGTGTAGATGGATGCAGTCCAATAGACGACGGTCAGATGGTGGACCATTTGCTTGACATTTTCTCATTGGCCCTTTGGTCTGGATAAACTAAAAAAAAAAGAAGCTATTTTTCAGACCAAGTTTTCCTTGATCTTGATTGTTGACAAAACTGAATCATTTCTATATGTCTATCCAAGTAATATTCCCACCAAGTTTGAAGGAAATGTGTCCAGCCATTTATGACTTATGTTGTCTGCAGACACACGGAAACATACCATGCTGTTCACCTGTGTTCCAGAGTCAAAAGCAGCAGTTCTGTGAGTTCACCCAGCTCTCTGTGATCATACACACAAAAAAAGCCACCAGAATGAGGTGGTCACTTTAATTATATACACCCGCTTTATTTCTTCCGTGATGTAGAGTCACCATGATCCAACTTTTAACTTTGTGTTATGTCTGTAAAATCTCTCTTATGTGCTCTGGTTTTGTGTTCTTGGACAGCTCTGCATTCCTTCTCGCTGGCTTCATTTCTTCCGTGGCTTTAAACACACATTTGCCTGAAGAAGACCTTGCAGTTGAAATGTTGCTTTTTTTTAAGTCAATTAAAAGATTTTGGGAGCTTTAAACCACTGTGCAGATTTTCCTCTCTTTTCTGTCTTTAAACACACATCTGGCACTGTGATCCAAATTTTAACTTTGGGTTCATCTGTTGTTGACTGCAAAATCAGTCTTTTGCTAACTGGCGTTTTGCGTAAATGCTCTTCTTGAGCATGAGTCATTGCATCAGTGCACACAGAGCATGGCTCATCTGATCCATTACCAAGATGGATACTTTTACAGCTAAGAATGAACATGCAACTGTTTTACCAAGCTATTACAACATTACAAATAGTTACCTTTAAGCTGTTACAAAATAAGTTCCTCATTGAGCAGGAGAGAGAGGGACAAAAAGGGTCCATATGACACTGTCTTCTGTGATTCCAGAAACTTTTAGAGGTGTTTTCAACATCCAAGCAGTGACAGAAAATGATTAATCTGCTACTAAATAATGATTTTATATACAGCGGCCAGCGCACAAAAGCAGGTGGAATTGTGCATAAGAGGGCTGTGCCTGTCCACAACGGTCCTCACAGCTGCCAGGAGCTTGGATAATGGGCTTTTAGCAGCCTCATCCTCACCACACACATGCCTCTTTAATCCTTGTTAGTCCTTGTAGTAACTCGTACAAAAACCTCCCCACGCTGTTGGTGCTAAATTTTGAACATCTTGAAATTATTTGGTGGGACCAGGGCTTAAGCGGTTATTGCATTTGCTTTGAAAACACAAGTCTCCTGCTTCTAAACCACCTAGACTAGGGTGGGTAACCAGGGCCAAGACAGTGCAGGCCTTCCTTGCAACGAATCACCTCAGCATTTGGGTTTGCTGATGAGCTTCTCAACTGAACATAAACACCTGATCATCAATGAAATCACCTGCTGAGACACCTGAACATCAATGAAATCACCTGCTGAGGTGATTGGTAGAAAGGGAAACTTGCAGTGTCTTGGTCCTTCCAGGCACATGATTGCCCACCCTTGACTTAGACCAATTCTCCATGAAGTGTGGAGTTGTTTCAGGAAGGGCATCCGGCATAAAGCCTGTGCCAAAGCAACATGCAGATCCGTATCGAATATCCCTTGTTGACTCCGAGCAACAATGATGATCTGGTTGAGGACTCATGAAAAAGAATCCCTTTTAAAATATGCTCATCAATCAATGGCAGAAATGTCAATACACGGGAAAGAGAATGACTAAACCTGCAAGTAGCAACACATGCTGAAACAATAACGATGGGCAAAATAATGAACTAATATAAATTAAGATTGCTCAGGGATAGTGAGAAGAAACAGTGTAGACACTAACATGACAGAACACACATGAAGCCTACTGAGGAGAAACTACACCACTCTAAACAGAGGAATAAAACTGAACACAGAGAGACCGCGGGAGCAAATGGAACACACTAACTTTCTGTGAGGGTCGAAATACAGAGGAAGGATGAAAAGGAATAACAACTAAACAAAAGCTGTGCATGACCATGTGCATGTGTGTGACCTGTGACACTTGGGCAAGGTCCTTCAAGTGTCAGTCACAATATGATAGATTGAGGAAACATGAGTAACGTATATGAAATTTTCATATCTGTTGGTGTCCATTTTTGTTCTATAGAAGTCCTTTTCTCATTTGATAAATGCATTGCTTACCAGCTGATGTCCAGTGAGTCTATCTGAAAGTTTTGGGCATGTTCAAAGTTTGAGCAGCTATCAGAGAGCTTTCCTGGTGATTGCATGTTTGTTTCCCATTTTGTCCTGTACTTATTTGTTACTTCTATGATACTTATGTGTCCATATCCTGTGGTTGTCCGACGCTTCAGACTGGGCTTCTGATTGGTCAAAGCACCAGCGTGGGGTTTCGCCTCAGCACCAGGTGAGAGAGGACAGTTAAACAATGCAATAATGTACACTGTGGCAATTGATTCAGCCAAGGTCAGCCTGAAAAAAAGACAGCAAAGCTATGTAGATGTAGATCTGGACGTCAGAGCGCACTTGAGTGAGTGTGACTGAGGTTGGAGTTGCTGTGTATATGGTCATCAATAGGTTCTGGCCTGAGTGGCCAGAACCCAGTGTTTAGCCAACCGAACACAGCGTCCGCCTCCCATGCTGGATATTGTGAGTTCATGTCCCAAGGGGAGCAAGTGAGTGAAGTTAACCCGAAGGTTGCTCCTGGTGTGCAGTTGAGCAGCACAATGACACTGGTGTGAATGTGAGGAATCATTGTAAAGCACTTTGAGTGTCTACATCCAACTGAAATGTACAACAGAAATGCTGTCCACTTTACTGCAAGTCTGCAGAAACCCCAAATGTTATTGGTTCTCCAGAGCACCAGCTGACTCCCATTCACTTCTGCCTTTTAAGTCAAGCAAACAGATTCACCTCTATGTGTATGCATAGCATTCATTGTGAACCATCCAGGAAACCCAAAGTTTCGGGGTTCAAAAAGCACTACTTTTTTTCATTTTGACCACCACATTTGCCATATAGCTTCAGCTCACCATGCTTCATTTGAAATGTCCTTTAGCATTACAGATTTGAGGCTGACCCCGAACAATATGGGAGCAGCCAAATGGACGACAACAACATCTCTGACCCCTTGTCCCTAACACAAACTCTGTTTTTAGGAAGTTTCTAGTGCAAGCTTAGTTCACTCAAAAAATGTTCTTTAAAGTAATTAGAAATCCAGTTACATACAATAAGATGATGGTATTATCCAAAATAAGAAAATGGAATAACTGCAGGTAAAGAAAAAATAATATATCGGGAAAGAAAATAAAATAACTGTAGTGGCTCTATCCTTCAACAAATACAGAGCAAAGAGACGACAGTTAATATTCTGAACATTCTCACACATTCTGTAGGAAACTTTACATGTGCATTATTCATTACATGCAGCATAAACTTCCTATGAATAACATGGGCCCTCAAACATGGCCTACTCAACAGGCCGCCTCCACAGTTTTCTGTATTTCCCAAAACCATCCACCGGCTACGGTCATCTTGGAACACAGAATAGTGACACATACACACAGTGAACTTTTCAAATGCATATATATATATATATATATATATATATATATATATATATATATATATATATATATATATATATATATATATATGTGTGTGTGTATGTTTCAGTCTTACACATACTTGAATTTAAGATTATCCAAATCATATACAAACATTCTGTTTATACAAGTATTAGTTCTTCCTGCAAGAAAGTGTCTTCATCAGTCTCTGATTCTTTAGAAACAATGAATCAGTGTCAGGTGTCATAAGTGTTGAGATGCAAATTATGTGAAATGTCTTTTATGACAGCAACGAAGTGTTGAATTGTACATGACTGATGATTAAATATTCTCTTTCATCCACTCTGTCAAGTCCACTCCTTGAACTCTGTCACTTACTCTTTCTGCACCATGAGTCCTTTTAAAGAAACTTCATACAATATATTGCTTTTGAAAATTCCAGAATTCGATATTGATACATTAAGTGATTAAATTAATTTTGCTTCTTGTTGCTTGAAGCTGCAGCATCACATCATACAATATATAGATTATGAAAATACCAGCATTTGATATTGTCTTAAAAATGTATCATCCTTGTGTAATTGTGGGAAGGGAAACACAACTTGTTGAATGACACTGGGGTCTATATGATCAACTTACTTTAATCTCAGTAAAATTAAAAAAGGATTCACTTCATCTTCAAACACATATACTCTACAGTGTGACTCATAAACATATTCAGATTTTTTCAGACACATGGCTTCTGTAAACAGACAAATCTAAACTCTATCTGTTTGTGATCAAAATATTGTAATTCAGCATTCTTTCAGAGTAAGAGGAGATAGTGAAACACAACTAAGATTGGAATTTGTATACAATATTGAAATATACTGATTTACATCTTCATTTAACATCTTTTTGCACTGTGTATGTTTTTAATGATGCTGCATTTATTGAAAGTCAGAGGCTGGGTGACATTCTTCAGGAGGCTTTACATTCTGAAAAGGATCCTCTCCTCTCCACTGGGTTAAATTCATGATCAGAATATCGAAGTACAGCTGAGGTCTGGAGAGTGAATATTTTAGTGATGTTTGGCTAAATCTCTGCTTTTGTATGGGTGGTGCATGCTGGCTACATTGTAATTTTTACGAGACCAGCTTGCATCTTGGTTCTGGTGCAGTGTACGTGGATACTGAATGATTTTATCTTTGTTCAAAATGGGTGCCCTAACTTTATTTCTGTGGGCAGTGGAGCACTTTGCACTGTTGAGGATGGGACCACTAAGGCACGATGGTTGGTCCCCAGGATGCAGACAGCAGACACGAAAGGTTAGGTGCAAAAAGTCTGGTGTTTTATTCTCCAGGTGATAGTGTATATAAGAGAGTGAACAACAATCCCAGGTGATAAAATTCAAACTGTAATTAGAGTTTTAGTAATGTGACACAAAAATCCAAAGTCACAAAAAAAAAAAAAAAAGAAACAGCTACTAGACTCTATAGTTAATGGCCCAGTCACACGGCACTTAACGAAGGGCAACGAAGCCCAAATGAAACAAGAAATCTGGACTTTCGTTGACTTTTGTTTGCATTGTTTAACCTTCGCCCAGCTTCATTCCTGCAGCTGGCGCTTCTTCAGTATTTTTAAACTGTTGAAAAATTTGAATGAAGGGCTACGAAAACCTCAATTCGTCCGTATTTCATTGTGCTGTCCTTCTTGACATTTTTTAATTTTTTTTTATTGTTTGCTTAGTTTTTGTAACTTTAGAATTTAGTTTGACTTCGTTTGACCAGATGAATGTTTTCACACAGTACAGAAGCCGGTTTGTGAGCGCTGCTGCTGATGCTGCATTCATGTACCATCGGAAATTACAGGACAAACTCAGCCTGTTTGCTTGGATTTTTTTTTTAATCTGGGGGGGGTCAGCTTCACTGGGCTCAGGCACCTTATGAAGGCCAGAAGTAATTTTTTGTGTGGATACAATTAATTATTTTGCCACAAGCAACTGCTGAATTTGAAACAACAAAACAGTAATGTAATTTCCGATAGTACATGAACGCAGCGACAGCAGCAGCTCCTGTGTGTGCTTATTATTTTTATTGTAAGTCCCTTCGGCTGCTCCCTTGTTTGCACTCGGGGTCACCTTTTATTAAATATATCAATATGAGTGTAGGAATGATAATCCAGCCCTTATGTACATGTGGCAACAGGTAGATAATTCAGATGATTATATAAAGAGCTGTTCTGGAAGACAGAATTCACGTTGTGGATCAGTGGCAGCTCGTGGAAATAACCGCACGTGAGTCAATGTGCGGCGTTCACAAGCACTGATCAGTTTACTGCTGTAATATATTCAGTCATCTTTACATTTATATTTATTCCCCCTTTTGACAGTTTTCTGTCATAAATCAATATATGAGGTCTGTCCGAAAAGTAACGGACCTTTTTATTTTTTCAAAAACTATATCAAATCAAATCAAATCAATTTAATTTATATAGCACCAAATCACAACAAACAGTCGCCCCAAGGCACTTTATATTGTAAGGCAAAAGCCATACAATAATTACAGAAAAACCCCAACGGTCAAAACAACCCCCTATGAGCAAGCACTTGGCGACAGTGGGAAGGAAAACTCCCTTTTAACAGGAAGAAACCTCCAGCAGAACCAGGCTCAGGGAGGGGCAGTCTTCTGCTGGGACTGGTCGGGGCTGAGGGGAGAGAATCAGGAAAAAGACATGCTGTGGAAGAGAGCAGAGATCAATCACCAATGATTAAAAGCAGAGTGGTGCATACAGAGCAAAAAGAGGTGAATAAAAAGAAACACTGGGTGCATCATGGGAAACCCCCCAGCAGTCTAAGTCTATAGCAGCATAACTAAGGGATGGTTCAGGGTCACCTGATCCAACCCTAACTATAAGCTTTTTCAAAAAGGAAAGTTTTAAGCTTAATCTTAAAAGTAGAGAGGGTTTCTGTCTCCCTAATCCGAATTGGGAGCTGGTTCCACAGGAGAGGAGCCTGAAAGCTGAAGGCTCTGCCTCCCATTCTACTCTTACAAACCCTAGGAACTACAAGTAAGCCTGCAGTCTGAGAGCAAAGCGCTCTATTGGGGTGATATGGTACTATGAGGTCCCTAAGATAAGATGGGACCTGATTATTCAAAACCTTATAAGTAAGAAGAAGAATTTTAAATTCTATTCTGGAATTAACAGGGAGCCAATGAAGAGAAGCCAATATGGGTGAAATATGCTATCTCCTTCTAGTCCCTGTCAGTACTCTAGCTGCAGCATTTTGAATTAAATTAAGGCTTTTCAGGGAACTTTTAGGACAACCTGATAATAATGAATTACAATAGTCCAGCCTAGAGGAAATAAATGCATGAATTAGCTTTTCAGCATCACTCTGAGACAAGACCTTCCTAATTTTAGAGATATTGCGCAAATGCAAAAAAGCAGTCCTACATATTTGCTTAATATGCGCATTGAAGGACATATCCTGATCAAAAATGACTCCAAGATTTCTCACAGTATTACTGGAGGTCAGGGTAATGCCATCCAGAGTAAGGATCTGGTTAGACACCATGTTTCTAAGATTTGTGGGGCCAAGTATGTCTGAAAGACATTCCTGCAGTTTAACTAATTGGTGTGTGTCCTCTGGCTTCATGGATAGATAAAGATGGGTATCATCTGCGTAACAATGAAAATTTAAGCAATGCTTTCTAATAATACTGCCTAAGGGAAGCATGAATAAAGTGAATAAAATCGGCCCTAGCACAGAACCTTGTGGAACTCCATAATTAACCTTAGTCTGTGAAGAAGACTCCCCATTTACATGAACAAATTGTAATCTATTAGATAAATATGAGTCAAACCACTGCAGCGCAGTGCCTTTAATACCTATGGCATGCTCTAATCTCTGTAATAAAATTTTATGGTCAACAGTATCAAAAGCTGCACTGAGGTCTAACAGGACGAGCACAGAGATGAGTCCACTGTCTGAGGCCATAAGAAGGATATATGTATTTGAATCATGTGTGATTGCATCAGCCAAGCTTGAACCTTCGTGCGCATGCGTGAGTTTTTTCATGCCTGTCGGTTGCGTCATTCGCCTGTGGGCAGGCTTTGAGTGAACACTGGTCCAGCCCCCTCATCAGATTTTCATTGTCAGGGAAATGGCTGAGCGACTGCCGCTTTGCTCCATGAAAAGTTTTTCAGAAACTGTGTGAGACAGCCAGGTGGAAACCATTCGGAAAATTCAGATGGCTTTCGGTGAAGATTCTATCGGCGTCACACAGATTAAGGACCATTACAACCGGATTAAAGACGGCCCACACCGGCGGAGGGCACGCCGCACTCCGAGCGGCCATTGACAGGCTGAAACAACCAGATCATTTCCAAAGTGAAGGCTGTGTTGATCCGGCACGTAGTGTGACTACCAGAGAAATCGCAGAAAATATGGACATCAGCACTTTTGCGGCACATTCCACTGTTACAGGAGATTTTGTAATGAAAGACATGTGGAGGAATTCGCGCGTTGGGACGGAGCCGCTCATGGCGCGGAACAAACACCTCCATATTGGAAACCATTCGGAAGATTCAGACGGCTTTCGGTGGCTTTTCAGTCGAGTGAGTATCCGAGAAATTGTGTAACAGCTGGGTATGCCACAACATGTCCTGTGAGACTTCCAACATTTGAGATTCATTTAAGATTCTCAAAGTCAGAAAAGAGCAGTCTACAATATGATGCACGCGTGCAAAGCGCACGAGCAAAATAAATTAGAGTAGCACAGTTCCTGCAAGAATTTAATTTTACTTTCACCCCTGCGTGAGGGAGGGCATGCAGGTGGTTGGTGTGATGTTACAGGTGTGAAGTTACAGAGGACAGGGTGAGATGGAAACAATTGATCTGCTTTGGCGACCCCTAACGGGAGCAGCCGGAAGAATAACATAATTAGTATGTTGTGGCCTCTTTCTTAAAATAGCAATGCAATAATTGGTCATCTTAATTAATCAATTTTAGCTTGTTGATATAGCCTGCTCAATTCTAAATAGACATGATATTTTCTAAATGCCAAAACATCTTTTCAGTGTTGTGAGAAGGAATTGCAACATTACAAAGTGGTTGTACCAACATTTTTTTAATGTGTTGTAGGCCTTAAATGCAGGAATGGCTGTATATTAATAAAACTGACTAGACAAAATCTGAACTATTTCATACTGTCTGCAATACAATAGAAGCCAGAAAAAATGTATGAATCAGTACTTACTTTTTCAGTTTGGGATGTGTACCCACACATAGACACACACTCTCACACTCTCTGTCTGTTAGAAAACTATCCGACCTTTTTATTTTTTGCAAAAACTATGTGGATTTGAATCATGTGCGCTGCCATCAGCCAAGCTTGAACCTTCGTGCTCATGCGTGAGTTTTTTCATACCTGTCGGTTGCGTCATTCGCCTGTGAGCACGCTTTGAGTGAGCAGTGGTCCACCCCCCTCGTCGGATTTTCATTGCGAGGAAAATGTCTGAACGATTTGGAGCTTTGCTGCATCAAATTTTTCCAGAAACTGTGAGAGACAGCCAGGTGGAAACCATTCGGAAGATTCAGATGGCTGTCAGGGACGATTCTATGGGTATCACACAGATTAAGGAGTGTTACAACCGGTTTAAAGACGGCGCACAATGGCGGAGGGCGTGCCGCGCTCCAAGCGGCGATCGATAGGCTGAAACGACCAGATCATTTCCAAAGTGAACGCTGTGTTGTTCCGGGACGTCGTCTGACTACCAGAGAATGAATGAATGAATGGATTTATTCGGCATACACACAAATCCGTAAGAACAGAAACATACCAATAATATGAATGTTATATAAACAAGCCTGTGAGTCCGAAAGGGTGTGGGCAGAAGCAAAGCTTATCAATGCCCACCCCTGCTAGAATGAGTCCAACAATTATAACAGTCATAACAACATATACACAAATTCACAACACACTACATATCAACACAGACATACACTTCAATATTCAATTACATTTCAATTCATGTATAAGTATGTTATGAATAAAGTGCCAAATCACAGCAAACTTGGCCCAAGTCACTCCATATTAACCCTGCCGACCCCCAGAGCAAGCACTAGGCAACTGTGGTGAGGAAAAACTCCCTCTTAGGAAGAAACCTAAAGCAGACCAGGCTCTAGGGGGTGACCCTCTGCTTGGGCCGTGCATATATACCTGTATACGTACATACATACACACACATTATATACATATATACACTTATACACACACATATACACACTCACATATATACCTATACCCACTAACACATAAATAAATATACACTACATATATATACACATACATACATTTATACCTACACATACATATACATAACCCTACACATATACACATATATGTACACGCACACATATACATACATACACACACACACACGTATACATATATACACATACATACTACATATATGCATATACATATATGCACACACATATACACATACATATACATACATATTGACTGATTGATCATTTATTTTGAGTTTTACAAAATAAGCATTTCTTTGACATCTACATTTACCCACATTGGGTTGAAAAGAACAGGACATACAAACATACACGCATACATACCCGCACACTTAACCCGAAAAGGGGTGGGATGAAGACGAACTTATTTAATCCCACCCCCAAATACCCATACGTTATTATGACTACCGAGTGTGACCAACATTCCTTTTGTATTACTATGTAATTGATATCATATATTAGTGATGAGTATCTATAATAATAATAATAATAATAATAATGATAAAAACAATTCCCACCATAATAGACAGTAATAATGACAATAATTATTGTCAATCAAAAAAAATTTTTTTTATTTCTATTATTATTATTACTACCATTTTTTTTAAATTGCTATTAATATTGCTGGTGTCATTCCTTAAGCCATTTTCATATGTCAATAAATTCCCCACATTTACTTTAAAAGGACTATTCTCGTGTGTGTCGATGGTAATTCTCTCTCTCTCTCTCTCTCTCTCTCTCTCTCTCTCTCTGTATATATATACACATCATACATGCGAACATACATACAAACAATACACACATACATCACCTATACACACATGTATACACATAATACATATACATATATACAATTATGCTACATTCATTTTATTTTATTAATTTAATTACGTTAACCTTTTTATTAATTTATCATTATCATTATTATTATTATTCTTTTCTTTTTTTTTCCCCTTCCCCTCCTTCCCCATTTGTCATGTGTGTGCTGCATTAAAAGATGCAAAGTATTTTGTAAACCTGCTGCCAGAGAGGGGTCGCCCCCTGACACAGGTCCACCCTTTGCTGAATGTCCTAGGCTCTGCATTAAAAGACAAGGTTCTGGAGTCTGCTGGCAGAAGGGGGAGACCTTTGAGCAACAGACCCCCACTTGCCGACCCTGATCTGGTGATAATGATGTAAATGATGTAAGAGGGGGAAACAAGGAGGAAAGAAAAGGAAAAGTCTTTTTATGTATCAATAAACTTACATATGTACATATTTATATAAATGTAAACATAAATATACATATACATACATATTATACATACACATATATACATACACACACATATATATATATATATATATATGTATATATATATATATATACGTACATACATACATACACACACATACATACATACATACACACACGCATACACATATATATACGCATACATATATACATACATACATATACATGCTTCCCCCTCTCTCTAAGTTATTACCATCATCACCATACTTCTATTTGACTAGCATTTCAACTACAGGATCATGATGTATAAAAATAATACTTTTGACCATGGTTAGGACACCGGCAATAACAGGTATTATGCAAATATGTTAACATCTATTATATTAACAAACATATAGTAAGATTTTATTATCATTATTATCATTTTTTTTATAATATAGTTTACAATTATGGCTATGATATATATAATTAAATTGATGTACAGGATAATTCCAGGTATTTTATGAAAGTTTGTGTGTCCTAGCGAGACCCCTTCTATTGCTGACAAGGCAAAAAAGCAAAGGTAAATTAACTAGAAATAAATTAAAAAGACGTGACGATCACGCACCTCTCTCCTCATTCATGTATTTCAACAGAACCATTTCTTTGTATCTTTTTTTGAATTGATGGATGTTAGGACATCGCTTGAGCTGAGGTGTCAAACTATTCCACAGCTTAATGCCACACACGGACACACAGAAACTTTTCCTGGTAGTTCTCACTGCCTTGACTTTAAAGTTACCACATCCTCTCAAGTTATAGCTTCTGTTGTGAAAGTGTTGGAACACGGACCCACAACAGGGGGCGCAATGAACGGACAATGGAGAAAGTAAATAACAAGATTTACTACTGAACAAGCAAGAGTAATACAACAAACACAATTTAGGGTCGAATCCGCTGGTGTCGTGTGGGCAGGCTCGAAGGTAGGAGACGTCCGTCTCAGTCGAACCGGAACCACCCAGATCTCCTCTGCCACCGAACCCTGGAAATACTGGAACCGCCAAGTCCCGACTTCCCAGGTGGCCACTGCCTCCGCTCGTCGGATCCGGTACTGCTGGCAGGAGAGAGCAACAACACACAGGAGTGGATGAACGCACCCAGTTACAGAGAGGGGAGAAGCTGCCTCCACCTCTTGACAAAGTTCAGCAGGAAGGTGAGTACTTATCCAAGGAATAAGGTTCTTAGTAGTCACTAGTCCTGAAAAACGGTTTTGACAGTCTTAGTTGATAATGTAAAGTATACCTGCAGAGAATACTACCTTGGTCTTAGGTGATATCTCGGCACTGAGGTGGAGACGCCGTCCTCCTGATATACCTCGGTGCTGAGTGGAAACAGCTGTGTTTGGTGATGGGTGACAGCTGTCACCCAGATTACTCCCATGATGCGGCAGCGCCCTCTGGTGCCTGGAGCCCGCACTCCAGGCAGGGCGCCCTCTGGTGGTGGTGGGCCAGCAGTACCTCCTCTTCAGCGGCCCACACAACAGCTTCCTTCTCTCTGGGTGAAGAGACTCAGAATATTACTGGGTAATGAGTTTTTACTGGCTTTATATAATAATTTTGCAGTGTGAAAATTAACCAGATCTGGCATTTTCAACAATTTGGATTGCAAAAATAGACTATTTGTGTGATCAAGATATCCTACCTTATAGATGATTCTTATTGCCCGCTTTTGGATTATACAGAGGGGATGTAGCAAACTTTTGTAATTGTTACCCCAGATTTCTATACAATATGTTAAGTAAGGAGAGATTAAAGAACAATACAATAAATATAATGCATTATGATCCAGAAAATATTTTGCTTTGTACATAATAGAGACATTCTTGGAAACTTTTTTATGTATGTGGCTGATATGAGACTTCCAGCTTAATTTACTATCGATGGTTATCCCTAAAAATTTGACTTCTGACACTTTATCTATTTCGACACCGTCTATATTTATTGGTAAATTAGAATTGACATTATGATTTCCAAAAAACATGACTTTAGTCTTTTTTATATTTAGGGATAATTTATTAATATTCAACCAAGTTTTCAGCTTAATTAATTCACTATTTACCACATTAATAAGTTTGCTATAGTTATCACTGGAATAGAACATATTGGTATCATCTGCAAATAATAATAATTTTAATAATTGTGACACATTAAATATGTCATTTATATAAAGATTAAAAAAATGTGGACCCAGTATGGATCCCTGTGGGATCAAATGCTTTCTTTAAATCAATGAATATTCCAACTATATAGTTTTTACTATCTAAGGTGTTTGTAATCTCTTCTATTGCTTCAATTATTGCAAGTGAAGTTGACCTACCAGACCCAAACCCATATTGACATTCGTTAATATGTTATATTTTTCAATAAAGGATCCTAACCTGTTGTTAAAAAGCTTTTCTAAAATTTTGGAAAATTGTGGAAGTAGAGAGACCGGTCTGTAGTTTGTGAAGATATGTTTATTTCCATTTTTGTATAGTGGAATAACTTTTGCCATCTTCATTTTGATCGGGAATGTCCCAGTTTGAAATGACAAGTTACATATATGAGTCAGGGGTTTTGATATGCTTTTGATTATTGTTTTTACTAGCTTCATATCTATGTCATAACAGTCAGTTGATTTTTTATTTTTACATTTATTAACAATATCTATTATTTCGGCTTCACTAAGCCAAAATAATAGATAGAAATGGCAGAAGATGTGGACATAGCACTTTTTCGGCACATTCCACTGTTACAGGAGTTTTTGTCATGAAAAGACGTGCGGAGGAATTCGCACGTCGGGACGGAGCCACTAATGGCGGAGAACAAAAAGCAACACTGTGATGAAGCCTCACAGGACATGTTGTGGCATGTCCAGCTCGTCCACAATTTCTCGGATAGTCACACTGAAAAGCCACCGAAAGCCATCTGATTCTTCCGAATGGTGCAAGAGCTAGGCATGTTACAACATGTCCTGTGAGACCAACACGGAGGTGCTTTTGTCCCGCGCCATTAGCGGCTCCGTGGCGAATTCCTCCACTCCTCTTTCCATGACAAAAACTCCTGTAACAGTGGAATGTGCCGAAAAAGTGCTATGTCCACATCTTCTGCCATTTCTCTGTTAGTCAGATGATGTCCCGGATCAACACAGCGTTCACTTTGGAAATGATCTGGTCATTTCAGCCTGTCTATCGCCGCTCGGAGCGCAGCGCGCCCTCCGCCATTGTGCGCAGTCTTTAAACCAATTGTAACACTCCTTAATCTGTGTGATCCCCATAGAATCGTCCCTGAGAGCCGTCTGAATCTTCCGAATGGTTTCCACCTGGCTGTCTCTCACAGTTTCTGGAAAAATTTGATGCAGCAAAGCTCCAAATTGTTCAGACATTTTCCTCGCAATGAAAATCCGACGAGGGGCGTGGACCACTGCTCACTCAAAGCGTGCTCACAGGCGAATGACGCAACCGACAGGTATGAAAAAACTCATGCATGCGCATGAAGGTTCAAGCTTGGCTGATGCAAGCGCACATGATTCAAATCCATATAGTTTTTGCAAAAAATGCTGCTTTTTCTATTGATCTGCTGCATTACATTTTGTTTATATTTGGAGTCAGAAAATATGATAGTATTTACTTTTTTTTTTTTTTTTTTAGGTACAGTGTTAACAGAAAGTAGGGGTTGGACTCGTTCATTTGTCTGTTTTATTAAGCAATTCTCTCACTGCATTTTACAGGGTACACAGATAGGCTTTACCAAAGTAAGTTCTTTCTACACACTGAGGCTCATTGGTGCCTCTGCTTTCAGCATATTACATAGCATGAAATGAATGAAAGTCTACAACTGCCTCTGAACAGGATGCTTGTTCAATGCAAGTTACTTAAGCAGCAACATCTGGTGGCCATTTATACGAGGGTGGATGGGAGTAATGCAGATAAAGTGTCTTGTCCATGGACACAGATAGGTAGCATGAATGGGAATCAAACTCAGGTCTACATATTAGTAGTCCAAATTCTATTTGAGTAAGGGGCATAAATGTTAATTTCCATGTAAATGTGGGTAAGCATTATGCAACTTTGTGTGATAATTTGGCAGCCAGATGGGACAATTAGTATGCAGCTATTTTTAAAAATAACACTGATTAATTACATGAAGTCGCTGAGCACTTGATGAAGACAGTAGAAAGAGGTTGTCAGAAATTTCTCTCCACAACTATCAGCATGCCCATGATGAGCTGACAAAGCCAGGACAGTGTCAATGTTCAAACATTGTTCTTCCACATTAACAAAAAGTACTATTTTTTGGTGCTTCATACAATGTAATGACTTGTAGTTGAACAAATGGTAGCGAAAAGAAACAAAACCCCAAGATGCGCCATGGTGAATGGACAAAGGCTCCCAAGTCTGAGATTTTCCACAGAAATGGTTTTAAAGTGGAAAGAAAAAGAATGGGATGAATACATGAGTTTAGCAGTTGGAGGTTGATTGAATATGCTTGATCTTTACATTTTCTGGTTGCAACAAAGAGTACTTATCTCAGTAAGAATGCAAGAATCAAATGAAAAATTTTTACACACTGCACATAAAATGTAAAATAATTTCTCTTTGTGGCACTGCTGCAGAGGCACCCATGACATATGAGAAAAACAGAGAACCTGAGGCAACAATTTGTGTATTTCAGTTTGCAACTAAAACAGCAACGGTCCCTAATTGGCATAGTTTAACATAAAAACTATAGCGCTGAAAGGATAGTGTTCTTCATCTGGAATTGTTTCCAGGATTTGGACCATATAAAAATTATGTTACAGTGTTCCAAAAAAGAAAAAGGGGAAAAAAGAATTACACTCTGCTTCCTTTTTCAAGCCATAAGCTAAGGAGTGTGAAGTCTCAAGAGTGCTAAAGAGATGTCTGCACACATTGTCTGTGCATTGCCATGTCTTTGGCAAGGGGGCATCCACAGTTTACAATGCTTGCCTTCAATTTTTCTCGTCAAACAATAGTTGTGTACACAGCCCATTCAAGGCAGAGAAAACGCAACACAACGTGACAAGAACATCAAGCATTCAGCCATCTGGGGAGGAAGAGTGCCAAATAATGACTCCTTAGTGATTATGGAAGCACTATTCTTTTTCTGTCCTGTCACGCCCAAAAAATAGTGGATGAAGGATAAATGTGTGAGCATTGATCAATGCACCTTCAAGGTCAGCTTGTCTTTTGCCTGCATGAAAAGAAAGCGGAGGCATGAAATTTTTAACGGCAAGGGAGGGTGGAGGTGGGAATTCAAAAAACAAACAAACAAACAAACTTGCCAATTCCAAGACATTGATTCATTTAAAACATGTCCTTACACCTTTGTGTTGCCTCTATGCAATTTATTTCCACAGTGCTGTTGTTGCCATCAGGGCCGCTGTAGGTGCTGACCTCACAAAGGCTTGTCATTAAGATTAAAATCTTGTTCACATGAATTTTTATTTGTAATCAATTCTGCGACCTTCATGAGGCAAAGGCAAACACGCTATCAAACCCAACCCAATATAAAGCTGTGGAGTAAGTGTTGCACATCTTTATTAATCAGTCTTATAGCAGTGGTGGGACTTGCATTTTACACTGAGGCCTTCAGACCTATTCCCCTATAATAAATGACTATCAGGTGATGTAACATCACAAATATCATAGGGTTAGTACACATGTATCCCAGTAAATCCATCACTAAGGGTAGTATCACACTGCACTCTGACAGCTTGTGACTGACATCTGTGAGGGATTTCACGTAATTTTGTATCAGATTCGCTAGGTGACACAATCCTCTCACGTGGTATTCTGCAAGTGTCACTTGAATTCTAAACAGTTTGAAGTTGGTAAGATGACAAAGCTCCTCACCAACTACTCACAGCCATCACAAGCATTGGCAAACCCTCTTATTGTAGTCTCCATGACTTATAATGTGCGAGAACTGTGAAACAACTTTGTAAGGGGTTGATGATGGATCAAACTACATTATGAGTGATTGGAGACAAAACTGAGGCTCTGACATTCCTTGTGGGAGACATGTATGAGCTGCCCTGGGAGCACACAAAAAGCAGAGATGATCAGAGAGAGGCAACAGTTCTAGAAATGGCCGAGGGAGACCTGCAGCTGTGGCACAACTGCTGACCCATGTGCATGCATGGTCAGTTGGCTGGACACACCTATCCATGGTAGCTGGGATTTTTTTTTTCCTTCTAAATCAGGACCACAATGGGAAAAAATTCTCATACCAATGACAGTGAGCCACGTACATGCATGGTCACCCCACATGCATGGAGGTGGGCTTCAGCACAACAGTGGACTGGCCATTCCCAAGAACCAAGGAGGACATCTGCCCACAGCAGGATGCCACGCACCATCTGTGCATGATGGCACCATCCAGAACATCATTGATCGTGTGGACTGCTGGACATTGCATATTTCATCCTGCGGCTGAAGATCTGACACTATCCTTGCATAATGGCAGCAGCCAAGAAGTCTTTGAAGGTATGGCATTACATATTTCATCCTTGCGGAAAATCATTGTACAAGTGGGAAAGTGCCCTGTTCACAGGTTTCATGTTGTTGTATTTTTGTTTCTCCTCCATGGAGCCAGGCTCAGCTTTGTTATTATTTATTATTATCAATTATTTATTTATTAATTTATTATTTTAGCAGGTAGTCTGCTCTGTGTAAGCCTGATCTCAAGGCTCCTTCACACATAGTGCGAAGTTTGGACGACATTTGGACAAATAGGGCAAAACAGCGCAAAACACTTCAAATTTGTGCACCACGAAACATTGCACCAATGGGCGGGCATGTATGATGCTGATGGTTTGTGCATGTGACATGTATGTTGAGCAGGAACAGCAGTTGCTTGCATTGTGTTCCATGGGACAAGCTACCCCACATTGCGCTGCTGATTTGGAGGAAAATTAAATGAAAACCAGCTGTATAATTAGAGAATATCACTGGGTTGATATAAATAATGCATAAAGGGGGACGCAATACAGAACCCTGCGGTTAAACAACCCTGGTAAAAAAAAAAAAAGAAAAAAAAAAAAAACAGCACTCACAAGATTTGAACCCACACTGCCTGATTACCAGATAGCAACTCTACCACTGCACCACAATCACTCTCATAAGAGGAGCGAGAAATGGCTCTAATAAACAAGCAGACAAACATATTTCCTAAAAAAAAAAGAACAGCGTTGTCATAACTGACCAAACAGCGTTTGCTATGGTGTATTTCTGCTGATATGTGACTGAAAATGGTGTCTTTGTCGTACTGTTGTCCTCACATATGGTCCTGCGGCGTGCCACTCACTGTTCTGTCAGACAGATCTGATGTTCAGATTGCCTGCTCCGTGGCCACATAAACTGATGGTCCAGTCCAGCTGGACCTGTTAGTGTGTGTGCTCTCCAGCCCATTGCAAGCAATGTATGTTTTTATGTTTTCAATGTGAGGACAGCAAGCGCACACATGTGCATGTCTGACAAAACATGGTGCATGTTCTGCAGGACGAGCCATGTCATCAACTGCCAAGTCCCTGTCCATTCAGAGCACAGACAAAAGTGTCACTCTTTGATCACATGAGATACGCCTCACCTGTGGCACGCCACATCTCGGCAACTCCACAGTCATGGGGAACTTAAATGAATTTCACAGCAAGTACGACAGTAGACAGTCTGCAGTCTCTTGTCGTGCCAACAGTGCGACTGGCCACACATTTTCTAAGTGCCATCCTCGTGTAAAAAAGATCGATACTCAAGCTTTTTTTCTCTAACGCACGCACTGACTGCTGGGCATGCAGATTCATCAAAGTCTACTCTCTGTCTGTAAGAGCTGCGCTGCGCTGTGTCACACAACACGGAACAGCGCACCCTTGTATTGTGGTTTGTCAGCCCTCTACCTCAGGAGATTTTGTTTTAAGTTGTGTTGAGTGATTTTTTTTTAAACAAAAATGTCAATTATGATAATAAAGTATTTTGTTGTCACGTACAATGTTTGGCGAAATTCTATCCTCGGTCTTTTGGATCCTTTGGATTTATGAAGCTTAAATATGGAAAAGTATTGGTATCGGTATCGATACCGGCAATACTGGGCCTGTATTTACTTGGTATCGGATCAATGCCAAAATTCTCAGTATCGCCCACTTCTACCATTCACATCATCATCTCTAAATGGTTTTAACAGCAAAAGGTTTTACTTGAAATTCTGAAGACCTCAGAGAAGATTTTTCACACAAAATAGAAGGGAGAAATCCCTAAATAAATACGTGATTGGACTCACTTTTGCAAAATCCATGTAACATAAATGAAAATATTAAATTTGAAAAATAAATTTTCTTGTCCCAACAATATCTTGGCCATTACAGAAGGCCTTCCTGGTCCGGACATACCATACCTCTCTTGCAGTGATACTGAGCAGATTAAAACTTACTTGATTGGAAATTGCACTGAATTTGCAGAAGAATAAAATTAATAATTTCATGAACATGTTTAAGTGAGTCTACATTCTGCACACTGATGTGAATGAACATCAAAATGCACATGAATAAATGGCAGAATGTTATTCAAGAGAGCAATACAGTATACTACAGCGTGGTAAACCATTGTCTTCAGATAGGATTGCCTTGGGCTGTGTTTCGCAACAGACAGATGGAAAGAAACACCACCACAGCATGTAAATTCAACTTCCCCAAACAACATAAAGGCTCTTTTAACAGTCAGGTACTACTTGAAAAGAGAGTGCTTTCCAAGAAAGCCAAATTGATAAGCTTCAGACACATACTTTTAGGAAGAAAAACTGCCAGTCTGATATCCATTGATGTTTTTGCAGTTGCCTTTGAGACTGTATTTATTGTTTGTTTATTTTGAGGGGAAAATGACAGATTAAAGTGAGTACAGTGAAACATTTGTTATGCTCAGGGAATACAAACTGATCTTCCACTGAACAGTCACTGATAGCAGATGTGGAGAAATTGGAAAACAAGCAGAGCAGCAGTGTGTTGGTGTATTAATATTCATTTGCATGCCAAGCTGTCAATAACTGTCAATTTCCCACCTGTGGTGTATCACACATTAATCACCTTTCACTTTACAATAATAATTACATCTCATGTTCCACATTATGTACAGTAGCTGATGTAAATAGGTCACATTTTGAACACATCTATCTATCTATCTATCTATCTATCTATCTATCTATCTATCTATCTATCTATCTATCTATCTATCTATCTATCTATCTATCTATCTATCTATCTATCTATCTATCTATCTATCTATCTATCTATTCTGACCACAACTGCATATTTTGTTTGATTGTATAATCTATAAATATCATGAAAAATAGGCCCAGAATGTCAAAACATACATCAATTTTGAAATTCATTCATTCATTCATTTTCTATGGCCACTTATTCCAATTAAGGGTAACTGGCGTGGGGCAGTGGGAGAGTGGAACCTATCCAAGCAGTCATTGGGCAACAATTGTGGCACACCGTGTACTCAAAAACGTGATGCACTGGATGAACTCAATTCAGTTATAATCAGGATTTCCATCTAATAAATATATGTATCCCCAACTCAAATAAAGTGCATCCATGCAAGATAATTTAATTTAATTTACGTGGGACTGCATATTTTTATTAGATGGAAATCATGTCCATAATTAAATTGAGTTCATCCAATGAGACATTTGCTCGAGTGATGCTCTCAAAAAACTGATTGGATTGGATTCCATCTAAAAAATATATGTAGTCCAAACTAAATTAAATTGCTTTATCTTGCATGGATGCATTTTATTTGAGTTGTGGCTACATATATTTATTAGATGGAAATATTGCACATAATTGAATTGACTTCATCCAGCAGGAGTGGTGGCCAAGTGGTTAATGCACTTGGTTTCAGTGCAGAAGGTTCCCGGATCAAATCCCACCCCTGCCACATTTCTCCATATAATGTGGAGTTGGGTCAGGAAGGGCATCCGGCGTAAAACTTGTGCCAGTTCAACATGCAGGTCCACCTTGGATTTGCTGTGGCAACCCCGAGTGCAAACAAGGGAGCAGCCGAAGGGTCTTACAGTTGAATTGAGTTCATCCAATGAGCCTTTTTTTTTTTTTTTTGAGTGTGGACAGGTCAACAATCTATCACAAGACCTGTGAAAAGCATATTGTTTTTAGTTCTTTCAAAAGTACTAACGCCATCCAGATTCATGCCTGGCACACTGAGTGTGGTACAGTATTTGGACATTTTCTCAAAAAACACTGTTCAATGAAATTTCCTGAAATTTGGAACAGACATTCTTTGGGGGACTGCGTGGGCATGGTAAATTGGAGTTTCTGATTGAATACCTGTGCACCACTCCCCCACTACTCAAGCCCCCCCAAGGAGGGTAAAAAATGCAGTTTTTTGACACTGCTGAAGTTGTTTCAGAAATACTGTTCAATAACTTTTTTCTCTAATTTTGCATTTTTTGACAGGTTGCTGACAGACCAAAAAATAAATAAAAATCTCATTGTCCTTGGATCATTCCAAGGGCAGCCCAGAGCCCTCCAAATTGCCCAAAAAAGTTTTAAGAAAATAAGAATGCTGTAACATACAAATACCTAAAGCCACTGCATGGTACAGCACTTGTATGCATGTGGCAAAAATACTCATTAATAAATAAAAATAAGCCAGTCTATCATCTGTCAAATTCAAACATGACATACCCAAGCCACACAGGGTGAGATGTATCTAAGCTTGCATATGGAGGAAGTACATTTATTTTTGCAAAATGTTAACATCTATTTGAAAGATCTTTCATGTAACGGTATCCCACACCTCTTGGACACATTAATTTGGAGTAAAATTAGGTGAGGCCATGCCAATGGACAATAATGGTATTTCAGCCTCCTGTACTCTAATTGGTGTATTGCAAATGCATGTCAATGTTAGAGCCTTCATTAGCATCAAGAGTCCGTTGCTTTGTGATAAATTTGGCCTCATCCTGCTTTAGCCAACCGTCAACCTCATTTGACAGGGTATTATTGACAGTGGCCTTCCCAGAAATGCAATTATATTTCTGCTTTTTATTCAGAGTTTCACTGTTAATAAGCAAAGTGGAATTTGTTGGATCAGGAACAGAGAATGGAAAGGCATAATTAGTTAACTAGTTACTTTTTACCAAATTTAAGTTTACTGATGTCACACCATCTTCAAGGTTTGTAGAAACACAAGAGCTGTAAAGTTCATGAACATGAGTCCACATATTTTTGGGTAATTCTGGCAACAAATGAAGATGGGTACACAGTAAATTTTGCAGAGTAAAATATACTCTGCAGTGATAACATTTTGTCCCAGTCTAAATAGAGTAAAATATACGCTATTATAGAATGAGATCAACTCTAACGTGTTGTCAAATCAAGTTTCTCTACTCCAATAAGAGTCATTCAAAGCATGAGTGAGTTGATTTTACACTGTGACAGAGTTGATTTAGCACTGTGATAGAGTATATTTAACTCTATTTGGACTGGGACCAAATGTTATCCTGAGAGTCCCGTAGAGTGTATTTTACACTGCTAAATTTACTGTCTAAAAACATAAACTTCCTGTTCATGGACTTAGGAAAAAAAAAACTTTTTTCACCTCAGAACTGAATCTCTGCTTTGTCCTGATGGTGTGATTCTGTTGGCCACTTCTGACAGTGAACAATGTGCACTGGTTAGGTTTGAGGCCGAGTGTGAAGCATTAGAATGAGGATGGGCACATCTCAATCTGAGTCCATGGCCCTCTGTTGGAAAGGGGTGGATTTAGCCCCAAAAGGAGGAGTTCAAGTATCTTCAGGTCTTGTTCATGAGTGGAGGTAAGATGGACCATGAAATCGACAGATGCATCAGTGCTATGTCTGAGGTCTTAGAGATGCTCTATGACACTGTTGTGAAGAGGAAAGAGCTTGGCCATAAAGTGTGGATCAAGATTTAAAAGTCGATTTATGCACCTATCCTCACCTATGGTCATGAGATGTGGGTAGTGACTGAAAGAACAAGATTATACAACAAGCTGCAGAAATGAGGTAATCCATATAGTATTTTGGCTTACCCTTAGGGAAAGGGTGGGAAGATTGAATAGACAGCTGAGGCAGTTCAGGCATCTGATTAGGGTGCCCACTGGTCATCACCCTAAGGAGGTTTTCCAGGCACATCCCAGTAAAAAGAGGCCCCACAAAAGACCTAGGACACACTGGAGGGCTATATCTGGCTTCAGAATATCTTGGGATCAACAGAAGAGTTAGGGAGCTTAGCTGGTAATATGCAAGAATAGGCTGACCTGCTTAGTCTCCTGCCATTGCGAGCTGGACCTGAATAAGCGTAGGAAAATTAATAAATGAAATTTAAATAGTAAGTCCCTTCGGCTGCTCCCTTGTTTGCACTTGGGGTCGCCACAGCAAATCCAAGGTAGATCTGCATGTTGAATTGGCACAGGTTTTACGCCGGATGCCCTTCCTTCCAGAAATGTGGCAGGGGTGGGATTTGAACCCGGAACCTTCTGCACTGAAACCAAGCACATTAACCACTTGGCCACCACCCCTACTCTAATGAAAAGCATATATTTGGCGATTTTAATGTTGATAAACATTTGGGATGCTATCTTACACTAGCATTGCACAGTGTGGCACAAACATCACTGAAATAGCAATTATACTTGCACTAACCTGTGCTCCCATAGGCATGTTGGTCAAAAAACAAGGTGTAGTCAGCCGGAGCACTTGTGCAGCAAGTAGCAATTGCACTTTAAACCAGCAAAAACATGGTCAAAAGTCAAGCAGAGTTTTTATCTGTTGTTTACTCTGTGCAAATATTCAGATGCACCTCACGTAAGAGAGTTCGCAATGTGAGTACCCTCTGCTTATACACATAGGGATGCACATTAGCACATCACTACCACAAAACTGAAGTGAAATCAAAAATAAAAGTAAAAATCAGATGGAAAGAAATATAAAACTTTAATAAGTCTGGTGTGTAGAATAATTTTATATTGATTTTCTTCTTCTCTGGGTCACAGGCAAGGAGCAACATGATGGGGTTAGGCATGGAAGACTCCATGGACTCTATGAGCAGCATGGAGCTGTTTCTGCCTGGTGAGATATGGAGGAGACAGGGTGATTGGAGGAGGAGGAGGAGGAAGTGTTATACGAACAAGGTGCTCAAATGGTTCACCTCTGGGAGTTATTTTTGGATAAATATTCCTCATGTGATCTGTTTCCTTACCAGCAAAGTTCTCACTTCTGTCAACTACTGAGTCTGCTATCTAAGTAACAATGTGCTTGTTTCAAGTGGACATAGCTGTTAAAGGAAATTGTAGATGACACGCTGATTGGTCAGATGTCACTCTGGTTGGTCAGTCCATGTTACATCCAAACATACCCATGATTAACTGACGAAATACAACCCCTTTGCGTCTGTGTGTTAATTTGTACTCAGACTACCTACCACGTAACCTGGACAGGGACCTTTCCTGACAATCTATGTTTGGAGTCCAACTCCATTTTGCTATATAAATGGTGTATAATTTGAGTGCAAAGAAGGGTGTAGGGTGCAAAAAGGTTGTACTTGGTAAGTCATTGGGATACAACAGGCTGTCTCATTTCCTGTAAAAGACAAATGCTCCAGCAGCAAGCGCTATCCTCAATTCCTGTTAATGAAGTAAAAGAAGAAATCTTGTTTTGTTTTTTGTTTGTTTTTTGGAATCACGATTTGAGGAACAATGCCCAACATTAGAGCAGAAGTAAACAAGTTAACATAACAGTTTAAGCTATTTTATGTCATAACATTATGAATAATTAGGGTCAGGATCAGTTTGAGTCACAGTTAGCGTGTTCAAGTGAGGCGTGTCCACAACTCCCTGAGCAGTTGGCTGCTAGCTATTTTGGGCCGACCATGTCTGTCCTATCTGAGAATTTAATTACAAATTTCTGAAATAATATAGCTTGCTGTGCAGTTAATTGAACTAAGGGACCACCTGAGAAGTGTCTTCCTATGTATCCAGGCATGTGTCAAGATAGCCGTTTGTATTCATGTCATTTAAAGCTTGTTGCTAGGCAGGGGCGGTCCTGGAGGCGGGCCGACCATGCAGCCGCCCGGGGCGGCATCGCGGGGGGGGGGGGGCTGCACGTCCACACGGCAGTGTGCACGCTGAGCGTCCACAGAGTTCAATAGCGACACAAAGAGTGCAGCGAAACGAGACAAGTTATTGGATAAATGCTGGGCTTTGTCCCACCCATTGGACGCTCAGCGTGTCTGGGGTCTATGGGGCAGTGGGCTGGCCTTGGCTGGCCTGGATGCTCAGCCTCTGCATGATGATTGGATGATCTGTCTGAGGCTGAATCCCTTTTTGATTGACAGCGAAATGAGCGAATCAGCGATCCTTTAGTGTAAACATCCGTGGGAGCATTTTTTAATTTTCATTCTGTTCTGAGTTGAACCGGAGACTTTCCTAATCCTCTTAGCGGCATTTTCTTTGTTAAAAATGACTAGCGACAAATCGAGCTTCTATTTCTGGTGCGGGTTTTTTTTTGTAGCTGCTTGTGTTTGGAGACTGACTTCTATCACTCTTTCTGACTTCTATCGCAGTTTCTGTCCCTACCGAGCAGCAGGTGCTGCTGAGCTCCTCCACCATCAAAAAGCACTCACAGGCGGACACACTTCACACTAGCCTTGCGTCAGTCCCAGCTAGCGAGCTAGCTAGGTAGCAAGCTGCACATAATGGCAGACAATTTGAATGTTGTGGACCGGATTTTGGCGAAGCCATTTAATAGTCTTCCTTAACGAAGAAGCCATGTCTTTTCATGAGTCTGCAGGCTGCTCAAGGTTGCCCAGAAATGCTCTTGCTCAATGGAATTTCACATCATGGATAGTGAGCACTTATTTATATGGTGCGACTTTAATGAAGGTTTAAGTCTTGTTCATTATGGTGAATGGTACTCTATGATAATGCAAAGTGCACTCGTGCACACTGACGTGCAATATTTTGACCATCGGGTGGTGCTGTAGTGCAGTTGTGCTTTCTTAAATACCTGTACTGTACATAGTTGTAATGTGAAGTCACTGAGTCTTTTGTTTTTTATGTTCAAAAACTTTAGTGAGGTAATTATTGTTTATCTTTGTGTTTGTTATTGCAGTAGTCATTAAAACTGGAAATTTGTTCTTGAAAATAGCTGTTGTGAGTTAATTTGTGGGATTGTGGATGTTCTGGATGAAGTTAGTGTTTTCATGGGTGGTGGGGTGGAGGTGGTGGCCACGTTAGTGTGCGCGGGGGGGGGGGGGCACGCAGGGGGTTTCGCCCGGGGAGTAAATCACTCTAGGACCGCCACTGTTGCTAGGCAAGGATTTGAACAGTTCAGGAACAACAATGAAAACCAGAAAACACTAAAAACAATAAACCAGTCACTTTTTGTTGTTTTAATGTTCTGAAAAAGAAAGATTTATTTGAAGTAATGGTATATAGTTTATAATTTTTTTTCATTTGTTCTTTAATTCAAGATTAAAATATTTCCTGTTTGGAGTAACTTAGTGAAAATTCAGTAAGGTATGTCTTCCATAATAAATTCCAATTCTAAGGTAGAATTCTATAAGTGTATACTAAGGTATATCTAAATATCTAAAAAACAGAAAGTAGAATAGTAGAATAGAGTAGAGTAGAGCCACGTAGAGACTCTTAGGTGCCTAATGCATGTCTTTAAATGTTGGAGAGAAATTTCCCAGTGGCAGGTGATTACAGTAAAATGTGGAATGTTCTTTCTGTTTCCAGCCATAGGAGAGATTATACATGTTGGTCTTACCCTATGTTCACATTAGTAATAAATGACACCAACAAGAATTTGCCTTTGCTGCTTGATGGGTGTTCCCAGGGTGTGCACTGTCTGTAGCATCTCCTCAAGATGTCTTTTACATCCCTTCAGAAGTGTTATCTGGTTGCAAAAAATGCATTTTTAGGTTTAGAAGTGTTTATTTTTCAATAACTTTTACAAAGTATGTCAGAAACAATAAATTCATACAGAAATACAGCTCTTTGAAAGTGTAGCCTGCCATCTTGGGTTATTTTGTTTGAGCGAACAAACATGTTATGTCACGTTGCCTATTCACTCAGACTAGCAGTCGGATTGGCAGTCGTCACATCGTATCACTCAACATTTGTATAAAATATTAAAAGATTATTAACTGAGGAAGCGACGTTAACAATTATTTCATTATATGGCTATTTTATATATATATATATATATATATATATATATATATATATATATATATATATATATATAAACACCTGAACTTATGGTATGGCCTGAATATGAAAGCGACTGACAGCTCATAGTCAGACCAGTTCGCTTCACCTCCGTGATGAACTTGCTAAGAGATAGTCTGGTCATTAGCTGGTAAGCTTTCAGTCTGTGTGTTTTTTTCCAGTGCTGTTTATATATTTATGGAGTATGTTCATGTCCGACTTGGTTTTTCATAATCGTGTTTTTTGCTTTCTGGTTTGTAACAAATGTGACACACATTCTGGACCGATTGTCATGGTAACTGGTCTGATATGGGAAAATATTAGACTGGACATCAAAGCGCATGTAGCATCACAGCCATATAAGTGACTGTACGATTAGACATCAGCTTCATCAGTGTTTGGTGGACAGGCACGCATGATAGGGAAATCAAGTTGGAAATAGTTAGCTAGCTCCACATAGACTAAACAATTTACCCAACATATCCTAGCTTGTTAAATGTGGACAGAATAAAATATAGCCCCTATCAACAGAAATGTTTATAATATCAGAAAGATACAGTACATGTTGTTATGCCACACAGCCTTATTTAGAATTTGATTAACTGGCGTATCATTTGGTGATCTCAGGGTCCTGGTAGCCAGTAAGGCTGCTGTTGCTTTTTTCTTATGTTACAACCCCAATTCCAATGAAGTTGGGACATTGTGTAAAATGTAAATAAAAACAGAATACAATGATTTGCAAATCCTCTTCAACCTATATTCAATTGAATACACCACAAAGACAAGATATTTAATGCTCAAATTGATAAACTTTATTGTTTTTGTGCAAATATTTGCTCATTGTGAAATGGATGCCTGCAACATGTTTCAAAAAAGCTGGGCCAGTGCTATGTTTACCACTGTGTTATATCACCTTTCCTTCTAACAACACTCAATAAGCGTTTGGGAACTGAGGACACTAATTGTTGAAGCTTTGTAGGTGGAATTCTTTCCCATTCTGGCTTGATGTACGACTTCAGTTGTTCAACAGTTCGGGGTCTCCGTTGTCCTGTTTTGCACTTCATAATGTGCCACACATTTTTAATGAGCGACAGGTCTGGACTGCAGGCAGGCCAGTCTAGTACCCGCAGTATTTTACTACGAAGCCACGTTGTTGTAACACATGCAGAATGTGGCTTGGCATTGTCTTTCTGAAATAAGCAGGGACATCCCTGAAAAAGATGTTGCTTGGATGGCAGCATGTGTTGCTCCAAAACCTGGATGTACCTTTCTGCATTGATGGTGCCATCACAGATGTATAAGTTGCCCATGCCATGGGCACTAACACACCTCCATACCATCACAGATGCTGGCTTTTGAACTTTGCGCTGGTATCAATCTGGATGGTCTTTTTCCTCTTTTGTCTGGAGGACACGACGTCCATGATTTCCAAAAACAATTTGAAATGTGGACTCATCAGACCACAGCACACTTTTCCACTTTGCGTCTGTCCATTTCAAATGAACTCTGGCCCAGAGAACACGGTGGTGTTTTTAGATGTTGTTGATGTATGGCTTTCGCTTGCATGGTAGAATTTTACCATTGCACTTGTAGATGTAGCGACGAACTGTGTTAACTGACAATGGTTTTCTGAAGTGTTCCTGAGCCCACGCGATAAGATCCTTTACACAATGATGTCAGTTTTAATGCAGTGCCGCCTGAGGGATCGAAGGTCACGGGAATTTAGTATTGGTTTTCGGCCTTGCCGCTTATGTGTAGAAAGTTCTCCAGATTCTCTGAGTCTTCTGATTATATGTTGGACTGTAGATGATGAAATCCCTAAATTCCTTGCAATTGAACATTGAGAAACATTATCCTTAAACTGTTGGACTATTTATTTCATGCAGTTGTTCACAAAGTGGTGATCCTCACCCCATCTTTGCTTGTGAACGGCTGAGACTTTTGGGGATGTTTCTTTTATACCCACTCATGACACTCACCTGTTTCCAATTAAGTGTTCTTTGAGCATTCATCAACTTTCCCCGTCTTTTGTTACCCCGTCCCAGCTTTTTTGAAACGTGTTGCAGGCATCCGTTTCAAAATTAGCAAATATTTGCACAAAAACACAAAAGTCTATCAGTTTGAACATTAAATATCTTGTTTTTGTGGCGTGTTCAATTGAACATAGGTTGAAGAGGATTTTCAAATCATTGTATTCTGTTTTTATTTACATTTTAAACAATGCCCCAACTTCACTGGAATTGGGGATGTATTTTTCTTATCTATATCGTACATATTTTAAATAATATTCATTGACGTGTTCTGGTTCAGTGCTGATAAAGTTTGTCCTTTCATCATTTATTTTAACTTTGCCAGGTCTGATGATGATGAATATCACTTACATGGTGAGGGAGCATCAAGTGTGACATTTTGGACATGTGGCGTGTTTCTCTGTGCATGATCCAGTATGCAGGTTGAAGACCCCAGTGGCTGGAGGAGACCAAGGGGACATCCACGTTTCACAGTCCAGATAGATGGTGATTTTGTATATTTGGGGATGGACGTGTTTTCTGCCTGTGTCGTTGTCATCCAGGACCAGAGGTGGTTCCATTGTGTAAATTATGTAGTGAAGTGTTCCACCAAAGCGTGCTCCCAAACTGTCTTTTCTAAATACTTTTTTGTTCTTTTTTGAGTCTCCTCCTGTAGATCAAACTAAAAAGTGTTCTCACAGTGCAGAAATGTTCAAATATTCATTTAGCATATCCTTTGTTCTGTCCTGAGATTTGACACAATTTCTGTGAAACCTTATGTGTGTTGTCAATAAGGTAAAAGTAAATATTGAATTGTCCCCGCTCAGTCCACTCTGTCTCCAACTCAAATCCTTTTCTTTCTCCAGTGATCCTTGAAGCAAGTAGGAGAGGAAAAAAATCTGAAAATGCGTAGTTAATCTCAGTGGTTTTTGAAAGTTGCCATGGATACAAACCCAACCTGTATGGATGAGAAAAAAATGTTTTGTAAAGATGTCACCGTTTTTTCAATAAGGTCTGCTGTATTTATAAGGAACATTCTGTACTTAGTGACAAACAATGGTCCACAAATGTTCATATATATGAAAACATTTAAAATGATATATCCATGGCAACGTTGCACTGTGTGAATAACAAAAATGAATGGCCGCACTGTGGTCTCCTTGAACACGTTGTGGTGTTTAACCTGAAAGGATCATACAAAGGCACCCAAAGCCAGAGAAGTGAGTGTGGTCAGAAAAGATTCAGTTCTTACTCAAAAAACCCAGAATGCTAATAAATGGAGACTTAACAATTTAGCCTTCCGTCACCCCATCCTCCCGCCCAGCTGTGTCTGAGTGATAAGGTATATTACTTAAGGCACTTTCTTCCAATTATTTCTTTCACATAGTTGTATAGCAAGTCACGGATTGTGATGGAGCCACCAGCGGACATGATTAAAGGTAATATTGAAGAAAAGGTGTACTTCATCATATCTTTTTAAAAAACAACAGCTGCTGCTGTTGAACATATCTCAGAACGACTCCCTCAGCAGGGAACAGGTTTGATTTAAATGATCTGGGAAGCAGAGCTGGAGCTAAATTTGACACAAACCGCAGAAATGTTTTCGTGTTTTAAAGGGGACATGCTGTGCAAAATCACTTATTTACCTTTTTGCACTGATGTTGTTGGCGCCACAGTTCAATAATTGTGCATGTAGAAACTCTCCTGCTGTAAGATAAATTCATGCCTCAAATGGTTTGTTTTCGACTTCAGTGACATTTGTAACAGATTTGAACAGAAGAGGCTTTGCTTTGGTTTGTTGTCTTCAGATCCAACAAATTTTTCTGTTGTCTTCAAATTTTATATTAAAGCTATAATCCAAATAAATAGAAATATTTTGTATTTGCAATTAAAATACTTACTTCTTATTAGTTAGCTTATTTATTTATTTAGTGTTGTCTTACGTTTTTTGATACCATGATGAAATGTGTTACATTTTAGTTAGTCAACTTTTTTTTTACATCAAAGCACCTGTGACACACACCAAAATGTAAGTCCCTTTTCTGTTGTTAATAAATTAATAAAATATCCAATGACAAGGATCTATTTTGCCATTAAATAAAACAAATTATAAATGTTTTTTTCATACTTTCATTTGGTGAAAGATGGAACGTACCATTCCATCTTTCACCTCTTTAAATATTAATACAATTGAACTAATATACATTCATTATTTGTATAATATTAAATCACTTATTGTGATGGACATGGATTATTCATCCCATTTGTGTTGTGTTGCATTTACTGTGCAAATTGGTTCCATCTACTGTGCAAATTTGGTTCCATACATTTTGTACCAATAGAACAAATATTTCATGTGGTGAAAGATGGAACATACCATTCCATCTTTCACCTCATGAAATATTTGTACCATTGAACTCATAAACATTCATTATTTGTATAATATTAAATCAGTTATTGTGATGTCATCATGTTTTTGCCATGTGATTGAGCTAAATATTGCATATGCATGCAATATTTAGCGTCGGCTCGCAGCCGCTGCAACGCTCCGCCACAGGAAAAACACCTCCGTTGGAAGCCTTAAGGACAAGTTGGAACATGTCCAGCTGTTAAACAATTTCTCATATACTCACTCCACTGAAAGCCATCAAAAGCCGCCTGGATTTTACAAATGGTTATCAACACGGAGGTGTTTTTCCTGTGCCGCGGCACCGCGCCGGCTGCGTCCCGACGCGCGGACCCGTCCGCACGTGTTTCATTAAAAAAATCTCCTTTAAAAGTGGAATATCCGGATAAAATGCTGAAACTGACTTCTTCTGAAACTTCTCTGTTCTCTCACGACGTCCTGGATCAGTAGAGCCTGAAATGTGGAGGTTTTCAGCTTGAAACAGGCTGACGATGGCGCCTGAGAGCGCTGCGCGACGTCTTGCACCGTGGGAAGTCCTTAAAGCGACAGTATCACCTCAAAATCTCTCATCAGCCGTTAAAATGTTCACCGAAAACTAGCTTAATTTTTCGAACCGTGTCCACTTCGATGTGCCTCACAGGTTTAGAAAAAATTTTGATCAAACAAAGTGCCAGTCTCTCAGCAACTTCTCAGACAAAGGAATTCCGACGAGGGGCTGGACGACTCCTCCCACAAGGAGTGCTCACAGGCGAATGACGTCACCGACAGGCGTGGAAAAACTCACGAATGCGCACGAGGGTTCAAGCATGTCTGACGTAAAAACATATGAATGAAATCCATATATTTTTTGAAAAAATAAAAAGGACCTATACTTTATTGACAGCCCTCGTAGACATCCAACTGGCGAAGACCAGAGTCCCAGCAAATAAACTACAATGTACTTCCTAATTTCAACAACTTCAGCCTCGGTCCCACAGAATAATAAGCCATGAATAATGAGCCACGCATGGGTGTGTCAGCGATTATTCAAAGAATGATCCACGTTTTAAGCTATCATGTATCCGCTACTAAGTCGCCTCTATGTGCCTCACATGTGCCAGGTATCAGCCTCTAGTGAGCCACGACTGATCTGTCATTTGAGCCCAGTCCAGCCTCGAGTGGCTCGTGTTGCCGCATATGATCCACGTCAAGCCACATATGATCCATGTAGCATCATGTAACACGATGTTGGTGCACGTTTAGGCATGGGTTTGGTTCAAACCTCCAGCCACCCCACACTTGTTCCCTTTAAAGTGTGGGTTTTTAGTTCACACCATCCATTCAAGATGTTGTCACATGTAAGGCTGCTGTTCACCTGTGTTTCAGAGTCATTAAATGCACCAGACCAGCTAGAACCAAACCACCAGTTCCTGGACAGTTGCCTCTGCACGTCTTCTCTCAGGCTTTATTTCTTCCATGGCTTTAAACACACAGACATTTTGACACCGTGATCCAACTTTTAACTTTGTATTTGTCCATTATTGACTGCAAAATCACTCTTTTGCAAGCTGGCATTTTGTGTAAAAACTCGCCATGAGTGCGAGTCATTGAGTTGGTGCGCATACACAGCAGAGCTCATATGATCCATTAACACGATGTTAAATCTATCATAAACATACTTTTACAGCTGCTTATAATGAAGGAATGAACATGCAACTGTTTTACCAAGCTATTACAATAAAAACATTACCTCCAGTTGCCTCTGCGCGTCTTCTCAGGCTTTATTTCTTCCATGGCTTTAAACACACAGTCATTTTGACACAGTGATCCAACTTTTAACTTTGTCTTGGTCCGTTACTGACTGCAAAATCACTCTTTTGCGAGCTGGCGTTTTGCATAAAAGCTCGCCATGAGTGCAAGTCATTGCGTTGGTGCGCACACACAGCAGAGCTCATCTGATCAATTAACAAGATGTTAAATCTATCATAAACATACTTTTACAGCTGCTTATAATGAAGGAATGAACATGCAACTGTTTTACCAAGCTATTACAATAAAAATATTACAAATACTTACCTTTTAAGCTGCTCAAAACATGTTCTCCACGCCCTGCAGCATGAAAATTCAGTAAGGTATACCTTATATATTATATTCTAATTCTAAGGTGGAACTATGCTAGTATACTAAGGTATATCTAAATATCTAAAAGGGAAGAGTAAAATAGAAGAGTAGAAAAGAGTAGAGTAGAGCAACTTAGGTGTCTGGTCTTGAGAACCAGGGATGGTAGGCATGAGAGAGAGAGAGAGAGAGAGACAGAGGGAAAAAATCATCCAGATGAAACAGTCCTTTGTGATTCCAGAAGCGATTAGAGGTGTTTTCAGCTGCCAAGCTCTGACAGAAAATGATTAATTCACTAAAAAATAAATATTTTATATACAACATCTAGCACACAAAGCAGGTGGAATTGTAGTGCGCACAAGGGCTGAGCCTGTCCAAAATCGCCTGTCCTGTCCTCGTAGCTGCCAGGTGCTCAGTCAATGGGCTTTTAACAGCCTCTAAACACGCCTCTACAATCCTCATTTGTCATCATAGTACTTCGTACACAAACTGCCCCATGCTGTTGTTGCTAAATTTTGAATTTTTTTAAATTAGCGCCACACTCAGAGATGAGCCTCGTTAGCTGAATATTTTGCCTCTAAGAGCCTCTCAGAGCCACTCTTCTCCCACAATTACTGAATATACCCTCTCATACCAAATAAATTCTGCGTGGCTCATTATTCACTGTTCATTATTTGGTGGGACCAGGGCTTTCCTGTTACCTGTCACACAACGTCAGAGAATCCGCCACCTGCGGAAGAAAAAAAAACATCAAACAGCTTTATTACATCTGTAAAAGCACAGACATAATTGTCCCTGCTTTCTTGTATTTTGACATTCTAAAAATAATTAGTCCACGTAAGCTGAGTTTTGAAGGCAGTGTTTAACAGAAACAGAAAAGTAACAGAAAGGGGGAGGTGGAAACAGAAATGTGCTGAGAGAGATAAATAGAGGGAGAGGAGTGCATGTGAATGAGTGGATTCAACATCATTCTTTCAGCTTCTTCTTTTTCACTTGAGGTTCTCAGACCAGATGCAGTATGGATCTGCATGTTGATTTGGCACAATTAATTTTTTAAACTTCCTGCAACTACACATTACATGGAGAATTGACACAGCTGGCCTTAAACCTGATACTGTCTTCTCTGGAAACGAGTTTCCAAACCTCTTGGCTGCCATGCTGCCTGAACTGAAATCGATTAAAAGTACCACCAGTAAATGGCAACATATTTACACTTCATATGAAACTGAGGAAAATGGCTGACGTTTTGGCTGTGTTAGTTCTAGATCTAAAGGAGGGAACTGCAGAAAGCACAAGGAACCTTTGGGCATTCCCAGTGAAAGTACCAACCCAATCCCACACAAGTTTGTGATGGCATCACGAAAAGCAATTTAATCAATTAGTTTGTGATACTGTCACAAAATGCGTCACATTTTGTTGAAGGTATCACAAAATTAATTTGTGATGCTGTCACAAAGTTATGGTTAGGGTTAAGAAGAGTGAACTAAAGATGCATGTCACGAAAATTTGACAATATCATGAAAAGTATGAATGGGCTGGAAAGTATTCATCTGTAAAGTATTCACAGCAATTCACTTTTTTCCACATTTTATTATGTTACAGCCTATTCCAAAAATTAATTTTTGCCTCTAAATTCTACACACCAAACCCCATAATGACAACATGAAAAAGTGTTTTCTTTTTTTAATGTTTGCTAATTAAAAGTAAAAAAATTAAGAAATCATATGGACATAAGTATTCACACCCTTTGATCAATACTTTGTTGATGCACCTTTGGTAGCAATTACAGTCTCAAGTGTTCTTGAATATGACGCCACAGGCTTGGTGCACCTATGTCTGGGCAGTTTTGCCTATTCCTCTTTGCAGCACCTCTCAAACTCCATCAGGTTGGATGGGGAACGTCGGTGCACAGCCATTTTCAGATCTCTCCAGAAATGGTCTGGCTGGGCCACTCAAGGATGTTCACAGAGTGAACTGAAATTCTATAACGATTCAGAGCTTATGCAGTTTCCTGGAGTTCCAGGAATTATGCCATCAACTCTTATTAATTCATTCTTTTTTCTTTTTTTTTGTATTGGAGTTATCACCAAAGTTTCAGCAAATTTTTTTTGTCAAGATGGTTCTTGGATCAGAGAAGACATTTAATGTACTTTGTGACAGTGGCATAAGTAGGCACTCTAAGTGCTATGTATTTTAATTTATCTTCAGAGAGGAATTCTGGATATGGCTTAACCCCCATATTCTGAGTAGCCTCAGTATGAACAGGATTGACAAGAAACTGTTGGCTAAATGGAAGTAGTCACCAGTCACCTTTTCCTATTTATCCTATCAATGAAAGCAAAATCCATGTAGACAGGTGACATGTTCCGGGCAGAGGATCAGAGCTTAATCAATACTGTGTGCTCACTAATCTTCTACATAGATTGGAGCATTTCATTAATGTATTAGTTGTGAAGGACACCCCTTTACTGCAACACTACAATAATACTACTTACTCAAATAATACTACTTACATTTTAACTGTATCAGCACACTTGTTTCACACTTGCTTGTAAAATCCATGTTTTACATGGATTTGACGTTTTAGGGCCTCTTCACACATAGTGCGAATTTGGTCAATTTGCGCATAAAGTGCCCATGAAGCAGGAATCGTGTGCAAAATGTGTAAATTTGTAGCTGCCTCGTACACCTGTACACCAGCGGCTGAAAGACAGAGAGCAAGTGCACGCACGGTGAGGACATTGACAGGCTGCTTCCAGGTTGAAACGGACGATCAGATAAGAACACGCAGCAGGCGATCTGACTGTCACACCACCCAGTTTAAATACGTCCATGTCCTGCTTGATATGAGGCAGTTTCCCATAACTATCACGATGTGCAACCACATCATGCAGCTGGTGGCACTGTGTTCCCGTGCGCACGAACCGTCACACTGGCATTGTGCATGTCTGCCCTTCGGCGTGATGTTTCGTGGATCGCTCATACGAGCTGCTCCGACGGGTGTCACCCTGAGCTGTACATATTCACACTACTGGATGTGTGAAGGGGCCCTTAACTTCTGGTTTTCTTTGGCTTTGGACTGTGAAAAACTGGAGCAGCAGTTTCTTTGCATTCTGCAGCTCAGTTTTTCACCAAACTTCATCAACTGGGGTACTTGGTTCGATTTCTTTCTATCAACACAGTTAAAGATTTTTTTACCAACTTTTAAAATCTCCATAGTCTCTTTCATTGTATCTTCACAGGAATGTCTGAGGACTTGTGAGCACATTTACCAATGTGAAAAGTCCTCAGAGTAAGTCACCGATCTTATGTCATTACGCAAATGGTGAACATTTAAAGAAAGTTCCAGCTATGGAGAACTGATTGATTGGTGACAAAAGGACATGTCATCAAGATCTGAGGAGCCCAGGTAGGCCAGATTACACTGTTTATTGCACCAATTTATTTCACTACTGCTTTACGCAAAACTGTTGGTTTCTGTCCCTCTCTTATTGTGCTTTATTTTATGGGCATACTTTCAAAAAAGTATATATATATATATATATATATATATATATATATATATATATATATATATATATATATATATATATATAGGCTGGCAAAATAATGCCCTAATTTACATTAATTAAGTCCAACTCCTTTAATGCATACATTTTTAAAATCTTGATTAATCACACTTTGATCCCCATTGTTTTGACATCACTGACTTGCTCTGTAAATTAAGAGTGCTTTTGAAAGCAGTAACCGCTTTGGATGTCTGCACCTTTGGACACTTTTTTCACAGGTTAAACAACAGCATCAGATGAGGATTTTTTTCTTTTTATAGCGCCAAGTAAAAATAACGCTATCAACACATCCACAGAGCAGGGATTATCTTGCGGTGCATCCGGAAAGTATTCACAGCACTTCACTTTGTCCACATTTTGTTATGTTACAGCCTGATTCCAAAACTGAGTACTTTTTCCCCTCAAAATGCTATTCAGAGCACCCCACAATGACATTTTTTTTATTTTGAAAATGTATTAAAAATAAAAACTAAGAAATCAAACATACAGAAGTATTCACACCCTTTGCTGAGTACTTTACAATTACAGCCTCAAGTCTTCTTGAATATGATGCCACAGCCTTGGTGCACCTATCTTTGGGCAGTTTTGCCCATTCTTCTTTGCAGCACCTCTCAAGCTCCATCAAGGTGGCTGGGGAATATCGGTGCACAGCCATTTTCAGATCTCTCCAGAGATGTTCAATCAGATTCAGGTCTGGGCTCTGGCTGGGCCATTCAAGGACATTCACAGAGTTTTCCTGAAGCCACTCCTTTGATATCTTGGCTGTGTGCTTAGGATTATTGTCCTGCTGAAAGATGGACCGTCTCCCAAGTCTGAGGTCAAGAGTGCTCTGGAGCAGGTTTTCATCCAGGATGTCTCTGTACATTGTTGCATTAATCTTTCCGTCAATCCAGACTAGTCTCCCAGTTCCTGCCACTGAAAAACATCCCCACAGCATGATGCTGCCACCACCATGCTTAACTGTAGGGAGGGTGCCTGGTTTTCTCCAAACATGATGCCTGGCATTCATGCCAAAGACTTCAATCTTTGTCTCATCAGACCAGAGAATTTTGTTTCTCATGAGAGTCCTTCAGGTGCCTTTTGGCAAACTCCAGGTGGGCTGCCTTTTATGAATGAGTGGCTTCTGTCTGGCCACTCTACCATACAGGCCTGATTGGTGGATTGCTGCAGAGATGGTTGTCCATCTGGAAGGTTCTTCTCTCTCCACAGAGGATTGCTGGAGTTCTGACAGAGTGACCATCTGGTTCTTTGTCACCTCCCTGACTAATGTCTTTCTCTCCCATTCGCTCAGTTTATACAGGTGGCCACCTCCAGGATTTTGAACACGTAAAAGCTCAAGGGGGCATCACTTTTTCACACAACTGTATGTAGACAGGTGTGTGCCTTTCCAAATCATGTCCAATTACCTGAATTTAAACCAGGTGGACTCCAATTAAGCTGTAGAAATATCTCAAGGATGATCAATGGAAACAGGATGTACCTGAGCTCAGTTCTGTGCTTCATGGCAAAGGCTGTGAATACTTACGAGGGCCGTCAATAAAGTATAGGTCCTTTTTATTTTTTTCAAAAACTATATGGATTTCATTCATATGTTTTTACGTCAGACATGCTTGAACCCTCGTGCGCATGCGTGAGTTTTTCCACGCCTGTCGGTGACGTCATTCGCCTGTGAGCACTCCTTGTGGGAGGAGTCGTCCAGCCCCTCGTCGGAATTCCTTTGTCTGAGAAGTTGCTGAGAGACTGGCGCTTTGTTTGATCAAAATGTTTTCTAAACCTGTGAGGCACATCGAAGTGGACACGGTTCGAAAAATTAAGCTGGTTTTCGGTGAAAATTTTAATGGCTGATGAGAGATTTTGAGGTGATACTGTCACTTTAAGGACTTCCCACGCAGCGGGACGTTGCGCAGCGGTCCCAGGCGCCGTCGTCAGCCTGTTTCAAGCTGAAAACCTCCACATTTCAGGCTCTATTGATCCAGGACGTCGTGAGAGAACAGAGAAGTTTCAGAAGAAGTCGGTTTCAGCATTTTATCCGGATATTCCACTGTTAAAGGAGATTTTTTTAATGAAAGACGTGCAGACGGGTCCGCGCATCGGGACGCAGCCGGCGCAGTGCGGCGGCACAGGAAAAACACCTCCGTGTTGATAACCATTTGTAAAATCCAGGCGGCTTTTGATGGCTTTCAGTGGAGTGAGTATATGAGAAATTGTTTAACAGTTGGGCATGTTCCAACTTGTCCTTAAGGCTTCCAACAGAGGTGTTTTCCTGTGGCGGAGCATCGCGGTGGCTGCGAGCTGACGCTGCAATCCGTCCGCACGTCTTTCATTAAAAAAATCTTTAACAGTGGAATATCCGGATAAAATGCTGAAACCGACTTCTTCTGAAACTTCTCTGTTCTCTCACAACATCCTGGATCAATAGATTCTGAAATGTGTAGGTTTTCAGCTTGAAACAGGCTGACTACGGCGCCTGGGAGCGCTGCGCGACGTCCCGCTGCGTGGGAAGTCCTTAAAGCGACAGTATCACCTCAAAATCTCTCATCAGCTGTTAAAATTTTCACCGAAAACCAGCTTAATTTTTCGAACCGTGTCCACTTCGATGTGCCTCACAGGTTTAGAAAAAATTTTGATCAAACAAAGCGCCAGTCTCTCAGCAACTTCTCAGACAAAGGAATTCCGATGAGGGGCTGGACGACTCCTCCCACAAGGAGTGCTCACAGGCGAATGACGTCACCGACAGGTGTGGAAAAACTCACCCATGCGCACGAGGGTTCAAGCATGTCTGACGTAAAAACATATGAATGAAATCCATATAGTTTTTGAAAAAAATAAAAAGGACCTATACTTTATTGACAGACCTCGTATGTATGCGTGATTTCTTAGTTTTTTTTTTTTGTAATAAATTTGCAAAAAATCTAAAAAAAACTTTTTCACATTGCCATTATGGGGAATTGTGTGCAGAATTTTGAGGAGAAAAAAAAATCATCCATTTTGGAATAAGGCTGTAACGTAACAAAATGTAGAACAAGTTGAGTGCTGTATACTGTATACGGTTTTCTTTCTAACAAATTACAGAGCAGTTGTTTTGTCTAGAAGACATTTCTTCAATTTCCTTGCAATGGACCTCGCTTTGCTGTATAATTTGGCTTAAACACCTGGATGTCAGCCTGCCTCTTTGTCGTCGGGGAAGAGAAATGTGACACAGAATAATGTCGGGGGGGAAATTGCACAGGTGAAGACTGCTGTTTACAAAACCTTGCCCAAGGCTGAACTTGTTAAAAGGGAAAGGTGAAGCCATTTGTTGTATGAACTAATGTCAACAGGACCAAGGAAATCCGCTGTAACATTGTTGGTGGCAATGATGGCGACCTTTGTCTGACCACAACAAGGTTTTTACCACCATACATGCACAAAATTAAAACTATGCAGGGTATTTTGGAACTAAACAATGCATTACATCCACATTGGAAATAAATTGGGTTACTATCCTTTCTTTCTGCTCATGCATTCTATAATATCATGCTAAACCACATTTTGTTGTGATGATTATGAAAGAGTTGTTTTAATTTTATGTCTTTATTTTTCCTTTTAGCCTTTTCCTTAAACATTGCAAGACTGTGTGGTTCAAACATTTTAAGTTTAGGTTAGAATTTTGAAATGGGGAAATGGCGGCTTAACGGTATGAGGAGTGACCTTGTGACCAGAGGGTACCCCCACACCACCACCAAACCAGACAGGAGAATTTGGTTGGGAAAGGTGAACAGACACCACTTGTCTCATTCTCATTACCATCAGTAAGGTGCCTTTGAGCAAGGTCCATAAGACCTAAATTGCTTCTGGTGTGTCTTTAAACATTTTGCCTAGCAACACATTGGTTCAAGTGCATGAACAGATAAATGTGACATATCTTTGTGAAGTGGTTTGAACGGATGCCTTAGAATGAAAAGTGGTACATGAATACAGCTCATTTACTATTTAAAATCTCATCACAAAACAAACACACCGATGACAACTCTCTTTGAAAGGTCACCATAGGTGGATGGTGTAGGGAAAAACACATCAGTCTAAGAACAGTTTTACTTCTTGCTGTGAAAGCAAGAGAGTGAACCACCGCTAAGCTGTGGTGACCATGAAAAGAATCAGAATGGAAAATCTAACCACTGCAAAGTGAATAAAAAGCTAACTGAAAAAAATGTCAGGCAAACTCAATATTAAAAGATATCTGAAAACCTAACTGAACTTTACATAAATTTATTATAAAGCTATCTATGATGTCCATCAATTTGTTGGACATCCTGTGCATTCCCACAATGTCCTAGGAAGCAGCCCAGTCAACTCAATCAAATACTTTTTTGAAAAAGAAATAGGCTGCATAGAAGCACTTCTGATATTCATGCTGGTGTTCAGTGAGTACTGACAAAGCTAAGATGTGGTCAGTTGAGTTCATCCGTGGGGGGTCACACTGTTCCTGTTGCTGAGTAACAGGTAACTATGTGTTGAGTAGAGTTGTTGAGACCAGTGGCTTAGGTGCAAGGAAATAATCTCTGACATTTTACCAATGAATACTGCTTGTCAGCCATGTGTTCTGGTTCCTACACTGTTCAGTTCTTGCATGGACTGATTGTCGGGTATTGTTGTAGAAACCAAGCAGCTTTGGTGCCCTCGTTTGCAAAGGAAATATTTACTGACCTTGACTTCACAGACGATGCTGTAATATTTGCAGAACCAATCGATGCCCTGATTGAGGCACTTGAGGAGCTGGATAAGGAATCAGAGTGTCTGGGTTTATGGTTGCCTTGGATCAAGACAAAAATTCAGGCTTTCAGTGACATACAGGACTTTGCCATTAGAAGTGTGTTAGTGTGCAGTAAAGGTATCAAACTTATCCCAACAGTGAGATTTATGTCTCTAGACCCTCTGCCTTTGAGATTGAGAGATGCCTGAGAAGAGCTTGTGGCATCAGGAGGTCACTGCACAGAGGTGTTTGGCAATGTAGATATCTTAGCAGGAGAGTCCTTCAAAATGAGACAGAAATCAAAGCTGTTGATTTCCAACCATTGCCACATGAAGACCCTTGAGCAATTCCACCAAAGCTGCCTGAGGACTATCCACCGCATCTGCTAGAAAGACTACCATATCCACATCAGTGTCCTGACTGAAGCCAAGCTCCATAGCATAAAGTGTGCCATCATCAAGAGCCAAGTTCAATGGAAAGGTCATGTTGTGTGAATGACTGACAGCTGACTTCCCACTCAGATTGTTTACTCCCAGTAGGGTGACAAGATACCCCAATTTCTAGGATATCTTGTCACCCTAACACCCAGCTGTGCGAAGGAAAATGGTCCAGAGGAAGGCAGAAGAAATGGTCCAAGGACCTCCTGAAGCACAACCTCAAGAAATGCTCCATCAACTGGAAGACTTTGGGAAGAACAAGCGAGATACCAATGATCCACAGAGGAGTGCGAGTCTTTGAAAAAATGTGGATAAACAACACAGAGGAGATAGAGGAAGGAGAGAGAGCAAGAGCCTGACCATCAGAAGCTCCCCACAGTGCACATCAAGACTGGGGCTGTTCATTCATCTCTGTGTCTACCATCCCATATGGGAATCAATCATTGCCACTCAGTGATTGCCATGACATTTTGCTTGACATGATCCAGCACACAGTTGTCTCACTGTTGAAGATCCCAACTGTTGGAGAAGGTCAATTTTCACCAGGCAGCAGAGATGTCTCCATTTGAGATGTAGGAATGGATGGATTGTCTACTTAGATCCTTGCCATCCAGGATCCAAGATGGTTGTATAGCAGATGTGGTGAGAAGTGGCAGGAGTGCATGCTCCCAGATCTGATCTCTGACCTTGAAATAATAACACATGCCCCTGTGGCATGAGAGTTGAATTGCCAACACCGTAAAATCAAACATGTTGTTTCAACTCAAAAATACAAGTGAAAGGGCTGCCATAAAATTCAAAGTAAAAAATATAATTTGTTCTTCTAACAAGACTTTACGTTATCTTGATTAAAATGGTGTTAGAAGAACAAATTATCTATTTTCATTTTGCCCTTTCACTTGTACTTGTGATTTGAAAAAAACGCTCATTTTTACAGTGAAACCACAGACTGAGATACGTTTTGAGGTACACCAGACACATCAACTGCATCATGGCTTTCCACACAGTTGTAAATAGGTACTGGCCATGGCTGGGAGATAAATAACCTGTAATGCACTATCATCCCATCCAGGACTCTTATCCACTGTGTGCTACCATCTCTGGGATAAGTTTTGAGCCTTATGGGATTTACTCTCACTTTGACTAGCTGGCATATTGCAGATGAATTAATGTTTCTATTTCCACTGCAATTGACACATTTGGAAACTATATGGAAAGTGTGAACAAAGCCATTATCAGCTAAGTTTTTTTTATGTTATCCCTCTTCAGAGTCCTGCCTTGGCCTGTTGACACTCCCTGGAGTGTCTGATAGTTTGAAAAGGACAAAAAAAAAAAGTCTCTGCCTCTTCGTTATATAGAGGTTGATGATAATTGGCAATAGTCTCTGAGCCTGCAGAGAAAATGACAAATACAAACAAGAGACTTTCAAAGTGCACCTGCTCCCCGCCCCAAACCCCCTCATACTTGCAGGCGGATTCTGGCCGCTGCAAACAGCAGAGACGTCTGTGGCGTACACATGTCCGGCGAGCCACCCACATCTCAGCGCGAGCTTCTCTCCAACGCAGTGCGGCTTTAAGAGGTCCGGAACTCTTAAATCTGCTCATGGCTCCTCCTTCCGAGGTGATGTCAGTCTGAGGGAGAGCGAGAGCGAGAGAGGTGTGCGGCACCGAGGAGTTCATACAATACTACAGAGACATCTTCAGCTTAGCAGACAGATACGGCGAACCGCCTCTACCGGCTCCTGTAAGTGATGCTGCACCGAGGCGCACTTTGATCCAACTCCACTGGGGGGACGATGCGCTCTCTACATCACTCCTTTAAGACTTTTTTGGTGGGGAGGAGTGTGCATAACCGTGAATCAGTCCCAAACAAGCGCCTGTGAATTAAAATTAGGCTGTCAGTTTGCCTTCGGCGGTGCGTTATTATTTTTTTCTTTTGCGCGCTTGGATTGAAGTTTTACGCGCGGGCAGAACGCGGTAACGCACACGTGTGCGGTGCCGCAGATTGGTGCTTCTGATAGAATAAAGTAGGAATTTTAATGCACACGTGAAATAGGCATTCTAAGTTAGCCGATCATTGCGTGTGTCCACCCGTGGGATTGCACTGTTGCGAACCGAAGACATCCGAAGAGGAATTACAGCATCTTTTTTTTTTTTTTAACTTGATCGCTGATGATTTTTTTCCTTGCACATTTCTCTTTTTTATTTAGCGGATGGATAAGTTTTTGAGGTGGATAACATTTTTCTTTCCTGGTATTTTGCTTCTGATGAGGATCCGCTCTCCTCCCGCACATCACTTTCATTCATGGCACTTCTGTTTTTGTAAATCACTGTCTCTACTTGACGGGACCCGCGGTTGATTTTTCACCCTGTTCCAGTGGAAAAGGTAAGACTCGCTCAGAATAACGAGTTCGCTGTGAGATCACTGTGTGCCTTATACTTTAAATGTCTGGGAGCGATGCATGCGCTCGAATGGTGTCCGCTGGGCGCAGTGTGCCAAAAAAACTGCCGAGGATTTGCATTTACATCCACGATCACTGTTGTAATTAATCGACACTAGACATTTGAACGAAAGCTTGATGCGACAGTGGATCATTGGATGTTTGGTGGGTTTTCCTCAAGCTGTTGCAAACGACAAGCGTTCTCGCGCACCTGATGTAAAGACAAATAAATAAATAAATAAATAAATGATCCATGGACGCGGCGCATGATGGGCAATCTGAGTTCAGTTGTCGCATTGTCAGAGAGCAGACTGTCGCCGTTGGTGGCGATTTGGGACATTATTTGGTCTCATGCGGGGACTTTTTAATGCGGAATTCTCGGCAATTTGGTGCGCAAGTGCGCGGCACCGGTGCGCTCCTGGTCAAACGGTTCAGGTGTCACGGACCTCAGCAGCTGTCACACTGCTTGTTTTCAGATTTGGGGAAAAACAAACAAACAAATAAATAATAAAATAGTCTCCTAACATATGTTCAAATGTTGTCATTACAAACCCAGTGCTGGCTGGAAGATTAACACGCAGCTTATTTTGGGTTTGCTTCCTTATATGTTCTTATCTCCTCACCATATACATTCCATTTAACTGTTTTAAAGCTATAGGGAAGCCACTGGTTTTGGATTTTCCAGTGAATTAAGTCAAAAGGTAATCCGATCCTTACCAGGGTCTCGAGCAGCATGATGAAATGACAGTCTATTTGTAAAAAGAGTGAATATTTTTGATGGTTTGAAAATCTGACTAAAACCATTTTGTGTTCAGAAAGTCATTAAAATGCGCAATTGCTCAGAAAAATGTGCCATTGCTCAGATAAATCATACATATCTATATGTATATATGTATAAATGTATATATGCTCTTTGCTCTTTTCAGAAGAGTACATTGGGTCACTAAGCAGCAGGTTTGATGCATTCAGGTGTTTTTGCAAGAGCTCCAACGATTAATGGATTATTAATCAACTATTCAATTAATTGTCCATTGCTTTGATAATTGCTTAAATATTTTGGGTCGAATAAAAAAATCCATATTCTCTGATATCAGATACATAACTGTAAATACTTTCTGATTTATTTTTACTAGTTTTTTTTTTACTCCTGTCTGCAGTTAACTGATTTTCTGTGGGGACAAAACAAGACATTTATAGGCATCATCCTGACTTCTGGATAACACTGATCGGTATTTTTCACAATTTTTTGATATTTTATGGTCCTAAAAAAAAAAAAAAAAGATTAATGAAGAAAATAATTGATGGATTCATCAGTTATGAAAATGATCATTTGTTGCAACCCTACTCATTGCTTTGTTCTTCGTTGTTACAGGGTAACATGGTGAAGCTCCTTTTCATTTCAGTTTTCAACAGCCAAATGAGATCTCTGCAAAGCCCAAGTTGATTAGCATGTGGTTTGTAATATGAAGCTGGAGTTGCAGATTATCTGTTGATCTGGTATCTTATCATACTTTTGTATTGTAGCAGTTGTTTTTTACTGTTTTTTGTGTAAAAAAAACAAACAAACATATATATATGTATATGTATATATATATATATATATATATATATATATATATATATAGGTTATAACCTATATATATATATATATATATATATATATATATATATATATATATATATATATATATATATATATATATATATATATATATATATATATAGGTTAAGTTAACCAAAATCTATGGCGGTGTGTACACAAACCTTATATGTGAACCCTTTGATTTATTGTGTTGGCTGCCCTTAGCCCTCAAGATTTGATTATTCATTTGTTTATTGTATAATTTTGACTTTGATTTCAACAAATTACTTATCAATGTCACAATGTTTTTTTGTTTTTTTTCCAGGCCACAACTCATCAGCATTTTCCTTTAAATGTTGAACTTTTAAAATCCAAGTTAACATTGAAAATGACGTAATCCTAGCATGAGCGTCACATTTTCCTGTACGAACAGCCCTTCTGAGGTCTATCATTACAGCACTCTAAACTAGTTTCTTATTTTGTTAACACGGACTGGTCAAAAATATCACCCAGCGGGTATTTAAAAGAAAGCTCCCCGTCACTATTCATTGTTAAGAAATGATGTACAAGTTAACCAGCTACAGCAGTGCCAGTGTTGAACCCACATCAAAAATTTCATATGTTGTGCAACGGTTTGTTGATAAGGCAATGCATTAAGCAAATCCCAGTGACATTTAAAGATGAACACACACATCTGTCAGCATTGCATCTATCACTAAATTTGCCAGTATGGCTGTTTATGGTGAACAGCGGGTTCTTGCACTTTTTCATTTCCGAGCATGACTTTGGTAATGCCGTCTTTGCTGAAGTTTCCCAGGAGAAAACAATTTTCATGCATCCACAGTATGAAGAGAAATGTTCTGGTTTTGGTGTGCTGGAAAGGAACTGAGTGATCTCCACAGAAAGCTGGTCTGTCAGGCTGTCAGCAATCCTTTAAGCTGTTTAAACAGAGTAATACCAAGACAATCAATAGTTTTACATCAACAGATGCCCTCTTGAAGATCTTTTGAGCTCCACAGGTAATATTGATGGATGCAGCAGTGGTGAGCACTTGCAGTTAAAGGGGTCTGAGCCACATTAAAGTTTTCAGTTGAGACAGGGTTTTTGGGGGTGAGTCTATAGCAAACGTCAGGAGCTGCATCTCTCTATGCGCTCGCTCTACTGCCATCAGTGAATAAAAACAGCCTGTCCATCACGCTGTCGTGTAAAGTGATCCAGGACCGGCCTGGTCCTCTTCACTCCGTGTCTCCCTAGAGAGACGCTTGAGTTTGCCTCCTGGATTCTGCGGCTCAAAATAGCATTTCAGGAGACTACTGAAATGTAAGCAAAGGAGACACTCTGACTGACACCTAGGGTTTCTCTCTCCCGCCCTCTTACTTTTTCCCCTGCAGCAGAATTTTCTCTCTCTCCAGCGATATTTCCCTCTCTTTCCCCCCACAATCCAGCGATGCACAGGTTAAGATGAGCGGTGACACGTAAAAAAAAAAATAGAAAGGATTAAAGAGGCGAAAATGTTGTATTCCTCTTACTATTCCAGTATGTCAAAAAAAACACACTGTAACCTCGTCATCCAGCTGAAAAGTGTTGCCACTCACAAGAGAAAGAAAATGTACATCACGCTTTGATCTTTTCCTCACTTCATTGAATCACATCCCATTTAGGGATGTAATTTAAACTTCATTATGCGTTGTGCGAGCTCAGCCTTGGACCGCTCGACGATCATCGCAAACAGACAATCACTACTCACTCTCACAAAGATACGCACTTCAAAATAAAATACACCACAGATGCAAATGACTTATATCTCTTCAATATTTTGACATGGCACTGCAACACCAGCTGTGGCATTATGCGTCGACTGAATAACCTCCACAGTGATCGATGTCAGCCATGTTTTTTTTTTTTTGTCCAGCTACTCTTTAATGAGTCTCATGCGACTACTTTATTAAATATGTGAAAGGAAATGCTGCATGAATGCCTCACAATTGTTGCTGATTCAAAAGCAGCTTAATTAAATTCATATTTTTAATCAATTCCCCTTTATCAGGAGGCAGACAGCTTCAATGCCTATGAACGCTGTTGCCTTGCCAATTTAGAGGACCCCTGTAGTGCTGTTTAGGTAGTCATACCTTTTCTGCAAGATATTGTTTGACTCATTTAAATGGAAGGAAATTTCATAAAGAAGGAAAAAATAAATTGCAGTTCTCAAAGAGCTATTTGCAGCCGCTTGTTACTGCTGATTATACTGTATGTGCATTTTCAACTCCAGCTACGCACCATCTGTGTGATGGCGGTTTTCCACCTTTTCCATATTTTCAAGGGAATGGATGTTTGATTTCAAGACAGCTATCTAGGGAATACAGACCATTAACTTGAGGAAACCCATATGAGGTTAATAAACACTCACAGGACAACTGAGCCAAATGAAGCGAAATATAAGCAATGATTTTTCTTTTGGCGTTAAATATAATAAGGTTGAATTGTGCTGGGAGCCTGTTTTTATTGTGAGAAGTAAACATAGATGTTCATTGTTAACATAGTGAAACATCAGAGAGCAATCTAAAGGTAGTTATGTAGCTCTCCTCTATGCTTTTAAAACAATCCACTCAACAAATGCATGGAAATCATGCTGGATTGTTGCTGTCACAAATGTCAAAGTCCAACTGAAGCCTCTGTTGAAGCATGTAAGGACACCAGAGTAGAGACTGTAGTGGAAGTGATCAGGGGCCTCATGTACAAAGTGTCCATACTGACAAGATTGTGGCGTATCCGTCTCCACACTAACGTTCAGATGTATCAAAAGTGAAATGATTGTGGAAACATGCAGTGCATCACAGAAATTCATGGCTGGCATACGCGTTTCTACAGCTATTGTTCCACTGCTGACATATAGAGGTGATGCTGGAACACTGGCAATAGTGTGAAAACAAGACGTCATCAGAGTGATGTGCACATCAGCAGCACACTGATGAGCAATTAACACCCACGTGTTTGCAATTATGTGGGTGGTCATAAAAGCATGCACAAAGCGATGCGTAAAATGGCATGAACAATGGCTGCGTTAGTGTTGTTACAGGACCTTGCAAATGGTGCAATCCGAGTTTACTGTGTATTCAGGGAACGCGAGGATTAACTTGAAAATGTTAACTGGATCATAAGCTGATTTCGTTTACCAAGGCCACTGTTACTGGAGTTGCACACAGAACTGCAGCCGGCCCAGAGTGCAATATGGTGGGGAGCCAGGCGGTTGACTGTGCCCACACAGATGCTTACCACGCTGGGCTTCCTGTCAACAGGGGCATTCCACTATGAGCTGGCTGATCAGTCAGGAGTGTGTCAGTCAAACTTGCGCTGAGCCATGCCAGCTGTGTGGAATGCAGTTATCCAAATTCCTTTTTTTACCGTGAGAATTCCGGACAGGGAGGGGAATGCCCAGGTCCCAGGGCCTATTTAAATACATTTGCATATTTAAATAGGGTCGTGGACAAGGAGGAATTTGGTGCATGTGTATGTGCATGCACCAAATTCCTCCTTGTCCACGACCCTATTTAAATACATTTGCATATTTAAATAGGGTCGTGGACAAGGAGGAATTTGGTGCATGTGTATGTGCATGTGTACTCAATTCTTCATTCAGTGGGATGTACAAACAGAATGTGCTTGGATCCATGTGTACGCACACTTTGAAACATCTGAATTTTTTGTGCTTACGCCAGTTTATGGGTTTTAGCATATGCCATGTTTCAGTAGGAAATCCACACGAGTCTTTGTACATGAGGCCCCTGGTCAGGATTACAAACAATTGATTAAATTTAATGAATTTGTCATACAAATCCAAACATCATGCACAATAATAATTCCATTAACAAACCAGAATAGATCATTACAACACCTATGGAAATATATCTCTGACCATCATATTGGAAAGATTCATTCCATCTGAATCATTTCACATTTTGAAAGGTATAACAAAGGGGTGTGCTTTCATACATTTCAGGATTCTGGATGTTACCAAAAAAAAAAAAAAAAAAAGCTCCAAAAAAGAAAATGTTTAATAATTATTTATTTATGATTGTTAAACCCCTTCTCACTTTCATGGACATGCATCCCAGTAGGACATGGTCTGTAACCGTGACAAACTACTGCATAAATGTCACGGTTGCACACAAATTTAATGCAGCATTCTGGCAATGTGATGACGTAATGCAGTGGATGATGTGTCAGCCGAAGCACAACTCCAGAAACTTTAGCATGTGGCTAGCATGAACTTTTGCGCAACTGTGGTGTGTTTGGAAAATGTCCCATCAATGGTACATCATGAAAAACTATGTTAAACGGGCTCCACAGAAATTCAACGGATTACTAAACTATACCAATTGCCCAGTATGGACACTCCAACAAGCTGCAGCTTCCTTTCTCTGGCCTGACAGAGGAATTCAAAGTAACAAGAGCCAGGGAGGTGTTACTGTATAGACACTCAGCTGACACCAGAGTGTTCTCTGCAGGCATAGAGGTCAGAACCGGAAGGAAGTGGCGGGAACAGGACGCAGTCCAGAGGGCAGAACCAAGGCTGCATTATGGCGTCTTGGTGGGGTCAGTGGCAGTTGGGCGAGCCTCACCCTAACCCTAACCCAGCGCACATCACCAGCACGACACTCAGGCCAGACATGGTCTTAACATCCGAGAGCTCAAGGCAGGTGGTGCTGGTGGAACTAACTGTCCCCTGGGAAGACCGCATTGAGGAGGCACATGAGAGGAAGAAGGCAAAGTACCTGGAACTGGTGGAGGCCTGCAGGCGGCATGGGTGGAGGGCCCGATGTGAGCCAGTCGAGGTCGGCTGCAGGGGATTCCCAGGACAGAGCCTGCAGCGGACAGTCAGGCTTCTTGGGATTAGAGGGTTACAGGAGAGGAAAGCCATCAAGGTGGCTGTGGATTAAGAAGGGCGACACATGGGGTTGTGCGCTGCTTGGACACAAGTCGGGGTCTGATCAACCCCGGCTGGGTTGCCCAGGCGAGGGTGTCTGATGATTTAAGACCCGAAACACCCAGTGGCCCTGGATTCATCACTGAGGATGTGTCCAAGCTGCACTTTTATAGGTGTTTCTATTAACTAACTATACCAAAGGTCACAGTGGAAATCATTTTTAGAAAATGTTGAAAATTGAGTCAAGGTTGAGACAAAGCTACAACACAATGACAGAATATCCTGTCTCACCACAGACACCCTCCAAGACTCTCTGAGGGTGGCCAAGGTGTTGACAACGTTTCAAGCCATGAGCTCCCAGAATGCATATTAGAGAAATTGAGAACAGGCCTTAAAAATTAATTTCTGGACTTGAATGTGGCTTCTTCTTTATTTAAATGATTCAAAATGACAACTTTGTAATAGTTTTATTTATATATATATATATATATATATATATATATATATATATATATATATATATATATATATATATATATATATATATCAAACACAGACACCTCTACACATAATTTTCTGTGTTACATCGACAGGAGTAGCATAATTACTCACCTGTGTTCTTCAACACCCTGGATAATAGAGATGCTAAATTACCTTTTGACCTTCATAAATTCCCTGTTCCATGAGCAAAGCCCCCCAGAAGCAGAAGATTTTTGCCATGATTATGCTCCCAGCATATTTACTGAAAATAAAGTGTGACGGACATAAACGAGATGGTGAGGACTCTTTTCCAGGGATGTGAGAATGCAAATAAAGAAATGCTTAAAGTGGCAGGCAGATAAAATGACTGTTGTTGGGAGCCCTGGGGGGGCTTTGCTCCCGCAATCAGAAGAGTTTTGCCATGCTTACGCTCATAGCATATTTACTGAAAATAAAGTGTGACGGACATAAATGAGATGGCGAGGACTCTTTTTCCAGGCATGCGACAATACAAATAAAGAAAATGCATAAAGGGGGGGGATCGGGAGGGAGAGGCCCCCCAGAAGCTGAAGATTTTTACCCATGCTTATGCTCTCCAGAAGCATTTCCTGAAAAAAGTTTGAAGGACCTAAATGACATGGTGAGATGCTGAAGAGCTTCACTCGTTCATGTCGGCGACATATACATATTAAGAAAATCATGCTATGCTAACAACAACAACACCTAAAGTATGGGCTCATGATCTGAAATATCTGTGAGATACGAACATTCTTGTAGTGCTTTTTCTTTTCTGTACACACTGTTTATAAATGTTGGTCCTGTGTCAAATATCAAAGTGTGTATTCCAAAATACCCAAGTGACTTTGGTGTGAACATAAAGTAACCAACGTAACACACACACTTATGTGTTGTGTTCTGCCCTAGGGGTGAATAGTCACATTGTCTGGCATGGGAGGTAAGCGCTCTAAGAGCAAGGGTAAAACCCATGGGGTTGAGCATTTGTTGCTTGAGCATCTGTTGGTGTTGGGAAGTGAGACGTCAACTGCACAGCGATTCCTGCTGGCCCTATCATGGATGCACGCACACACACACACACCCACACATACATACATTCAGGTTACTTCTGTACCTGTTGCTTTAAATGGAAAGGAGCTTCACGGTTGAGTTTCCACATACACATAAGAGTACATTGAATTGTGGGACTTTTAGGATGTAAAAGACCAACTCCAATTTTATTGAAAAGATTAATATAGCTGATTTTAAACTAGCCCCTTTAAAACAAATGTGTACTCCAGATATGGAACAGTAACAAACTAACCAACTAACCATTTGTTCAATTACCAAATTTTACCCATTTAAAAAAGGGAGTTATCCTGCTCACAGTCACAAACCATGTAACCCTCCACTGAGGCAAACAACACAAATTATGGAACAAATAAACAGCTTAAAGTAGACCTGCATTGAAATAAATGTGGTCAGATCTCAGAAAGAAATAGCTGATATGTATTTGTAAGACCCTTATGAATGCAGTAAAGTAAATCTGCAAGCCCAAATTTGTAATTCAGCGGAGAAATCTTCATTTAAAAATGACAAATTTGCAGCTAAAATTTGGCCCTCAGCAAAAACTGTTTGTACATCCGGGTCATTGCAGTGACGTCCAACAGAAGACGGAGCGCTCCCGCCTTCAGTCCGATCCCGCATTGAAATCTTATCTGTTAGTAATGTTACTGTTATACACGACCTGGTTTCAGCATCCAAAAGTAAGCTGCAATGAATGTGAGATACAGCTCTGCATGCTCAGGTCAGCGGCGACATCGACAGCTTTCTGCTTCCGCTGCACTTACTGAGTCTGCGTGCTCGGTAAATGCCGAAGCGGGCCACTCACATCGCCCCCGTGTCTGCTGTGCAGCCAGCACCACGTCCCTGTCTACTGAATGGAGGTGCAGCCAACTTGGCTAAAGTCCAGAGACTACGCTCGCTGTTTTGATGCGGAGCGGCTGGTGACACCTGTTGCTGCTAGGACAGACTTTCCGCAGTGCCGCACGTCTTGGTAATCGGAGCCGCAGAGCTCCGTGGCCGCTGAGAGAGGTTTATATCTTTTTAATGACTTGGATTCTTTGTGGGTCCCACCTCCGTACCCTGCGACAGTAACACCGGAGGCAAAAGACAGTAGATTTTCAGTGCGACACCACTCAATTAAACGGGCGTATGAAAAAGTCTCCCAAAATGATTTTCAAGCACAAATAAAAGTAATGTGTACTCACCAAACATGCCGCAAGACAATATGAAGTTTTAAAAAAGTAGATCCTTCTGTATAAGACAAGAAAAAGGTGCAGATGCAAACTGACGTAAATCCACAAATTACAGTTGGCGCGCGCAATGCATGCTGGGATAGGGTCTTTTCCCTGACGTCTCGGCAGCGTCCCGGATGTGATGACAGTTTTGCGGAGGGCTACATTTTAGCTGTAAATTTGTCATTTTTAAATGAAGATTTCTCCGTTGAATGACAGATCTGGGCTTGCAGATTTACTTTACTACATTCAGAAGGATATTATGTGTAAATATGTCATTTTTTGGTCCAAAGAGCTGACTGCATTTATTTCAGTGCAGGTCTACTTTAATAGCTGTTGAGGAGAGTCAGAATTTTTAACTGGTATCCTTGGTTGTGTTCTGGTGACATACTTGGGTTTTGGCAGTTGGTGTCCTTGGCCTTTGGCAAAATTTGCACGTATAATAGAGTTAAAAAATGTGGAGTTACAGCATGCGACAAATCAGTAATCAACACAAGAAATCTTTATATTAAATCATTTTCAGCCACAATGAACTTGAGCGTTTTGCATTTTCTATTTATCATTCAGCACAAATGGTAAAGTGGGAGCTGTTTAAATTTGATGTTGGTGAAAACTCATTCATCACAATGTAAGATGTGATTACATTTCAGTAATTTGACTGATGGTGGCTCTCACAGTAAATAATTTCCCATTGTTTTCTGCAGTGTTCTTATCATACTGTGTATGTTTACACACATGGGCATTTGCAAAATATTTGAGAGCTCCAGTGTTTACATTCAGAGCAAATGAGGCTCTCCATTAATAGCTGCTGTCAAGCGGTACAACCGCCAGTGAGTGTGTCTGTGTGTTCATGCATGGAGGCACTCTGGGCTGGGTCTTGTGCTGTGCAGTTTATTAAGACATTACTGTGCCATGCAGACTTAAACATGACTTAAGGTTTTGTCTTTTTCCCATTTATCAGGCGTAGCCATTGGCGAACACCGTTTCAAGGCAAACTGCTTCTTCGCAACAGTGGGCTTGACTCATACTTCTCAATAAAAATATGAAACGGTTCATTACAGATGTGAAATGGATTGATGGAATATCTGAACTGCTAACCTTTACGTGTCTGCTTGCTCAGTGGATGTCGTTAAAGGTTAATTGTGTAAAACTGCTGTTAATTTGCTCTCAAAGACATGGGAAGGATGTGGATTCCTAACTAGTTAGGATGAAGAGGTCAAGTTGAAAACTCCCTGTGAAAGAAAATAATATTAATCTGGGTAAAATTTGAATGTCATGTGATTTTGTGAGCTGATATTATTGCCTGAGAAGTGTCTCACTTCGATATCTCTGTTTCCTTTCTCTCTTGTTTCGTGCTGTCACAGATTTGCTGCTGTAGAGCTGACGCTCCTATCAATACTTTAAGCATGGACTTAGCAAGTCAGGCTCATGTGTTGGTGGTCTTGTTCACCTGTGTGGCCTTACTCTGCCGGGCCCAGGAGAGGGACTACACGGTGAAAGAGGAGCAGCCAGAAAACGTCCGCATCGGGAACCTGCGCAGAGACCTGGACCTCAACCTTGACCCCAGCATCAGGCTATCCTCGCCGTTGCAGTTCAAACCTGTCTACAAGACAGGTGATGTGCCTTTGGTGAGGGTGGAGGCCAACACTGGAGAGATCTTTACCACCAGTCACAGAATTGACCGTGAGAAGCTGTGCTCGGGGGTCTTTGCAGAGAAGCGCTGCTACTACGAGATTGAGGTGGCCGTGCTGCCTGATGAGATTTTCCGATTGGTTAAGATTCGCTTCCTGATTGAGGATGTGAATGACAACGCACCCCTTTTCCAGTCCACTGTTATAAACATCTCTATCCCAGAGAACACGGCCATCAACACTCGATACCCGGTGCCATCAGCATTTGACCCTGATGTTGGGATCAATGGGATCCAGCATTACGAACTGGTCAAGGTGAGGATTACTATTCTGTTTTCTCTGAAGTGTAAGACCGGCCACAGTTATTTTTATACATCAGGGTTCTGTTAGATATCTGATGCAAGTAAAAATCAGTATGTAACTGTAGTGTGTTGGATAAAACCTATTGTTTGCCACTGGAGTGTTTATGGAGGCTATCATTTGGAAGCACACTAGAATCAACGTTATAACCTAAATTCTACAGCAGTGTAGTTTGGCATGTAATTTGTCAGGAAATATGGATAAATGATAATATTTTTTTATTAAAAAAATCAATTTGACTAAATTTAAAATACCTTAAAATATATTGGTACAAACAAAATGCACACATTGCCTGATTACTCTACATTTTTTTTAATCAAATTCATTTGGGTGAACTATCTCATTGCTTTACAGAATCATCAAGCTGATCAATTTATTATTCATTGCTATCCCCTGTGTGTTGTCTTTGTGGAGTCACACATTGATATACCTTCAAAGTAATGAGGTTTTTGATTATATGAAAAGGTCTGTTACTTTCTTTAATATGCTGATTAAAAAAATGACAAAAAATATCTTTAGCATTTGGAAACTTGCGAAATTATTTATACGTACATGTCTGCAATAAATGCTCATAGAAATGTGGGACTTTGGAGACGAATATTAAATATCAAACATATGCAAAGGCAAGAGAGAGATAGATAAAAAGTAGTGGAAGATGACCTCTTTAATATTTATCTTTTTGGATCCAAGACCATTTCATTTTTAAATGTGCCCATCGAACACTAAAATCTGGATGAAAAACATCATGAAACAAGCATTTTGTCAGAGCTCCACATGACTGTTAATTAACAATTGTGAAAGACAAACCGGTGTTTTGGCAGAAAATCCACATTTGAGGTAAAACAATGACAGTTATTAAGGTGAGTTACTTTGATATGAAAGTATTTTACAGGTATTTCACCTACATGTGTTGCTGAGTAGCGGGAAATATTCCTCATGCCAGAAAACAATGTAAACTAGAACCGGAAAGTATTCACAGTGTTTCACTTTTCCCACATTTTGTTTTGTTACAGCGTTATTCCAAAATTTATGAAATTATTTTTTCCTCAAAGTTCTACACACAATACCCCATAATGACAATGTGATTTTTATTTATTTATTTATTTTTTTAGATTTTTGCAAAATAAATAAATCACACGCACGTAACTATTCATGGCCTTCGCCCTGAAGCGCAAAATTGAGCTCAGGTTCATCCTGTTTCTACTGATCATCCTTGAGATGTTTCTACACCTTAATTGGAGTCCACCTGGAGTAAATTCAGTTGATTGGACAGGATTTGGAAAAGCACACACTTGTCTACATATAAGGTTCCACAGTTGACAGTGCATGTCAGAGCACAAACCAAGCATGAAGTCAAAGAAACTGATGTAGGCCACTGAGACAGGATCGTCTTGAGGGACAAATCTGGGGAAGGGTACAGATACATTTCTGCTGCTTTGAAGGTCCCAATGAGCACAGTGGCTTCCATTGTCTGTATATGGAAGACGTTTGGATCCACCAGGACTCTTCCTCGAGCTGGCCACCTGTCTAAACTGAACGATCTGAGGAGAAAGACCTTAGTCAGTGAGGTGACCAAGAAGTCGATGGTCAGGCTGCCAGAGCTGCAGCATTCCTTTGTCGAGAGAGGATAAACTTTCAGGACAACCACTTCTGCAGAAATCCAGCAATCGGGCCTGTATGGTAGAGTGGCCAGACAGAAAGCACTCCTTTGTAAAAGGCACATGGCAGCCTGCCTGGAGTTTGCCAAAAGGCACCAGAAAGTCTGGTGCACCACAAGAAACAAAATTCTGTGGTCTGGTGAAACAAAGATTGAACTCTTTGATGTGAATGCCAGGTGCCATGCTTGAATGAAACCAGGCACCATCCCTAAGACATAGAAAGACATTAGTCAGGGAGGTGACAAAGAACCAGATGGTCACTCTGTCAGAACTCCAGCAATCCTCTGTGGAGAGAGAAGAACCTTCCAGATGGACAACCATCTCTGCAGCAATCCACCAATCAGGCCTGTATGGTAGAGTGGCCAGACAAAAGCCACTCATTCATAAAAGGCAGTCCACCTGGAGTTTGCCAAAAGGTACCTGAAGGACTCTCATGAGAAACAAAATTCTCTGGTCTGATGAGACAAAGATTGAAGTCTTTGGCATGAATGCCAGGCATCATGTTTGGAGACAACCAGGCACCCTCCCTACAGTTAAGCATGGTGATGGCAGCATCATGCTGTGGGGATGTTTTTCAGTGGCAGGAACTGGGAGACTAGTCTGGATTGACGGAAAGATTAATGCAACAATGTACAGAGACATCCTGGATGAAAACATGCTCCAGAGCACTCTTGACCTCAGACAGGGGAGACGGTCTATCTTTCAGCAGGACAATAATCCTAAGCACACAGCCAAGATATCAAAGGAGTGGCTTCAGGAAAACTCTGTGAATGTCCTTGAGTGGTCCATCCAGAGGCCAGACCTGAATCTGATTGAACATCTCTGGAGAGATCTGAAAATGGCTGTGCACCGATGTTCCCCAGCCACCTTGATGGAGCTTGAGAGGTGCTGCAAAGAAGAATGGGCAAAACTGCCCAAAGATAGGTGCACCAAGGCTGTGGCATCATATTCAAGAAGACTTGAGGCTGTAATTGTAAAGTACTCAGCAAAGGGTGTGAATACTTCTGTATGTTTGATTTCTTAGTTTTTATTTTTAATACATTTTCAAAATAAAAAAAATGTCATTGTGGGGTGCTCTGAATAGCATTTTGAGGGGAAAAAGTACTCAGTTTTGGAATCAGGCTGTAACATAACAAAATGTGGACAAAGTGAAGTGCTGTGAATACTTTCCGGATGCACTGCAAGATAATCCCTGCTCTGTGGATGTGTTGAGCTCACGTGGGTGGTGTGACAGTCAGATCGCCTGCTGCGTGTTCTGATCTGATCGTCCGTTTCATCCTGGAAGCAGCCTGTCAATGTCCGCACCGTGTGCGCGCTTGCTCGCTGCAGCCCATCTCCGCAATGATATATGTTTATATTTATGTCCATGCAAGGACAGCAAGCAGACACACGGGAGTCACAGTGGGCAATTGTTAGTTCATGTCTGTCGAAACATAGTATGTGTTGTCCCGCTGGGATGTCCAGATCGACAGATCTCCAAAGCTGCTTCTGTCGGCGGCCAGACCTCCTGTCAGTTCTGCGCACACACCAATGTGTCAGTGTGTATTTGTAAAGCCACACACGTGGGGCACTTAGACAAATTTCACTGCCAGCACAACAGTGATTGTCTGCTGACTGTTGTCGTGTTAATAGTACGAATGGCCATGCGAGCGGTGTGTGATTTTCGTGTGTGTGACCTGAAATTTGGCCGACACCTGCCGTGAGAGGGTTCGATGGGCTCACACAGTGCACACTCTGTCTTTCAGCCGCTGGTGTACAGGTGTACGAGGCAGCTACAATTTTACACATTTTGCACACGATTCCTGCTTCATGGGCACTTTATGCGCAAATTGACCAAATTCGCACTGTGTGAGAAGAGGCCCTAAAACGTCAAATCCATGTAAAAATAGTAAAATAAAATAAAATAAATGCATCACAAAAATGTGACTCATTTTATGAAGGCAGCACGAAAAAAAGCAGGAGACTGGGTTTTAAAAACTATTTCATTTATTAATCCAAATAGTTAAACCAGTAATTTTCATCAGTTTTTAACAAAATTTGGAGAAATTTGTAGCTTTGATTTTGTGTGTGTGTGTGTGTGTGTGTGTTTGTGCGCGCATTTGTGAACTGAACTTTTCTTCAGTGTCTTTCTCTCTCTTTCTCTGCGATAGCAAACAGGCAAAAAAACAACAAAAAAAAAAACAATTTTTTTCTTTATCACTGGTGTAAAATATGTTACCAAATAAACAATGATCCCCAGTCCACGTAATTTGGTTGCTGAGCGAAGAAAATTGTGATTTTGTGTGGAGCGAAATGTAGACGCAAACAGTTTTGAAAGCTGTGATATTTGCCGTGCTTGGAGTGTGTTTAGTGCATGTGGTGGAGTGTTTTAGCATGTGTACTCAGTGTGTGTTGTATTTTTTTTATTTAGTTAGTGCATCAAAATAATTGGGCGTTTGGAACAGCGCATCAAGTCTCTCTCTTTTTTTTGAACTGCATGAAGACGATCAAAGCGTGGAGCACATCATCTGTCTGAACCAGAGCGCGATCAATCTGTACAACTGGTGCTGCAAAACGCAAAATTTGCCAGCTCCTTCATAGTTAGTATGAATGTCTTGGTGGCTTCCCTCACTCATGCTGTTATTGTATAGTCACTGAGTTTTTGCAAACTCCTTACTCCAGACAGATTTATTTATCGAGCTATACTTTTTGAATTTCTTAAAACATAATGTAATGGAAGTCAAAGGACATATTGATTGACTTGGAATTGTTCATGTATCCAGGATCTAACTTGTCTAAAAAATGGCTTTATGAGTGATTATTATATATTATCACCCCAAAATGTCATATCAAAAATCATTATGTGTTCGTAGCAGAAACTTAGAATCAGACCTCACATGAACTGGAAGCAAGTGAATGGCAGCTTTAATGCAGAAAAATACATTGAAGTTTTAGAGCAGTATATGCTGACTTCAAGATGATATTTTGTCCAGGGACGTCTATGCATTTTTCAACAAGACAATGAATCATATTCTGTACACATTACAAAGGCACAGCTGCAGAATTGGATGGGTCTGCATGCAGTCCTGAACTGTCCACAGCTGAGAGTGTGGAGAATTTTGAAATGGAAAATGCAGTGTTGAGGTATATGCTGATCCTGTGCTGTTTTCCACACCTTAAGACATGCTTCCAGGAAAAAGAGAACAAAATAACACTTGAAATGCTTCATTGCTTTGTATCTTCAATGAAAAAAGAAATGGCAATAAGGACAGGCAATGCTACAATGTAGCAAATGCTTTATTGCCCCATGTGTTTTGGGCCTTAAATACAAATATTGATGTATAGTAACAAATTAATTGGCAGTGACCAGAAAAAGAAAAGAATACACACACACATACGGTCTTCAGTGAAACAGAAGTCAACATAAATGTCAGAATCACTGCAGTCCCCCCTCCCCCTTCCAACTTTCCTTACCATCCCAACCCTTTCTGATTTGAGAGTGTAAAAATAGTCCTCGTGTACAGTTTGTCCATTTACTTGTGGCCTCTTAAAACAAATGAAATGTGAATAAATCAAAATGTAATTACTAAATGGTTAATGCAACATTATTTTTCTTAAAATCCTTGAATTAAAGCAGAATCTACATTTCAAGCACATCTTTCATTTCAACTCTACTGTATTGGCATAGAAAAGCAAATTTATATATAAAAAAGGTAACTGTCCTCATGTGCATATCCTCCTGAGAACTGAGGCAAAACGTGTCTTGTACAGTCTCCGTTTAATCTCAGCATGAAAAGAAAGTTCCCGTCATCCCACCCAAACATGAGATATCTTGGGAAGGCCAGGATGTCCTCTATTGAGCACACCAGGACTTAGAAGGGTAGCTTAAATACATCAAAGGATATAGAGCAAGAACAAATGTCCACTACAGAGGACGTAAATGAATGGGCTGGGTCTCAGGAGGATATGGAGTTGCATTAGAAAGGTCACATGACATAAAATGTGTCCCAAGTTCCTGGGTGGATCTTGTGGCATCCCCAAGTTCAAAGTAGGAACATCCAAAGTATCCAGTCACATTTTGCCTCATGTTCAGTCTGTGCAATATTTATTAATTTCCTATTGACATCCTTTGGAAATTTTGCTCAGTATGTACTAAAATGATAGTCCATCATCAATCATCTTCATGTTGCTGTTGAAAATGTGCACTTTCTTGGTGAGGTCATGTGACCTACCATGTTTTATATTTCCTTTGATATTTCCATATTCTTTGTTGCATTACAAGTGATGGCTGTAAATTGGGGATAGTTGTCAGTTTGGTATTATTGGACAGCCAGTAGATATCACAGATAGAGCATTTATTGCATGTCTAATTTCTATCAACAGGTGAAAAAAGTAGATTAAAGAGTGCGAAGGAATATAGCGGATTATGCTATTAGGTGTCTCACACAGAACTCAGGAAAGCTTTTCTTCATCATTTAATTGATGCTTTATTAATCTGCAGTGCAATATTTACTGTTGCTTAATGGAGACTGCCCTAAATCTAGAAAAGTGGGATAATATCATGCACTCTTCATATATAATCTAGACATCACTCAGTGCTTTACGGGGAGATTAATACAGGAGGTGACGTGAGATCTTACAAATGAAGCGTAATTAAAGAGGCAGATGCTTGCACTCTGTAGGAGACCCCAAACAAAATCAAGAAGGCTCGCTGCATTTGGGAGCTCAGTGTAAGGCAGAAATGGCAAGTCCATCTTTGAGCCTCACATGAAGCAAACGCTGGGTTAGAATGAACAGAACTGTAGCTGTCCGTGTCTGCCTTGAATACCAATTTGCATTTTTAAAGAGTCTCCTCTCTGCCAAGGCTTCTCCAGCATGAAGTCCTGAATTGTTCAGGCCTGGAAAATCAACAACCAAATGTTCTGGTCATTATGACGATCATCTGAAATCATTTACTTTCCCTTTGCACAATATATAGCTTTCTAACACCCTTGCATGAGCTGTGCTTGTATAATCTTTTGTAGGAAATTCTGTTTTGAGCATACTTGGGGCACCCATGATTTAGTTTCTCTCATTAGATTCTCACCATAGTCCAGATTAATTTCATCATCTTCCAGGTTCCATACAAGTAAATGAAACAGGACAAAGCATGACAGGAGCCAGAGAAAAATTTAAACCTTTGGTGGCAGCTATTTCACTAGTGCAGTGCAAAGCCAAAGCTTTAGTGGAGGAAGGAATGTGCAAATGTTTCCTAGAATAGTTCTTGGCCGCTAAACCTACTTTGGAACATCATTGTGTTCTCCCTCAGAATAATAGTTTCTTTGTTTATTTTATACAATGTCATTGCTATTTTACTGCAACTGAGCCGCTCTCAGTATGCTGTTAACATGCTTGAGTTTTCAACAGGCCATACAACGAATGAGAAAATTTATGTATTATCTATTTTTTTGCCTTGTTTTTCCAATGCACTGATGAGCAATTTCTAATTTTATTGTACATTTGTACACAATCCCTGGTGATCACAGTGAGAGTAAAACTCTGAAATTAGTGTAGCGTGGCGCTGTGTTGCGTCACCTCAACTGCGGAGGAAGCGCTCTAAGAAACGGTCAAGGGCAGAAAAAGTAATCACATGCATGGATGGAGGAGGATCCCCCATGAAAGCAGATTCTATCATTTTACATATTCATGGAGCTTCTCAGAAGCCAGAATTGAGACGAAACTGAAAGAGATGTAACTTCAGCTGGAGAAATTTGACTGTTCACAAATGTCAGCCGCTTTTTTGCTCGTTTCCAGTGATTTACGATGTGTTTGCAGTGTCACAGCCTACATAAATGGAAGTTTTTCTATGTCAGCAACTTCAGACTTTTGAAAAGTGGGTGCCTTGTTTGATCCATTTCCTGCAGATCAACATTATTCTGCTGTTCGTACTCTGTTCAGTCATAAACTGGATGCTGATGTGGATATCTAGATTGTGTTTTAGACATCTGAGGAGGTCACAGAAATGTAGGGTTTGTCTCCTACCTATTATTATTATAGTTATTATCATTATTGTTATTCTGATTATTAGAATTATTATTTCGAATTTTTATGTCAAAGAAATATTTGTACATTATATCATCAGGCTCCATCTTGACATCGGACACACAAACAAGTAGCACAGTGGGGATAGTTCAGTTTGGGTTTGTCTGAGCGCAGATTATCATTTAAGCAGTGAGAAGTACTTTTACAAAGCCAGGTGCTGGACATAAAGTGGTTGTATTGAAATTGTTATTTAGGGATGGGCATGTTGTAGTCCAAAAGTAATATCAACCAATTACAGAGTCACCTGTCCATTCCCTCAAACTGGATTGTGCCAAGCCCTGTTTTTTGTCACCAAGCTGTCAGTGGACAGCGGACGACAAAGCTCCCTGAGGTGAAGCAATGCAGCAGCATGGTGAGGTTTTGTGTTACTCCATGAGTGTTTACTCTTATTTCATTAAAATCTATTCACTTTCTGTGTGGATTAAAAGGTCCCAATAAAGCCCATGAGTGGTATGGTGTGGTAATTGATTATTATTATTTTATTATTTATTTATTTATTTAAATCAAGAGCAGCATAACAGATGTTACCATCAAATGTACATGCTAGTGAGGTGCAACAGCTTTGAACATGGCTGCATGTCATTATATTATTTATCATGTATGTTATCCGAACAAAGACAGTGAGCAAGAGAAAGACATTTTACCTCTTTTGTATTTTTTTTCTCCTCCCTTCTAATGGCCTATTTTCCTCTCTATGGTGGCCATAATACACAGTCATATTAATACACGAGTGCACACAACTGGTCAAGATGCGTACAGGCAAGCAGGGTGTATCTCCATTCTGAACCAGCTTATGTAAGATGTGTTTGAGTGTTGTGCTCTTTATACATCACAGTGCTGGACATTAATTCTGGCTTTTACCGGTCTAAGGCGCAAACACTTTCTGGGCCCAGTTTCATAAAGCAGTCTAATCTTTTAGTCTACTAAGCTTACATAGTCAACTAAGGTTTGTCGTCCAACATTATCCATCTAATCTCCGCTTCACATCAATGGCTAAACTTGTAGATTAGCCATTTTATGTTCGTCAACAATTTTCATGGTCATAGCTGCCTCACAAGTGCCGTTGCCACGAAACACCTTGAATGTGCAACAGCTTTGTTTACGTCCGGGTTGGTCCATCTGCTACAAACATGGCCAAGTCTGCTGCAGCAAAGAAATGCTCCAGACCTCTGTGTGCGTAAACATCTCCAATGGATGATTCCAGTCCTGGAACACCCGCTCCCACCACAAGTCTCTCCTTCCTTCCTCCTTCATCAAGTGGTGGTACATGATAGCTGCCTTTTTTGAGGTAAGGCACTAAAGTTTTGGCAACTAAAATAAGATTAGCCTCCTCTGTACCAGGCTAAAAATTTCAGCCGGGTAACACAAAACTTTAGCCGACTAAGTGCTTTGTGCAACAATGTCAAAGGATGAGTCAACTAATTGAGATTAGTCCAATAAACAAGATTAGGCTCCTTTATGAAACTGGGCCCTGGTGATGGATAATAGCGATGCACCACCTCTGTGCCTGACCATATCTCACTCACAAATGCAACTTATATGGTGATACAGAGGACACAGGTGCTTGGCAGAAAACTTACCACTGTGTCTGGTGAAGAGGAGCAATAACAGATGTACTGGAATGTGTACAAGTTTTTGCTTACCACTGTCGCCTGAGTGCTTGCTCTGGGGGTTCATAAGGTTACGCCTTACTTGTGTGAAGCGCCTTGGTCCAACTTGGTTGTGATTTGGTGCTATATAAATGAGAATAAATCAAAATTGAAAACAGTGTTTGACAGTTGGAAGATGGGCCCATCTTGTTTGTGTGTTGGCACAGTTGCCCAAATGCAATACGTCTTTAGCAATACATGACAGACATTTGATTCTTACTCTCCAGGTACACTCTGGGCAGTAGATGAGATGAGCTCTGTACATATTTGGTGTTTGTTAGGTTTATATACAGACTCCTTAGCAGACTTTTAATGAGCCTTTCACTGGATTCATGTGTGTTGGAGCAGGGAGACAACTAAGAGTGTCAGGAAGGTAGCTCTTGAGGACCGAACTTGAGCACCCCTGATCTAGATGGTCACTGGTGAACTTCAAATGGGCCTGGACATGTGCTGGCTTGAGCAGGGGGACCTTGTGTGCCCTGCAGGATTTTAAACCATGACAGCATAGTGTGTTACAATGGTAATCTTTGCAACTGTGGTCCCAGCTCTCTTCAGGTCATTGAGCAAGTCCTCCTGTGTAGTTTTGGGCTTTCTCATAATCATCCTTACCCCACGAGGCAAGATCTTACATGGAGCCCCAGACCGAGGAAGATTAACAGGCAGCTTGTGTTTCTTCCATTTTCTAATAATTGCACCAACAGTTGCCTCACTAGGCTGCTTGCCTGTTGTCCTGTAGTCCATCCCAACGTTGTGCAGGTCTACAATTTTGTGTCCTTAGACAGTTCTTTGGTCTTGGTCATGGTGGATAGGTTGGAGCGTGATTGACTGAGTGTGTCAACAGGTGTCTTTTTCACAGGTGACAAGTTCAAACAGGTGGAATTAATACAGGTAAAGAGTGCAGAATAGGAGAGCTTAAAGAAAAACTAACAGCTCTGTGACAGCCAGAATTCTTGCTTGTTGGTAAGTGATTAAGTACATATTTCATGCAATGTTTGCAGGTGTTCAAATACTTATTTGCAGCAGTAACATGCAAATAAATTATTAAAAAATCATACATTGTGATTTCCGGATATTTTTTTTTTAGATTATGTCTCTCACAGTGGACTTGCACCTAAGATGAAAATTTCAGACCCCTCCATGATTTCTAAGTGGGAGAACTTGCAAAGTCACAGGGTGTTCAAATACTTATTTTCCTCACTGTGTATATATATATATATATATATATATTAGGGGTGGGAAAACATCTTAATCGCATTAACTCAATGGCTTTCTGTGATTAATCATGATTAATCGCATGGTATATGTGAAACCCAAAAATGAATTCAAAAGCCGCTTAAAAGCAGTTTTATTTGAAAATGTAAATGAACATTGCATAACTTTGAAAATGTAAATTTCAACTGAAACACACTAATGAAATCAAATATAAAACCACTGGCAGGTCATTTGTTATCCTGTTTCATATCAAAATAACAATATTCATGTCCATGACTAAATGTACTAAAACAAATACGTCACAATTGTACACATACCACAATTTGATATGTGTACAATTGTGATGTATTTGTTTTAGTATATTTAGATTTTGTTGTGATTTGGCACTTTATAAGCCGATTAAATTGAATTGAAATTGAACATTTTATTGAGTCTTAAAGTAAATAAATATGAATTTGGTCACTGGATCCTTAAACTTTGTACATAATGAACTCTACATGGTGAATCCTTGATCTCTGGACATAAATAGGAATAAACAAAATCTGTAGTTTTTGTCAAAAGCATTTCCTTTCAGACATTGGCATGAATGTGTTTCCATATATCTGAGCTGAGCTTACAGCTGCTGTGCTTAAAGCAGCGATTCATTTTGAAGTTATTAATTCCGACCGGACACTGTCTCAGCCGCGCAGCGTTTCGAGCTGTGTGAACTGAACGGAGGATGATTCTCGTTTCTTGACAGCAACAAGACAAGAGTCCCAGTTAGTGACTTTAATCCACACAAAAGTGACTGACGATATTTTAATGGCTTTGTGAGGGGTTAAGAAGCGGCTTGCCGTTTCTGAAGAGCAGTGAATCAAAGAACCAACGAGCTACTGGATCGAAGCATTGCTTCAATGGTTCATGGTTTCAAAGTGGAGCCGCGCTGCAGAAATAGTTTATTACAGACCAAACCCTGAATATCCGACTTTATTGCTGCTCACAGATCTTCACCTGTTTTCTAAGCCTAGCTTCTACTACTCTTTCCCATAACTTCATGCTGTGGCTGATCAGCTTTATGCAGCTCTGCACATCACCCTTGTTCTTGAAAATAGGAACCAGCACACTTCGTCTCCACTCCTCAGGCATCCTCTCACTTTCCTACATGCTTGATAATGTTGGAGCATAATCCTAATATGACAATAGATGGTGTCCTGGGGAATCTCCTCCCAGATCTGGATGAGGGCATCACTTAGCTCCTGGACACTCTGAGGTCAGATGGACTGAAAGATATTGTTCCAGATGTGTTCTATTGGATTTAGGTCAGGGAATCATGAGGGCCATTCAATGGCATCAATGAGGCTGGGCATTGTCATACACCAGGAGGAAGCCAGGACCCACTGCACCAGCGTAGGGTCTGACAATGGGTCCAAGGATTTAATCCCAATACCTACATAATAACAGTCAGGGTGCCATTGTCTAGCCTGGAGAGGTCTGTGCATCCTTCAGGAGAGATGTTTCCCCAGACCATCACTGACCCACCACCAAACCAGTCATGTTTAATGATGTTGCAGGCAGTATAATGTTTCCCACAGCATCTCCAGGTTGAACCTGCTCTGACCTGTGAAATTCACCGGGCGCCAGTGGTGGAACTGCCAATTCTTGTGTTCTCTGGCAAATTCCAATCTAGTGCCACGGTGCTGGCCAGTGAGCACATGGCCCACTACAGAATGACATGCCTTCAGGCCGCATCATGAAGTCTGTTTCTGCTTGTTTGGTCAAAGACATTCACACCAGTGGCCTACTGGAGGTCATTTTGTAGGGCTCCGGCAGTGCTCATTCTGTTCCTCCTTGCACAAAGGAGCAGATGCCAGTCCTGCAGATGGGTTAAGGACCTTCTATGGCCCTGTTCAGCTCTCTTAGAGTAACATCCTGTCTCCTAGATTCTCCTCCATGCGCTACAGACTGTGCTGCGAGACACGGCAAACCTCCTTGCACTGGCATGTATTGATGTGCCATCTTGGAGGAGTGGGACTACCTCTGTAACCTGTGTAGGGTCCAGGTACCGCACCATGTTACCAGTAGTGACACTGACCCTAACCAAATGCAAAACTAGTGAAAAATCAACATGAGGAGGGAAAAAAATGTCAGTGGGCTCCATCTGTAAAAGCATTCCTGTTTTGGGTGTCATCTCATTCTTGCCTCTCTAGTGCACCAGTTATTAATTTCATTAACACCAAAGCAGCTGAAACTGATTAACACCCCCTTTGCTACTTAGCTGGAAATGTTTGTCAGTTTGTTCTCAGACCAGATCAATATCCCACAAGTTGAACTGACTTGATGCTATACTCTGATTAAAAAGTGTTCCTTGAATTTTTGATCTCTCTCTATCTATTTATCAATACTTTACACTTATAACATCCACCGAGGATGTAATAAAATCATCAGCATTTATCTGTATGTCTGTTTGTCTGACTGTTAGCAGGATTACACCAAAAATACTGAATGGATATTGATGAAATTTTCACCACAGATAGATATAAGGTCATGGAAGAACCCATTAGATTTTGGAGGTGATTCGATCCTGATTCTGGATCAAGTTTCACTTTATATAGGCTTTGAAGGATCACTGTCAGCAAGATTACGTCAAAGCTCCTGCATGAATTTTGACGAAATTTTCAACACAGATACATATTAGGCCATGGAAGAATCCATTAAATTTTGGAGGTGATCTGGATCTGGATTCTGGATCAAGATTCACTTTATATAGGGTTTGAAGGATTACTTCAAAACTGCTTCAATGATTCTCATCAAATTTTCAACACCTATAGATATTAGGCCATGGATGACTCCACTGAATTTTGGAGGTGATCCGGATCCGGATTCTGGATCAAGATTCACTTTATATAGGCTTTGAAGGATTCTTCAAAACCGCTTCATGGATTCTCACCAAATTTTCACCACAGATAGATATTAGGCCATGGAAGAAGCCATTAAATTTTGGAGGTGATCCGGATCTGGCTCCAGATTCTGGATGAAGATTCACTTTATATGGGCTTTGAAGGATTACGTCAAAATTGCTTCATGGATTCTCACCACATTTTCACCACAGATAGATATTAGGGCATGAAAGACTCCACTGAATTTTGGAGGTGATCCAGATCCAGATTCTGGATCAACATATCCCTTTATATAGGCTTTGAAGGATTTCTTCAAAACTACTCCACAGATTCTCACCAAATGTGCACCACAGATATCAGGGCATGGAAGACTCCACTGAATTTTGGAGGTGATCCAGATCCAGATCTGGTTTCTGTATCAAGATTTCCCTTTATATAGGCCAGGGGAGGGCAACTTGTTCCAGAAAGGGCCAAGAGGGTGCAGGTTTTCTTTGCAGCCACTGACTCCACCAGGTGATTTCACTGATTAACTGATTCCATCTGCTCAGAGTGATATTAATCAATGAAATCACCTGGTGGAGTCAGTGGCTGCAAAGAAAACTTGCACCCTCTTGGCCCTTTCTGGAACAAGTTGCGCACCTCTGATATAGGCTTTGAAGAATTTCTTCAAAACTACTTCACAGATTCTCACCACGTTTGCAACACAGATAGATATCAGGGCATGGAAGACCCCATTAAATTTTGCAGGTGATCCGGATCCGGATTCTGGATCAAGATTTCCCTTTATATCAGCTTTGAAGGATTACTTATGGATTCTCACTGAATTTGCACCACCTATAGATATCAGAGCATGGAAGACTCCACTGAATTTTGGAGGTGATCCAGATCTGGATTGGTGGACGTCAGAAATCTCTGATTGCTCTTGTTTTATAATGCAATAATGGTTTGTGAAAAATTGTTCTTCAAATCTTTCAAATGTTAGATCTTTTACAAAATTTCAGGCTACCTGAAACCTGACAGGACATGAGACAATTCAAGCTCCTCTTGTTTCATGCTGCCTTTTATAATTCAGCTACATCTAAAAGACAAAGCAGAAGAGGTGGCTCCTGAGGTGTTGCTTCATTTGGAACGAAAAAGCAAATAAAAACAACAAAAACAAAATAAGTATTAAAACTCCAACTTCAAGTAGCAGAAAATAATTTGATTAATGGATGGCAGGCTGCCTATAAGCACTGAATAGAATATTTGGGCTGAGACCAAACTGACAAACATTTCCAGTTTTCATTAGCATTCGATTTTAACACATTATCCTGTTCTCGGGGTTGACAAAAGAGACAAACAATCCCCAGCTTCTTTTGTCTTAATTATATGCATGAGATCATAGCCAGGGGCAAAAATGGATGAGCGATAGAGAAAAAAGAGTGAGAGAAGAATGAAAGAGAGAGCAAGAGAGACAGAGAGTGAATTTCTATCAGCATTATAAAGAGGTGCTATAGCTTGTGATGAATAGCACTCCCCACTTAGTCCCATCCATGGTCATCACCGTGACTACAGTCATCCTGATATATTCACAGCCCAATCTCAGTCTCCTCTGAGTTTTAATAAGGTCATCAATTTGATGGAAAGATGCATCCAGTGATAATCTGAGGCACTGTCTGCACAAAGGGGTCCTGCTGTCCTCTCATCACCAGCCACCTCCACTTCTGTCAGCATCCCTCAGTCATTTGCTTTGGAATTATACATTTTATCCTGATTGTCATCTCGGACCGCTGTGGACATTTAAGGCTTTGTGGTCTGGACCGAAAGGCAAGTCATCAAAGTTCAGTGAAACATGCACCTGCAGTGGTATGCGTGGTGAAACATCAAGGCTTAATGTGCACACTTAGCCATTTAGGGAATTTGTCTTTCTCTCTCAGCCTTAGGGTTTCCAGTGAGTGATTCATGCTAGTATTTGGCCTTTTCTTAGCCTGCCCTCGATCTTATCACAATCCGCCAAACTAATTTTGCATTCAAGAGGATGCACAGCCTGGGAGATAGCTCACTTCAACTTATTGAAATGCGCTGAGTGCTGCCTTGTCAGTTGTAAAATTGTGCAAAACCGAGACAAAAGCATAGAGGAAATGTCGGCTCATAAATCACCGCACAGCATTCCATTTGACACATCCTAACTCCAGATCCTATTATTAACAGCAGGCTTTGCCAAATGTCAGATCATCAGCTGCAGTTGTGTCAAGGAACTATTCAAACAACTGACAACTGAGCCAGCCTGCGTGGAGAGAGACCTCAGAACGATTCCTGGACTTTTCACCCGCAACAGGAATAGTGCCGCAACTTAAGGGACTCGGCTTATCCAAAAAAGCAATTCCCGTCTTTGGGTAGTCTACTTGCCAGAAATAAGGTCTGAAAGATCAGTGCTGCAGTGTTGGCTGTTTTAAGTAGTTCTACTAATCATTGACACACTGAAAACATTCCCTCTGCAAGCAATTTTTCAAAGTACACAATAATTTACACGCTGCCGTCGCCTGTTTGCTTGTGACTGCTACAACGGTGCACTGGCATAAGGACAATTTGCGATTTTTCAAACCTACCGAGGAGATGTGCTCGCACAGTGCCGTCGAAATGTTTCTCTCCTTGAACGAGGCAAATTTATATATCTTAATCTCATTTGATAGCTGTGCCTAGAAAGAGTAATCTCTTCCAACATTATGTGCAGCATGAAGCTTATCTCTTTAAAGAGGATGCTTTTTCTTGTTTTACCATGAAACCGCTTCTGACTGAACGAGCTTCAAAGGGCTCCTTTGTTTCATAATGTGCATGCAGCTCATTCACAGGCTTGATCTTCCTCTTATTTCCTCCCTTGTACCGACTATACTCTCTCTTCCTCACTCTCTTCTCTTCCATACCCTACCCCATCTTAAATTGTAAATACTACTGCTAGATTTTTTTGAGGGGTGGAAAGGCAATTACTCCAGCATCAATTCTCACCATTTCTCATGGGGATTACTTATGCATTTCTTTCATTTTCGTTGGGCTTTACATTTGCAAAGATTTAGCCCTTCTTGAGCAAAAAAGCCCTTCTAATATACAGGATTTTTTTTTTACTCCCCTTCTATTAATCTCTGATGATCTGGACTTGCAATGTATTTAAATTTAGAGCTTATTGGTGCGTCTCCATTTTCAGCTTTAGCTTTCTCACATTATCAAGTTGAAATGTTGCAAGGCTGCCTGCTCCATTCGAACTCAACACATTATGGGAAAGTAGAATGAAATCACGTTTTAGCGACAGCAGAGGGATTGCAATGAGCAGGCTAAAGTGATAAATAAATCCCTTCAAGCAGTACTTGCTCAGAGGAGAGGAGATAGTGTGTTTTATTCCAATGGCTGGGACATTTTTAAAAGGGTTACTGGCAGGTGCTGTTTCTGGATTACTGAAGTAGTGAATGCATAAGGTGACCTCTGAAATGTTTGTTACCCTCAAAACAAAGCTATTATTATTAGTATTATTATTATTATTATTATTATTATTACTGACCTGAGGTGGTGTCCAAGCAGTTTAATGCACTTCCTGGTTCAAGGCCACTCTGGCCCATTCTCCATGTAATATGGAGTTGTGTCAGGAAGGGTATCCGGCTTGAAAGTTGTGTCAAAATGAACATGCAGATCGACCTTGGATCTACTGTGAAACAAGGGAGAAGCCAAAGAGAATTATATATATATATATATATATATATATATATATATATATATATATATATATATATATATATATATATATATATATATATATGTATGTGTGTGTGTGTGTGTGTGTGTGTAAAAATTTGTAAACAGGAGTCCTTGGAAATAATTTTCACAAACTTTTTTTAAAGGTTGACTTTTGCCTGTAATTGATACCATGAAGGTTTTTTTTTTTTTTTGTCTTGGAGCAGAGAAACATTAAAATTGTTAATAGACATTATTTTCAGGCAAAAAACAAGAAGAACTTTGGGCATAACAGAATACATGCCTTTTAATAAAAATAAAAAAAATACATTTGTTATAATTGAAAGAATACATTAATATAAACAATTCTGGAATTTTACTGTATTATGATAAGTTATCTTTATTGTCACTGGATAGCACAATGAAATTTTGTTGAAGCCATCTTCCAAGTGCCAAAATAATGATAACACAAGTTAAAAAAAAAAAAAAAGGTGACCAAGGTAGTATAACACAATTTTACAATGAGCAAAGGCACTATAATTAGCAATAAACTGTCTGTTTACAACTGTATGCAATGTGCTAAAGTGGAGTAATGGATGTGCAAGAAGAGTGTCTGTTGGGTTTGATAGGGTCAGTGTTCAGCAGTGTTAGAATCTCTGTGGTAGAAGCTCTGTGGTATAGGCATTGGGTTAGAACTATGAGAGGTCAGTTTAGTGCTGAGAATGTGAGGACGAGCAAAGATTTGATTGCATACGTGAGTGATAGGGTGAGTGACAGCTCCAATGTTGGTGGCGTCTGACAGCAGTCTGTGTCATCTGACTGTTCTCTAATATATGTTTGGGCAGCATCCTGCAGGTGTGCACGAGGCAGTCTGGATTCATTCTGACATGGTTCACCATGCCTGTTTTTCTCCAGACTGCATCCGGATTATGACCATTTTTGCCGTGTCGGCCTGGTTCCTGCATATTCTTGCTATGTGTGGCGTGGCTTTAGGGACAGGTATCAAAATAACAGACCAATAAGTAAACACCTTTTTGGCACCCTTTGGTTAGGGTACCAAAATAATGGACAGGTTACAAAAGGGGAACATCATTTCACCCGGATTCATCACTACAGCTGGCCGAAAACTGTTATCCACATAAGACTTCCTTGTTTTGGATGGAAATACCTGAAAATACTGAAAATACCTTAATTCCTTATTGTGCAAATTTTTGAATAAACATAGTGTTCCTCTGTATTTGTCTGCTCTGGCTGTGTTTCTCAGCATGAACCAGAGGACACCAGCGCTTCATCCCAACAATAAGATAGTAAGTCTCTTGGGCTGCTCCCTTGTTTGCACTCAGGGTCGCCACAGCAAATCCAAGGTGGATCTGCATGTTGAATTGGCACAGGTTTTACGCCGGATGCCCTTCCTGTCACAACTCCACATTACATGGAGAAATGTGGCAGAGGTGGGATTTGAACCCGGAACCTTCTGCACTGAAACCAAGCGCATTAACCACTTGCCTCTAGTTTTGGTGATTTTGACATGAAGCAGAAAGTTTAATCACATTACACCCATTTTGGCATCTCTTCACTGGCTTCCTGTCCCTGTGAGATTAGATTTTAAGGTTCTGCTGCTAGCCTTTAAAATTGTTCACAGACTGGCACCTACCTACCTAGCTGACCTAATTAAACCCTATGTACCAGCCCGGCCTCTGCTTTCTCAGGGTGTAGGACTACTTTGTGTCCCTAGGGTGAATAAAAAGTCTGCGGGTCACAGTGTTTTCAGTTATCATGCTCCTGTTCTGTGGAATGATCTCCCTGCATCAATAAAACAGTCAGTTTCTGTAGAGATTTTCAAGTCCAGACTTAAGACGCACTTATTTTCCCTTTCGTATGGCTTGCATACTGGCATAGTATGTTACTACGCTTTTTACTCTTTTAATTCATTTTATTAGGAAACGGAGCGTGCCGCGGCCTCAACTTTATCTAAATTCTGGGTCTTTTAGTGAAGTTTATTGCTAGTGGCCAGTGATCACCTTAGTATTTCTTCTGTTCTGTCATTACCCTGACCTCTAGTAATACTGTGAAAATCTTGGAGTCATTTTTGATCAGGATATGTCATTCAATGCGCATATTAAACAAATATGTAGGACTGCTTTTTTGCATTTATGCAATATCTCTAAAATTAGAAAGGTCTTGTCTCAGAGTGATGCTGAAAAACTAATTCATGCATTTATTTCCTCTAGGCTGGACTATTGTAATTCATTATTATCAGGTTGTCCTAAAAGTTCCCTGAAAAGCCTTCAGTTAATTCAAAATGCTGCAGCTAGAGTACTGACAGGGACTAGAAGGAGAGAGCATATCTCACCCATATTGGCCTCTCTTCATTGGCTTCCTGTTAATTCTAGAATAGAATTTAAAATTCTTCTTCTTACTTATAAGGTTTTGAATAATCAGGTCCCATCTTATCTTAGGGACCTCTTAGTACCATATCACCCCAATAGAGCACTTCGCTCTCAGACTGCAGGCTTACTTGTAGTTCCTAGGGTTTGTAAGAGTAGAATGGGAGGCAGAGCCTTCAGCTTTCAGGCTCCTCTCCTGTGGAACCAGCTCCCAATTCAGATCAGGGAGACACCCTCTCTACTTTTAAGATTAGGCTTAAAACTTTCCTTTTTGCTAAAGCTTATAGTTAGGGCTGGATCAGGTGACCCTGAACCATCCCTTAGTTATGCTGCTATAAACTTAGACTGCTGGGGGGGTTCCCATGATGCACTGACGGTTTCTTTCTCCTTTTGCTCCGTATGCACCACTCTGCATTTAATCATTAGTGATTGATCTCTGCTCCCCTCCACAGCATGTCTTTTTCCTGGTTCTCTCCCTCAGCCCCAACCAGTCCCAGCAGAAGACTTCCTCTCCCTGAGCCTGGTTCTGCTGGAGGTTTCTTCCTGTTAAAAGGGAGTTTTTCCTTCCCACTGTCACCAAGTGCTTGCTCACAGGGGGTCGTTTTGACCGCTGGGGTTTTTACGTAATTATTGTATGGCCTTGCCTTACAATATCTTGGGGCAACTGTTTGTTGTGATTTGGCGCTATATAAATAAAATTGATTGATTGAATTGATTGATTGATTGTTTTTCTTGTTGCTTAATGCTGACAAATTATACTGTATTTGTTGTCTTTCTGATGCCTGATTCTGTTTTTTTTCTCTCTATTTGCGGTGCAGCTCCATCCAGAGATGGGTGTGATATCAGTTTCTGCAACCCTCCTGTCCTGTGCACTGGCACCATTTCCTGTATATTTGTTTTGTGAATTGTTTTGTAAATTGTGTCGGTAGCATGGCCCAGGCATAGGGTCGCCTCTTTGAGTCTGGTCTGATTGAGGTTTCTTCTTGAAATCATCAGAGGGAGTTTTTACTTACCACCGTCGCCTGTCTGCTTGTTCTGGGGGTTGGTAAAGTTAGACCTTACCTGTGTGAAGCGCCTTGAGGCAACTTTCTTGTGATTTGGTGCTACATAAATGAAAATAAATTGAAATTGAAATTGACTGTTAATACAGTGGTTCAACAGCAACCTGTACACCAACAATATATATTCGGTGGTGACTCGAAGCAGTTTATTTAAGGGTTTCAGCTTGCCCCATAGCATGACATTGTACAGCTGTGCACCTATCTGTGTTTGTGTTCTTATTGAATACTGGATCGATTAAAACAGTTTTTCTCCCAATTGAAAATTTTAACCCTAAAACATTTAATAAAGTGCAGATTGAAAAATCCCATAACCGTTACATATACATTTCTAACAAGGTAATGTTCATCAGAGGGTGTCTTGAAAATGTTTGTAGTCATCAATGCATCATGGATACAGAGGTGCTGCATGTCCTGCCCTCTCCCAAAAAAGCTATTGTAAACACAAACCTATGTCTGTCCCTGCTACTTTTAATGGAAAACCATGCCTTCAGGCATATCACCTCCTATGCACATGTGAGCACACAGGGCACAGACTAGCTGAGTGGGTGGATCTCGGATTAAATACAGTGCATCCCAAAAATATCTAGAAAGTAAGAAATAGATTAAAAATTTTTTTTCCTCAAAGTTCTATACTCAACACACCATAGTGACAATGTGAATAAAGTCTTTTTTTTTTTTTAGATTTTTGCAAATTTATAAAATAATAATAATAAAAAAAAACTAAGAAATCATGTGCATGTAAGTATTCACAGCCTTTGCCATGATGCTCAAGACTGAGCTCAGGTGTGTCCTGTTGTTCTTGGGATTTTTCTGCAGCTTAATTGGGGTCCACCTGAGGCACATTCAGTTGACTGGACATGATTTGTGCATGAGACAACCTGCAGCTGTAGATAATTTCTCTGCGATTCTGGGAGTGATGAGAGAATGGTTTCATCAGCCAAGTTCTGAGAACAAATGTGTTATCAGCTACAAAATGATTATTTTATATAGCATGGCATCCAGTGGGACAGTGCGGGACACATTGGCACATTGAATTGTGCAGCTGTGCGGGGATCAAATTTGTGCATGTGTCAAGGTGACTTTGGTTTTAAATTTTTAAGAAATTTGGAAAATTTCAATAAAATGTTCTTCATGTTGTCATTATGGGGTGTTGTGAGTAGAATTTTGAGGGAAAAAATATTTACTCTATTTTGGAATAAAGCTGTAACATAACAAAATTTGGAAAAAGTGAAGCGCCATGAATACTTTCTGGATGCACTGTATCAGTCTAGGCATGGAGTCCATAGTGAGCTGTGTCAGCCTGACATGTTGGTTAGACAGTAGTTGGTACATACAAAAATGCAGAATGTGGAAATATGAGGGTTAATAACATTAAACTGTAAGCATATGTAATTGAAAAAGCAGATAAAAATTTATTTTTGACTGTGTTAAAGAATTTTGGAGCTGTGGCAGTGAGGTCATTTTAGTAATGAAGTGACTTCAATGAGCTCAGTGAATTGAACAAAACTAAAGGTTTTAGCACTGCATTTTTAACATCTTGACATATTATTTTGAAAGTTGCTTGTTTACTGGTATTTCACCGAGATGAGAACATTCAGCTTTTATGTTTTTAGTCTAATTTACTCTCAACATTTTTCACTGACTTAAAGCCAGATGAAGTGCTAGACAATTTCTATTGTTACTGCGAAAATGGGCAGTAATGTTTCTCGGACATCCACTAAGCACAGCACCATTATTTAACTCTTTCCCGACTTTATTTTCTTGTCTTTGCAGAGCGTTGGCGAGTTTGGTTTAGACATCATTGAGACTCCTGAGGGTGACAAATGGCCACAGCTCATTGTTCAGCAGAACCTGGATCGTGAGCAGAAGGATACTTTTGTGATGAAAATCAAGGTGGAGGATGGTGGCAACCCTCCCAAATCCAGCACTGCCATTCTCCAAGTCACCATCTCTGACGTCAATGACAATCGTCCAGTTTTCAAGGACAGTGAACTTGAAGTTGCTGTGGCAGAGAACTCACCCATGGGCACCTCAGTCGCTCAGCTTCATGCCACAGATGCAGACCTGGGTTCAAATGCACAGATCCACTTTTCCTTCAGCAACCAGATCTCTGCCTCAACCAAACGTCACTTTGCAATCGATGGCTCTACAGGATTGATCACTGTGAAGCAGCCACTGGACAGGGAAGTGACGCCAGTTCATAAGCTCATTGTGCTGGCCAGCGATGGCAGCTCCACCCCTTCCAGAGCCACAGTGATTGTTAATGTAACAGATGTTAATGACAATGTACCCTCCATAGACACTCGCTACATAATCAACCTGGTTAATGGGACTGTTCTGCTGTCTGAGAATGCACCTCTCAACACCAAAATCGCCCTCATTACAGTCACTGATAAGGATGCAGATCTTTACGGAAAAGTAGCCTGCTACACTGACCATGATGTCCCTTTTCGGTTGAAGCCTGTCTTTAATGATCAGTTCTTACTAGAGACGGCTGCACCCCTCGATTACGAAACGACTCGAGAATATGCAATTAAGATAGTGGCCTCGGATAGGGGGACGCCTCCTTTGAACACTTCAGCTATGGTTTTAATTAAAATTAAGGATGAGAATGACAATGCACCTATCTTCCCTCAGCCGGAAATCCAACTTTCCATACCAGAGAACAATGACCCTTCGACACAGTTAATAAAAATTACTGCCACCGATGCAGACAGTGGACATAATGCTGAAATTATTTATACACTTGGCCCTGATGCGCCTGATGGATTTAACATAGACAGACGGTCAGGAATCCTGTCTGTTGGTAAACGGCTGGACAGAGAGAAGCAGGAGAGGTACTCCTTTACTGTCATAGCAAGGGACAATGGCTCTATGTCCCTGCAGAGCAATGTCACTGTTAGGCTAATTGTCCAGGACCTTAATGACAACAGCCCAGCTTTCACACACCCCGAGTACAACTTCTACGTGCCTGAGAACCTGCCTCTCTATGGAACTGTTGGCTTAATCACAGTGACGGATGCAGATGCGGGAGATAATGCTGTTATAACGCTGTCCATTTTGAACGGGAAAGATAATTTCATCATTGACCCCCAAACTGGGGTGATCAAGCCCAACATCACCTTCGATAGGGAACAGCAAAGCTCTTACACATTTATGGTAAAGGCTGTTGATGGAGGGCAACCTCCCAGCTCCTCCTACGCCAAAGTCACCATCAATGTTGTCGATGTCAATGACAATCGTCCCGTGTTTGTCATCCCATCCTCAAATTACTCATATGATTTGGTTCGGACCACCACCACCCCTGGCGCTGTGGTGACTAGAGTATTTGCCATCGACAATGACACAGGTATGAATGCTGAGCTGCAGTACAGCATCATCAGCAGCATCATCATCACGTCTAGGGTCTCCCCTCGAGGTCTCTTCACCATTGACAAAATGTCAGGCAACATAACCCTGCAAGAGAAAATAGTGGCAGCTGATCAGGGGCTGCATCGTCTGGTTGTTAAGGTCAAAGATCTTGGCCAACCTGAGTCGCTGCATGCCATCGCACTTATTCACCTCTTTGTAAATGACACTGTGTCAAATGCTACTTTCATCCAAGAGCAGCTACGAAAAAGCATGGAGACACCCTTGGACCGTAACATAGGGGACAGTGAGGTGACGCCTCAAGCCAACGGATATGTGATTGTTGTCATAGCGATTATAGCAGGGACCATGACTGTCATTTTGGTGATATTTGTGACTGCCTTGGTGCGCTGCCGCCAGACACCCAGGCATAAGGTGGTACAAAAGGGCAAGCAGAGTGGCGAGTGGGTGTCACCTAACCAAGAGAACCGTCAGATTAAGAAAAAGAAGAAAAGAAAGAAGCGATCCCCCAAGAGTCTCCTACTGAACTTTGTCACCATTGATGAATCCAAGCCTGACGACCCGACCCACGAACATGTCAACGGTACGCTGGATCTCCCTGTGGAGTTAGAGGAGCAGACCATGGGGAAGTACAACTGGGCCACCACACCCACCACCTTCAAACCTGACAGCCCTGATTTAGCCAAGCATTATAAGTCTGCTTCCCCCCAGCCCACTTTTCAAATCAAGCCGGAGACCCCAGTGGCCCCAAAGAAGCATCATGTGATCCAGGAACTCCCATTGGACAACACATTCGTGGTGGGTTGCGACTCACTTTCCAAGTGCTCATCAACTAGCTCCGACCCATACAGCGTCTCAGACTGCAGCTGTCAGGGGGCATTCAAGACTGCAGGGCAAATCACCACCCGACAGGTAATTCATGACTTCCTTTTTAAACCACCTCTAGTCCCCACTTACATTCCTGTTGTTTTACCATGACAGATGGAGCGAGAAAGGGAAGGATGGTAGAATGGAGCCAGAAGATTCTCCTCTACTAATGATATTTGCATTTAGAAAATTGTATTCTCAAGACATGCAACTTTCACTGTACTGGTAATTCCAATATAATCTTCTCGAAAACTCTACATGCATCTTAATTTCATATTCAAAAACCTGAGTGATGCAGTGTAATTATGATGGCTAGCTTTTGTAAATTTAAATCTGAGCGACTGGTGGCAGTGTAGTCTGATTTAGATAGGTGGAAATGATTGAGCCGCGTGCTCTGATGCATTTGAGGACAAGGTGAAGTTGTGCACTAATATATTTCACTGACATTTTGAAACAAGCCAATCAGAACATATGGAAGCCCGAATCACAAGGGCTGTTCACTTCATCAGGCATTCATTTAGGGAAAAAAAGTCTGAAGGCAACAGCACAAAAAAATGTATTCTTGACAAGCTAAAAGAACTTGATAAATAATGCCACATTCTGTGGTTTCTGTCCCCAAAATATTAAGTGTGCTCTTAACTCTGCCACTGAAGCAGTATGCAAGAGAAGCTCATTTGAATGCCAAGGTACTGCAAAGGGCTTATGATTCCCTAAGAGATATGTCCCAAATGAGAAGTGGCCCAATAAATAAAATCTCGCTGGGGAAATAAATGTAAATCAGAGGTAAGGAGAGGTGGCATTCTACGGTGGTGACAGCCAGAGTACAGCACTGTGGGGAAGACTGAGTGCTGCCTGAGCTGGGGAGTGGGTCACAGGGATCAAGGTGATGCAAAGCCTTGTGACCAATACACTTAAAACACCAAGGGAACAGTAGTCCATAAAACAGCCTGCCAGGCCTACATTGCATTCACTTCATTAATCTCTCAATTTAATGGCCTCAATTATTATGATAAGCACCATACATAGATATACATTCTTTGTATTGGTAAAAGTGGGTATATTACATGTCTTTGGAGGAAGCTAATGTAGGTCACCAGGTGTCTACAAAAGAAATTTTCAAGATTGTATCTAAAAACACCCCACAGATGCTGAAATTATGCATCCATAAAATCAAAGCAAATAGACAAAACAAAATTGTTTTCAGATCTGTTAGAGTGTGTTCGATTTCCCGTTGGGATAAATAATCAATCAATCAATCAATTTTTTTTATATAGCGCCAAATCACAACAAACAGTTGCCCCAAGGCGCTTTATATTGTAAGGCAAGGCCATACAATAATTATGTAAAACCCCAACGGTCAAAACGACCCCCTGTGAGCAAGCACTTGGCTACAGTGGGAAGGAAAAACTCCCTTTTAACAGGAAGAAACCTCCAGCAGAACCAGGCTCAGGGAGTGGCAGTCTTCTGCTGGGACTGGTTGGGGCTGAGGGAGAGAACCAGGAAAAAGACATGCTGTGGAGGGGAGCAGAGATCGATCACTAATGATTAAATGCAGAGTGGTGCATACAGAGCAAAAAGAGAAAGAAACAGTGCATCATGGGAACCCCACAGCAGTCTATGTCTATAACAGCATAACTAAGGGATGGTTCAGGGTCACCTGATCCAGCCCTAACTATAAGCTTTAGCAAAAAGGAAAGTTTTAAGCCTAATCTTAAAAGTAGAGAGGGTGTCTGTCTCCCTGATCTGAATTGGGAGCTGGTTCCACAGGAGAGGAGCCTGAAAGCTGAAGGCTCTGCCTCCCATTCTACTCTTACAAACCCTAGGAACTACAAGTAAGCCTGCAGTCTGAGAGCGAAGCACTCTATTGGGGTGATATGGTACTACGAGGTCCCTAAGATAAGATGGGACCTGATTATTCAAAACCTTATAAGTAAGAAGAATTTTAAATTCTATTCTAGAATTAACAGGAAGCCAATGAAGAGAGGCCAATATGGGTGAGATATGCTCTCTCCTTCTAGTCCCCGTCAGTACTCTAGCTGCAGCATTTTGAATTAACTGAAGGCTTTTTAGGGAACTTTTAGGACAACCTGATAATAATGAATTACAATAGTCCAGCCTAGAGGAAATAAATGCATGAATTAGTTTTTCAGCATCACTCTGAGACAAGACCTTTCTTATTTTAGAGATATTACGTAAATGCAAAAAAGCAGTCCTACATATTTGTTTAATATGCGCTTTGAATGACATATCCTGATCAAAAATGACTCCAAGATTTCTCACAGTATTACTAGAGGTCAGGGTAATGCCATCCAGAGTAAGGATCTGGTTAGACACCATGTTTCTAAGATTTGTGGGGCCAAGTACAATAACTTCAGTTTTATCTGAGTTTAAAAGCAGGAAATTAGAGGTCATCCATGTCTTTATGTCTGTAAGACAATCCTGCAGTTTAGCTAATTGGTGTGTGTCCTCTGGCTTCATGGATAGATAAAGCTGGGTATCATCTGCGTAACAATGAAAATTTAAGCGATACCGTCTAATAATACTGCCTAAGGGAAGCATGTATAAAGTGAATAAAATTGGTCCTAGCACAGAACCTTGTGGAACTCCATAATTAACTTTAGTCTGTGAAGAAGATTCCCCATTTACATGAACAAATTGTAATCTATTAGACAAATATGATTCAAACCACCGCAGCGCAGTGCCTTTAATACCTATGGCATGCTCTAATCTCTGTAATAAAATTTTATGGTCAACAGTATCAAAAGCAGCACTGAGGTCTAACAGAACAAGCACAGAGATGAGTCCACTGTCCGAGGCCATAAGAAGATCATTTGTAACCTTCACTAATGCTGTTTCTGTACTATGATGAATTCTAAAACCTGACTGAAACTCTTCAAATAGACCATTCCTCTGCAGATGATCAGTTAGCTGTTTTACAACTACCCTTTCAAGAATTTTTGAGAGAAAAGGAAGGTTGGAGATTGGCCTATAATTAGCTAAGATAGCTGGGTCAAGTGATGGCTTTTTAAGTAATGGTTTAATTACTGCCACCTTAAAAGCCTGTGGTACATAGCCAACTAACAAAGATAGATTGATCATATTTAAGATCGAAGCATTAAATAATGGTAGGGCTTCCTTGAGCAGCCTGGTAGGAATGGGGTCTAATAAACATGTTGATGGTTTGGATGAAGTAACTAATGAAAATAACTCAGACAGAACAATCGGAGAGAAAGAGTCTAACCAAATACCGGCATCACTGAAAGCAGCCAAAGATAATGATACGTCTTTGGGATGGTTATGAGTAATTTTTTCTCTAATAGTTAAAATTTTGTTAGCAAAGTAAGTCATGAAGTCATTACTAGTTAAAGTTAATGGAATATTCAGCTCAATAGAGCTCTGACTCTTTGTCAGCCTGGCTACAGTGCTGAAAAGAAACCTGGGGTTGTTCTTATTTTCTTCAATTAGTGATGAGTAGAAAGATGTCCTAGCTTTACGGAGGGCTTTTTTATAGAGCAACAGACTCTTTTTCCAGGCTAAGTGAAGATCTTCTAAATTAGTGAGACGCCATTTCCTCTCCAACTTACGGGTTATCTGCTTTAAGCTACGAGTTTGTGAGTTATACCACGGAGTCAGACACTTCTGATTTAAAGCTCTCTTTTTCAGAGGAGCTACAGCATCCAAAGTTGTCTTCAATGAGGAAGTAAAACTATTGACGAGATACTCTATCTCCCTTACAGAGTTTAGGTAGCTACTCTGCACTGTGTTGGTATATGGCATTAGAGAACATAAAGAAGGAATCATATCCTTAAACCTAGTTACAGCGCTTTCTGAAAGACTTCTAGTGTAATGAAACTTATTCCCCACTGCTGGGTAGTCCATCAGAGTAAATGTAAATGTTATTAAGAAATGATCAGACAGAAGGGAGTTTTCAGGGAATACTGTTAAGTCTTCTATTTCCATACCATAAGTCAGAACAAGATCTAAGATATGATTAAAGTGGTGGGTGGACTCATTTACTTTTTGAGCAAAGCCAATAGAGTCTAATAATAGATTAAATGCAGTGTTGAGGCTGTCATTCTCAGCATCTGTGTGGATGTTAAAATCGCCCACTATAATTATCTTATCTGAGCTAAGCACTAAGTCAGACAAAAGGTCTGAAAATTCACAGAGAAACTCACAGTAACGACCAGGTGGACGATAGATAATAACAAATAAAACTGGTTTTTGGGACTTCCAATTTGGATGGACAAGACTAAGAGACAAGCTTTCAAATGAATTAAAGCTCTGTCTGGGTTTTTGATTAATTAATAAGCTGGAATGGAAGATTGCTGCTAATCCTCCGCCCCGGCCCGTGCTACGAGCATTCTGACAGTTAGTGTGACTCGGGGGTGTTGACTCATTTAAACTAACATATTCATCCTGCTGTAACCAGGTTTCTGTAAGGCAGAATAAATCAATATGTTGATCAATTATTATATCATTTACCAACAGGGACTTAGAAGAGAGAGACCTAATGTTTAATAGACCACATTTAACTGTTTTAGTCTGTGGTGCAGTTGAAGGTGCTATATTATTTTTTCTTTTTGAATTTTTATGCTTAAATAGATTTTTGCTGGTTATTGGTAGTCTGGGAGCAGGCACCGTCTCTACGGGGATGGGGTAATGAGGGGATGGCAGGGGGAGAGAAGCTGCAGAGGTGTGTAAGACTACAACTCTGCTTCCTGGTCCCAACCCTGGATAGTCACGGTTTGGAGGATTTAAGAAAATTGGCCAGATTTCTAGAAATGAGAGCTGCTCCATCCAAAGTGGGATGGATGCCGTCTCTCCTAACAAGACCAGGTTTTCCCCAGAAGCTTTGCCAATTATCTATGAAGCCCACCTCATTTTTTGGACACCACTCAGACAGCCAGCAATTCAAGGAGAACATGCGGCTAAACATGTCACTCCCGGTCCGATTGGGGAGGGGCCCAGAGAAAACTACTACTATGAAAATTATTCATCAACTAATCAACTAGTTAGTACCATTCGACATCGATGATGATGATGACAATAAATAATAAGGTAAAATCTCAGAATTGAAAAGAAAAACAATATTACCTCATATGACCTCTGTGGGACTTCATAATGAAGCCATTCATACCAATCAATTACAAATATTTTGCTGCTGAATATATTTAGATCATCCATCTACGTCTTTTGGTTGTTTAGATATAGACTAAAAAATGTTTTTTCAATCATGTTTTTGACCCAACTACTACAAATTTTAGTCACTTCTAGATATCTATCCAAGTAATATTCCCAGCAAGTATGATCCATCTAGACTTCTAAGTTGTTGAGATATACAAACAAACGTTGTTTTTCAGGCCGTGTTTTCCTCGACCTTTGACCAAACTACTCCAGAATCAAATCACCTCTAGATATTTATCCAAGTAATATTCCACCCACACACACACAGTGAAAACAATACCTTGTTTGCCAATTCGCAGGCGTGCAGGGTACCTATAGAAATACAAGCTGAAAACATCATATTAACAGTGGACTTACTGGAAACACTGTTTGAGCTCCTACAAAATGTAAGATACTTATTCAGAGCCTTCAAGTGCAGGGAGTGCTGGCTGATGGTGGATGTTGCCTGTACTACTTGATCTCTGTCCTCAGTGAAAATCTCTGTAAGGGTGGGGATGGGAAAGAAACAATGGACGGTGAAGCCATAAAAATCTATTAGTTAAACAATTTCTGAAACAAATTGTGGTGCTATTGTTAATCGTTTATTCTGTAGTAGGAAAATCATGCAATCAACATTTTCCTAACCTGTCAACAAAAAGAAAATTCGTAGACCAGTCTATCTAGTTGTAGTTAATTATTATGACTAGTCTTCCCAACTCTGTAGTTTGTATGTTCATCGACAGAGGAGTAAAATTAGGGAATAACAATGTTGTGTCTGATGATTTGCGGATATTCATGCTGGTTATACGGTCACAAATTAAGCTTTACCGGCACTGCGTAAGTGGAGCCAGTAAAAAAGAGTTTTATGGCGACACGTTAGCAAAGCCGTAAAACGGCTTTTTGCGAATGTATAACAGCATGAACCTATGAAAATCATCAGACACAAGGGGGTTATTCCCATTCTAATTCAATTCCATCGTTTGCACGTTTTATTTTTCTGTAGGTAATTCGGTCGGCGAGTCTTACCGTCGAGCTGAGGCAGCGTCGCTCCAACAGCGTGAAAATTCGTCAAATCCATCAAATGTGAAACGATAATTCTGTATCAGAATCCACATCGATACTTTTGTATGGTAGCTTAAATTCACCCATTTTGGCGGCAACGGCGTCGTCGGTACGCGACTTTCTCTCTAACTAACAGCTAGCAGCACATGCAGCCGGTGTTCTGTCAAATTGTGCATCTCGTCACATAAATCGACAGTTCTGCGTCCTGACAATACTGCGCATGCGTGTGCAGTTGCGTCCTCTCGTCAGAACACAGGTCAGGGTGCAAAGTATTTTGCCACTGTTACGCCGATATTATACGGTCTGAAATCTCACACGATTAACCAATCACATTCGCGGAAAAAATGTAATTGGATTAGAATATGATTTTACCTTGATTACATTTCCACCTGACAACAAAATGTGCCTACAATGACCAAACTGAAATCCATCTGAGATGTTACAGCTGTGTCCACCTCTTGTAGTGATGGAGGGCTTGGGATTTAGCCTTGTGGGTAGAACTCCAGCCTCCTATATCAGTGACTTTAAGTGCCCCTTCACACATAGTATGAATGTGGTCGAATTGCGCATGAATTGCACATAAAGCAGGAATTGTTTGCAAAACGTGTAAAATCGTAGCTGCCTCCAACATCTCATACACCTGTTGCTACAACTATTTGTGCACACCAGCGGCTGAAAGACAGATTGTGCCCTGTGAGAGCCCATTGGATCCCTCTCACAGCAGGTGTTGGCCAAATTCCAGGTGACACACACGAACATCTAACGCCGCTCGCTTGGCACTTAGAAAATGTGGGCCATTTGCGCTATTAGCATAAAAACAGTCAGCAGATGATCACTTTCGAGCTGGCGATAAACTTTGTCTAAGTGCCCCCACGACTGTGGAGTTGCCGAGTACATGTGGCGTGCCAGAGTGTCGGCTCCCCCCTCAACACGTGTGCATGTGTTTTGTGTGCGCCCCCCGCTCCCCCAACACATGTGTGCATGTGATTCGTGCGCTCCCCCCGCAGGCGAGACATCTCTCATCTGATCACAGAGTCACATCTGTGCGCTGAACAGACAGGGAACATGTATCAGCAGAAATACACTGTAACAAACGCTGTTTGGTCAGTTATCATAGCGCTTTTTTCTCTTTTTTTAAATATACGTTCATGTCCTTGTTGAGTTCAGGCATTTTTTCGCATCCTTTACAGGAAAGCGATGGCAGCGCAGTGGTAAAGTTTCTGGCTGGCAATCAGAGCTTTTGTAAATTGCAGGTTTGAATCCCGTGGGTGGCATGTATTATTTTATTTTTTTTTACAGCAGCTGCATGATGTGGTTACACATGCTCCAGCTGATCAGTTTCAATTTATTTTCATTTATATAGCACCACATCACAACAAAGTTGCCTCAAGGCATGTCACACAAGTATGGTCGAACCTTACCAACCCCTCGCACTGTGTTCCCACTGCAACGGTGTCGTGCATGAGTGTGCATAACACCGTCGCAGCATGTTAGTTCGCGCCTGCCTGTTGTACTCTGTGTGAAGGGGCCCTAAGTGAGGGAGGAAGCAAAGCAGGTTACACATGTTTGATGTACTTTGGCTGATTGGATCACAGTCATACACTCACACTAACTGTGATCACAATGATTGCAAACCGATCATCCAAAATGCATTTTAAAACTGGATGTAAATAGGGTAAATGTTGCACTTTGCTGTTTGGTTTCTTTTCATGCTGTAATATTAGTGAAATTGACAAAACATGGTAACAGCACACTTTCTTGAAGTTGCTCTAAACTGGTTTATGTTGCACGGTTTGTATTATAGTGGCAAATTCAGGAGATTGCTAAACTGATGTCCTAAATTCAAAGATATCAATAGCTGCAAGCGTTTCATCTCAATATTCCTTGTAACCTTATAAGACAGATCGGTGATAACTGTGCTCAATCAGTAGTTTGCTGAACACTTTATATATCTTTACATATTTTTCTGTAAGCATGTCACACAGTGCAAGAAGCACTTTCACATGTAATCTCATTGTGGGAACTGAGTTTCTATTTGCAAAGCTATGAAAATATATATATATATATATAAACAAGACACAAACAAACATAGAGAACGGCAAAGGATAGATAACAGACACACACCGACACACATCAATATGCCCCCTTCAAAATTTGTTCAGATAGGACACAATAAAATCAGAGCATGTTTGCTGCTGTGATGCATTTTCAGATTTGTATGTGGCTGGCCTGTCATCATTACCATCATGAACTTCATTAGGGCTGATATATCTCTGTACTCAACATTTTATTCATTTTTGCGTTTTGACATATTTTTTACTCAATGTAAAAGATCCAGTTCATTTTGCTTGAATTTATTTTTTTTATTTTGCAGGTTTGCTTTTTGCAGCAACATTCATTTTTGCTACTGTTCAGACTGTAACTGTCAAATCTGACATTCATCTTTTTCTGGGTTAAGTACATGATGTTTGATAAGTAAGTGATTATGTTTCAGGAGTCCCTTACCAAAAAGTAGTACATGCAAGTATGTTTCAAGTATACTTCCAGTTTACTTTTTATATACTTCTCAGTACTATTTTTTGGTAAGGGGTGGCTTGATTTTACTAGCATGTAACCTCAATAATCACAATTTTTTCGATTAGTAGATTTTTTTTTAATCTGAGTACAGTACACATGTTGTCGGCAGTCAAGTACCTCGTGGAATAGTGTTGGTAAATGACTGTTGATCCAGTGTAGCATTGTGCTTCAGTTAATTTATGAAGACACCCACACAGAGATGATAGTCATTCCCTTCACCCACCTTTTATTTGAAACCCTGTTTAAAAGCTTTGCTCTGTCATGCTACATTATACATAAGCCTACTGCATAGCTTTAGTAGCAAAGATTTATTTCCTAATATATTTACATGACATGACACACTGACGGGCTGTCAGAATAATTTTTTCTTGTCCTACTGATCGCTACTGCCCTGAAATATGCCATCATATTCCATATATGTATGTAAAATTATTTATTTAGAAGTATTTTGTTTCATCTACGAGAACAACCAGAATTACAGTTTTTTTTTCTCATATTGTTTTGCTAGATATCATCCAAATGCATTACTTGTCACTTCTGCTCTCTCTCTCTGTATATATATATATATATATATATATATATATATATATATATATATATATATATATATATATATATATATATACGAGGTCTGTTAGAAAAGTATCCAACCTTATTTTTTTTTCAAAAACCATATGGATTTACATCAGACATGCTTGAACCGTCGTGGGCATGCGAGAGTTTTTTCATGCCTGTCGGTTACGTCATTCGCCTGTGGGCAGTCTTTGAGTGAGGAGTGGCCCACCCTCTCATCATTTTTTCATTGTTTATGAATGGCTCATAGACTGCTGCTTTGTTTGATAAATTTTTTTTTCAAAAACTGTAGGCACAACTGAGTGGACACCATTTGATAAATTCAGCTGGTTTTCGGTAAAATTTTAACGGCTGATGAGAGATTTTGGTCTGGTAGTGTCGCTTTAAGGACGGCCCATGGCGCCTGACGGCGATCTGCGCTTCGAGGCGGCAGCGTCTCGCCGTTTCAAGTTGAAAACGTCCACATTTCAGGCTCTGTTGACCCAGTAAGTCGTCAGAGAATAGAGACCTTTCAGAAGAAGTCGGCATGAGAAGTTTATTCGGACATTCCATTGTTAACGGACATTTTGTAATGAAAGAACGTGCGGGCAGAGTCGCATGTCGGGGGGGTCGCGACAAGAAAAACACCTCCATTGGAAACCTTAATGGGCAAGTTGGAACATGCCCAGCTGTTAAACAATTTCTCAGGTACTCACTTGTTGAAAGCCATCAAAAGCCGCCTGAATTTTACAAATGGTTTTCAACACGGAGGTGTTTTTCCTGTCGCGGCGCACACAGATTCGCCGAGTCATCACGGAAACGACTCGGCGAATTTGCGCGCACGTCTTTCATTACAGAATGTCCTTAAACAGTGGAATGTCCGCATAAAGTCTCCATGCCGGCCTCTTCTGAATGTTCTCTGTTCTCTCACAACGTCCTGGGTGAATAAAGCCTTAAATTAGGATGTTTTCAGGTCGAAACAGGCCGACGACGGCGCCTGGAAGCGCTGCGCGACGTCCTGCTCCATGGGAAGTCCTTACAGCGACAGAAACACCCCATAATCTCTCATCAGCCATTAAACTTTTCACCGAAAACCAGCTAAATTTCTCGAATAGTGTCCACTCGGATATCCCTCACAGGTCCAGAAAAAATTTTGATAAAGCAACGCGCGCCGTCTCAAGCATCGTGTGAAACAAAGGAATTCAGCCGAGAGGGCTGAACCACATCTCACTCAAGGCCTGCCCACAGGGAAATGACGTCACGGACACGCGTGAAAAAACTCACGCATGCGCACGAGGGTTCAAGCATGATTGGTGTAATTGCACGTCATTCAAATCCATATAGTTAAAAAAAAAATAAAAGTGTCGGTTTCTTATCTAATGGACCTCGTATATATAAATATACATATATATATATATATATATATAGAGAGAGAGAGAGAGAGAGAGAGAGAGAGAGAGAGAGAGGTAGATAGATAATTATTTATTTCAAAGCATTTTTCGCTTCTATTTTCATTTATGAGAACAAACAATTACAGCAGATTTTTTTGTTTTCTCATAATATTTTGCTAGATATCATCCAAATGCATTACTTTTCACTGCTCTCTCTCTCTCTCTCTCTAGATATATATATATATATATATATATATATATATATATATATATATATATATATATATATATATATATATATATATATATTTATACAGAAGTATGTTGTTACTTCTATTTTCATCTATGAGAACAGCCAGAACTATAGCATGTTTTTTTCTCATGTTGTGTTGTTAGATATCATCAATATGCAGTACTTATCATTTCTGATCACCAGCCGTATCTTCAGTAATGTTATGCTGATGAAAATACATCAAATTTCTCTCTTCCCTTAAGCAATTGACATGAGGCCTCCCACTTTAGACATCAGATTTCCCACCAGTTTTAAGTGTGCTTATTTAAAGCCAGTGTCAAAGAAAAAAAAAAGGATGAAGCTCTGCCTGACGAGAATCAGTGGCTGCAAAGGTTAATTAAATGCACTAAAGGGTTAATCACTCATAATACAGTATGATTAAAATCACTGTAATTAGGTTTGGAATGAGGCAGAAAAGCGAGAGGAAAAAAGGCAGCCGTCCTTTAAGATTATCAGGGATGCCATGTACTATTCCTGGGTGAGTCATATTCTCAGGATCCGAAGTGATGTGATAACAGATGACCAGAAGGGCTGTTTGAGGCTGTATTATAATTTTATCTGCATTTTAATCTGAGCACATTTAAAAGTCTGCTTTCAACATGAGAAAAAAAAAAGAAGCCACGAACAACTCGCACTCCTTCAGCAATGCCTCATCATTCCTTTCATCTGTCGAGGTGAAAAGAGAATATCTGAGCGCTCTAGGATTTTGAGTGATCACTTGAAGTGAGGCTGTTAAAACAAAAGCTGAGTTTGTTTTGTCAGTACACGCTCCCTCGCCTCTCTTGAGCCCAAACTTTTAAAAAACTGGGTTCCCAAAATACCTAAGAAGATCATAAATGGGTTTGTCGTGTTTTCCTGTTTTTGTTCATCAAAGTGACAGACGACACCACGATGTGTGTGGACGGTCCGTCTTACCTCGCCCCGCTCTCTCCTGCACACCTAAAGAAAGAAACAAACCCAAAAAATACAGACATAGAGGAGAAGAGTGGGGGTGTGCAGGAAGAGCTGCTTATGGTCAAAGGTCACCAGAATGTTTGCAGCAACCTTACAGTTGTTGCTGGTTAAGATGAAAGCTTGTAAAAATACTTCAGAGACTACAGATTTGTGCCACCATATGGCTTCATTATACAGTGCAAGCTGCACTTGTTATTACGGCCCCCATCCCACCCTCCCCTTCATTTTCTTCTAATTTTTTATGCATCTCATCTTCTCTTAACCCCCTCCCATCCCGTGATGTTGGAGGTCAACGTGCCTCCAGTGATGACGAGCTCTTGTGGGGATATGCTTTAGCGCGTGGAGATCAAATGAGCACCACCCTGCCTGAGTGATCTGAGACATCATCATGACTATGCAAAAGGCAAATACGTTCTTTTGTGTGGCCTGTAATTCTGGAGTCACAGTGTACGCAGGGTTGCTGCTTAACAACAATGACCTCTTATTACTCACTGAGAGACAGTTGTTAATGTGCTTGTAGTATATCTCATGCACATTTTCTTACAAGTTGACATGCAATAAAACACTCATGTTGCTCATATTGCACACTATATTAATATTGTTGCATTGCTGCAAATTTATATATATCGATATGATAGTAGCCAAGTGGCCTCCGTGTGCATCTGCATGTATGTTTTTGATCACAGAGAAACTGGGGAGAGCTGACAATTGCCGCTTGGTATGCTTATGTATTTCAGGTCAAGGATGAACACTGTGAAAACAGAAAGTTGATAGTGCAGACATTTTTTTGAGAAATTAGCAAGTTTAGCTAACCAGTAATCAATGGGCGTTGTGCTGCAGTGCACCATGGGTGTTCAGGGTTTTGAGGTTTAAAATGTTGTTATTGTGGTTCATGTTAGTTTAACAGTGTTGTTAGTGTTGTTGATATATTGTGCTTTTGAAGTTAATTGTTTTAGTCAGTTTAGTTAAGTATTATGTTGCTGTTACCATGAGTGACTTAAGTGTCATGTTGGTACCATGAGTGAAATGTGTATTGCTTTTAATGTCTTCCACCACAATCTCCGTTTCTCAAATTAATAGCACTTGCTTACAGCATACTGCAGAAAAGACAAAAAGCTGTGCTTGGATACACCTGTACAATTTTTCACCATGCACAAACTAGGGAGAGCTGAGAGTTGGCGTTTGGTATGTTTATGTACTTCGGCAGAGGGCAATAAATCATCTATATATTAAAAGTGTGAGTGCATGTCTGCGTGGTTTTTATTTAGTAAGTTCAATGTAAGAACATTTGCAGGGGTGGTGGCCAAGTGGTTAATACGCTTGGTTTCAGTTCAGAAGGTTCTGGGTTCAAATCCCACCCCTGCCACATTTCTCCATGTAATGTGGAGTTGCGTCAGGAAGGGCATCCGGCGTAAAACTTGTGCCAATTCAACATGCAGATCCACCTTGGATTTGCTGTGGCGACCCCAAGTGCAAACAAGGGAGCAGCCGAAGGGACTTACAATGTAAGTACATAATATACTTATGATACTTATAATATACTTATACTTATGTACAAATGTAAATATGTCAAAAATCAAAGGACAAAATAGAAGTAAAAATAAAATAATAATAATACTGATAATAATAATAACAACAACAATAATAATAACTGTGTGCATATAATAAGAACCTAAACAATTTATAAATACATTAAGATAGTAAATTAACATTTAGAAAATTATGAAATTAACATGAAATAAAAGGGTTGAGTTCTTCTTCAAAACACTGTTGAGATCTGAGGTCTAGGGTTCTAAAAACAATTTGGACACGCCATTCCAGCTCATTGCAGAAACTTTGTACAACATATTACCACCCTTGAAAATATCAGCTACCTATTTTATAAACACTACCCAATCTACTGCATATATATATATATATATATATATATATATATATATATATATATATATATATATATATATATATATATATATATATATATATATAAAGTGATCCATATAACGGACCTGTAAACTGTAAATTCAATATTCACAGGTCACCAATGATTTCTGAGGGTATTTTTGTCAGTAGGATTTGACAAATTTTCTTGTTTTTCTGTGTGATGTAGTACAACCCCTGGCAAAAATTATGGAATCACCGGCCTCGGAGGATGTTCAATCAGTTGTTTAATTTTGTAGAAAAAAGCAGATCACAGACATGACACAAAACTAAAGTCATTTCAAATGACAACTTTCTGGCTTTAAGAAACACTATAAGAAATCAAGAAAAAAAAGATTGTGGCAGTCAGTAACGGTTACTTTTTTAGACCAAGCAGAGGAAAAAAATATGGAATCACTCAATTCTGAGGAAAAAATTATGGAATCACTCTGTAAATTTTCATCCCCCAAACTAACACCTGCATCAAATCAGATCTGCTCGTTGACACTGACCCTATGCCATGACATTGACCCTATGTGTCTTTTTACAAGGAATGTTTTCGCAGTTTTTCTCTATGGCAAGATGCATTATCATCTTGAAACATCCCCAAACATCCTTTCAATTGTCCAAAATATCAACGTAAACTTGTGCATTTATTGATGATGTAATGACAGCCATCTCCCCAGTGCCTTTACCTTACATGCAGCCCCATATCATCAATGACTGTGGAAATTTACATGTTCTCTTCAGGCAGTCATCATTATAAATCTCATTGGAAAGGCACCAAACAAAAGTTCCAGCATCATCACCTTGCCCAATGCAGATTCGAGATTCATCACTGAATATGACTTTCATCCAGTCATCCACAGTCCACGAATGCTTTTCCTTAGCCCATTGTAACCTTGTTTTTTTTTTCTGTTTAGGTGTTAATGATGGCTTTCGTTTAGCTTTTCTGTATGTAAATCCCATTTCCTTTAGGCGATTTCTTACAGTTCGGTCACAGACGTTGACTCCAGTTTCCTCTCATTCGTTCCTCATTTGTTTTGTTGTGCATTTTTCGATTTTTGAGACATATTGTTTTAAGTTTTCTGTCTTGACGCTTTGATGTCTTCCTTGGTCTACTAGTATGTTTGCCTTTAACAACCTTCCCATGTTGTTTGTATTTGGTCCAGAGTTTAGACACAGCTGACTGTGAATAACCAACATCTTTTGCAACATTGCATGATGATTTACCCTCTTTTAAGAGTTTGATAATCCTCTCCTTTGTTTCAATTGACATCTCTCATGTTGGAGCCATGATTCATGTCTGTCCACTTGGTGCAACAGCTCTCCAAGGTGTGTTCACTCCTTTTTAGATGCAGACTAACGAGCAGATCTGATATGATGCAGGTGTTAGTTTTGGGGATGAAAATTTACAGGGTGATTCCATATTTTTTTCCTCTGCTTGGTCTAAAAAAGTAACTGTTACTGACTGCCACACTCTTTTTTTCTTGATTTCTTATAGTGTTTCTTAAAGCCAGAAAGTTGTCATTTGAAATGACTTTAGTTTTGTGTCATGTCTGTGATCTGCTTTTTTTCTACAAAATTAAACAACTGAATGAACATCCTCCGAGGCTGGTGATTCCATAATTTTTGCCAGGGGTTGTAGTATTGCCATATCTTTTTACTTTTTGACATACTGAATATTTGTAGGACCCCTCTTAGTTTAACTGAGGGTCAGCCAAGGCCAAAGTTATTTTATTTTCAGAAAAATCTGATTAAAGTCAAGTTCACAGGACAAGGTCTACATTTTTTATCCAATGCTGATAATAGGGATATATTTAGAATGGCTCATTTGAAGAATTGCAAAAGTGCAAACAAGAGAGCAGCCGAAGGGACTTACTATGACGCGATATCTCACTGTTGTTTTGGTCACATAATCTTTGACCTTGCCTGATCGTGAAACTTCCAACTCATTTAGAATGCATATTCCATGGAACTGGTTTTGCAATATTGGTTACTATGACACTATGAAGTAGACGAAGTAGAAGTAATAAATCTATGATGTTATCTAGCATCTGAGGCCCATTGAGCCCGTGCTTATCACTAGATATCATAGCATGAACTCGATGAGCATCTATGACTCCTCCTGGATGGGACATCAGTTATACAAAGTGAATGCAGTTATACTGTACAATCTTTTGGGCTAACTGACCTTAAACTTAGCTGAGCATAATTGCCAACACAAGACTAAAAACATGACAATATATTTGGCGAGGCACATGATTTATTGGTTTTGGATAGTGATTCTTTCAACATATGAAGAGTTCAGGCCCAAAACCCTGTAAACACCACGCCCATGGAAAATGAGAAAACCATTGCAAGTGAAAGCTTAGCGAGGCTCGTATCCAATAACAAAATCAATTCTGCTGCAATACCCCATAAATCCTATGGTAAATGCAAGTCAAGATGCGGTTTGTATGCAGAACCTCGCAAGCACCATCCCAGTTTGTGTGTAAAACCACACAGTGAACCTCGCACCACTCACTGGCATGTATCTCGGTCACGTGATGCGAAGATTGTGGCGCCCACAAGAGCTTCTCTAATGCTGCGTTTGCACATAATGACGGGATGTCACAAATGCTACTAAGTATACATTCTTGGCTGCTGATCACGAATGTGATGATTTGAGGCAGACGCGTCAGGTGTCCTCAGGAACTGCTGCAACCTGTTACCATGCGTTATGATTAATGTAACGTGTTGGTGGAGCATTATCAGGAACCATTACGCACGGTCAAGAATAATGTTCCGCGCTGTTGCGCGCTATTGTGCATAATCGGATCAACACGCTCAGTTGCGACCTCCACAAAATTAGGCGAAATGACAGTGGTGCGTGACATTCGTGGAAGATTTTTTGATAGCCAAAAACATGCTCCACGAAAATCACGAATATCACACACCAAGCTGCAATATTAAGAAACTTATTCAGATGCGTTAAGTCACATTAAGAATGTCAGGAATGTGCCAAGAATGACAGCAGATATGACATTCATAACGTGTACTGCCTATGTGTAAACTCATCATTAGCGTACATTAAAGTGATGGACTTACTGAGTTTTGCAAACAAACTCACGGTGGAGATAACAGGTTTTGCAGCCAAATCTATTAAAGGTTGCTAATTAAGTCAAGATGTAAATATGTTAAACAAGAGTGGTCTGGTGAAGATACAGGGTTTTGCGCCTGAACTCTTCATATATTGATAACAGTGATGACAATAACAGAAAATCAGTTTTGCCACAAGTTATATTGATGGTGGATTTAAATCTAACTGACACAGAAAGGGCAGGTCTGTTGGTATTGGTCGACTGTTACAGTGACACAGGCCACAAGGATTCCATGTCATTCTGTCGATGTTGCATTTTGAGGTTGTGGAGTCAATGCAATGACAGAGGCAGCACGAATGACTGACCATGTGCAAAGGCCAACTTTTATTATCATGTTGCTGCATATCGGCGACACTTGTGGCTGATGCAAATAAAAGAAACATGGATAATGAAACCACACAGAGGTTTTTTGAAATTGTAATGACTTGGTGGTGATGCACATCCTTGTGTCATCTCTGTTGTAAACCAGGCTCGAACTGCAATAAATAAATAAATAAATACAAATAAATAAATAAATACAAAAAAAAGAAATGATGTTTACATCAAACATCAAGGAATGTAGATGAATCCCTTTACTTGGAAATAAGATGCCATACTAACAGGTTGAAAATTCTTGGCTGCTTCTTCTGGGCTTCTGTGTTATGCTTTCTGGTGCTGTATTTGGCAGTGCCCCCTGTGGTGAATAATGAGAACAGTCATGCAACACTGCTGCATAGAGGTTGGCGATACCGGGAATTTTGGTATTGATCCGATACCAAATAAATACAGGCCCAGTTTCCCTGATACCGATACTTTTTCATATTTAAGCTTCCTAGATCCAAAGGATCCAAAAGACCTCGGATAGAATTTTGCCAACCATTGTACGTGACAACAAAAACCAAAAAAATATCACTCAACACAACTTAAAACAAAATCTCCTGAGGTAGAGGGCTGACAAACCACAATACAAGGGTGCGCTGCTCCGTGTTGTGTGACACAGCGCAGTGCTGCTCTTACAGACAGCGAGGAGACTTTGATGAATCTGCGTGCGCAGCACTCGGTGCGTGCGGGAGAGAAAAAAAGCTTGAGTATCGAACTTTTTACATGAGGATCGTTCAATATCAATACCAGCGTTGGTATCGATATTATCTATAAAAAGGATGATCCGCCCACCTCTACTGCTGCATCTGTAGTAGTGCAATTGTAATAACTGCTGATGTGCCAAACAGACTGAATGTGATCAAAACCGGACCGATCAAGGCATTTTATTGATTAACAGCTAAATTAAACCAAATTAAACCCATCACCACATGAATGCACATTGTCTCTGCTTCACTTTAGAAGCACAGTGCCAGCTGAATAACCACAGAGTCACGGCTGCTGCTCTTTCACGACAGAACAGTGAGAGCGACGTTGTATGTTTTAAAAAGAATTTTGAACTCTCTTTAACCCTCTGGGGTCTGAGGGCATTTTTTGGACAGTTCACTCGCCTGTCATAAATGTTTTATTATTGCTGTTAACAGCTCTCATTGCATCCCACAATCAAGTTTTATGTCTTTTTTTCAGGATAACCTGTGCTTTCAGAATATATATGTTTTTGTTGTGTTTTATAAGTGTAATAAAGGTTTACAATCAAAAATAGGGAAGGAAAAAATAAAGCGAAAAATAATTTTCCACACACATTTATTCAAAACACACAGCAAATTATAATAAACAACTGTTTTGACACTTTATAAAGGTAATTTGAGGTCTTGTGTGAAAGTCTGTACAACAAAAAGGTTCAAACAATAAACACAAAAACACATTTTTGAACAATATATATTCAAAATGGTCTATGCGTTTTGTTGTCTATTGATATGGTAAACAGTGCTTTACGTAGAGAAAGCAACATAATTATCCAGTAACATTCACATGCAAACTAGTGGAGCAATCCTGGTAGTTACACATTGTGTTTGAGCACTTGAGATTGTCATCAGAGGCTCTCTGTGTGCTCCTGCTTTCACTGATCGCTGTGCATAATGGTGCAGGGCACACTGAGTATGTACTAATAGTATGTACTCATTGGAGCACCCAGGGGGCTATTCAAACGGGCCAACTAGTAACACATCACTCCTGAAAACAATCTTTGGCTTTTCACGTGAGGTAAATCTGCCCTACGATTGGATTTTGGAAAACCATGTGATGGTGAACCAATTCCGATTGGACACTCACATTGCACACGTCATCACACAGCTTCTATGAGAAGTACAAAGATGGACGACGGTTGGCTCGAAAGTCCGCGGAGTTAATTTTCAGAAAAAAAAGTAAGTTTCTATCTCATATCATTCAAAAGTTATTTATAATTTAGTAAAGCTTGGTCTTAGCCATCGTATACAATGGCGTTGGCCCCCAGAGGGTTAAATATGTATCAAGCTGATTTAATTCACAGATTATGCAGATCATGAACAGTGCAGGTCAGTCACACTCTGTATGAGTGGTGCAATGACAAGCAACATTCAGAGCTGCCACAGTGAAACTTAAAAATGTATTTCACATGGCTTCAAATACTGTGCACAAAGTTTGTTTATGATGGACAGCTCATATGATAAAACATTCCTCCGGTCGCTCAGGGAGCAGTTTCTCACCATTTTGTCTCCCTCCTCTCTATGGAGACAGTGCAGGTGCATAGCCAGAGATGCAAGGGGTTGACAGCAAGCCATAAGATGAAGAGTCCTCTATTGAAGACATTTTAAAGATAGTTTGTTCTACACACAACAACAATCATAAAAATAATTAATGTATTTTTAAGGACGAAAATAACTAAAATGTCCTTCAGTCAGTATTATTCTCAGTGTCTTAGTTTTCCTACTAAAATTCTTCTCTGAGTGGAATTGGTGAAGCATACAAAAAATGTGTTTACTTAATTAAAAATAAATAAATACAAACTTTAAGAAGTAGCTTGGATTGAAGGCATTTTTTTTCCTTACTATATGACAAAGCGGTTAAACTGACAAGCATATACAGTGCATCCGGAACATATTCACATCCCTTCACTTTTTCCACATTGTCTTATGTTACAGCCTTATTTCAAAATAAATGTCCTTCAAAATTCTACTCACAACACAACATGAAAAAGTTTGTTTTATTTTTTTTAATTTATTAAAAATAAAATACTAAGAAATCACATGTACATAAGTATTCACACCCTCTGCTCAATAATTGATGCACATTTGGCAGCAATTACAGCTCTAAGTCTTCTTGATTATGATGCCACAAGCTTGGCACACCTATCTTTGGGAAGTTGTGCCCATTCCTTTTTGTAGTACCTCTCAAGCTCCATCAGGTTGGATGGGGAGCGTCAATGTACAGTCATTTTCAGATCTCTCCAGGCATGTTCAGGCGTGTCCACTGAAAAACATCCCCACAGCATGATGGTGCCACCAACATGCTTCATTGTAGGGATGGTGTCTGCAGCCTCGAACCAAGCATCATGCATGGCATTCACGTCAAAGAGTTTAATCTTTGTCTCATCAGACCAGAGAATGGTGTTTCTTATGCTTTGAGAGTCCTTCATATGCATTTTGGCAAACTCCAGGTGGGCCTTTTACACAGGTGTTGCTTCCGTCTGGTCACTCTACCATACAGGCCTGATTGGTGCATTGCCACAATGATGGTTGTCCTTCTGGGAGCTTCTTGTCTCCCACAGAGGAATGCTGGAGCTCTGACAGAGTAACCATCGGGTTCTTGTCACCTTCATGACCAAGGTCCTCCTCCCACTGTCACTCAGTTTAGATGGATGGGCAGCTCTAGGAAGACTCCTGGTTAATCCAAACTTCTTCCATTAACAGATGATGGGGCAAGTGTGGTCATTTGGAACTTCAAAGCAGCAGAAATGTTTCTGTACCCTTCCCCAGATTTGTGCCTCAAGACCATCCTGTCTCAGAGATCAACAGACAATTCATTTGACTTCATACTTGGTTTGCCCTGACATGCACTGCTGACTGTGGGACCTCATATGTAGACAAAAGTGTGCCTTTCCAAATCATCCCCAATCAACTGAATTTATTGCAGGTGGATGTCAGTTAAGCTGTAAAAACATCTCGATGAACAGTGGAAACAGGATGCACCTGAGCTCAATTTTGAGCTTAATGCAAAACAAAGGCTGTGAATACTTACAGTGGCTTGCAAAAGTATTCAGCCCCTTGGTACTTCACACATTTTTAGTTATGCCATTTCAAATGTAAAAAGTAAATCAGGCTTCTCAGTATAAAACTTTTTAAAATTATCTTCCTTAAACTCAAAGTCAAATCACATCTCTACAACTTGATATAAATTAATAAAAAAAATATAAAATCCAAGATGATGGTTGCATAAGTAATGGGCCCCTTTGGTATAATACTTGTAAATAATCTATTTTATAGCCAATTTTCTTCAGACAAGTCAGGGGATGGATACATGAACATTTCCAAGTCACTGAATATGTCTTGAACTTTATTTACACCAATTATGAAAAATACAAACAGTATGGCACTCTATGGTAAATCTGTGTGGAGTAGACAGTTCTCAAAAACCGAGTGAGTCTGCAAGAAGGAGAAGAGTGAGGAAAGCCACCAAGACACCCAGACAATCCAGAACAAGTTACAGGTTTATGTGGCTGTGATTGGAGAAATTGTGCACAGTGCATGTTTTGCTTTTTGTATCACCAGATATACAGCTTTGTGATGAAGTGGTACATAGGAGGGTTTTCTTAAGAAGAGCTGAAAGTTCAGTTACATTTTGTTTTTCATATAGTCATTATTCGATATTGTGTGCAGAAATTTGAGGGCAAAAAATGAATTTCATCCATTTTGGCTTAAGGCTGTAACATAAAAATATATTGAAAAAGTGAAGTGCTGTGCACTGTGGAGTAAACTGACTTTAGTGAGCTGGTTTTCTGCTTTGTGCAGGTGTAATATTGAGGAACATACAATGATCAGATCAGGATTCAGTGTCAGCAAATACACAATATTTAAACAGATTTGGACTTGGGACAAAAAACAAGTGATAGTCATTGGTTGGTGACTTTAACTTAGGGCATATTCACACCTGACAGCCTAGAACAAGGTCTGAACATGGTCCAGTTAACTTGGTTTCACATTGCAATGTTGATTTCACAATGAAGAAATTTTCATGATCAATCAATCAAAAAATCAATTTTATTTATATAGCGCCAAATCACAACAAACAGTTGCCCCAAGGCGCTTTATATTGTAAGGCAAGGCCATACAATAATTACGTAAAAACCCCAACAGTCAAAACGACCCCCTGTGAGCAAGCACTTGGCGACAGTGGGAAGGAAAAACTCCCTTTTAACAGCAAGAAACCTCCAGCAGAACCAGGCTCAGGGAGGGGCAGTCTTCTGCTGGGACTGGTTGGGGCTGAGGGAGAGAACCAGGAAAAAGACATGCTGTGGAGGGGAGCAGAGATCAATCACTAATGATTAAATGCAGAGTGGTGCATAAAGAGCAAAAAGAGAAAGAAACACTCAGTGCATCACGGGAACCCCCCAGCAGTCTACGTCTATAGCAGCATAACTAAGGGATGGTTCAGGGTCACCTGATCCAGCCCTAACTATGAGCTTTAGCAAAAAGGAAAGTTTTAAGCATAATCTTAAAAGTAGAGAGGGTGTCTGTCTCCCTGATCTGAATTGGGAGCTGGTTCCACAGGAGAGGAGCCTGAAAGCTGAAGGCTCTGCCTCCCATTCTACTCTTACAAACCCTAGGAACTACAAGTAAGCCTGCAGTCTGAGAGCGAAGCGCTCTATTGGGGTGATATGGTACTATGAGGTCCCTAAGATAAGATGGGACCTGATTATTCAAAACCTTATAAGTAAGAAGAAGAATTTTAAATTCTATTCTAGAATTAACAGGAAGCCAATGAAGAGAGGCCAATATGGGTGAGATATGCTCTCTCCTTCTAGTCCCCGTTAGTACTCTAGCTGCAGCATTTTGAATTAACTGAAGGCTTTTCAGGGAACTTTTAGGACAACCTGATAATAATGAATTACAATAGTCCAGCCTAGAGGAAATAAATGCATGAATTAGTTTTTCAGCATCACTCTGAGACAAGATCTTTCTAATTTTAGAGATATTGCGTAAATGCAAAAAAGCAGTCCTACATATTTGTTTAATATGCGCTTTGAATGACATATCCTGATCAAAAATGACTCCAAGATTTCTCACAGTATTACTAGAGGTCAGGGTAATGCCATCCAGAGTAAGGATCTGGTTAGACACCATGTTTCTAAGATTTGTGGGGCCAAGTACAATAACTTCAGTTTTATCTGAGTTTAAAAGCAGGAAATTAGAGGTCATCCATGTCTTTATGTCTGTAAGACAATCCTGCAGTTTAGCTAATTGGTGTGTGTCCTCTGGCTTCATGGATAGATAAAGCTGGGTATCATGTCCTTACATAATCATCTAGGTAGACCACATCTCGTCCACTTGTCATTACTTGGTTCATATACCTGTGCATGTGATTCTGTGTTGTCAGTTTGGCAGACAATTCAGTTAAATGGAGAAAAATGCAACATTGTTGTTCCAATCCCAGTTCCAATGAAGTTGGGACATTGTGTGAAATGTAAATAAAACAGAATACAATGATTTGCAAATCCTCTTCAATCTATATTCAATTGAATACACCTCAAAGAGAAGATATTTAATGTTCAAACTGATGAACTTTATTGTTTTTGTGCAAATATTTGCTCTTTTTGAAATGGATGCCTGCAACACGTTTCAAAAAAGCTGGGACAGTGGTATGTTTACCACTGTGTTACATCATTTTTCCTTCTAACAACCCTCAATAAGCATTTGGGAACTGAGGACACTAATTGTGAGTGTCATGATTGGATATAAAAGGAGCATCCCCAAAAAGCTCAGCTGTTCACAAGCAAAGATGGGGCGAGGATCACCACTTTGTGAACAACTGTGTGAAAAAATAGTCCAACAGTTTAAGAACAATATTTCTCAACATTCAATTGCAAGGAATTTAGGGATTCCATAATCTACAGTCCATAATATAATCAGAAGATTCAGAGAATCTGGAGAACTTTCTACATGTAAGCAGCAAGGCCGAAAACCAACATTGAATGCCCGTGACCTTCGAACTCTCAGGTGGCACTGCATTAAAAACCAACATCATTGTGTAAAGGATCTTACCGTGTGGGCTCAGGAACACTTCAGAAAACCATTGTCAGTTAACACAGTTCGTCGCTACATCTACAAGTGCAAGTTAAAACTCTACCATGCAAAGCGAAAGCCATACATCAACAACATCCAGAAACGCCGCCGCCTTCTCTGGGCCTGAGCTCATTTGAAATGGACAGACGCAAAGTGGAAATGTGTGCTGTGGTCTGATGAGTCCACATTTCAAATTGTTTTTGGAAATCATGGATGTCGTGTCCTCCGGACAAAAGAGGAAAACGACCATCCAGATTGTTACCAGCACAAAGTTCAAAGGCCAGCATCTGTGATGGTATGGGGGTGTGTTAGTGCCCATGGCATTGCCCATGTGCACTAACATATCTGTAATGGCACCATCAATGCTGAAAGGTACATCCAGGTTTTGGAGCAACACATGCTGCCATCCAAGCAACGTCTTTTTCACGAACGTCCCTGCTTATTTCAGCAAGACGATGCCAAGCCACATGTTGGACATGTTACAATAGCGTGGCTTCATAGTAAAAGAGTGCGGGTACTAGACTGGCCTGTCTAAAGTCCAGACTTGTCGCCCATTGAAAATGTGTGGCGCATTATGAAGAGCAAAATACAACAACAAAGACTGTTGAACAACTGAAGTTGTACATCAAGCAAGAATAGGAAAGAATTCCACCTACAAACCTTCAATAGTTAGTGTCCTCAGTTCCCAAACGCTTTTTGAGTGTTGTTAGAAGAAAAGGTGATGTAACCTGCATTCAATTGAATATAGGTTAAAGAGGATTTGCAAATCATTGTATTCTATTTTTATTCACATTTTACACAACGTCCCAACTTCATTGGAATTGGGGTTGTATAATTTTTCCAGCAGCATGCAACAGCACTAGCCATCAAAACCTCTTTTTTTTAAGTTTTTTACCACCTGGTGCAACAACAACAACAAAACAGAATTTCTTTTATCTTGAAAGAGGAGAAAAGTTATGTAGTCAGAGATGGACTTTTTAAGTGCAGAGAGTGATCCAGTTTTAATCAGGTAAATGTGAATAATTTGTGTGATATTACAGACAGGATTTAAGAGATGATGTCATAAAAAATGAAACTGGAATTTAAAAAAACACCCCTTGTTGTTTTAATGTGACAATGTACAGAATGCTAAAACTCGCATGTTTGAATACAGTTATTGTGCATTTATTTTATTCTTCTATTTAACGGGTGATAATATCCGGCCTCAGCTTCCTGTAACTGGTCCGAAAGTCCAAACCATCCAAAAAAGTGTTTTCACACTGCAAACAGACTGGATAATGGTTCATTTTGCTCTGGACTGAGATGACCTCTTTTGATCAGACCAAAATTTGGTTCTTTGCTCCAAACTTGGTCCAAGGCTGTTTTTCACATCTGTTATTTTAGTTTGCATGAAATGTTCAGAGTGTCCTGACCAAACAAGGAAAATGTCAAAATTCCATCAGATCTATTTCATTTGCTATTTCTCTTACAATTACAATTAATCTAATGAAGGTAGATGACAGAGATTCCTGTAGCCAAGTCACTTCAGTCAGATAGCTTATGGTGGACAGTATGGAAAATGGTCATTTAAAGAAACTCACAGTGATGTCTACATATTTTTTGACTTCTGTTTCACTGCAGACCATATTAATATGATATAGTTTATGTTTTCTGTGGTTAACTTCATTTCCATCCATCCATTTTCTCAACATATTTTTCCAGTTTAGGGTCATGGGGGGCTGGAGCCTATCCCAGTTGTCATTGGGAAAAAGTCAGGGTACATCCTTGACAGGCTGCCACTCTATTGCCTGACTGATACATATAGACAGACAAACTCATTCACACTCTCACTAACACCTACAGTCAATTTAGAGACAACAATTAACTTAACCTGCATGCATTTGGAAGTGGTGGGAGGCTGAAGCACCTGAAGGTAACCCACACAAACATGGGGAGAACATGGAAATGCCACCAAAAAAAAAAAAGTATTGAACCAAGTTTGGGACCTTCTCAATGGGTGGCAAAAGTATTTACCATGAAGCAATTCGCAATTCTACCTGTCAACTTAATTTCATTTGTTAATATCCATCCATTGCTGCATTTCGGGCTTGCTATGCATTCCAAAAAAAAAGTTGATATGGGGGTACTTTTGGGCTAGAATTGAAGTGAAAGAAAGAAAGAAAGAAAGAAAGAAAGAAAGAAAGAAAGAAAGAAAGAAAGAAAGAAAGAAAGAAAGAAAGAAAGAAAGAAAGAAAGAAAGAAAGTGTATCTATGAAAGGATGTGTCATTGAGGAATGAAGATGGGCAAATTATCTCCAGTTTGTCAACACATGAGAACATTATTAATTTTTTTAAGAACAGTGTTCCTCAAAGAAACATGGGAAGGAATTTGAATATTTATCTACTGTGCAGAAAATCATTAAACAATTGAAGGAATCTGGAATAATTTCAGTGAGTAAAGAGCAAGGGTGCAAGCCTAAACTGAACAGCCATAATCTGTGATCCCTCAAAAGGCACTGTATGAAGAACTGACATATATACACTGAACAAATATATAAATGCAACACAAAATTGTTTTTGCACCCATTTGTCATGAGCTGAACTCAAAGATCTAAAACATTTTCTATACAAGACCAGTTCTCTCAAATTTTGTTCACAAAGCTGTCTAAATCTGTGTTCGTGAGCACTTCTCCTTTGCTGAGATAATCCATCCCATCTCAGAGGCGTGGCATATCAAAATGTTGATTAGACAGCATGATTATTGCACAGTTGTGCCTTAGGCTGGCCACAATAAAAGACCACTTTGAAATGTTGAGTTTTATCACACAGCACAGTGCCACAGATGTTGCAGGTTTTGAGGGAGCTTGTAGTTAACACAGATTTACACAGATTTGTGACCAATATTTGAAAGAAATACATCTAACCCTAACCCTATATATAAAATATTTTAGATCTTTGAGTTCCGCTCATGAAAAATGGGAACAAAAACAAAGGTGTTGCCTTTATATTTTTGTTCAGTGTATAGCCACATGTGTAAGGGATTACTTTGGGAAACCTTTGACAAGAACTACAATATGCCATAACATCCACAAATCACATTTAAAACTTTACTGTAAGAAAAAGAAGCCTTTTATTCTTTATGGGTCAGCCCATCACACAGTGGAAATGTGTATTGTTTTCAGGTGAATCAGTATTCTTTTTGGATGAAATGGACACAGTGTGCTTCATACAAATTATGAAAAGGACCATCCAGGCTGTTATCAGCAACAAGTCCATATGCCAGTGTCTGTCATGGTATTGGGCTGTATCAGTGCCTTTGGCACTTTACAGTCCTGTGATGGCAGGATTAATGCGGAAAAGTACTTTGAGATATTACAGCAGCATATGCTACCTTCAAGAATTGATCTTTTCCATGCTTTTTTTCAAAATTACAATGCAAAACCAGATTCTGCGCACATTACAAAGGCATGGCAGTGGAAGTACAGGATATAAGAATGGACTTGCCTGCCTGCAGTCCCACTCTGTCCACTATTTATTCAACGACATCCCTGTACTGTTGCACACCTTAAGATGTACTTGGAGGAAGAATGGGACAAAACACCACCTAAAACGCTTCACTACTGGCACACTAAGTGGAAAAACACCTTTTAAGTGTTGTGAGAAGGAATGGCACCATTATAAAGGGCTTTATTGCAGGAATGGACATATATTAACAAATGACATGAACTTGACCACACAAAACTTGAAATTCACTGGGTTCATATGGTCTGCAATGAAATAGAAATAAAGTAAAAAGTAATTTTCAAGCAAGGTTTAGACCTCACTCATCCCATCAGCAACCACTTGGTGACAGTGATGGGGAAAAACTCTGTCATGTGTTTGTATGTTTTTTTTTTTCTTTGTTTTTTTGGGGGGGTTTTTTGATTATTGGACAAAACCTCAAGCAGGACCGTCTCTGTGGGGTGAACATCTGCCTAGGCCATTCTGACAAATAAAACATCACAGAATTGTCAGAACATGCAGTTGTAGAAATGTTGCAGATAAGGTATCGTTAGTCTCGTGCTCACAGTGACCGATGGCCTGAAAGGACAACTTGCAGATAAAGACCAGTATCTTGGCTGCACCTGTCAGCATTTGCACCAGTGCCAGATCAGTCATAAAAATTGGGAGATTCCCTTGTTCCAACCGTAGCCCAAATGTTGCTCCAACCCCCACACAAAGTACTCCACATTCCACAAGCAGGTTCTTGCTCAATGAACTGTGGAAAGGTATACTGTATATGTGAGAGTATGATGTCTTTAAAGATCACATCCCACTTTGTGTTGGAGGTTTTGCTCATTGGTCATTTTAATTACCCAATATAGTAACCAAACTGACATTTACTTTCAATACTTCAGAAGTCAGGGATACAACATGGGTAGTGATTGGTTTCGGCATGAATTAATGTATTAACCCGATGTGAAGTACTTATGTGGATTAACTGAGTTGGATCTCCTCAAATTCCATTATAATGGATTGAAATTCAGTCTGAAATCATGCAGCTAAAATGCAAATGTGACTGCAACGGAGGCACGATGACAAAGCGTCAGTGCTGACTCATAGGGAGGGCATAATCAGGGCAAGAAGGAATGTTTTAAAAGGCTGAGCAACTGCAATGGCATTCATTTCTCATTTTATTATCATCCTTTCTTTTTTTTTAACTGTTGAGTCATCACATCTGTAATCACTGTGCCTTGCTGATGTTGCCACTCTCAGGTCAGACTCACATGAGGGGAGATATGTCGTTAACTTTGTGAGGAAGAGCAAAATGTCAAATTCTGTACATATCAGAGGACCCACTGGCAAGGGTCCCAAAGAGCAGGCCTAAATTGATCCAAATGGCTTTCTGAGGGGAAATGAAGAGTGGTGCACTAGTGTGGTGGGAGACAAATTGGGAGTGATAATTGGATAAGATTGCATGCTCTGATAAGTACAGGAAGAATGCACAAACTTGTGACACTTGTAGCATTCTTCAAGGAATCCTGACAAGATAATGACTTGATTGCCAGCTGTGCCTTGAAGAATGCTTTTATATCTTCTACAGTCTCTTCAGAGATTATTTTATTCAGTGTTCAGCATTAGCCTCGCAGTGATAAGGCTACAGCTTAGGCTGCTCAGAGCTCATTGATATTGTAACTACAATCTCCCTATATCTGTCTGTCTCTCTATATTTCAGGAGACGGCACTGAAACCACCACACTATGGCACACTCTGTGGCACAGGTACAGCTCGCTCCCACAGGATTAAAATCAATCTCTAGCTCTCGCTACCTAAAGAGAGAAAAAGAGAGAAAAGAGAGAGAGAGAGAGAGAGAGAGAGAGAGAGAGAGAGGGGCAGAGGGAGGAAAGAAGAAAGACAAGAGCTGACTTTACTGTCTCGACAGCAGCCTCAAATCCCACCTCTTCATAAAACAGAGAGAAAAGATGAACTTGTAGCGAGGAGGGATTGAAAATAAATAAAAAAATAAGAGACACTTCATGTTGCTTGGCTTAAACTTGACAAAGCTCCTCCTGTGAATCTGTTGGAAATTTAAAATGCTTTATTGAGTCCTCTACTATTACTTACCTGTGTCAGCAAGGACCATTTCCTTCTTGAAAAATGTCCAACTACAGCACCCGTTCTGTATAATAGCAGTCAGTACACCTGTAAAGTATGTTTATATGTATCTATGTATATCTATCACAGAGTTGATGTTGTTTATATATTTATTGATTCAGTTTCTTCGCCTTTGTTGTGAAAGCTGCCCGGTGGCTGTTTTATTTTCTTACTTTTTGATTTTTTTTCTATGAGTTGATGTTGTAATGTATTTATGCTGCAACGTCTACCACCAGTAGGCTTACAATACTATTGAGCCCACATTGCGATCTACCTTTCCTATCCCACTTTGGATGGGATGGTGGCTATGAAACGTATGGACACACAACGCGACAACATTTTGAGCGCTTTACAACTAATCGTCACACCAGTATTACACTCCGACAAATGGTAGGACGAGTTTAATACTTTGAGATAAGCCACAATCACAAGGGACTGACTGCTGGGGTTATAATCAAAAGCCGTTTATGTAGGGCAGATTTGAAGTGCACGAAGCCTAACCTTTTCTCTGTCGCTTTGTCCTAAATCAGAAGTGATTTGACCTGGCAGATATGTATTAACATGACTCCAGATGGTAAAAGTAAAATAAAAATATGTAACAATTGTAATCCTCAGGCAGTCTTTAATATGAGTTGGTGGAATTACTTGAACTGTGCACGTATTTACACTAATTAAACACATTTCTTTTTTAGATGAAAAGTACAACAAGCACCAAAATGAAAAGATAATCCAGGAAATGAGTAACAAGAGCAATAAATTGACATTTGACAGAAAATCCACTTTGGTGCACTTTCAGTTTAAGCCTTGTTTCCGTGTCTTATTGCCTCAGTGTTTCTCTACATCTATAGAATAATTATGGTACGTCCTGGCTAGAGTGAATTCTACAGTATCACCAGTAAGTGGCTTGATGGGTTAGCAGCATTGTTGTTCAATAGTCCTGTTAATTGGTAAGCTAACTGACCGTTGCTTTGATAGCTAAGACTTAATAGGCACCTGCAGTACATAGCCATAGAATTAGAAACATTAAAATGGACATAGCCTGTGTATTCAATTGGAAATGTACAGTCATCCTGGATCATTGGCTGCTTCCTCACCAGACAGACGATGAAGTACACACACTATAACTCAATTAAATTTCTGGATAAAACAGCAGACATTTTTGATTTGGTTCCAGTCTTGATATGTCATGCTTCTGCAGACTTTGTCTATTTTAAAACTTTTAATTTTATGTGTGTTGCCTTCATGTGAGGCAGGTTGTTATTACTGAAGGACGTATATTCATGTAATTATGATATCAAATGTGTTCACTACTGCGTAGGAGCAACAGTATGAACTATACATAGCATCCTAGCACTGTGTAATGATTAGATTTGCCTGATCTTTCGGGGAAAAGAAAAAAAAAATAAGCCTCATAATTGGGGAAGGTTTTTTTGTCCTTGTAAGGGAGAGAAGACAACCTCACTTTTATTCAATGTGAATTAATATGCACCTTACATGATCTTTGTAAATGACTTTGAGTTGCCAGTGTGGACAAAAATGTAATTGTTTTTGTTTATGTATGTGTGTGCTTCTGAAATTTATTAAAGTCTTTTGCATTGTATTGCAGATTTCAATGACTCTGTAATTATTCACTGTAATGTTCTGTCTGGTTGCTGAGCAGAGTTAAGCCACCTGGACACTTGCACGAATTGGTCCCTGCACTGCCTTGCAATTCATCGTGTCAATGCAACCCACTTTTCTCCCACTTGATGCCACGCTATATAAAATAAAACAGTAATTTCGTAGCCATTGACACATTCACTGTCAGAACCTGGCTGATGAAAACATCTCTCATCGCTCGCAGAATCACAGAGGCTTTATCTACAGCTCCAGCATGTCTCGTGCGTGTCATGCAGTGGAGAACACATTTGGAATCATCTCAAAGGTAATTATTTATAATATATTGTAATGGATTAGTAAAACAGTTACATTTTTATTCCTTCTTATGAGTTATATAATGTATCTCTAAAATTATGTTATTATAGATGTAACATTTCATCATAATCATTCAGATGCACTGCAGCAATGAGACGCAATGGCACGCTGTAACACAGTGTTTTCGAATAGGTTGTGCAATTTTCAGAACTTCTTAAAAATTTAATGTGTGCCAGAAATTTTGAGCATTTCAAAGTTTTCTTTGTTCACTGCCACACAGCCTCGCACAGCTTACAATGAGTTTGCTCACTGGCATGCCAGATGCCAATGCGGGGATCAAATTTGTGCAAGTGCCAAGGCACCTTTATACTGCCACTGTCAAGGTGACCTATAGATGTGAGTGGACTGTCTCAAGTCCAGTCAAGTCAAGTCCTAAGGATGCACTGTTGCTGCTCATTGCCATGCACTGCTGTATCCACAACCCGGGTCATGGATGGCAACCATGCAGGCAGACAACCCATTCATTCCCACCTTCATGAAGCAAATCATGTATCTGCTGCAGCCAGGTGAAACGTAGGTGTCACTTTGGTTTTCTCCAGCCACTGGAGTCCTCCATATTGAGGCACCTCCATGCAGGATGATGCAGAGACAAATGTGTCACATGTCCAAAATGATGTAGCTGACACTTTCTTACAATGCAAGTGATACTTCCAAGAGTTTCACAAAGTAAACTCTTTGGCAGAAAGTAATTCTAGTGGTACCTGAGGATCCTCTGAAGAGACCTAGTATGACAGACATCTAATCATCATCTGAGGTCACTGCTTATCATCCATGTCTCACAACTATGCAGTAAGACAAGAACCACCAGGACCCAAAAGACTTTGTTCTCCTGCAAAGATATCAGCATCACCAAACACATATGTCCATCAATCTCATGAATCTGTGAGCTCTTCCCAGGACTCTATCAACCTCAAAAGCTAAGGACCCAGAGACACGAATGGCACTGATGAGATAAGTGAACACCTCTACAAGTTAAACACTTTTGCTACACAGATATACTTCTGATGACCAAATCCAGGAAGTCACTGAAAGCCTGGATCGTAGTTTTGATCCAGGACAATCACTAACCCAGACACTGTAATTCCTCACTCAGCTTTTAAAGGAGGTGTTATATTCACCTGAATAATCTGCACAAATTATTTGAGTCAAGCCTAAATTTCCACTGATCAAACCATTTTATACTGAATGAATGAATGAAAGAATGAATTAATGAATAAATGAATGACCTACTGATGACCTATTTCATGATTTAAGTAAATTATATCCCAAATGTCAGATATGCCATAGAACATGATAAAAATGAATAAAATGCTACTCTACCTGAAGTCAAAAGCTACTCCAAAAATAAACTGACACACAATACTGCACAAAAGTATGCAAATTTCATGTGTGTAAGATTTTTTAAAAATGAAAAAAAAAAAAAAAAAAAAAAAAAAAAAAATATATATATATATATATATATATATATATATATATATATTGTAAATAAATTTATATAAACATGACTGTTTTCAATCTTCAAAATTACAGTATGTTATGAGGCATACTGGTGGCTCAGGGTTTTAAAATGCTCACATCAACTACAAGATGTGGTCTGCACATGTGCACCCAAAGCAGATTCAATTTCTGCGCTGCACAATCAATGCTGGATGGCTTTGCCTGCTTTCTGACACTTGTTCACTGTTTCTAGCATGTATAAGCTCTAAAGGATATTCCTGAATAAATGAGTGGAGAAACACAATAAAAGCGCCTGTCCATTAGGTGTGAGGAGTCATTGCCACTTGATTTGTTCTTTTGGTCGCTACCCAAAACTCATGACCATAGGTAAGGATCAGATTAGGAAATCAAGAGCCTACCCTTCAGATTTGCCCCTTGCCAGAGAATGCAGAGAATGTGGACAGAACTCTGCTTTGGTCATATATCGTCAAAATCCTGAATTGCAGTTGACCCAATACTCCATCCTCTTGCAGCACCCCCTAAAATGATACCTCAAGGGAACCGCTTGTCACCCTATTCCAAGTCCACAAAACACACATAGACTGGTTGGGTATATTCCCAAGCCCCCTCTAATAGCCATATGAGAGTAAAGAGCTGGTCCACCTTTCCATGACCAGAATGGAACTTATTGGTCCTCCTGAATCTAAGGTTCAACTATCAATCTAAGTGTCCTCTGTAACACCCTGGTTTTCCCGGGGCAGATGAGAATTGTGATTCCTCTGTAACTAGAACAGACTCTTGGGGTGACATTGGGGTGAATGTGAGGCATTGATGTGTGAAGCGCTTTGAGCATCTGATGCAGATGGAAAAGCGCTATATAAATGCAGTCCATTTACTCTCCAGTCCCCTTTTTTTCAAGGTGAGAACGACGACTCCAAGTTGCCAAGCCAGAGGTGTTGTCGTTGACTTCCCTGCAACATTGTATAGACATGTAAGCCATGACAACCCAACAACCTCCAGAGACTTCAGCACCTAAGGTGACATTAAACTGCAGGTTACAATTTTAGGCTGAGAGCAGCATAACACTAATATACGAGGTCTGTTAGAAAAGTATCGGACCTTTTTATTTTTTGCAAAAACCTCATGGATTTGAATCACGTGTGCTCGCATGAGCAAACCTTGAACCTTCGTGCGCATGCGTGAACTTTTTCACGCCTGTCGATTGCATCGTACACTCTTAGAATGTTTTTACCATCTATAGTTAAGCAGCAGGACATCAGTCAAAAACCTGTGTCCTATACATACATGCATGTCTTTCTTTGGACACCATTAATTGGCTCCTAACAGCCACTTGAAAACTACTCCTGTCTGTGTTTCTCAGGAAAAGTGAGAACCAAAGAGTTTGGATATGCATCTCTCATTAGGAACAGTTTACAAATAAAAATTTTATGGAAATGCGGTAGGAGCGCATCCTTTGAAGTGCAGAGATGGAAAACAGGAGCTTTTTTTGGAACACATTTTTTTCCTAGTTTCTCTTCCATGAGAGCTGATAATGATCATTTGATAATGATAACCCCGCTATTATGATGTACAGTTGTGCACAAACAAGGGGGTTTTTTACACATCTGAGAGGAAGACTGACGCTGGAAGGTACAATGAACCGTCATTCTCGCATTGTTTTGTGCAGTGTTTGCGTGCATTTGATCCAAAAATAAGAACTTGAAAGGCATTAAACAATGGCAAGAGCAGAGACAACAGAAAATGTTTAATTGCTTATCAAAGTTCATATTTTAAAACTGGGAAAGAGCTAATCAGTTCCCTAGGGGAAAATGTCCTTGGTGATTTGAGAATATGTTGCACACTCAAGTAGAGCATCCTTGCATAGAGAGTGCATAAATGTCAGGCTACTATTAATAGATAAAAGTAAACCTGCTAAATGGCTCATCCTTACTTAAAAACTGGGGGAGGTTGGGTAGATTATAAGGTAGTTATAACTTTATAAGGGAGATAAATTATGATTTGATGTCCCATGTGCTTTGATGTCCCTTCTGCCCCTCAACACACACGCCCATACACATATACACACACCCCACACAGTCAGGTCCATATGTATTTGGGGAAGGTTTTTTTGTCCTTGTAAGGGAGAGAAGACAACCTCACTTTTATTCAATGTTCCCACGGTAGAGTTTAAATGAATCAAAGCAGTCCTTCTCAAATAGTGGGCCGCGGTGCAATGCCGGGGCGGGGGGGGGACATGCTTTTTTCCTGTACTAGAAAAAAAGTGTAATTGCACATCCACTACAGTAGGTGGCAGTGGCGCTCTCATTGTCACAGTGTGCGCAGGAAGTATTGAGGACTTCAGCATAATGGAACGCAGCTCTATGTAGGGTTTTTTCCGCACTACGGTGGAAGATGAGGAAAGACCACTGTGTCTTAAATGTTGGCAGTGGACAGCATGAAGCCAAATAAATAAAGGCATCGCTTAAAGAAATTACACCCCAATCACGCAGATAAGCTGCTTGAGTTTTTTTTTTTCAGTGAAAATGTGCCGAAAATTGCCAGAAATCATCCCGCTTTGTGAATGCTGCTTCAGTAAACCAGCGAGCACCGTTAGCATCATAGTACCATAGCAGAGGAGCTGAGCAAGTGCTGCAAAAATACAAAACTAATAAAAAATTAATAAAAATCACACAAAATAATCACAAAAAATCAGCACAGTTTTTTTTTTTTATTCTTTTTTGTTTTGTCTGTTTAAGTGTTTTATATATTGTGCTCCAGAGTAAGTGTTCTGGTCAATTTGAATTTATTATTATTTATTGATTTTATTTAATTTTGTTTTTGAGTTTCAAATGGCAGTCGGTCAAAAAAAAAAATCTTTATAGTTTAAGGATTTTTTTTGTTTGTTTGTTTTAATTTCAAGCAAAGTGATGCAATTTTTTTTCTGTTACAGACTAAAACAACAACGTTAATAAAGTTATTCTTTGCTGTAAGTTCATCTAAACGTCTTTCTTTTTTCTTCTTTAATGTTAATAAGGATACAATGTTACCCAGAGGTGTACTTATAACAATTTTATGGACAAATGATACTGTTTATAGTCACGACAAAGAGTGTTTTCTTGAGAAGCACTGAATCAAAGTAATCTTGCTTGTATTGTAGATTATTATGCTTAATCCAAGAGGTTTCATGAAAATATCTCACAAAACATTTTTAAACACAGACCCTCCATTTAGAGATATTCTTAATAGAAGTCTTAAATAATCACCTGAAGAATGGATCACCAAAGGATTTTCTTACAAGAAAACAGATCAAATCTGAGCCTCCCAGGTGTTTTCTAACAAAATGTTGGTGAAATTTTACATCTTAAAAAAAAAAAAAAAAGACCTTTTTAACTGGTGATGAAACAGGTTAAAGTTGCACTATACACCGTTTCTCCAATCATGGGCATAGATGGTCATGTGATGGTCTAGTGGTTAAGCATTGGGCTTGAGGAGGATCCTCGGTTCAAACCTCATCCAGACCGGAAAATCACTAAGGGCCCTTGGGTAAGGTCCTTAATCCCCTAGTTGCTCCCTGTGTGTAGTGAGCACCTTGCATGGCAGCACTCTGACATTGGTGTGTGAGTGTGTTCACATGAATGTGAGGCATAACTGTAAAACACTTTGAGCATCTGATGCAGAAGGAAGGAAGGAAAGAAAGAAGGAAAAGCGATATATTACTGCAGTCCTTTTACCATTGTGTGTCTTGGTGGCTTCCCTCACAAGTCTCTTTGGAAAATTATTCAGTTTCAAAGAACAGCCTACCCCAGAGAGATTTACCATACTGTTTATATCTGGTAGTAATTTATGTAAATGAAGTCCAAGACATACTGAGTGACTTAGAAATGTGGATGTATACATCTCTTGAATTTGCTTGAGAAAAATGGCTGTAAAAGTGATCTTAATCCTCATATTTAGAATTCTTTTAGTTTGAATTAAAGCTGAAATTTTCTTAAATGCTTCATTTGAACAACACTGTGGTGGTGCACAGACAACTGTCCACATATTTATAGGTCTGGCTGGAATTAGCTAAATAAACATTTTAAAATGAGCTACAAATAAATAATTCCACCAAAGCCACATCTGTTATGAGCCTCATAACATTTGCATTCAGATAAAGGAGGTAATTAGTCAACGTAAAATATGTCAGAGTGAAAACTTGAAAAACTTAAAAAGAAGAATTATAGTTGTTATAGAAGAATGTGTTTGTGTTCGTTTTGCAGCTTTTTTCAACATAAATGTAATGTTGGGGGTATTCTTGTCAGCTGGCGTGGGCTTCCAGTTTTTTTTTTTATCTTCCAGAAAATCAGTTCAAAGCTTGTCCTGTGGTTGTATTACAGCATGTCACTGAGAAAAAAAGTGTTTCCAGATTTTCTTTCCCGACATGTTGATTCATGATTTATGAGGATGCTGTACTCAATTTCACCTAACAGCCCTAGAAGGTCGTCATATGGCATAAGTTTGATTACATATAATGCAATGATATACTATCTGCAGATGGAACAAGACCTATGTACGGGCAGTGTTTCATTGTGCTGTGAGGCTGTCCAGGTGGTCTTCATTATACATTTTTTTTCATTATTTCGGCATACACAGTGAGGCAGAATTCTGAAATCCAAAACCACTACAACCACTGCAGCTGCCTAACACAGAATTATTTTTTAATAAGTCACACTTTGATTAAACTAAAAGGACAGACAATATGTGTCATCATTCAATCTCAGTCACTTTTTGCTGCCTTGAATGTGTAATTAGTTTAATCAATACAACACTGCAGGAGTCCATTCAGCCTTTCTCATAATTGTAACATAAAATGCCAACACATTCTTTATTTGAATGGATAATTCATGTGGAACGAAGCTATGGAGTTGCAACATCACCTTTTTCCTTCAACATTAAATTGTCTGCTGAGATCACAGTCATCTTTGTTCACATTAATAGAATGACATTTCAAGAAAAAAATTTACTGGTTTGTGATTTAGTGACTGGGTCAGGTCTGGGAGCATGTGCTGTTCCTGTACATTGTTGCATCCACTGTACTATGAAACCACCTTTGGTCCCAAATGGCAACCACCGAGACAGACAACCAATCTATACCGACCACTCAAAAGTAACCATGTGTCTGCTATAGCCAAGTGAAGCACAGGCATCCACTCAACCTTCTCCAGCTACCCGGGTCCTCAAAACTGAGGCACCAACTGGACATGCTGGATCATGCCCAGAAAAAAAAAATGTGCTAAATAGCTAAAATGTCATTGTGTATGATGACTAACAATGCAAGTGATACTCCTCATTACAGTCCCAAAGTAACCCTTCGTTTGACACAAAGTCATTCGAGCACCACCCAAGCATCCTCCAAAGATTTGTTTTTTTCAGTGATACAAGCAATGCTGTGGTTTGGTCATGAAAATTCAGTAAGGTATATCCTCAATATACATACCAATACTAAGGTAGAACTCTACTAGTGTATTCTAAGCAACACCTAAATATCTACAAAAGAAGAGTAGAGCCACTTAGGTGCCTGGTCTTGAGAACCAGGGATGGTAGGTTTAAAAGCTTTTTATCCCATGGGAACTCTCCCTACCCACCTAAGCGGTAGAGGTGGGCGATACCGGGAATTTTGGTTTTGATCCAATGCCAAGTAAATACAGGCCCAGTATTGCTGATATCGATACCAATACTGATACTTTTTCATATTTAAGCTTCATAGATCCAAAGGATCCAAAAGACCTAGGATAGATTTTTTGCCAAACATTGTACATGACAACAAAATACTTTCTTATCACAATCAACATTTTTGTTTAAAAAATATCACTCAACACAACTTAAAACAAAATCTCCTGAGGTAGAGGGCTGACAAACTACAATACAACAAAATTAACACACCAAAGCAAATACTATAAACAGTTTCAAATTTATTCTGTTTTTCAAGTTGAACAATACAATAAAATAACACAAAAAATAAGGAACTTCTTCCCTTCAGTGCACTTATATTGAGTATCAATCAATCAATCAATCAATCAATTTTTTTATATAGCGCCAAATCACAACAAACAGTTGCCCCAAGGCGCTTTATATTGTAAGGCAAGGCCATACAATAATTATGTAAAACCCCAACGGTCAAAACGACCCCCTGTGAGCAAGCACTTGGCTACAGTGGGAAGGAAAAACTCCCTTTTAACAGGAAGAAACCTCCAGCAGAACCAGGCTCAGGGAGGGGCAGTCTTCTGCTGGGACTGGTTGGGGCTGAGGGAGAGAACCAGGAAAAAGACATGCTGTGGAGGGGAGCAGAGATCGATCACTAATGATTAAATGCAGAGTGGTGCATACAGAGCAAAAAGAGAAAGAAATAGTGCATCATGGGAACCCCCCAGCAGTCTACGTCTATAGCAGCATAACTAAGGGATGGTTCAGGGTCACCTGATCCAGCCCTAACTATAAGCTTTAGCAAAAAGGAAAGTTTTAAGCCTAATCTTAAAAGTAGAGAGGGTGTCTGTCTCCCTGATCTGAATTGGGAGCTGGTTCCACAGGAGAGGAGCCTGAAAGCTGAAGGCTCTGCCTCCCATTCTACTCTTACAAACCCTAGGAACTACAAGTAAGCCTGCAGTCTGAGAGCGAAGCGCTCTATTGGGGTGATATGGTACTACGAGGTCCCTAAGATAAGATGGGACCTGATTATTCAAAACCTTATAAGTAAGAAGAAGAATTTTAAATTCTATTCTAGAATTAACAGGAAGCCAATGAAGAGAGGCCAATATGGGTGAGATATGCTCTCTCCTTCTAGTCCCCGTCAGTACTCTAGCTGCAGCATTTTGAATTAACTGAAGGCTTTTTAGGGAACTTTTAGGACAACCTGATAATAATGAATTACAATAGTCCAGCCTAGAGGAAATAAATGCATGAATTAGTTTTTCAGCATCACTCTGAGACAAGACCTTTCTGATTTTAGAGATATTGCGTAAATGCAAAAAAGCAGTCCTACATATTTGTTTAATATGCGCTTTGAATGACATATCCTGATCAAAAATGACTCCAAGATTTCTCACAGTATTACTAGAGGTCAGGGTAATGCCATCCAGAGTAAGGATCTGGTTAGACACCATGTTTCTAAGATTTGTGGGGCCAAGTACAATAACTTCAGTTTTATCTGAGTTTAAAAGCAGGAAATTAGAGGTCATCCATGTCTTTATGTCTGTAAGACAATCCTGCAGTTTAGCTAATTGGTGTGTGTCCTCTGGCTTCATGGATAGATAAAGCTGGGTATCATCTGCGTAACAATGAAAATTTAAGCAATACCGTCTAATAATACTGCCTAAGGGAAGCAATGTATAAAGTGAATAAAATTGGTCCGAGCACAGAACCTTGTGGAACTCCATAATTAACTTTAGTCTGTGAAGAAGATTCCCCATTTACATGAACAAATTGTAATCTATTAGACAAATATGATTCAAACCACCGCAGCGCAGTGCCTTTAATACCTATGGCATGCTCTAATCTCTGTAATAAAATTTTATGGTCAACAGTATCAAAAGCAGCACTGAGGTCTAACAGAACAAGCACAGAGATGAGTCCACTGTCCGAGGCCATAAGAAGATCATTTGTAACCTTCACTAATGCTGTTTCTGTACTATGATGAATTCTAAAACCTGACTGAAACTCTTCAAATAGACCATTCCTCTGCAGATGATCAGTTAGCTGTTTTACAACTACCCTTTCAAGAATTTTTGAGAGAAAAGGAAGGTTGGAGATTGGCCTATAATTAGCTAAGATAGCTGGGTCAAGTGATGGCTTTTTAAGTAATGGTTTAATTACTGCCACCTTAAAAGCCTGTGGTACATAGCCAACTAACAAAGATAGATTGATCATATTTAAGATCGAAGCATTAAATAATGGTAGGGCTTCCTTGAGCAGCCTGGTAGGAATGGGGTCTAATAAACATGTTGATGGTTTGGATGAAGTAACTAATGAAAATACCTCAGACAGAACAATCGGAGAGAAAGAGTCTAACCAAATACCGGCATCACTGAAAGCAGCCAAAGATAACGATACGTCTTTGGGATGGTTATGAGTAATTTTTTCTCTAATAGTTAAAATTTTGTTAGCAAAGAAAGTCATGAAGTCATTACTAGTTAAAGTTAATGGAATATTCAGCTCAATAGAGCTCTGACTCTTTGTCAGCCTGGCTACAGTGCTGAAAAGAAACCTGGGGTTGTTCTTATTTTCTTCAATTAGTGATGAGTAGAAAGATGTCCTAGCTTTACGGAGGGCTTTTTTATAGAGCAACAGACTCTTTTTCCAGGCTAAGTGAAGATCTTCTAAATTAGTGAGATGCCATTTCCTCTCCAACTTATGGGTTATCTGCTTTAAGCTACGAGTTTGTGAGTTATATCACGTAGTCAGGCAATTCTGATTTAAAGCTCTCTTTTTTAGAGGAGCTACAGCATCCAAAGTTGTCTTCAATGAGGATGTAAAACTATTGACGAGATACTCTATCTCACTTACAGAGTTTAGGTAGCTACTCTGCACTGTGTTGGTATATGGCATTAGAGAACATAAAGAAGGAATCATATTCTTAAACCTAGTTACAGCGCTTTCTGAAAGACTTCTAGTGTAATGAAACTTATTCCCCACTGCTGGGTAGTCCATCAGAGTAAATGTAAATGTTATTAAGAAATGATCAGACAGAAGGGAGTTTTCAGGGAATACTGTTAAGTCTTCTATTTCCATACCATAAGTCAGAACAAGATCTAAGATATGATTAAAGTGGTGGGTGGACTCATTTACTTTTTGAGCAAAGCCAATAGAGTCTAATAATAGATTAAATGCAGTGTTGAGGCTGTCATTCTCAGCATCTGTGTGGATGTTAAAATCGCCCACTATAATGATCTTATCTGAGCTAAGCACTAAGTCAGAGAAAAGGTCTGAAAATTCACAGAGAAACTCACAGTAACGACCAGGTGGATGATAGATAATAACAAATAAAACTGGTTTTTGGGACTTCCAATTTGGATGGACAAGACTAAGAGTCAAGCTTTGAAATGAATTAAAGCTCTGTCTGGGTTTTTGATTAATTAATAAGCTGGAATGGAAGATTGCTGCTAATCCTCCGCCCCGGCCCGTGCTACGAGCATTCTGACAGTTAGTGTGACTCGGGGGTGTTGACTCATTTAAACTAACATATTCATCCTGCTGTAACCAGGTTTCTGTAAGGCAGAATAAATCAATATGTTGATCAATTACAGGGACTTAGAAGAGAGAGACCTAATGTTTAATAGACCACATTTAACTGTTTTAGTCTGTGGTGCAGTTGAAGGTGCTATATTATTTTTTCTTTTTGAATTTTTATGCTTAAATAGATTTTTGCTGGTTATTGGTAGTCTGGGAGCAGGCACCGTCTCTACGGGGATGGGGTAATGAGGGGATGGCAGGGGGAGAGAAGCTGCAGAGAGGTATGTAAGACTACAACTCTGCTTCCTGGTCCCAACCCTGGATAGTCACGGTTTGGAGGATTTAAGAAAATTGGCCAGATTTCTAGAAATGAGAGCTGCTCCATCCAAAGTGGGATGGATGCCGTCTCTCCTAACAAGACCAGGTTTTCCCCAGAAGCTTTGCCAATTATCTATGAAGCCCACCTCATTTTTTGGACACCACTCAGACAGACAGCAATTCAAGGAGAACATGCGGCTAAACATGTCACTCCCGGTCTGATTGGGGAGGGGCCCAGAGAAAACTACAGAGTCCGACATTGTTTTTGCAAAGTTACACACCGATTTAATGTTAATTTTAGTGACCTCTGATTGGCGTAACCGGGTGTCATTACTGCCGACGTGAATTACAATCTTACCAAATTTACGCTTAGCCTTAGCCAGCAGTTTCAAATTTCCTTCAATGTCGCCTGCTCTGGCCCCCGGAAGACAATTGACTATGGTTGCTGGTGTCACTAATGTCACATTTCGCAAAACAGAGTCGCCAATAACCAGAGTTTGATCCTCGGCGGGTGTGTCGTCGAGTGGGGAAAAACGGTTAGAGATGTGAACGGGTTGGCGGTGTACACGGGGCTTCTGTTTAGGGCTACACTTCCTCCTCACAGTCACCCAGTCAGCCTGCTTTCCCGGCTGCTCGGGATCTGCCAGGGGGTAACTAACGGCGGCTAAGCTACCTTGGTCTGCACCGACTACAGGGGCCTGGCTAGCTGTAGAATTTTCCACGGTGCGGAGCCGAGTCTCCAATTCACCCAGCCTGGCCTCCAAAGCTACGAATAAGCTACACTTATTACAAGTACCGTTACTGCTAAAGGAGGCCGAGGAATAACTAAACATTTCACACCCAGAGCAGAAAAGTGCGGGAGAGACAGGAGAAGCCGCCATGCTAAATCGGCTAAGAGCTAGTAGCTACGCTAAGCTAGCGGATTCCTAAAAACACGCAAAGTGAATAATGTGTAAATAATTTAGAGGTGATTCAGCAGAAGGAGTGCTTTAGTTAAGGCACGTAAAGATTACACTGGGAAACAAATCGTAATCTAGATAACTAGATCAATCTAACTGCGCAGATTAAACAGCTAACAGATACAGAAAAACACCGCTGTGCTCCGGAACAGGAAGTGATACAATACCGCAGTGAGAGCCAACCACCAGTAGAGGCCAATCTTTTTACACGAGGATTGTTCAATATCAATACCAGCGTTGGTATCGATATTATCGATATTAGGATCGATCCGCCCACCTCTACTAAGCGGCTCAAGAATATGGACAGCATGTATATAAGTGATATTTACACAATCAAGGTAGTAAATAACATATACATGAAATATAGTTGCTACATAATATTATAGGAGTAAGCTACTAAAACCTAAATAATCATACAGAAGATTGTAGTGTACATGTACCTTGTCTGTAGATTTGTTGTAAAACTAAATTATAGCTAGTAGGCTAAGCTATAAATATGGTATTATTATAGAAACAGAAGCTATGATGTAATATGTTTTAGGTATCTATCTAAAGTTCACCCTGCTAGCTTAATATAGGAAGACAAAATCCATACTCTACATGTTTTCTAATGGAAACCCCAAACTTAGATACTATCTCTTGATATCTATGAAAGAACCCATAAACTGAAGAACCATTAAAAATCTACACCATGTAAATTAAAAATGTAAATCACAAAAGTAAGCTAACTATTGCTAGATGAGCTAGTGTTAATTTCGCCGTGCAATACGGTGGTTTGGTTGTGATTTTCTCTGTAGTCGTTAGAGGTGGGCGGATCGATCCTAATATCGATAATATCGATACCAACGCTGGTATTGATATTGAACGATCCTCGTGTAAAAAGGTCGATACTCAAGCTTTTTTTCTCTCCCGCACACACTGACTGCTGCGCACGCAGATTCATCAAAGTCTACTTTCTGTAAGAGCAGCGCTGCGCCGTGTCACACAACAAAGAGCAGCGCACCCTTGTATTGTGGTTTGTCAGCTCTTGACCTCAGGAGATTTTGTTTTAAGTTCCATTGAGTGATTTTTTTTTTTAAATGTTGATTGTGATAATAAAGTATTTTGTTGTCACATACAATGTTTGGCAAAATTCTATCCGAGGTCTTTTGGATCCTTTGGATCTATGAAGCTTAAATATGAAAAAAATATCGGTATCGGTATCTATATCAGTGATACTGGGCCTGTATTTACTTGGTATCGGATCAGTACCAAAATTCCCGATATAGCCCACCTCTAGTAGTTGTATCAGCTCTGATTGAAATGACTGTTTGATTAATAAATGTGTCTTGAATTTAATTGCCAGATCATTTTGCTTACGATTTGTAGACCTGGGTTTAATTCCCAGACAGTTTACTTGTCTGTGTCCTTTGACACAGTCCTAACCAGTTATAAAATGGGTACCACCTTTGACTGGGGAAGTAATCTGTCATGGGCTGTTGTCCTATCTATGGCTCCAGAACGTATATCGAGCTTTTTTCTACTTCTTGGATTTATTTGGCGGTGGGAGGGGAGGTAATTTTTCTGGCTTCCAAGTATGAAGTCTTCATTGCATGTGGCAGTGCAGGTCAGGTGGCTAAGCAGTAAGCCTCTTTAAGTTATGACATGCCGCCTCGGTGATCATGATTGTATGAGCAGGAGCTATTTATGCACGTCCTGTGCAGCGGTGCGGGAAACAAGGAGACGCCGTCTTTCTGATGCGTTCCACTCAAAGCGCCACTCGACACAATTGCTGCCAAATCTCTTCCAAACTGAATAATTCAATCATCCCGCATAGCCACGGTGGTCTTGCTACCTTTGTGTGCGCAACAATCAAATCAGAGTGGAAGCCCGCCGAGTGGTTCTTTCTGAGACACTGAGTAGCTCTACAGCCCGGAGATTGTTTTCTTTGAAAACAATTCTGTTGATTAAACGAGGTGTGACTGTGGAGCGGGGATCTGAGGAACATCGATTGCTTGTACGATTGTTTGTTCCTTGTTAAAAGTGTGATCTAAAACACAAGTTGCTGATGGAGTGCAAGGAGCATGCAGTTTGTGTGTTGGACAAGAAAAAAAAAAAAGCAGCTTCAGGAACACTTTGTCCAAAATAAAAGTAACCAAGTAGAGAAAAGTGGGATCTCCTTGTCCAGATTAATACCAGATCAAACTATTTCATAGTGTAGTTGTTGCAATGGCTTTGTCAGTGCTTGATTATTTTTTATGTTACAGTACGGATGAATACGCCTTACAAGCATTCTTTAGCATGCACCCGCCCTCCCCAGTTTTATAACTCCGCCTTTTTGAAGTAATCACATGTTTTCAACCTTCCTTTTAGAAAGCCCATGTAGATTTAACAGTAATCCACCCTGAACACAGGCAAATACACTAAAGCAGAGGCACAATCTCATTTGCTAAGGTTTGTTTTGCTGTGTTTATTTATTTATTTGTTTTGAATACAGAATGCATTAACTACCAGGTCACTGCTGCATCTACATTCTGCAGACATCTGCATCTAAGCCACAGTTGCAGCGGTGTACATTGAAATTTGTCCCTCATTTTACCTTCTTTGACGCATACGGCGGAAAACCTGTCCAGCAATCTATCATGCTGTTGGGGCTAATAAATGCAGTTTTTAATTCTAACCACGTTCCACTGTGGGTCATTGTTCAACAGCATGTGATGCTGTCACTGTGGTGGAAAGAAGTGGCTCAATTTGGAAGTGTAACTGAGGTAAATGAGTCTCTAATATAATGCAATAGGGTTATGTTAACATTCCTGCGGTGTGTGCTGCATAAACAGTGCTGCATCATGAAAAAAAGGAATAAAAATGGTTGTTGCATGTTTGCAAGCTGCAGCCAGACTGAAAGGCAACAATTTAAGGCATTGTCCAAGCAGGAGAACGTCTGTGGCCTCATTAATCCTGGTAATCCTGGAACTGAATTCTTGACTTGCCTTTGTAAAACAGATTGGGACATGATAAGGCGGTCGTCGCCTCCTTAGAATAGCTGATAATCTGGCTTGAACAGAGGACTCAGGGGGTATTTAGCCCGCCTTAACGTTTGCCCAAGCAGATGGCGCTGACAAGGGAAGGCACGGCATTAGCTTCCCACTGCCTCCCTCCCTGCATAGTCCACTTTAAAATACAAAAAAAAAAAAAAAAAAAAACAGTAAAATGATAATCAATGATGTTTATTTTGCTGCTTGACTTTTAAAGTACTTTCAGTCAGATTATAGGCTTTTATAGAGAATAATCGAGAGACTGCAGACAATTGCCTTTTTTTTCCATTCTCACCATATCCCCCCACAAATGCGTAAAGAAGGCGATTTAAGGATAGATGGCGACTGTTAATTCCTGATTAGTCCCTTTGCAGGCTTTGTTAAAATGAACTGGACAATGCGCTCATTACTAACATGTCAGACACACCATGGGATGATCCATGAGAAGACATACAGTACTATGAGCACAGAATTCTATTTGAGGGTAATTTTCCCAACAAAGAACAGTCAGTGTGCTGAGCACAAATGTAAGATCAGAAGAGGCATTGTAAGGAACCTTGCAGAAACCTTGCTTTATTGCACTGAAACTGCACAACACACTGACCTTCTCATGAAGCAAAACTGTTTCAAAAATATAGGGGTGAAGACATATTATTGCATTACTAAAACACACGTGCACACATACAGTGCTGTGAAAAAGTGTTTGCCCCCTTGACCCTTTACATATTAGATTTTTATTAGGACATCAAAAAACAAAACAAAAATTCAGGCCTTGTATGTTAGAATTTCCAATATCATGCTCTTTAAAATCACAGTGACAATAAATCTCTACAGTTTGATAAAATTAATTAAAAATCTAAAAGTCAAAATGATGGTGTGAATAAGTAAGTGCCCCCTTTAGTATAGCACATGTAAAGCATCACTTTTATATACTGTTTTCTTCGGACAGGTCAGGGGGATGGATACGTGAACATTCCCAAAACACTGACTATGTCTTGGACATTATTTACATGAATTATGAAGAAATACAAACACTATAGCACTCTATGGTAAATCTGTGTGGAGTAGATAGTTCTCAAAAAGTGAGTGACTGTATAAGCAGGTGAAGAGTGAGGAAAGCCACCAAGACACCAGGACATCCCTGAAGAAGTAGACCTCTGTGGCTGTGATTGAAGAGATTGTGCATAGTGCAAGTTTTGCATTTTGTATCACCACTCCTGCCTTCATCGTGGACTTGCACAGAGAATAATTTTCTTTCAACAAAACATCAAATCTGTGCTTGAATCTCCAGTGTGCCTTCTGGCAAATTGTAGCTGAACTTTCAAGTGCTTTTTTTTTCTTTCTTTTTTTATAGAAACCTTCTCTATACCACTTCATCATGAAGCTGTCTAGCCGGTGATGCAACACTCAAAACATGCACTTTACACAATCTCTTCAATCACAGCCACAGAGGTCTATAACTTCTTCAGGGTATTCATAAATAGTGTCTTGGTGGCTTTCCTCACTATTCACCTGCTTATACAGTCACTCAGTTTTTGAGAACTATCTGCTCCACACAGATTTACCATAGAGTGCTGTACTGTTTGTATTTCTGCATAATTCATGTAAATAATATCCAAGACATAGTCAGTGTCTTGGGAATGTTCATGTATCCATCCCCTGACTTGTCTGAAGAAAACTGTATATAAAAGTGATGCTTTACATGTGCTATACTAAAGGGGGCACCTACTTATTCACACCATCATTTTGGCTTTTAGATTTTTAATTAATTTTTATCAAACTGTAGCGATTTACTTTCACTGTGAGTTTAAAGAGCATGATTTTGGAAATTCTAATATACAAAGCCTGAATTTTTGCTTTGTTTTTTGATGTCCTAATAAAAATCTAACATGTAAAGGGTCAAGGGGGCTACTAGTACTGGTGGGCATGAAGATAGCAATGGATACAGCACTCTGACATTTGATCCTAATGACCTTGACCTTCACACAAGTAACTGACCTGTGGCAGACCTTGTCAGGGCAATTCTGGAATCCACTTAAACCCACTTAACTTATAAATAATAACAATACACTGGCTCAGCTTTAAAAATAGAGGGAACGTGATCCTTTCAGTATGGAGTTTGCATCTTCTCCCCACGTTCGTGTGGTCTCCCTCTGGGTGCTCTGGCTTTCTCCCACTTCCAAAGACAAGCAGGTTAGGTGAATTGGTGACTCTAAATTGACAGTAGATTTACATGAGAGCGTGAATGTGTTTGTCTAGATACGTGTCGACCCAGTGATAGACTGCCGGTGTCGCCGACCGAACGGTCCCCCCTAAAAATCTGTCTACCCTGCCTTCACTGCGCATGCATCATTTTGGAGCATCAACAGCAATTCACGGATTATCACCTCGTTTCTGCTTCAAACTGCACTCCAGTCATCATCAAACTCAGTGACAGACATCTGAAGCTTTTGTGCAACAGTCATTTCCACATAAATTTGGCATTATTTCATAATAAAAGACGGGGAAGCGATCAAAGCGCAAAGCAGCACCTCTGAGTCTGACGTGCTGCTGTGCCTACGTCATCAAGGTCAAAAGTCAAAGTGTCTTTATTTGTCTCCCGAAGGAGAAACTTGCCTTGGACAGAGGGGTCTGCAGCACAACAACACATCCGACACATACCACCCATGAATCAAAACAACCACATAATGGATCAAAATTAAAATACAAATACATTATCAATAAAACCATCTTAGTGCAAATTCCACAACACATTTCACATTTTTGTCATTTTGGAGCATCAGTAGCGACTCACCAGTTATCACCTCGTTTCTGCTTAACACTGACTTTAGAATGATTTGAGGTTTTAATTTGCAATCTGATGGTTAATAATCACATTATTCCCTTTGAGGTGGAGTGATAGGGAGGGGTGTTATTTCAGAAATGTTTGAACTCTAGACGTTTTTGCATAGAATATGGAAATATACATGGAATAAACCATTACAGTATAATTTTTGGGTCATTTGGTTCCAAAAACCCATATGGACGGAGCGTTAAGTAACGTGTGTGTCGTATATGTGCTGTTGACGTAGAAAACCATTCTGTTGCTTAGAATTAGTTCATTGTGGCCATGTCATTACATGTGATGATTATACTCAACTGATGTTCCTGAAATAAAACTACATAGATTTTGTTTGTTACAATTAATCGTAACATATGTACTGAAATTAGTTTTTTTTTTTTTTTTTTTTTTTTGTCAATTACTCTTAAAAAACACCAGATAGGCTTATTGTTACTATAGATGTTGAATATAAACTTGTGGTCAAGCAACATTTGGAGCCAAATTTCAAGTCCCTAGGTGCAGCGGTTCTCAAGTTATGACATTTTCGTCGATATTTTTGAACCCAATATCTTCACTGGCTCCGTCCATATGGGTTTTTGGAACCAAAAGACCCTAAATTTATCCTGCTATGGTTTATTCCGTGTATATTTCCATATTCCATGCAAACATTTATAGATTTCCAAATTTTTTGAAATAACACCCCTCCCTAGAAGAGAGTCAGTCTCAAATGCAATGCTGTGGCATTGTGATCGTTCTCCTGTCTTTTATTATGAAATAATAAAATAATTGTTGTACAAAAGCTTCAGATATCTGTCACTGAGATAGCTGATGACTGGAGTGCAGTTTTAAGCAGAAATAGGTGATAATTGGTGAATTACTGCCAATGCTCCAAAATGACACGTGCACAGTGAAGGCACAGCAGACCAGTTTTTAGAGGGGACCGTTCAGTCAGTGACAACGGCCTGTCTGGAGTGTACCCTGCCTCTCGCCCACTGACTGCTGAGATAGACTCCAGCACTCAGTGACCTGAAGTAGAATAAGCAGGTTCACAAATAAATTTGCATGGATCTTCTTAAGAAACTCCAGCTCAGCCACTGCTGATTAACTGCTATGAGATGGTTATATTAAAATGGCAAAACTACTTGCACTCATCTGCACGCTCATGGACATTGTAAATAAAGTCTGGCCAAGGGCACTGCAGGTGGAATGTCATCTTGAAGATGCAGAAAGCAGGTGTGTCATAGACAAGCAAAAACCAGTTTTAAAGTCCAGTGTAGTGTATCTCTTTATCTCTTCTGTATTAAAAAGGACAGGAGTCAGAGAGCTTCAAACGCCTGGTTCACAATGCACATGCACACCGCACACAGTGATAGGAAATATTACATCACAGGACCAAGAAAGTAAATGGGATCCATTATAACATAATAACTCGTGAAAAAAGCCAAAAACTGCATAAATGTGGTTTATTCTACTGCTTTCCTTCCTCCCAAAAGCTGGAGGGCAGTGATTCAGCTTTTACAGATGGCCTGGACTTTAAATGTTGTTTAAAGCTAACACATAGGCTGCTGATCAGTAACAATCTGTTTTTTGGGACTAAAACATGTGACAAATGGCTAGCATACTGGCATAGTATAGTTCTACTCTTTTTACTCTTCATTTTATTAGGAAACGGAACGTGCTGCAGCCTCAATGTGGGTCTTTTAGTGAAGCTCAGGGCTAATGGCCAGCTATCACCTTAGTATTTCCTGTTTTTCTTGTTGTTTAATGCTGACAAATTGTACTGTATTTGTTATCTTTCTGATGCCTGATTCTATTTTTTTTTCTCTCTAAGGTGCAGCTCCATCCAGAGATGGGTGTGGTATTTGTGCTGGAGACCCTCCTGTTCTGTACACCAACAGCATTTCCTGTATATTCGTTTTGTGAATTGTTCTGTAATTTATGTCTGTAGAATGGCCCAAACAGAGGGTCACCCCTTTGAGTCTGGTCTGCTTGAGGTTTCTTCCTCAGATGGAGTTTTTCCTTACAGCTGCTGCTCTGGGGGTTAGTAAGGTTAGACCTTACTTGTGTGAAGTGCCTTGAGGCAACTCTGTTGTGATTTGGTGCTATATAAATGAAAAGAAATTGAAAAATTGAAATTGACAAAAACTAATCACACTCTCATGTTAACAGAAATGGAAAATGCACTCAGGTTGTATTAAACTGCATTACAGTGCACATGGCAGAGGGCAAATGTGCTGTTCAAGACCAACTGAACCTAGTAACATTTTTTTTTCATTTTGTTGAATATCCCTGGTGGTGACTCTGTTTGCAGGCACAAGGATTTGTGCAGAAATGCTGTGCACCACTGCCATAGATGTTTAGCGCCACTGGCATGGCTGACACAACAGCACGTTTGCGCACACAGTACTCGATGGATTTGGACTATTACATTGTTATTATGTGGAAAAAAGCTGTGAAAATCCCCCCAACCTGAGGCAGAAAAAGCACTATAAGTAATAAAATAAATTAAAATACAAAATAAAATAATGCTAAGTGATAATTAAAAGTACAAGAAATGTGTGTAAAGCCACTCACAGACTTGCAGAAGATGCCCAAGAGGTACTATACAGTGGTCATTCGCTATAAGGCGGTTCACCTTTGGCGGCCTCGCAGTTTTGCAGATTTTTTTAGTCCAATTTTGCATGCTTTTTTTTTTTTTTTTTTACAGCGCATTGTGTTCTGCGTCCTCATCAAGTGGTCCGGTCGCGGCATAGCGAAAGCAGAGTAGGTGCATTGTGTTCTCCGTGTCTGTTTATAAGAATCTTCTCACCCAGAAGAAAAAAGAATGCCAACAACTACCCATAACTGTGTTATTCACTCGGAGAAACACACCTGCAGCGAGGTGTCACTCAGTGGAAAAAGACGCAATAGCGCAGTGGCGCCAGGACGATGAGGCGCGATCAGAGGAACTGTGAAATACTGGTGAGTCACTATTAATAATTTCTTATGTGTCCAAACTCGTAGGTTGATCATTAAAATTAAATTTGTTAGTTATAAAAGCCATCATAATTATTTATAGGAAAACATTCTACTTTTATTTCTCAAACAAATGTTTGGGCCTGAAAACAGGTTGGTCTTATTTTTCTACTAAGGTTTGAACTTTGAGTGTTTACACAGGAGAGATAAGTGAGAAAATGTTAATGCCTGTTTGAGAAAAGTGTATAAAGTGTGTAGTGAGGGGTTTTACAGCCTTAAAACATCTATAATAACTGTAAAAATAACGCTGTCTACTTCGTGGATTTCGCTTATTGTGGCTATTTTTAGAACGTAACTGCCGCGATAAACGAGGGACCACTGTACATCAATATTACTGTCCCAGATGGTGATGATCCTCTCCTCCCACAAATGACCACACAATCCTCCACTGGCTGATGCACTTGATGTGCTGCTCCAGGAGCTCTGTGATCCTCTGGAAGATCGCCGATAAAAAACATAAAGGTGGACTGTTGGCGTAGTCCCTATTCAACGCATAGGTGATGTCCAACACACTGTCTATGCGAGCACATCCGGTGTGTGCCGACCAGGAGCAGAGCCGGGTGGCCAGAGGTTGCCAGAGTGTTCAGTCGCTTCCAGGAGTGCTGTTCCTTTCCAATCATATAAAAAGAAAAGTTGTTCTTAGACCCCAGGAACAAGGTCTTTGGTTCCATGTACATTTGGAGGTTTGTCAGGAAGGGCATCAGTTGTACAACACACAAATCCAAACCAGATCCACTGTATTGACCCGAAACGAAAATGGTAGCAGCCAAAAGAATTCCATACAAAATTGTTATCTGTGCAAGCCACAATCGGAATTTTATTTCTTGTTTAATCTTCAGTAATACACCAATTAATACTCTGCTCCACATTAGTAATTTGAAGACATAGCTCAGTAAGATAAGGAGTTGGGCTTCCAATATTTAGACCAGGTTTATTCCATGTCATGCTGCCTTACTGTGATCTTGGACAAGACATTTCATATTCATTGTCCCAGTCCACCCAGTTATATAAAGGTATGGGCATTGTCTGGGGAAGTATACCGCATGGGACTGGCATCCTATCCAGCAAGAGTCATAGGCTCTAATCTGCTTCAGGCTACAGAATTCACAGACAGGTGTCAGCACCAGTGGGCTTCAGGGCCTATATACAACCCCTGGCAAAAATTATGGAATCACCGGCCTCAGAGGATGTTCATTCAGTTGTTTAATTTTGTAGAAAAAAAGCAGATCACAGACATGACACAAAACTAAAGTCATTTCAAATGGCAACTTTCTGGCTTTAAGAAACACTATAAGAAACCAAGAAAAAAAGATTGTGGCAGTCAGTAACGGTTACTTTTTAGACCAAGCAGAGGAAAAAAATATGGAATCACTCAATTCTGAGGAAAAAATTATGGAATCACCCTGTAAATTTTCATCCCCCAAATTAACACCTGCATCAAATCAGATCTGCTCATTGACATTGAGCCTATGCCATGACATTGACCCTATGTGTGTTTTTGCAAGGAATGTTTTTGCAGTTTTTGCTCTATGGCAAGATGCATTATCATCTTGAGAAATGATTTCATCATCCCCAAACATCCTTTCAGTTGATGGGATAAGAAAAGTGTCCAAAATATCAATGTAAACTTGTGCATTTATTGATGATGTAATGACAGCCATCTCCCCAGTGCCTTTACCTGACATGCAGCCCCATATCATCAATGACTGTGGAAATTTACATGTTCTCTTCAGGCAGTTATCTTTATAAATCTCATTGGAAAGGCACCAAACAAAAGTTCCAGCATCATCACCTTGCCCAATGCAGATTCGAGATTCATCACTGAATATGACTTTCATCCAGTCATCCACAGTCCACAATTGCTTTTCCTTAGCCCATTGTAACCTTGTTTTTTTCTGTTTAGGTGTTAATGATGCCTTTCGTTTAGCTTTTCTGTATGTAAATCCCATTTCCTTTAGGCGGTTTCTTACAGTTTGGTCACAGACGTTGACTCCAGTTTCCTCCAGTTTCCTCCCATTCGTTCCTCATTTGTTTTGTTGTACATTTTTCGATTTTTGAGACATATTGCTTTAAGTTTTGTGTCTTGACGCTTTGTCTTCCTTGGTCTACCAGTATGTTTGCCTTTAACAACCTTCCCATGTTGTTTGTATTTGGTCCAGAGTTTAGACACAGCTGACTGTGAACAACCAACATCTTTTGCAACATTGCGTGATGATTTACTCTCTTTTAAGAGTTTGATAATCCTCTCCTTTGTTTCAATTGACATCTCTCGTGTTGGAGCCATGATTCATGTCTGTCCACTTGGTGCAACAGCTCTCCAAGGTGTGTTTACTCCTTTTTAGATGCAGACTAACGAGCAGATCTGATATGATGCAGGTGTTAGTTTTGGGGATGAAAATTTACAGGGTGATTCCATAATTTTTTCCTCAGAATTGAGTGATTCCATATTTTTTTCCTCTGCTTGGTCTAAAAAAGTAACCATTACTGACTGCCACAATCTTTTTTTCTTGATTTCTTATAGTGTTTCTTAAAGCCAGAAAGTTGCCATTTGAAATGACTTTAGTTTTGTGTCATGTGTCATGTGATCTGCTTTTTTTCTACAAAATTAAACAACTGAATGAACATCCTCCGAGGCTGGTGATTCCATAATTTTTGCCAGGGGTTGTAGATGTTTTTTTTTTTTTTTTCTATTTCACATTCATATTGTTGGAAAATTTCATGATGGTTTATTGACCTGTTTGGTGACGTAATTTGGACATTGGCGGGGGTACAACACTGTCATTGCTCATGCCTGGTCATTAGCGTCAGGACTGGGCAATAGTAGTGTCGTCATACCTCTGATTACATGTAGTGTCTACGCATGACTTCATATAAGCCATTAAGTCATATATATTTGCATCCTAAGCCTGCCTGTCTAACCTTAGGCCCCTGGCAATCTTGTCAGCTGGGACTGGACACTTGCAACAAAGGCATTAGTCTAATGAGATCAGTCCATTGACTAATTAGAGGTACACGCAGCATAAGTAGCATAAGCAGGATGACTATACGAGGAAACATTTGCCAAAATATTGGCTCTGTCTCCTTTTTTTCTGCAATTATGGTTTCTAACAGGATTCTGCACATAGATGTCAGGCCCAGTTTGGGGCACAAACACAGAAGACAATCAGAGGCCACAAACACGTTCCACTCAAACATGCCAGCAGTGCACCATTAATCCAAACTTACACAATGACATTATGGCTTTTTTCCCAGCCGATGACAAGTAAATGACTTCAAACTGGGTACTTCCAAAAACAAAACAAAAAGGGAAAAAGCATAATAGGGAATTTGAGCGAAATCTGCTTAATCTAAGCAGTTTGTATGAGATTCACGGTTAATTTGCATTCTAATTGCAACTACAGTCATCGCTGATATCTTTTGTGTCGTACTTACGGTGATTAATGCAGCAATTAGACTTTTTTTCTTGTCATCAGCCTGCTCTATTTAAGTGATTCTCTGCATTAGTGATCTACTGCATGTCTTGTACTGGGCGGATGTCAGCAATGAGGTATACATAGAACCATTAGCATGGAATAATAGAGTGTGGACCACAAAAAGCTAATGTTTGTCAGTGGTAACACACATCAGGGAGAGAGAGAGCTAATTTTAATGGCTTGGCTCTTTATCTGTGTCAGCCTTATGACACTGTTTGTTCTTGGAGTCAAAACCGCTGCATTTATACTTGCCCAGCACACATTTCTACACCTTTAACATTGTTATGACATAATGCTGTTCTCCACATGCAGATCTTCCTTCCATGTCTGTTGTATAACATGTTGCTTTCTGCATATGGCAGGTAGTGATGCACAATATGGCAGGACAATATGGCGAGGCTGACCGCGTGTCTGAGATCTCAGGCAGATTGCTATAAGAGGCGAAGCATTAAAGGATAATAGAATCACGGATATTTTGAAGTCTTCTTGAATAATGTCTGTGATATTCACTGCTGCTCATAAAGAATTTATGTGCATAGAGTCCTCAAAAAGAGCAGCAACTCATTCCCAAGATGATTCAGACAGATTATAGCATGCCTTTTGACTGTTTTTTGATATAAAGATATGTGAAGCTTTACTGGTCAGATAATCATTAAGAAGTGATATGGTTTTGTGTCAGTGTGCTTTGCTGCACTATGAATTTTAAATGGAAAAGCGTACTTTTCAAGCATGCATCAGGATGCCCCTTTCAGATATCATTGAAAAATAATTTGATTAAAAAAAAAATAAAAATAATAATAATAATAATAATGATAAAGATGGTGCAACATCACTTCAGCTTTACATGTATGACACTGAATCATGCAAATTAATTTTTGGGGCAGCACGCTGGATTAGTGGTTACCACTGAAAGTCATGGGTTTGATTCCCACTTGTGGCCTTTCTGTGTGGAGTTTGCATGTTCTCCCCGTGTTTATGTGGGTGATTTGGTTTCCTCCCACATTTAAAGACATGCAGTTTAGGTGAACTGGAAACTTTATAACTGTCCAGGTCTCCCTTGCAAAAGAGATCTCGATCTCAATGCGATTGACTCAGTGGCAAGATAGTATATGATTCTGTGTGGACTTCACTTTTGATCAATTCTGCCCAAAGTTATGCTAAACTCGCACACAACCCTTCCCCCATGTTTAGCACCAATATGTGCCAAACTTTCTGATTTAACAGTTCTAACCATGAGTTTGACCATTCAAAGTAACCAAAGTTAATAGGTCATTGGTCCAATACAAAGGTGATACATTTTTATTTTAATGTTTGTGTTAACATCAGGTGAGGTTGTAACCAATTCTTCAGGTGTTCTAAATACCTTATATTTTTAAGCATTTGGCTCATATGTTGACATTTTCTCCTTGACTGACACTATATATATAAGTATTTGAACACCCTGCGATTTTGCAAATTCTCCCGCTTAGAAATCATGGAGGGATCTGAAATTTTCATCTTAGGTGCATGTCCACTGTGAGAGACATAGACTAAAAAAAAAAAAAAAAATCCGGAAATCACATGTATGATTTTTTTAAATAATTTATTTGTGTGTTACTGCTGCAAATAAGTATTTGAACACCTGTGAAAATCAATGTTAATATTTGATACAGTAGCCTTTCTTTGCAATTACAGAGGTCAAACGTTTCATGTAGTTCTTGACCAAGTTTTTGCACACTGCAGCAGGGATTTTGGTCCACTCCTCCATACAGATCTTCTCCAAATCTTTCAGGTCTGGAGTTTCAGCTCCCTCCAAAGATTTTCTATTGAGTTCAGGTCTGGAGGCTGGCCAGGCCACTCCAGGACCTTGAAATGCTTCTTACGGAGCCCCTCCTTAGTTGCCCTGGCTGTGTGTTGTCATGCTGAAAGACACAGCCATGACACAGCCATGACCCATCTTCAATGCTCTTACTGAGGGAAGGAGGTTGTTTGCCAAAATCTTGCAATACATGACCCCATCATCCTCCCTTCAGTACGGTGCAGTTGTCCTGTCCCCTTTGCAGAAGAGCACCCCCAGAGTATGATGTTTCCACCCCCATGCTTCACGGTTGGGATGGTTTTCTTGGGGTTGTTCTCATCCTCTAAACATGGTAAGTGGAGATGATTCCAAAAAGCTATATTCTGGTCTCATCTGACCACATGACCTTCTCCCATGCCTCCTCTGGATCATCCAGATGGTCACTGGTGAACTTCAAATGGGCCTGGACATGCGCTGGCTTGAGCAGGGGGACCTTGCTGCCCTGCAGTATTTTAAACCATGACAGCATCATGTGTTAGTAATGTAATCTTTGTGACTGTGGTCCCAGCTCTCTTCAGGCCAATGACCAGGTCCTCCTGTGTAGTTCTGAGCTTTCTCAGAATCATCCTTACCCCACAAAGTGAGATCTTGCATGGAATCCCAGACCAAGGGAGATTGACAATCATCTTGTGTTTCTTCCACTTTCTAATAAATAATCATAACAGTTGTTGTCTTCTAAAAGCTGCTTGCCTGTTGTCCTGTAGTCCATCCCAGCCATGTACAGGTCTATATTTTTGTCCCTGGTGTCCTTAGACAGCTCTTTGGTCTTCGCTATGGTGGGCAGGTTGGAGTGTGATTGATTGAGTGTGTGAACAGGTGTCTTTTATACAGGTAACAAGTTCAAACAGGTCCAGTTAATACAGGTAAAGAGTGTAGAATAAGAGGGCTTCTTAAAGAAAAATAACAGGTCTGTGTGAGCCAGAATTCTTGCTGGTTGGTAGGTGTTCAAATACTTATTTGCAGCAGTAACATACAAATAAATTATTAAAAAAAATCATACATTGTGATTTCCAGATTTTTTTTTTTTAGATTATGTCTCTCACAGTGGACATGCACCTAAGATGAAAATTTCAGACCCCTCCATGATTTCTAAGTGGGAGAACTTGCAAAATCGCAGGGTGTTCAAATACTTATTTTCCTCACTATATATCTATATATCTATATATATATATATATATCTATATATATATATATATATATACACCACGTCTGTGCAGGTTCACAAAAACTGACTATATTTTGTCTTCACACCTGGTTTGGTTTGAGTAATGGAACTCCTGTAACTGAGCAATTAGGTTACTTTCAGATGAAATTTGTATATCCATGTTTAATATTCTGTCTGTAGAGATTTGTGTGTGTGTGTGTGTGTGTGTTTAATGGTTATTATTTTCCTGATTACACAGATTTCTGTGCATGTGAGAGGAGGCTGCTGCTGCTAAAGTAGATGATTGCAATTTGGCAGCATTTATACTTTGGTGCTCTGCAGAATGCAGGGTTTTTTGTTTGTTTGTTTGCTTCTTGTTTTTTATTAACCTTATTTTTATTATCTATTTGTGTCACTCCAAACACAGACACATTTGTTCTATTGTTACATGGTACAAAAAGCAACAAACCATTATTAAATTTCTAGTTATTGGTATTCAGTGAGGCAGCATGGTGGATTAGTGGTTAGCTGGTGCCTCACAGCAAAAAGGTTCTGCAATCACTTGCCACCTAGCCTTTTCTGTGTGGAGTTTGCATGTTGTCCTCATGTTCATGTGGGTTCCCTCTGGTTGCTCCAGCTTCCTCTGTGTTGACTCTGAATTGACTGTAGGTGTGAGTGAAAGTGTGAATGTGTTTGTGTGTTTATATGTGATTCTGCAATAACTGGCGTCCTGTCGAGGGTGTACCTCACCTCTCGCCCTCTGACTACTGGCATATGCTCCAGCCCCCTTTCACCTCACTGACTCTCGATTGGAGTAAGGGGGTATACCAAATGAATGAATGAATGGTATTCTTGGTGTATCTATTACAGTGATAGTAAGTCCCTTTGGCTGCTCCCTTGTTTGCACTCGGGGTCGCCACAGCAAATCCAAGTTGGATCTGCATGTTGAATTGGCACAGGTTTTACGCCGGATGCCCTTCCTGACGCAACTCCACATTACATGGAGAAATGTGGCAGGGGTGGGATTTGAACCCAGAGCCTTCTGAACTGAAACCAAGTGCATTAACCACTTGGCCACCACCCCTGCTACTATTACAGTGATAAACTGATGAAATACTTTACTAAGTACATCACAACACAAACATGGTGTTATCACTTACAGTGACAAATGAAATGATAGCTCAAATGAAGAACAATTACTCTCATAAACTGGATGGACCCACAGTGGGTTGTATTGAGACATTGATTGTACAATTAAAATGCCATGTTATCTGCTAAAGCCAAGTACAGGTGCATGAGAAACAAAAATATAGATATGAGGTCTATTAGAAAAGTATCTGACCTTATTATTTTTTTCAAAAACCATATGGATTTGAATCACGTGTGATTGTGTCAGCCAAGCTTGAATCTTCGTGCGCATGCGTGAGTTTTTTCACACCTGTCGGTTGCGTCATTCGCCTGTGAGCAGGCTTTGAGTGAGGAGTGGTCCACCCCTCTCGTTGTTTTTTTCATTGTTTAGGAATGACTCAGAGACTGCCGCTTTGCTTGATCAAAATTTTTTCAGAAACTGCGCAGAATGCGCGGAATTCCTCCGCACCTCTGTCTCAATGTGCCAAAAAAGTGCTGATGTCCACGTCTTTTCACAATTCCTGTGCTAGCCAGATGACACAGCGTCCAGTTTGGAAATGAACAGCACATTCCACTGTTACAGGAGTTTTGTCATAGAAAGAGGAGCAGAGGCTTCACGCGTTGCGGCGGTGCCGCATGGCGCAAAGCAATGCCGTGATGAAGCCTCACAGGACATGTTCTTGCATGTCCAGGCACATCCACAATTTCTCGGATAATCACTCGATGGAAAAACCATTGACAGCTGTCTGAACGCCATCTCAAAGCCGTCCTGTGAGAGCAAAACGGAGGTGGTTTTGTCTCGTTCCAGTAGCGAATCCATCGTGACGCGCGAAGCCTCCGCTCGGCTTTCCATGACAAAATCTCTTGTTAAAAGTGAAATCTGCCGGAAAATGGTTGATGTCCAGCTCTTGTGATAACCAGAGAAATTGCACACGATGGTCATGGATCCAGACAGCCATCCGTTTAGAAATGAAATGGTTGCTCAGCCTGTCGATGGCGGCTTTGGAGTGCAATGCACCACCAGTCGCTCTGGGCCATCCTTAAAGTGACAGTAACACTCCGTAATCTCTTTGAAGTCCATAAAATTTTCACCAAAAACCATCTGAATTTCTCGAATGGTGTCCACTTGGATGTGCCTCACAGTTTCTGAACAAATTTTGATCAAGCAAAGCGGCAGTCTCTGAGCCATTCCTAAACAATGAAAAAAAACGACAAGAGGGGTGGACCACTCCTCACTCAAAGCCTGCTCACAGGCGAATGACGCAACCAACAGGCGTGAAAAAACTCACACATGCGCACAAAGGTTCAAGCTTGGCTGATGCATTCACTCGTGATTCAAATCCATATGGTTTTTGAAAAAATAATAAGGTCGTATACTTTTCTAACAGACCTCGTACAGCTACCATTTACTTCAGCGAAAGTAATTTTGAAGATAATTTCACCCTCACCCTCATTGTGGCAATACCTTGGTGGTGAGGAAGATTGTCTCTTGAATGATTCCCAGACTGGATGGTTGATGCAGAGAAGACTGAACAGGCCCAGACATGACACATATTGTTTCTTTGATTGAGAGTGGCATAGGATTGTGAGTGACAGCAGAGCAAACAGTCCTCACATGATGTTGCTTTCAGGAAACGTGGGTAGTTTGATAGATAATGACTCAACACTTTCTCGCCACTGTATTGTCTTGATACCTGTAAATAAAGTGATGCTAAGGACAAAGATGTCTATTACAAGTAATTCTAGACCACTCTTGATCATTTTTGATGTATAAAAACTGGAAAATATGCCAGATTTAACCATGCCAAAATTTAACACCTATACCTAAAAAATGATGTGTCCCAAATCCACACAAGACCAGGAACGCAGCATCACCACATGAATTAATGCAATGGTGTCGCAAGGGCAACCTGAAGGTGCAGGCACACAGGTAAGAAATGTTCTTTACAGATAACCTGCAGTGAAAATTAGGCTAAGTAACATAAAACTGAGTTACTTTTGAGACATAGGGTCATCCAGAAAGACGTGTTTATTTGCAGTTGCTTAAACACATAAACACGTCTTTCTGGATGACCCTACATCTCAAAAGTAAGTCAGTTTTATCCTACTTAGCCTAATTTTCACCTGCAGGACAATACAGTGGCAAGAAAGTGTTGAGTCATTATATATCAAAGTACCCACATTTCCTTCATGTGAGGACTGTTTGTTCTGCTGTCACTCGCAATTCCAAGCCCCTTTCAGTCAAAGCCACGCCCTCCCACGCCAAAACGGGGCCAAAAGTTTGAAACTGAAAAAATAAGATCTGAAGGTGAAAAAAAAATGAAACCAAAAGATAAGATTTGAGTCTGAAAAATTTAATCCTGCAGCTGATAAAAATGACACATCACGTGTTAAAATATATTTCAGAGTAAAAAATGAAAATAAATTATTTGATCAAAAATAATTACAGAGCTGAATCAAAAATATATTTAAACTGAAAATATATATCTTACACTTATCTTACTTCCTTTTCTCTCAAAAATTCTTGAAAGGGTAGTTGTAAAACAGCTAACTGATCATCTGCAGAGGAATGGTCTATTTGAAGAGTTTCAGTCAGGTTTTAGAATTCATCATAGTACAGAAACAGCATTAGTGAAGGTTACAAATGATCTTCTTATGGCCTCGGACAGTGGACTCATCTCTGTGCTTGTTCTGTTAGACCTCAGTGCTGCTTTTGATACTGTTGACCATAAAATTTTATTACAGAGATTAGAGCATGCCATAGGTATTAAAGGCACTGCGCTGCGGTGGTTTGAATCATATTTGTCTAATAGATTACAATTTGTTCATGTAAATGGGGAATCTTCTTCACAGACTAAAGTTAATTATGGAGTTCCACAAGGTTCTGTGCTAGGACCAATTTTATTCACTTTATATATGCTTCCCTTAGGCAGTATTATTAGACGGTATTGCTTAAATTTTCATTGTTACGCAGATGATACCCAGCTTTATCTATCCATGAAGCCAGAGGACACACACCAATTAGCTAAACTGCAGGATTGTCTTACAGACATAAAGACATGGATGACCTCTAATTTCCTGCTTTTAAACTCAGATAAAACTGAAGTTATTGTACTTGGCCCCACAAATCTTAGAAACATGGTGTCTAACCAGATCCTTACTCTGGATGGCATTACCCTGACCTCTAGTAATACTGTGAGAAATCTTGGAGTCATTTTTGATCAGGATATGTCATTCAAAGCGCATATTAAACAAATATGTAGGACTGCTTTTTTGCATTTACGCAATATCTCTAAAATCAGAAAGGTCTTGTCTCAGAGTGATGCTGAAAAACTAATTCATGCATTTATTTCCTCTAGGCTGGACTATTGTAATTCATTATTATCAGGTTGTCCTAAAAGTTCCCTAAAAAGCCTTCAGTTAATTCAAAATGCTGCAGCTAGAGTACTGACGGGGACTAGAAGGAGAGAGCATATCTCACCCATATTGGCCTCTCTTCATTGGCTTCCTGTTAATTCTAGAATAGAATTTAAAATTCTTCTTCTTACTTATAAGGTTTTGAATAATCAGGTCCCATCTTATCTTAGGGACCTCGTAGTACCATATCACCCCAATAGAGCGCTTCGCTCTCAGACTGCAGGCTTACTTGTAGTTCCTAGGGTTTGTAAGAGTAGAATGGGAGGCAGAGCCTTCAGCTTTCAGGCTCCTCTCCTGTGGAACCAGCTCCCAATTCAGATCAGGGAGACAGACACCCTCTCTACGTTTAAGATTAGGCTTAAAACTTTCCTTTTTGCTAAAGTTTATAGTTAGGGCTGGATCAGGTGACCCTGAACCATCCCTTAGTTATGCTGCTATAGACGTAGACTGCTGGGGGGTTCCCATGATGCACTGTTTCTTTCTCTTTTTGCTCTGTATGCACCACTCTGCATTTAATCATTAGTGATCGATCTCTGCTCCCCTCCACAGCATGTCTTTTTCCTGGTTCTCTCCCTCAGCCCCAACCAGTCCCAGCAGAAGACTGCCCCTCCCTGAGCCTGGTTCTGCTGGAGGTTTCTTCCTGTTAAAAGGGAGTTTTTCCTTCCCACTGTAGCCAAGTGCTTGCTCACAGGGGGTCGTTTTGACCGTTGGGGTTTTACATAATTATTGTATGGCCTTGCCTTACAATATAAAGCGCCTTGGGGCAACTGTTTGTTGTGATTTGGCGCTATATAAAAAAATTGATTGATTGATTGATTGATTGACTTATTTTTATTTAATAATACTTTTTCCTCCATGACCAGTAAAAAATTAAGGACCGAGACATCGCCCGGTATGGCGGAGCCGGGGCCCCACCCTGGAGCCAGGCCTGGGGTTGGGGCTCGTGCACGAGCGCCTGGTGGTCGGGCCTTAGCCCATTGGGCCTGGCTGGGCTCAGCCCGAAAGAGCGACGTGGGCCTGCCCTCCTGTGGGTTCACCACCTGCAGAGGGGGCCATGGGGGTCGGGTGCAGAGAGGATTGGGTGGCGGTCGAGGGTGGGTGGCCCGGCGGCCCGGTCCATGCTCACAGCCCCTGGCTGATGGGACGTGGAATGTCACCTCAATGGGGGTGAAGGAGCCTGAGCTTGTGCGGGAGGTTGAGAGATACCGATTAGAGATAGTCGGGCTCACCTCCACTCACAGCTTGGGCTCTGGTACCCAACTGCTGGAGAGGGGCTGGATGCTTCATTTTTCTGGCGTTGCCCACGGGGAGAGGCAGAGAGCTGGGGTCACATTGCTTATTGTTCCCCAGCTCAGTCGCCAAGTGTTGGAGTTCACTCCGGTGAACGAGAGGGTCGCGTCCCTACGCCTTCGGGTCGGGGACAGCTCTCTTCATTGTCTCGGCCTACGGGCTGAGCGGCAGTGCAGAGTACCCAACCTTCTTGGAGTCCCTGGGAGGGGTACTAGATAGCACTCTGACTGGGGACTCCATTGTTCTCCTGGGGGATTTCAATGCCCACGTGGGCGGCGACAGTGACACCTGGAGGGGGGCGATCGGGAAGCACGGCCTCCCCAATCTGAACCCGAGTGGTGTTCAGTTGTTGGACTTCTGTGTTAGTCACAGTTTGTCCATCAAGAACACCATGTTCGAGCACAAGGGTGTCCATAAGTGCACGTGGCACCAGGACACGCTGAGCCAGAGGTCGATGATCGACTTTGTAGTCGTATCATCTGACCTTCGGCCACGTGTCTCGGACACTCGAGTGAAGAGAGGGGCAGAGCTGTCGACCGATCACCACCTGGTGGTGAGTTGGATCTGCTGGGAGTGGAGGAAGCCGGTCAGACCTGGCAGGCCCAAACGTATCGTGAGAGTCTTCTGGGAATGACTGGCGGAACCCTCTGTCAGTGAGGTCTTCAACTCCCACCTCCGGGAGAGTTTCTCCCAGATCCCGGGGGAGGTTGGAGACATGGAGTCCGAGTGGACCATGTTCTCCACCTCCATTGTTGATGCGGCCGCTCATAGCTGTGGTCACAAGGTCTCGGGTGCCTGTCGCGGCGGCAATCCCCGAACCCGGTGGTGGATGCTGGAAGTAAGGGATGCCATCAAGCTGAAGAAGGAGTCCTACTTATCTTTGTTGGTAGGTGGGACCCCGGAGGCAGCTGACAGGTACCGGCAGGCCAAACGTGCCGCAGCCCGTGTGGTCACAGAGGCAAAAACTCGGGTCTGGGAGGAGTTCGGGGAGGCCATGGAGGAGGACTATCGGTCAGCCTCGAAGAGATTCTGGCAAACCGTCCGGCGCCTCAGGAGGTGGAAGCAGCTCTCCCCCATCACTGTTTACGGTACGGGTGGGGAGCTGTTGACCCTGACTGGGGATGTTGTCGGGCGGTGGAAGGAATACTTCGAGGATCTCCTCAATCCCATCGTCATGTCTTCCGAAGAGGAAGCAGAGACTGGGGACTCAGAGGCGGACTCATCCATTACCCAGGCCGAAGTCACCGAGGTGGTTAGAATGCTCCTCGGTGGCAAGGCTCCTGGGGTGGATGAAATCCGTCCTGAGTACCTTAAGTCTCTGGATGTTGTGGGACTGTCTTGGCTGACACACCTCTGCAACATTGCGTGGCGATCGGGGACAGTGCCTCTGGATTGGCAGACCGGGGTGGTGGTCCCTCTGTTTAAGAAGGGGGAACGGAGGGTGTGTTCCAACTATAGGGGGATCACACTCCTCAGCCTCCCCGGTAAGGTCTATTCCAGAGTACTGGAGAGGAGAATTCGACCGATGGTCGAACCTCGGATTCAGGATAAGCAGTGTGGTTTTCGTCCTGGTCGCGGCACACTGGACCAGCTCTACACGCTCCATCGGGTGCTCGAGGGTTCATGGGAGTTCGCCCAACCAGTCCACATGTGTTTTGTGGATCTGAGATAGGGTGAGGAGCTCGGTCACTCGGGAGGAGCTCGGAGTCAAGCCGCTGCTCCTCCACATTGAAAGGAGTCAGTTGAGGTGGCTCGGGCATCTTTTCCGGATGCCCCCTGGACACCTCGCTGGAGAGGTGTTCCGGGCACATCCCATTGGGAGGAGGCCCCGGGGAGGACCCAGGACATGCTGGAGGGACTACATCTCTCGGCTGGCTTGGGAATGCCTTGGGTTTCCCCCGGTGGAGCTGGGGGAGGTGTGTGTGGATCGGGAGGTCTGGGCGGCTTTGCTTGAGCTGCTGCCCCCGCGACCCGACTTCGGATAAAGCGGAAGAAAATGGATGGATGGATGGATAATACTTTTTAAATGATTAGAAAATTCAAGAACAAACATTGAATTTTCAGTTTCAAAATTTATTCTTTCAATTTTTTTTTTTCAGATTACAAAACGTTTGGCCTGGATTTAGTGCCATATTTTTTTTTGCCCTCCTCTGGACTGTTGTCCTTCATTCAGCTAGGAGAAGAAAATTTGCTTCTTAAGCAAACTATTATCCATCCTAGCAACATGACCCACCCACCTAAGCTCATTCTTGGTGATGGCACACTCGACACTCTGGTGCTTGGCTTCAGCCAGGACATTGATTTTGATACGGCAGTCCTTCCACTTGATATGGAGGATACTCATCAGGCAGCAATGGTGGAATTGTTCAAGGGTCTTCAGGTGGCAGCAGTATATATATATTTTCCTCACCACCACCACCACCCCTGCCGCTATTTTGCAGCTTCATGGTAACCTTTCGTTAAAGGATTCAGCTGCATTCACACACACTTGACCTGAGACCTTTGTTCCCAATAAACAAACCAACATCCAAACCACTGTGGTTTAAACAAATGGGTCAGGAATCTTTGGTCCTATTTGTTCCTAATTTGCCCGTTTTCATTCATTTGCTCCTTTCATTTTTTTTAGAAACATACAAAATTCATGGCTCTCCAGCATTTCCAGAAATTGTCCAACGTCCTCACCAAACCATTTTTGCCTTGCCAGTTTTGCAGCAATTGTGTTAGTTTCTATATTTCAGCAAAAGAGAAAGCACAAATCATCCAACAGGAGTGTGCTTGTCACACAAAATTTTCAACATTTATTTCCTGTGCTCCACACACACAGACAGGCACTGCCTGTGACGGAAAACACATGTTGGCCCAGAGGTAATGGACAACACTTCAGTGAATTGTGCCGACCTTATTGCATTGTGAGGATGATTGTGTTATGCTCCCGCAGATAATGACTTTGCCCTACTTTGACTTTGAGGCAGTGACCTGAAATAAGGCGCACAAGTGAAATCCGAGCATGGATGAACCTGGAAGTGATTAAGGTCACCCAAACACACCTCATTTGTTTGACCCCTCCCCTCCACCCCCACCCCTGGTGATTCACATCCACCACAGCCTGCAAATCCGTTGAGTCTTTTGCAGGATTCCTCCTCAATATGAAAATTGGCAATTGATAGGATGTTTTAGAAAGCTGTCAGAATGATGAAGTAACTTTGGTTTTTACCAAAAGATTGGTAAACCGATCAAACCTTATCTTCTTTTGAGTGCAAGCCGCTATTGCACATTTATAACTGTTTTTTTGCTCTCTAATCACCAGTCTGGAAAGCAGTTCCCTGAAAGGTATAATCACTTCATAGGGCACGGCATGCTGCTGCTCACATGTATTGCTTCGTACTCTTTATGTGTGGTGAGTGCACAAATCGAGGTCAAACACCGGTCAATGGCAGGTTTAAGTGGAAATGCATAGTCATGAAGTGAGAAAATTTTATAAAATATATGCAGATTGTTGACATTATGTACGTGAATGAAAACTGTAATGTATTTTAAGTGTGCACAACATGAATTGTAGAGATAATAAATGTGTATCAGATTATCAATCAATCAATCAATTTTATTTATATAGCGCCAAATCACAACAAACAGTTGCCCCAAGGCGTTTTATATTGTAAGGCAAAGCCATACAATAATTACGTAAAAACCCCAACGGTCAAAACGACCCCCTGTGAGCAAGCACTTGGCGACAGTGGGAAGGAAAACCTCCCTTTTAACAGGAAGAAACCTCCAGCAGAAGGCTCAGGGAGGGGCAGTCTTCTGCTGGGACTGGTTGGGGCTGAGGGAGAGAACCAGTAAAAAGACATGCTGTGGAGGGGAGCAGAGATCAATCACTAATGATTAAATGCAGAGTGGTGCATACAGAGCAAAAAGAGAAAGAAACACTCAGTGCATCATGGGAATCCCCCAGCAGTCTAAGTCTATAGCAGCATAACTAAGGGATGGTTCAGGCTCACCTGATCCAGCCCTAACTATAAGCTTTAGCAAAAAGGAAAGTTTTAGGCCTAATCTTAAAAGTAGAGAGGGTGTCTGTCTCTCTGATCTGAATTGGGAGCTGGTTCCACAGGAGAGGAGCCTGAAAGCTGAAGGCTCTGCCTCCCATTCTACTCTTACAAACCCTAGGAACTACAAGTAAGCCTGCAGTCTGAGAGCGAAGCGCTCTATTGGGGTGATATGGTACTATGAGGTCCCTAAGATAAGATGGGACCTGATTATTCAAAACCTTATAAGTAAGAAGAAGAATTTTAAATTCTATTCTAGAATTAACAGGAAGCCAATGAAGAGAGGCCAATTAAAAGATGCAATTTTTTTTTTTTTTATTAAACTCTATTCTGCTCTATAATGCATTTATATTATATTATTTATAAATTATAACTGAAAAGCCTGGTCCAGGTTTTTTTTTTTTTTTTTTGCATGAATGCATGCCTTTATGCTTGGGGGTGGGGGCACGGGGTGGTATTGATAATGTCTGCCTCATGAGGGTAGGATGCATGGAGTGTCTTTCCGGGTGTGAGGGGATGGAGGTTAGGGTGGAGCCATGGATAACACAAGATCATGTCTGCCTCTTGAGGGTGGGATGTATGGAATGACTCTCAGGCATGTTTTTGTGTCAGAATTCTGCTGGGAATCAGTACACAGCTCCTCACCACCGCTGTGGTACCCAGAAAAAAAAAAAAAAATCACTCTTTCTCTGGTGTACATGCAAATAAGACTGGTGAAAACAATGAAATAATGAAGTGTGCTCCTGTTTTTGTCATCTCCCCACCCGCCCACCCAAGAGTTACCACTGGGACCCACTATATTTAGACACAACAAAGAGATTGCTAGGGGTGTCCACTCTCTCTGGCTAAGCTGTGGCATTTGAAGCACTCTTCAGTGCACTGCCAACTTTGCTACAGGCAACAAAATAGAGGCATTTTCCCTCAGTGAAGACTCTCAGGGTTAGATGTGTTGACAGACAGTGTATAGTTTTACTCTTAGTGGCCACTGTCCATGCGTTCAAGAATTCAATGTTGACTTATACATGCAGTGCGTTTGTATGTATTGACCCATGCAGGGTAACCCTGCAAAATAACCCTCACCATCACCAGGAAATGGTTTGTCATGCAGACAAATGCAGCAGATGAATACTAAGCATGATCCTGGGGTATTTGTCATCTGGTGCTCTCTTTCTAATGGCCTTACTGCCGATGATCCAGATCATAGAAGGACATAATGCTATGCACCACAGGTTAAGACAGGGATAACAAGAAATGCTATAACCTCTCAATTTTCTAGATTCACATACTAAATATTAGTCACAGTCTTATTTTGCTTTTACCCCTTAGAGCCTTAATTTCTTGATTTAAACATACTTTTAGTAATTTCCTTTTTAAGGCCCTTGTACAGAGTATAATGTCCATGTGTTGCATATCAAATTGTTCAACACAAACTCACCTTTCTGACTGAGGACATATATACTATATAATAACTTGATATAGTATACAGCTATAAGTAGTATATAGTATATATACAGAAACACAAACTTGAAAGTTTGAAGTGCACTTTTTAATTTTTTTCAAATCTGGTGTTAGAAATAGGGTTCCCAATATATAGGCATACACTGCATCTGGAAAGTTTTCGCAGCGCTTCTCTTTTTCCACATGTTGTTATGTTACAGCTTTATTCAAAAATGGAGATAATTCATTTTCTCCCTCAAAATTCTACTCAAAACACCCCATAATGACAACATTATATATATATATATATAGATAGATAGATAGATAGATAGATAGATAGATAGATAGATAGATAGATAGATAGATAGATAGATAGATAGATAGATAGATAGATAGATAGATAGATAGATAGATAGATAGATAGATAGATAGATAGATAGATAGATAGATAGATAGATAGATAGATAGATAGATAGATAGATAGATAGATAGATAGATAGATAGATAGATAGATAGATAGATAGATAGATAGATAGATAGATAGATAGATAGATAGATAGATAGATAGATAGATAGATAGATAGATAGATAGATAGATAGATAGATAGATAGATAGATAGATAGATAGATAGATAGATAGATAGATAGATAGATAGATAGATAGATATGCAAAACCCAGTAAATCCTTTTTTTCCAATGGAGAAAAATGCAGTTGAAAATGGAGATTTAAAGGAAACCCTATGCGGAAATGCACAGACTTTCATCAATAACATGAAAACAGTTTGTTCAAATTCTTTCATATTTTGCACACTGATGGTCCCCTTGACAGCCAAGTACATGTTGGCCTCAACTAAAAATTTATGGTTTTGGAGATACTGGGTTTTGCATTTGAACTCTTCATATATTCCAATGAAGTTGGGACGTTGTGTAAAATGCAAATAAAAACAGAATGCAATGATTTAAAAATCCTCTTCAACCTATATTCAATTGAATACACCACAAAGACAAGATATTTAATGTTCAAACTGATAGACTTTGTTGTTTTTGTGCAAATATTTGCTCATTTTGAAATGGATGCCTGCAACACATTTCAAAAAAGTTGGGATGGGCAACAAAAGACTGGGAAAGTTGATGAATGCTGAAAGAACACCTAGCTGGAAACAGGTGAGTGTCATGATTGGGTATAAAAGGAGCATCCCCAAAAGGCTCAGCCATTCACAAGCAAAGATGGGGCGAGGATCATCACTTTGAGAACAACTGCGTGAAAAAAATAGTCCAACAGTTTAAGAACAATGTTTCTCAATGTTCAGTTGCAAGGAATTTAGGGATTCCATCATCTACAGTCCATAATATAATCAGAAGATTCAGAGAATCTGGAGAACTTTCTACACGTAAGCGACGAGGCTAAAAATGAACATTGAATACCTGTGACCTTCAACCCCTCAGGCGGCGCTGCATTAAAAACCCACATCATTGTGTAAAGGATCTTACCGTGTGGGCTAGGGAACACTTCAGAAAACCACTGTCATTTAACACACTTCGTCACTACATCTCACACACTCATCTTCAACCACTTAGTCCAATCAAGGGTCGTGGGGGCTGCAGCCTATCCCAGCAGTCATAGAGCGTGAGGCAAGGTACACCCAGTACAGGACACCAGTCTGTTGGAGGGCCACAAACAGACAAACAAACACATTCACACCCACTGGCACACCTATGGACAATTTAAAGATTCCAATCCACCTAACCCGCATGTCTTTGTATGTGGGAGGAAATTGGAGCACCCGGAGGAAACCCATGTGAACACGGGGAGAACATGCAAACTCCACACAGAAAAGCCACAGGTGGGAATTGAACCCATGACCTTCTCGCTGTGAGGCAACAGTGCTAACCACTAAGCCACCATGCTGCCCATCGCTACATCTACAAGTGCAAATTAAACCTCTACCATGCAAAGCAAAAGCCATACATCAAGAACATCCAGAAACGCCACCGCCTTCTTTGGGCCCGAGCTCATTTGAAATGGACAGATGCAAAGTGGAAAAGTATGCTGTGGTCTGATGAGTCCACGTTGCAAATTGTTTTTGGAAATCATGGACGTTGTGTCCTCCTGACAAAAGAGGAAAAAGACCATACAGATTGTTACCAGCGCAAAGTTCAAAAGCCAGCATCTGTGATGGTATGGGGGTGTGTTAATGCCCATGGCATGGGCAACTTACACATCTTTGATGGCACCATCAATGTTGAAAGGTACATCCAGGTTTTGGAGCAAGACATGCTGACATCCAAGTGACGTCTTTTTCAGGGACGTCCCTCTTATTTCAGCAAGACAATGCCAAGCACATTTTGCACGTTACAACAGCGTGGCTTCATAGTAAAAGAGTGTGGATACTAGACTGGCCTGCGACAAATACGACAACGGAGACCCCAGACTGTTCAACAACTAAAGTCATACATTAAGCAAGAATGGGAAAGAATTCCACCTACAAAGCTTCAACAATTAGTGTCCTCAGTTCCCAAACACATATTGAGTGTTGTTAGAACGAAAGGTGCTGTTAGGTCATGGGATTGTCATAGAAGTGCCAATAACTAGGCCACCTGCCTCGAGTCTTTTTGAATATGATGCAACAAGCTTTCACATGCAACAAGCTTTCACACCCATCTTTGGGCAGTTTTACCCATTCCTCTTTGCAGCACCTCTCAAACTCTTTCAGGTTGGATGAGGAGAATCAGTGCACAGCCATTTTCAAATCTCTCCAGAGATGTTCCGTCGTATTCAGGTCTGGGCTCTGGCTGGGCCACTCAAGGACATTCACAGAGTTGTCCTGAAGTCACTCCTTTGGTATCTTGGCTGTGCTCAAGAGTGCTCTGGAGCAGATTTTCATCCAGGATGTCTCTGTACATTGCTGCATTCATCTTTCCCTCAATCCTGACTCATCTCCCAGCTCCTGCCACTGAAAAATATCCCCTCAACATGATGCTGCCACCACCAAGCTTCACTGTAAGAATGGTGCCTGGGTTCCTAAGAAATCACTGGCTTTTAACACAATATGAGACTTGGTCTGTTTTAGTTGTTTTGCTTATTTATTGTTGTTTTCATTGTTGTCGGGTTACATTGTGGTTTTATGACCCTCATGCACAGCACTTTGTTTCAGTTTTGGCTGTTTGAAAATGCTTTATAAATAAAGTTGAGTTGAGTTGAGTTGAATTGAGTTTTTATTGAATCAGCCAAAAAAGTTGGAGGAGGTTCTGTTTTAGCTCCCATTTATTTATTTGTGCATTTGTTTATGAAAAGCATGGAGCCCACAGTTTTTCATGTATTGTTATGATTTTTTTTTTTTTTTTTACTGAAGATTCATATCTTGATAGTTACGTGCTTACTCTTGGAAAAAAAATATTGGAAAATTGGAAATATTGCCATCGTAAACACTGAACAATTTTTTTTTAAAATTTGAAAACTAAGGACCCCTTCACACAGAGTATGAATGTGGCCGAATTGTGCATGAAGCAGGAATCGTATGCAATACATCTAAAATCAGAGCTACCTGCAATGCTTTGTACACCTGTTGCTACAGCTATTTGCGCACACCAGCGGCTGAAAGACAGAGAGTGCCCTGTGAGAGACCATTCGATCCCTCTTGTGGCAAGTGTCAGCCAAATTCCAGGTGACACACTCAAACATCTAACATCGCTCGCTTGACACTTAGAAAATGTGGTGCTATTTGCGCTGTTAGCACAAAAATAGTGAGCAGATGATCGCTTTCGTGCTGGCTGTGAAATATGTCAAAGTGCCCCCACAAGTGTGGTGCAAAACAGCAAGAAACGTGGCATGCCAGAGTGTCCGCTCCCCCCGCAACTCATGTGCCCTCCTTGTGAATCGCGCGTGTGTTGTGCTTCCCCCATCGGCAACAAATGTGGCATGCTGGGGGGTGGCAGCACAGTTGCATTAACTGCTGATATGGATGCACATATGGAGCGGCCAGCCACATCAGAGCACACACAGTACAGCAAGTCACCTCCCAGCTGTTGACCAGAGACTCACTGGCAGCTACAAACACAGAGACCACAGCTAGGACAGGTATATTAGTACAACACTGCCTAAATGCACAATTACATAACAAATAACTAAAAAGAAATGATCACATAACACAGGAACAGAGTGACACGTTGGTGTGTGCACTGAACTGACAGGGAGCATGTCCGCCGACAGCTGCAGCTGTTGAGATCTCTGGTTCTGGATGTCCCAGCTGGAGAACACGTACCGTGTTTGGACAGACATGACCTAATAACTGTCCACTGTGACACGTGTGTGTCTACTTGCTGTCCTCACGTGGACATACATAAAAACATATATTGCAGTTGCTATGGGCTGCAGTGAGCGAGCGCAAGGCATGCACATTGACAGGCTTTCCCAGGTGAATTGGACGTTCAGATCATAACATGAAGCAGGCGATCTGAATGTCACGTCACCCACATGAGTTCTGTTCCACATGACACAGTATCTGTCCTGCAGAACCCCATCCACAGGACATGCATGTCGGGATGGACACGCGAGCGGGGCTGGCTGAACATGCTGGGGCAGTAAATGTGAACATGATAAGAGAACAGTGCTTCATTTATATCATGCCATGACTGTATGTCTGTGACCATGGGTCATCTACAGAGGAACAGTCATCTGCAGAGGAACAGACCGTTCATACTTGCATTGTCTGATGTCTGATTGATAAGAGGGATTCAATAAAATGCATGTTTTTCTATGGTGTGTGTGATTTAATTTTTTTATAATACATTTATCTTCTTGTTGATTTCAGGCATTTTATGCACCTTTTGTCAATGGCCACCATCACCACCACTACCAGCAATGGTAGCACAGTGGTAAAGTTTCTGTCTGGCAATCAGAGTTTTTGTAAATTGCAAGTTCAAATCCGTCAGTATTTGTTAAATAAAACCCCTTTAATTTTTGGAGCGCTGTGGTTGTGCAGATTATTTGGTTTCTATTTTTGGTACAATTTTTCTTGGTCCAGCACGCCTTTTATGTGTTGTGGATGTGCGTGTCTTCATGGCATTACTCAAATCCCGCAGGTGGCACGTATTTTTTTAATTTTTTATTTTAAGTTTTTGCCAAAGCAGCTGCGGGATGTCATTCGACATGCTCCAGCTGCTTGCACTGTGTTTCCACTGTGATGGTTTTCATGCATGCTTGTGCATGAAACCATCGCAGCAGATCATTCACGCCCACGTGTCCCTCCTGACACTGGCTCAGTGTTTTCATGGTTCTCTCATATGAACTGTTTCGCTGTGATTCGCCCTGATTTGTACTTATTCGTACTATGTTTGAAGGGGTGCTAAAGGATACCATTATCAACTGACAAAGTTTGATCTGGATCTGAACCAGATTTCAGATTTTGTGGCCATTTTAATTTAACATTGAAAACCCTATTTAATGTATATCTTACATATATATAGATAGATAGATAGATAGATAGATAGATAGATAGATAGATAGATAGATAGATAGATAGATAGATAGATAGATAGATAGATAGATAGATAGATAGATAGATAGATAGTGTTTGTATTTCTTATATATGTATAAATATGTGTTTGTGCAATATCGCATATTGAGTGAAAATACTGTGCATTGCTGTCCATTAACTAATTTTTCAATAATTTCAATAAAATGATACTAAAAACTGCACTCAACAAAAATATAAACGCAACACTTTTGGTTTTGCTCCCATTTTGTATGAGATGAACTCAAAGATCTAAAACTTTTTCCACATACACAATATCACCATTTCCCTCAAATATTGTTCACAAACCAGTCTAAACCTGTGATAGTGAGCACTTCTCCTTTGCTGAGATAATCCATCCCACCTCACAGGTGTGCCATATCAAGATGCTGATTAGACACCATGATTAGTGCACAGGTGTGCCTTAGACTGCCCACAATAAAAGGCCACTCTGAAAGGTGCAGTTTTATCACACAGCACAATGCCACAGATGTCGCAAGATTTGAAGGAGCATGCAATTGGCATGCTGACAGCAGGAATGTCAACCAGAGCTGTTGCTCGTGTATTGAATGTTCATTTCTCTACCATAAGCCGTCTCCAAAGGCGTTTCAGAGAATTTGGCAGTACATCCAACCAGCCTCACAACCGCAGACCACGTGTAACCACACCAGCCCAGGACCTCCACATCCAGCATGTTCACCTCCAAGATCGTCTGAGACCAGCCACTCGGACAGTTGCTGAAACAATCGGTTTGCATAACCAAAGAATTTCTGCACAAACTGTCAGAAACCGTCTCAGGGAAGCTCATCTGCATGCTCGTCGTCCTCATTGGGGTCTCGACCTGACTCAAGTTCGTCGTCGTAACCGACTTGAGTGGGCAAATGCTCACATTCGCTGGCGATTGGCACGTTGGAGATGTGTTCTCTTCAACTCTATGCGAAGGAGATGTGTTGCAGTGCATGAGGCAAATGGTGGTCACACCAGATACTGACTGGTATCCCCCCCCCCCCCAATAAAACAAAACTGCACCTTTCAGAGTGGCCTTTTATTGTGGGCAGTCTAAGGCACACCTGTGCACTAATCATGGTGTCTAATCAGCATCTTGATATGGCACACCTGTGAGGTGGGATGGATTATCTCAGCAAAGGAGAAGTGCTCACTATCACAGATTTAGACTGGTCTGTGAACAATATTTGAGGGAAATGGTGATATTGTGTATGTGGAAAAAGTTTTAGATCTTTGAGTTCATCTCATACAAAATGGGAGCAAAACCAAAAGTGTTGCGTTTATATTTTTGTTGAGTATATGTATTAAGTGTCCCTCCATCCTTCATTCCTCCACTTGCATTGCTTTGTGCTTTTTGTGGATCTGCTAATAGCTCAAACAAACCCATTCATATCCATCTCTGGTGTTCACTTTTATACCATAAATAACTAATGGTGGGAGGATTTATGAGCTTTTTCAAATAGGAAGCCTACGGGGGAGGACTTATGATCAATTTTCAATTAGAAAGACTCATGTACATTCACTACTGCCAGTCACAGAAAAAGCAAATAAACATGAACTTTAATTCTACATTTATTGTGATTTATATTAAATATTATGATTGTATTGTCTTATATACAATTTGTGCATGTTTAATCAAGCCCCTGTATTTTGTCACATGATAATTTCACAAGGACTATAATGGAAATAACCATTTATGCTGTATTGTGTTATCCATGTATCACTGATATATTCACCTCTGCATGTTTATATTGATGGTGTAGAATAAACTCAGTCAATCAATCAATCATACAGAATATTTTATTGACGTTTTAACAGCATCTGCAGGAGGGCGTGCGTGTGCGCTTACATTAGCTTTTGAAAAGAGTGCAAGTTAATTTGAACTACGTGTGATGAATGTGCACACTGACGTCTGCGAGATATCTTGTAAATCACTCCAGAGTTGTTATCAGGTTACAAAAACAGTGGTTTCAGTTTTAGAAGTGTTTATTTCTCTCTAACCTTTACATAATATTTGAGAAATGTGTTATATTTACCCAGAAATTAAGTGGTCCTGGAGCACCAGAGACACCAGCCAGTGACATCATTGTTCCGCTCTACTCTGATTGGCTATCACCTCCCCCCACCAGCTCAAAAAACCCAGAAAAAAAATAAATAAATAAAATGGACGCAAATGATTTGTGGCATAAAAAATAGTAAACAGAATGTGACATTTTAACCTCTCAAAATATCTCTGTCTTAAAATACACCAAGGTTAGCCGTCTTTGAACTTTTACAAGATCTGTGTCCAAAGAATGTTCCCTGTGAATTTGAAGACTCTGGCAGTAATAGGATTGGACCTATGCTGAGCACAGACAGATGGACAGATGGACAGATGGACAGACGGACCAACGCAAAGCCTTTGCAATACCTGATGGCAATATTTTGATGGCTTTGGGTAAAAATAAAAGGACTTACCAGGTTATCTGGATGTAAAATAAGTCCATAGTTAAGCCTAAGTCCATACAACGTGTAAGTCTATCATATCTTCTTTGTATGCAATGGTGATTTTAAACTGTTGTCACTGTTTGAGGGCATGACACATCTCTTACCACTGTGGACTAGTAGGCTACACCACTGAATTCATTTGGAACTATGTTTGCCTTTATTGTAATTCCATTACCTGTTGTATTACCAATGCAACATTTGTCCTTGAAAAGGTGAACTTGCAGATGCAGCAAGACTGAATAGTTGCAAAGTCAAATATTTTCTGGCACCACTGCAAGAGGGTACCTTAATGCTACCACTACCATGTTTGCTTTTTGGAGACCTCCTCAATGACTAAAACGAACAAAGCAAGTCATGACCTCCTCAAAGGTCACTGGTATCACTTGATGTAATGCGGGTCATCTGGTCATATACTCTGAAACATAAATCCTGGTGTATGATTTTTCCACTCCAGCAGGTATTTGTGGCTCCTTGCTTATGTACTGATGAGCACTGACAGCAGGGCCACACATATGGGGCCTGTTGATAACTCAAAGGCCAATCTGTACATGTCAGTTAAGTTAGCAGAGCCTGCCCAAGAGTTCTCATGAAAGAACTATATATTACAGAAATGAAAACCCATAACTATACCCTTAACATTCAACATTACAATATGCCCCCCACCATCCCCAACTAACTGTCCTTGACTACTTTAAAAGAAAAAAACTTAAAAGGCAGTGCATGTCAAGAACACATTCCCTGGCAAAGTGAAGATTTCCGCCTCTTATCTGTTTGATTTTGCACTTAGGGATTTTTTTTCTTCATCTTTTCTCTTCAAACATCAAGTGCCAAAGTCATTTACATCTGCTAGGGGCAACCCAACGTAAAACATAGCCATGCAATGTACTGCTGCCTGGAGGTTGTCTGTGAAGAAAATTAAGGAATGTGTGTGTACTGGGGGGGTGGCGGCGGCAGGAAAAATAAGGCAACAGAGAATGAGTGAAACAAAAAAAATGAGGAACACAGCAGCAGTATTAGGAGGCGGAGGCGGAGGAAAACGAGGATGGTGGGGGTGAGGCTGTTGAAGCACACAGAGGGTAATTCAATTTGACTAAAACTCTGTCACTTTATACAACAGGGGGATTGACATAATCACTAAAATATATTAAAATTCATGAACTATTGAAGAGTGAGGTGCAAGTTGAAAGTGGAGAGCATGAAACAGGATATTCTTCTAACTTGAGCAGGATATTCTTTTTTTTTTTTTCTAATTACAAATAAATTAAGCTATTAGTTTACCTTAAATTAAAAGCAGAAGGGTTCCCACACAGACATGCGATCCCATGTGTAACCCATTTAAGACTGATTTGGTCCCCTACTGAGCTGGCAGGCGAACTGAAATTAAGTGGCGGAGCATCTAAACTGCAATGTATTGTCTCAGTCCTGCTGGATCAGTGCCATTAGATGCCATCTTGCAAGCATAGCTGAACCTTCAAGCTCCCATTAGGTAATCAAAGAAAGACAAATTCCTGGCGTGCTAAAGTATTTTTACTCGAATTTTTTATGTTATTCAGACCCTGATGTAGTTGTTGAATAATGGGTGGCACAGGAGAACACACAGTCCCGTTGTGTATAATAAGTCTCATACCCGTGGAATCAAACAAATACACAGTGTTTGACTTTCATCCATCCACAATATAAATAACTAATTTATCAATTGTGCTTAAAGAGCCGTACATTGGGCAGAACAGAGAATACTGTGTATCTTGGATAATCCCGTAGAAGATTTATCCTGACGCTGCCTTGAGGGGAATTGTAGGAGCAAAACACAGATCCTATTCCCTCCATCTGTGTCTCTTTCTCCCTGGATACATAGTCACTATCAGCATTCTTGATCAGCCCCATTTAGTTATATTTCATTCTTTCTTTGATATTCCAGCTAATCCATCAAGTGAAGAGATTTAGCCTCAGATTACAGTGATTCAGTGAACTTTTGATGATGCACTACTCATGTCTGCAGCCTTGAGGTATTTTCTTGATGTACATAATGCCCACTTGTGTGTGTGTGTCTGTGAGTGTGTGTGTGTATGTGTGTGCCCGTGTGTGTTAAGTAAGGTGACTGTCTTCATTCGTTGTGTGGGCGGGTATGACTGATACGAGAAAGTGAGAGCGTTGCAAATATTGGACTGGCAGTCTCATGGCATCCCTGCTCAAGGAGCTAATGTAGGTGGTTTGTATTCTGAATGGAGCTTCTCAGCCTGAAGATCAATATAATGAGGGGTCAGAGGAAATCAGGTTTTATTTAAGGTCATTTAAAGTAGTGATTCTCAAAGTGGGGAGCTGGTCCCAGAAATCCTGCTGAAGAAAGAAAGAAAGAGTAAGAGCTAAAATAAAATGCATGTTTTAGATTTGGACAGAGGTGTTTGGCAATGCCAATATCATTACTAGGGGTGTCCATTCTCTCTGGCAAAGCTGTGGAGTTTGAAGCACTTTTCAATGTACAGCCATATCTCTGCTTTGTCTCACCTCAGGGAGCTTTGGTGTCCACTGTCCAGTTTGCTCAAGCATGTAGGAGTTAATCAGGAATGAGCCACTAATGCTTTCATTTGCATCTAATTCCTCATTGCCACTGTGCGTTGTGTAAAGGCAAAATTATGAACACGGTTAACTCATGGTGCACACAGTGTCCGGCTTTGCACTCGTATGTCCACTCCTTAAGTAGACAAGTGTTTCCTCTATGTTTGTGTGTTTGCTGTCTCCCATTAAAATAAGGCTCATGATGTTTATTGACCTGGCAGAGTCTTCCAAGATGATGCCACATTACAACCCCTGGCAAAAATTATGGAATCACCGGCCTCAGAGGATGTTCATTCAGTTGTTTAATTTTGTAGAAAAAAAGCAGATCACAGACATGACACTAAACTAAAGTCATTTCAAATGGCAATTTTCTGGCTTTAAGAAACACTATAAGAAATCAGGAAAAAAAATTGTGGCAGTCAGTAACGGTTACTTTTTTAGACCAAACAGAGGGAAAAAAATATGGACTCACTCAATTCTGAGGAAAAAATTATGGAATCATGAAAAACAAAAGAACGCTCCAACACATCACTAGTATTTTGTTGCACCACCTCTGGCTTTTATAACAGCTTGCAGTCTCTGAGGCATGGACTTAATGAGTGACAAACAATACTCTTCATCAATCTGGCTCCAACTTTCTCTGATTGCTGTTGCCAGATCAGCTTTGCAGGTTGGAGCCTTGTCATGGACCATTTTCTTCAACTTCCACCAAAGATTTTCAATTGGATTAAGATCCGGACTATTTGCAGGCCATGACATTGACCCTATGTGTCTTTTTGCAAGGAATGTTTTCACAGTTTTTGCTCTATGGCAAGATACATTATCATCTTGAAAAATGATTTCATCATCCCCAAACATCCTTTCAATTGATGGGATAAGAAAAGTGTCCAAAATATCAACATAAACTTGTGCATTTATTGATGATGTAATGACAGCTATCTCCCCAGTTACCTGACATGCAGCCCCATATCATCAATGACTGTGGAAATTTACATGTTCTCTTCAGGCAGTCATCTTTATAAATCTCATTGGAACGGCACCAAACAAAAGTTCCAGTATCATCATCTTGCCCAATGCAGACTGGAGATTCATCACTGAATATGACTTTCATCCAGTCATCCACAGTCCACGATTGCTTTTCCTTAGCCCATTGTAACCTTGTTTTTTTCTGTTTAGGTGTTAATGATGGCTTTCGTTTAACTTTTCTGTATATAAATCCCATTTCCTTTAGGGAGTTTCTTACAGTTTGGTCACAGACGTTGACTCCAGTTTCCTCTCATTCGTTCCTCATTTGTTTTGTTGTGCATTTTCGATTTTTCAGACATATTGCTTTAAGTTTTCTGTCTTGATGCTTTGATGTCTTCCTTGGTCTACCAGTATGTTTGTCTTTAACAACCTTCCCATGTTGTTTGTATTTGGTCCAGAGTTTAGACACAGCTGACTGTGAACAACCAACATCTTTTGCAACATTGCGTGATGATTTACCCTCTTTTAAAAGTTTGATAATCCTCTCCTTTGTTTCAATTGACATCTATCATGTTGGAGCCATGATTCATGTCAGTCCACTTGGTGCAACAGCTCTCCAAGGTGTGATCACTCCTTTTTTAGATGCAGACTAACGAGCAGATCTGATTTGATGGAGGTGTTAGTTTTGGGGATGAAAATTTACAGGGTGATTCCATAATTTTTTTCTCAGAATTGAGTGATTCCATATTTTTTTCCCTCTGCTTGGTCTCAAAAAGTAACCGTTACTGACTGCCACAATTTTTTTTCTTGATTTCTTATAGTGTTTCTTAAAGCCAGAAAGTTGCCATTTGAAATGACTTTAGTTTTGTGTCATGTCTGTGATCTGCTTTTTTTCTACAAAATTAAACAACTGAATGAACATCCTCTGAGGCCTGTGATTCCATAATTTTGCCAGGGGTTGTAGAAGGTGTAAGATGGATAAAAGAGTACCCGTCATGTTTCTAAAGAATGAGGGAGTAACAACCTGGGTTACAAATGAAAGAAAGAAGGATCATCCATTATGCAGATGATATTGTGTTGTTCAGCATGAGATGGAAGTACATATGAAGCAAGAAGAATGAGAAGGGTTTTGGAAGACAAAATTTAGTTGGAAAAAGACAGAATTTGTAATATTCTGAATATAGAATATTTTGGGTTCTTTGGATGAAGAGATACAGTATTAGTTCGTGGGAAGTCAGAGGTTGTTGAGCTGGGAACAGAAATACCTAACGCAGTGTAGTCTGGATTGAATAATTGAAAGAGGCTGTGTGACTAAAGGATTAAGGCAAGGGTTAAAGGTCAGGTCAAACATGCAGAGACAGAAATGTTATAGCTAGCTAATGCCATACACATATAGAGCCTGATGTACTAAAGTTAAAGTGTGTAAAAACATGCGTAAACTCCATTACACTCACAAATACAAATACAAATACACCTACATGCTGAGTTGCTAACAGTGCCCAAAGAGGATTGCATCTGCCAATTGTGTAAAATATCACGTATTATTAATATCAAATGTGGCAAAAGTGCCACATTTAAATATGAGCTCCCACATAGACCTCACACATGCCTTTCAGGGAATATAGTGCATATATCTTTGTGAATATGCAATTTGGAGTTTGTCCACCAGAGCCCACACAATTCTTAGAGGGAATAAACAAATAAGTGAGGTTTGCACAAGCAAAATGACTTATCAAGGTCAAAAGGAAATTTTGTGGGTGCTGATGGCGCCTGTATTTGGCAAATTTGCAACCTTTGTGTTAAGTTATTGTGCTTTGCTGACTGGTGTTGAAGAATGCTGCTCCAGCACAGAGGGTCTTCTTCTTCTTTTTCTTCTTTGTCTTTCGGCTGTTCCCGTTACGGGTCGCCACAGCAGATCAATCGTTTCCATCTCACCCTGTCCTCTTTATCTTCCTCTGTCACACCAACCACCTGCATGTCCTCTCTCAGCACATGAATGAACCTCCTCTTTGGTCTCCCTCTTCTCCTCCTGCCTGGTGGCTCCATCCTAAGCATCCTTCTCCCTATATACCCTGGGTCCCTCCTCTGCACATGTCCAAACCATCTCAATCTCGCCTCTCTGACTTTGTCTCCAAACCGTCCCACCTGAGCTGTCCCTCTGATATGTTCATTCCTAATCTTGTCCATTCTTGTCACTCCCAAAGATAATCTCAACTTCTTCAGCTCTGCCACCTCCAGCTCTGCCTCCTGTCTTTTTGTTAGTGCCACTGTCTCTAAACCATACAACATAGCTGGTCTCACTACTGTTTTGTAAACTTTCCCCTTCACTCTTGCTGATATTCTTCGGTCACAAATCACTCCTGCCACCTTTCTCCACCCACTCCACCCTGCCTGCACTCTCTTCTTCACCTCTCTACCACACTCTCCATTACTTTGAACAATTGACCCCAAATATTTAAACTCATCTACTTTCACCACTTCTACTCCTTCTAACTGCACTATTCCACTGGGCTCCCTCTCATTCACATACATGTACTCAGTCTTGCTTCTACCGACTTTCATTCCCCTTCTCTCCAAAGCATATCTCCACTTCTCCAGACTAGACTCAACTTGCTCTCTACTCTCACTACAGATCACAATGTCATCTGCAAACATCATAGTCCATGGGGACTCCTGTCTGATCTCATCTGTCAACCTGTCCATCACCACTGCAAACAAGAAAGGACTTAGAGCTGATCCTTGGTGTAATCCCACCTCCACCTTGAATGAGTCTGTCATTCCGACTGCGCATCTCACCGCTGTCACACTATTTTTGTACATGTCCTGCACTACCCTAACATACTTCTCTGCCACTCCAGACTTCCTCATACAATGCCACAACTCTTCTCTTGGCACCCTATCATAAGCTTTTTCTAAGTCCACAAACACACAATGTAACTCTTTCTGTCCTTCTCTGTACTTTTCCAACAGTATTCTCAGAGCAAACATTGCATCTGTAGTGCTCTTTCTCGGCATGAAACCATATTGCTGCTCACAGATCTTCACCTGTTTTCTAAGCCTAGCTTCTACTACTCTTTCCCATAATTTCATGCTGTGGCTGATCACCTTTATGCCTCTGTAGTTACTGCAGCTCTGCACATCACCCTTGTTCTTGAAAATAGGAACCAGCACACTTCGTCTCCACTCCTCAGGCGTCCTCTCACTTTCCAAGATTTTATTAAACACTCTGGTTAGAAACTCTACTGCCATCTCTCCTAGACATTTCCATGCCTCCATTGGAATGTCATCTGGACCAACTGCCTTTCCACTCTTCATCCTCTTCATAGCAGCCCTCACTTCTTCCTTGCTAATCTCTTTTACTTCCTGATTTACTCTCACCACATCATCCAGCCTTTTCTCTCGCTCATTTTTTTTATTCATCAACTCTTCAAAATATTCCCTCCACCTTCTCAGCACACACTCCTCACTTGTCAGCACATTACCATGTGCATCTTTTACCACCCTAACCTGCTGCACATCCTTTCCAGCTCTGTCCCTTTGTCTGGCCAATCGGTACAAGTCCTTTTCTCCTTCCTTACTATTCAACTTCTTGTACAGCTCGCAATATGCCTTTTCCTTTGCTTTTGCCACTTCTCTTCTCGCCTTACGCCGCATCTCCTTGTATTCCTGTCTACTTTCTTCATCTCTCCGACTATCCCAAAACGTTTTTGCCAACCTCTTTCTCCTTATGCTTTCCTGGACCTCTTCATTCCATCACCAAGTCTCCTTGTCTTCCTTCCACTGTCCAGATGTCATACCCAGTACTGCCCTAGCTGTCTCCCTCACCACATCTGCAGTACTTTTCCAGTTGTCCAAAATTGCTTCCTCTCCAACTAGTGCTTCTCTCACCTGCTCACTAAATTTCACACAACAGTCTTCCTCTTTCAGCTTCCACCATCTGATCCTTTGTTGAGCTCTCACTCTCTTCTTCTTCTTTACCTCTAAAGTCATCCTACAAACAACCATCCTGTGCTGTCTAGTGACACTCTCTCCTGCTACCACCTTACAGTCTGTGATTTCTTTTAGCTTGCATCTCCTATAAAGAATGTAGTCCACCTGTGTGCACCTTCCTCCACTCTTATATGTTACCTCTGTCTTATATGTTACCTCTGTGCTCCAGCACAGAGGGTGCACAGAATAAAAAATAAATAAATAAAGAAAATATAATAATAATAATAATAATAATAATAATAATAATAATAATAATAATAATAATAATAATAATAATAATAATAATAATAATAATTCATTGTGAATGTTGGGCATATTTAACTTTATTTTGTGCTTGTTTCTTTAAAAATAGATGTCTCCGTGCATAACAGATAGCTCACACACGGACACACATTTCAAAGTGTGCGCATGACATCATGGCTGTGTGAGCAGGATGCATAGCCTTTGGCATGCTCAAGTACTGGCTATTAAAGCAAACAAACAGATAAAAAAGAATGGCCTATTCCACACATTTAATTATTGTTACATCTGTGATATTTTAGGAAACTACAATTACTGAATAATTATGGTGTGTTCTGCCAGTGGAATGCACACAGACATCTGTGTGCATTCTGTATTGACTTATCTTCCATATATATTAGATGTGGATAAAGCGGTGCCTTGCACCTGTGTCCAGCAATTTAACTTAAGTGGCTGACTCATTATGCGCCTATTTATTTTTATTTTTTATTTTTTTGCATACATAAAATCCGGAGGATTAGCAGCAATCTTCCATTCCAGCTTATTAATTAATCAAAAACCCAGACAGAGCTTTAATTCATTTGAAAGCTTGACTCTTAGTCTTGTCCATCCAAATTGGAAGTCCCAAAAACCAGTTTTATTTGTTATTGTCTATCGTCCACCTGGTCGTTACTGTGAGTTTCTCTGTGAATTTTCAGACCTTTTGTCTGACTTAGTGCTTAGCTCAGATAAGATAATTATAGTGGGCGATTTTAACATCCACACAGATGCTGAGAATGACAGCCTCAACACTGCATTTAATCTATTATTAGACTCTATTGGCTTTGCTCAAAAAGTAAATGAGTCCACCCACCACTTTAATCATATCTTAGATCTTGTTCTGACTTATGGTATGGAAATAGAAGACTTAACAGTATTCCCTGAAAACTCCCTTCTGTCTGATCATTTCTTAATAACATTTACATTTACTCTGATGGACTACCCAGCAGTGGGGAATAAGTTTCATTACACTAGAAGTCTTTCAGAAAGCGCTGTAACTAGGTTTAAGGATATGATTCCTTCTTTATGTTCTCTAATGCCATATACCAACACAGTGCAGAGTAGCTACCTAAACTCTGTAAGGGAGATAGAGTATCTCGTCAATAGTTTTACATCCTCATTGAAGACAACTTTGGATGCTGTAGCTCCTCTAAAAAAGAGAGCTTTAAATCAGAAGTGCCTGACTCTGTGGTATAACTCACAAACTCGTAGCTTAAAGCAGATAACCCGTAAGTTGGAGAGGAAATGGCGTCTCACTAATTTAGAAGATCTTCACTTAGCCTGGAAAAAGAGTCTGTTGCTCTATAAAAAAAGCCCTCCGTAAAGCTAGGACATCTTTCTACTCATCACTAATTGAAGAAAATAAGAACAACCCCAGGTTTCTTTTCAGCACTGTAGCCAGGCTGACAAAGAGTCAGAGCTCTATTGAGCTGAGTATTCCATTAACTTTAACTAGTAATGACTTCATGACTTTCTTTGCTAACAAAATTTTAACTATTAGAGAAAAAATTACTCATAACCATCCCAAAGACATATCGTTATCTTTGGCTGCTTTCAGTGATGCCGGTATTTGGTTAGACTCTTTCTCTCTGATTGTTCTGTCTGAGTTATTTTCATTAGTTACTTCATCCAAACCATCAACATGTTTATTAGACCCCATTCCTACCAGGCTGCTCAAGGAAGCCCTACCATTATTTAATGCTTCGATCTTAAATATGATCAATCTATCTTTGTTAGTTGGCTATGTACCACAGGCTTTTAAGGTGGCAGTAATTAAACCATTACTTAAAAAGCCGTCTCTTGACCCAGCTATCTTAGCTAATTATAGGCCAATCTCCAACCTTCCTTTTCTCTCAAAAATTCTTGAAAGGGTAGTTGTAAAACAGCTAACTGATGATCTGCAGAGGAATGGTCTATTTGAAGAGTTTCAGTCAGGTTTTAGAATTCATCATAGTACAGAAACAGCATTAGTGAAGGTTACAAATGATCTTCTTATGGCCTCGGACAGTGGACTCATCTCTGTGCTTGTTCTGTTAGACCTCAGTGCTGCTTTTGATACTGTTGACCATAAAATTTTATTACAGAGATTAGAGCATGCCATAGGTATTAAAGGCACTGCGCTGCGGTGGTTTGAATCATATTTGTCTAATAGATTACAATTTGTTCATGTAAATGGGGAATCTTCTTCACAGACTAAAGTTAATTATGGAGTTCCACAAGGTTCTGTGCTAGGACCAATTTTATTCACTTTATACATGCTTCCCTTAGGCAGTATTATTAGACGGTATTGCTTAAATTTTCATTGTTACGCAGATGATACCCAGCTTTATCTATCCATGAAGCCAGAGGACACACACCAATTAGCTAACCTGCAGGATTGTCTTACAGACATAAAGACATGGATGACCTCTAATTTCCTGCTTTTGAACTCAGATAAAACTGAAGTTATTGTACTTGGCCCCACAAATCTTAGAAACATGGTGTCTAACCAGATCCTTACTCTGGATGGCATTACCCTGACCTCTAGTAATACTGTGAGAAATCTTGGAGTCATTTTTGATCAGGATATGTCATTCAAAGCGCATATTAAACAAATATGTAGGACTGCTTTTTTGCATTTACGCAATATCTCTAAAATCAGAAAGGTCTTGTCTCAGAGTGATGCTGAAAAATTAATTCATGCATTTATTTCCTCTAGGCTGGACTATTGTAATTCATTATTATCAGGTTGTCCTAAAAGTTCCCTAAAAAGCCTTCAGTTAATTCAAAATGCTGCAGCTAGAGTACTGACGGGGACTAGAAGGAGAGATCATATCTCACCCACATCTCTGCTCCCCTCCACAGGATGTCTTTTTCCTGGTTCTCTCCCTCAGCCCCAACCAGTCCAAGCAGAAGACTGCCCCTCCCTGAGCCTGGTTCTGCTGGAGGTTTCTTCCTGTTAAAAGGGAGTTTTTCCTTCCCACTGTAGCCAAGTGCTTGCTCACAGCGGGTCGTTTTGACCGTTGGGGTTTTACATAATTATTGTATGGCCTTGCCTTACAATATAAAGCGCCTTGGGGCAACTGTTTGTTGTGATTTGGCGCTATATAAAAAAATTGATTGATTGATTGATTGATTCTCTGTGAAGCCCATAAAATTTTCACCGAAAGCCAGATAAATTTTTCAAATAGTTTCCAGGTGCCATTCTCTAACAGCTTCTGAAAAAATTCTGATGAAAAAAACCCAAATCATTCCGCCATTTCCAGACAATGAAAATCCCATGACGGGGCGGGACCACTCCTTCCACAAGGCATGCTCACAGGCGAGTGATGTCACCGACAGTCGTGGAAAAACTCACGCATGCGCACAAGGGTTCAAGCTTGTCTGATGTGAAAACATATGAATCAAATCCATATAGTTAAAAAAAAATAAAAAGGTATGATACTTTATGGACAGACCTCGTATATATATATATATTGCACGGCCAATGAAACACAATAGCAAATGGTATGAATAATCCATGTCACATGACATACAAGCCACCAATCAAATGACAAGGATCCACTCAGCCATTATATAATTATCACTAAGACATGAGTTCATCCCCCCCGGTCTTGATGGTGAACATCATGATGTGACCACTAACAGACCACCAAAGTATAATTGCACCTTAGGACTGCAAAAGCCATTCATACAAATTTGCTATGCATGCTTTAACCCAAGGTGAGATGTGTTGCCTGGCAACAAAGCAAACATGCCAGGAAAGATTTAGACAACATCTGTTTTCAGTTCATGAGTTCTATCGGTGGGAGCATTCCGTATGTGCAATTACATGAACCAATCACCTGCAAAAGCTTTTTCAGTCTTCCTCCTTGAGTGCTGTCACTAGTTATTACAGCGTGTGCTATTTAGCAAAAGTGCATTTGCAGTTTCAAGAGCATCCCAAGATATTAGTGGCATCTAATTGCATTACCTGGAGGAGACTGATGGCGCCAGTTAAAACGACTGGCCCCAGTTCAGACTGTGTCGACGGCAAGTGCTTCTTTACAGGTTCGACGTCATATTTCTGACTGGAATCTTTTGTCGACTAAGTGATATTCTGACAGCTTTAAGCCTCCACTTACATTGCCAAACACCACCATTCCCAAACCAATTGTACATCTTACCATTAATCCACTTTCATCCATGTGAAGCTAAAACAATGACAGAATCATAATGGCAGCTAATGCAGCCAAACTGTGATTGCACAACTCAGATTCTATCTCATTAACTTGTTCGAAATTGATTCATACATTTGCACTTGTTTACTGAGCAATAGTATAAAATGTCCCAGCAGTGCAATCCATATTCAAGCAGGCCAGCTGTGAGGCTTGCTGCAGCATTTACCCATTTAAGCCTTGGAAATACCAGACTGTATTTTTAGTCTTTTATCGTTCAACTGTTTTAAAATAGATAATCACTCCCTCAATCTTCGGTAATCAGTCAGGCCTCTAATTTTTTTTCCTACAAAATAGACAGCAATCAAAACGTAATTCGTCTTTGCTGCGGTGCAAAACAAAAGCCACTCACAAAGGTGCCACTTGGTGGGCAGCTCACCGCTGTTTCCCAAAAGCCACAGGCAAATCTTGATGACTGAGAAGGCAATAAGGTGAAAAGTGACCCTCATAGGATATCGAAGTGGTACCTCCTGTCTTCGAAGTCTAGATTTAGGAAGGACTGGAGGGGCTTTTACCTCACTGTCCTCATGTAGTCCAGAGGGACTGTCATTTTGGGAATAGCATTCCGGTTTTATTGAGCAGGGAGTGACAGCAGAAAGACGAGTGCCCGCAGAGACACCTGGATGTTTTTCGTACCAAATAGCAGAAACAGATTGAAGATCCTTCTCTACCGAAATGGCTTTCATTTCCTGTATCAAGACATTGTTAAAGGTGTATAATTATGGAAACTGTGATATATCCATTATTGTAGTCAGTATGAGATACTGTCCCACTTTTTGCCGACTTCTTCCCGCCTTCAAGTCTCTGTATCCCAATGACACATCCCTCCTTTTTTTAATAACCTCTTCCCCTCCTCACATCAGTACCTCTCTCACTAATTCCCCAACCTCCAACTCCTCCTTTTTTCTGCCTCACTTCCTGCAGAGAGTAAAATGTCTATGGGCATTTATAGTGACATTAATATGAGCAAAGGATGCAGGGCAATAAATTGCTTTCTTTCTCCCAATGAGCCATAAGAATTGGTGATAAAAACAACTTTTCTGTTGTTGTGCGCTTTTGAAATGAAAAACAGAGAGAGAGAGAGAGAGAGAGAGATGTGTTTGAAGTTCAGATTAGTCTTTGGAGACTCCCACCTATTGGGACTGTTAACCTTTAGCCATTCAGCTATAAAGCAAGTGAGTTCCATTAAAATACATAATGCATGAAGTGCCAGGATTGCATGCCATTGATCAGCACTTGAATAAATTGAGTTGAAATCCTATTACCATAACCAGTTGCACATAAAATGAGATGAATAAAGTGCAGGATAACACCTGCAAAAATTAGCTGCCTTCAACTACTGCTGTGTAATGGTTGAAGTGGTCAGTCTAACTGATGGCAATTTGGAAATTAACGCTAATGAACTATGAGCTAATGAGCTAATGATTCCAGCTATTTGGACTTTGAGTAGCTCTATGTTAATATATTTGTTGTTTTCCAGCTCATATTTTTAATGTTACAAATGGTGTGGGTGTGAAATCTCTTCACATATGGTACGTTTGTATATCAAACACCTTTTCCATACAAAAGCAAACTTTTTTTTTCTTGTGTCAATCTAAACTGATCAAAACTAATAACTGACTCAAATAATTTATTTAGTTTTTTTTTTTTTTTCCGAGGATACACAGTGTTTGGAAAAGCCAAGGTATGTACCCAGTAAAACACAATGAATGAATTAGAGATAAAATGGTCACAAAAACTTAAACACAATGAAAGGCATCAGAGGACTGGTGCAACCCTGCATGTAAGGTTTATTCTTCTTCTTCTTCTTCTTATTATTATTATTATTATTACGATATAACATTATATTTTGACTACTTTCTGATGACATCATGAAGTCAGTTATACCAATTGCTCACAAACATTTCCCTGACCAACATGGTTGTGATAATTTTTTTAGCCACATTGAAGATAGATATGCATATTGTAGTAAATGTTTTTGTGCTATGTGCTGATAGGTGCAAATATTTAAGTGCCTAAAACATGTGTTTTTAATGCACACATACAACAGGCAAGGCAGTACTAACTATAGTATGTGTTTATGACTTACAGCAGTTACCTTTCTGACTGGAAAGAAAGTAAAATGTGAAAGTTTAGGAAAATTTACAGTCAAATGCATAAATAAATATAAAACTAAGTAGAAATCACACAGTCAGGAACAAAGCTGCTCTGCTACTCTTATACTTTGACTACCACTAGCATACCAAAGCAACGGGAATAATCTATCCATCCATTTTCTCAACCAGCTTATTCAATTTAAGGATTGGGGGTGCTGGAGACTGTCCTAGCCGTCATTGGGAGAGAGCTGGGGTATACCCCAGACAGGCTGCCAGTTTATCGCAGGGCCACATAAAGACAAACAAACACAGCCACACTCTCATATACAGACAATTTAGAGTCACCAATCCATCTATCCTGCATGTCTTTGGGGGTTGGAAGAACTACAGCACCCGGAGGGAACCTACGCAAACAAACTCCACACAGAAAGGACCAGGTCAGAAGTGAACCTTAGACCTACTTGCTGTGGGGAAACAGTGCGAACATCTAAGCCACTGTGCTACCTGGAAAGAGAATAATTAAATTACTATATGTTGTGTTATGTGAGTGGCGTGAAGTTGATCAGATGATTCCAGGACAGTCCATGATCAATAAGATCGTGGGTGCTATAGACAATGGGGGTAGCGTAGGCCCAGGCTGGTCAGAGAATGATGGTGATAAACCGAAGCTTGGGAGAAAAAAAAAATAATAATAATTTTGAATATCTTATGTAATTTTATATTGTGGTTATAGCCGGACAGCTGAAATACCCTTCATCTGCACCACTACTACACCCCACGTCCACCACATGAGCCACCAATGCTCACAGCGCATGTCCCCTTCAAGTGTGCATGTGCAGATTCTGTCTGTAGTACCACAGTAACCCCCTACCCACCCACTAACGTCACTTCCCACGCACTACCACATCACACCACGAGCACTTATTTGTTCCTCCTTTTAAAGCAATTAAGGCCAATCCTGTCATCTTGACAGGTAGCCTCCATCTTCCTAAATCCATGCGTGCTTGGGCACTTGTTTGGAGGACAAAGACATCACACCACTTTCCCTTTTTAAATGCAGGTGGACACCAACAATAACATATGAAGGGTTTAAATGCAAAATCCAGTATCTCCAAAGCCAACATGTACTTGGCTGTGAAGGGGACCATCAGTGTGCAAAATATGAAAGGATTTGAACAAACTGCTTTCATTTTATTGATGAAAGTCTGTGCATTTTCCAATATGGTTTCCTTTAAATCTCCATTTTCAACTGCATTTTTCTCCACTAAAAAAAAAAAACAAAACTTACTGGGTTTTGCATCTGAAGTCTTCTTATGTGTTTTCACATAAGGTGCAGAGGAAGCTCTGTCACATGACCCCGTGCAGAATGGGAGATCACCCAAATTATACCGCATTTCCTCCCAGCCCATAGCTCCCTCTGTCTCTTCATAACACCATCCCCGCCATTCCATCCCCACCCCCCTTTTCCTGTACAACGCCAGCCTCCCCACAACAATGCCAGAGCACGCCTGCCAATGCGAGCAGCTCCTTAATGAAATAGTAATTGCGACTTGCATGCATCAGTTGGTTTACTGTCCTCTTCTGTTTCAATGTACAATACACAAACCAATAGACTGTGTTTCTTCTCTGCAATTGTATTACCGCTTGTTGTCACACCTTTGCGTACAGTTTGTTTTCATTACGGCTGTATATTAGTAGCCATTGCTTGACCAGATCTGTTGTGCTAACATAAAGTGTGTTCTACACATACCTTCAGAACTGTATTATTCAGTGTTATGCTCAGTGAGTGAGATGCACGAAGTGCGCTGATATTCCCTAAAGAAGATGCCTAACAAGATTTTTGTGTGGTGGCACTAACAGCTCCTCAGAGCGACACAAATGTGTGGAATATTTAAGATCAATATATCATTTATTTCACTGGGAGTCTATAATGGGATTGCAATTGTACGTTCCATTACTGGACACAAGGGCCCAGACTGCTGAAAAATCCTGTCTAATGAAAACAAATGTACTGGCAGGGTAAAGAAAAGAAATACACTATAACACAGTTCATGCTCTTGTGTTATTTGCTGTGTGAACTGTGGCCCTGCCTATGCAGAACAGCAGCCTTAAAAACATTAAGTGTGGTCTGAGACAGAGAGAGAGAGAATGAGAGAGTGAAAAAAAACATCCAACTACAGGTCTTCTGCACAAACTGAAAACCAGATTACATTCATTGTGCAAACAAGCAATTGTGCAATTGCTCAGACATGCACAAACTCAAAGGTGTAACACTCAGATTTTGCAGGATTTTAGTTCTGGCTGTTGTAGATCTGGGGAACCCACACTTTCGGAAGATATCTATTCATCACCCCTGCCAACGATGTTTTCACCCATTTGTTTGTTTGTGAACAGCCTGGAGCCCACAATTTTTAATTTATCATTATGAATTTTTTACTGAAGATTCAGATCCTGATGGGCAAGAAGTAATTCAATTTTCAAGGTCATAGTCACAAAAAACTGCAAAAAGCCCAGTCTTTAACATTGAACAAATTTTCAAAAATCCATAACTCTGTCAAAAATGAAGAAAAAAAAAATCATAGCTGAGATAATTATGTAGGATGGTATCCTTTATCAACTGACAAAGTTTGATCTGGATCTAATACAGTTTGCAGATTTTGTGGCCATTCAAATTTAACATTGAAACCCCATTTCATGTACATTTTACATTATATCTTAATCTAACATGTACAAATCACTCTCATATTTGAAAGTGAGGTGCACACTGGCACTCAGTATCACCTGACAAAGTTTGATCCGGATTGTGGATTTTGTTGACATTTAAATTTAATATCGAAAAGCCCATTTGGTTTAGGCCATTGGCTAGCATGGTACTGCATGTACCCCCCTCCCCCATGTATTTGGTATCAGTAGAAAGCTTAGGATGTCTAGATTACAAAATAACTGATAACAGTAAAAATACTTGGCCTCACTTTGACATTTGACAACACTGGATTACTACACTGTCTTTAACCACCCTATCATGGAATACAAAATTGTCAAAGACTCCCTGCAAGTAGCAGAAAATGCCACACTTGAAGTAGGTCAAGACAGTGTCATTACAACCTTTGATATGGGAGTTTGTATGAATGCATACCCTCTAATCTGAAAAAAGAAAGCTGTGCACATAATTCAAATTGTAGTTGAATCAATATGAAGACAGCTTTCATTCGGTTAATAAAAATGCTCATATGTCTTATTGAGGCCCAGTATTTTTTTTTTTTACTGTTACTAGTTACCAATGGGCAGCACAGTGGCTTAGTGGTTAACACCGTGGTTAGTGGTTAGCACTGTTGCCTCATAGCAAGAAGGTCATGGGATTGATTTCAGGTGGGAATCGATCCCATGATCCCATGTGGGTGGTGATGGTCTAGTGATTGAGTGTTGGGCTTGAGACCAGAGGATCTCGGTTCAAACCCTAGCCTGACCTGAAAATCACCATAGACCCTTGGGCAAGGTCCTTAATCCCCCAACTGCTCCCGGTGTGTAGTGAGTGCCTTGCATGGCTGCACCCTGACATCAGTGTGTGAGTGTGTCTGTATGAATGGGTGAATGTGAGGCATCATTGTAAATTGCTATATAAAAGCAGTCCATTTATCTGTGGCCTTTCTGTGTGGCGTTTGCATGTTTTCTCCGTGTTTGTGTAGGTTCCCTCTGGTTTCTCTGGCTTCCTCCCACATCTAAAGACATGCTGGGTAGGTGAATTGGAAACTTTAAAAATGGTCCAGGTCTCCATTGTAAAAGAGATCTCGATCTCAATGAGGCTAACTTGGTTAAATAAAGGTTAATTTTTTTTTTTTTTTTGTAATCTAGACATCCTAAGCTTTTAAATGATACCAAATTTATAGGATTGTGGGGGAGGGGGGGGTGCATGTTGGACCATGCTGGCCCATGGCCTATATACATTTTGTATTTCATCTCAATCAAGTACCTCAATCACACTTTTCTGTTATGGATTTACCTACACCACTAAAATTGGTTGGAAGTTCCAATTGTATGCCTGTTTGTCTTCCAGTTATCAGTCGGAAACCAAGTGCCAAAAAGCAATGACAAATTGTGCATAGCAAAGATAAGCGATGTTCTGTGAAAATTATCTGAAAAGAATTCAGAAACCAAAAAAGTTGAAAAAACTGACACCACCACAAAAAACAAAAAAAAACTTTGATTCAAGTGCATGAACTAAATACAAACTCTTGAAATGTGATCACATCTAATTTAGCTTACTAAAAGTCACTTCTAACAGGACTTTGACCTAGAATTTTTTTCCAAGGTAAAATTTTGTGGAATTGGAAACTAATGTTCACAGAGGTTTGTGCTCGACGAGCATCGTCCTGTAGTTGGCTCTGTGCCTGACCACACCTCAGCTTTAGGTCAATACACCGACGAGTGCAAGTTGCATTATGATTTTATACAACATGGGCACCCACCATGAAAATGTTACATCAGATAGAAATTTCTTGTAATATTGAACACATCATGTTTGTTTCTGTGAGTTGACACAGTGTTATGAAGATAATATCTCTTTAAGTCACGGTCAGTGATGCCGGTCTAATCTGACCACTTTTTTTAGTAACGAGTAATCTAACGCGTTAATCTTTCCAAATCAGTAATCAGATTAAAGTTACTTCTCCAAGTCACTGTGCGTTACTATTATTTTTCATTGTGGGTCGATAACAGCATTAAACTTGGTCCGTGGGCAGGAGGTCGGGGTTCGACTGAACGTCCCACTTTCAGCGAGCTGTGAGCTTTTCATCCGCGTTTTTTTGCAGCTGCTCGACTCGTCCTCACCTCTTAAAGCGCGGTGATCAGCACACCTGCACTGAGCTTTACAAAGACATTTTTATACTTTTTTTCCTCCTTTATTTAGAATTCTGAGCTGAGCCGCTCTGTATCGTCTCATTAAAAACAGCTGATCCTCCGCGACGCGTCAATAACTAACACTATTTTCCACTCAAATGCACCTAAACTCTCTTTCTGAGGACCACATGATGTGAAAACGCAATAAAACTTTCTTACCTGTAAATCTGGTCCTGTTTTCTGCATAAATAAATGTTATCCATTCTTTGTGCTTAAACGCCAAAGCAGGGGCGAATCCATATGGAGTGGGGGCGTGGGGCAGGGATGTGCCCCCCTCACAACACCCCTAGATTAAAGGTCCAGTTTTGAAGCCGTTTTGTACTACAACTACTAATACTGCTTAAAATAATAATAATTTCGACAAGTAAAATGTTTAGAGAATTTAAATGTTAGAAAAATGTTAGTATTTAATAGTTACATTTATAAACAATGTAGGTTTGAAATTGCAAGTTTTACTGTTACAGTGCTGTCAACAGTTAAATATGAGGTCAAGAAAGAGGTCTTTATTTTACTTTTTATAAAACAAGTATTTGTTTTCATTGAAATCAAGAAAGGGTGACTATAAAGTGAGTTTTGGCAAAACAGGTATCATTGTCATGTTGACGTGGGTTGTTGTCGGCAGCTGGGGAAAGTAACTAAAAAAGTAACTAGTAATCTAACTTAGTTACTTTTACAATTGAGTAATCAGTAAAGTAACTAAGTTACTTTTTCAAGGAGTAATCAGTAATCAGTAATTGGATTACTTTTTCAAAGTAACTGTGGCAACACTGGTCACGGTAGACACTTTTGTGTTATACCACAAGTAACCCCTGAGCAGTAAATGAGCAGATTAAACTTGGGGTTTTGATGCATGTATTTGCAAATTATTGTGAATAAAATGATTTTTAACAGCCTTGATCCTAGAATGCTGACAGTTTTGTATTTATTCAGAATATCTATCTATCTATCTATCTATCTATCTATCTATCTATCTATCTATCTATCTATCTATCTATCTATCTATCTATCTATCTATCTATCTATCTATCTATCTATCTATCTATCTATCTACAGACGTGGTCTTGTAATTCTGAATATGGTGCCGTAATGTTTCAATGATAATGTCTTTTACATCTCTTTCATCAATTCCTCTAAAGCACAAATGACACAGGACCATTATTTCTAAAGTACCTTCGCTGATCTAACATCAGTTTAAGCTTTAGATCATGCCGAAAATGGAAGAAAACAAGGACGTCTTTAGTGATCCCAGATCAGCACACGTCCTCTGAGAGGAGTTTGATGAGCACAGCTCCAGATTAGATTAGAGGCCTCACACTGATGAATGTAATCCATCATCTTGTAAGCAGCGGAAATTTATGACAATTTAGCTTCAGTAACTCTGTCATAAGTCCTTAGCTTTTAGTTTTCAGAGTTGCATAACTACAAAAGGAATAAAGAAGTACAAACTAAGGCTCAAGGGGCACTATGTTTTGTGAAAAGTGTGGGATTTTGATTTGTGACCATGACAGAGATTGAAAGTACTATTCCTTTCTTTGTTGAACCCCCCCCCCCCCCAAAAAAAAAAAAAAAAAATCATGCTTTTTCTGTTTCGTTGTTTCATAGTTTCACCTTTTGCCTTGCCGCTGCAGGCAAAACAAAATCCGCAGTAGTTCCATTTCATCAGCTAAACTCGGAGATAAAACAAAGCTGGAATTGGATGGTTTGTGAATGTGAAACTTCTTTATTTCAGTTTGTGCGAAGACAACTTCTTTGAACTTGATTTTTCCTCCTGTGGTGCAGCTGCCGTGTCGCCCATGAGGTAACTTATCCTACTAGGCACCAAAAAAAGGAGCTGATCATCCTCTCAACATGAAACATTTGTTATTTTGTTATTCATGTCATAGTTCTGTCAGCTGTGGCAACTCATCAAGCTGAAATAATGAGGCCACATTCCGTGATTAGTGACTAAAATCTCAAGATATGCATGTGATGAAAAATTGTTTTGTTTGTGAAAATGCTGCATCTTTTGTTATTGATCATTTCAGTAAAGAGGCTATAATCACCTATTTGTGTTTGCTCCATTTGGAACCACAGAAGTAACGGTGTGTGTGTGTGTGTGTGTGTGTGTGTGTGTGTGTGGACCGGTTTAAAAAAAGACACGGTTTTACGGAATCACCATTTTTAGATTAACAGGTGATAGACAATGTTACACTTTTAAAGTAACTTGCCTAACACTGATAATTGGTAAGCATATCTTTAAGAAAATCAATATTCCATGCGGTACCTTTTGACAAGCAGAAATAAAACACTTCTCCCTGCTTAAATAACAAATTTGCTCTTTTAATCAATTATTTCAATAAATATAATGGCCCTGTTAATGGTAACAATTTACAAATGGTGCTTTTGTCATTACAATTTACATTAAATATTGAGCAATGGATACGGTATCGTAGTTGACCTATTTTAAATCATAAAGTGTTGTGTCCTCACTTTGATGGTGAAAAACGTTTTTCTAAATCTTGACGTTTTCTGTAATCTAAAGGGGTGTTTTGGATAAGGGCTCTCCCTTGTGGCCAAAAATAATTATTGCATTTTACAACACCAAGCAGAACTGGTGGTCCTCACTTTGTGGGTATACTTACGCAGTCCTCACTATGTAGCAAGTACAAGAATGTGTGTGTGTGCGTGTGTGTGTGTGTGTGTGTGTGTGTGTGTGTGTTTACATAAATTAATAAAAATCATATCCACTGTTTCAAGCATAGGGTTAACACCCAAAATTCTAAAAGCAAATGCTTTGTTGAATTAAAAATGACAGCTGTTTCATTAAAATATGTACTGCATACGTAAACCTAACGGGGCTACTCCGCAGGTCACCATTCTATTATGATCACCCACGATCCAAAAAAGTGCAAAAACAAGATGAAACAGCTTCATCTGTCTTTCTTTCTAACAGGCTGGCTTGTAAAGTGCAGGCCTGGCAACTGGCTGGCTTATAAAGTGCAGATCTGTCAACCTGCCCAAAAATCAATCAAGAAGGAGCTCGAGCTGTTCAACTTTGAACACAAACCATGACAAACGCTGCTTCAGATTAAAATTGTTACTCCGATGGAGCACCATCAAACACGTTTTAACATGTAGTTACTAGTAATACCCATTTAAAGACATTTAGATATGATCAAACCCGTTAAGACTATGAATACCTGGAAGATACCATGCACTGTCAATGATTTTGTATGGAGCCCTGGAAGTGTCATCGCAAAATGTTTTGCATGTGGAGAGAATGTGCGCACATTTTATTATATTGTGCGCTCATTTTATAATATTGCACAAACATTTTATTATATTGTGCGCATGTTTTATTATAGTGTGTGCTCGTTTTACAATATTGCACACACGTTTTATTATATTGTGCGCTCATTTTATAATATTGCACACACGTTTTATTATATCGTGCGCATGTTTTGTTATATTTTGCACTCATTTTATGATATTGTGCGCACATTTTATTATATTGTGTGCACATTTTAAGCATCATTTGGGTAAAACAAGGGCACAATCTACTTAAACGTGGGCACAATGTGTAAAATGTGCACTCAATATTGTCTTGACACAAAAATGATGGCTATTAGTCAACAAACCAGGAGACAATGTAATACATTTCCCCATTAGAAATGGATCTGGTCAGGGTATATCATGGTTTGGGCACACAAGGACATATAGAGAACTCCAGCTGCCCAGCATGACATCATCTGGAGTTTAAGCACATTAAAAAGGATGCTGAGGGCGAAGCGTCTCCCTGTTGTGAGGATGACAATTTAGATCATATTATGGAGTTCATTTTGAACGAAAGGAAAATGCGCACTTGTTTTATTAATTCGAGGGCTCAATTAAAGGAAAATGTACACACGTATTAATTTGAGGGCTCAATTAAAGGAAAATGTGCACACAAGTTATCATGGCCAGGAAAACTTGCACACGTTTTATTAATCTGAGAGCACGTTTTACTAATTTGAGGGCTCAATTAAAGTAAAATGTCCACGCGAATGATCACGACCAGGAAAACGTGCGCACGTTTTATTAATTTGAGAGCACGTTTTATTAATTCAAGGGCTCAAATAAAGGAAAATGTGTGCACAAATTATCATGGCCAGAAAAAAAAAAATATATCAGTTTAAGTGACCTCTCCCAGGTTCCGTAATTTTGAGAATTAGGATGAAATTTTATACAGTTCAAAAACTGCATCCAGATTTCAAGTGTGGTTCTGATGACCGCACACACACACACACACACACACACACACACACACACACACACACACACACACACACACACACACACACACACACACACACACACACACACACACACACACTTCTTAGTTACAGTGGAATATTCGCAACAACATTTTGTATACTATCTTATGTTCACAGCTGTCAAATGTGGTAGCAATGCTGGTTCAGAAGCTGTTTAGAATAAAACTAATGCAACACCGACGATAACGTTTTAGTGGTGTCTCAGTTTCTCGAACCTCGGTGCAAAAAGAAAAAAAAAGAAAAAAGAAAATCCAAGCCCAATATCCCTTCAAGCGTTTCAGAAACTAAAGTGAAGGTTTTAGATGAACTATTTGTATCCTGTCTGCTCAGACAACAGCTTGACAGGAGGTTTCAAAGAACACCTCAACACCTGAAGGGAGGCGTGCGAGGAGGGAGAGAATCACAAAGTGGTTCAGTCATGCACATCACACTGTACATGTTTTTATTAATCCCAGCTGTACATCGCTGCAGCTCCTAAAACAGACTTCAGCTTGAGCTCTATAACATGCATGAATGTCGACACTTGTTTGCCATGTCCGCTTTAGAAATAGACTTTTTGTCTAAACAGCCAGCAGGAAGAATTTTTATTATGCAAATATGTGGTACTATGTGAAGAAAAGTGTTTGCATTTTTCTTATGGTACAGCAGCGCGCAGGGTAACTTGATGGAAAAAAAAGGCTTGCTTTCAGGGTAATGATGTGCATAAATGAAAGTAATTATTTTATTTCCACTAGTTAGCCTTGCATTTGTTTTTCCCTGTTTTGGCTTGAATGTGCCTGGATTTGGGGTTTTAAATGTTGTTTTTGTGGTTCATGTTATTTTACCACTGTTGTTAATGTTACTGATGTATTGAGTTTTGTAGCTCAATTGGTTTAGTCAGTTTAGTTAAGTGTCATGTTGTCATTACCATGAATGAAAAGAGTATTGCTTTTGATGTCTTCCACCACCATCTCTGTTTGTGCGTGTGTAAAAATTAAAAGTACCTGCTTACAGCAGATTGCAGAAAAAACAAACAAACAACAACAACAAAAAAACTGCATCTGTGTGACTGGGGACAGCTGACATTTGCCATTTGGTATGCTTATGTATTTTGGGTCAAGGATGAACAGTGCCAAAATGGAACGTTGATAGGACCAATATTTTTAGAGAAACTACAGATATTAGCTAATGTTGCTCATTACATTCTGCACTAACATGTCATTCCAGCAGGGGGCACTAAATCATTTTTATATTAAAATGTGTGAGTTTGTGAGGGCGTATGAACATGATTTTATTTATTAAGTTCAATGTAAGTACATAATATGATTGTAAATTGTTAAAAAATATATGGATGACACAAGAAAGTGAAAACACTTATTTCCATTCCGGTCCATTTAAAAATCAAGTGACAAAATAGAAACAATAATAATAATAATAATAATAATAATTGCAAGAACAATAGTGTGTATATGAGAAAAAGAACCTAAACATTACTAAATACATTAAGACAGTAACACACACACACACACACACACACGCATGCACACACACACATCTTCAACCACTTAGTCCAATTAAGGGTCACGGGAGGCAGGAGCCTATCACAGCAGTCATAGAGTGTGAGGCGGGGTACACCCAGGACAGGACGCTGGTCTGTCACAGGGCAACAAACTGACAAAGAAACACAGTCACACCCACACCTATGGACAATTTAAAGATTCCAATCCACCTAACCCACATGTCTTTTGATGTAAGAGGAAACCAGAGCACCCAGAGGAAACCCATGCAAACATGGGGAGAACATGCAAACTCCACAGAGAAAGGCCACAGGCGGGAATTCAACCCATGACCTTCTCGCTGTGAGACAACAGTGCTAACCACTAGACAGTAAATTAACATTAAAAATTTTACATAATTAGCAGAAAATAAAAGGGTTGAGTTGCTCTTCTAAACATTGTTGAGGTCTAAAGATCTAAAAGCATTTTGGAGTCACACGCCATTCCAACTCATTATACAAGCTGTGCTTAATTTATTACCACCCTTGAAAAATGTCAGTTATTTTATAAACACTACCCAATCTAGAGCCCATGGGCAACACGCTAGTCTGCTTTTATTTCAACAGCTGATTTGAATCTTATTGCTTCTATTTGATACACATGACACATTGAAATTGAATATCCCCCCGATCCACCTTTACAAGCAGAGTGACATGTTGGGAATGACGATAGCGTATCATTGAGAAAGCTTTGCAAAGCGCAGCATGTTAGACATCACACTAATTTGAATAGGTGACATTATACATGCAGTGGAGAATAAATAATTAAATAAATATCACATCCGGATCATAGCTTGGGTTTCTCATTAGAAGCCACGCTGTGCATCTCCCTTGCACTGGAATGAAAGTCAACCAGAGCAATTGCAATAATTACACCATCGAGAAAGAGTTTGTACGTGTCTCAGAATGAGTTGGGGAGACGGGGGTGGGCTTAACGGAGGGCAATGAGGAGGGAGGTGCTGGCTGTCTACAGGTGCCTCTGATTATGGGTAATCTGGGCAGCCCTCCCTTTTCTTATCTCTGCAATGAGTCCTGCTGCCTCTGTTCGCCTCGAGCTCTGTGGCTGCTTGGCGTAATGAGCTCCACAGTGGATGCCCTGTAGGACAGTCTCTACAGAGCCATAATGAGCACTCCAGTGTACCAATTCCTGCTCCCCACCAAGAGGCCCCCAAGCCTGCCTCCCTTTAGACCTTGGTGGGCATGACTTGTTCGCTAAACCTTCCATACCCACCCGCCAGTTAAACTTCACTTTCTGATGTAAAGATATCTCATCTGGGTTCAGTAAGACGTCCCTGCATGCGTGGTAAGAAGGATAGCCCTGAGCTAGAGCGTGGCATGAATCACCAAGAGGGAGTCGAAAGGCAGAGACGGTATCAGGACTGAGACACCAAGAGAAGAGAAGCACAGGAGGACACAGGGATGGCATGCCAGGCCAATGGAAGGCTGGAGTGGTGGAGAAGGGAAAAACCTGAAATAATAGTGGAGGGATAAGAGAGTGATGTAACTGACAGATGGAGAGAGTGCGAGAGAAGGAATGATAGGAAAATTGAATGACGGGGGAGCTGCACAGTGAGATTGGCAGAGGAGAGAGGCAAGTGTCTGGGTGTAATGAGGTCTGTGGAGGAAGATGTCGGAGTCCAAGGTGAGTGCAAGAGAGTGGAGCCGAGAGAGAGACAGAGAAAGAGGGTCTTTAGCCAAACAGTGGTCCCTCTGTTGGTGCTGGTGTGCATCAGTATGTTATAGAATGTACACTGTGGCATGTTTGCTTTCTTAAACAACCGGGAGGTTGGCAAGAAGATCGACGGGTCTGACCGCGGAGCGGGACTTTGAAGCTACCTCACGCTGAGTGATGCAGTATTGGATTTAGGTCTGCCTTCAAAAAGAAAATGAGACGATGGAAGACAAACAGAAATAGAGATTTGGACATACAAGGGGAAAATAAATGTAAGATGTGCCGTGCACATACCCTGCATGTGTTATGCATATTGCGCCTCATCTATACGCTTGAGAGATAATACTCAAGATTTTTTTTTTTTTTTTTTTTTTTTCCAGGCCTATATATATATATATATAATGCAAATAGTGACAAGGCTATCACAGCAATGCACATGTTGTATCATTTATTAGGATTATTTCCCATCCTTAATTGTGCTCAGGAGCATTTTACAGGGAAATGAATTATTCCATCTGCTTTGTGCAATAGAAAGGACAAACTCAAAGCAGTATCTTTCTTTTTGCATTCATGGATGTTTCTCACTGTAGTATGTACGCCTGAGTCTTGGCGAGTCAAGGAATAAAAAGTTACTCATCATCTTTCATCTGTGCTGCATTTATTCCACAGTAGCCCTGCAGCAGCTGTTGCCATCTAGTTTATTTATTTATGGTTTTGCCTTTTCCCTCCTCAAATGTTGTGTAAATGCTGTATTTGAAAGTAAATCTTGCATTTCTTTCGGTAGCAGGCAGACCACTGGTTGGACCTTCTGGCATCTTAAAAAATACATTTTATTTTTCTAAAATGATTCTTTTGAGGATAAAGAGTGCAGCATTGCTGTACACGGATACACAGACTAGATAACAGTAAAATAAGAATCATCAGTGCTGGTGCAAGTCCATCTTTTTCATGGAGGATTAGTGTGGCGGGTAGGAGGCTAGGGCAGTGTGTCTTAGTATAATTGCTGTGCATTTAAATAATGTCCTGTTGCTCTTCTTCTTGAATGGAACCTCAGTTGGAGCCAAAAACAGTCTTTTCACAAAATGGCTCCATCTGGGAATGAGGATTACATTATTATTATTGTTATCTGTTGAGGGATTAGGGATTTGTCTCAAGCAGTTGAGTGCCGCCCTGCAAAATACTAGTAAATCATAATGCAGTGTCACAAAGTCTATTGTTCAAATACAGAAAATATCATTTTTAAAACATAAACATTAAATCCCTGACAGGAGAGAGTTGTATTCTCTGAACCACAGCAGTGTGCATTTATGTCACAGAAGTGCGGCATTAGGATGATATACAATGGCAGAGTTCAGCCACATGTCCAGTAGTTTCCAAAACCCCAGGCAATTGAAATTATAAAACGGCAATAAGGCTTAGACTTTATACAGATGAATGTGTTTCACATATGAATTCTTCTGTCACTGATAGTTATATTAATTTGCAGACTCACGGAATTAATAGTGGTTGCCAAAAGCTTTGTTCCACTGTTATATTGTGTTCATTTACACTATGTTAAATGTGAAACTCCTTTATGTTATTCTTGGCTTTGTTTCATCCTTATTTGCATAATCATAAAAAACATAATAAGTCTTTTTTCACAAGCTGTGGGGAATACATTTATTCTATCTACAACTTTCACTGATACATATAGGTAAAATCGACCCAGAATGCATCCAGTGTTTCTTTGTTTATTCAACCAAAGTTCTGGTCAGTCTCATACGGTGAATAGTTTCACCTGTGAAACAAGTCTGATTTATTTTTATATGTGTCTATATATGTGAGAAAACCACTCAAGTTGATCTTATTTAGGAAGTGTGTGACCATGAAGGGCACTGAGAGGAGGCAACAGTAGGGTAACGATCTCAGCGTGATGCTATGGCGTGGACACCAGACTTTAAAAAAGGTAGAATTGCTAAGTGTTAGTGATGTCTATGCTGACCTGCTTATTGACTGTGTCTGGACAAATGAAACAATCAAGAAACACCAATGTGACAATGTCATCATCTATTTTATGACCAGTCTGGCTTACATGTACTTGATGTAGTTTTTAAGAACACGTTATCAACACTGCCAACACCTCCCAAGTGCAGGACCAACAGACTGAAAAACTTCTTTGTCCACCAGGCTGTACAACTCCTCACTTAGCAAAGGGGGGGGGTAATAACAGGAAGACAGGGGACGGGAAGGAGAGGAACAGTAGTAGCCAGTAAACCAGCAGTGAGCAGTATTTTTGGTATTTATATTTGGTTTTACATTTTGCAAATTGTTTTTTACTTCTACGTTTGATACTCTGTGTGCTTCTTACCCCATGTGTTGCTATACAATGCTGCTAGAACATCAGTTTTACTGAGAGAGTCTCCCCAAGGAATTCATAAAGTTCTCTCTAATCTAATCTAAAAGGCTTTTTAAACATGCAAAACAAGAAGAGAAAGTTTACAGCCCTTGAGCAGTTTCTATCCAAAAATCTTCCTCAGACCGTCTGCACCCTGAGATAGGGGACCACTAAAATGGTGCTTCTGTCCAGAAGCAGCCATCCACAAAAAAGGTCAGACAATTGTACCTCAAACAGAGAACAAGGGAGGAGAATCAATGAGATGAAACTAACAACTCTCAGAACATTATTTCTAAGCAGTAAAATAACTCCAAACCATGAGACAGGATAATAATGTGGCCACCACCTGCTAGCCCTTTGCTTCATTAACAGTCCCAGATTTTACATTTGACGAGACAGACCTGCTCTGTTATTCGTAACAAAATTAGGATGGAGGGGGAAAAAATAATTCAGTAAAACAGTCGTGTCTTGTTCATACAACAGATGCATCTTTAATCTGGATTTGAATGTCTCCAGAGAATCAGACTGCTCAGCAGGCAGTCTCAGCAGGTAGATTGTTCCATATAACAGGTGTACAGTAAGAGAAAGCTTTGTGGCTTGCTGAATTCTTACTAACCTTTGAAACACAGTAATCCTGCCTCTTGAGAACACAGAGCATGGGGTGTTACATAAGGTTTAATTAGAACTGCCATATAGGTAGGCAATAGTCCATGGAGGATTTTGTATGTTAGCAACAAACCTTAAAATCTGACTTCAGATGGATACGAAGCCAGTGAAGCGAAAAGGAAATATGGTCAAACTTTCTTCCCCTAGTCATAACTCCAGCAGCAGCATTCTGAACCCATTGGAGACCTCTCATGTTGGACTGTGATAAGTAAGAAAATAGGACATTACAGGAATCCAATCTAGGAGAGACAAATCCATGAATCAATGTATTTCCATCAATACAGTTGGCCCAAGTGTAGCCCACACATCCTTAAACATTACAATTCCTTGTGGAGAAAATGTCGGACTGATAGTCACATTAGTATGCAATGAGGACTTGCAGAGCTAGGATGCCATCACTGGATGACTTATTGTGTGTGAAACCACATTGTTCTGGTCACTAATTGCAGGTGATACACACGAACATCTAACACCGCTCGCTTGGCACTTAGAAAATGTGTGGCCATTCGTGCTATTAGCACGAAAATAGTCAGCAGACTATCACTATCGAGCTGGATGTGGAATTTGTCAAAGTGCCCCATGAGTGTAGCATTGCAAAAAGCAACACACATGTGGTGCATGTGTCTCGCACGTGTGTTGCACCCCCATGCATAAGGGCACACTTGCCTAAAATGCTTATATGTATGTATAGATCTGATCACATGGGGGCCGGACAGCCAGGTCTTAGCGCACACATCACGGGGATGGGCCTGTCAGTTGATCGCAGCACATCGACAGCTGGATGACAGCTCAGTGCACATATTAAAAACACAACAATACATATATATGCAATTACATAACAAATAACGAAAACGAATGACCACATAACACAGAGTGACATGATGGTCTGGGCATTGACCGGACAGGGGGCATGTCCGCCCACAGCTGCTGCTGTTGTGATCTGTGTTCCTGGACGTCCCAGCTGGGGAACATGTACCATATTTTGAAAGACATAAACTTACAACATTCCTCTGTGAGGCGCGTGTCTCTGCCTGCTGTCCTCACATGGAACTACATAGAACATCTTTCGCCTTTGCACCGGCCTACAGCGGCCGCACACAGCGCACATTGTCCATGTCCTTGTTCGACCTTATTATTTTTTTCAAAAACCATATGGATTTGAATCATGTGTGATTGCGTCAGACAAGCTTGAACCCTCGTGCGCATGCGTGAGTTTTTCCACGCCTGTCGGTTGCGTCATTCACCTGTGAGCAGGCTTTGAGTGAGGAGTGGTCCAGCCCCCTCGTCGGATTTTCATTGTCAGGAAATGGCGGAATGATTTGGGCTTTTTTTACATCAGAATTTTTTCAGAAACTGTTAGAGACTGGCAGCTGGAAACCATTAGAAAAATTTATCTGGCTTTCGGTGAAAATGTTACAGGCTTGGTAGAGAATAAGGAGTGCTACTGTCGCTTTAAGGATGGCCCCCAGTGGCTGTGGGGTGTGCCGCGCTCCGAAGCCGCCATCGACAGGCTGAACGACCATTTCATTTCTAAACGAATGGCTGTCTGGATCTGTGACCATCGTGTGCCATTTCTCTGGTTATCACAAGAGCTGGACATCAACCATTTTCCGGCAGATTTAACTTTTAACAAGAGCTTTTGTCATGGAAAGCCGAGCGGAGGCTTCGCGCGTCACGATGGATTCGCTACTGGAGTGAGACAAAACCACCTCCGTTTTGGTCTCACAGGACAGCTTTGAGATGGCGTTCAGACAGCTGTCAGTGGTTTTTCCATCAAGTGATTATCTGAGAAATTGTGGATGTGCCTGGACATGCCAGAACATGTCCCATGAGGCTTCATCACGGCGTTGCTGTGCACAATGCGGCATACATATATATATATATATATATATATATATATATATATATATATATATATATATATATATATATATATATATATATATATACATTCACAGCAGCTTCAGCTGCTCAATTTCAATTTTTTTTTTTCATTCATATAGCGCCAAATCACAACAAAGTTGCCTCAGGGCACTTCACACAAGTAAGGTCTAACCTTAGCAACCCCTCGCATTGTGTTCCTGCTGCAATGGTTTCAGGCACGCTTGTGAACGACACCATCGTGTGCACAAAACCGTTGCAGTGGGTTCATTCACGCCTGCCCGTTGGCTAAATGTTTTCCTGGTCCATTCATACGAGCTGTTCCTCCGTGATTCTCCCTGATTTGTACTTATTTGTACTATGTGTGAAGGGGCCCTAAAGCATGGCATAGCATGATATTTCTTTGAAAAGGTTAACACATTACAAATGAAAGAAATCAAATGGGCTTTTTGTATGCTGCAATTTGCATGTATTTGTCAGTGTTTGTTTTAAGCATCAATCTGCAGTGGTCAGATGATGAGTTGCTGAGAGTTGATATGGTTATAGGTTAATATGTCAAAAGCTCTTTATCATTTGATTACTCATAGTTCTCTTCTGCACACCTGCTAGAGGCTACTCAGACATGGAGCAGAACACAAGTGAAAACTGCCCTTAATGTGCCCCCGCCCATACACACACATGCGATGACTGAGGCAAATCACTGTCAGAGAATATCCAGAATTTTTCATTTATATTAAATGTTTCCTCCATTAATTGTTCTGACACATGCACAGATTGTGACTGCTGCTTGCTTTCACATGTGCCACTTGGCTCCAGTGCAGTATAAACAGAGAGGACAGTGTAACAAAACACTGCCCAAAGCCACAATTGACCTTTGGGGTTCTGATCCCTTAATGTGTTTCTCTGTGTTGCTGCTGATAAAGCCTTCCTTCGCCTCTGTCTAAATCTATCAAGCTTTTTCCAAAGATGTTGGTAAAGCGGAGTGAAAGACATGAATATCCTCCCCATTCCATGGTCATAACCTCTGTCTCTGCCATCGATAGCTCTAATAGATGTTTAGAAAACCTTGTGTGTGCCTTTGTCTGATAGCTTACTGATGGTTTGGCGTACCATTCAGACAAAACAGTTTGTGCTGAGAGCATGGTGCAACACCCAGGTTACAGATTTAGTGTGGCCTGAAAGCAAAAAGATTTGTTCAGAACAAATCTGCTGTGCATTTGTAAAACTGTGCATTTGCACATTTCATACTTGCTCATCTGAAAGTAGGGAAAAGTACAGGTCTATAAGTAATAGGGACACTCTAGTAAGTCCAGGACAATTTGAGGTGTACATAGCTTTTTTGGGCCTTTGTCGAAAGAACTTTTTGGAGGTCCGATTGCTTCCTGTGTTACTATATCTTTGTGAAACATCTAAGTTATACCATTTTGACGCAGTCAGCTCATATTGATTGAGCATCAATCTGCGATGAGTCGGGTACTCCGTTGCATCACTGTGTGATGCAGAGGGAAACCTAACTCCTAATCCTAATCTTAACCTTGTTCGTAGATGCATGTAGGTGATGACACAGAAGTGAAGAAGATAGCTCTGTGAGTTGACAGAGATCAATGATGCCGTTGTCATAAATCACCCCACCCTTCACTAAATAAGGCAATGGGAGTACCTAACTTGTCACATCACGATGGAAAGGGGCACTGACCAAGAGCAAAAATGTGACAAGTTCAGAGTCAGAAAGCCAAGGGGCCAAGGAGGTGGAGAAGGCCAAGGAGATACTCATGTTTCACCTACATGTAGTAGCTAGATAGTTAATTTCAAGATGTAGGCATGGACCGTTAGTGTGTCTGCCTTGGTGGGTGCCATCCACAACCCATGGTGGGTTTCTGGTGTGCTCAGTATGGCAATGTGCAATGCCAGCTCATACTACCAAACCTGAATTATTATATGTATTGCCTTTTAAGTCTAGTTTTTCATGGAGATATTCCAAAGAGAGCCATAACTTCTCATTTAATCCAGAATAACATATTGGGGAATGTTTTGAGGCATCATACTAACTTCTTGATTCATCTTTGTCAATCTTGGACAAACTTGGTATATGTAGTAGATACAGCCATCATCAGCACCAGTTTTGAAATCAGGTTCAAAATTTTGAGTTGCCTGAAAATTTCAACCCAATTCACAAAATTGTCACTAGCACATGGTAACTTTCAAGTGTTCGTAGTATTAACAGCTTCAATCATGTTTGAACATCTTTAAACAGGGTATAGTGAGTACTTGAAACATGTTTGGCCATGTTGCATCAGGGTAAAAATTTAGAGGCAAAGCAGCATTTGTTGTGGTTCTGGCTGAGGTTGCAGCTCCTTACTTTTGTTTTCATACGGGTTGCCAGGTGGACACTTTATAAGATAGCCAGTTGCCAGGTCTGCACTTTACAAACCAGCCAATTAAAGCCCTGGTCACACGGTACTAACGAAGGACGCAAAGCCAAAACAAAAACATGAAATCTGGACTTACATTGACTTTCGGAGACATCGTTTAACTGTCATCCGGCTTCCTTCCTGTAGCTGGCGCTTCATCAGAATTTTCAAACTGTTGAAAAATGTGAACGAATCCCAATGACAACTTCTGTTTCTTTCTTGATGGTTCCTCATCATTTGCGTACTTTCCGTACCATAAGTGTTCCGTTTGACTGTCGCCCAACATCTCAAGTCTGACGCCTTGCATGAACATTGATTAACATATCTGAATGGCTCGGTGACTAAAGATCTGACGAGCTGAATTTGACTCGTCCATATGTGGGACGAAAAGCAACACTGTCATACATAAACAATAGCGGCAAGAAAGTTTTATCAACTACTTTAGCTATTTACACACATTACAGCCATCTGTGGCTGGAGAAGCTGTGCACACCTTCGCATGCCGTCTGTGGCTAGAACGCGCACGCGTGTGCGCACGTTGTTGTTCTGAAGACAAGCCGGTTGTCAAGATAACCACATCTCACACCTGCAGGTGCAGTGCAGAGCGTAGAAATGATCACAGGCTGGTGCTCGGTCTGATACCCGCTGTCAAGTCACGTCATCATGAATGTTTTGTTTTGATTTTGTTCAAAGTGTTAAGGTTGCCGGTTGCTTCATTTTTCTTTTGTTAGTTTCAGTTTTGTTTGGTTCTTTTATGCACTCTGGACTGGCTTTTCGTGATGGGAAAAGTGGAGGCTCATTTGTCCACTTTTTCTCGACGATTTGTGACTTCGTGCCATGTGATCAGGCCCTATGAGGCAAGCTGTATTAAGCCGTTTCATCCAATTTTTTTTTTTTTTTCACTTTTCTGGATCGTGGGCAGATGCAGTAAGATGACACCCTGTGGAATAGGGGTTGTACAAATCTAAAACTATTGCTGTCTTCTCATACAAAGAAAACCCCAGTCATAAAACACAGGTATACTGTATGCAGTGAAATTACAGCAAACTTGTTGTGTGTGGGCCGCCAGAAGAGGAGGTACTGCTGGCCCACCACCAGTGGGCGCCTTGCCTGAAGTGCGGGCTTCAGGCACGAGAGGGCGCTGCCGCCACGGACAGCTGTCACTCATTATCTCTTGACAGCTGTCACCCATCTACTCAACATCATCTCACTCCATAAAGACCAGACGTCATCTCCACCTCGTTGCCGAGATATCGTACTTCATTGGAGGTAATATCCTCAGCCGTTTGTGTGGTACAATATAATTTGTATATTGTGAGTGTTTGCAGGAGTACCGGTACCTCTGTCGGTGGAAGCTGAGAGAGTGCTGGACGGCACTCTTTTCCCCTGAGGAATCACTGCGGTACTCAGCAAGATATTGAGTGAGAGGTGGAGGTGGCATTCCCACCGTTGTTGTTACGGGGTGTACACACACCCACACTTTACTGTCTTTGTTCTCGCCAGCAGTACCAGATCCGACAGTCGGGGACGGTGATCACCTGGGAATTCGGGACTTGGCGGCTCCAGTATTCACCAGGTTCGGTGGCGGCGGAAATCGTGTGGTTCCGGCTCTTCTCAGGACAGACGTCTTCTATCCTCGAGCCTGCCCACACGTCACCTTTGTGGATTGACTGTAATCATATTCTGAGATTGTCTGTATGTTCGTTGTGCTCCTTCACAACATTAAATTGTTAATTTTTGGCTCATCTATTGACCGTTCATTTGCGCCCCCTGTTGTGGGTCCGTGTCACTACACTTTCACAACAAAACTGCTATATTAAAAAAGTTGCCTTGCTGTTCCTTTTAGATTTTATAAACTATTCCTAAGAAAGTAACAAAGATGCATTCAAGAAAAATGCTGCTGGATGAATTGTTACTTTTAATTGCCTAAAAATAAACTGGCAACAGCCAACTTGTTAGATTTATTCAGATGCAGTTTTATGTAGTTTCTGTCAGTTATTGTTTGCTGTCCTTGTAGTAATATCCAACGTAACAAACAAAACATCCACAAGGTCGAGAAATTATTCACAGCGCTGCACTTTTTCCACAATGTTTTATGTTACAGCCTAATTTGAATGGATGAAATTCATTTTTGTCCTCAAAAATCTATACACAATGTCCCATAATGACAATGTCAAAAAAGTAATTTTGAGATTTTTGCAATATTATTATTCATAATCATAATAATAACAATAATAATTTAAAAAGCATAAGAAATCTCACGTACATAAGTATTCACAGCCTTTGCTATGAAGCTCAAAATTGAGCTCAGGTGCAGCCTTTTTTCATTGATCATCCTTAAGATGTTTCTACAGCTTAATTGGAGTCCACCTGGGGTAAATTCAGTTGACTGGACATGATTTGGAAAGACACAAACCTGTCTACATATAAGGTCCCACAGTTGATGGACATTTCAGAGCACAAACCAAGCATGAAGTCAAAAGACTTGTCTGTAAAGAATTGAGACAGGATTATCTTGAAACACAAATTTGAGGAAGGGTACAGAGACATTTCTGCTGCTTTGAAGGGCCCATTGTAGTGACCTCCATCATCCTTAAATGGAAGCAGTTCAGATCCACCATTACTTCCTAGAGCTGTCTGCCCATCTAAACTGAGCAAATGAGGTACAAGGACCTTAATCAGGGAGGTGACCAAGAACCTGATGTTCACTCTGTCAGATCTCCAGCATTCCTCTGTGGAGAGAGGAGAATGTTCCTGCCGGAGTTTACCAAATGGCACCTGAAGGACTCTCAGGCCATGAGAAGCAAAATCATTTGGTCTAATGAAACAATGTTTGAACTCTTTGAAGTAAATGCCAGGCGTCATGTTTGGAGGAAACCAGGCACTGCTCATCATGGAGCCAATACCATTCCTACAGTGAAGCATGGTGGTGGCAACATCATGCTGTGGGGATGTTTTCCTGTGGTGCAACTGGAGAATAATTAGGATTGAGGGAAAGATGAATGCAGCAATGTACAGAGACATCCTGGATGAAAAAACCTGCTCCACAGCACTCTTGACCTCAGACTGGGGCAACGGTGGGGCACCCTAAGCGCACAGCCAAGATATCATAGGAGTGGCTTCAGGACAATTCTGTGAATGTCCTTGAGTAGCCCAGCCAGAGCGCAGACCTGAATCCGATTGAACATGTCTGGAGAGATCTGAAAATGGTTGTGCACCAACTCCCTATCCAACCTGATGGAGCGTGAGAGGTGCTGCAAAGAGGAATGAGAAAAACTGCCCAAAGATAGGGACGCCAAGCTTGTGGCATCAAATTCAAGAAGACTTGAGGCTGTAATTTGTTGCCAAATGTGCATCAACAAAGTATCAAGCAAACGTACTTCTGTACATCTGAGTTCAGTTTTTATTTTCCAAAATTTGCTAAATTTTCAAAAATACTTTTCATGTTATCCTTATGAAGTATTGTGAGTAGAATTTTGAGGGGAAGAAAGAATTTTCTACATGTTGGAATAAGACTGTAGCATAAGAAATTGTGGAAAAAGTGAAGTGCTGTGAATACTTTCTGGATGTACTGTAAATAAGGCACCTGTTTGCCCAGAAGCAAGACTATAGTAACATCTGGTATGTGGATTTGGTGTTTGGAATATACACAAACAAGGTAAGCATTGCAGTCATTTTTCTTGGTTTAATTTCACAACATCTGGGAAACCATTCATGCTTGTGAATTGTTCAATATGACTGCATTTATTACAATCAGTCCATAACCGCTTAAATAGAAACTTCAAATTGACAGCCGTAATGTATGTGACATCATGTTTGCGGATGTTTGGTCATTGTTTCTCAGACCATAACACTGTCATTACTGCATGTTCATGAATAAGAAATACATTTAAAGTGTATGCATTCTGTAAAGTATGCATTCTGTTTAAATATATACTTTATACAGGATGGTTGTGAAATAGCTGCAGCCTGATAAATGTAAAGTCCAATGGAATCCAGTTCATCAGCTGAAGCCGTGTATATTATCATTATGGTTGAAACTTAAGTTGAGACATTTAGGCATGATTAGATCTGGTATGAGTAGAAATGAAATCCCAAATTTATATCTGTACAGTTTTGTTGCAGTCCAAAACACAAGTTATAATCAATTAATACTCATCAGTGTAAATGGTACTGAAGAGCAGGAATCGCTAATCATGTTGAAACAATTTTTTTGAGATTTATTTTTCAAATATACTTCATATTTCTCAAATGCATATATCAGCAGACCTGTTGGGCTCTTAAATACAGACTTCTTCCACTAATTCAAGTACATGTGAACTCTGTTACAATTCTAGCATTAGCTAATGTACAAGTCAGAAAATTAAGGCAACTTTATGCTGTTTTGAGATCCCTAAGATTTTTGTGTTTCCATTTAATTATATTTTCAGTATATGGGGTTGGTATAGTTTTGGGAAGAGATTTTACAGGTAGATGCATTTCATTATGCCGGTGCTTTCTATTTATATGGGCTTGAAGCAGACATGATGTTCAGTTGCTTTGTTGACCTGGTGGACAAAGAAACACACGTTTTTAACCATCTAGGGAAAGTCATGCAGATGTGGAGTGGAAATGCAGAAACATCAAGCTTGAAAGGTATTATGTGGCAGTGCTAATCACTAGACCATCATGTTGTTGAAGTGGAGAGTTATTTATTAATTTGTATATTGTTTTATAAATGTTTAGGAGATAAAGAGTTGGTTTGCCAGTCTGTAGACCTGGGTTTAATCCTGCTCAGGCTACCTATCTTTGTCCTTGGACAAGACACCTAATCTGCATTGCCTCAGTCCACCCAAGTGGAAATAAGTACAAGCCTTGGTTGGGGTATTAACCTGCATTGGATGGGTGTCCCATCCAGGGGGAGTTATAGACCCTCATCTACTTCACTGGCAGCAATACAACTCACAGCCTTTTTGGTTGTTTGGTTGTTTGATTGATTGAGGGGATTGTCTTAAAAAAATAAAAAGAAAGAAATAAAACAAGGTGATCAACAATTGCATTGGGATTGTTCAAGGGGTCATCTTCACCACAGAGATGATTGAAAGAATATGGGCCATAAGTCATTTTGCAGATTGAACTATTCATATTACAATATGAGTAAAGGATTTTAACAAATTACATCATTAGTCTACATGAATATTTAAGAAATACATTACATTTCAAATTGTGGAGATAAACAGAATAAATTCAATGCAATTTTAAAGTGCAAGTTATGTAGCATTTAAAAAACTGATCCTGCGTTGTGCAACAGGTTTGGACCACTCGCAAATTGTGTTGTAATGAAGCAGAAACTCTAAATAGGATAAAATTGGTGTATGCAACAAGTTTTTCTTAAATCTCTTATGCAAGTCACTTATGAACCATAGGATCCAGTATCACTTGCTGCTACATTTCTTTGCAGTTGCACCTCACAGTCTTGCAAAGTAACAAAACTTCAATTAATATGCGCAATTACTACTAACACCCGTTAACAGTTTGCTTCATATCAGCTTCTTATTAAATGTTGCACATTGTTAGAGCTACAGTTAGCATGATTAGAATAGGGGTGCTACCCAGACTCCTTTGAGTAATATCACAAATGGTTATTCTTTGTATTCTATTTTAGCAGCACTAACTGAAAGTCCCCATGGTCAAATCTGCTTGAAATATTACTACTACTACTACTACTACTACTATTGCTAATAATAATAATAATAATAATAATAATAATAATCTTCAATCAAAGGGTACAAAGATCTTTACAGCAGCATCATTTTGGCATTTAACTAGGAATAATGAAACACAGAAATAAAAAAAGTATTGAATAGATGGGAAAAAACAACATAAATCTAAGAACAATGATAAATTACCATCAACAGACAAAAAATTCAAGACAGAATGCAAAACATGTATTTTTTTTAAGTAATAGAAAAACAATATGCTTTAAATCTGGACTGTTTGGCAAACCATTACTGGGGGACCAGAATGTGAATAAAGGCTTGATACCTGCAAAAAAATTTCTCATTGTCTTTTTTACAATTTGAAGACTGTACATTTTATGTAATGTATGTCACCCCTACCCTAGAGTGTAAAGTCCTCTGCCTACATTATACTGATATATTTTGGCTTTGTTCACTAAAGGAACTAGATAGTATGCTATCTGTTAACTCCCTTTACCCTTTGATTTGATTTGACTAATCTTCAGCCTTCTGGTCCTTGGCTAGAAAAGGTATTGTGTAACCAATAACATTACTTCTGTGGCAGCTCGGTCTCTGAGAAATGTTTGCATAGCTAAAACCCCAATCTGTCTGCTTGTCCTGGTTCATGTGTGGCCATGTGTCTCAAAACAGGGAGTCTGGTCAAGACCTGTGTGTCCATCAGAACTGTGGAACACATGCCTGGCAAATCCAGTGTTCATGGAGGGAACAGCACACAGCTGGTTTGATTGGGCTCCGGCCATAAATGCCCATGTCTGTGCCATCAGGAGTCATGGAGCACACATGTGCTCATACAAGGGAAAGTGATTGGAGCGTTCCAGATTCGTTTCCACTCAAATAGTGAATCACAGTCAGAGAGATAAAAGGCTGTGGTTGCTTTCTGAGTTGGGTTGTCAGTTTCTAAAAAAGCTAAGACCACACATTTAAAATGCTACTTCAACTTTCAATATGGAGAAAGCTGATTGTTGCATGCAAAATGTGATTCCAGGTAGTAGTTTATGCAACTAAAGAGAAATATACTACTGCAGATAATTATACTGCTCCACTCTTATGTATTATACATGCACTGTGTAATTTCAAACACTGTTGTCAAAGGTCCAAAGGAAAGGGAAAAAAAAGAAAGAAAAAGATTAAGGTCTGGAAGGTCAGTGTGGAACATATGTCCACTGAGACCCAGGCAGACTGTCATCAAAAGCGCGTGTCTTCTTTGTGATTTGACAAACAGATGATTAGCGGTGTTTTGCCAGATTTCTATCCAAATGGGTCTGTGCTCTTTGTACTGAAATGCACATTTTATTTTCCTCATATATCAAAGTGTTGGAGAATATCTAACATCCTGATCTCTTTTCTTCAAAGACAGACATACTAAAAGTAATTTATTGAATGTGATTCACAATGAATTTAAAACATAGCACATTCAGTGGATAATTTAGATCACTAAAGAGGCATTTATTTTCATTTATCAAGTCTTCCCTGACAGTATATTACACATAGAGGTCGACTCATCCACTTTTTAAAAATTAAGTAAATCATCTTCCCCCCCTGCAATCCTCTTTGGGGACGGTTCACTTACTGGCTCAATGTGTTTTTGTTTAGATTTTTCAGGAAAATGTCACCAGTTTTATTCATTCTTATGAACAGCATTTAATTTCACTACACAACCCCTCCCAATTAGATGTCTACGATATCTGGGCAGTATGGCGGCTTAGTGGTTAGCACTGGTGCCTCACAAGAAGAAGGTCCTAGGGTCACTCCCAACCTAGTCTTTTCTGTGTGTAGTTTGTATCTCCTCCCCGTGTTTGTGTGAGTTCCCTCTGAGTGCTCTGGGCTCCTCTCACTTCCAAAGACATCCATAGACATAGGTTAAAGCTGAACTGGTGACTATGGATGACCTATTTACCATAGGAGTGTGAATGCGTTTGTCTGTCAGCTGTCCAAGGTGTACCCTGGCTTTGACCCAATGACTGATGAGATACGCTTCACCTCTCCCATGTCAACCTTTAATTGACAAAAGCAGGTTTAGAAAATGAACAAATGAGTTGAATGAGTAGAAGATGCAGTACACAGTTCCTTCATGTTTTAAATGACAGTGAAGTACAGTAAGCAATCAAGACTCCAGCCCCCGTGACATTTAATTGGAATAAGTGGGTTCAGAAAATGAATGAATGTGATATTCTGCGTACTGTACGAGGTCTGTTAGAAAAGTAACGGACCTTATTATTTTATGCAAAAAATATATGGATTTGATTCATATGTTTTTACGTCAGCCAAGCTTGAACCTTCGTGCGCATGCGTGAGTTTTTTCACGCCTGTCGGTTGCATCATTCACCTGTGAGCAGGCTTTGAGTGAGCACTGGTCCACCCCTCTCCTCGTTTTTTCATTGCGAAGAAATGGCGGAATGATTTGGGCTTTGTTCCATCAGATTTTTTTCAGAAACTGTTAGAGACAGGCAGCTGGAAACCATTCGGAAAATTCACATGGCTTTCGGTGAAAATTTTATGGGCTTCACAGAGATTAAAGAGTGTTACTACCACTTTAAGGACGGCCCACAATGGCGCACGGCATGCCGCGCTCCGAGCCGCGATCAACAGTTCAAGCTTGGCTGATGTAAAAACATATGAATCAAATCCATATATTTTTTGCATAAAATAAAAAGGTCTGTTACTTTTCTAACAGACCTCGTATTTTCCAGAGTATAATTTGTACTTATCAAACAAAGCGGAAAAAACATGGATGCAGAAATGAACAATGGATTTTTGCAGAGAGCCCTCACCTTGTGGTGTACAACATACAGATTTTTATATTGCTAAAATAGTCAAGGTGGACAAATGAACATGTGATGGACAACATACTGGATGTTATATGATGCAGTTTGAACAACAGAAAGCAACATATGAACACAGATTTCTGACCCACACTGCTGAAAATACGACAACAAAAAGTGAGTACATTTTTTATCAGCTCTTTAATTTAGGATTTTTGTGCATTGTTGTAGTGTACTTTTGTAGTGTACCCAATACAAATAGATATTGTTAATAATGAATGTATGATTTATGATGTATGAGTAGTATAAGACTCAAAGTTGTAGGACCTCCCAAACTAGTAAAATTAACCCCTTAACGCCCATCTTCGCAAATATGCTACAATCTCTGACTCAAATATGCAACTTACCAAATTGACCTGTATGCCCGTTGTCGCAAATTTGCAACATACCATCATTATTATTATAACATTATAACATAAAGTCATTACCAGAATACCCAATATTACTATCTAGTTTTTGTGCAAAAAGTGAAATGAATAATCTCAACATTATTTACCATCTACTTAAAGGCAAAAACACACACAAAACATTTTTTTATATACAGCTATATAAATTCGGGCGTTAAGGGGTTAAAACCATCTCTAGTTGGGTCTTTTATATATTGTATTTGCAAAATAAATGGTTTTTGGCACTGGGTACAGTCACTGATCCTGAACTAAAACAGTAAAGCTAGTTTGGCTCTCAGAAAAACAGCCAGAATCCCAAGTGAACTGGCCAAACTTTGTAATTCCACAGCACTGATTTATTTACTGTGTATGGGCATCAGTTGGCAAGTTGCATTTTCTTTTCTTCCATCCTAATGATGAATTTCTTCTGTGCATGAGGGTGAGACATCAGCAAAATGATCAATGAATCCCAGTGAGGTAAAATGCTGAATTAGTCTGCTAGTTCTTCATGAAATGTAATTCTGTCAGTGAGGATGGCTGATGTTTTTGGGTTTTTTTTTTCCTTACCCATGTGCTATTTATCTGAAACACAAAGAAAGCTATCCCAAAAGATGTGAAAGACCAACCTGGTCTCACGGCAAGTCATGATTCAGCAGCACGAAATATACATTAATCTACTGCAGGGGTGGCCAAGTTCGGTCCTCGAGAGCCACATTCCTGACACTCTTAGTTGTCTCCCTGCTCCAACACACCTGAATCCAATGAAAGACTCGTTAGCTTGGACTCAGGTGTGTTGGAGCAGGGAGACAACTAAGAGTGTCAGGAATGTGGCTCTCAAGGACCGAACTTGGCCACCCCTGATCTATCGGTTCGTGATATTGTGATGAAAAGCACCTCATTTTCGTCGCGGCAGCACAAATTCATTCTAATTCACTAATTCATGCATTTATTTCCTCTAGGCTGGACTATTGTAATTCATTATTATCAGGTTGTCCTAAAAGTTCCCTAAAAAGCCTTCAGTTGGTTCAGAATGCTGCAGCTAGAGTACTGACGGGGACTAGCAGGAGAGAGCATATCTCACCCGTGTTGGCCTCTCTTCATTGGCTTCCTGTTAATTCTAGAATAGAATTTAAAATTCTTCTTCTTACTTATAAGGTTTTGAATAGTCAGGTCCCATCTTATCTTAGGGACCTCGTAGTACCATATTACCCCATTAGAGCGCTTCGCTCTCAGACTGCGGGCTTACTTGTAGTTCCTAGGGTTTGTAAGAGTAGAATGGGAGGCAGAGCCTTCAGCTTTCAGGCTCCTCTCCTGTGGAACCAGCTCCCAATTCAGATCAGGGAGACAGATACCCTCTCTACTTTTAAGATTAGGCTTAAAACTTTCCTTTTCGCTAAGGCTTATAGTTAGGGCTGGATCGGGTGACCCTGGACCATCCCTTGGTTATGCTGCTTTAGACGTAGATTGTGGGGGGGTTCCCATGATGCACTGTTGCTTTCTCTTTTTGCTCCGTATGCATCACTCTGTATTTAATCATTAGTGATCGATCTCTGCCCCCCTTCACGGCATGTCTTTTTCCTGTTTTTTTCCCTCAGCCCCAACCAGTCTCAGCAGAAGACTGCCCCTCCCTGAGCCTGGTTCTGCTGGAGGTTTCTTCCTGTTAAAAAGGAGTTTTTCCTTCCCACTGTTGCCAAGTGCTTGCTCATAGGGGGTCGTTTTGACTGTTGGGGTTTTTCATAATTATTGTATGGCCTTGCCTTACAATATGGAGCGCCTTGGGGCAACTGTTTGTTGTGATTTGGCGCTATATAAGAAAAAAGTTGATTGATTGATTGATTGATTCATTCTGTGATGGCACAAAATTAAAAGTGAAATGGTTAGGGTGGGGGGAAAGAGTAAGATTAGGTTATGGTTTAGGTTAGGGTCAGGGTAGGAGTAGGGTTAGGGATGGTGAGTTTAAATAAAAAGTAATGAAATAGTGCAGCGGATAAGAGAATATTTAGAGGGGAATCCTGAAAATGGTGATAAAAGCATAAAATTCGGCAGAAATACTCCTCAGACAATCCTCTTTTGAAAAAAATGATTGGCCACTTGAATTTTCAATCGGTGGTCAGGTAGGGGTCAATTGAAGAATTACACAGAGGTCAAAATTAAAAGATGCTCCAATCATATTGAAAAATATTCCACATTATTTGCCTGATCATAAAGATTCCAAAAAGGTATAGTTTGGACTATCTGTGTCTGAATTCTATGGAGTTATGGGGTAAAAACAGCAAGAAAGATGACAAAGGTCAGTTTCATTTTGTACAGGGGTCAAAAGTTAAAGTTGCTCCAATTCTGGTAAAAAGTGATGCAAATTATTGGTTGAGCTAATAGGATTAATAAATGGACTACTTTTACAACCCCACTTCCAATGAAGTTGGGACATTGTGAAAAATGTAAATAAAAACAGAATACATTGATTTGCAAATCCTCTTCAACCTAGATTCAGTTGAATACACCACAAAGTCAAGACATTTAATGTTCAAACTGATAAACTTTTTTGTTTTTGTGCAAAATTTGCTCTTTTGGAAATGGATGCCTGCAACACATTTCAAAAAAAGCTGGGACAGGGGCAAGAAAAGACTGGGAAAGTTGATGAATGCTCAAAGAACACCTGTTTGGAACATTCCACAGGTGAACAGGTTAACTGGAAACAGGTGAGTGTCATGATTGGGTATAAAAGGAGCATCCCCAACAAGATCAGCCATTCACAAGCAAAGATGGGGTGAGGATCACCACTTTATGCCTGAAAAAAATAGTCCAACAGTTTAAGAACAATGTTTCTCAGCGTTCAATTGCAAGGAATTTAGGGATTTCATCATCTACAAGCTATAATATAATCAGAAGATTCAGAGAATCTGCAGAACTTGCTACACATAAGCGGCAAGACCGACAACCAACATTGAATACCCGTGACCCCCAGATGGCACTGCATTAAAAACTGACATCATTGTGTAAAGGATCTTACCGCGTGGGCTCACAAACAATTCAGAAAGTATTATTATTATTATTATTATTATTATTTTTCTGCTCAGCTTTCAAATATTCTTAAAAGTAAATCCCCTTGGCTTCTCCCTTGTTTCTCTTGGAATCGCCACAGCAGATCTGAGATGCATCTGCATGCTGATTTGGCACAAGTTTTATGCCGGCTGCCCTTTCTGACCCACTCCATATTGCACCGAGGATGGACAGAGGTGAGTTTGAACACAGAACCTTCTGTGCTGGAAACAAGTCCACTTATCCACTTGGCAAAATGCTGTTTGTAAACTTCCTGGAGAATTTTCACACTCCCTTCATCTACTTGTCTTCTTTTAACCCGTTTTCAGCCTATGCCTGTTCATGCCACTACCACAGTTGTGTTTCAGAAATTGCTAAACTGTGATGGTATTGCACATGTGTGTTGCTGCCCTTGTCTTTGTGGTCACTGATGTGTACATGCCCATTTTTTATGTGACACAAACATGAACTTGAAGAGGTCAGATGGTGGTGTAGTAGTTCGTCTTGTAGCAACAAGTCATGGGATTAAACCCAACCTTGTTAGTTGGGCAGTAGGGCGGTCCTTATTTTGCAGAATTTTGAAATTTAGTACTCTGACCCCCTGAATAGGTTCCAATTGATGACAAAAAATGCTGTGTAAAATTTTGTAGAACTTATTTTTTAGAGGTAGCTCAAAAACATTGAAATTTTGCTATTTTCATGCTATATAACGCTATACACAAGCATGAACTTGAAGAGGTCAGATGGTGGTGTAGTAGTTCGACTTGTAGCAACAAGTCATGGGATTAAACCCAACTTTGTTAGTTGGGCAGTAGGGTAGTCTTTATTTTGCAGAATTTTGGAATTTAGTACTCTGACCCCCTGAATAGGTTCTAGTTGATGACAAAATATGCTGTGTAAAATTTTGTAGAACTTATTTTTTTGAGGTAGCTCAAAAACATTGAAATTTTGCTATAACGCTATACTAACTAAAGCTTGCTTAGCAAATAACCCTGTTGTGTCTGATGATTTGTGGACATTCATGCTGGTTATATGGTTGCAAATTGAGGTAAAATGGATATTTGTGACCGTAATCCAGCATGAACATCCGCAAATCATCAGACACAAGGGGGTTATTCTCATTTTAATCCAATTCCATCATTTGCACGGTTTATTTTTCTGTAGGTAACTCGATTGACAAGGCTTACCGACGAGGCAGCGTCGCTCCAACAGCGGTCAGTGCGCAGAGTAATCCATCAAATGTGAAAACCCATCAAATGTGAAACGGTAATTCTGTATCAGAATCCACATTGATACCTTCATATGGTAGCTTAAATTCACCCATTTCGGCATCGTCGTTGGTAGGGGACTTTCTCTCACTCTCAGCTAACAGCGCCATTATTGACATCTGTGTAGCAGCGCACGGTCAGGGTGCGGAGTAATGCATTAAATGTGAAACTGTTGAATATTTTGCAACCTTACACCCGATATTATATGGTCTGAAATCTCTCACGATTAACTGATCAGATTTGTGGAAAAAAAATGTAACTGGGTTAGAATTGAGTTTGTATAGTGTTACATAGTAGAGAAGCTTGAATCTTCAACTGGACTGGGTTGCTTGACGCGAGGACGTTTCGCTTCAAATCGCAGAAGATTCCTCAGCTAAAATTCTTGCTCTGGTGGTCTGACTTCTGTCTTGACTCTTGTAGAGAAGAATAATCAAGAACTCACAAAAGCTGGAGTTTTAAACCTAACCAGACCCCTCCTACCGAGAGGCAGACTGCTATAGGCTAGTGACTAAACAATAGCTCTAATTAGCACCTATTGTGCTCTAGTTACCACCCTCCTAATGACAGGGCAGCTGTCCCTCCTAATGATGGGACGGACCCTCTCCTGATGGGCAGGAGAGGGTCCTCTCCATCAGACAACCCAGTCCAGTCGAAGATTCAAGCTTTTCTACTATGGAAACCACCTGGACAACTGAGAGCCTACACGGAAACATGTATAGTGTTATAAAAATAGCAAAATTTCAATGCTTTTGAGCTACCACTAAAAATGAATTTATGCAAACAAAATTTTACACAGCATGTTTTTTCATCAATTGGAACCTATTCAGAGTGTCTGAGTATTAAATTTCAAAACTTAAAATAAGGACCACCCTATTGGGCTGATGTGAGGGTTTGCATTTCTGCTTTGTTTCTATCAGTGTGGACAACCTCTTCAGTTTCTAATCGCAGCAATTGTGGTAAACGGTCAACCTATTATGTTCAAACTGAGCAACATTATTGGTCAAAACATTAAAAGAAATAATTTGAGTTTCCAGCTGAGCAGTTTGTCATTTCAACCAGAACAAACACTTCCCAATCTGGAAAATGTTTACCATAAACAAACGTATTGTGAGAAGCAATAATTAACAATGTGGTGCTAATGTAAAACCAAAGACAATGAATGCTGTGTTCAACCAATTAGAGAGAAAACTGCAGCAGTAAATTGGTTGACTGTTGCTGATAAGCTCAACAGCAAAGTGGCACCGGAGCGTTTGAAAGAGGGCATTAATGGTTGCATAAAACAGGAATAATGCAGTAGTGACAATGTCGTTGAAATCCTCTCATCTGCCAATGGAAGAAAATGCGGCCTGAGTTCTGAAGGACATCAGCGGAGAAGTCAGAACTTAGACAATATTATAACTGTCATCCAAAAAAAAAAAAAAAAACCTCGCCTCATTTCAGTATAATTGTGTCTTTATATAAAAAACAGCTTCTCACACACACACACTCACACTCGTGTACAGGCCAGCAGTTATGCACAAACTCACATATATGAATGTTTACACACCAAACTCTCTTAATCTTTCTTCTCACGCGCACATGCAGTGGCATATACAAATGCAGAGTGCAGGCACAAAGCAAAATGTCCCCACTAAGTAGATGAGCTTCATTCTGTGTCGAATTGAAAGCATCTGCAAAGCCACTCTCTCTCGACTGTGGAGACATGCATCAGCCGGCAGAAGCGCTCGCTTGGTGTCCCAGGGTGTCTCGCGTAACACTTGGCCTCCTCCCTAGCCACTGCCTGGATCAGAGAGGCCCACTGCTATCATCCAGGCACTGGCAGCAGCGACGCTAGGCTTAGAATGACAAATTGGTTAGGAGGAGTGAGCGACGAGAGCAGGCCAAGAAATATACTTTGAAGAGAGAAATGTATTCTGGGTTGTCACAAGCACGCCATATTATATGGTCAAGTGTGCAAGTCCAACTGCAGCCATGCGGATTGGTCCACATCCCAGAGACACTCAAATGAGGTGAGGCTCTATCATCACGACAATACTATAGTGTTTATCATAGAAAGTCATCCAAAATGCTACTGGATCGCAGTCTCTTGGCCTCAATTTGTATCATTCCCCGCTTCAAAATGATCCTCAGCGGTAATGATTTTGCAGCATTTGCCTGTAATCACCCATTTTAGACTCCGACAGTGTTCAATATTAAAAAATAAATCAATAAAAAATAAAGGAGATTTAATTATGTCCAACATAATCAATCTCTGTTGTTGAAAAGCTGTAAATTTACATAACCTATGAGGTCTGTTAGAAAAGTATCCGACCTTTTTATTTTTTTCAAAAAGTATATGGATTTGAATCATGTGCGCTTGCATCAGACAAGCTTGAACCTTCGTGCCCACAGCGGCTGAGGGTGTGGCGTGCTTCGAGCGGCCATCGACAAGCTGAAACGACCAGATAATTTCCAAAGTGAAGGCTGTGTTGATGCGGGACGTCGTCTGACTGCCAGAGAAATTGCAGGAAATGTGGACATCAGCACTTTTGTGGCACATAATGAAAGACGTGCGGAGGAATTCGCACGGCGGGACGGAGCTGCTCATGGCGCGGAACAAAAAACACCTCCGTGTTGGAAACCATTCGGAAGATTCAGACGGCTTTCGGTGGCTTTTCAGTCGAGTGAGTATCCAAGAAATTGTGTAACAGCTGGACATGCCACAACATGTCCTGTGAGACTTCCAACACAGAGGTTTTTTTTTTGTTGTGTGCCATGAGCGGTTCCGTCCCGACCTGCGAATTCCTCCACACGTCTTTCATTACAAAATCTCCTGTAACAGTGGAATGTGCCGCAAAAGTGCTGATGTCCACATTTTCTGCGATTTCTCTGGTAGTCACACGACGTCCTGGATCAACACAGCCTTCACTTTGGAAATGATCTGGTGGTTTCAGCCTGTCGATGGCTGCTCGAAGCACGGCACGCCCCCTGCCGCTGTGGGCTGTCTTTAATCCGGTTGTAATCCTCCTTAATCTGTGTAACGCCGATAGAATCTTCACCGAAAGCCATCTGAATTTTCCGAATGGTTTCCACCTGGCTGTCACTCACAGTTTCTGAAAAAAAATTTCATGGAGCAAAGCGGCAGTCGCTCAGCCATTTCCCTGACAATGAAAATCCGACAGGGTGGACCAGTGCTCACTCAAAGCCTGCCCACAGGCGAATGACGCAACCGACAGGCGTGAAAAAAGTCACGCATGCGCATAAAGGTTCAAGCTTGGCTGATGCAAGTGCACATGATTCAAATCCATATAGTTTTTGAAAAAAATAAAAAGGTCGGAAACATTTCTAACAGACCTCATATTTAAAACATTTAAATGAATAATCAGTAAAAATTATGCTTCTATATGACTATGCTAATAAGATTTGCACTGATGAATCACTGATTCAGACTTGAATCATAGTTTCAGAAGAATGAGAATTCTAATTAATCTTTTTCCCCATGTGTCACTATCTATGATTATATGAAGTCAATGATCTCTGCAATTCTAAATGTATCTATATATTATGAAGAATACAATGTGTTTCATGGCCTCTACCATGAGGCCTTTCAGCATATTGGGTTATTTCAGGATGAACTCTTTTACTGAATTTTCTCTACTGCATACGAGGTCTATTAGAAAAGTATTGGACCTTTTTATTTTTTTCAAAAAACATATGGATTTGAATCACGTGTGATTGCATCAGCCAAGCTTGAACCTTCGTGCGCATGCGTGAGTTTTTTCATGCCTGTCGGTTGCATCATTCACCTGTGAGCAGGCTTTGTGTGAGCACTGGTCCACCCCTCTCGTCGGATTTTTATTGTGAATAAATGTCTGAACGATTTGGAGCTTTGCTGCATCAATTTTTTTCCAGAAACTGTGAGAGACCTCCAGGTGGACACCGTTCGGAAAATTAATATGGTTTTCAGGGACGATTTTATGGGGATTATACAGATTAAGGAGTGTTACTGCTGCTTTAAGGACGGCCCACAACTGCTGAGAGCGCGGTGCGCTCCGAGCGCCGATCGACATGCTCAAACAACCAGATCATTTCCAACGTGAAGGCTTTGTTGATCCGGGACCTCGTCTGACTTTCACAAACAGGCAGAAGGCGTGGACATCAGCACTTTTTCAGCACATTCCACTGTTACAGGAGTTTTTTTCATGGAAAGAAAAGTGGAGGGATGCGCCACGGAGCCGTTCATTACGCGGGACAAAACCACCTCGGTGTTGGTCTCACAGGACGGCTTTGAGATGGCTTTCAGATGGATTCTGGTTGCTTTTCAGTCGTGTGATTATCCGATTGTGATTGTGCATGAGCTGGACATGCCCCAACATGTCCTGGAAGGCTTCATTACGGCGTTGCTTTGCGCCATGCGGCTCCACCGCGATGTGCGGAACTCCTCCGCACGTCTGTCTTAATGTGCTGAAAAAGTGCTGATGTCCACGTCTTTTCACAATTCCTGTGCTAGTCAGATGACATACCGGATCAACAGAGCGTCCAGTTTAGAAATGAACGGCACATTCCACTGTTACAGGAGTTTTTGTCATGGAAAGAGGAGCGGCTCCACCACGCCTCGCTGTGGAGCCGCTCCTCTTTCTTCCAGGACATGTTGGGGCATGTCCAGCTCATGCACAATCACAATCAGATAATCACATGACTGAAAAGCAACCGGAATCCATCTGAAAGCCATCTCAAAGTCGTCCTGTGAGACCAACACCGAGGTGGTTTTGTCCCGCGTAATGAACGGCTCCGTGGCGCGTCCCTCCGCTTTTCTTTCCATGAAAAAAAACTCCTGTAACAGTGGAATGTGCCGAAAAAGTGCTGATGTCCACGTCTCCTGCCTTTTTGTGAAAGTCAGACGAGGTCCCGGATCAACAAAGCCTTCACGTTGGAAATGATCTGGCTGTTTCAGCGGGGTCTGAGCATGTCGATCGGTGCTGGGAGTGCACCGCGTCCTTAAAGTGGGCAGTAACACTCCTTAATCTGTATAATCCCCATAAAATAGTCCCTGAAAGCCATATTAATTTTCTGAACGGTGTCCACCTGGAGGTCTCTCACAGTTTCTGGAAAAAAATTGATGCAGCAAAGCTTCAAATCGTTCAGACATTTATTCGCAATAAAAAAAATGACGAGAGGGTGGACCAGTGCTCACACAAAGCCTGCTCACAGGCGAATGACGCAACCGACAGGCGTGAAAAAACTCATGCATGCGCACAAAGGTTCAAGCTTGTCTGATGCAATCACACGTGATTCAAATCCATATGGTTTTTGAAAAAAATAAAAAGGTCCGATACTTTTCTAACAGACCTCGTGTAGTCACATCCGGATTATTGATTTATTATTATATTTATTTATTTATTTATTTGTTTATTATTATTATTATTATTATTTCCATTATTTGGAGAAATTTAGGAAGCACAGTGGCTTAGTGATTGGCACTGTTGCCTCACAGCAAGAAGGTCATGCGTTCAATTCCCGCTTGTGGCCTTTCTGTGTGGAGTTTGCGTGTTCTCTCCGTGTTTGCGTGGGTTCCCTCCAGGTGCTCCGGCTTCCTCCCACATCCAAAGACATGCAGGATAGGTGGATTGGAAACTTTAAATTGTCCGTAGGTGCAACTGTGTTTGTTTGTCTATATGTGGCCCTGTGACAGACTGGCGTCCTGTCCAGGTTGTACACCGCAACATGCTCTATGACTGCTGTGATAGGCTCCAGCACCCCGTAATTGGAGTAAGTGGTTGAAGATGAGTGAGTGTGGATTGATTTTCAGCCAGCTATTTATCCAACTGTGCTCTAACGGGTGCAGCCAATGTTAAAAATATATCCAATAAGTGTAAACCAGACTGGGCAAACTAAGTAACAAATAATAAATACATATATTGCAACTGATCTATCATTACCTCCACCAAGGAGGTTATGTTTTCGGTCGTGTCCGTTTTTTTGTTGGTTGGTTGGTTAGCACGATTACTCAAAATTCCTCAACGGATTTCAATTAAATTTTTACCAGGGGTGTATCTTAGCCTAACTTAGAAGTCATTACATTTTGGTAATGATCCGGAACACAATCCGGATCCAGTAATTTTTTTAAGGATTCTTTATCATTGCAGGATAGGGCCAGTTTCAACATTTTTGCATCTAACTTCATGAAGACGGGTCACAAAGGCTGAACAAAAATTTAAGTTACGACACAACAATAATTCAGCATTTGGTTCTCCTCATTCAATAAACTTGTTATTAGAAAATAATAATAAAAAAAAACTTGTGTTGTTCATGCAGTTTCTCTTTAAATACACTTGCTGAAGATCTAAGGGTTTAACCACTGAATCCGAATGATGATAGATGCGTGAAACGACGTGGAATAAGTCTCTTTGCCAAAAGGTATTCCATGTGACGTCAGTGACCCTATGGCCTTGGCGGAGGCTTCTAGTTGATTTTATTTCACCTGAAGTGGGGAAAAAAAAAAAAAAAAGAACTGTCATGGAGGATGTCAGCCTGCTTGCCAACACTGCTTCAGGCTTTGCAGGGCTTCATAACCTTTGATATTTCAAACTTCCAAATGTTTTCTTCACTTTTGTGTCTTTCATTTCTTTCATTTGTCCAGCCATAGTCAATAAGCCGGTAAGCGCAGACATCGCTAACAGCTAGTAGTTCAAACTGCATCAAAGCCCCATGTCCGTACCATAGCTGTCCTGTTGAGATCAATCTGATATCAGTTCCTGTCCAAGCCTTCATGGTCAAACTCTGGCAAAATCTAAATTTCTGCACAGTGCAAATTTTGTCTTTTGCATCACCACGCTTGAATCTTAGATGTACCTTCTGGCAATTTGTAGCTAAACCTTCAGGTCTTCTTTTAAAGAAAATCCTCCTCTATACCACTTCATCATGAAGCTGTATAACTGGGGATACAAAATACAACACTTGCACTGTGCACAATTTCTCCAATCACAGCCACATAAGTCTATAACTTCTTCCGTGTTGTCTGGGTGTCTTGATGGCTTTCCTCACTCTTCTCCTTCTTGCACAGTCACTCCGTTTTTGAGAACTGTCTACCCCATACAGATTTACCATAGAGTGACATACGGTTTATATTTCTTCATAATTCATGTAAGTAAAATCCAAGACATATTCAGTGGCAGCTTTACTATCAGAGAGCCTCGTCCACAACGACCACAAAAGACTCCAAATTGTCATTGATGTTAAAAGGGGCAATACACAGTATGAAGAACAGGGGTATGTAAACTTTTAATAAGGGTCATTTGGATAGTTTATGTTGTCATTATGATTTAAAAAGAGTAAACACAGTTGTTTGGCAATGAATGGCTTCACCCAACCACTAATCATGAGTGAAAGAACACATTTTTGTGTTATCATTCATATTCTCTGAAAAATGGGCAAAACCCCAAAACATATTCCAGTGTATGTAAACATATATATATATATATATATATATATATATATATATATATATATATATATATATATCACAAATCGGAGTATCATGTGATCTGTACAGAGGATATTGTTGTGGGTACATGACACTAAATTTGCTACATATATCAAACTGTGTATTCTCTATTATTTTCACTTATGTTTTTGTATTGCATTTGATAAAGCAAATCCATCCAAATCCAAAGTTGCAGCAGCTGTTTTGTCAATAAAAACAATCTGAAACTGTTATAAACCTGCCTGGTATAAAATCCCATTCTACTTAATCAGTAGCAACATTGCACTATTGCACTTGTGAAAACAATCTGTGGTACCGGAGACTGTTCAAAATTATTTGCACAGGAAATAAAACAAATAACAGAACCCCCCCCCACACACACACACAAATCTATCCTAACATTTCAAACTTGTGATGTCTAAGAACACATTTTTTCAAATGATAAAATGCAATGATGATTTTGCATCTACAATTAATTTAGTTTAATGCATCTATAAGCAATTTCTGCATTGTAGAAATAATCTTTTATGCAAAAAGAAGAATGAATGAATGAATGAATGAATGAATAAATGAATGAATGAATGAAAACTATTTATTTCTATTCTACTATTTAAGAAGGTTCAGTGGTTATAGCATTAATAATACCAGCACTACTTTTCTCAGTTGTTATCTGACTCACTGACTGACTGACTGATTTAGTAGTGTTTGTGCTGTACGAAACATGAGTTTGTTCAAAGGACAACAGCTTCATAGGTTGTAATTGCACCGTTTTTCTGCAGGCTTGTTCGCACATTGGTCAAAAGCAAGCTCCCTGTGTGCCTCTAGAACTCCTTCTCATGCAAATTAGGCCCTCTTTCTTTGCCAAAGCAGTCATGACACTGAACTGGTATGGCACTAGGTCTGCAAATAAACCATGTTCGAAAAACACATACGACACAGGATGCTATCCTCTTGAGTTCCTTCTCTCTGCAAAATGAGGCGATGTACCAGATGCATCAATCAAATTTGGTTTGAGGTTTTAGAGGATTTTACTTTTGTTGTGAAATTGCTTTGCAAATGAGCTCACCCTGGCATTGTTTCAAAGAGGTTGCACTATATGTGCAGCTTGCTTCAAGCACTGGTTTCTCAACCTTCACCATTCAGAATGCATATGCACAAAAGTGGACTAAGCTCCCATAGAAGACTAGAAAAACTTGCCAAGCTGTAAGAGAAGGTAGACAGCAGCTTGATCATGTCTTGTCAACCCCGTCCGTATGTTGTTTTTATGTTCTTCAGCATGACTGACAAGGTCAGTCTAATATCATGGCAGGTAGACAGTAAGAAAGCTGTGTAGGTTTTATCCATGAAATTGATATTCAATCATTTTTGATGGGTAATTTCAGCCCCAAACCATGCCTTATAATGGTTCAAAGTTTGACTGCCATTCACATTGAAATGTTCTACTGCTTGAAGCTACATCAAAAAAATTTTTGGTGTTTTTTTTTGTTTTTTGTTTTTTGTCCTGGCACTGACATTAATAGTGGTTGATGGTACAGTGAGGATAAAGAACTGCTTTTTGAGTTGCATTGACTAAATTTGAGCCATGAATCCACTGGCTCACAATTACAGCATTTCAGTCTGGGCATCGTGGAAAAGCTTTGGGACACAAGTGTGCACCTGTTTGATTGTACATCCAAGACACAGTCTAAATAATAAAAATAATAATAATAATAATAATAACAATGCATGGATTGAAACAGAGCAAAATAGCCTCAAGACTCAAGAATGGCTAATGAATGGCAGCAGGGTCCAGTCGGGGGTGCAGTAGGGGGTTAAGGCTTGGGAAATCTCACTTTGTGTTTTAAAAGTAATCTGGAGGATCAATCTTTGACAAAACATGCTGTATCCAATACATTAAAAAAATGCCTCAATAGTGGGAAACGTCTGTATTGTAAGTATAGTAATGATTGCAAACATCATTCCGTATTTTAAAATGGTTACATTTCAGCATCAACAATCTTATGTTACATATCCTAGCTCATGGAATTGTGCATTACCATCACTAAGCACGGGGAGCATGATCTCTTTCATCACGTTGCAAATATATGTGTTTTATGCTTGTTACAGTCGTTTCGTCAAGAGCCCTTCTCACATTGCAGACAACTATCAAGCAGAGGGAAGTCCTTAGAGAGGAATAGAGGGAGAGACGAAAAGAAAAAGAGAATATATTTGGTGCTGCAGATCAAAAAACATGGCAGTCACATGATCAAAGGCATTTTGATAATCCTTGAACCACATTGTGCCTTTAATCCTAGTGAGAGAGCGCTATATTTGATTGGGAAGGGGAGCTAGGAAACAATGTCGGAGTGGAAAACAGAGGCAGAAAACCAGTAACTAGCCCTGGGAAATGTGGTTTACCAAATGCAGCTCAGCACTTTTGAGGGAGCGAGCCTGGAAAGATGACAGCATAAAGCCTCCTTGTGTGCATGTAGTATGGAGGCTGAGCTGATGGGGCTCGGAACACAAATGTGCCGCAAGTCCCTGTCCACTCAGCATTGAATAGTGCTCTTGTTCTATAATCGGAACTGTTGGGGGAAGTTGGCTTGTCGAATGTGATCAGGCTGCTATATACTACATCTGGTGTATGGGTGCAGAGGGCAAGCGGGATAGAGTTTGTGCCTAATGTTACTTTTAGTGGAAGTAAATGATCAAGTTGTAAGCAGGAGCTGGATGTCTTTTTTGGTTCATTCCACAATGCAACAAAGGTCAATGGCCACCAAAATGTGCAATTACAAAAATTACAATTAATTAAAACGTGGATCTTTTTTAGTTTATTTTAGTTGTTAAAACTGGGGGGCATATTTTCATCATGGGTTTTATATGATATTAAATGTTAAGTGTTACATTTCGTGCATATTCCTATGAATACCTGTGCACGTTTTTGGCATTTAATGCTCAACCATGCTTATTTGCATTTCTTTGAAGTTTAGGGTTATGGATAGCATATAGGTTTGGTTTACACTCAAAAAAAAGATTCATTGGATGAACTGAATTATGTGCAGGATTTCTGTCTAATAAATTAATGTTGCCCCAACTCAAAAAAAAAAAACAACAACAAAAAAAAAACACATACAGTGGGGAAAATAAGTATTTGACCCCCTGTCAGTTTTGCAGGTTTTCCCACCTACAAAGAATGGAGAGGTCTGTAATTTTTATTGTAGGTACTCTTCAACTGTGAGAGACAGAATCTAGAAAAAAAATCCAGAAAATCACATTGTATGATTTTTAAATAATTAATTTGCATTTTATTGCATAAAATAAGTATTTGACCATCTAGAAAAACAGAGATTAACAATTGGTACAGAAACATTTGTCTGCCATTGAAAAGGTCAGACGTTTCCTGTAGTTCTTGACCAAGTTTTCACACACTGCAACAGAGATTTTGGTCCACTCATCCATACAGATCTTCTCCAAATCTTTCAAGTTTGGAGTTTTAGCTCCCTCCAAAGATTTTCTATTGAGTTCAGGTCTGGAGACTGGCCAGGCCACTTCAGGACCTTGAAATGCTTCTTACGGAGCCCCTCCTTTGTTCCCCTGGCTGTGTGTTTGGGGTCATTGTCATGCTGGAAGACCCAGCCATGACCCATCTTCAATGCTCTTACTGAGGAAAGGAGGTTGTTTGCCAAAATCTCACAATACATGACCCCATCATCCTCCCTTCAATACGGTGGGGTCCTCCTGTCCCCTTTGCAGAAGAGCAGCCCCATGCCTCCTCTGGATCATCCAGATGGTCACTGGTGAACTTCAAATGGGCCTGGACATGTGCTGGCTTGAGCAGGGGGACCTTGCTGCCCTGCAGGATTTTAAACCATGACAGCATCATGTGTTTCTCAGGATTCAAGGTTGCGTGGCACAGAAGGCGACTGGACACAAATGCAAACTCTCAGATGATGCGTAAGGTGTAATAATAATCTTTATCTCAGAGACAGTCCAGGGTCTGGTACACAGAAAGGCAGGCCGCGTAGCAAAGGTACAGATGAGTAAAAGGCAAAAATACGTGGTCAGGAACAGGCTGAGGTCGAAGGCACAGTGAGACACAATATCAGAGGCAGAGGCAGAAGGCAAAATCTGGAAAAACAGAATGAGGTCAAAAAACACTGAGGTAAACAAGACGATATCAGGGCTGGAACGAAGATACAAAGATCAACGAGCTGGCATCACGGTGAGGGAAGTGAGCGCTAAATAACAGGTGATGTAACAAGGTGCACGTGTGATCGAGGGTTCTGGAAGTGTAGTAGTGTAGTAGTAGTGTAGTAGTGTAGGGTCAGAATAACAATAAGAGAAAGACTCCTTCCCATTATTTTCTAACTTGGATTTTCTGCTATTTTGGCATCAGAGACACCATTAATGACATTTATGGCCAAAGCATGTAATTTTTCTCCCCAATGCACAGTTTTTAGTTCAGTCTTTCCTTTGTGATGTTTTAACCCTTTATCTTTTACACCACATGATCAATGTAACTTCCTCGTCTGAAGTTTCCTAAGAAACAAATCATCCATCTCCAGTTTTCCTGAAAACCACCTAGTAAATTCAAGTCTCCTTGCCATTTGCTGGGGAGTTAGTTCGCTCTGAGACTGTGGTTGCAATGTTCTATGCATTTTGACCAATCTACTGGATGGCAGTGTGAATTGCGCCTGGTTATCTGACACTGTTGTTGCTGAATCATAACTTAACCAGAATTTTCAGTTTTGCAAATGCCTTTTTTTTACAAAGGAAAAAAAATGACATATTTTACAAATACACTTTCATTTGTAAAACCAACACACAAGTTACAGTAACTTGTGTGTTGGTTTTTACATATAATGAATCAACCAATCAGTGATGAGCGGAGGCTGTTTACCCATAATGCCTTTTGGTATCTGTGTGTGTTAATGGTCAAAACCTCAGAATAAGTGCCTTATTTTAAAATGGAAATATGTTATATTTTCACTTTGTACAAATGACAGAGTTTACATTAATATAGCTAAACAATCTGGATTAATTTGGTTTATAAATCAAAACCATAAGTCAAACCTGCTTTCCTTTTTGAGGATTTTGGCCTCACGTCTGGACCACTGTATGCTGTGAATGTAGATGGCTCTTCCTTACAGCAGTGGGCAGGACGCACAAAGACAGAAGCACTGACTTGTTGGTTGTGTTGGGTTTGTGATCCTCTTTGATTCTAATCAAAAGCATTGGCGGTGCTTAAACTCAAAACTGGCTTGTCAGTAGCTGAGAGTGCACTGGAGACAATACTGAGATTTAGTGGTTAGCTGTAGCTTCCGATATTTTTTTTTGTGGTTTATCGGTTTAGTGTTATAAAAGTTAACTTTTCAGTTAGCTGATTAGCAGTTATCGAAGCTAAGGTTTTGGTTAGTTGTGCCCACCACTGTTTATAAGAAGGAATGAACATGAAATTGTTTTACTAAGCTATGACAATAAAAAACTTTACAAATAATTACCTTTTAAGCTGTTCCAAATACATTCTCCACCTCAGCACACGAGACAGAGACAGGAAAAAAGCTACAGATGTCCTCTGTGATTCCAGAAGCAATTAGAGGTGTTTTCAACATCCAAGCTCTGACAGAAAATGATTACTCCACTACAAAGAAATTATTTTATATACAGTGTCTGGTGCACAAAGCAGGTGGGATTGTAGGACGCAAGAGGGCTGACACCAAAATAGCCTATCCAAAATAGCCTGTCCTGTCCTCGTAGCTGCCAGGTGCTCAGGTAATGGGCTTTTAACAGCCTCGTCCTCACCACAAACATGCCTCTATAATCCTCGTTTGTCGTCATAGTACCTCGTACTCAAACTGCCCCATGCTGTTGTTGCTAAATTTTGAACTTCTTGAAATTAGCGCCACGCTCAACGATGAGCCTCATTAGCTGACTATTCTGCCTCTACAAGCCTTTCAGAGTCACTATTCTCCCACGATTGTTGAATAACTAGACTCATACAAAAAAATGCTATGTAGCTCATTAGTTATCCTTATTATTTGGTGGGACCAGGGCTTAATTCAGCAATACACATGCAGTGTGCTTCAAGGGGTCACACCTATTTGAGTAAGGGATTTGTTTGTTTTTTAATTAGATATGACTTCACAGTATGACTTATTTCTGACTTGAGCATAAAGTTACTTGTTCCAAATGATCACAAACATGTCACTGATCAATTACAGCTTTTGATCAAATATGTAGTGCAATTGATAGTGGAAATATTGTGGAAAATGTTTTTTTGTTTTCCTCAACCTTGAACTTTGACCCATCTGTTTCAAAGGTTAATCTTCAGTCATCTGAAAACATGAACCCAAGCAATATTCCCAGCTCAAACACATGCACTGATACAAGCACACACTTGTATGCACATAGAAGCAATTACAGTACCCTGCTCGCACTGCGGTGTGCAGCGTAATAAGTGCTCTTGTTAGTCTCCACCTGGCACAGTTCTATTTTCATGTCCAGTGCACATGATATTTAAGTAACAGTCATCTGTGTGCCCAATGGTCTTAAACTGAGATGTGGCCAGACACAGTGGTGTACCTTACGATCTAGGTTTTTTGGTTTTGATGGCGGGGGGGGTGCTATTTATATGAGAATATATTAACATACAGGCAGTGGTTTGCACTGGTGCCTCACTCAACAGCATTACAGGTTGAATTTGTCTGAATTTTTCTATCTATGAGTGTTGGCTCTGTCACAGTCTGGTGGCCTGTCCAGTGACCACTGGGATAGACGTCCGCCCCATCGTGAGCCTTAACAGGACTATCAGGGTTCAAACACCGAATGAATGAATAAATCAATATTCAGATAGACCTCATGTAGGCATGTTAACAGTCTGTGCATGATCCTCTTGTACACACCAGGATGTAAATCAGGACATCAAGCTGCAATGAAACTGAACATGAAAACAAAAATTTGAAATTAAATCAAAAGAAACTAATGAAAAAATACAAAACATTAATTACTCTGGTTTTTATGCTGGCTGTCTGTCTCCCTGGTTTCACAGGTATGAAGCACTCAGACAGGGCTGGTCACAGTCTTTAGGTGCAGGCAGCAAATGTGGTCGCTTTCTGTACCTGGGGAGTAGGTAGTTGATCGGGTGTCTAGAGACGTGTTGCAAGAAGTCCCCAAATGCTTCACCTCAAACAGCTGTGATGAGTGACTGCTCACATTTAAGTACTTTGATCTGTTGTATGCAGAACCCTTTGGTGACCAGAATACTTCTTAAGGTACTATCTCATTGGGGTGTGACTGTTGGAGAGTAGTTGGAGACGTGAACTGTGACAAAACATGTGAATGAGTGACAAGTCTTCAGTTGGTATCTTCCTGAAATGACATGTCTGCGAACAAACTGCTAAGAATGGCTGTGTGCTGTTAACATACTGCTTCCATATGCTGTTATTATGTGACAAGAGGTTGTGGAAAAACCCCAGACTGTACACATTAAATTTTGCAGATTAAAATTTACTCTGCCAGGATAACATTTGGTTCCAGTCTAAATAGAGTTAAATACATTTTATTATGGAGTGAAATCAGCTCTACACTCTTGTCAAATCACATTTTTCAACTCCAGTAAGAGTCATTCACAGCACGATAGAGTTGATTTTACCCTGTGATAGAACTGATTTAGCACTGTGATAGAGTGGATTTAACTCTGTTTGGACTGAGACTAAGGCCCAGTCTCAATTCTCTTTTGTACCCCTTCCCTTTCCCCTTGGCCCTACCCCTACGCCTACCCCTTTAAAACAAGGGGTAAGGTGAAGGGGTATGCCTCTAGCCCTATGAATTGAGACACCCCTCTGCCTTAGGGGGAAAAAACTGCCCGTGTCAAACTGTCGTCTTCATTGTTTGTCAACATGGCAACCGAAACGCAACTTGTTGCAGTCGCCTGTTTGCTCTTTTTATTTTCTCGCCTTTCTGCGTAAATGCAAAGAAACAGAAGTCGTCGCAGATTTTTTCGACACATCACAATCATGTTGGAGAATTTTGTGATATTAATAATTAATTCAATTAATATGTAATTTAGAATAATAATTAATAGTATTAATAATTAATCAATTAGTAATTAATTGATGTTAATAATGCTGATAATGATTAGCCATTAATAATTGATATTGTTAATTGATTAATCATTAATTGACTGATTAGTAATTCGTTAATGAATTAATTAATGAGTAATTAAAATAAATAAACACTTGAAATATATTAGTCTTTGTGGAATGAATGTATACATTATACAAGTTTACAATATACAATTACTGAAATAATGCGCTCAGGGCTCCCTGTTTGTTTACAAAATACACACACGTTACAGACCTTGAAATCCAACAGCAGGGATCAATATTATCCAAAGATTTATGAACATACAAATTAACATGCTTATCCTTTATCATGATTTTCTCCATTGTGAGATATAAAAGTGTCTTATCATAGTGTTCGTGTGTATATGCATTATAACGCCTCAGCGCACAAGTGAAGTTATGATATTCTGCAGAACGACAATATACGTAACATCCATCCAACAGCATACACGTTGCTGTCATAGACAACTGCCTGTAAACTTTTTTGGCAAGTTATAACTTTCTAAACAGCGTAATTTGTAATGAATGCTGCTTTCATTTGTGCGGCTCTTTCGGCGCCATGTTTGATTCTTTGGAGACAGCAGTAAGCTCCTCCTACCCCTCCAAACGGAGTGAATCTGGATGCACACTCCGTTTGGAGGGGTTTGTAGCCCTCCGCCTACCCCTCCGCCTTACTCCAAAAAGAGAATTGAGACACCCCTCTGTCTCTCGTGCCCACGCAAAACAGAGGGGAAGGGGTAAGGGCAAGGGCCAAGGGGTAGAACTGAGATTCAGACCAAATGTTATCATGGCAGAGTATATTTTACTCTGCATAATTTACTGTGTAGGCATGGAGGAAAAAAAAAACTGTAAATATAATAATATAATTTAATATAATAATAATAATAATAATAATAATAATAATAATAATTGGTTTGCATGTTGGCAATGCACTCACCAATGGCAGATACATCCAACTGAGTGACCTTCCCCTGCTCCGTCTCATCTCTAATTCCACTCTCCTGTCCCCTGGCATTAAAGGAGTAAATATAGATGTCCTTTTCACTTCTCGGGGATGACCAGTATGCACTCCTCTCTGTGGGACTGAGGGGCTTCTGCGGTTGACCACCACGCAGAGAGGTGGTCCACTATAGAAGCCTATGAACGTTTCAAAATTCAAGCATGACCAATGTCCTGTGACTCACTCGAGTGGATAGCAACACGCAACAAACATCACATGAATTCTCACAAATTCCCTCGCAAATGTTGTACGCAAGCTGTCATAGTCCAGTGAGATAATATCCTTACTTTCACCATTTAACTTGCAAAGTTCTAGCCGCTACTGGCACCTGTTTTTACAGGCAATGGCAGGTGACACTAATTGTTTTATCTCATGTTATTCCCAGAAGACAACTGTGACAAAATCCCACCCATTTGTGCGCTACACCTTAATTTGCACTTTGATTATGCTCTGTGTAGTACAGTGGAGTTGCAGATGTCCCAAATGTGCTCTATGTGCCTCAGAGGAACAACACAGGACCTTAAAAATCAGACCAAACCAAAACTCATCTGAACCAGTGGTGATATGAATGCTGTTAAATCAGCAGGTCTCCAAGAATCCAGGCTTCAGTTTTCATTCCGTTTCCTTAGAAAACAGCTTTTGTTATATATCATTTCAGTGTGCTCTCTGCCCATCATCAAATTACAATAACCACCCCAGGCTCCCTGAGAAGACAAAAACATCAATATGTGGTGCAATCCAACGCCTTCCACTGCAAGCCTTGTCAATAGCATTTCCCTATCAAATGCAAAAATGTTCCAGGCCAAAGGTCAGCCGGAAAATAGTTTGTTCTTTCATGATTTTTGTTTGTTTGTTTTGTCCTGATTGCACATGTCCCTGTTAAAATCCAGACTGTGATTTATTTTTCTCAAAGCCACATGGTTTGTGAACTGTTGAAAAATTAATGCTAAGAATTTTCTTTTTAGGTGTCTCAGCTACAGTCGAGCTGTCATAGAGGAAAACAGAATATAAATAAAAGACGTGGTGTGGAAAAATGAAAGAGAACAAACCAGTGTTTGTGGCTTGAGAAACTCTTGAAGTGTTTTTGTCCTGGAAACTGAGCTTTCAAATAGCTTTAAATGGTAACGAGTGCATTACTAAAGAAATAACTGGTTTTTACAAACATTTTATTTTCAGTTTTCAAGCAACCAATTAACACATCTGGTTGGTTAAGAAATTTAACACAATTGGAATCTGATTTATTTGTGTTTAACTGGTTACATTTGGATGTTTTTAGTATTACATCTCTTTGGAGGATACCCACGTATTGATGGGATGAGTTTGTGTCAGTTGAATGGTTACTAAGGCAGATTTCAACATTTTGAGCATGTGCAACCATATTCTGTGCATGATCCAGCTTACAGGTGCCTCAGTGTTGACTACTCCATTGGCAGGAAAATTAATAGGGGATGCCAATATTTCACTTTTCTGTGGTCAATAGATGGTTACTTTCAAGAGGAAAGGATAGATGTCAATCTTGGTGGCTGTCATCCAGGACCCAAGCAGTTCTGTAGGTTGATAGATGCAGAGACATGAGGCACCAGCGTGTGCTCCCTGAACTCTCTTTCCACATGTAAATAAATTTTAAATTTCAAAGTAGATTGTGAATGTCTGTATGATGTCAAATCATGTACTCAACATGTTTGGCATGATATTTTCTGTCTTTATTGACGTGAACATCAGTGAAAGAACATTGTGGCATCATCTGCATATAATCAGATCTGTAGTTCTGTTCATCATTTACTGAACTCCTTTCTATGTACATTATTTATTTTTATTCATAATATTAACCCTCGAGAGTTGTCTGATGTAGAGATGCATCAAAGCCACATGACCGAATTAAGTGGACGTACCATCCAATACACCACAGTCTCTATTTGAATCTGCGTTGAAAGTGCAGATTTCAAACTATATACTGTACCAGTTTTTAAATTAAATGGACTGCATTACTATAGTGCTTTTCCATCTGTATCAGAAGCTCAAAGCGCTTAACAATTATGCCTCATTCACCCATTCACACAGATAAACGCATACACCGATGTCAGGGCACTCACTATACACCGGGAGCAACTAGGACCTTGCCCAAGGCCCTTTTGCAATTTTGCACTCTAGCTGGGTTTTTGAACCGAGGATCCTCTGGTCTGAAGCCCAACTCATAACCACTAGAACAACACCTCCCTTCAACTGTGTTGATATGCCTAGAAAAACTTGCTTGCCATGCTTTTTCCTAAATATTATGTTCATTTTTGCTGTGGTTTTTTGTAGAAACGCGTAGCAAATGGGACTTTCACTTCCTTGTTCTCTCCTCTGTCACGGCAGAAGTTGCAGAAAAAATACAGGACTTCCTCTTAATAAATTATGGAAAAAAGCATGACCTAAACCAATTAATTACCACCAACCCATGTATGTGGTTGCTAAGGAGCCAAAAACCACCAATGGCAGAGTGCAGTGCCAACATTGTGTCCCCTCTAGGGCTGGGTATCAATCAAAAATTTTCAATATTGTGCCAGTTTCTATACCTTTACTTCAATACCGGTTCCTGACTGATACTTTTTTCGATACCAATTTTATAAAATCAGTTGTAACAAAAAGAAAATTACCTTACACACAGTACAAAGCTTGAGTTTTATTTTTCAACTTTGGTAATTTTCCACTCCAAGCAGTTTTCTTACAGAAAAAAAAAAAAGCAACAAATAATTTCAACTGCAAAAGAACACTTGAAAACACTCAAAGCATTTCCTTTCAGACATTTTGGCATGAATGTCTCTCCATAGAAGCTGAGCTGAGCTCAGCTGGCTGCTGCACATCAGCACACAGCGTCTCATTTTGGGAGGAAAAACTGTTGATCGATTGCAGTTTATTGTTTGTATTACAACGTTTGGAAAGAGGTGTCATTTGATTTAAATGATGATTCACTTTGAAGTTATTCATTCCGACCAGACTCTGTCTTTCTAACATGACTCACTCGGCAGAGAGCCACACAGCATTTGGAGCTGTTTGAACCAAACATTTCTTTCTCGCAACAAGACAGGAGTCCCAGTTAATGACTTTAATCTGCACAAAAGTGACTCACGATTGCCATATTTTAATGGCTCTGAAGGGTTTAAGAAGCGGATTTGCCACTTCTGAAAAGCAGTGAAGCAAAGAGCCGAAGCAGCGGGTCGGAACAGTGCTTCATTGGTTCAAGCTTCAAAATGATGCACGTATTAAGTTGCAGTTGAAGTAGAGTCCGGTGGTGGAGATTTTGAATCAGGTATCAGGCTGCTCATGTTCTGTAACATCCACAGTTGGACTTGAATGCTGAGAGGAGGACGGCTGCGGACCGCTTTTCTTGCACATAATTAACCTCTGGGTACCGAAACTTGGCACCAAAAGATGAGGCATGTTTTGATACTCCGTACTACCAAAGCATTTCGGCACAGATAATTTTTGTGCCATCTTATTGTTTTGTAAATAGTTGTACAAAAAACACCTGAAGCATTTCCTGCTTTTTAATGTAAATAGTTATATATAAATTTGTTGTTTGCTACATTTGTACGTGTTTTGGAAATTTACAATTTATATTTGCATTCTAACTTATAAAAATGTTTTTTAAACATGTTTGTGGTTTTCACTGTAAAAAAAAAATCACTTTTCTTCTATTTAGACTTTCTGTTTTTTTGTGAATTTAGGTCCATTCCTGTTGTGTTTGGGTCAAATCTGACCAATTTACAACTTAAAACATAAAATATAGTGTTTTTACATCTGACTGCCCCAAGGCCTCATGATATCCTTCACACTGTGCACTTCAACATATAAAAGTTATGATCACTACATTTATTGAATTTTGAGTGGTTTATTCAACTGTGTTACACCTGTGGTGTTCCAGTGATGCCCATAGGAAATGAATGGGTATCCAGATTTTATTCATTCACGAGATGAGAAAACATCCCCATACACACCACCCCAACACACACACACACACACACACACACACACACACACACACACACACACACACACACACACACACACACACACACACACACACACACACACATTTTAGACCAAACAATGTGATTTGTGGGTACACATCTTTTTCCTGCACTTATGTGCCAATCCTTCCACGTGAACAACCTTCCTGATGAAAAAAGTATCATATCATCACACAGAAGAGACAGGTGTCAGTAAACTCATCTCTTTCATTTCTTTTATGCATTACATGTTCATTTTGGAATACATTTTCAGTGCCTATTTGTATTTTCACTGCAGTTATTCCTGTTAACCACTACTCTGAGACATTGTTGACAGCTAGAAAGTGTTAAAAAGTGGTGGGGATTAATGGGTTTTTGTGTTAATTTAAGAGCAGTTAAAACAGACTGGTCAAATTTGACTGGGAACGCTAAAGTAAGGGGAGGGGTGAACACTGTATGAGAATTAATAATACAGTATGTCAGAATGAAAGAAAAACTCTACAGTCACACAGGTAAATTATGTTAAGGCAAATTATGAAGTTAAACCAAAAGTAGTCAAAAACAGCCATTTATACCCTGGACCATTGATGTACAAGTTAAAAGTCTGGAGTCATTATTTGGAATGGCCATGCTGATACTCATCCCTATGGGATGGAAAAATATAAAATGATAATATAAAAGACAGTTAACAAAATTTTAATTAGCCCAAAAGCAAGTGTTGAAGCATCTTCATAAATATTTCTGGCCTTGTTGTCCTTCACATATGTACACAGAGGGTTCTCAAGAGCAGCCATTATAAAACCAACCATGAGGAAAGCATCTTTCTTCAAAATTCAAACCAACAGCTTTAATTGTTTGTCCATGAGATTTAGGAAAGGAAAGTCAGCATTTGAATTATCACTGGTATCCTTAAAAGTAAGCTATGCAGTTTAATTACATTAATACAATACATAACTTCAATATTGTCTTATATTGTCTAACTTAAATTATTATCATAATAAAATAGCCCATCCATTGACTAAATATGTCTTCACGAAATTCACTCACAACAACATTTCTTCTCAAACGTGTCTTGAAGATGTATCGAAATTTCACCAAATTACCTGAATAAGACATAAGACATAAGATGGACAAATATGATGTGAAATTATGAAAGGTTAATAATGACCTGTTTTCTGCAGAAGTATGATTACTTTGAACCAGCACTTTCACACTGTCTCAGTCTCCACAAGACAGGTAAACACACCAGCTGTCTTTGGGAGACACAAAAACAGAGCAGATAACAGTGAGGCAAATAAGTATTTGATCCACTGTTGATTTTGCAAGTTTTCCTACCTATAAAGAATGGAGAGGTCTGTAATTTTTTTTATCATAGATACACTTCAACTGAGAGACAGAATCTAAAAAAAAATAAATAAAATCAGAGAATCACATTGTATGATTTTTAAATAATTAATTTGCATTTTATTGCATGAAATAAGTATTTGATCACCTACCACCCAGCAAGAATTCTGGCTCTCACAGACCTGTTAGTTTTTCTTGAAGAAGCCCTCCTATTCTGCAGTCTTTACCTGTATTAACTGCACCTGCTTGAACTTGTTACCTGCATAAAAGACACCTGTCCACACACTCAATCAATCACACTCCCACCTATCCACCACGGCCAAGACCTTAGACACCAGGGACAAAATTGTCCCTGGTGTCGACAAAATTGTAGACCCACACAAGGCTGGGATAGGCTACAGGACAATACACAAGCAGGTTGGTGAGAAGGCAACAACTGTTGGCGGAATTATTATAAAATGGAATAAACACAAGCTGAATGTCATGGAGCCCCAGACGGTCTGGGGCTCCATGCAAGATCTCACCTTGTGGGTTAAGGGTGATTCTGAGAAATCACAGAATTAAACAGGAGGACCTGGTCAATGACCTGAAGAGAGCTGGGATCACAGTCGCAAAGATTACCTTAGTTACACACTACGACGTCATGGTTTAAAATCCTGCAGGGTAACAAGGTCCCCCTGCTCGAGACAGCACATGTCCAGGCCCATTTGAAGTTCACCAGTGACGTCTGGATGATCCAGATGATCCCGCAGCAGCTTTTGAACCAGCTTATCAAATTGAACTTTTGGCCTCATGCTATCTTCAAAAGTTTTGTAAATTTTAAAATTTTAAAAGTGAGTTAAAAAACAGTTCATTGTTTCTTGCCATTACAAATTACTGTCATGCATTTAACACTGTTTTTTTTTAAAATTCCTGCTACTGTCCCGATTGAAATATACTCATGTTTATTTGTCACATCAATTAATAGATTGTGGTTATATAGCATGTCTCAATCTGCATGGAAAATTTGATGTTCCAGCAAAGCCCATTTATTCATTTATATTTCATGAGTGTGGTGTTTATGCTCGAGTGAAAATATGGCTTCTTCTTTTTTTTTCTTTCTTGGTTGTCTTGGCCATTGATGTGTTCTCTTTCTGCATGTCAATGAAATATAGATGTTAAGAGTATTGAGAGCTGAATGTTTCATCCGTCCTGATGATACCATAAGGCAGCCATTAATAGTGTCAGGGAGCATCAGATGTACCACAGGCACATAATTGGATATGAAGCCATAACTCAAAGCACCTGCTTGAAATCAAGAGGACCAACGGAGACTGCAGACCCTTGGTAGATTTCCAAAAAAATTCAAGTTCATCTTTACTACTGGGTTTGTTTCACCCATTGCTTTTTTTTCCTTTTTCACTGGTGCTGGATGAAAATGGCTTCTTCTGTTCTTTTCTTTTTTTTTTATGATGGCTTTGTGAGTATGCAAATAATTTGGATTTGTGCATAATCACAAGCAGCGGGACCATCTGTTGTGGGCTTGTTGACTTACCTTGCGTCTGCTTTTAAAGGTGTTTTCTTGTATCTGAGTGATGCATTGGTGTATTAACAATGTGATAATCATTTAACCCCAAATATGCATCCAGCCATGGATGCAGAAAACCGAACATATGTTCAGTGAAATGTTCTGACAAAGAAGGATGTGTAATCTATGCAGAAGAACACAAAAAAGAGGAAGCTGTAAACCAAAACAAAATGCATCCCTCTCCCCCGCTAATGTGAAAATGTTGATGAGATAAAGAGTTAAGACATGACCACAAAAGCTGCAGTCTTGGATCAGAGGCCAGTAAAGTATACTCATTAATTCTGAGTCTCTTAAACCCACTAAAATATATTGCATAAATACTAATGGAAAAGACGAGGAAATAAGCTGCAAATTCTGTCACTGAAGATTTGATGGGCGATGCCTTCCACTGAAAACATGTTTGTGATAATGTGTTTTTCTTGTAGAACTCAAACCAGACATCGGAGAAGTCTTTCAACTCACCACCTCCCATCTGTCCTCATAAGGTAAGCTGCAGCTTTCTTCCAGGCGAGGCACAAACAACATTATTGAGAATCATTGCAGATAGTTTAAGCATATAGAGTTCCATTTGGTGTGGATGGTGTCTATTTATATGTCACATTTGTAAATTTCCCATGTAAAATATAATGTGGACAACCTTCTTCACCCATATGCAAAGTTTTAATCAGGATAATGACTTGGCACAGCACACACTTCGCCAAGTCGCATGCAAATGAATGGTTTCATAAGTAAACAACAGTAAAAATGATTTTCTGAAAGCCCTTATTTTATATCCCTACTATTTCTCATTGTTAACCTTATGATGCGGCACATGCTTGACATGAGGTGGGAAGAGTTGATTTATTCAATGCTAATTAGTCCTATCCATGCACAGTCAAACTCTCACTTCACCCTAATGCTCTTGAGCCATCTCACACACCGCAGAAATGTTTCGCTTCAACTCCTGATGCATGCCTGCTGCAAATGCGATAATGTGTGATGTGGTGAAATTCACACAATCTCAGTTCACTTAGCAAAAAATGTGTAAAAAAAACACTTCCAGCATGTCCTCTTCTGGATGAATGGCCGGTGTGGGGAAAAGTGGGTTATTGCAAACATCAGACCTTGTTGAAAGGATTGCAATAGAAAGAAGTTGCGTGACAGCCTGTCATCAACTATTCAAAGCATAACGCAGCTCTATATTGCTAATGCATGGCTAGTTGTCTACAATGACTTTGGTAGCATTGAAAGTATTTGACAGTAAATCATAATAAAATACGATACTTTACCACCGTTTGTTCACAAGACGTGCAAGTGGCAATTCATCACATGGGACCTGAACTCTTCATATTTGACATTTTTTCCTCCACAAGCACTTGTATGGGCACTAAGGATAAAGTTCCAGATTTGTTCCAGCTGTGTCTGTAGGCCTGGTACCATCACAGGAACCTGCCTTTCATTTTATGGGGCCAGACACCATTGCAAGTGTCTCCTGAAAGATGATTTTCAGGGACTTTTTAATGGACAAAATAAGTCACTGCTCCATAGTACATACCTCTAAGAGGAACTGAAGTGTCACTGGGTAGGGCTCATTTCTGATTGGTCAAACTCATACAAGAAGATGACAACACTAAGCGGCTATTGTAAAACTGAGCAGAAGAAAATGAAACAGAATGGATAGCAGAGATGACATATGGACCAATGAAGGGGTACAGGTGACAGACAGGGTCCAGCAAGGAAAAACTATGTCAACACAGCTGGAAACCCATGGAATTAAATACCCTGTGAAACAATGCCAAGAGAAAAGAGAAAAGTTGAAGCAGTACTACAAGCATCTGACCCACCACACCAACAAAAAGTGGCCAGATCGTAAAATGTAAAACTGCACCACAGATATTTATGCACCTGCAACATGGGAACAAATGTCTCACTATTTTTTTAATTACAAAAATTACATTTGCAAAAAGGTTGCAATTGAGTCAGGTAAACAGTTAATGAAATACATATATTTTAAGAGTTTGCATTACCTAGCACTATCTAAGCTATCTAGTGGGAAACCAAATTTAAAAATGCATTAATTACTGCTGCTTTTGCCTTCTAATTAGCCCAATAATGTTGGATGATACTGATGGCTATCAAGCAGATTTTTTTAAAATGTTGCCTTGCATTGAACATTATGGTCATTTTGGGATTACTGGGAGTGCACTTGCATGGCTGACGTCATACTTGACCAGTCGTTCTCACTGTGTTTTGTACAGTAACACTACCTCTAACCTTAGTGACATGAAATTTGGGGTTCCACAGTGGTCTGTCTTAGGCCCCCTGCTTTTCTCCCTTTATATAGCACCCCTTGGGCACATATTATGGTGTTTTGGGATTACCTTTCACTGCTATGCAGATGATACTCAGTTATACATGCCGATAACTGCTGGTAATCTCGTTCACATAAAATCCTTAGAAGATTGCCTTGCAGCAGTGAGAAGTTGGATGTCTAGAAACTTCCTAGATTTAAACTCTGATAAGACTGAAACGATGGTTCTTGGTCCAGTGAGACATCTGCATCAATTTGACCAGTTAACGCTCAGCCTTGGCTCGTGTGTCATACATCACACTGACAAAGTGAGGAACCTTGGGGTAATTTTTGATCCTTCATTGTCCTTTGGCCTCCACATTAGAAATATTACTAGGACTGCTTTCTTCCACCTGCGAAATATAGCGAAGATTCGTCCCATCCTGTCTATGGCTGATTCTGAGACCCTGATCCATGCATTTATCTATTCTAGATTGGACTACTGCAATGTTCTATTTTCTGGTTTACCGCAGTCTAGCATTAGGGGTCTCCAGTTGGTTCAAAATGCTACAGCCAGACTTTTGACATGAAGCAGAAAGTTCGACCACATTACACCCATTTTGGCATCCCTTCACTGGCTACCTGTCCCAGTGAGATCAGATTTTAAGGTTCTGCTACTAACCTATAAAATTATTCATGGACTGGCACCTCCCTACCTAGCTGACCTAATTAAACCTTACGTACTGGCCTGGGCTTTACGTTCTCAGGGTGCAGGACTACTTTGTGTCCCTAAGGTGAATAAGAAGTCTGCGGGTCACAGAGCTTTCTCTTATCGTGCACCTGTTCTGTGGAATGATCTCCCTGCATCAATAAAACAGTCAGATTCTGTGGAGATTTTCAAGTCCAGACTTAAGACGCACTTATTTTCCCTTTCATATGGCTAGCATACTGGTACAGTTTTGTTTTATGCTTTTTACTCTTTTAATTCATTTATTAGTAATTGGAGTGGGCTGCAGCCTCAACTTTACCTAAATTCTGGGTCTTTTAGCGAAGTTTATGGCTAGTGGCCGGCAATCACCTTAGTATTTCTCTGTTTTTCTTGTTGTTTAATGCTGGCAAATTATACACTATTTTTTTTTTTGTCTTTCTGATGCCTGATTCTGTTTTTTCTCTCTGTTTAAGGTGCAGCTCCATCCAGAGATGGGAGTTGTATTCGTGCTGGTGATCCCCCTGTCCTGCGCGCCAGTAGCATTTCTTGTATATTCGTCCGTGAATTGTTTTGTGAATTGTTCTGTAATTTATGTTTCTAGCATGGCCCAAGCAGAGGGTCACCCCTTTGAGTCTGGTCTGCTTGAGGTTTCTTCCTCAGAGGGAGGTTTTCCTTACCACTGTTGCTGTGGGGGTTGGTAAGGTTAGACCTTAAGCAAGGTTTACACACAGATGGTTTTGTCGGCGAGTAGTACGTAGACCGAAGTTCGCAGTAGTTCCGGCTGTTTTCGCGGACGAAAGGGGCGGAGCTCGCCGGCTCCGGTTGTCAGTCAAATGACGGACCTTGATCACATGGAGCGAGTTGCTGTGGAAAGCTCCCAATACAGAGAGTATCATTATTTGCTCCAGGAGCTGTGTCTGGGTGACGGACGCTTCAGTGGTCCTTCTGCCTCTGCAGGACCCAGTTTGAGGATCAACTGTCCCGTTCACACGTGCACATGTAAACAATAAAAAATAAATAAATAAATAAACTCCGTTGCTTGCTGCAGCTCACTCTTTCCCCCAAAAAACTCTGTCATAATTGTGTTTAGAAGCCAGTCACCATTTGTTTTATTATACATCTGTGTAGTTAAGTAATAAAATATTCTCTACAGACGATTCGCTCGAGCGCACACGTAAAAAAAAGAAAGAAAAAAAGAAACTCGATCCGCTCCCCGCTGCTGTTTGCTGCGGACTGCTCCTCGTTCTTTCACCCCAAAAAGTCTGTCATAATTGTGTTTAGAAGCTAGTCACCATTTGCTTTATTATACAGCTGTGTAGCTAATAAGTAAAATAATCTCCAGGACAATTCGCGCGCGCACGCACGTAAAATAAAATTTAAAAGAACCTCCGCTCCATGCTGCTGTGGTGCTGCTGCTCGCTCCAAAAACTCTGTCATGATTGTAAAATAAAGGACAAAAGAGACATAAGTCCTGCTCACAGGCTGCTACCAGATACAGGACATGTTCACATCTTCAAACTCCAGACATCTCCACATCACTACATATTCAGTCCCTGATTGGTCATCGCGGCGCGACAAGAACTGCGGCACTACAGGAAGCGACAGGATGAAACGGTGATTAAAAAGTATCACACGTCGTTATTCCTCGTCACGGGAGGTCTCCGGGAGTGCTCCCGGAATTATTCGACATGTTGAATAATTTTTTTGACGATTCCCGGTAAAGCAGGAACTAAGCCACGCCCCCTAGTGCCGGCGTTAACAACGGCGTGTGATCCTTAAGACGGCCAAAAACTGTTCCGGGACGCTTCCAGGAGCTCTTACCGTCTGTGTGTAAATGGGGCTTTACCTGTGTGAAGCGCTTTGAGGTAACACTGTTGTGATTTGGCAGTATATAAATGAAAATAAATTGAAAATTGAATTGAAATTGTTCATGTTTGCTTTCAAACTATTACTAGCATGAGATGTTTGCTGTCACTGCAAGCCTGGTGAGTCTTCATGCAACAATGGTTGAAAAGGCCAATTACCTGGACATTCTTGTAAACATTCATGAAACCTAGGGAGTAGGTCAGCTTCCTGTGATGGAAACTGAGCTCATGGGTGCTTTCACACCAACCATGGTTGGTCCACACCTTTGGACTTTTCAGTTTAGACCCCATCAAAATTGCAGGAGTGAAAACTGCCTTGGACCACAGTCTGGATCCCAAAATTTAATCCATAAAGGTTTGGCCTTGGTCCATATGTGTTTGTTGTTATTGTTGTTGTCTTGGTTTGTTTGCAATGTGAAAACACTTTTTGGATGCCTTTTGGATAAATTACAGGAACTTGAGGGAAATTGTCATCACCCCTTGAAGAGTAGATGAAGAAAGAAATGATTAGTAACTAAGTCATTTTGGCTTCTCCATTTTTCAGTTGGGAATATCACAGCAATTCTTAAATGAATCTGCCTGTTGATTTGGCACATGTTGTACACCGGATGCTTTTCTTGAAGCAAATCCACATTACATGGAGAACAGGCACACTTGGTCTTGAAATGAGAAACTTTTGCTTTAGAAGCAATTCTATGAACCACTTGGCCACCACATTGCCATAAAAAAAACAATAATTTAATTAACTGAAACACACGTTTTGGAGATTTACACAGCATTGTATAAGAGCAGACAGCTTTGGCTGTGATGATTGCTTAAAATTCCAACTTTTTGTGAAGTTATAACTTAATTATTTGTAATTTCACTCAAATATAAAATTTTTTGCCTGTCATTGACTCTCTAGCACTTAAATCCATTGTTTGCTGCCTGTCTGTTCTCTTCATGAAAGATAACAGAACATATGTTTTGTTGTTATCTCTGCTGCAGGTGCTAAATGTTGCAAAATTTTTACTTTTGGCATCAAGTGCCATTTTCTGTTGCTGGTAAAAGTAGCTTAATAATAATAATAACAACATACTTGTAGTGAAAGTAATCCATTCATTATTTTTTGTGTTTTTAAATGGAGGTTTACCCCTTCCAATAGAATTATCCACCAAATTAGCAAAAAGCCCATGTCAGACGCATACATTCAATCATTGTACATAGATGATGATGTCAGGAAGTAAGTACATCATGAAAAGGTCTTCAAGCCACATGTAACATTGCAATGTGATACCAAACTAACTTGACCAAATGTATACAAATGTGAACCTTGGTTCAGATCTTGTTCCAGACTTTCAGGTCTAAAAAAAATGTCCTATGATTCCACTGGTGGAACAAACACTATGTAGGGATGTAACAAATGTTTTTATTACCTACTCTGGGTGTGCTACTTTGATCTAGAGAACAGAGTACTTCATCTACCTTGATATACCAGGAACTACATCATTGAAGTACATATATATATATATATATATATTGTGCAGGATCAGGGTTTGAAAGCTTTTGTGTCCCTTATGCACCAGGATACCCTGTCTTTCTGTGGTGATCTTTTTTATCCATGGCAGAATTTGCAAGATGCTTCAAATTCCTTTTTTCCTAAACATTTACATACTTTAAACTGGGTGAGGTGATGCTCTAGTGGTAAGCGGTGGACTTGACACCAGAGGATCCTTGGCTGAAATCCCCGCCCGACCGGCAAATCAAAATGGACCCTTGAACAAGGTCCTTAATTCCCCCAGTTGCTCCCGGTGTGCACTTGAGCACCTCGCCTGGCACCCTGACATTGGTGTGTGTGAGAGAATGGGTGAATGCAAGGCATTAGTGTAAAATGCATTGAGCATCTGATTCAGATGGAAAAGCACTATATAAATGCAGTCCATTTACTTTAGCAATCTTTTCCTTGCATTGTCATACACGCCATAGTATCATCAGTAGGTGTTCCAGAAGTGTCTGGTTTGTCCACTAAAATTAATCTGAAGGGAAAACAACATCCAGGGATGTATCAAATGGTCTGCTCTGTTATAAGGTTGTGAGGGACAAACAGGTTACCATTATTTTAAAATAACTAACTTTTCAAACTTACTCTCCTAAGTATTCCAGGAGTTGAGTGAAATGTTTTGATCTAAAGGGGTGCTGTCTCACCTATATCTGTGTCATACTGTGATCACTTTCTACCTTGAAAGTAACAATTCCACCTGCCAGTTTCCACGAAGCATACGTTTGTCCCAGTCTTGTGTACACTACAAGCAGCTGAGTCGATTTCCTGTTAGTGGGTAGTTGTTGAAGGCTGGAGAAAGCTAAAGAGATGTCCGCATTTCATCATTGCTATGACAGATAGATGGTTACTTCCTAGAGGTGTGAATAGGCCACTGTTCTCCAGAACCCTGGATGGTTCTGTGATGTGGTGGTTCAGAGCACAAGTACATGCTGCCAGACTTGACTTGACTTGGTAATTATGCTACCACGGAATGAGTTCCTGAAAGGCTATAGCACTTTTTAAAAGCATTTGAATGGATGAGTTACTTTCTCCAGGCCAGAGTCCTTTGTTTCTATCGGATTCTGTCTTGGGCTAATTCGGACTCTTTCCATTTTTACCCAGCTGATCAGAGCTGATGTAATGGGGAGAGCACTGTTCATGTTTTAGCTGTTAGCAGCGGAACATAATCTCCCTCTAGTCAGCTCACATTAGTCTCCATGATCCACACCAACCCAATATGTGCAGCAAATGCAGTGGGCCAGCTGGAGTAATTTGGTACGTCAGTCAACTCAGGAGGCTGGTAGAATGACTGAAAGGCTCAATACGATTTATACAAAAAAGAATATTCTGATTATAATTATGCTCCGAATAGAATATCCTCTGTCTTTGTACACTTCTCTTCATCAGCATTGTGTGCAACCCCCAGATAGAAAGTGAAATGTACAGAGGGCTTTTAAACTGCTCTGTGATTATATTAAGAGTGAGAGAGTGTGGAAAGAGAGGAGAGGGAGGAGACTGGGTGCCTGAGCACTAAGTATATATAATTGCTTCTTGACACATTGGCCAAATTCTGCAGTGCCAGGATCTGAGCGAAGATGATTAACGGCTGTCCGAGTGGGTGGGCACCACAGGTCATTCAGGGCTTTTGGTTTCCATAGCGATCCAAGTCTAAAGGCCATATATTCAATAGTGAAAATTCCAGGGATACACATATTGTTAAAACTACAGTTATAACTCACATGGTTAGAATTCTAATATCCGTTTGCCAAGCAGCGCAATATTTTTGCCTTTTTCTCTCCCCTTTCTTTTTCCCCTCTCTATTTTCTTAAATAGTATTTTGCAGCTGGTGAGAAGATAAAGAGTGAAAATCTTGCATTATGTGAATAATTGATGAGTGGGCTCACCTCAGATCATCATTACAGTAAGGCAGTCAGGATAAGAGGTGAGGGGAAGATCATATTTCTGACACTGAGCTTTAGGAGGTCGAAAATTGTGTCAGTTTTTCACCCAACCCCCCCCCCCCCCCCCCCCACCCCCCCGAAACGACACAGTGAATAACAGTTTCTCATTATGTTGGAACAGGATTGGAATGAAATGTGTTAAAACAGAAGAACACACTTGAGCATGCTTCTCTCCTTGCACAGTGGAATCACATTTGGAATAAAGTTGGTTAACAGAAATGGCTAAAATACTACTGCTTTTGTGTATATGTGTGTGCATGTGTAAGAGCAGTTCAGTGTGGTTTAGTGACAGACGGAGAGGGTAACAAATGGGGGTGGTGATCGAGAACCTTGACCTGTATGGGGTCTTCTCTGCACCCTGTTCCTGCCAGTCCTGGAACAATGAAGGAAAACTGCAGCCTTGCAGGGGTTTAATTTTGCAGTTTTGAATTTACACACACACACACACATACAAAATGAGAGTCTCACCTAGCAATTGAAAAGCTGTGTGACAAACATGCCAAGCAAGCACCCTGCAACTTGCATTGCACTTTTCCAGTCAGAATGCAAATGTAGACACGTGCTGATTGCCATGGATAAAATGTTTCAGAGCTTCTACGTGTAAGAGCATTTTTAAATGCAAATTGGAGGACAGCAAATAACCACATCTTAATTCACTCTGTATGATAAACAGAAGAGCCCTTTGAATCTCAATCAGAATCAGTATCAAATTTATTGTCAAGTAAGGTGGCACATACAAGGAATTTGATCTGGTATTATTGGTGCATAAACAATAGGAAAAGGAAAACACTTCTATAAGAAGTAAAAAGAGTCAAATAGACAAACCTATATTAACTGTTAAAAAAATAAAACATAATGGAATGGGACAGTGCATAAACAGGAGTACAGATTGGAGTACAGATGTACAGTACCTTTCAGTGCAGGGATGATCAATCTGTGCTTTATAGGTGTAGGGGAGGGAGGCAGAGTAAGTGGGGGTCTGTGGCATTGTTTATATGTCCAGCTGCGGATGGAAAGACACAAGCTGTTTTTGTGTATTGAGGTTTTAGGCCTGACGGACCTCAGCCTCCTGCCAGAGGGGAGGGTGACAAAAAGTGTGTGTCCTGGGTGGGAGGGATCAGCCACAATCTTCCTTGCTCTCCTCAGGACCCTGTAGGTATACAGGTCCTGTAGGGATGACAGATTGCAGTTGATCACCTTCTCTGCTGTGTAGATGATATGCTGCAATCTGCTTCTCTCCTTAGCAGTGGCAGCAGCATACCAGACAGTGATGGAAAAGGAGAGGATGGACTCAATGATGGCAGTGTAGATGTTCACCATCATTGTTTATGGCAGATTGAACTTCTCAGCTACCACAGAAAGTACATCCTCTGTTGTACTCTCTTGATGAGAGAGCTGATGTTCATCTCCCACTTGAGGTCCTGGGTGGTGGTGATCCCCAGGTAGCAGAAAGACTCCACAATGATAACTGGGGTCAATTAAAATGATAACACAGGGTGATGGGGTGGCCAGGACCAGGTTCTTTCTGAAGTCAACAACTATCTCCACTGTCTTGGGGGTATTAAGATCCAGATTGTTCTGTCTGCACCAGGACACTAGGTGATCAATCTCCAATCTGTAGGCAGACTTGCCACCATCGAGATGAGTTCAATGAGGGTTGTATCGTTGGCGAACTTCAGGAGTTTGACAGGCTGGTGACTATAGGTGCAGCTGTTTGTGTACAGGGAGATGAGTAGAGGAGAAAGAATGCAGCCTTCGATGCTGATGGAACATGTGTCGAAGACGTGCCCTCCCAGCTTCACATGCTGCCTCTTGTTAGACAGGAAGTCAGTGATCCACCTGCAAAGATCTTCTTCACCACAGAGGTCATGGTGGGGTCTGCTCTCCACCCTGTTCCTGCCAGTAGTCATTATTGGCAGTAGTCAGTACTTATGTAGTCAGTAAGTCCTGTAGTTCTTTGCTTTTGGGGATGGGGATGATGGTGGAGGCCTTAAAGCATGCTGACACTTGGCATGTCTCCAGTGAGGTGTTGAAGATGTCTGTGAACACCGGAGACAGTTCATCCACACAGTTCTTCAGTATGGATGGGAAGACAAGCAAGAGGCTAGTCACGCAGCAATTAAGGTATCAAGCAGATAGGGTGTAACATGACGCTTCTTTGCCAGTGCGAGCACATCTTCACACACTCACAGCATTGTGCCCACGTCATCTAAGATATCTCGCAAGACAAGCAAAAAGAGGCAGCTGCTCAGTAACGATGCTTGGGGTGACATCGGTGGTCATAGTCAAACAAATAATGCTTTATGACTGAAGAAGAGACAATCTGAAAGGTCGTTCATGACCTCTGGGACCAGCAGCATCTGTCAGTAGTGAGCGCTATATATCTGTGACAAATGGCAAAAGGTATGCGGTGCATCCTGCTGGCTGTGTAATAAAGGCAGCAGGCCTATATAGGTGCCATCACCCTTGCAGCCGCATTAACCACTCTATAGAGCCTGACTTACAGTAACTGGTGCTTATGCCCTTTTTGACAGGGGTGCACATCTAACAACATCAAGCTCTTTGGCTGAACACACACAAAAATGAATGATTGACACTTACAGATGTGCAACTCAGTGATGCAAGGATTGATCCAAAATGCATGGGAGCTCACAGCTACCTGCGGTTGGTTACCTGCAGATACCTGCAGCCACCTGCAGTTGCAAGTCAAATAAAAATTTATTTCATGGTATTCAAGTGATGTGCGGACGGATCAGTGAAAATAAAATTTAAGCTTATCAGTCAAATATTATCTCAAGGCTAATGTCAGTGTTTAAGAAATAATTGTTTTGCAAAAACATCTGTGATTAATATTTCAATACTGTCCATGTCGTGGATGCATCTATTTTTAAATGAATGCATTGAGAAACTCCAAAACTCATCCTTAAATCCAATTCTAGAGTTTTCAGGGACCTATTCTTTGTCTTCAGAAATACTAACCTAAAAGCATATGAGCCATATTGTTGACATTTTATAAGAATTAGTGTGACTGCACAGATTGGATGTTTGCAGCGCTGCCTATGATGATTGTAAGTCTGAACAGAGTGATGTTTTATGCAACCCAGTATCACGGCAAGTCGTGATTCAGCAGCACAAACTATACATTAATCTATTGGTTCGTGATATTGTGACAAAACGCGCCTCATTTTTGTCACGGCAGCACAAATTCATTGTAATTCATTCCGTGATGGCTGCATGAAATTAAAAGTGAAGCGGGGGGGGGGGGGGGGGGGGGGGTTAGGAGTAGTGACTTAAAAAAAAAGTCTCAAAATTTGACTCATTTCGTCATAGGAGCACAAAAACAAAACGTGAGACTGGGCTGGTTTTACGAGATGTTGTCATTCATGCAAAATCAATCAAACAATCTTGGCAAACCACACCATTCAAACCCTGCAAAATAAAAGAAAAAACAGCTGTAGTAATCTAATTTAACATGTATAAGAAGAGATATAATCTTGTTCTTAAACTTCAAATGAAAAAAGTTTATATGTACACTCCATCACATTGTGCTCCTGTACCTGACAGAGCTCTCTGTCTTACTAGATTAAAGCTACGGTATGCAAGTCTTAAAGAAGTAGCAAATGCTATGTCCATCCAGTAATTTTTTTTTCACATTTTACGTACACATGATTTAGAACTAATTTATGAAATGAAATGGACTGGATTGGAGCTTGAACTAAAACCAGGAGATATGATCACCTGTTTTTGCTTCCCTTCACTGACTTCCTGTGACTTTTGTCATTGACTCACAGGGCTCAAGATGGCCTTCCACACAACTACCGTATTTTGCAGAGCATAAGTTGCATTATTATTATTATTATTATTTTTGTTTTACTAGTTTGAGAGGTCCTGCAACTCATACGAAAACACTCACGATTCATGACCACAAATTTTCTTTTCACTTACACACACAATGCATGGTGACATGGGGGGGGGGGGGGGGGTCTGGGGGGTTATGATTAGGGAAAGGGCTAGGGTTAGAAATAGCCAAATAAAAAATGACGGTAGCACAATAGTGTGAGATTGGGCTGGTGTGTGTGTGTGTGTGTGAGTGTGTGTGTGTACGTTGTTATGGTGCAAAGGAAAAGAACTGTACTTAACAAAACAACATAAGTTTGCATTGGACGGCTAGGTCACATTGAGAAACATTCCATGTAGAAACTAATCCACAAGACGTCAGTGCTGTGCTTAAAAAGTCTGTTCAATAAACCACAGTGAAGCGAGGAAAAGGAAAAGTCAAAAACAGTGGACTGAGTTCTGAAAAGAGACCCAAACAAAACTATCTGTTCTCGGATCACAAAGCGTGGCCGTGGAGGGTCTGTAACTGAGAGGATCCATGAAAAGAGAGAGAGAAGCCACCTGCAAGGCGGGGCCACCGGTCCATGCCTTCAGCCTGTGGGAGAGGGAAAGGGGTAGGTGAAGCAGCGACTGGTCTTCCCACTGATGCACAGGCATATTAGCCCCGCTTCTCACCCAAAGATATGATGAGGCATAAATCTGTTCCAAGATGCCTTGCTTGTGGAAGGGATTTATACTCTGGTATGACATATTCCAGAACATTGAGTATATAGAAGTTGGTAGGTTTTTGAGCTTTTGCTTATTGTGCACCTTTTTTTGAGTTTACCAATTCATATAAGAAAGTCCTCTTCCATTGAAATGTTTAAAGTAAGTCTTAAAACATATATATTTTCTGTTGCCTGTAACTACCTCATGGGTTTCTAAAAATTTATTTCAATTTGATGGAAATATTTGTATTTACTGTTGAATATTAACCTGCTCAAAGGGGCTCAGTTCTTTTTTTTTTTTTTGGCAGAAATGTGCTGAGAGGATGCCAAGATGTGCAAAAGCAAATAAAAAAATTGTTCCAGTGAGCACAGTAAGGAGGATTTTCTTATAATATTTATGGTGACAATAGCACTCACCATAAGCAGTAACATAGCCTCTGTCCAGTCTGCTATCACAAATAAAATTTTTGGTCTCTTGTCATATTTTGTGGGACATCTGATTGGTTGCCTAAAAAGGCAATGCAGTAAATCAATTTAACACAGTAAATTAACATTAACAAATACAAAATTTACAGGAAATAAAAGGGTTGAGTTCCACTTCTAAAAATTGTTGAGGTCTAAGGTTCTAAAAACATTCTGAACTCACACACCATTCCAACTCATTATACAAGCTTTGCTTAATTTACTACCACCTTTGAAAAATGCTGGTAAACACTACGCAATCTACAACCAGTGGATCCCTATGGGCAACACGCGAGTTATTATTCTTATTATTATTTCAACATTAATCTGGTTTTGGAAGGTACACTATATTTGCATAATATTTTTAGTTCTAAATGACCGTGGGGCAGAACACCACAGTGCTTGCAGCCTTGCATCGCAGCAAGCAGTTCTACATTCAAGCTCACAAAAACCCAGTTCCTCTCTGTGTGGAGTTTGAGTTTTTTCTGTGTCTATGGGAATATTCCTTTGGGCACTCTGGCCTCTTCATTTTATCACAACAACCTAGGTAGGGTCTGAAGATCTGGAGTTGCATCAAGAAGCATATCTGTTGTAAAACCTGCACCAAAACTATATATGGAGTTCTACAACGACAACCCACTGTTGTGACCCCACACAGGAGCAGGAGAAAGAAGAAGATTACTGACTTATTCCACAGATATTCCTGTGCTGCCCTTTTTATTTATTTGTCAAAGGCATTTGACACATTTGATCACTGCATCCTCAGTAACAAAATAAAAAGTATTAGCTTGTCTCAGGAAGCAGTACATCACATTTACATTTACAATCCTCCTGACAGCCAGAACAGTGTATCCAGGTTGGTCGTTTTCTTCATAGATTCTAATAAAATTGAACAAACTGCCCATGAAGTCACTCATAGGTTTTCAGAAAAGTGGGTCTGAAGCTCAATTGGGGTACCTCTAGATGTTGCCGCCTATTTCCCAGACAAGCCATAAAATGCTGAAGAGGTGGAGTTTGGGCAAATGAGCATGAGCTCGGTGGTACTGACCAGAATACACCCACCTATCTTGAGGTTACCACGCTAATTACAGTTAACAAACTATGCAACCTCTGTTTGGGTGATTGATTAAATCAGATTTTTATGGACAGAGTGATGGCTATTAGAACAGGTAGCTTGGGTGCATGTATTAAAATCTATGACTGGCAGGTCATCTTAATAGCCACTGCAATAAATTAAATGAGTTAGTTAAGAAAAGCCGAAGTACAATTATCTTGAAATTATTTTTAATTGTTGTTTTTTAATTGTTTTTAAATGACATTTTATGGAAATATACTGTAGAAGACATCCAAACTCAGCCCAGCCCAGTCTCACTTTTTTTTTTTTTGTGCTCCCATGACGAAATGAGTCAAATTTTCATGACGGGGTGTTTTTTAACTCACTATTCCTAACGCTACTCTTACCCCCGACCCTAACCTTAACCATAACCTGATCTTACTCTTTCCTCCCACCCTAACCATAACCATCCCTGACCCCCCGCTTCACTTTCAATTTTGTGTAGCCATCACGAAATGAAATAGAATGAATTTGTGCTGCTGTGACAAAAATGAGGCACCTTTCGTCACAATATCACGAACCAATAGATTAATGTATATTTCGTGCTGCTGAGTCAAGACTTGCTGTGAGACCAGGTTGCTCAGCCACATGGGGTGTGCAGCCAGTACATTTTGAGTGCCAGTCCCAGTCCTGGAACGATGAGGTGGGCAGAAGGAGGCAAGGCGTTAACCTTAAAGTTTGTCAAATCTCAACCACATGGGGTGTGCAGCCAGTACACTCTGAGTGCCAGTCCCAAGCCCAAACAAATGAGTAGGGAGTAAAAACAAGCCAAAATAAAGAAGCAAAATACATATCAAATTTCCATACTGGATCGGTTGAGGCTCAGTTAATGACTGCCACCTGTGCCTTGCCCAACAAGGTGCCGGCAGAAATTGGGCTACTGCTGGGTGAAGAATAAAAAGAGGAGGAGAAAGTGTCCACAGATAGAAGGAGAAGAGGTAAACTAGAAGGGTGGAAGTGACAGTTGGGACTTTGAATGTTGGTAGTGTGACTGGTAAAGGGAAAGGAGAAAGGTAGACATATGGTCTTGCAAGAGGCCAAGTGGAGGGGAAGTAAGGCCAGGAGCATAGGCGGTGATTTCAAGTTTTTGTGCCATGGTGAGGATAGGAAGATAAATGGTGTTGGGGTCATATTAAAGGAAGCGTATGTTAAGAGTGTTTTGGAGGTTAAGCAAGTGTCCGATAGGGTGATGAGTGTGAAGTTGGAAATTGAAGGGGTGATAATGAATATCATCAGTGCATATGCCCCACAGGTAGGTTGCAAGTGAGTTAGATGAGGTGGAGAGTGTGTCCAAGCATGAAAGATTGGTGATAGGAGCAGACATCAATGGGCATGTTGAGGGAACAGCTGAACAGGTGATGAGGAAGTAATGGGTAGATATGATATCAAGGATAGTAATATGGAAGGGTAGATGATAGATAATGTTGCAAAAAAGATGGAAATGGCTGTGGTGAATACCTAATTTAAGAAAAGGGAGGAGCATAGGGTGACATATAAGAATGGAGGAAGGTGCACATAAAGTAAGGCAAATAAGTATTTGATCCACTGTTGATTTTGCACATTTTTCCACCTACAAAGGATGGAGAGGTCTGCTTTTTTACTGTATGTACACTTCACCTGTGAGAGACAGAATTAAAAAAAAAAAATCTGAAAATCACATTGTATGATTTTCTGAACAGGACAGAACATAGTTAGACAGCATATGATGGTGGTTTGTAGGGTGACTCTTTAGAGGTGAACAAGAAGAAGAGGGTGAGTGAGTGCGCAACAATTGATGAAATGGTGGAAGCTGAAAGAGGAAGACTGTTGCGTCATGTTCAGTGAGAAGGTGGGTGAGGCACTGAATGGAGAGGAAGGAAATTTGGACAACTGGAAAAGTACTGCAGATGTAGTGAGGAAGACAGCTAGGAAGGTACTGGGTGTGACATCTGGACAGTGGAAGGAAAACAAGTAGATTCAGTGGTGGAATGCAGATGTGCAGGGAAGCATAAGGAGAAAGAGTCTGGCAAAAAAAGAATTGGGATAGTGGGAGAGTAGACGAGAGTACAAGCAGATCCACCATATGGCGCAAAGACAAGTGGCAAAAGCTAAAGAAAAGGCATATAGAGAGCTGTACAAGAAGTTGAATAGTAAGGAAGGAGAAAAGGACATGTACTGATTGGCCAGACAAAGAGATAGAGCTGGAATGAATGTGCACCAGGTTAGGGTGGTAAAGAAGCAGATGGTAATGTGCTGAGAATAAATCAGGAAGTGCATGAGATTATTAAGGATAAAGTGAGGGCAGCTATGAAGATGATGAAGAGTGGAAAGGCAGTTGGTCTAGATGACATTCCATTGAAGGCATGGAACTGTCTAGGAGAGATGGCAGTGGAGTTTCAAAGCAGATTTTTAACAAGGTCTTGGAAAGTGAGAGGAAGCCTGAGGAGTGGAGATAAAGTGTGCTGGTTCAATGGTGATGCACAGAGCTGCAGTTACTATAGAGGCATAAAGTTGATCAGCCACAGCATGAAGTTATGGGAAAGATTAGTAGAAGATAGATTTAGAAAACAGGTTAAGATCTGTGAGCGGCAATATGGCTTCATGCTGAGAACGGGCACTACAGATGCAATGTTTGCTCTGACAACACTGTTGGAGAAGTGTAGAGAAGGGCAGAAGGAGTTACAGTGTGTTTGTGGATTTAGAGAAAGCTTTTGACAGGGTGCCAAGAGAAGAGTTGTGGTATGGTATGAGGATGTCTGGAGGGGCAGAGAAGTATGTGAGGGTACTGCAGGACATGTACAAGGATAGTGTGACAGCGGTGAGATATGCAGTAGGAATGACTGACTCATTCAAGGTGGAGGTGGGATTACACTAAGGGTCAGCTCTGATTGCTTTTTTGTTCACAATAGTAAGGACACATTCACTGATGAGATCAGACAGGAGTCTCCATAGACTATGAGGTTTGCAGATGACATTGTGATCTGTAGTGAGAGTAGAGAGCAGGTTGAGTCTAGCCTGGAACGGTGGAGCTATTTTCTGGAGAGCAGGAGAATAAAAGTCAGTAGGAGCAAGACTGAGTACATGTGTGTGAATGAGAGGGTTCACAGTGGAATAGTTGCAAGGAGTAGAAGTGGTGAAAGTAGATTAGTTTGAATACTTGGGGTCAGTTGTCCAAAGTAATGGATAGTGTGGTAGAGAGGTGAAGAAGAGAGTGCAGGCAGGGTAGACTGGGTGGAGAATGGTGGCAGGAGTGATTGTTACCGAAGAATATCTGCAAGGGTGAAGGGGAACGTCTACAAGACAGTAGTGAGACCAGCTATGTTCTATGGCTTAGAGACGGTGACACTAACAAAAAGACAAGAGACAGAGCAGGAGGTGGCAGAGCTGAAGATGTTGTGATTCTCTTCGGGAGTGAGTAGAATGGACAAGATTAGTAATGAACATATCAGAGGGACAGCTCAGGTGGGGCAGTTTGAGACAAAGTCAGAGAGATGAGGTTGAGATGGTTTGGACATGCAGAGTAGAGAACCAGTGTATATAGGGAGAACGATGCTGAGGATGGAGTCACCAGGGAGAAGGAGAAGAGGAGGCCAATGAGGAGGTTAATGGATGTGGTGAAGGAGGACATGCAGGTGGTTGGTGTGACAGAGGAAGATGCAGAGGACAGGGTGAGATGAAAACAACTTTTCTGCTATGGCAACACCTAACGGGAGCAACCAAAAGATGAAGAAGACTGAAATAGACATCCAAACTGACAGTAGACATTTATTTATTAAATGTGCATTTCAGGGGAAAATTGAGTTTGAAAGGGCCTATTGACATTGTGATGTAAAGCAGCTGACACCGCCTGACGTAGGAGATTCTCAAAAATCGGTCAAAGGTGCGATCCAGAGGTCCAAATTTCCTGCCTCCAACGCAGGTTGATGTAGCCCAGAAGAGGGCCCGATTGTACTGGTGGAGCACTACATTTTGGGACGGTCCACTGTCTTACACAGGATATCATTTAACTTTTGCCATCAGAGGGTCGGTTCATTTGTAGTCCATTCCTCGGAGCAGTAGTGCAGCTTCGCGGAGCTAATCGTCAACTCAACATCTGAATCGTCATGTGACTCAGCCTATATAAACTTGATGTAACTCTGCGATTGCGTCAAATGCTACTGGTGCATCATCAAGTCAGGTTCTACATATTCCTTCACATTTTTTTTTCATATTTGTACATAGTGCTTCATTTTCAAGCAATCCAGAGGAGGTGGTGTATCCAGTCAAACCTCGGACGCTGGCCAGGAGAGGCAAACGGAGCGGTTACAGTGTACTAGCAGAGGTGACATAGCGATAGTAGAACTCAACTCTTGCCAACATTTAAGTATGAACGCTGAAGATTTTAAGCATATTAAAAGTGTTGGCCAACTAATGTCAACTTGTAGTCTGGCGGACCTTGACGCTGGTCAATGGTAAGCAATTTTTCACTCTCTGTTAGCAAACACTGGACTAATTGTCAGCGTGTAAATGGGCCAAAACATTTTAGCCAAGGTGTATGTGAACTTTCATTAAAAAAAAAAAAAATATATATATATATATATATATATATATATATATATATATATATATATATATATATATATATATATACAGAAGGAGAGTTTTAAAATTGGCGTTGTAAGAGTTGGAGAATTTGGGGGATGTTGTCAGTGGCTTTTCAGAGCAAATGACAATGTCAAAAATGATGACGTGTTACCCAATTTAATCTCTGATTTCTCAGCCAAACCATCATGTGGAGACAATCAATAATATTCCATATCCAACCAAATTCTTCTTTTTGAATGTTGAAATCTAATCTCCATGCAGACCAGCACATTACATATCCCAACAGGTAAATTATGCAATGCATGGGACAGTCTAAAAATATGCCATGCACACTGTGTGTAGAAATGACACAGTGCATAAAATTATATCCTGGATTCTCTCAAAGTGCAAATGAGGTTGAATCACATCGTAGATTTGCCAGATCGCTCTCTCTCTCTCTCTTTCAGCATATTCCCCCCACATCTACCTAAACCAATCAGGGATTTGAAGGCCTCACTGCCAATCAATTACTACCCAAATCAGTGCAGAGGCCTTTGATATAGAATCGTTTGTCAAATCAGTGCACATGGCTGGGGGCACGTACCCCTGTGCCATAGGCCATATCCACATGGAAATCTCTGCTCAGGGTGGCCTCTCCTGATGCTTCCTAGCCTATTAATGGGAAGTCATTTTCTGCTTCAGGACTGCAGTCCAGCTGCCTTGTCCCCTAAATAAATGTTTCTTAACCTGACCAGTGGATCTCACAAAACCGTCACTGTCACAATGATTAAAACTAATTTTTAGGGCACTTAACACATTATTGTTACTGTTTCTACTCAGGACGCATGTATACTATATTTGTGCAATATGAAGTGCCAGTACCTAAATCTGTTTTTTTTTTCTTTTTCTTTTTTTTGCTTGAGGCTGTAAAATGAAATTCAGTGTCCTGCAATGCATCACTCCTAAAAGACAGCGTGGTGGCACAAGTGGTTAGTGCACTGGCTCAAAATCACCTGTTCCCCGATTCCGTTGTACATGAAGTGAAGAAGGGCATCTGGTGTAAAACTTGTGCCAAATAAACATTCAGTCCAAACAGGATCTTCTTTAAACAGCAACTTTTTTTATTATTTTTTTTTTAAAAAGCTCTTTCATTTCAAATTTTAACATTAAATGAATGGATCAATGATCATGGATGAATGGTACTTGCCTCAAGTGGAGGAGTTTAAGTATCTCGGGGTCTTGTTCACGAGTGAGGGACAGATGGAGCGTGAGATCGATAGACGGATCGGTGCAGCATCTGCAGTGATGCGGTCGCTGTATCGGACCGTCGTGGTGAAGAGAGAGCTGAGTAGGGGGGCAAACCTCTCGATTTACCCATCAATCTATGTTCCTATCCTCACCTATGGTCATGAGATTTGGCTCATGACCGAAAGAACGAGATCGCGAGTACAAGCGGCCGAGATGAGTGTCCTCTGCAGGGTGGCTGGGCGCTCCCTTAGAGATAGGGTGAGGAGCTCGGTCACTCGGGAGGAGCTCGGAGTCGAGCCGCTGCTCCTCCACGTTGAAAGGAGTCATTTGAGGTGGGTCGGGCATCTTTTCCGGATGCCCCCTGGACGCCTCGCTGGAGAGGTGTTCCGGGTACGTCCCATTGGGAGGAGGCCCCGGGGAAGACCCAGGACACGCTGGAGGGACTACATCTCTCTGCTGGCTTGGGAACGCCTTGGGGTTCCCCTGGAGGAGTTGGGGGAGGTGCGTGTGGATCGGGAGGTCTGGGCGGCTTTGCTTGAGCTGCTGCCCCCGCGACCCGACTCCGGATAAAGCGGAAGAAAATGGATGGATGGATGAATGGATCATTGAAAATGTCCATGAAGTCAAAGTTCAGTGAAAAGATATTTGCACAGCCCTGCCCCTATTATGCACAATTTTAAAACATTCACAATCACTAGTCAAATTCATATTTTAGAAATTACTATGTCCTGATCACAGCATTAAAGGCAATCACATATTCTAACGTAATTACAAGTTGAAATAACTCAATTCAAAAAATGATTTCATCATGAGGTTTATGTCATAATTTACAATCACACTACAGTCATTGTTAAATTATCTCTTGTTGCATTTATAATAAACATTTGTATTGATTCACAGTGTCTTTTTTCTGGTTGAAATGAGATATGAATTATTTACCATACTTAAAAATCTACGCATTTCCATGCTGTTTTATTTGTCTATGTCCTGATCACAGCATTAAAGGCAATCACATATTCTAACGTAATTACAAGTTGAAATAACTCATTTAAAAAATGATTTCATCATGAGGTTTATGTCATAATTTACAATCACACTACAGTCATTGTTAAATTATCTCTTGTTGCATTTATAATAAACATTTGTATTGATTCACAGTGTCTTTTTTCTGGTTGAAATGAGATATGATTTATTTACCATACTTAAAAATCTACGCATTTCCATGCTGTTTTATTTGTCTAAAAATAAATGTCCAAGGTTCCTTATGTTAAACAAGAAATCATCTCATCTGAAATAACAGGTAAGTTATGGTTAGGGTTAGGGTTAGGGTTAAGGTTTCTAAAGAATCTTTAAGTTTTTTTACTATTTTAATTACACATGTTCTAATGTAAGAAATGCTTTTTTTTTTACAGTAATCAGAAATTAATTTTGAGGTTAAAAAAATCTGCAAGGATTTTCTGCAGTTCTGGGACATGTTTCTGCCACTGAGCTGTAGCTCAGTGGTTTCTGCACTGCAGTCTTCCATGTTTTGGCCTGATGCCTCGTTTCTATTGGCCAGCACGAAGCTACATCACAGCTCACAGCAGCGAAAGTTAGATTGGGTTGACCGCGGCAACTTGAAGACAAGTGGCAACGCATGCTCCCAGCGAAGCGTCGCTTTAAGCTTGGTTTACATTGCTTGGCGACATGTCAAAAACGCGAAGCATCTCATTGGAAATAATGCTTTTTAGACTGATCCACGACGCTTTTAACGCAGTCAACATTTCTGGTCTGAAAGGCCTTTAATTGTTACGAATGAAAATCAGCGTGGACATGTGCCCATACAAATATGTTGTTTGTTATTATTATTACTGTGTTTTCTTTTTCTTGATAGTGAGACTGAAATTTCAGATTCTTAACAGGCCCCTGATTGTCCCCCTGTGCTCAGTATATGTCAATAAACGTGTGTGTAAAGTTGTGAATGTCATACACTGTCAGCTGCAGTGCACCACATATCTTTTAACCTGTTGTGACCTCACTGCTGCTACGACCTCACACACACACACACACACAGACACATACACACACTCCCACTAACTGCTTTCAGTAACACTTTACTTGAAGGCATCCTCATAATAGTGACATGATACTGTCATAAGTGTTACATGGCACAGTTGTGAACGTGTCATAACCATTATGTCAATGTCATAAATGTTTAAGACCACTGTAATTAAGTGTCATTTGTTTTTCGTAATGACAAGTTGAGATTTTTTGGGTTGTCTTGAATATGACAACTTGATATTAATCAACGCGACATAACCAGAAGTTGTCTTGAGCCTTTTTGGGCTTCAGTTGTATGCCAGCTTGTCATTACAAAAACCGAATGACACTTAATGACAGCAGTCATAAACATTTATGACATTGACATAATGTTAACAACACATTCATGACTGTGTGTGTCATGTAACAGCTATGACAGTGTCATATCACTGTTATGATGACACTTTCAAGTAAACTGTTACCCATTTGTCCCTTTCATCTTTATTGACAGGGTACCAAATAAACTATCCCTTTGTGTGTTCACGTCATTTCCAGTCATCTGTGACTCACACTCGGTGTAATTTCTTTTCTGTGTTCATGTTGACTAATCTGACCAAGGTAAAATCCTAGCCCCCAGTGCCTATTTACATGGATTTGCATGTTCAAATAGGTGAGAAGAAACGAAGGACCTTCCCAGGCACCTCTCGATCTCAAAGGCTGATCTCAAAGGCTCCTGAAACCACTGAATTGAATCTTACTAAAAGTGATCAGACAATATTTACAGAATTTTTACTTGTTCTGGTAATCCACCAACCACAATTACGCCTCTTCAGTTGTTGCCACTTTTAATCTCATTCTCTTGATGCCTTCAGCCTTTGGGAACTTTTATCAACCTTCTTTGCACCAGGGTTTGACTCTGTTGACCCCACAATGATTTTTGAAAAGCTGGAGCTGAGCCAACAATGACTGAGCCAAAAACAACACACAGGCATGTAGAAACATGGTGTTACTGAGGAATAACATTTGTTCCTTGAATTGAAGCATCACAGAAAACAAAAGGTGAAAGGATAATAAAAATTGGTAGGGCGACTACAAATATTGATGTTGGCACATTTTCAATGTATAAGTAATTTGACTGTCATTTATATAAGTATAAATTGACTAATCCTGTCAGTCATAATTAAGACCATATGGCCTCCAGGCCTTAAAGGCATACATTTGGTCAAATACTTTTCATAGTTTTTATCACTACAGGCTTCAATAGCTGTGACCGTATACAGTAAAATCAATGCAGTTATCTTCTGAGTTACAATTTTCCAATCAAAAATTCAACTGCAACATAAAAAAAATATTAATGTAATCAAAGGTACAGTCAGTAATGTGTGAGATTATAATCTGATATCCTAATGTCGCACAATGTAATCCTTGGTCACGCTGAATATAATAAGCAGATGTATTGCTTCTTTCTTGCAGTTACATACGTACCTGTGGCATCATTCAGCAGTGGTGTGTGTGCTCCATCTGCAGATTTTAATTTAAAAGAGGGACAGTCTGTAATTTATGCACAGGGTGCCATACCGTTGTTACCGCAGGGAGGCTTCCATTTGGTGCAATGGATGTGTAGTCGTGTCTCACATAATTTGCAGTGTAGCATATTGTGTAGATGGAAGCTTATTAATATACCTGAGTGCAGCATATCTAATTGTTTAATGAGGCCACGGATTAACACAATAATGGAAACACACTTTATTCATAATTTCTGTAGTTGCTGTATAGAGTGTATCATTGCGCATGAGTAGGAACATTGTCTTTTCAGTGTCATCTGCACCAAAATATTTTTTATAATGTATTTCAATTCTTTGCTTGTTTATTTGACTGGAGTGATTGTTTTACATTGGGTCACCATACACCAGGTCATGGGATTGCACAGAGGTCATGGGATTGATTCCCACTTGTGGCTTTTCTGTGCTTTTTGTGTGGAGTTTGCATGTTCTCCCCGTGTTTGCGTGAGTTCCCTTCAGGTGCTCTAGCTTCCTCCCACATGCAAAGACATACAGGTTAGGTGGATTGGAAACTTAAAATTGTCTGTAGGTGCAGGTGTGAATGTGTTGGTTTGTCTGTGAGTGGCGTTGTGACAGACTGGCATCTTGTACAGGGTGTACTATATATATATATACGAGGTCTGTGATAAAAGTAACGGACCTTATTATTTTTTTCAAAAACCTTATGGATTTGAATCACGTGTGATTACATCAGACATGCTTGAACCCTCGTGGGCATGCGAGAGGTTATGTCATTCACCTGTGGGCAGTCTTTGAGTGAGGAGTGGCCCACCCTCTCGTCGTTTTTTCATTGTTTAGGAATGGCTCAGAGACTGCTGCTTTGTTTGATAAAAATGTTTTCAAAAACTGTAAGGCACAACTGAGTGGACACCATTCGATAAATTCAGCTGGTTTTCGGTAAAAATTCTAACGGCTGATGAGAGATTTTGGTCTGGTAGTGTCGCTTTAAGGACGGCCCACGGCGCCTGACGGCGATCTGCGCTGTTTCAAGTTGAAAACTTCCACATTTCACGCTCTGTTGACCCAGTAAGTCGTCAGAGAACAGAGAACTTTCAGAAGAAGTCGGCATGAGGAGTTTATTCGGACATTCCATTGTTAACGGACATTTTGTAATGAAAGAACGTGCGGACAGAGTCGCATGTTGGGCCGGACCCGACGGCGGGGGTCGCGACAGGAAAAACACCTCCGTGTTGGAAACCTTAACGGGCAAGTTGGAACATACCCAAGCTGTTAAACAATTTCTCAGTTACTCACTTGTTGAAAGCCATCAAAAGCCGCCTGAATTTTACAAATGGTTTTCAACACGGAGGTGTTTTTCCTGTCGCGGCGCACACAGATTCATCGAGTCATCACGGAAACGACTCGGCGAATTTGCGCGCACGTCTTTCATTACAAAATATCCTTAAACAGTGGAATGTCCGCATAAAGTCCTCATGCCGGCCTGTTCTGAATCTTGTCTGTTCTCTCACGACGTCCTGGGTGAATTAAGCCTTAAATTAGAATGTTTTCAGGTCAAAACAGGCCGACGACGGTGCCTGGAAGCGCTGCGCGACGTCCAGCTCCGTAGGAAGTCCTTACAGTGACAGAAACACCCCATAATCTCTCATCAGCCGTTAAACTTTTCACCAAAAACCATCTTAATTTCTCGAATAGTGTCCACTCGGATATCCCTCACAGGTCCAGAAAAAATGTTGATAAAGCAACGCGCGCTGTCCGCAGCGGTTATTCAGACAAAGAGATTCCGACTGGCGGGGTGGAGCACTCCTCACTCAAGGCCTGCCCACAGGCAAATGATGTAACCGACACACATGAAAAAACTCACGCATGCGCACGAGGGTTCAAGCTTGTCTGACGTAAAAACATATGAATCAAATCCTTTTATTTTTGAAAAAAATAAAAAGGACCGCTTTTTTTTCATCACAGACCTCATATATAGATATATATATATATATATATATATAGATATATATATATATAATATATATATATATATATATACTATATTATATAGATTATATATAATATATTAGATTCGGAGAAAAGTATGCCAAAAAGCGCTATTTCCCAGGACCTGGACCATCAGCTGAGCGCTATCACATCCTCAGGATTTCGACCTCATTAAGCTCAGTAGCCCTCATGATAGTGTGGTCTGCAACAGCTGTTTCCTGTGGCGCCCAGGCCGTAAAATCCAGGTGCTAGCATTCTTCTGCTCTTTCTACCATTTCCTTCACCACCATATGACATCCATCAACACCAGCTGCCCTCAGGATTGACCCACCGATGCTGCGAGGAAACCCCGGCATCCCACCTCAAAAGGAATGAACCTCCACCTTCCAGCCTCGGCTCTCCTATCTCCACCCTCAGATATGGTGAAGAGTAGCATACTTTCCACACAGATGACAGTTCGCACTCTGCCAGTACCCCATCTTCTCAGGTTCGCTGGTGATGGAAACACATCATACGTCATCTGGAGTAGCTGCTTCAGACTCCCAAAACTTCTTCCCCAAATGTCCTTCCAAGTCACCTTTCTCTCCTCTACATTCCACGTCATCCATCGACCTTGCTGACACTGCTGTGCTGCTCTCGACACCCTTTCAGCCTCTACCAAATGATGAGTCTCCTGCTCTCTGATCTTTCTTCGTTCCCCAGTTCCGGCCTTTGACCAAAATTGTTGCCTTCTTACTACGCCAAGGAAAGCTCCCTTTTCACGCACCACTCCAACAATTTCACATTGGCATGCTATGGCCTCAACGTCTTTCACCATACCACCAACATTCCACTTCCGTCCAACTTGCAGGGCCGGTGGGTTATTACTTATCACTTGGTCATTGGAATCATTTAGCATTGACTGTAGTCTAACCTTCGCAACTTTATATTCTTCCACCACTGATGATAAGGGAAACTGGAGCTTCGTTGACCAACTGTAGAGTGCTACATTTGTCAGTATCTTAGGAACTCCTAGCCACTTGCGTACCATCTTACTGATCTTCCCTTCAATACTCTCAACTCTTGTCAGTGCCACTTCATAAACCATCAACGGCCACATCAACCTTGGTAGTAGCCCAAACTGACCCATCCAGACCTTAAACTTCCCACGTAGCTTCGTCTTTGCAATTGCTCTCAGTCCATCTTCAGCTTGCTGCTGGACTTCAACCCCTCGATGACGGTCTGTGATTGGAAAGGAGTAACCAACACCTAGCTCTTCATGCCCTTTTCTTTCACTGATGGAATTCGTTCACCTTCAACCATGAAAACTTCATCAACAACCTTCCCAGCCCGTAGCGTAAGATACCTGCTCTTCTTAGCTTTAAACACCATGCCTGACCATGTCACTAACTCTTGTAACCGCTCCACCAACTTCTTGGCTCTCCATTCCTCCACTTCTAGAACTGTCAGGTCATCCATAAAGGCCTTTAGCTGGTACTCATCACCACCACAGCTTCTTATAATCACTTCCATCACCAAAATGAACAAGACAGGTGATATTGCACATCCCATTGTAATACCTTTCTCCAGTCGCATGAATTTAGTCGTGAACTCCTCCGTCGTAAACCGGAACTTAAATTTCCCGAAGTACTTCTCAACTGCCTGCTGCAATTTCCCTGGGACGTGGAAGAAATCCAAAGTGAACCGAATCATTCTATGTGGGACAGAACCATAGGCGTTGGCCAAGTCCAACCATATCACATGGAGCTCCTTCTTTACATTCTTTTCTTGCATTATCCTATTCCAGATCATAGACACATGCTCAAGGCAACCTGGAAAACCAGGAATACCCACTTTCTGGATGCTGGTATTGATAAGGCTATTAGCCAGCAGAAATTGGGTTAATCTCTTTGCAAGCACCGTGAAGAAGATCTTGCCCTCAACATTTAACAAAGATATTGGTCTGAACTGACCAAGAGACACAGCGTCCTTCTCCTTTGGTATGTAAATTCCATCAGCAATGCACCAGCTGTCGGGGTATCTCACCAGACTCCCAAACACTTGCAGCAATTTCCAGAGACACTTTGTCAGCTCCGGACAGTTTCTTGTACAACTGCATACGTGATCCCATTTGGGCCTCCGGCTGGCCTTTGCTCTGGCTTTCCTAACGACCATCTGTACTTCACATGCCGTATCCTACACAGCTCGAAAGGTACTTCAGTTCTTGTGGTCTGTTAGGCCATCTATACTCTCTACTTCGATATCCCTGTTTGGATCAGCATAGGTCATCATCAAGGCTTCCTCAAGCTGCTCTCTTGATATCTTCAGGGTCCCACTTGTCTTCTCTGCAAAAACCTTCTTTGTAAACTTGAAGGGGTCCTCTGTGAAGTCCTTTCGGGCCTTCCTAGATTCTCTACGCCTCACTGCTTTCCTCTCTGCCTTCGCCAACTTGCTAATACCATTTCTTGCCAGCTTTACCAACTCATCGATTGCTGCACCTCTTCCCCCACTCGTTCTCTCTCTTCGCCCTCCGTAACTGCTATACTTCTTTCCTTAACCATTTGATTTTCCTCCTTTGCCTATTGATCTGATGCTTTTCTTCCATCATCTTCTGCACCTTCCACTCAATTACACTGAATTTTGATCTTCCATACTCGCACACCATCTTGGAGAAATTCTCCATTCTTCTCACAGGCTTTCCTCTAAGCATGGCTGGAACTAGGTCCTCCTCCATGCTTTTCCAATCTGCCTTGTTCTGCGAACTCGGCCACTTAATCTTCATGTGGTCCTTTGCTTCATTCACTACAGGTACTGTAAGGGCACTGTGGTTGAGCTCCAGGCCCTCATTAACCGCCGACAGTTTGCACTGAGCATTGAATGTCTGTCATAATGCGACTGCACTTCATCTTTGTCTGGTGGATCTTCCGCCCTTTCTCGGATTTACACACACGTCCACAACCTTGGCATTGTCGCTGGTTACTAGATTGTCCATTTGAAACATTTCCAGTATCGTTATCATGAAATTCCATTGTTGCACCATTTGTTGAACTCGTGAGCCACTGTTTTACATCTGCGCTTGGTCTAGGCGGCTCTTCCTGACCACAGATGAGCCGGAGGGTTACTTATTGGTCCGGGACTACCGGACTTGGGCAGGCGTGACCCCCAAAAGGCAAATCGCCTTCCTACCATCACTACAAATGCCTAGCCAGGTCCTATTCGGCTGTCTAGACCTGTTATAACTGGATCGCCTGCAGCTGCTGCTTCTCTTCGCCACTCAAAGAGCAACAGGGCGGACAGCTCACGCCCTTTTCGGAACTCTGCCCGGTCACCGCTCTCTTCACGGTTGGCACTGGTAACCAGCAGAAATAGAGAAAAGTACACCAAAAAGTGCTGTTTCCCAGGGCCTGGGTCATCAGCTGAGTGCTATCACTCCTTGGAATTTCGACCCATTAAGCTCAGTATCCCTCATGATAGTGGGTCCGCAACAGCTGTTTCCTGTTGCGCCCAGTCCCGGAAAATCCAGGTGCTGCCTTCTTCTGCTCTTTCTCCCATTTCCTTCACCACCAAACGACATCCATCAACACCAGCTGCCCTCAGGAATCGACCCACCGATGCTGCGGGGAAACCCCGGCATCCCACCTCAAAAGGAATGACCTCCACCTTCCAGCCTCGCTCTCCTATCTCCACCCTCAGATCTTCATAGCGGTTGAGCTTCCTCTGTCATGCTCCATCAATACCCTCCTCCCATGGGACTGTCAGCTCTTCAAGTATTACCCTCCTTTCCTCCCTGTCAATCAGCGTAACATCAGGCCGCAAATCAGACACTACCACATCTACTTTCACACACACACACATTCCCATGCTTACAGGTAATTTTCTGAATGTATGGATGATTATTTATCGTTTTTCCATCAACAGTGATTTGTTGCTGAATTTCTAACACCTGGAGATTGAATTCTCTGTGCTGAAATATTAGTATAACCAACACAGCGCAGCTGCCTTCATTTTCGTTCATTGATTTTCTTGCAAGGCTGTTGTTGTGTGATTATTTGCTATTAGAAGCGTAGGCTATGTGCAGCTAGATTTCCATGTTTAATGACTTTAACGAAGCCTTTGAGGCTTCATTAGTTTGCACAATGGTGCCGCCCAAATAATGGGATGGGGTTGTCTCAGATATGAAAAGATTAAAAGAAGAAAAAAAAAACACCATGTCCTCAGGTGACCTACCCTGTTGAGTCATGATGTAACTAATGAAACAATAATGCATCCATAAATTTAAAGTCCTTAAAATTGAAAGCCTTTAATTTATAGATGAAATATTAATCATAAAATCCTTGAGATTCATGGTTATCTTATAGGTTATAAAATATTTTTAGTGATTTTTTCATGATCAAAGTATTATCCAGTGCCTTCATGTTTCAGTGATGTTTTTCCTTTCTACTATTATAATTCAATGCAGTGCTGTGGGATGACATGGGTGCCAGCGCTCACCTCTTTGTACATGAAGAAGACAAGTTGTCTGTAGCGTTTGATACACATTCCTTTATAATTTGCCTTCAGATCGACACAGCACAGCTGTATCAGTGGCAGTCAAAGAAGGCCCAAATTAGGAATGGAAAATAACAAAATAAAATAAAAAAACAAAAAACGGAAAGAGACCATGACTGGGAGCCAGCTACCTTGGATGACCTTAGCAGCCAACTGATATCTAAAAAAAATATTTTTCCAAAAGCCATGTTTTAGCAGCAATAAACATAATCATCAGCTAGCTGCATCTGCAGATAGAGTGACGGATGTGCTCGTGCGCATTGAATGTGCTATATAGAAACCCATCTGATTCATGTTAGTGTGATATGGATGTCATCACGTCTTCAAGCCTTAGCTGTTATATGAAAAAGCTTATCAGCAAGCTAATATCAGACTTCAGATGTCTTAAAAAATAAAGTAAATTAATAATAATTAAAAAAAAATACCCCTGAGACACAAAAAAGCATTTTCACACCTCAAAGTGTAGCTGGTTTGTTTCTTTGAACATTGAAACCATGGAAGTGCGCCAAAGTTGATTCCACAAACACATCCTGTCATCCTCAACCCTGTTACACACACACATTCCCATGCTTACAATTGCTTTGATAGATTCAGAGTTGTGGACATAAATTTATATATACCTTGGCTTAAAGTGTTCAGATTTTTCTGAGTATATGTTAAGTTTCATCAAATAATAGTTGGCCTAAATTTTGAGTGGGTCAACAGTTTACACACATGAAGATTGAGGAAATGCCTCTAAATGCTTCAAAATGACAAATTGGCATAAATTGGGGTTAATTGGGGAACTTGTGATTGCACTAAAGGAGCTATCTGAAAAACCACTGCCTTCCTGTGTTTCAGAGGAACAAGAAAATAAACAAACAAACAAAAATCTGAAGTAATCTTTTTTAATGCAAAATTGATATTAAACAGGAATGAGCTGCCATGTAGTTGACTGATGTCACTTTTCTATTTAATGCCTCCAACTCCTTCATTAATTCGTTAGTTATGATTCTGAAGTTTTGTTGTATTTTTAGAGTAGGTCAGATCTGGAATCATGCACTTCTGCCCCATGCGTAACAGCACTGAACTGCCCCTGATCCCGGACAGCAACTTCTCAGGCAGACAATTGGTCCATCCCCACCTCTTCACAGTAACCACCTTTCTCCTGCATCTTTGACCGTTTCAAGCCGCTGGCGTCCTCAAGACTGAGGCACATGTGTGCTGGATCATGCCGAAAGAAACATGCCAGTTAGTCCAAAACGTCATAGCTGATGTTCTCTCAAAATGCAACAGATAACTTTGCATTAAGCCTCCTTCACTTACTGTTTGAGAAATAGTCATTCCAGCGGTACCCAAGGTTTCGTACTGAAGAGATCTAGTACCAAAGTCACTGAGTTTAGGTACCTGGCTATCTTTAGAACATCTTCTTTTTCTTCTACCAGCTTATTAAGGGTCACCACAACAGATCAGTTGTTTCCTCTCTCGCCCTGGTCCTCTGCAACCTGCCTCTGTCACACCCAACCACCTGCATGTCCTCCCTCACCACAGATATAACCTCCTCTGTTGGCCTCCCTCTTCTCTTCCTGCATGGTGGGTCCTCCTCCACACCTAACCCAGCTCCTCCGGAGGAACCCCAAGGCGTTCCCAAGCCAGCCGAGAGATGTAGTCCCTCCAGCGTGTCCTGGGTCTTCCCCGGGGCCTCCTCCCAATAGGACGTGCCCGGAACACCTCTCCAGCGAGGCGTCCGGGGGGCATCCGAAAAAGATGCCCGAACCACCTCAACTGACTCCTTTCGACGTGGAGGAGCAGCGACTCGACTCTGAGCTCCTCCCGAGTGACCGAGCTCCTCACCCTATCTCTAAGGGAGCGCCCAGCCACCCTGCGGAGGAAACTCATCTCGGCTGCTTGTACTCGCGATCTCGTTCTTTCGGTCATGAGCCAAATCTCATGACCATAGGTGAGGATTGGAACGTAGATTGATCGGTAAATCGAGAGCTTTGCCCCCCTACTCAGCTCTCTCTTCACCACAATGGTCCAATACAGCGACCGCATCACTGCAGATGCTGCACCGATCCATCTATCGATCTCACGCTCCATCCGTCCCTCACTCGTGAAGAAGACCCAGAGATACTTAAACTCCTGCACTTGAGGCAAGGACACTCCACCAACCTGAAGAGGGCAAAGCACCTTTTTTCCAGTCGAGAACCATGGCCTTGGATTTGGAGGTGCTGATTCTCATCCCGGATGCTTCACACTCGGCTGTAAACTGCCCCAGTGTGCGCTGAAGGTCCTGATTTGATGAAGCCAACAGAACCACATCGTCCGCAAACAGCAGAGACGAGATTCTGTGGTTCGCAAACCAGACCCCCTCTACACCCTGGCTGCACCTAGAAATTCTGTCCATAAAAATAATAAACAGAACTGGTAACAAAGGGCAGCCCTGGCGGAGGCCAACGTGCACTGGAAACAGGTTTGAGTTACTGCCGGCAATTTGAACCAAGTTCCTGCTGCGGTCGTACAGGGACTGGATAGCCCTTACCAAAGGTCCCTGGACCCCGTACTTCCGGAGCACCCCCTACAGGGTTCCCCGAGAGACACAGTCAAAGGCCTGTGACTAGCTGTGACTAGCACAGAAGTCCAACAACTGAACACCACTCGGGTTCAGATCGGGGAGGCCGTGCTTCCCGATCACCCCCTCCAGGTCTCACTGTTGCCACCCACGTGGCCATTGAAATCCACCAGGAGAACAATGGAGTCCCCGGTCCGGAGCGCTATCTAGTACCCCTCCCAGGGACTCCAAGAAGGTCGAGTACTCTGCACTGCCGCTCGGCCCATAGGCCGAGACAATGGTGAGAGACCTGTCCCCAACCCGAAGACGTAGGGACGCGACCCTCTCATTCACTGGAGTGAAGTCCAACACATGGCGACTGAGCTGGGGAGCAATAAGCAATGCGACCCCAGCTCCCCGCCTCTCCCCGTGGGCAATGCCAGAAAAATGAAGCATCCAGCCCCTCTCCAGGAGTTGGGTACCAGAGCCCAAGCTGACTGATCCTCAGCATCCTTCTCCCTATATACCATGCATGGGTCCTTCCTCTGCATATGTCCAAACCATCTCAATCTCACCTTTCTGAGTTTGTCTCCAAACCGTCACACCTGAGCTGTCCCGCTAATATGTTCATTCCTAATCCTGTCCATTCTCTTCACTCCCAAAGAGAATTGCAACATCTTTGGCTCTGCCACCTCCAGCTACTGTATGCTCCCTGTATTTTTGTTAGCACCACCGTCTCTTAAGTCATAAAACATAGCTGTCTCACTACTGTCTTGTAGCTGTTTCCCTTCACTCTTGCAGATATTCTTTGGTCACAAATCACTCCTACCAACTTTCTGCACTGTTTGGCAATGGCACCGGTGGCAGTCATTATTAACTCGGCCTCGACCGATCTGGTATGGGAATTCAGTTTGTACTCTGTATGGTTTGGTTGGCTTATTTTACACCGGATGCCCTTCCTGATGCAGCTCTACTCATTTGTCTGGGCTTGGGACTGTCACTGAAAGTGTACTGGCTGCACACCTCATGTGGCTTAGATTTGGCAAACTTTAAGATTAATGCCCTGCCTCCTTCTACCATCCTCATTTATCTGGGCTTGGGACTGGCATTCAGTGACATGAGGTGTGCCGCCAGTACATTCTGAGTTTATTTTTGGAACATAATGTTATGAATTACTGCTTGATAATTTGGGCATCCTTCATTACTGATGTGACGTGCATGTTCCCAAGATTATTTCTGATTCAAGATTGTTTTACTGTACTTTTTTGTAATAGATTGCCCAGTTGCTCATGCTGTCATGAATCATTTATAAATGGTTTCTAGAGGGCTGCAAGGCAGGGCCCTGCTTGCGACCACACCTACCTCTTTCATCCTCCTCCGCCACCACCAGCTTGCACAGCGGGCTGACACAGTGCCCAGATCTGCTGAGCAATGGATGCAAAGTCTGGATGCGCCCAGGCTGGCTCACGAGAGAGTCGTTGTGGGTCCTGGGAAAATAGGAATGTTACCTTCAACAGGTGCTTTGATGTTTGTCATGCTTTGAAGGGCGAGGGGAATTTCCTGAGAGCAGAAGAACCTCTAGGTGTAGTCATAGAATTAGGAGACTTTGAAGTTCTTCAATATGAAAATGTCATTACATGTAAGTACAAAAGGTAGCTGAAACTATTTTAGACAATATGACCCATTTCATCAACAAATAGGAAGAAGAGAAGTCTTATCAATGACATTCTAAAATGTCAACAAGCTTGTTTGTCTTTGTTCCTGCTATTTCACACGATCTTGCATACTTTACTTTGCACATCATCATTGCTGTGCAGACAAATGGAAAAGCGTCAAGTCTGATGATGCTGTTGTCTTTGGTCCTTCAGATGATTTCATGATCTTGACATTATTTGATAAAGAGAAGTAAAAATGGAATAAAAGGAAATTGATGTTTGAAAATGATTACGAGGTGAGCTCTCCAGGCAAGAACATGTTGTGCTGCTTGGGATATTTTTCTCACCCTCTGCTTTTGCATATTTCACACTGGCATAGTCTTTGGAGATGTAAGTCATACTGAGAGAATTTGACTCTACATGCTAAAAAGGCATAAATACGGGAGGAAAAAAGTGATAACCAGCAGATGACCTTATTACACTATGTGTTCCAACCAGTAGCAATATTGCCTTTATTTGTCATTATTACCACCCGCATTACAGTGAGTGGGAGGAATATCAGTTTGACAAAGAGGGCCTCTGACTAAATGTTAAAGAGCCCCCCTGTCATGTGAGACACATCCCGACTGTTCAGAGTGGGCAGATATGGCTGTATTTTACTAGATATGGATATTCAATGGAAGCACACGTAGCAGGCTTTGCTGTAATAAGGCATTTACCAATGGAGAGTAGCATTGTGCATGGTGAGAACATATGTTAATGCACTTGGCTGTGACCAGTGAAACAGCAAGAGGTTTTTTGAGGAAAATCACATGGGACAGCCCTCCTGGAGCACACATTATCCTTCTACAAAGATATTAAAAGACAAAGAAAGATAAATATGGCAGTGAGAGGTTTGTTTTGGTGATTGCAGTGGACTCTAACTGGGCAATGCACTCAGAGGATGGAAGGCAAATGTGTGCTGTATGTTTGAATGACATCAGTAGCATATGTTTGGTTATCTTAGGTGCACAAAAAAAAAAATAAATGAAGAAGATATGCACAATTCCAATGTGAACATGTGCATGAGAACAGCGGTTATGGCAGACGGCACAAAACGGCGCCACTCCTCCGACTTCCAAACCAGCCACCAGCTGCGGGTATATCCCACTGCCCCAAACCTCAGCCACACCGATGGCAGATGGCTCAAAGGCGCACTGAAGCCGGAGGTGGAACAGGGAATCAACAAACAAAAACACCCCCCCCCCAGGTGCAGAGGTTACCTGGGAAACGCCCAGCATAACCAAACTGCACCACTCCAGCAATGCCGACACTACGGCTCACACGGCTGGAGCCAGAGGAGAAGAGAGGGAACAAAAAGAAAATACCCCAAACCCCCCCCCCCTCCCCTCCCGGGTGCAGAGGTTACCTGGGAAACGCCCAGCATAACCAAACTGCACCACTCCAGCAACGCCGACTCTACGGCTCACCCGGCTGGAGTCAGAGGAGAAGAGAGGGCATAACAAAAAACAAAACAAAAAAAAGAAAAAAGAAAAAACAACCCAATTACCCCCATCACCCCCCAGGGGACCGTCCCATCAAACCCTGGGGAGGTGAAACTAAAAGAAATAAAAAGAAAGACTAACAGACTAACATAAAGTTGCTTGGGTCCTTTTTTGTTGCTCCAAACAGGCTGCAGGGTCACAACCCCAGACACTAATAGTGGAAAAAAAATAATAAAATCCCACACAAAAACCAACTCAAAAAACACCCACAAGAAATGAACCAACACAAAACTAATCAGTGGTTTATACCGTCAAGCTCAAACAAATCGAACACACCTGTTCCAACTTAAGAGCTTAACGGTAATGTGACTCAGTCACCACAAGAGGGAGCCAGAGTGCTAAAAATGAAAAACCCCCTTTGGTGACAGAGAAAACAAACGAGCTGCTTTTCTGTGCACAGCTGTGTGCAACACACAACCAAAAATGTGATTCAACTAAATAACACCGGAGCTGACACAACAGACGCAGTAGCTATCATTACCTGGGGAAACGGGGCTACGACTGTAACACAGGAAGCACCGCAACCCGTGCCACAGAGCTCCGCTGTGCGCGTTCACCCATTACAGACCCACTCCTGCAGCTCCCGTTTAAACCTCTTATCCGGTCGAAGTGTGACGCGAAGCCGTCGCCAGTCACACTCCACCATGACCCACGGATAAGGCACAAACACAGGAACACGGCTGCATGAGCGCTCAAATCAGTATTCAGTAATGGGTTCTCCAACGCGCACCATCCGGGCGGAGAGCACCCGCAACTGATCCGGATAACTTCTGAACGTCTGCTGCCGCCTTCCCGGCGCATTACCGTCTCTGCTACCGCTGGGTCCGTGATGTTTGGCCAGAGACTACTGTTATGTGTCGGACGCAGCCCGGAGAACCGACCAGCGTTTGAAGGACCCAGTATAAAATAAGCAGAGCACGGTACAAAGGATAACAGAGTTTAATGAACATAACAGTGCTGTGAAAAAATATAAAAGTGCGCAGTCTGGCGTGGTGGTTTTGCGGTGCGCTCCCAGCAGCGCCAACGGTCTGGAGCCAGAACCAACCCGGACCCAAGGTCCCCGCCGACACCCCCCAGGTGGCCGCGACAAACCGAGTCTCAGGAAGTGTGCTGACGAGCGTGAGACCTCACCCCCTCCTCTTTCACAGACCATGCATCAAACCTGGATGTTCTCTGCATCCACTGATGATGAGATGGCTCCCGAGACGACGATCTCACCCATCTGGTCACAAGGTCGAGTCTCTGGCAAATACACACTGTGTACTCCAGTCTTAAATGCCACCATGTTCCAATCCATGTAGATGCACCACAGCTGTGAGTCCTGACGAGCCGCAGGTGATCAGCCTCAGGTGATCAGGGTGAGGTCCTGATAAACTCAGCTACACAGCCACTCAGTCCCAAATGCAAGCCACCTGGAAGGAAAAACAAAAGACAGGACAAAAGACAGAAACAAAAAGGCAGCCAGGCCCCCCCAGCCATACAACAATCATGCTGTTAAAACTCAAATTCAGCTCGTTAGTAGTTGCAAATGTACCAGAGACAATGCTGGAATTTATCGGTTAACTGTAACTTCCGATATATTTTTGGGTGGTTTATCTTTATCAAAGATAACTTCTCAGTTATCTGATTATCTGTTATCGAAGTTAATTTTTTGGTTATCTGTGCCCACCGCTGCAAGGATGATATCAAGGGGTGATTATCACTCACATTGTTCGTATAAAACCTTATAAAAAAATTCTACTGTGATTTTAGTGTAGTAATTCAAAATACAGCCATCACAACACCTCATAGTTGTTCAGAAACTGTATTGGTGATGCTGGTTGCTGAGGAAAAGATTTGTCTAGCAACTGTGGCTATGCAAAGTAGAAATCCAGGTGGCTCCACCCCTGAAAATGTTCAGTAGGTATTTGTGAACACCTGTGCAAAGTTTTATGCTTTTATCACCTTCTGAGCAATTCGTAAACTACATAATACCAAAGGTCTACACTTGAGGCAAGGGACACCCTGGACAGGTTGCCTGTCTGTTGCACAGCCACCAACAACTTAGATCAAAATACTGCATAAACAGAAACATTACCAAAAGTAAGCCACCAGTATCCCTGGTTCTATTTCAGATTCCAGCTGACATTGTCACTGTGGGCTTGTGTAGAGTAGTTTTTGAGTAATGCCGCAAACCAAAAAATAAATACCATAATTTCCAGATTATAAGCCGCTACTTTTTTCTCACTCTTTGAACACTGTGGCTTAAACAATGATACGGCTAATTTATTGATTTTTCAAGGGCGAATTTGCCTCGAGATGAAAGTGACATTGACAGCAGCAATTAAAGAATGACTGAGGAAGTGTGTGATGAAGTAATTCTGAGGCTGTTCAATTCCGACACTGAAGAAGGCGACTTTAGTGGTTTTAGTGAGCAGGAAGAAGATGAAGATAGGGATCAATGACTTTTCCTGGTAGGCTACTGTATTGGTATTTATTATTATTATTTTTTTTAACCTGCCATGTTACAGGCACTGTTCGGGGAAAAACACATTTACGGATTGTGTTTTTTATTCTTCTAACCAGCCCTGTTTAGAAAAAAAGCATTTACCATTTGAGTTTTCTTTTTTTTTAACCAGCACTGTTCGGAAAAAAGCATTTACGTTTTTTTTTTTTTTTTTTTAAATCAGCCGTGTTACAAGCACTGTTTTGAAAATAAATAAATAAATAATAATAAAAAAATACAGTATGTATTTGTTACCGGTACGTATTTAATTAAAAGTAAAAAAAAATCTCTCTGTGTAATCTTTCTGTGTAATATCTTTCTGTGTAAATATCTCCTGTTACAACATGGGCATCTGCAGCTTATAGACAAGTGCAGCTTTTATTTGTACAATTCTTTTCTTTTTTTATTATTATTTTTTTTTTTTTTCTTTTTAAAGTTAGTTGGTGCGGCTTAGATTCAGGTGCACTCAATAGTGCAGAAATTACGGTACACAGGCAAGAAATAGTTTGAAAAAAACACTCCCCTGATGAGGCATTTAGAATTATGGCCTTGTTACGTATGTGAAACGCAACACCGCTAACATAAGCCGACACTACATATTCCAGCAGGCACTGACAAGTTTTTCCTGCAACTGAAAATAGTAAGTAATTTACTTGTTTGTCTCACATTCATGGATTACCTGAGAAAATATTCATGAAGTTGGCATGGGCTTCAGTGAAGAGGGTGGCAGAAGTAGTGACTTTTTCTGAATATTGAGTTTGTTGACTTTTAATATTTTATCAGCAGCACCATTGTTCAAAGTAGTGCTCAGAGTAATATGAACAGTCTTATAATTAAGCGCAAGCTTCTGCCTCTTCCTTGTGCATTCAGACAGCCTCCTTACCTCCCCTTCTTTAAAAATAACAAGGTCTGCTGGCTCTTTTTTAACACCTGTACTTTTACTTTTATTACCATTTCCCTGGGAATAGTAAACATATGACCTTCTCTGGGTGTTGTGTGCTTTTACAACCTGCGCTGCTTCTGCTTCTTTCTTTTATGACGGGCAGCAAATGAGTATGAATAAAAAAAAACGCATTGCAAAATGGACTAATTAATATCATTAAATTCACAAATCACCACCCTCTAAATTTGCATTCAGCATGAGGCGATTGTGATGCTGGTGCTAAAGATTGCAGCAGGTTTGAGAAGCATTTACTCCAAAATTTTGAAGTAATACACGAAATTTAAACATTTTTTAAGATGATGTTCATTTGCATATAGTCTAAGTTGGACACAAGATGGAATGTTCAGGTGATCATTTCAAGAAATGTGCTGAGAAGCATTAATGATTTGTCGTGACTATCTTGTTTACCACTGGATGACAGTGATTCGTGAAGCTGGCTCATTGCTTTAAACGTCACCCTGATATCAGATTGCCATTCCACATTGCAATCTTTGGAAAATGCTACTGCCACTCTCAGTGAAGGAAACTGTCAGCGGCAGAGAAAAGAAATACTTTTCTGGTGAAGCACAATTAAAAGTATGTTTAACACAGTTTTCTTTCTCTGTTCTGTCCTTTATTTTAGAAATGGAGTCACATAATTACACAGCAAAATCACCAGTGTTAACCCTCTGGGGTCCGGGGGCATTTTTTAGACTTTTCACTCACCTGGCATAAATGTTTTATTGTTGCTGTTAACAGCTCTCCCTGCATCCCACAATCAAGTTATATGTCTCTTTTTTTTTAGGACAACCTGTGCTTTCAGAATATATATGTTTTTGTTGTGTTTTATAAGTGCAATAAAGGTTTACAATCAAGAATAGGCAAGGAAAAAATAAAGGGAAAAATAATTTTCCACACACATTTATTCAAAACACACAGCAAACTATAATAAACTGTTGAGAAAGTGAATGCACAGACCCACGCCAGGGGGCGTAAATGAACTGTCAATAGGAATTCCAAATAAATAATTTATTCTGCAAATGTGCAACAACAATCAAATATGCTTTTAGATAGTCAATCCAAAATGGTGACGCGTGGGCAGGCCCGAGGGTAGGAGATGCCTATCCAGAGAAGAGCCGGAACCCACGAAGTTCCACCGCCAACGGAGGCCTGCAACACATCAGAGCTGCCAAGTCCCGATTCCCCAGGTGGCCACCGCTCCAGGCTGTCAGACCCGGTACTGCTGGCAGGAACAAAACAGGTTAAGGTGGGTGTGTGTACACCCAGCAAACAGTCAGTAACTCACAGAAATCCTCTTGTAGGAATAAATCCAAATACTCCCAGAGTGCAGAGGAAAAACTGGAGGACGTGCAGTGTCAATTGTTATACTTAGTAAGTCAGAAGTGAGGAGTGGAGATGCCAACTCCTCCAACTTCCACAAACTCAGCTACAAGCTGCAAGTATAAGTCACAACTGCAACGACTTCAGTAACAATGAATGTGCGAACGGCACAAAACGGCTGAGTCGGTTTACCTGTATGGTAAGCTGATAACTCGGCAGAGTAGTGGTGTCTCTCCCAGGCTTTTATAGATGAGATGATGATGAGTGTAGATGACTGACAGCTGATATGGTGCACCTGGTGGATCCACCTGGCCAGTGTGCCCGCTGGTGCCTGAAACCTGCCAGCAGGCAGGATGCCCTCTGGTGGTGGGCCAGCAATACCTCCTCTTCAGTGGCCCAGACAACAGGACCCCCCCCCCCCTCAACGGGCGCCTCCTGGCGCCCGACCCGACTTGTCGGGGTGCCACTGGTAGAAATCCGTCAGCAGGGCGGGATCCAAGATGAAGCTCCTCTTCACCCAGAAGCGTTCTTCTGGGCCATATCCCTCCCAATCTACCAGGTATTGGTACCCCCGACCCCTCCGACGTACATCTAAGACTCTCCTAACCATCCATGCCGGTTCTCCGTCAATGATGCGGGCAGGAGGCGGCGCCGGTCCGGGGGTGCAGAGGTCTGAAGTGTGGTACGGTTTGATCTTTGAGACATGGAACACCGGATGTATCCGCAGTGAAGCTGGGAGCTGGAGCTTCACTGTGGCAGGGCTGATGACCTTGAGGATTTTGTATGGTCCGATGAACCAGTCAGTAAGCTTCGGGGAGTCCGTGTGCAGAGGTATGTTCTTCGGTGACAGCCAAACCTTCTACCCGGGCTGCGGTCTGCATGGACCTTAGCCCGCGTCTGGGCTCTCAAGAGAGCAGAGCGGGCTGTCTTCCACACCCGACGGCATCTCCTGAGGTGGGCCTGGACCGAGGGCACCTCGACCTCTCCCACCACTGCAGGAAATAATGGGGGCTGGTACCCCAAACAGACCTCAAATGGGGAGAGGCCGGTGGATGACGTGATCTGGCTGTTGTGGGCATACTCGATCCAGGCCAGATGTTGTCTCCAGGCCATTGGGTGCGCAGAGGTAACACACCTTAAAGCCTGGTCCAAGTCTTGGTTGGCCCACTCTGCTTGACCGTCGTTGATCTGGGGGTGGTACCCGGACGACAGGCTCACCGTGGCCCCCAGTTCCCTACAGAAACTCCTCCAGACTTGCGAGGAGAACTGAGGACCACGGTCCGATACGATGTCTGTGGGGATACCATGCAGACGCACGATGTGGTAGACCAGGAGGTCTGCAGTCTCCTGGGCAGTCGGGAGCTTCGAAAGTCAGCCGCCTTGGAAAACCGGTCCACTATTGTCAAGATGACAGTCTTCCCCTGGGACGCAGGGAGGCCTGTGACGAAGTCCAGGCTGATGTGGGACCAGGGGCGACGAGGCACAGGTAATGGCTGGAGGAGCCCCTTCTCAGGTTGGTGTACTGTCTTGCCCCTGGCACAGATGGTACAGGCCTGGACATAGTCCCTGGTGTCGGCTTCAACTGACACCCACCAGAACCGCTGCCAGACCACTGCCACGGTTCTTTGCACCCCTGGATGGCAGGAGAGCTTGGAACCGTGACAGAAGTCCAATACGGCAGTCCGAGCGTCTGGTGGGACGTACAGCCTGTTGGGTGGACCACCTCCGGGATCCGGATGATGAGTCAGGGCCTCCCTGACCACTTCCTCCACGTCCCACGTGAGGGTGGCGACGACAGTGGAATCCGGAATGATGGTGTCTGGTGGGTACAACAGCCTTGCTCCAATTTCCTCTTCATGCACCTGGGACAGGGTGTCAGACCGAAGGTTTTTGGTCCTGGGGCGATACATGATTTTGAAATTGAATCGTCCGAAGAACAGTGACCATAAGGGCTTGTCTGGGGTTCAGACGCTTAGCAGTGTGGATGTATTCCAGGTTCCGATGGTCAGTGAGAACCACAAATGGGACCACAGCTCCCTCCAACAGATATCTCCACTCCTCAAGGGCCTCTTTCACCGCCAGGAGTTCCCAATTGCCAACATCATAGTTCTGCTCAGTGGGGGTTCACCTGCAGGAGAAGTAAGCACAAGGGTGGAGAACACTATCAGACTCCCTGCTCTGGGACAGCACGGTTCCTATCCCTGAGTCAGAGGCATCCACCTCAACAATAAACTGGTGACTAGGATCGGGCTGCACCAGTTCTGGTGCAGCCAAAAACCAGTGTTTCAACTCCCTAAATGCGGCTTCGCACCGCTCCGACCAGTTGAAGGGGAATTTTGTGGAGGTCAGGGCTGTAATGGGACCAACTACCTGACTGTAGCCCTTGATGAACCTCCTGTAAAAATTGGCAAACCCTAGAATCTGTTGCAGCTTCCTACGGTTCACCTGTTGGGGCCAATCTCTCACTGCTGCTACCTTAGCTGGATCGGGTGCGACGGAGTTGGAGGAGATGATAAACCCCAGGAAGGACAAAGAAGTGCGGTGGAACTCACACTTCTCGCCCTTCACAAACAGCCGGTTCTCCAACAGCCACTGCAGGATCTGACGGACATGCTTAACATGAGTCTCAGAGTCCGGGGAGAAGATGAGGATATTGTCTAAATATACGAAGACGAATCGGTGCAGAAAATCCCGCAGAACGTCATTAACAAAAGCTTGGAACGTCGCGGGGGCACTGGTGAGGCCGAACAGCATGACCAGGTACTCAAAGTGACCTAAAGGGGTGTTAAATGCCATCTTCCATTCGTCTCCTTTCCGTATCCGAACCAGATGATAAGCATTTCTGAGATCCAGTTTTGTGAATATTTTGGCTCCATGCAGGGGCGTGGACACTGAATCCAATAGAGGCAACGGGTATCGGTTGCAAACTGTGATCTCGTTCAGCCCTCTATAATCAATGCATGGACAGAGTCCGCCGTCCTTCTTGCCCACAAAAAAAAAACCTGCACCTAACAGGGATGAAGAATTTCGGATTAACCCGGCAGCTAAAGAGTCCCGGATGTAGGTCTCCATTGATTCGCGCTCAGGACATGAGAGGTTGTACAGCCTGCTGGACGGATACTCAGCGCCTGGAACCAAATCAATGGCACAATCATATGGTCGGTGCAGGGGCAGGGTGGGTGCCAGATCTTTGCTGAAAATGTCAGCAAGATCATGATACGCTGCCGGCACCTTCGTGAGATTTGGGGGGACTCGGACCTCCTCTTTAACAGCATCGCCAGGTGGCAGTGAGGATCTTAAACACTCCCGGTGGCAGGTTTCGCTCCATTGAGCCACAACCCCAGATGGCCAATCGATCGGGGGATTGTGCTTCACCATCCATGGAAAACCCAAAATAATCCTGGAGGTAGAAGGTGTTACAAAGAACACAATCTCCTTCCTGTGATTTCCAGAGACAACCAAAGTTAAAGGCTGTGTCTGGTGTGTGATTTCTGTTAGCAGGGTGCCATCTAGTGCCCGCACCTTCAATGGTGAAGGAACGGCCACCAGAGGGAGCTCTACCTCCTTAGCCCACCTATTGTCCAGTAGGTTCCCTTCCGACCCCATGTCGATCAGTGCTGGAGTGGTAAGGGTTAAATCCACACAGAGGATTGTGACTGGGAGTCGTGCGCATTTGCGTGGAACACCCGTATGGTTAGTATGACTCACTCTTAGCCCAGTCTCTAAGGTTGAGCCTTGTTGTTTAACCGCCTGGGGCCCCTTATTCTGCGCATGCTCATTCGAGCTGCAGTAAACACACTCTCCACGTGCCAGCCTCCTTTGTTTTTCCTTTTTTGTAACTTTTACCCTGCTCGTTTCCATAGCAATGTCAGCAGGGGGAGCTGGTGTGACGCGGAGAGCCCTGACTTTGGAGCGGGGAGAGGATGGCACTCGCTCGGATCTGGATGGGAGAGGGACAGCGTGCACCCGGCCACGCCCTTCGTCTCGCTCCCGCTTAAATTCCTCTAACCGATTGTCTAAGCGAATAACCAGATCAATAAGCCCATCTAAATCCCGCGGCTGATCCTTAGCCACCAGATGCTCCTTTAGGGCCGGAGACAGCCCGTTTACAAAGACGGAGTGGAGCACTACTGAATTCCAGCCGGCCCTCGCTGCCGCAACACAAAAGTCGACTACGTATTCAGCCGCGCTCAGGCTTATCAACAGCAGCATATTTGAAGCGGATTCGCCTCTATTAGGATGATCAAACACCTGTCGAAATTCCCTGATAAACCCAGTATAAGTCGAAAGGAGCCATGAGTCTTGCTCCCAGAGCGCCGTAGCCCAGGCGCGTGCCTTGCCCCGAAGCAAATTAATTACATAAGCCACCCGGCTGTGGTCTGACGCGTACATCACGGGGCGTTGTGAAAAACCAAGCGCGCACTGCATCAAAAAGTCCAGGCACGTTTCAACACAACGCCCGTACAGTTCCGGGCGGCAAATGTAAGCTTCGGGCGACGGGGGGGGGGGGCCTTTGAACGACCACTGGATTTTCTGTGTTAAGCGACAGGTCCACAGGAGGAGTGGCTGCAGCCGCGCCTGATGCGCATGCCTCCACCTGAGCAGTGAGAGCCTCCATCCTACGGCTGAGGTGAATGTCCTGCTCGGTTAATAGATTCAACTGAGCAATGAGGTTGGTGAGAATGTGCTGCAGCTCACCCAACGCACCTCCTGGTGGAGCCTGCGCACCTTGCAATTCCATTGGCTGTTCAGTCGGTGGTAAACGCCCCTCGGAGTCCATGATGTGGCCGAGTATATTGACACCTTTGAAGACGTTATCTTAGGAATGTACAACAAAATCAACAGAAATAAGCATTTATTTGTCTCTGGAGATTTCAATATAGATTTTTTAAACCCTCACAGTCATTCACAAATCACTTCATTTATAATCACCTTGTACTGTTTAGGACTGTTTCCAACCATCATTCATCCTAGCAGAATAACTATGGACTCAACAACTCTCATTGACAATATTTTAACTAACGCTATATCCGGTAATCTTAGTGGGGGACTACTGGTCAGTGATATCAGTGATCACTTGCCAGTTTTCTCAGTCTTTGCATTGGAGGGTTGTTGTAAGTATCGAAGCAATACCAAATTCATGAGTAGAAAAGTAACACCTGAAACAATTGAAAATTTAAGGGAGGATTTATCAAGTCAGAATTGGTCGGATGTTTGTGTTGATGATGTTGACAGGTCATATGATGCTTTCATTTCCATTTTTTTTCAGTTTGTATATTAAACACTGTCCATTTGTTGACAAAATATACAGAAATCAATATAGCAATAAACCATTGATAACTAAGGGGCTTCAGAGGGCATGTAAAAAGAAAAACTTACTATATAAACAATTCATAAAACTACGAACTAAGGAAGCTGAAAGTAAGTATAAAACATATAAGAATAAGTTAATCAATATCATGAGACTCAGTAAAAAAAGATATTATAATGAGTTACTTGTCAAAAATAGAAATAACATCAAAAACACATGGAACATATTAAATGAAATAGTAAAAGAGAATAGAGTAACTTGAGATTATCCTTCATTTTTTCAGAGTAACAACTACATCACGATTGATAACGACGAGTCTATTGCTGAACACTTTAATGAATACTTTGTTAATGTGGGTAAAAATCTTGCCAGGAAAATTGACTCATCAACTAATAACGTCTGGGTAAATAATTCAACGTTTAACAAATCTGTTTCAATGTTCATTGGTGGTACTCATGAAAGGGAAATACTTGATCTGGTTCATGGTTCAAAAAGAAAGAAATCGACTGATTTTAATAATTTGGATATGGCTTTATTAAAAAAAGTTATTGATTGTATAGTAAAGCTGTTCAATTACATTTGCAATATGTCACTAAGTACTGGTAAATTTCCTTCTCAAATGAAAATAGCCAAAGTAATTCCTCTGTTTAAAACTGGTGACAAACACATATTTTCTAATTATAGACCTATATCACTCCTGCCACAATTTTCCAAAATTTTGGGAAAAATATTCGCTAAAAGATTAAATGATTATTTACTGAAGCATAACATCATTTATGAAGAACAATATGGATTCAGAAGGTCTCGGACTACATCACAGGTTTTGATGGACTTTGTGGAAAGTATAGCAACTGCAATTGACAATAAACAATATACAGTAGGTGTTTTTTTTTTTTTGATTTACAGAGAGCGTTTGACACAATTAATCATGGAATACTATTAACTAAACTGCAGAAATATGGAATCAGAGGTCTGGCATATGAATGGATAACTAATTATTTACAAGGCAGATTTCAGTATGTTCAATTCAATAATACAAATTCTGAACTCAGGGAAGTCACGTGGGGTGCCGCAGGGCTCAGTGCTGGGTCCTTTGTTGTTTATAATCTATATAAATGATATAAGTTGGGTGTCGAGTTCACTGAGATGTGTGCTTTTGCGGATGATACAACTGTGTTCTGTAGCGGTGAAAATCTTGAACAGCTTCTGGACATAGTGGAGAAAGAACTGGAAAAATTTAAGGTTTGGTTTGACGCTAATAAGTTGTCACTCAACCTTGGGAAAACCAAATGTATTATATTTGGAAATAAACAGGCACCCAAATGTAAAAATTTAACTATAAACAATAAGGAAATTGAGTTAGTAAGAGAGAATAAATTTTTAGGTGTTATAATTGATAATAAACTTAGCTGGAAACCACATATAAATTATGTGAAATCAAAATGGTCAAAAACTATAGCCATTTTGTATAAAGCCAAAGACGTACTGCCACAAGAAGGGTTGGATATGTCATTCAAAGCGCATATTAAACAAATATGTAGGACTGCTTTTTTGCATTTACGCAATATCTCTAAAATCAGAAAGGTCTTGTCTCAGAGTGATGCTGAAAAACTAATTCATGCATTTATTTCCTCTAGGCTGGACTATTGTAATTCATTATTATCAGGTTGTCCTAAAAGTTCCCTAAAAAGCCTTCAGTTAATTCAAAATGCTGCAGCTAGAGTACTGACGGGGACTAGAAGGAGAGAGCATATCTCACCCATATTGGCCTCTCTTCATTGGCTTCCTGTTAATTCTAGAATAGAATTTAAAATTCTTCTTCTTACTTATAAGGTTTTGAATAATCAGGTCCCATCTTATCTTAGGGACCTCGTTGTACCATATCACCCCAATAGAGCGCTTCGCTCTCAGACTGCAGGCTTACTTGTAGTTCCTAGGGTTTGTAAGAGTAGAATGGGAGGCAGAGCCTTCAGCTTTCAGGCTCCTCTCCTGTGGAACCAGCTCCCAATTCAGATCAGGGAGACAGACACCCTCTCTACTTTTAAGATTAGGCTTAAAACTTTCCTTTTTGCTAAAGCTTATAGTTAGGGCTGGATAAGGTGACCCTGAACCATCCCTTAGTTATGCTGCTATAGACGTAGACTGCTGGGGGGTTCCCATGATGCACTGTTTCTTTCTCTTTTTGCTCTGTATGCACCACTCTGCATTTAATCATTAGTGATCGATCTCTGCTCCCCTCCACAGCATGTCTTTTTCCTGGTTCTCTCCCTCAGCCCCAACCAGTCCCAGCAGAAGACTGCCCCTCCCTGAGCCTGGTTCTGCTGGAGGTTTCTTCCTGTTAAAAGGGAGTTTTTCCTTCCCACTGTAGCCAAGTGCTTGCTCACAGGGGGTCGTTTTGACCGTTGGGGTTTTACATAATTATTATATGGCCTTGCCTTACAATATAAAGCGCCTTGGGGCAACTGTTTGTTGTGATTTGGCGTTATATAAAAAAATTGATTGATTGATTGATTGATATTGTGTTCAGTCATGGGGAAACACTTACAAATCAAACACCAATCCAATATTCCTTTTGCAAAAACGAGCCATACGAATCATCTGCAATAAACATTATTGTGAACCAACTCATTCTCTATTTATGTCTTTAAATGTATTAAAATTTATAGACTTGGTCGATTACATTACAATTCAAACTTTGTTTCGAGCGAAAAACCAAGCCTTACCGAGACATGTCCAGAGTCTGTTCAGATTGAGGGAATCCAGATATAGTTTAAGAGGTTGTGCAATTTTTATAAAACCACCAGTAAGAACAAATGTAAAGGGTTTTTGTCTGTCTGTGGCTGGAGTGAAGAAATGGAACGAATGTTCAACGGAGGTTAGAATGAGTGGTACCTTAGTAAGATTTAAGAAACTACTCAAAAAGAACATATGTCTAAGTATCATAAAGAAGCAAATATAATTTGATTTATAGGGAATGTTCAATTTATAAGTGGGATTTATTGTATATTTGAATGTGTGGGTATGTATATGCGTATGTAGATATATAGATATGGGTAGGTGTATATGTATATATGTATATAAGTGACCGTGTATATGTATGTATATATATGTATATATTTATGTATGTAAAGTATATATGTATGTATATAGGTATATATGGCACAGCCCAAGCAGAGGGTCACCCCCAAGAGCCAGGTCTGCTTGAGGTTTCTTCCTTATAGGGAGTTTTTCCTTACCACAGTTGCCTAGTGCTTGCTCTGGGGGTTGGTTGATAAGGTTAGTCCTTACTTGCGTAAAGTGCCTTGATTTGACTTTCTTGTGATCTGGTACTATATAAATATAATTAGAAGTGAATAGTATATTGATGTGTATGTCTATGTGTCGACATGTAGTAGTGAATTTGTATTTATGTAAATATGACTGATTAGAATTGATGGATTTGTACTAGCAGGGGTGGGTGCTAATAAGCTTTGCTTGAGCCCAAACCCTTTCGGACTCACTAGTTTTGTTTATGCTTTGTGGAATTGTTCATTTTTTTTCTATTTGAATATTTTGTGTGCTGAATAAAAACTTTGTCACTTTTGTCACTTTGAGTTATCCTGATGAGAAAGTGAATGCACAGACCCACGCCAAGGGGCGTAAATGAATGGTCAATAGGAATTCCAAATAAATAATAATTTATTCTGCACATGTGCAACAACAATCAAATATGCTTTTAGATAGTCAATCCAAAACGGTGATGCGTGGGCAGACCCGAGGGTAGGAGACGCCTATCCAGAGAACAGCCGGAACCCACGAAGTTCTACCGCCAATGGAGGCCTGCAATACACCAGAGCCACCAAGTCCTGATTCCCCAGGTGGCCACCGCTCCAGGCTGTCAGACCCGGTACTGCTGGCAGGAACAAAACAGGTTAAGGTGGGTGTGTGTACACCCAGCAAACAGTCAGTAACTCACAGAAGTCCTCTTGTAGGAATAAATCCAAATACTCCCAGAGTGCAGAGGAAAAAGTGGAGGACGTGCAGTGTCAATTGTTATACTTAGTAAGTCAGAAGTGAGGAGTGGAGACGCCAACTCCTCCAACTTCCACAAACTCGGCTACAAGCTGCAAGTATAAGTCACAACTGCAACGACTTCAGTAACAATGAATGTGCTTACGGCACAAAACGGCTGAGTCGATTTACCTGTATGGTAAGCTGATAACTCAGCAGAGTAGTGGTGTCTCTCCCAGGCTTTTATAGATGAGATGATGATGAGTGTAGATGACTGACAGCTGATACGGTGCACCTGGTGGATCCACCTCGCCAGTGTGCCCTCTGGTGCCTGAAACCTGCCAGCAGGCAGGACGCCCTCTGGTGTATGGGCCAGCAGTACCTCCTCTCCGGTGGCCCACACAACAATAAACAACAGTTTTGAAACTTTATAAAGGTAATTTGAGGTCTTGTGTGAAAGTCTGTACAACAAAAAGGTTCAAACAATAAACACAAATGCACATTTTGAACAATATATACAAAATGTTCTATGTGTTTTGTTGTCCATTGATATGGTAAACAGTGCTTTAAACAGAGAAAGCAACAGAGTTATCCAGTATCATTCACATGCAAACTAGTGGAGCAATCCTGATAGTTGCACACTCTTTGTTTGCGCACGTGAGATTGTCATCAGAGGCTTTCCGTGTGCTCCGTCTGCTTTCACTGATCACTGTGCGTAATGGCACAGGGCGCACTGAGTATGTACTAATAGTATGTACTCATTGGAGGACCCAGGGGGCTATTCAAATGGGCCAACTAGTAACACATCACTCCTGAAAACAATCTTTGGCTTTTCACGTGAGGTAAGTCCTCCCTACGATTGGATTTTGGAAAACCATGTGACGGTGAACCAATTCCGATTGGACACTCACATTGAGCACGTCATCACACAGCTTCTATGAGAAGTACAAAGATGGCCAATGGCTGGCTCGAAAGTCTGGGGAGTTAACTTTTCAGCAAAAAAAAGTAAGTTTCTATCTCATAACATTCAAAAGTTATTTATAATTTAGTAAAGCTTGGTCTTAGCCATTGTATATGACAGCGTCGACCCCAGAAGGTTAAATTAATACAATGAACATATGGTCCTACTCTGACCAGAGTAGGACCATATGTACACTGGCGGCGTTAATTTAACTCTGTAAGTTAGTTTTACACTGGCGAATTTACTGTGTACGAGCAGTTAAGATGTTCACTTAAAAATCTATGCTGCAACTATGTTTCACTAAGGGCCCCTTCACACATGACATAATTTAATCCGACTGGCAAACGATGGAGGAATCATATGCCACTTGTGAAAAATCTGAGCCACCTCAAACGCCTTGTACAGCAGTTGCCACAACCATTTGAGCACAGTACATGCACTCTACATCTTCGTGCTGCTTGCAGCAGAAACCCAGTCAAGGTTGCACTGGAAAAGATGGGGCTTTTTATTATATTTATTATATTCGATCAACCGGCACAGGAGTAGAGTGCAAGCGATCACTTTCGACCTGGCTGTGCGAATGGCCCCATGTTTTCTAAGTGACCCACGAGTGTCCTGTTACCAAGCAACACAAATGTCATGCAAGCCCCTGCAACACATGTGGCGTGCAAGTGTGCCCCTAGCAACACAAATGGCATGAGGAGGGTGTCATCATTGTCCCCCACACCATGATCCAACATTTCAGGTGCAGCTGAGATGGCGATCGCTATCCAGCGCAACGGGCATCTGGAGGGCTGTAATGTCCAGCTGGAACAGCTGGCCGCTGTGTACTTGCAACAAAGCTGGAGAACATATGCCATCAACAACATGAACAACACTCCACGCAATGTACATGTGTGGGCGGTCTCTCTTGGTCTCATGCCATGCCGATAATTATGTAAAGACAAGATCACATGGGGACTGGCCAGCCATGTCTGATCACACACGACACGGTGTGAACTTTGTTATCAGCCAGGCGACCAGCCTAATGAACCTTCCACCACGTAAATTGTAGTCCACATGACAGACAGAGTGGCAAATAAATATAACATGGGGAAAGACATGAATTTATTAATATGTGATCGCTTTGATCTTTGCGCTGTGGACACTCGGCACCTCTCAGCTGATTGCCGGCCAGCAACTCAATGCCAGCTGGAACTACATAGCAAAAAGGGAGAAAAGCAGAGGACCTAAGACAGATTCTTGTGGAAATTTGTTGTTCCATAAGGATCTGTCTTAGGCCCCCTGCTATTCTCCCTTTACATAGCACCCCTTGGGCATATACTGTGGAGTTTTGGGATTGCCTTTCATTGCTATGCTGATGATACTCAATTGTACATGCCGATAACTGCTAGTAATCTCACTCACATAAAATCTTTAGAAGATTGTCTTGCAACAGTAAGAAATTGGATGTCTATTAACTTCCTACTTTTAAATTCTGATAAGACTGAAATGATGGTTCTTGGTGCAGCGAGACATCGGCATCAATTTAACCAGCTAGTGCTTAGCCTAGATTCATGTGTCATACATCATAAGGACCAAGTGAGGAAGATTGGGGTAGTTTTTGAGCCTACATTGTCTTTTGACTTCCACATTAGAGATGTTATGAGGACTGCTTTCTTCTATCTGCATAATATAGTGAAGATTCACCCCATCCTGTCTATGGCTGATGCTGAGACCCTGATTCATGTATTTATTTCTTCTAGATTAGATTAATGCAATGTTTTATTTTGTGTATTGCTACAGTCCAGAATCAGGGGTCTTCAATTGGTTCAAAATGCTGCTGCCAGACTCTTGACACGAAGCAGAAAGTTTGACATTACTCCCATTTTGGTGTCTCGTCAGTGGCTTCCTGTCTCAGTGAGATCAGATTTTAAAGGTCCTGCTACGTACCGGCCCGGACTTTGCATTCACATGACGCAGGATTAATTTGTGTCCCTAGGGTGAATAAAAAGTCTGCAAGAAATAGAGCCTTCCACAAGCCCCAGTCTTGTGGAAGGATTTCCCTGCATTCGTGAGACAATCGGACTCTGTTGAGAATTTTAAGTCATGACTGAAGTCACATTTATTTTCTATTTTATATGATTAACATATTGTTTTATTGTGCTTTTATTCTGTTTACTTTTTTATTAGGCTTTTAATCTTTTAATTATGTTCTTTGATCTTTTGGTTTAAATGTTTTTTGTTTTTTTGTTTTTTTTTTAGTTGTTTCCAGTGAAGCACCTTGAGGAGATGCTGTGCTCTATAAGTTAAAAAATTTAAATTGAATTGAACAAATACATAACATAAATAATCACAGAACAAAGGAACAGAGAGTGGGACTGGTCGACAGAGGTGGTGTGTCTGCAACAGCTACTGCTGTTAAGATCTGTGGACTCGCAAGTCACAGCTGGGGAACACATACCGTGCCATGAAGGATATCACCTGCCAACAATAGGCATGCTGTCCTCAGGTGGAAATACATTAAAACACATGCTGCTTTTGCAACAGGCAGGAGTGACCGCATTAGCGTGCACATCAGCAGGCCGCCCCATGTGAAAAGAACCATTTGAGCATGCGAACACTCACCTGGTAATCAGAATGTCATGTTCACCACGTGAGCTATGGTCCATATGGCGCGGTGTCCTTCGGTGCACCACTCGCTGGACATGCGTTGCTGCCTGGACACGTGGGGCTGGCTGGACATGTGACACCGGCAGATATGGACATGATAAGAGCACATGGCTTCATTCATGCTCGTTCATGACTTTGTGTCTATGACCATGAGTCATACACAGAGGAACAGAGAGCTCATACTTGTACTCTCTTTAGGGCCCCTTCACACATAATATGATTGAAGCTGACTAGCGCACGAAGAAGGAATTGCATGCCATTTGTGAAAAATCAGAGCTGACTCCAACGCCTCGTACACCTGTCACTACAACTATTCGTGCTCACCAGCGGCTGAAAGAGAGAGACTGCCCTGGTAGAGCCCATTCGATCTCTTTTGCGCCAAATTCCAGGTGACACACATGATCACCGCTCTCTTGGCACTTAGAAAATGTGTGGCCATTCGTACTGTCAGTACAAAAAACGTGAGCAGAGGATCACTTTCAAGCTTGATGTGAAATTTGTCTAAGTGCTCCCACGAGTGTGTTGTTGCAAAAAGCAACACACATGTGGCCTGCATGTGTGTCGCACGTGTGTGCATGCTTTGTGCCCCCACGCCCTGAAATACATGTGGGGTACATGTGTTTTGTGCCCAACGCTCCCCCAACACATGTGGCGTGCCGGGGGTGGGGACACTTGCATAATATGCTGATATGTATGTACAGACATGATCACATAGCGGCCAGACAGCCAAGTCTGAGCGCACACAGCATGGTGAGCTGCCTCCCAGCTGCTGACCAGAGACTCACTGACTGCTACAAATGACAGCTCAGTGCACATGACGTGTCACATTAAAAACACAGAGACCACAGACAGGACAGGTATATCAATAAGTATGACACTACCTGCATACACAATTACATAAGAAATAACAAAAAAAAAAATGATCACATATCACAGAAACAGAGTGACACGGTCTGTGTGCTAAACTGACAGCCGGGGTGTGGCCGGCGACAGCAGCAGCTGTTGAGATCTCTGGTTCTTGACATCCCAGCTGGGAAACACTTACCGTGTTTTGACGGACATGACCTTACAACTGTACACTCTGACGCTTGTGTCTGCTTGCTGTCCTCACGTGGACATACATAAAAGCATATATTGCTGTTGTGATTGGCTGCAGCAAGTGCACAGCACGCACATTGACAAGCTGTCCCAGGTGAAACGAACCATCAGATCATAACACGTAGCGGGCGATCTGAATGTCAGGTCACCCACATGAGCTCTGCTCCACATGACGCAGTGTCTATCCTGGGGCACATTGTCCACAGGACATGCATGTCAGGCTGGACAGTCATGCAGGGCCGGCTGGACACTCCAGGCTAGCAGATGTGCACATAAGAGCACAATACTTCATTCATGTCATGTCATGATTGTATGTCTGTGAGTATGGGTCATCTACAGAGGAATGGACTGTTCATACTTGTATTGTCCACTTGATAAGAGGGATTCAATAAAATGCAGTGTTTTGTATGGTGTGTCATTTTATTATGTTTTCTTCCTGTTATAGGACAGTGATGGTAGCACAGTGGGAAAGTTTCTGTCTGTTTAACAGAGCTTTTGTAAGTTGCAAGTTCAAATCCCTCGGGTGGCATGTATTTTTTGTTTCGATTTTTTTCACAGCAGCTGCATGATGTGGTTCTGCTTGCACTGTGTTCCCACTGCAATGGTTTCATGCAAGCGCACAAGCATGCATGAAACCAATGCAGCGGGATTATTCATGCCTGTCTGACTGTGTGTGTCTCCCGACATTGACTCGATGGTCTCAATGCCATTTGGGCTGTTTTGCTGTGATTCACCCTGATTCCAACTTATTCGTGCTATGTGTGAAGGGGCCCTTATAAGAGTGATTAAATATTAGAAATTGTGTTTTTTTTTTGGGGGGGGGGGGGGGGGGGGGTTGGTGTGTGTGTGTGTGTCGTTCCCCCCATAGCAGTGACACAATGTGGTGTCACACTTTCCAGGTGCTTGCACTGTGTTCGTGGGCACACACGAGCGTGCGCACGCAGAAAACCATCTCCGCAGTATCGCCAATTCAGTTTTTTTTTGTTGTTGTTGTTGTTTTTTTGGCGGGTTCCTGCTTCTTTCATGCACCTTTGTGTTATGTGTGAAGGGGCCATAAGATTTGTATAAATCTTCCATGCAGTGAAGTTTTCCTTTTATTATAATTATTGCTGTTGTTGTTTTTGTTTGTTTGCTTGTGTTTGGCCAGAACGCATCCCATAAATCTGTCTTTGAACTTGTACTTATAATGGTTAGGATGGAATGGATAGTATATTTTAATGTAAATGTTTTAAATTTGTATTTTATATATTTGCTAATTTATTAATGATTTTTAATTGTAAGGTTGGCATTTTTTTGTTGTTGTATTCAATTTTGTACAGAGAATGTGCATGTGAAAATGCATTATTATTATTATTATTATTATTATTATTATTATTATTATTATTATTATTATTGGGAAGGATGCTGTGAGGCAGATTGTTACCTCATAGAGACAATGTCCCAGGTTTGCATCCACCCTCAATTTCAATTTCAATTTATTTTAATTTATATAGCGCCAAATCACAACAGAGTTGCCTCAATGCGCTTCACACAAGTCTAACCTTACTAACCCCCAGAGCAACAGTGGTAAGGAAAAACTCCCTCTGAGGAAGAAACCTCAAGCACACCAGACTCAAAGGGGTGACTCTCTGCTTGGACCATGCTACAGACATAAATTACAGAACAATTCACAGAACAATTCACAAAACAAATATATAGGAAATGCTGTTGGTGCACAGGACAGGAGGATCACCAGCACAAATCCACCTCCCATCTCTGGATGTAGCTGCACCTTAAACAGAGATTTAAAAAAAAACAGAATCAGGCATCAGAAAGACAAGAAATACAGCATAATTTGCCAGCATTAAACAAGAAAAACAGGAAATACTAAGGTGATCACCAGCCACTAGCCCTGAGCTTTACTAAAAGACCCAGAATCGAGGTAAAGTTGAGGCCACGACAGTTCAATTAATTTATTATTATTATAGGTAAATCACTATATATTCAAACCAGGTTAGATTTTTTACAGCAGTTGCAGGATAAAATATGTGCCAAGAGACAGAAATATTACCAATCAGAACTGTTGTAAAAAAAAAGGGGTGATCGTATATTGCCAAGTAGCAAAGATGTCCAAGTTAAAATGATGAGCCCTTCACGACAATGTTTAATTTCCAGCCTTCTGTTTGAAATGTCTTGCTGATTTGTTACCTAGCTGTCTGTGTTTTGCAGCATCAGGGGCTGAGACAGCTGAAGACGTTAGCCATATGAAACACTTATAAAACCTTGAGGGTTTGCCATCATGGTATTATCTTTGCACATCATGTTTACTTTGGACATAATTCAGAAATTAAATGCACTTGGTGTTTTGAGACTGTCAAATGTTCGTTTTTGCATTTGCTATGAATAGTTTTCAAGCACATAGTACCTAATCTAATGAATTCCAAAAGAGATATGCACCCTCAGAGATATGCACACTAAGAACTCTTTAACTTTAATTTCACGATATCTGTGTCATAATATTCATTTTATTCATTCATTCATTATGCTGCCAGTTAAAACAGTTCAAATGGCTTGACATGGCTTAGGACCCCTTCACACATAACACACAGCTGGGAGACATCTTGCAAATGCATGTTTGTCCATGTAAAAATCAAATGCTGTCAGGTGTAAAACTTGTGCTAAAATAACATTAATAATAGTAATAATAAATTGTTTGTAATTATTAGTTTTTAGTAGTATGGCTAAACCTTAAAGTGGTTTTGAGTTTTCTTTAACTTGGGTGCTCTCAGATGGCCTTAGTCACATGGAGGTGATTATGACAACTTGTTGAACATCAGGGCCTCTTCACACATAGCACGAATGTGGCCAAATTGCACATGAAGCGGGAATCGTATGCAATACGTGTAAAATCGGAGCTGCCTCGTACACCTGTTGGTACAACTATTTGTGCACACCAACGGCTGAAAGACAAGAGTGTGCCCTGTGAGAGCCCATTTGATCCCTCTTGCGGCAGGTGTTGGCCAAATTCCAGCTGACACACTTGAACATCTAACACCACTTGCTTGGCACTTAGAAAATGTGTGCTGTTAGCAGACGATACTTTCGAGCTGGATGTGAAATTTGTCTAAGTGCCCCCACAATTGTAAAGTTGCCAAGTACACATGTGACGTGCCAGAGTGTTGGCTCCCCACACAACACGTGTATGTGTGTGTTTCACACGCTCCCCCTCAAGACATGGCGTACCTGTGGTTTGCCCCCCCCCGCAGGTGAGGTGCCTCTCATCTGATCACAGAGTGACACCTTGGTCTGTGCGCTGAACGGACAGGGGGCATGGCTGGCAGAACACGTACCATGATTCGACAGACACTGTCCTCACGTGGAAATGCATAAAAACATGTATCGCTGTTGTGATGGGCTGCAGTGAGCGAGCGCACGGCATGCACATTGACATGTTGCCCAGTGTTAGATGGCCCGTCAGATCATAACACGCAGCGGGCGATCTGAATGTCACGTCACCCACGTGAGCTCTGTTTCACATTACGTGGTGTCTATCCTGCGCCGCGCCATCCACAAGACATGCGTGTCGGGCCAGACACACGCCAGGGACTGGCTGGACATGCCGGAGCAGTGGATGTGGACTGATAAGAACACACTGCTCCATTCATGTCATTTCATGACTGTACGTCTGTGCCCATGGGTCATCTTCAGAGGAACAGATGGTTCATACTTGTATTGCCCGCTTGATAAGAGGAATTCAATAAAATGCCGTGTTTTTTATGGTGTGTGGTTTTATTTATTTACTTATTTATTTATTTAATACATACATCTCCTTGTTGATTTCAGGCATTTTTCCGCACCTTTTACAGACCAGCGATGGTAGTGTAGTGGTAAAGTTTCTGGCTGGCAATCAGAGTTTTTGTTAATTGCAGGTCTGAATCCCGTGGGTGGCATTTAGTTGTTTTTTTTCACAGCAGCTGCGCGATGTGGTTACACATGCTCCAGCTGCTTGCATTGTTCCTGCTGCAACGGTGTTGTGCAGGCTCATTCACAACACCGTCGCGTGCAAGAAACCATCGCAGCGGGATCCTTCACGCCTGCCCGTCGGCTTGATGTGTTTGTGGTTTGCTCATACAAGGTGTTCCGCCGTGATTTGCATTTATTTGTACTATGTGTGAAGCAGCCCTTACACCTGCATTCATACCCCCACTCCCCAAAACACACATCCCCTTGACTGCATTTTATACAAATATGTTTAAGTGAAAAGAGTTAACAGAATTGTTATCATTTGCATTTTGCATGATTGTAAAACCAATTAAAAAATTAGGCAACTGTTAATAGATAATGGCTTTTCAGACATGGCTGTTGTGTGTTTTTTTTTTGTTTTTTTTAATCAATTTTTATAATATTTCTCATTTTTTTATGTAAATCAGCTTTTGAAATTGCTCAGTCAGGAGGCTACTGCCAGAGTGTTCCCTCCATGGCTCAGATTCATATCACAAAGACATGCTTGTTGCAGTGAATAGTGTCCAAACGTTGCTAGGCAGCACATCATGGCTGTTAATTACTGCTGTGCTGTCAAGCACGTAACCACCAACACCGCCGTGTTCAAGCTATTACATTGCAATGGTGACACACAATTACAAAAAGTGTACCTGAAACTCTAAAGACCCATGAGATTGAAGCTTGATTTAGTTATTTACTGTCACACCATTTAGTGAGGAGACACCTTAGCTTGTCTGTGAAATGGATGAAATTGTAAATTAATGGGTGGGTTTTATTACATTTTATTTCTTTATTTTGGTATGGGTAGGTTTTGTCATTGAGAACAGTTTAAATTTAAAGAATAAGACCAAAGAGAAATAGCACCATCACTTCAATACCTACAGTGCATCTGAAAAGTATTCATAGTGCATCACTGTTTCCACATTTTATGTGACAGCCTCATTTCAGAATCGAGTAAAAGATTTTTTTTTCCCATAAAACCCCATAATGACAACATGAAAATGTATTTAAAAGCCAGAGCAACCTGAGATTTCTGACGTCCACCAAGGGTTGACGAGGACTCAAAATAAAAGAAATGTGATTCACATCATGACCTGGACTTTACCTGGATACGGATTCCACAACGCACTGCAAAAATTGCCAACTGATCCAGAATGGTCCGGCTGATCAAGATGTTTCAATCTGATATTTAATTTAATAGATAATATATTTATTATTATACTTAATAGATATTAGAGCATGGAAGACTCCACTGAATTTTGGAGGTGATCCAAATCCAGATCCGAATTCTGGCTCAGGACCTCACTTTAAATGCTTTTATGGAATACTTCAAAAAATGTCTTCCATGGCCTAATATCTATCTGTGGTGAAAGTTTTGTCAAAATCTGTGCAGTAGTTTTGACGTAATCCTGCCAACAGACAGACAGACTAATATGTAAATAAATAAGTAAATAAACACTAATGATTTTATTGGCGGACATAATAAAAACTAGACAACCACTCATACATAAGTATTCACACCTGTTGTGCAATAATTTTGTTGATGCACCTTTGGAAGCAATTACAGCCTTAGTTCTTCTTGAATATGATGCCACAAGCTTGGCGCACCTATCTTTGGGCAGTTTTGCTCATTCTTCTTTGCAGCACCTTTCAAACTTCAGCGGGTTGGATGGCTAGTGTCGGTGCACAGCCATTTTCAGATCTCTCCAGAGATATTCAATCGGATTCAGGGCTGGGCTCTGGCTGGGCCACTCAAGGGCATTCACAGAGTTGTCCTGAAGCCACTCCTTTGATATCTTGGCTGTGTGCTTAGGGTCATTGTTCTCCTGAAAGATGAACCGTCTGAGGTCAAGAGCGCTCTGTAGCAGGTTTTCATTCATGATGTTTCTTTACACTGCGGAATTCATCTTTCCCTCAATCCTGACTAGTCTCCCATTTCCTACCACTGAAAAACATCCCTCACAGCATGATGCTGCCTCCACCATGCTTCACTGTAGAGATGGTGCCTGGTTTCCTCCAAACATGATGCCATTCACACCAAAAAGTTCAGTCTTTGTCTCCTCAGGCCAGAGAATTTTGTTTCTCATGATCTAAGAGTCCTTCAGGTGCCTTTTGCCAAACTCCAGGCAGGCTGCCATGTGCCTTTTACTATGGAGTGATCTGTCCACTCCACCATACAGTCCTGATTGGTGTATTGCTGCATAGATGGTTGTCCTTCTGGAAGGTTCTCCTGTCTCCAAAGAGGAATTCTGGAGTTATGACAGAGTTAGGTTCTTGTTCACCTCCCTGAATAAGACCCTTGTCACCGGTGGCTCAGTTTAGACAGGCGGCCAGCTCTGCGAAGAGTCCTGGTGGATCTGAACTTCTGTTTGTGGATAATGGAGGCCACTGTGCTCATTAGGACCTTCAAAGCAACAGAAATGTTTTTTTTTTTACCTTTCCTCAGATTTGTGCCAAGAGACAATCCTGTCTTGGAGATCTACACACAATTCCCTTGACTTCAAGCTTGGTTTGTGCTCTGACATGCACTGTCAACTCTTAGGCCTTATATGTAGACGTGTGTGTCTTTCCAAATCATATCCAATCAACTGAATTTTCCCCAGGTGGACTCCAATTAAGCTGTAGAAACATCTCAAAGATGCTCAGTGGAAACAGGATGCACCTGAGCTCAATTTTGAGCTTCCTGGCAAAGGCTGTGAATTATTATGTACATGTGATTTCTTAGTTTTTTTACTATTATTATTTAATTTTATTTTGATTTTTTCATGAATTTGCAAAAATCTTAAAAAAAAAAAAAAGACATTGTCATTATGGGTTATTGTGTGTAGGAGTTTGAGGAAAAAGAATAATTTCATCCATTTTGGAATAAGGCTGTAACATAACAAAATGTAGAAAATGTGAAACGCTGTGAATACTTTCCGGATGCACCATACATAGATACCTACTGTCTGAATAATCAAGTGTATGTCAATTTTTATTTATTTACTTCTTTGATTATTATTATGTTTTTAGGAATGCCAGCTTGCTTTGACATCTTAACAACAACTATATCTACGAGCACTAATGGGTTGCTCTTCTTATGCAGAGCTTCTGCTCACATATCAGGTTGTTGTGGCAAATGTCTTTAAATTCTGTGGATTGTGTTTTAGTGATTATTTATTAAAAATAATAACAATATTGATGGATGCAAAAATAATAATAATAATTGAGGGATGGAAAAATTAAGCGGGTTTCCTGTGATAAACAAAATGGGAAGGAGCAGGGAGATGATCATAAAATACCAGAAAAACCACATATACGTAAATGGGAGGGTTGATGGGTATGGAAAACAGTGAAATTTATAATACATCTTTCTGTGTACTGTCAATGGACTGCCTACACAAATATAAAGTGGTACGTTTTAGTCTAATAAAAGCTTACATGGTGTGAAAAAATCATGATAAAGGAGGAATTAATTTGACATCTAAAGCCTTTCTAATGCATGTGTAGCATTCACTGATCACCATAAAACAGATGATGCAGTTTAACCGACTGGAGCTTTCAACTTTTCAATGTGCTGAAACTATGAAATTTATCGTTCATACAAAGATATTTTCTACCTCTCTTCTTTTTACTGACAGCAGCAAAGACAACTTTAATGGCATATGTAAAATAGGCACAAATGTACATGCCAGAAGAACAAATTGAATTTTAACAGACCAAAACAAAAACAGAAGCAGTGAATAGCAAATGGAACTACAGAACAAGCGCTCCTGGACATTGTGTTATCAGCGTAATGATATTTAAATGTGGCTAACATTGCTGCAATAAGTGCCCCTTTTAAAGAAAGCACGCATGGATAATCATTATTTGACTTAACAACTCCTTTACAATAATATGAACAGAGTGCATTTTCTTTCCACGTTTAATATTTTTGTTATTAGTTATACTCATCATAAAGCTGATATTAAAATGAATGGAATTTGACAGAAAGCTGATTAAGTTTGTGTAAAATTTGGATAAGTATAGGCCAATATTCTGAGAAATTACAAAGTGCAAAATTACAGATTATGCATACTTTACAATACTTAAAATGATCACTGTTAGAGTCTTGCAGAAATTGTTTGTAAAGAGGAATTACAGACTATTTTTTAACTATATCTGTTTTTGTTTGTTTTTTCCTTTAATTGTTTTTTAGGACAGCAGATTTCTTCAATTGTTAATGAGTCATTTTATGACTTTACACCTCACCTGCTTTTAAAATGATTTTTGTTCTTATGTTGTATGTTCTGCAAACAACAATCATGATAATTTGACCTTAATTTACAAGGACAAATATGCAATGCAAGCTGATATAATAAGCAGTAAATGTGTATATATGGTAATGAAACAGCCCTATAATCCTGACTTCTTGCTGACCAAATTAAACTTTTCTTTGACACTACACTTTTCTCATACTGGACTCATCATGTGTCATTGTTTCAAAATTGGTGTGAGAAATGATCTCTGTGCCTTGCACACTCTTCGGCTCTCAGTCTGATGAAACACTTTTGGAATCAGGTGAGGGAGATGTTCACAGAATTTGTGGCACTGAGAAACTACAAAAAAAAAAAAAAAAAAAAAAAATGTGCTGTGGAGTCGGTGTAGACCTGAATTCCCATGGAACCTCTCCTGTGCCTTGTTGAATCCAGGCGTCAAAGAATCCAGCCACTTCTGATGCCAAAAGAGGATCCAACCTTATATTACCCAGGTATACCTGATAAAAATGTCAATGACTGTATTTACAGGAGTGGAAAAGTCTGTACTTCAGTCAGCGACCACATATTCCTTCCCTTCCTCGGCTTCCATGCACAGACACCATGACATAGTGAATTTGCATAGTAGTAAAGATCAATGTAGCTCTCGGAGGCTGGTGTGACACTTATTGAAAACAGTTCCCTTTCCCCCCCTGAGTGTAGTGAGGGGAGCAGAAGGAGTTGATCAGGCAGTGACTGATGTGGGTAAAGAAATACACTTTTCAACTGTAGTCACCCTCAAGAAGCTTTTTTTCATGTATCTTCACTAGTAACTACAGCTGCAGTCCGCTTCATGCCACTGCTCTTCACACCATCCTGTGATATTTGTTGTCACTCAAGACAGGAAATGAGTAATGAACTGACGTAAAAAACACATCAGCCAAAAAAAAGGTGACAATTTTACTACGAGTTGTTTTTACAAGTTGTCTCTTGTCGCACACGACTGATTCCGGTACAAAATTAGATGCTGCTGCGTTATGAAGGATGTCCTTCAAGATGTGCCTGATTTCAAGGGACAACTCGACAAAACTCACTTTGAATTTGGTTGAAAGCATGTCTAATTGAATTTTGATACATAATTAAATCAAGCAATAAATCAGCCCAGATCCCACTGCAACTGACAATTCAAAACTCCTGAGTCCCACAAGCTAATTATGATGAAGTTATTATCTCAGCCAAAGGGAGCACTTTGAATGACTCCTTCTGCATCATGTGAAAGCTTTTCAACTAGAATGTACTCAACCTTGAGGAAAGGGCATATTTTATATTAAAGCCCCCGTCACACATAGCAAGAATGTGGAGGAACCATGCCCGACACGGCAAATATTGCCATCGTCTGTCACAGTCGTGAGGAAAAGAGGCGTGGTCAGCCATGACAGAATGAATCCGGAGTACCTCGTCCACACCTGCATGATGGCATCCAAAGTGTATGTAGACAACAGTTTAGATGACACAGACTGCCGTCAGACAGCCATAAAAGGCACTGAAGACTGCCCAATATCCAAACGACTGGATGGCAAATACGGGACTGGAGCGCTGCGTTCCTCACGTGCACACGAATGTGCAGCGCGCATGTGGGCATGGCCCACATGCGCTCTGCGCACACACGTGGGGCTACAATTATCACTCAGCCGTGTGTCTGTGTGTGTATGTGTGTGCATGCATATATGAGCCACTAAGAGCACGTGCACGCACGCGCTTACTGCCACTGGGCAGCTTTGCTGAAAGTTTGCTGGCATTGGGTCATGCTGTCCCCTGCTTCATGCTGTCCCCTGCTTTATTTTGGGTGAAAGGATTTTAACCACAGGCTGCCGGTTTCAGCTCCATATCCACGTCCGCACTGTGAAACACTCTTAGACTGCTGTTGGAGGTGAGATTCATGTTTATTAATGCTACAAAGCCTGGCACAACAGTTCCATGTCATATCTCCTACAGAGTTAGAATTTGATAATTTATTACAGTGTGAGATCCATTCAGCGTCGAGTCTGGCATATGTGTCGCAGCCGAGTGGGATGAATAAAACAGCCAAACATCACCACCTAGTGAGTACTAGGAACTCAAATAATAAAATACCAAAGAGGTTCTTTTAAAATGAGGCAAGCAGTACATCTCCCATCTCCCATCACACGATCCTGTAAATGTCACTTGCTCAGTTGGTAATGTATGTGAAACAGTGCTCACCTTTAGTGCAGATGATTATAATAGTCGTAAAATAGCTGAGCCCCACATACAGTGTCTTGCCCCCCACCCCACTCCACCCCACCCACAAAAAGACCTGATGTTTTGTAACATAATAATTATAGCTGGTGTAATTTCTGTCAATAATCCCTTAATGCATTTAAAGTGGCTGTATTGATTTAACATGGATTTAGAGCATCATTCTCATCATCTGGTCCCCGGCCTCGTATGGTTAATCAATTACATCCTCTGTGATTTAAGTGGGCTTCAGCCGCCATGCACTGCATATGTAATCTCATGGCATAAGGTATTAAATGAAGACTAATTATGACTTTGCATTTGCGTGTCATATCTGTTAATACCTGTGGTAAGCAGACGCGTGTGTGTGTTGCATTTTAAATCAGTGTAAGCCCAAATTCAGACTGTCTATCACAAGATGCATGTAAATAAATAGGCCTAAATAAGTAATAACAGCTTTAAGGATGGATTACATAAAGGAGAGAAACTTTTACAAATGCATAAAGAAGTTGGAATCACATAATTCTCCCAACTCCCCAGACAACCATACTGGATCGAGCCCGTTTGGTTTCCGTAAATGAATCCTCTGCAGCAATTACTGCAGTCGCCTTCTTCTGCATAATTTGATGAGCAAAGAGAACATTGATGAACTTTTTTAATTATTATGCCGCTCGGGAGTTTGACACAAGCGCCACAGAGAAGGGAGGGCGCAGGGTCCATCACCACAGCTGCTTGAGAGCTTTATTTTATTATTATTTTCCTGTTCCCACCACCCCTTTTTTAATTCACCCAATTTGTTGGTCAAAATGAAACAGCAAAAGGTTAGAATGTGGAGTAATTAACAGCAGCCAGCCTAATGACATCAGGAGGGGCTGCTACACTGCGACGATCAATACCTCAGGAAGAGTGAAGTGAAAAAAGGAGTTGTCCGTGGGGATGGGGGGTGTCCACATACGGACCACTTAATAAGAATAAGCTGCTGAAAAAGCAACATGTTGTCCCTTTGTAAATCAAAATTGGCTCGAACACACTGTGACATTATAGCCGTGGAGTAATTGTGTGAAAGCAAAGTTCCTCAAGAAGTGTGGAGGATTTACACCGTTTGCTGAGAGGGGTTCCCTTTATTGATTGTCAATAAGTGCATCAATACACTTTGGACAAGTGAACACCAATGCAGAGGGAAATGGGATTCTATTTATCTAAGGCTAGACTTAAGTGTATTGAAGACTTTATTAGCTCCTTTTGATGAGGAGGTGTTTTGTTTGCAACTGATTTACTCTGCAAAGATGCTGCGTTTACCACAAACATAACAGATGTTCAATTTCAACTTAAAATCACCTCGTCCTTTCTTGGCAGCATCCTACGTTTTCCAGTTTGACTGTTTGCATTGTGCGCGCGCACAGCTGCATGTGTGTATGATTCCAATACGGCTACCTGACAAAGCTGTCATTTTCTTCCTTTTGATAAATTCGGCACATCCAGTTCAGCTGAAGGGATAGCCCTTGATAAGAGACTGCATTCTTTTCTCCACATTCATCAAACAGCTCAAGTTGAAGACTGTGGCATTTCCATGACATTTCTGGAATACTGAGCAGCCCTGGCAAGTCCTGCTTGACCATTATTTTCACAGGCTTCATGCAGGGAGACTAGCTGAATGGAAACAGCAGCATACTATAGTGAGTCTTACCAATGAACCCCGTGTTAGAGTCACAACAAATGTGTATTTGTCAAGGCAAGCTTTGTCAACTCACAAGACTGATGGTAGCTAACACGGTTTGTGTCTCTGAATGCTGCCGTTTGCTTCCCCAGTGTTTTAAAGGTATTTACACTATGAAATAAACCATTACACAGGTAGCCGTGGAGATAAGAGCTACAGATCTCATTAGTGTTAATCTATTAGGAGCATGAGGACTCCAGGGACGAGTGCTTCTGAGTTTCTGAGTGCAATTTCGTTATCACATCAGACACTTTCTTTCTCACAAACATCAACATCTGGTGAAATTTTTAATGTTTAAACGTGCAGCTAATGGAAGCAAGTCAACAAAGCTTTAATCTTGTACACTGTCATTTCTTGAAGGTTTACTTACAGCAAGAGCCAGTTCAGCTCAAATACAGTGTGCATTAATTTTACAAGTGGTTTTAAGGTTGTTTTTTTGTTTGTTTGTTTGTTTTTATGTGAAAAAATCATCACTGAGAAAAGCGATAAGAAATATGAAGTTATCTGTTTTTGTAACCTGATCTCATACTAGATTGTGCGGCATCATAAAAAGTGATCTAATCTATTACCTCGTGATACCATCATGGAATGCATCACATTTTCATGACAGTATCATGAAACTAATTTGTGATATTGTGAAATTTGGGGCAATGCAGGAGGGCTGTGTTGGTTATGGTTATACTTATGGTTAGAGTGGGTCAGGGTAGGGTAGGGTTAAAAATAGTCAACCAAACAGTGACAGGCAGTGTCATGATATTGTGATGCATTTTGTGGTGGTATGATAAAAAAAAAATTGCATGAGACTAGGCTGGTTTTTTTTTTTTCTGTAGTATATTTAATACATCACAAATGTCTTTTAACATTATATTATAGTTTAGTTGATCCATATTTAAGTTAATTGTTGGGAAAGTGTAGTGACACGGACCCACAACAGGGGGCGCAAATGCACGGTCAATAGATGAGCCAAAATATAACAATTTAATGTTGTGAATGTGCACAACGAACATACAGACAATCTCAGAATATCATAACAGTCAATTCACAAAGGTGACGTGTGGGCAGGCTCGAGGATAGAAGACGTCTGTCCCAAGAAGAGCCAGAACCACACGATTTCCGCCGCCCCAGAACCTGGTGAATACTGGAGCCACCAAGTCCCGAATTCCCAGGTGATCACCGTCCCCGACTGTCGGATCTGGTACTGCTGGCGAAGAACAAAGACAGTCAAGTGTGGGTGTGTGTACACCCAGTAACAACAACGATGGGAATGCCACCTCCACCTCTCACTCAGAATGCTGAGGTATTTACAGTGATCCCTCAGAGGAAAAGAGTGCCGTCCTGCACTCACTCAGCCTCCACAAGAAGAGGGACCAGTACTCCTGCAAACACTCACAATATACAGCTTATTAGAAACACAAATGGCTGAGGATATTACCTCCAATGAAGTATGATATCTCGGCAACGAGGTGGAGATGACGTCTGGTCTTTATGGAGTGAGATGATGTTGAGTAGATGGGTGACAGCTGTCAAGAGGTAATGAGCGACAGCTGTCACCCCCGGCTGTGTCCATGGCGGCAGCGCCCTCTCGTGCCTGAAGCCCGCACTTCAGGCAGGGCGCCCTCTGGTGGTGGGCCAGCAGTACCTCCTCTTCTGGCGGCCCACACAACATTAATGTAATATTGTATGGGGAAATACCTTTGCAACTTATATATATATACGGTCCTTTTTATTTTTTTCAAAAACTATATGGATTTCATTCATATGTTTTTACGTCAGACATGCTTGAACCCTCGTGCGCATTCGTGAGTTTTTCCATGCCTGTCGGTGACGTCATTCGCCTGTGAGCACTCCTTGTGGGAGGAGTCATCCAGCCCCTCATCGGAATTCCTTTGTCTGAGAAGTTGCTGAGAGACTGGCGCGTTGTTTGATCAAAATTTTTTCTAAACCTGTGAGACACATCGAAGTGGACACGGTTCGAAAAATTAAGCTGGTTTTCAGTGAAAATTTTAACGGCTGATGAGAGATTTTGAGGTGATACTGTCGCTTTAAGGACTTTTCACGGTGCGAGACGTCGCGCAGCGCTCTCAGCCGCCGTCATCAGCCTGTTCAAGCTGAAAACCTCCACATTTCAGGCTCTATTGATCTAGGACGTCGTGAGAGAACAGAGAAGTTTCAGAAGAAGTCGGTTTCAGCATTTTATCCGGATATTCCACTGTTAAAGGAGATTTTTTTAATGAAAGACGTGCGGACGGGTCCGCGCGTCGGGACGCAGCCGCCACGACGCTCCGCCACAGGAAAAACACCTCTGTTGAAAGCCTTAAGGACAAGTTGGAACATGTCCTGCCTGTTAAACAATTTCTCATATACTCACTCCACTGAAAGCCATCAAAAGCCGCCTGGATTTTACAAATGGTTATCAACACGGAGGTGTTTTTCCTGTGCCGCCGCACCGCGTCGGCTGCGTCCCGACGCGCGGACCCGTCCACACGTCTTTCATTAAAAAAATCTCCTTTAATCACCTTTTATCAGCCGTTAAAATTTTCACTGAAAACCAGCTTAATTTTTCGAACCGTGTCCACTTCGATGTGTCTCACAGGTTTAGAAAAAATTTTGATCAAACAAAGCGCCAGTCTCTCAGCAACTTCTCAGACAAAGGAATTCCGACGAGGGGCTGGATGACTCCTCCCACAAGGAGTGCTCACAGGTGAATGACGTCACCGACAGGCGTGGAAAAACTCACGCATGCGCACGAGGGTTCAAGCATGTCTGACGTAAAAACATATGAATGAAATCCATATAGTTTTTGAAAAAAATAAAAAGGACCGTTACTTTATTGACAGCCCTCGTATATAAACAAAATATTTCTTCTACAGAAAAAAAAAATACTCGAATAGCTACTCGTTTGAAACCTTGTGCTCCAAGTGCACCTCTGTTTTTATAATTGCAACTCTTAAATATTTTCCATATCAATATTTTCTTGACCTGTACATTTGTTTTCAGAGCTCTTTATGATATTAAGTGGCCTTCCTTCATTAAATATTATTTTGTGCATAACCATCAAATTCATAATTATCCGTCCAGGCAGGCTGCACATTTGCATTTACCTTTGCATTGAGCGACTCGTTATCAGCATCACATCAGATATCATGGCGATACATTTTGGAATGATAATGTACTTCTCAGGAATCCATCTATCACCTTATATACGTATAAAAGTGGACTAAAATCGAAGATCCTGCAGGAGTATATACAATGGTTTGTTTTAATCTGGAAAAAAATGGTGTAATTCTGTTGTATTCTGTTATGTTTGCTTTGTCTGGGAGTGGATTCTCTATAAGCCTTTTGGCTTCCACCACTCCCTTGCACATTACTTACGGTATGTTGTATTTTTTTCTTCTCTCCTTCTCTCTTTTGTTGTTTTATGTATTTACATTATTTTGTATGTTTTATTTTGTGCTAAATAAACAAATCAAATCAAATTAGTGTGAGATCCTAGCAGAACAGGTTATATTAAAGTTAAAAGAGATGAGTATAAACTGCTGGAACAGAAATGTGAACAAACGCTGTTACCATTCAACATGTGTATGTATAATATAAAATAAATAATTAAATACATTTTTTAAACACAAGAGTGAGACCTGCAAGGTCATCAGGCAAGTTATTTCAGTACAAAGAGATAAAAAAGTAAAGATTTTTTTATCAAGGAAAATAAAAATGGTCCTCCTTATTCAGCTTCTGCAGTGCTGCAATCAGGACCATCCAATGATTTCACAAAGATCACAGCATTATCAGCAATGTCCAGGGTAGTGAACTTTTCCTTATCACCAAAGGTATCCTTGAGTTGCTGGACTCCGGAGCGTTGCTCAACACCCAGTCAATGCAAGCATTGAACAAACTGGGATCCACACTCAAAAAATGGGTCTTTGGATGAACTCAGTTCAATTATGTGCAGGATTTCTATCTGATAAATATATGTAGCCCCAACTCAAACAAAACAAATCCAGGCAAGATAATCTAATTTAATTTAGTTGGGACTACATATATTTATTAGATGGAATCCAATCCAATGAGTCAGTTGTTTGAGTGTATCATTCAAACAACTGACTCATTGGATGAACTCAGTTCAATTATGGGCAGGATTTCCATCCCTAATATGTGCCAGACTTCAGTCTGGACAGCAGTCACAGAGCTCATGTGCTATGACATGTAGTAACTTTTTGGGGTTCTGTAAATTCTCTGGATGTTGCACAAAGGAACCCATTCAGCAGAATCAAACACTGAAACAAAATTCAACTTATAGTCCACAAAGAAATCCTGCCAATATTTATCCTGCCCACTGGTAAAGCTGTGACGCAGGGTGTTGTTTTCACTGGTGTGGATGGATTTCTTTCAGACTTGTTGAAATTATTTCTTGGATTTATATCTAGAGGTGATTGGGTTTTGGAGTACTTTGGTCAAAGGTCAAGGTCAAGGAAACATGGTCCAAAACCTTTGTTTTTTAAATCCGTTTACTCCCAGATTTTTTATTTTTATTTATTTATTTATTTTTTTTAAAGTGGAAAAAGTTGCATTAGTACCTTTGAGATTTTTATTGTGAGTAGAAAATGACAGTGATACACTTCAGCAACAATTGTTGCCAATGGGGCAAAATGAGTTAATCTAAAGCAATCTTGCAATAGCAGTTTTGTAATATAAAGCATATAATGACATAGGTGTCAACCTGCCTCCAGAAAGGGCAAAGAGGGGGCAGGTTTCTTTGTAGCCTTTCATTGATGAACTCATCCCGTCTGCTGTTAATCAGTGAAATCACCTGGTAGAGTTGGTAGTTACAAAGAAACCTGCACCCTCTTTGCCCTTTCTGGAGTCAGGTTGACACCTATGTATTGATCAACAAAATATTTGTGATTGATTGTATGAATGACTTCATAATGAAGTCAACCACAGTCAAAAACACCATTCCACCATTCCACTTGTACATTTATATCATGGTATGTAGAGCACACAGGGAATGCATCAGCCATCTGGTGCTTTTCATCACACTTGCCTCTAATGATTACTCACACAACAAAGATGCAACTGTTGTTTGACATACTGGGCATCTTATAAAGTGCACTGGTCACTGGTAGCGTGATGCTATCTCTGTAGTTGGTGTAGTTGTAATCTGGGTAGTCACTCATGATTTTTCAGAGGACAGCAAGTCCTTTCTTCCAATCTGTTGGGCTGATAGCTGTCTGCAGAATCAAAACCTTAAGCACTCTTATACAGTGCCCCCAGTCTTACACAAAGTCTCATCTTCTCATACAATCTGGAAGTGGCGCCATTCCAATCACTGTGAAACAATCTGATCTGAGACAAAACATCTCCTATAATCATTGATAATCAAGTGCAGTCCCTTGCAGCTTTTAAGCTGTTGTTGTGGAAGTAATCTCACATTCCATTTAGAAAGTTTGTTGTGTCCATGTCCTTCAAAGTCCTTCACCCACAATATGTCCGGACTCCTGCAAAAGAGTCCAATCTTGAAGTCTTGCCAGACGAATTCTGGGACACTGGACCCATTTGCAAAGCAATGATATAACACAGCATTGTTTTTGCCTTTTCTGAATTTTACCAAATGCACATTATAAAGCGAGCATGGATATTTTATCATATTGTGGATTCCCTACAAAAATATTGAAATGCGATCCTATCAAGAGATTTCTGTGTAGTTTTAACTCTTTTAAAACCATAATGAGCACAAATGACAGATGCAAATGATGCTGGTGTTTTCTGCCTTCTTACTGATTGGATGTCATCTTTGCTGTGATCAGTCAAGAAACAAGCCACAACTCATTCGCTGTTTAGATCTTAGGCAGTTAACATCCAGTGGAAATTATGTTTCTGACCTGTGGTGACTGGGTTGATTTCTCCACGCTATTCTCTTCAGTCAGTTTTGCTGAATGGCAGTATCATAACCTTCATATTGCAAATAATAATATATTTACAATATTTATTACACCCTTAATACATTTATCTAGATATAATGTTAAAATTAACAATTAAAAAATAGAGGTGGTAATGGCCCCGTCACACGGCACACGACGATTCCTGAACGAAGGGAAAAAGTAAAAAAAGTCACAATTCATTGAGAAAAGGTGGATGAAAGAGCTTTTATCACCGAACAGTCTGTGAAGCAAGAGCGCAAAAGGGATGAAAGAGGAACTTAATAAAACCGAAGCTCACGATCTCGACGCTTTAACGAAATACACCTGGAGCCACAGCTGGAGCAGTGTCTGTCTGCATCTCTGCGTTCCAGGACTCAGCGCTAGGACGGAGCTCATGGCGCCTGAGTCCTGGAGAAACTGGAAACAGAATCTGTGGAGATCTGTGTGCACGCCAGTGGACCACCTGCTCTGGTTCCTCGTCCAGAACAAAAGAGGGATCATCTCCATCATCATCAGAATCCTCACTGTCTGTCGACAGTCTTGCTCCAATTAAAAAAAAAAAAGTGCGCTGTGGTCACTGCTGTATCACAGTATTATGTTCTAAGCCATATATATTGATTTATAACAGAAAACTGTCAAAAGGGAGAATAAATATAAATATAAGTGTAAAGATGATTGAATATATCAGAGCAGTAAATTAATCAGTGCGTGTGAACGCGTGCATTGACTCACATGTGCGGTTATTCCACCTGATCACTGATCCACAACGTGAATTCTTCCAGAACAGCTCGTTATGTCATCATTTTGATTAATCTACCTGTTGCCACGTGTACAGAAGGACTGGATTGTCATTCCTACACTCACATTGTTATATTTAACACAAAATAATATAATAAGCGCACACAGCAGCTGCTCCTGCTGCTGATGCTGCATTTAAGTACCGTGGGAAATTACACAACTTTTTTGTTGTTTCAAATTTAACAGATGCTTGTGGCAAAATAATTAATTATATCCACACAAAAGATTAATTCTGGCCTATGTAAGGTGCCTGAGCCCATTGAAGCTGACCCCCCACACAGATAAAAAAAATCCAAGCAGCAGCAGCCTCAGCGCTCACAAACTGGCTTCTGCGCTGTGTGAAAACATTCAGCTGCTCCAACGAAGTCACATTAAACAATAATGTTACAAAAACTAAACAAATGATTAAAAAACGTCAAGAACAACAGCAAAACGAAAAACAGACGAATTGAGGTTTTCGTTGCCCTTCGTTCAAATTTTTCAACAGTTTAAAAATCCTGACGAAGTGCCAGCTGCAGGAACGAAGCTGCGCAAAGGTTAAATGATGCCAACGAAAGTCCAGGTTTCTTATTTCGTCAGGGCTTCGTCACCCTTCGTTAAGTGCCGTGTGACTGGGCCTTAAGGTGCAGCACCGGGGCCCCCCAGGGCACCATCCTCTCGCCTTTCCTCTTCACCCTCTACACCTCGGACTTCACCTACAACACGGACAGCTGCCATCTCCAGAAGTTCTCTGATGACTCGTCATTGTGGGTCGCGTGTCTGAGGGGAACAAGCTGGAGTACCAGTCGGTCATCACAGACTTCGAGGACTGGTGTGAGCGCAACCACTTGTGTCTCAACACCAGAAGACGAAGGAGATGGTGATCGACTTCAGGAGGAAACCACCACCCCACCCACCGGTGAACATCCAGGGGGAGGACATAAAGACTGTGGACAGTTTCAAATACCTGGGTGTTCACCTCAACAACAAACTGGACTGGACTCGCAACACTGACGCCCTGTACGAGAAAGGACAGAGTTGCCTCCACCTCCTGAGGAGACTGAGATCCTTTGGAGTGAGCAGGCCTCTGCTTAAGACCTTCTATGACTCTGTTGTAGCTTCTGCTCTCCTCTATGCTGTCGTCTGTTGGGCCCCGGGCAGCACAGAGCGGGAGAGAAAGAGACTGAACAAGCTGGTCAGGAAGTCCAGCTCTGTCCTGGGCTGTCCTCTCGACTCTCTGGAGGAGGTGGCTGAGAGGAGGGTGTTAGCCAAGCTCAAATCCATCATGAACAACTCCTCTCACCCTCTGCACCGGGCTGTAGTGGAGCTGAGCAGCTCCTTCAGTGACAGGCTGAGGCACCCTCAGTGCAAGAAGGAACATTTCAGGCTCTATTGATCCAGGACGTCATGAGAGAACAGAGACGTTTCAGAAGAAGTTGGTTTCAGCATTTTAGGCTCTATTGATCCAGGACGTCATGAGAGAACAGAGACGTTTCAGAAGAAGTCGGTTTCAGCATTTTATCCGGATATTCCACTGTTAAAGGAGATTTTTTTAATGAAAGACGTGCGGACGGGTCCGCGCGTCGGGACGCAGCTGGCACGGTGCGGCGGCACAGGAAAAACACCTCCGTGTTGATAACCATTTGTAAAATCCAGGCGGCTTTTGATGGCTTTCAGTGGAGTGAGTATATGAGAAATTGTTTAACAGCTGGACATGTTCCAACTTGTCCTTAAGGCTTCCAACGGAGGTGTTTTTTCCTGTGGCGGAGCGTCGCGGCGGCTGCGAGCCGACACTGCAATCCGCCCGCACGTCTTTCATTAAAAAAATCTCCTTTAACAGTGGAATACCCGGATAAAATGCTGAAACCGACTTCTTCTGAAACTTCTCTGTCTCTCACGACGTCCTGGATCAATAGAGCCTGAAAGTGTGGGGGTTTTTCAGCTTGAAACAGGCTGATGATGGCGCCTGAGAGCGCTGCGCGACGTCTCGCACCGTGGGAAAGTCCTTTAAAGCAACAGTATCACCTCAAATCTCTCATCAGCCGTTAAAATTTTCCACTGAAAAACCAGCTTAATTTTTCGAACCGTGTCCATTTCGATGTGCCTCCCAGGGTTAGAAAAAATTTTGATCAAACAAAGCGCCAGTCTCTCAGCAACTTCTCAGACAAGAATTCCGACGAGGGGCTGGACGACTCCTCCCACAAGGAGTGCTCCCAGGCGAATGACGTCACCGACAGGCGTGGAAAACTCACGCATGCGCACGAGGGTTCAAGCATGTCTGACGTTAAAACATATGAATGAAATCCATATAGTTTTTGAAAAAAATAAAAAGGACCTATACTTTATGGACAGACCTTGTATATATATGTGTGTGTGTATGTGTGTGTATATGTACATATTCTATTTCTACCTCATTTTCTTATTTTATTGTACTGTTACAAGTATTATTATTGCTTATCCTTGCACATGCTGTTTGATGAACATTTTCCTCTACTTGCTCCCATCTTGTTTGTTTTTTAAGAGCTGACGTAACATATGAATTTCTCCTCTGTGAGATCAATAAAGTTTTATCTCATCTTTTTACAATTCCAGATATGCATGGAGGTTGTATTGTCTTACTTTAGCACACTGTAGGTTTGGTTTCCACTGCAGATGTAATATTAGTATCCTCCAGTCACCAACTCACAGCTGGAGTGAACTCTTATCTACCTCCTATCTGTGCCTTTTGATTGCTACAGTCCCTGTACGTCTGTACTAACCTGCCAACCCACAGCTTATTTCCCTCATTGGATAAGAAGGGCTGTTGCTGAACCTCAGCTTGCTTCCAGTTATAATGGCGGAATAGTGCGGGGGAAGTACAAGACTGTAGTTACTTAAATGCGTGCCATACCATGCTCCTTACTGTGATCTATAAAGATTGTTACACAGCATCTTAAAATTCAAATAATCTGATACACAGAAACACTACAATAACATTTGTTGATTAATCAATTATTTATTGAAATTTTTAATGATCAGAGGGCCCGGGGTGATCAAAGGTTCAGTTTGAGCTCTGCTGCCTTTGCTCGCAAGACATCCCTCTGTACTTTGATGTGGAGCACCAACAAATGCACTCACAACTCTCAACCAGACTTCCATGTGGGTGAAATCTGATGTTCAAGTACTATTTTTGCCAGCCATCTATGTAACTCATAAATAGATTGCATTTCTGTGGCAATTTTCCATCAGATGCATGTGTTCAAAGCATTTTACAATAATGCCTCACATTCACTCATTCATACACACATGAACATACAGTTAGGAAAATAAGTATTTGAATACCCTGCGGTTTTGCAAGTTCTCCCACTTAGAAATCATGGAGGGGTCTGAAATGTTCATCTTATGTGCATGTCCACTGTGAGAGACATAATGTAAAAAAAAAAAAAAAAAAAAAATCCGGAAATCACAATGTCTGATTTTTTAATAATTTATTTGTATGTTACTGCTGCAAATAAGTATTTGAACACCTACCAACCTGCAAGAATTCTGGCTCACACAGACCTGTTAATTTTTCTTTAAGAAGCCCTCTTATTCTGCACTCTTTACCTGTATCAATTGCACCTGTTTGAACTTGTTACCTGTATAAAAGACACCTGTTCACACACTCAATCAATCACACTCCAACCTGTCCACCATAGCCAAGACCAAAGAGCTGTCTAAGGACACCAGGGACAAAACTGTAGACCTGCACAAGGCTGGGATGGACTACAGGACAACAGGCAAGCAGCTTGGTAGAAGACAACAACTGTTATGATTATTTATTAGAAAGTGGAAGAAACACAAGATGATTGTCAATCTCCCTCGGACTGGGATTCCATGCAAGATCTCACTTTGTGGGGTAAGGATGATTCTGAGAAAGCTCAGAACTACACAGGAGGACCTGGTCAATGACTTGAAGACAGCTGGGACCACAGTCACAAAGATTACATTAGTAACACATGATGCTGTCATGGTTTAAAATCCTGCAGGGCAGCAAGGTCCCCCTGCTCAAGCCAGCACATGTCCAGGCCCATTTGAAGTTCACCAGTGACCATCTGGATGATCCAGAGAAGGCATGGGAGAAGGTCATGTGGTCAGATGAGACCAAAATAGAGCTTTTTGGAATCAACTCGACTTACCATGTTTAGAGGATGAGAACAACCCCAAGAAAACCATCTCAACCGTGAAGCATGGGGGTGGAAACATCATACTCTGGGGGTGCTCTTCTGCAAAGGGGACAGGATGACTGCACCGTATTGAAAGGAGGATGGATGGGGTCATGTATTGTGAAATTTTGGCAAACAACCTCCTTCCCTCAGTAAGAGCACTGAAGATGGGTCATGGCTGTGTCTTTCAGCATGACAATGACCCCAAACACACAGCCAGGGCAACTAAGGAGGGGTTCCGTAAAAAGCATTTCAAGGTCCTGGAGTGGCCTGGCCAGTCTCCAGACCTGAACTCAATAGAAAATCTTTGGAGGGAGCTGAAACTCCAAACCTGAAAGATTTTGAGAAGATCTGTATGGAGGAGTGGACCAAAATCCCTGCTGCAGTGTGTACAAACCTGGTGAAAAACTATACGAAACGTTTGACCTCTGTAATTGCAAACAAAGGCTACTATACCAAATATTAACATTGATTTTCACAGATGTTCAAATACTTATTTGCAACAGTAATATACAAATAAATTATTTAAAAAAAATCATACATTGTGATTTCCGGAATTTTTTTTTTTGATTATGTCTCTCACAGTTGACATGCACCTAAGATGAAAATTTCAGACCCCTCCATGATTTCTAAGTGGGAGAACTTGCAAAATTGCAAGGTGTTCAAATACTTATTTTCCTCACTGTACCAGTGATAGGGTTCGGCCATGTGAGGGGCTCGACTGCACACAGGGAGAAACTTGGGGATTAAAGACGTTGTTCAAGGTTGACTCCATGTCTATCTACAGCAACCATATAATGTATGTCACTTTCACAGTTCCATGTGTGTACATTAACATACTGTATGATTAATTAAGTGGTAGCAGCCCTCATTTGAGGTATGTGTCATAAAATGTTGAATTAAACATTATTTTAAGGAGAAATAATTGCTTTAAGTAAGATGCAGCAAGGAGATCTAAATGAGCCTTTCCTGAAATAGACCTGACAAATGATGATACGCTCAAGTGTGCACATTTTTTATTTGCATCCATACAGGAAAACTGGCAAAAATATGCTTCCTTATTTTCAGGCATTAAAAAGATGACAGTGGAAAACCGAAGTGGTGAAATCTGTTAATTGTAAAAATCTTGGTAATTGTAATCTCTAGGTTTTCCTGCAAACTCTAGCACAGGCGTCATTGGTAGTTTCTGCCTGTAATTTCAAAACCCAGCATCCATGTCCTCTAAATATCAATACCACTTGAGCGCCTTGTGGGTTCCTTATGCAAATCTGAGGTGTGGTCCGACAGAGCTTGTGCATTTATAATGTCCTTTGCCAAGACAGCAGCTGCCAAAAGCCAGGTCTAAAGTATAGCACTGTCTGGCACTGCACGAAGAGTACAACAGTCATCACAGATATTAGCGGCTTCATAATGCACATACGCTCTGCTTACTTGCAGACACCATCCCCAGCCACCTCACTCACTCACTCGTCTTCAACCATTCACTCTAATTAAGGGTCATGGGCCCAGCCACCTACAACTGTGTAATATTTGTATAACAGCTTATTATGACCACTTTAGACAATTAAATAGTAAAAAAAAAAAAAAAAAAAAGAGAGAGAGAAAGAGAGAGAGGCACTATATCTATTTTAAAAAAAGGGAACTGAAAACAGACATTAAATCAATTAAGAGTAGACATCCATGGCAAAAATAAAGAAACAAGCGTCATCTTGCTGCAGGCTTCACCTCAGGGAGCTTTGGTGATCTTTGCTGCTTTCTTTGACAGATTGGCACAAATCTGTTAATGGATCCAGAAGTCCTCTCACTTTCTTCTCCTTCCTCAAAAATCAGTATTGTGTGCCCAGTGCAGTTTGGTTTCAAGGAAAGAACAGGGGCCACTCTGATTGGTTGATTTCATGTAAGATGACAGTATGCTGACATCTAATGAACACTGTAAATTCAAGCCCTTTGAGTTCAGTGGCTACATTTGCACAAGTATTTCTTGCCACTTAAATAGCAATGTGTCTTTGGACATGCCCCAAATTACCGTGCAACCTCTGCATACCTCTTTTTTTTCAATACACTTTTAAAATAGGGCCATAAAACCTGAAATAAATCCTGTCTTCATATTAATGCAGTCATTATTATAGAACCTGAAAAGGTCTAACCTTGAAGCCAGCATTTTTTTTTTTTTTTTTTTTTTTTGATATTTTAAAAGGTTTTCTGTCGGTCAGTACAAACTGAACAACTTTGTAATATGTTTAAGATAAATTCACCTTTGTTTGGGTATTTCATTGAAAGTGGAAATAGTCAGGGCGTACAGGGTTAAAAGAAACTGCTGCCACTAAATGTAAAACACTATTTTGCAGAGTTTACTGACACTTTAATTTTTTTTTAAATGCCAGTAAACACACACACACACACACACACACACACACACACACACACACACACACACACACACACACACACACACACACACACACACACACACACACACACACACAGAATTAGTACTCATTTCAAACAGCACAACCTAAAAATGTCTATCTGTGTGACTGGTGTTGTAAAATATCTTATGATACTACAAGTGAAATCTGGGAGCCTGTGCTTGTGCTGCACTTTACCACATCCACAAAACCACAGAACTGCCTTGGGTCTTGGATGGCAACCACCCAAACAGACAACTGGTGCATTCCCACATCTGTAAAATAACAATATATCTTGTGCAGCCAGGTCAAAGGTGGGCATCCCCTTGGCCTTCTCCAGCTACTGGGGTCCTCAACATTGAGGCACCTGCATGCTGGATCATGCACAGAGAAATGGGCCACATGGCCAAAAAAATGCAAGAGATACTCCTCATCTTAGGCATTCTAAGTAACTGTTCACTTGATACAAAGTTATCCCAGCTGTACCCAAGGATTCTCCGAAGAGACTGAGTATCACAGACATCCAGTCATTGCCTTAGGTCACTAGTTAGTGTCCAAGTCTCACAACCATATAGCAAGACAGGTAGCTGCAGGACCCAAAAGACTTGGACCTTTGCTCTCCTATAAAGATATTGGCATCACCAAACAGTGACGGATGACATGGACTGATGAATAGATATGAAACATCATGCAATGATCCAGATTATGTTGATGATCTAAGGTTATGTTCCAAAGTAGGTAACTGATCATTTGGGGTGAGGGTCAGAAAACTTATGAAATGTCTTGTCTTATGGGTGTAAACGTGCCATTGAGCTGTTGCAAAATGTTATTAATCCTGTGAAAAGAGGATCCACTGATGTGCCATATGCTTGCCCACCATACTGGTCAGTTATTTGTCACAGGTTTGCAGATGTTAGTTGTTCGTGAAGCTCACATGAGTTTTAAATGACTAGCTCCAGCTGTGTTGCACTGATGCTCAATCAGTTACAACATCCCTAGTTGATAATCTGTTGACATGAACTTCCTCGTCGTTGTTGTTGTAATGTTCCACCCCAGCAGTCCTCTCTGCTTTTCCCCTGTCCAAATGCATCCTCACTGCCACATCTTCGATTTTCTTTGAAAAATCAAATCATGTCCTCAAATTACTATACACAGTACAAAGAAAACAATTTTAGTGATTAAAAATTAAATACTCTTATCTGGTCGTCAGTTATCTCAGTCCCCAGAGAGAGGATGCTATTTTACAAGCTGACGTGTGTCTTTTGTTCCAAATTTAGGAGCTTGTAGCTATTTATTGTTAATTTTTGATGCTTTATTTGATATTCCATTCACTCTTCTGCTTGATATGCAGAGAAAACATTTTTATCAGGGTGTCAGTTGTGTGGCTTGCTTGGTAAGGATGTCAGCTATGCCTTATTCTGTACATTTCTAGGGAGAGGGTTTGCTTTCAACAGCCCATAATGTGAGTGTGCCCACTGAGCGCTGAAATGTGTTGGTCAACCTCTGCCACTGAGCGCAAGGGGGGCAATCAATATATAACCTAAATCTCAATTCCATCCGAAAAAGAGTTTTAATCCCCAAATCTATAAGGTTGTCAATGGTGAACTCTCACTGACTCGAAGATGACTGGAAAGTTCCCACTGAGAGTTTTCTTTGTTTGGTAATTTGCAGCGTAAATCTTCTGTGCAGTTACACTCAGCCATCGATGTGAAGTGACTGTTCTTTTGTTCTTGCAGGAGGCCTGTCAACTTGGCAAGATAACATCTGTGAATGTAAGTCTTGTGCCTTTTTTTATTTGCTCCTTCTTTGCATGCGCACTTACCTAAATATACATCAAACAAATTACACTGTACACTTTGATGGTTTACATCTACCTATCTATACTGTTAAAAAAAAAAAAATTCCATTGTATTTAAATGTCTTTACAAAAAATAAAAGTTCGTACAGTATAAAAAATGTAATTTGAAAAAATAAAATAATAATAATGCAGTGGGTTGCAGGGCAGCCTTCAACCAGACATTCTGTAATGAAATGCAGAATCCATTTTCCATCCATTTTCTATACCCACAACTCTGTTGTGATTTGGCGCTATATAAAGGAAAAAATATACCCGATTACTCTAAGGACCCCTTCACACATAACACGAAAGATGCAGAAACCAGAAGAAAATCCACAAACTAAATGGGGAACTTCTGTTATGTGTCGACGCGGGTTGAGGAGCGAACCTGCGTCTGACGGAACCCAGCGCTAAAATAACCAGAAAGCGGTTCCAATAACAAAAACAATTTATTTTTCACCCTCTGGTGCATAATAAAGTGTAGAAACTAAACAGCGTCATTCTGGTGGAGTGAAGGCTGGCACGCTCTCCAGCGCCCAAAAGGATCGAAGCCCGGCGCTTCTGGACTCACTATTACCGCCAAACACCCCCCAGGTGGACACGACAAACCGACTCTCTGCGAAGGATAGAAGAGGTGAGGTAAGTCAGCAGTTACAACTAATATCCTTTAAAAGACACACACTATCAGCAACACATTCAGGTCTGTATTTTAAGCTTTATGCAAATGAGCAGCTTCTCACAACAGGTGGAGGATCACTTGTCCGCACGCCACAGCAGTGAGAAGCAAGCTGCACAATTCTCATCACAATTCAAATATACTGCGTAACAAAATACCAAGTTACTATCAACAAGTAGTCAAACAATTAATCACCTCTGATGTGTGCTGACAGCATGTGTCCCTCACCCTTCCTGCTTCACAGGCTCGATGTGTCAAACCCAGGCGCGGTCCTCAGCGTCTCACAAACGAACATCACAAGGTCGAGTTCCCGGCAATTCTGCTTGAATCACACATGACTTAAATGCAGAACGCCATCCAATTATCTGCTTCAGCTGAAAGTCTTTAAGGCTGCACGTGAGCACCATTCACAGGTGCTGCACATGATGTTGATGAGGGTGAAGGACTCTTCAGCCAGCACCTTCTCCACAGACAAATCAGTTTTCATGCCACCTGGAGAGCAAAGAAAAGAAAAGAACACCAAAATGTCCAGCCACACCCCCCAACACACAACAACTTCAAAACATTCCACCTGCTGTCGGAAGGGACGCAGGGTCTTAGCATTTCATGCAAGTGTGCCTCCCACCACCCCCCGCACACCACGTGTTGCAGGGGGTGCAAAACACAGTCACACCACATGTGTTAGGGGCAGGGGGGAGGCGACACACACGCAATATACATGCACACCAGATGTTTTGATGAGGGAGCCAGCACTCTGGCATGCCACATGTGTGTTGCTAGGTTATTCCACACTGATGTGGCACTTAGACACTTTTCACAGACAGCTTGAATGTGGTCACCTGCTGTCTATTATCATGGCGGGAGCGCGCATCGCCACGCCTTTTCTAAGTGCCCGGCGAGCGGTGTTAGATGTTTGTGTGTGGCACCTGGAATTTGGCTGACACCTGCCAAGAGAGGTCGAATTGGGACTTGCAGGGCATTCGCTGTCTTTCGGCCACTTGTGTGCGTGAATGGTTGTGGTGACAGCTGTACGAGGTGTTTGAAGTAGCTCTAATTTTTCATGAGTGGCATGCAATTCCTCCACAATTCCAATTGTGTTATGTGTGAAGGGGCCCTAATTAAGGGTCATGGGAGCTGGAGCCTATCCCAGCAATCATAGGGTGTGAGGTGAGGTACACCCTGGACAGGATGCCAGTCAATTGCAGGGCCACATGTAGACAGACAAGCACATTCACACCCGTGAGCACACCCACAGTTAATTTAAAATCCCCAGTTCACCTAACCTGCTTATCTTTGGATGTGGGAGGAAGCTGGAGCATCCAGAGGGAACCCCCGGAAACACTGGGAGAACATGCAAACGCCGCAAAGAAAGGCAGAATGCATTTTATCCTATTGATATTTTGTGTGCTTAGTTGTGGACAGACATGATTTTTTCAGAATTTATTAACATACTTTATATCAATACAGTAAAATATGTTAATATGGCAAAGTGATATATAGTTCATTATAAATTCAGAGTAGTTCCTATTATGTGGCAGCCAAGGTTGGGTAGGATTACTTTGAAAGAATACATGTTGATTACATGTATGTATGTACATATATTTGGATTACTTGTAATCTGATTACTTTTGGATTACATTTCAAAGTAATCCTACCCAACCCTGGTGGCAGCATAGTGGCACAAGCAGTAATCACACTAGTCACGAAATATTGCAAATTCAAGAATACTCAAGGCCCATTAAACATATGCAGCTGGAGACAGAAATATAAAAACACATCAAGATGTGGAATCCAAGCCAAACGTTCTATGGTGGCAATGAGCAAAATGTTTGCTATTACATGCCCACACAAATTGAGCTGTATAAGCTCCATCTTATGGAAAGTTTCCTATGCATTTTTTGACCAGCAGATGTCAGGAGTTTCTAATGAGTGGTTAAGTGAGGCATGAATTATTGAAGCTTTGGGTGATGTAAGTGGTCGATAGGATTATTTAAGTGTCAAAACCTCAAAACTACTACTACAATCACAACTTTTTTGTTGCATAGTGTTCACTTATAAAAACTGGCATAATTCCATCTTCACAAAGACATTTATTTGTGTTTTTCACTTACGTCCATTAAACAAACCAAACATTCCAAAACAAAGCCAAACAATAAACCACATAATTGCAAGATGAAAATTGAAATGGCATTATCGGTCAGTGTTAATGAAGTGGAATCTGACCACTATAAACTACAAATTAGTTTTTGAGTAATTTGTAACATCAAACACTGTTTATGTGTGTGTGTGCATGCACATGTCTATTAATGATCACGAATTACATTGTTTGCATCTCCTAATTAATTTGTCCACTTCAGCACAACAAGAAAAAGTGATCCTTTCTGAAGATGATGATAATTTGTCAAAGAAACTGTGACATAAACAGGACAGGCTTCTTTTTCTGTGCACACCTGCACACACACACACACACACACACACACACACACACACACACACACACACACACACACACACACACACACACAGAGCTAAAATAAGTAAAGAACAATTTGCTATGAGGGAATTGTTCCCACATGCCCTGCTGCCAGTTTCCCCACTTCATAGCTGCAGGTCATAGGTGTTAATCATTTCACTCTGGGTCTGATGGAAATCTGTAGAACAAAATGTCCTTCTTATGTCCATGCCAATCAGTGGGACATACTATATTTACACTGATTGGCATTTGCACCTTGTGTCCTTCAATTCACAATGCTGACAATGACAGATTATTGAAGAAAGAGATTAATGATTTATTAGTCACACTAAGCAGAGTGAGTCTTTCTTGCCCTCCAGTATGACAGGTTATGTGATATCATAGCTTCAACCAAATAGTGTCATCTCACTTCATTTTGTTGAGTCTCAACCCTTTGAAAGCATTGTTCAATGTGAAACTGCACTTTAATAGCCCTGGAGAACACTGCAAATACTGCAGAGTTTATGGTCCACAAACAAGGTTATCACAGCAGATGAGTGAAAAGTAACAGATCAAACAGATAAAAGTTCATTAGATTTGTCAAAAACCACCCAGTAATCTCTCAGCCCACATGCTAGCCTCACCTCCTTTTTACATGTCCCCCCTACCACACCATTTCACACACAGCGCCATATCATCTCATACGTAATATAGGATGCGGTGGAACGGCATCTACAAATAAAAGAAGTGCATCCATAAATAAATTGATTCTTATGGATGTTCTATGATCTTGACAGCCAGCAGAACACAGGGACTTTTGGGACAGTGGATAAATACTGCACTTTTTAAAAAAAAAAAAGTTCATTTGTTTATTTTGGCTTAGAAAGACACGTGCAACATGGCAAATGGTTGTCTTCTCAGAGCAAATTTATGCAGGTCTGGGTGTGCGTGCGTGCAGATCCTTATTTGAAATGGCAGAGCCAATCTGCACTGATTCACTCCTAAGTGGTCCCTGTATATCACTCAAAGCGAGGCGGCTGTCAGCCTGCTCTCCGTGCAGCACGGGCTTTGCTGTGTCACGGAGAAAGTGGCATCTGAAAAATAATATAACACCAAAACTCAAAGATTTACGGCTTAGTAAAGGACAAGGTGGCAGCCACTTGGCTTCTGCTGCTCTACATCCAAATATAAGGGGGTTCTAATCCAGTAACCCCCGAGTCCAGCCCCATCTGCCTAGTGTTTGGGTAGCTACCAGAGGGAGGGCTTTGGATATGGCAGAATTTGGCATGCGTGTCTCCTGTTCATTTTTTATCTCTGTGTACATACTTCTCAAGGCAGTGTTTTATCTGTGTGACTAGGCTTTGTTTGGTCTTGATATCTCTTACCGCAGCTTGCCTTTGCTTTACGGATTTCTGGCAGCTTCTTTAAATAAGTGATAATGCCAAGCAAAACACTCACCTGGACTCCACCTTTGTTTGTTTTCCGTTTGCTATATTTGCCACCGAGCATCAATGTTTGATTGGGACAAAAAAAAACTTTTATTTATTCACGAGTCCTTAATGAAGCATAATTATAATTAATATATTATAGCCAAACATCTTGCAGAATCACATTAGGCTTTTCTTCAACTTTGGCATCGATTTGGATATGCAGCGCCCGAAGAAAAAATGAAGACGCTCCCTTATGCAAGAAGATTATGTTCTAATTGTCATGGACAGCTGTTTCTTCTAACAGATTCGGGATGCCATTGTTGGAGCAACTTTCCAGTAATTAGAATCATGTGGAGTGGGAGCACATTTTTTATAGCGCGGCCAACCTTCCTGAGCGGACTCTTTCACTGGAACCTGGGCTTGTCTTTTGCATGCATCATTGGGTAATTTTGCAAAACAGCTGCCAAACTGTTTGAGAACAAGCACACGCTTCAGCGACTTGAAAGTGAGGAAAAACACGGCATACAGAATGACATAATTTTGCCAACAAAATGTTTGTCTCTGGAGAACCAAGAGAGGAGTAGAGAAAACTATTTGATACTTTATACCTTGTCATTTTGCTGGAGAACAGGTTCTGCTGCACAAAGGATAGTTTTTTTCTTTATTTTTAACATTTTTCCATCATGTCTTTTTATGTGGTTCAAAAATCGTGAAAACAGACTGCATGAGCTGATTGCTTCTTTATCTTCTAATAGACATGAGAAGGAAGGAAATCGTGTTGGTATTGTGCACACACATTGAAGGTTGACTGTGAGCCTATGCAGCTCTTTTTTTCCATGTTTCTTGTGCTTTTGTGTTACCAGCACACACACACACACACACACACACACACACACACACACACACACACACACACACACAGTGATTTGTGGCCTTGGGAGTTAGATGAATCAAGTAAATAGAATATTTAGATAGCTGTTTCAACACCGTGGCAATGAAATCCACTCAGTTGTGCTTTCAGGGTGCTAATTGTGTGGATTTAGGTTAGTCAACCTTCTCTGATAGTTTTTTAAATGAAGCTTTTTGTGCACTTCTTTTGTGGCAGTGTGTCCTTCATTAGCACCAGGCTCTAGCTCTCTCATATCTTTCCTGAGTTTGCTCAGTCTTATTGGAGGCCAAAAAATGTTTTGTTAGCACACTATAGCAGCAAAGTGAAACTATGTCTATACCGAGCCACAACATGTTCCTATGAGGAGATTCCAGGCCTGCATATTGTGTTTCTTGATCTATAGACAAAGAAAAGCAAGTATCGCTCTCATTCCAGTTATATTTGCTCATGGAATTTTTCTTTTATCAGTTTGAATGATGGGGAGAATAAAATTCAGTGCAATAACTGAAGCCGATTGTGTAATTACACTTTATGTGTTTTACGTCCCTGTAGTGTACGAGGTGGTTTGATGTTACTCATAGAAACACGTCACATGAATTCAAGCTGCAGTGTATCACTGTGGAAAAATTCATTTTTTCCCCAGTTTTCTGGTATAAGCCCAAAAGGCAGTTGTGATCTCCTCATTTGTATCTGCAACTAAGTGCAACATAAAAGGTGAAAAAGAATGCATTTTACTATGTGTTCCTTATTATATGAATTTCTACAATTACTAGGGGTATGAATAACTCCCGTATAAAAGGATATGAACTGTATCTGGGTACAGAACAATTTTTTTGTTAATTATTGACAGTTTGATTCAAAACTATTTCATTCGATACAGTTGAGTTTGTTGTGATACATATCTTTGTGGGGAGGCGCTCGGAGTCGAGCCGCTGCTCCTCCACGTTGAAAGGAGCCAGCTGAGGTGGCTCGGGCATCTTTTTCGGATGGCCCCTGGACGCTTGCTGGAGAGGTGTTCTGGGCATGTCCCATCGGGAGGAGGCCACGGGGAAGACCCAGGACACGCTGTGGAGGGACTACGTCTCTCGGCTGGCTTGGGAACGCCTCTACCTCCCCCAGAGGAGCTGGGGGAGGTGTGTGTCGATCGGGAGGTCTGAGCGGCTTTGCTTGAGCTGCTGCCCCCGTGACCCGACTCTGGATAAAGCAGAAGAAAATGGATGGATGGACATATCTTTGTTTAATCAAGTCATGTCCGGGAGCATGTGCTGCATCTATGAACACCACCTAATCGCCTTGCGTCCTAGATCCTTGCGTCCATCCTCACCTCTTATTGACCATCTACTTGCCACAGCCAGGTGGAGCCTGGGCATGTCCTTCACCTTCTCTAAGCACTGGGATCCTCAAAGCTTGGGCATCTCTCTGCTAGGTTATACACATAGAGATGTACCACTCATTCACTCGCTCACTCATCTGCAACAGCTTACTCCAGTTAAGGGTAACCGGGGGATGGAGCCTATCCCAGTAGGTGGGGTACACCCTGGACAGGACACCAGTCAGTCGCAGGGCCAAGAAATGTGCCATATCACTGAAATTTCAAAACTGACGCTTCCTCACAATGCAACCAATACTTCTCATCTAATTCTCCCTAAAGTATTCACTTATTTCACACAAAGTCATTCCCATGCTTACCAAGCATCCTGTGAAGAGACTACATACCATCCAAGTCTCATGGCCATACAGTAAGACAGCAAGCACCTGAACCATAAAGACTTGGACCTTCATAAGCTCTTCTCAGGAGTCTCTTGGTCTTGAATGCAGAGGGCCCAGAGACATAAATGTCACTGTGAATGTCTCTACAAGTTCAATCCATTCACCACATGCACTCAAACCTCTGATGGCAGTGTTCATGAAGTCACTGGAAACCTGGATCTTAGTCTTGATCTATGACATTAACAAACCCAGACAATCCAATTCCTCACTCAGGTTTGCAAGTGCTGCACTCAGGATATGAGCAATGTTTGCTCACAGACAAAAGCACTTCAGTTGCTGGTTTCCACAACCCTACCTATTGTTTAATGTAGACATGAATTTCCTATGATAAATTAGAGCACTCCAAAGGTAGCATTGCTTACCTGCAAATTTATGTTTCATGAAAGATAAGGAATAGTCTTCTTTTTTTTTTTGCTGCTGTGCAGCAGCCATTCTTCACCACTAGTGGCAATACCACATATTGTAGCAGAACGTGCAGTCACGAAGAAGCATAGACAAAGCTCACTGTTGTTAGCATATCATGGCCTAACGTTCTTGTTCTGCACTGATATGAAAGTATTAACAAATTATAACTTGAATGTAATGTTCATACAGTTACATTTATCCATTATATGAGGGCCGATTGAAAAGTTTTGAGCCCAACCATCAAATCAAATCAAATTTGTTAATTTATATAGCGCAAATTCACACTGAAATCATCTGAAGGCGCTTCACACAACATAATAAAAACAGAAAAAACTGAATTAAAAATTTAAAAACACAATAAAAAGACAAAACCATAAAAGAATACAAGAATAAAAACACATCATAACATTAATGATAAAACAAGGAAAACAAATGAGTCTTTAAACGTGATTTAAAAGTCTACACAGTATCCGACTGCTGGATACTGTGTGCCGGGAGATCGTTCCACAGAGCTGGGGCACGCTAGGAGAAAGCTCTGTGACCGGCAGACTTTTTAATTCACCCTGGGAACACATAAAAGTCCTGCACCCTGAGAATGCAGGCCCCAAGCTGGTACATAGGGCCTTACCAGGTCAGCCAGATAGGGAGGTGCAAGTTCATGAACAATCTTATGAACTAATAACAGTACCTTAAAATCCGATCTTGCAGCGACTGGGAGCCAGTGCAGGGACGCCAAAACGTGCGTAATGTGGTTGAATTTTCTGCCTTGTGTCAAAAGTCTGGCAGCAACATTTTGAACCAGTTGAAGACCTCTAATCCTGGACTGCAGTAAACCAGAAAATAGAGCATTACAATAGTCCAATCTAGAGGAGACAAATGCATGAATCAAAGTCTCAGTATCAGCCATAGACAGGATGGGATGAATCTTGGCTATATTTCGCAAATGGAAGAAAGCAGTCCTAATGTGGAGGTCAAAAGAGAACATAGGATCAAAAATTACCCCAAGATTCCTCACTTTATCCGTATGATGTATAACACAGGAACCTAAGCTAAGCACTAGCTGATCAAATTGATGCCGATACCTCGCTGGACCAAGAACCATCACTTCAGTCTTATCAGAATTTAAAAGTAGGAAGTTACTAGACATCCAACTTCTCACTGATGCAAGGCAATCTTCCAAAGATTTTATGTGAATGAGATTACCAGCAGTTATCAGCATGTACAATTGGATGTCATCAGCATAGCAATGAAAGGCAATCCCAAAACGCCGCAGTATATCCCAAGGGGTGCCACGAACCATGAAGAAACCACAAAGGTTGCTGTGACATATGAAGCTGCACCTGATTTCTGCAGAAGACTTGCCAAGTCCAGAAGACGCACAAATATTGTACATAACGACAGATCGTACACTGACACACAACCAAAGTGACATGAGTTTGAATGTGAACTCAGAACAAAAAGAGCAATATCATTTCAATATTACAGCCAACGGGCGCAATGATTGAGGCTGTGTGCAGAGATTTTATGAGTAAAATTCAGTTTATAAAGCACAGTTACAAACCACAAAATGAGTTTCTTTTTAGCTGATGTCCACAGAGTTTATCAGAAAGTTTTGTGCACATTCTAATCTGAGCAGAGAGCAGACGGAGACATTTGTTTTATACTTCTAAAAGCTTGTCTGTCACCGAAAGCTTGCATCACATCAGACACGTTAGACAATTAATCTGTGTCCTGTTTACCATTATGATGACAACCTGTGGCACTAACTAACTAAAAAACATATCACCATGGAAGACAAAATGAGCTAAATATTAAATTAATCCTTCTTCCATGTTTCTGTACATGGACATTCAGTTTGGATTATGTGTGTTTGGGGTTTTTTCTCACTGTTGTACATCTCATAGCATGAAAACACCTCACGTGGAACATTTTAATACATAAATAGGTACATGAGTTCACTATGGACTTACCAAAGTTTTGTCCCTTTTCCATGAATTGTATAATCCAGAATTTCACTCAGAACACATTGCGAAGCTCCAGGCAAAAGAAGACAAAAAAAGTGAGTTTTCTGAGAAGGAAAACAGTCATGTAACTTTTGTCAGTCCATCCAATTTTTTATTTATTCATTTATTTATTTTTTACATGTGTTTTTATTTTCCATGGCTGTCAGTTCAGTGAAAGGTGTTAATTATCCAATTATGTAGTGTGTGAAAAAAATAACCATTTAATATTTAGCTCATTTAGGTCTCTGCCTCAGTATGCATGCACAGTGAGGAAAGATGGACTGGACTGCATTCATATAGCACTTTTTCATCTGTAGCAGCAGCTCAAATTGCTTTACAATGATGCCTGACATTCACTCACACAACAATGTGAGGGTGCTGCCATGCAAGGTGCTCACTACACAATGGGAGCAACTTGGATATTAAGGACCTTGCCCAAGGGCCCTTAGTGATTTTCCATCCAAACAGGTTTCGAAAGGAGAGTCCTCAAGCTCATTCCTCATACCCCATAACACTAGAGGCCGAATGCCATCCGAATGAATGTTCAGCCCATTTTCTGGATGTGTGGAGGTGCACTAAAGGACTTCAGACAGCATTCTGAGAGCAGTCCAAACAGTCAGGCAAATTTCTGAGCTACCCCGATTGTTTTCCACATATGCAAAACAGTACAGTTGCAGTAGAGGTGGAAAAATATCAAACAGCGGTCGGAGTGCAGTCTGACTGCAATCTAAATGTTTGTATGGCATGGAAACGTCATTCAAATTATTCAAGGTTGAAATGATCTGCCATTTTGGATCCTGGCCAAATGTCGCGATTGTGCCTGAAGGCATCATGAGCGTACTTCCAGTGGTGCTGAATTATATTTCCTCCACTCTCAATCGGACCTCAATCGGACCTCAATCGTACGTGATTGTACAGTGAGGAAAATAAGGATTTGAACACCCTGCAATTTTGCAAGTTCTCCCACTTAGAAATTATGGAGGGGTCTGGAATTTTCATCTTAGGTGCACGTCCACTGTGAGAGACATAATCTAAAAAAAAAAAAAATCCGGAAATCACAATGTATGATTTTTTTAATAATGTATTTGCATGTTACTGCTACAAATAAGTATTTCAACACCTGCCAATCAGCAGATATTCTGGCCCTCAAAGACCTGTTACTCCGCCTCTAAAAGGTCCACCTCCACTTCACTTATTATTCCAAATTAGAAGCACCTATTTGAGGTCGTTAGCTGCATAAAGACACCTGTCCACCCCACACAATCAGTAAGACTCCAACTACTAACATGGCTAAGACCAAAGAGCTGTCTAAAGACACCAGAGACAAAATTGTAGACCTCCACAAGGCTGGAAAGGGCTACGGGGCAATTGCCAAGCAGCTTGGTGAAAAAAGATCAACTGTTGGAGCAATTATTAGAAAATGGAAGAAGCTAAACATGACTGTCAATCTCCCTCGGACTGGGGCTCCATGCAAGATCCCACCTCGTGGCGTATCAATGATCCTAAGAAAGGTGAGGAATCAGCCCAGAACTGCACGGGAGGAGCTGGTCAATAACCTGAAGAGAGCTGGCACCACTGTTTCCAAGGTTACTGTGGGTAATACACTAAGACGTCATGGGTTAAAATCATGCATGACATGGAAGGTTCCCCTGCTTAAATTAGCACACATCCAGGCCCGTCTTAAGTTTGCCCATGACCATTTGGATGATCCAGAGGAGTCATGGGAGAAAGTTATGTGGTCAGATGAGACCAAAATAGAACTTTTTGGTCTTAATTCCACTCGCCGTGTTTGGAGGAAGAAGAATGCTGAGTGCCATCCCAAAAACACCGTCCCTACTGTGAAGCATGAGGGTGGAAGCATCATGCTTTGGGGGTGATTTTCTGCACATGGGACAGGAGGACTGCACTGTATTAAGGAGAGGATGACTGGGGCCATGTATTGTGAGATTTTGGGGAACAAACTCCTTCCCTCAGTTAGAGCACTGAAGATGGGTCGTGGATGGGTCTTCCAACATCAATCAACTCAATCAACTTTTTTTCTTATATAGCGCCAAATCACAACAAACAGTTGCCCCAAGGCACTCCATATTGTAAGGCAAGGCCATACAATAATTATGAAAAACCCCAACGGTCAAAACGACCCCCTGTGAGCAAGCACTTGGCCACAGTGGGAAGGAAAAACTCCCTTTTAACAGGAAGAAACCTCCAGCAGAACCAGGCTCAGGGAGGGGCAGTCTTCTGCTGAGACTGGTTGGGGCTGAGGGAAAAAACCAGGAAAAAGACATGCCGTGAAGGGGGGCAGAGATCGATCACTAATGATTAAATGCAGAGTGATGCATACGGAGCAAAAAGAGAAAGAAACAGTGCATCATGGGAACCCCCCCACAATCTACGTCTAAAGCAGCATAACCAAGGGATGGTCCAGGGTCACCCGATCCAGCCCTGACTATAAGCCTTAGCGAAAAGGAAAGTTTTAAGCCTAATCTTAAAAGTAGAGAGGGTGTCTGTCTCCCTGATCTGAATTGGGAGCTGGTTCCACAGGAGAGGAGCCTGAAAGCTGAAGGCTCTGCCTCCCATTCTACTCTTACAAACCCTAGGAACTGCAAGCAAGCCCGCAGTCTGAGAGCGAAGCGCTCTAATGGGGTAATATGGTACTACGAGGTCCCTAAGATAAGATGGGACCTGATTATTCAAAACCTTATAAGTAAGAAGAAGAATTTTAAATTCTATTCTAGAAATAACAGGAAGCCAATGAAGAGAGGCCAACACGGGTGAGATATGCTCTCTCCTGCTAGTCCCCGTCAGTACTCTAGCTGCAGCATTCTGAACCAACTGAAGGCTTTTTAGGGAACTTTTAGGACAACCTGATAATAATGAATTACAATAGTCCAGCCTAGAGGAAATAAATGCATGAATTAGTTTTTCAGCATCACTCTGAGACAAGACCTTTCTGATTTTAGAGATATTGCGTAAATGCAAAAAGGCAGTCCTACATATTTGTTTAATATGCGCTTTGAATGACATATCCTGATCAAAAATGACTCCAAGATTTCTCACAGTATTACTAGAGATCAGGGAAATGCCATCCAGAGTAACAATCTGGTTAGACACCATGCTTCTAAGATTTGTGGGGCCAAGTACAATAACTTCAGTTTTATCTGAGTTTAAAAGCAGGAAATTAGAGGTCATCCATGTCTTTATGTCTGTAAGACAATCCTGCAGTTTAGCTAATTGGTGTGTATCCTCTGGCTTCATGGATAGATAAAGCTGGGTATCATCTGCGTAACAATGAAAATTTAAGCAATACCATCTAATAATACTGCCTAAGGGAAGCATGTATAAAGTGAATAAAATTGGTCCTAGCACAGAACCTTGTGGAACTCCATAATTAACTTTAGTCTGTGAAGAAGATTCCCCATTTACATGAACAAACTGTAATCTATTAGACAAATATGATTCAAACCACCGCAGCGCAGTGCCTTTAATACCTATGACATGCTCTAATCTCTGTAATAAAATTTTATAGTCAACAGCATCAAAAGCAGCACTGAGGTCCAACAGAACAAGCACAGAGATAAGTCCACTGTCCAAAGCCATAAGAAGATCATTTGTAACCTTCACTAATGCTGTTTCTGTACTATGATGAATTCTAAAACCTGACTGAAACTCTTCAAATAGACCATTCCTCTGCAGGTGATCAGTTAGCTGTTTTACAACTACCCTCTCAAGAATCTTTGAGAGAAAAGGAAGGTTGGAGATTGGCCTATAATTAGCTAAGATAGCTGGGTCAAATGATGGCTTTTTAAGTAATGGTTTAATTACTGCCACCTTAAAGGCCTGTGGTACATAACCAACTAACAAAGATAGATTGATCATATTTAAGATTGAAGCATTAAATAATGGTAGGACTTCCTTGAGCAGCCTGGCAGGAATGGGGTCTAATAAACATGTTGATGGTTTGGATGAAGTAACTAATGAAAATAACTCAGACAGAACAATCGGAGAGAAAGAGTCTAACCAAATACCGGCATCACTGAAAGCAGCCAAAGATAACGATACATCTTTGGGGTGGTTATGAGTAATTTTTTCTCTAATAGTCAAAATTTTGTTAGCAAAGAAAGTCATGAAGTCATTACTAGTTAAAGTTAATGGAATACTCAGCTCAATAGAGCTCTGACTCTTTGTCAGCCTGGCTACAGTGCTGAAAAGAAACCTGAGGTTATTCTTATTTTCTTCAATTAGTGATGAGTAGAAAGATGTCCTAGCTTTACGGAGGGCTTTTTTATAGAGCAACAGACTCTTTTTCCAGGCTAAGTGAAGATCTTACGGGTTATCTGCTTTAAGCTACGAGTTTGTGAGTTATACCACGGAGTCAGACACTTCTGATTTAAAGCTCTCTTTTTCAGAGGAGCTACAGCATCCAAAGTTGTCTTCAAAGAGGATGTAAAACTATTGACGAGATACTCTAACTCCCTTACAGAGTTTAGGTAGCTACTCTGCTCTGTGTTGGCATATGACATTAGAGAACATAAAGAAGGAATCATATCCTTAAACCTAGTTACAGCGCTTTCTGAAAGACTTCTAGTGTAATGAAACTTATTCCCCACTGCTGGGTAGTCCATCAGGGTAAATGTAAATGTTATTAAAAAATGATCAGACAGAAGGGAGTTTTCAGGGAATACTGTTAAGTCTTCTATTTCCATACCATAAGTCAGAACAAGATCTAAGATATGATTAAAGTGGTGGGTGGACTCATTTACTTTTTGAGCAAAGCCGATAGAGTCTAATAATAGATTAAATGCAGTGTTGAGGCTGTCATTCTCAGCATCTGTGTGGATGTTAAAATCGCCCACTATAATTATCTTATCTGAGCTAAGCACTAAGTCAGACAAAAGGTCTGAAAATTCACAGAGAAACTCACAGTAACGACCAGGTGGACGATAGATAATAACAAATAAAACTGGTTTTTGGGACTTCCAATTTGGATGGACAAGACTAAGAGACAAGCTTTCAAATGATTTAAAGCTCTGTCTAGGTTTTTGATTAATTAATAAGCTGGAATGGAAGATTGCTGCTAATCCTCCGCCACGGCCCGTGCTATGAGCATTCTGACAGTTAGTGTGACTCGGGGGTGTTGACTCATTTAAACTAACATATTCATCCTGCTGTAACCAGGTTTCTGTTAGGCAGAATAAATCAATACGTTGATCAATTATTATATCATTTACCAACAGGGACTTAGAAGAGAGAGACCTAATGTTTAATAGACCACATTTAACTGTTTTAGTCTGTGGTGCAATTGAAGGTGCTATATTATTTTTTCTTTTTGAATTTTTATGCTTAAATAGATTTTTGCTGGTTATTGGTGGTCTGGGAGCAGGCACCGTCTCTACGGGGATGGGGTAATGAGGGGATGGCAGGGGGAGAGAAGCTGCAGAGAGGTGTATAAGACTACAACTCTGCTTCCTGGTCCCAACCCTGGATAGTCACAGTTTGGAGGATCCAAGAAAATTGGCCAGATTTCTAGAAATGAGAGCTGCTCCATCTAAAGTGGGATGGATGCCGTCTCTCCTAACAAGACCAGGTTTTCCCCAGAAGCTTTGCCAATTATCAGTGAAGCCCACCTCATTTTTTGGACACCACTCAGACAGCCAGCAATTCAAGGAGAACATGCGGCTAAACATGTCACTCCCGGGTCTGATTGGGGAGGGGCCCAGAGAAAACAACAGAGTCCGACATTGTTTTTGCAAAGTTACACACCGATTTAATGTTAATTTTAGTGACCTCCGATTGGCGTAACCGAGTGTCATTACTGCCGACGTGAATTACAATCTTACCAAATTTACGCTTAGCCTTAGCCAGCAATTTCAAATGTCCTTCGATGTCGCCTGCTCTGGCCCCCGGAAGACAATTGACTATGGTTGCTGGTGTCGCTAACTTCACATTTCTCAAAACAGAGTCGCCAATAACCAGAGTTTGATCCTCGGCGAGTGTATCGTCGAGTGGGGAAAAACGGTTAGAGATGTGAACGGGTTGACGGTGTACACGGGGCTTCTGTTTAGGGCTATGCTTCCTCCTCACAGTCACCCAGTCAGCCTGCTTTCCCGACTGCCCGGGATCTGCCAGGGGGGAACTAACGGCGGCTAAGCTACCTTGGTCCGCACCGACTACAGGGGCCTGGCTAGCTGTAGAATTTTCCACGGTGCGGAGCCGAGTCTCCAATTCGCCCAGCCTGGCCTCCAAAGCTACGAATAAGCTGCACTTATTACAAGTACCGTTACTGCTAAAGGAGGCCGAGGAATAACTAAACATTTCACACCCAGAGCAGAAAAGTGCGGGAGAGACAGGAGAAGCCGCCATGCTAAATCGGCTAAGAGCTAGTAGCTATGCAACCTAGCGGATTCCTAAAAACACACAAAGTGAATAATGTGTAAATAATTTAGAGGTGATTCAGCAGAAGGAGTGCCCCAATCAAGGCACCAAACATGCCATGAAGCAGCACAGGCAACGCACGACAACAGCGAACGCACGACAACGGTGCTAAAATAAAATAAAAATCGACTAAACACGCTGTGGAGCAGCACATATAACGCACGACAACAGTGCTAAAAAAATTAAAAATAAAAAAAAATTTAAAAAAATAAAAACGAAAGCGTTAGCAAGCTAGTTAGCTTGCCAACGCTGATGAAAGTTAGCTGATAAAAGTGCTCCGTCGCGATGTTTCGACCGTTAGAGGTCTTCCTTAGGCATTGGAGCACAGTAAAAAAGTAAAAAAAAAAAAGTAAAAAGGTAAAAAAGTAAAAAAGTCTTGAAAAAGACTGTTAATTCAAGTCCAAAGCAGCAGGTAGCAGTCTCTGTGTAAACAGTCCCAACAGAGAGCCAAAATATTGCAGCAACATTACTGAGACGCTACAGAATGACATGTGACGTTAAACTGACATGACAATGACCCGAAGCACACAGCCAGGATAACCAAGGAGTGGCTCCGTAAGAAGCATATCAAGGTTCTGGAGTGCCCTAGCCAGTCTCCAGACCTAAACCCAATAGAAAATCTTTGGAGGGAGCTCAAACTCCGTGTTTCTCAGTGACAGCCCAGTAACCTGGCTGATCTAGAGAAGATCTGTGTGGAGGAATGGGCCAAAATTCCTGCTGCAGTGTGTGTAAACCTGGTGAAAAACTAGAGGAAATGTTTGACCTCTGTAATTGCAAACAAAGGCTACTGTACCAAATATTAACATTGATTTTCACAGGTGTTGAAATACATATTTGCAGCAGGAACATACAAATAACTTATTTAAAAAAATCATACATTGTGATTTCCGGATGTTTTTTTTTTTTTTTTTTAGATTATGTCTTTCACAGTGGACATGCACCTAAGATGAAAATTTCTGATCCTTCCATGATTTCTAAGTGGGAGAACTTGCAAAATTGAAGGGTATTCAAATACTTATTTTCTTCACTATATGCAAGCAGAAGGAGCTCTTTTTATCTGAAGACTTTGATGGAGTTTTTTTTTTTCACTGTGCTCTCTGAGCTGCAGTCTGCTGGCGGGGAAGGGGAGAGCGGGCAGTTCAGCACAAACAGCCTGGCAGGATTTTAGAAAACTACCTGAGAGCAGGGCAGAGTGTGACTGCACTGTCATAACACTGATGGGGCGACACTGTTGTTCCATTGTCTGTGGAGAACCCTGTGATATCATGTTTTCCGATTGTCCACTGCATGGAGAGTGGCGGGAAAAACCAAAGACGCTTTCTTGTGAGTGCGACACAAGACGTGATGTACTCATTTTCTTCACTGTAAGTGCATTCATCATATTCTCACTGCATTCTGACAGCTGTCTAGGTGATCCTAATGTGTTCCACCTACATTTGCATTGAATTCAGAGGCTCATGCGCAGTGCATGTGCACAAATCAGTCAGGGTGGGTCAGAGCGCAGTCTGGGTTTTCGGACGGCTGTCCTCCTCGATTCTTATTCCCATTCCCAAATGTGGCACGAATTGTGTGTGTGTGTGTGTGTGTGTGTGTGTGTTTTTTTTTACATTCCAACTGATTTGGCTTGGCTCGTGCTCATTTGTGTGATGGGGCTTTCAATCAAAAGACCCTCACCTCTCTGACCGCAATATGATGGCAAACTACTCAGAATCCAGCACATATGTCAAAAAGCGGCAGGTCCCCATTGAAAAGGGGCATAATCTACAGCGCACAAACGTCATGTGAGACAACACCACCACACAAGGGCAGCTGAAGCAGTAACATAGAAATGTGTTTTTTAGTGTTACCTTTCCTGATCAAGTACATTTTTCAGTCGCACGACAGACTCACAACTGCTGCCGTCTTGTGTTAAAGGGGCCCAAGTCCACACACTTTTTCCAGTATTGGTGCAATGCTTCAATTCTGTTCTCATAGAAGGTCTTATCCTGGAGCTCAAGGAAGTCATCCACTGCAGATTCATTTTCAGTATTATAGTGAGTTCCAGCAAGATGCCTTTTCATGTTTGGAAACAGATGGAACTCCAAAGGAGCCAAATTAAGGAAGTCTCCCTGGACATCTGGAACCTCATGCATTTGCTGTTTCACAGTTGTGAATCTCGTGCCATCTGGCGGTCTGCGAGAGGTCAGTTTCAGCAGTGTTTCAGTTTAGGACACAATGTAAACACACCTCGTGAAGTATGGACAACAAGACAACATCGGGGCACAGCAGAAGTTCATCACAGGTGCCACACCTCCTCTAGATAACCCTCTCAACTTGAAAGAATGTGTCATCATAATCGCTCGTGAACTCGCTGAATCAGCACCATCCACATCCTTGCTTTGCCATTGTTTACATGCTGTGAACTCTGCTGGCACCGCTTTGCATTCTGGGAAGTGCAGGGGGATTATGGGAAATGTTAAAGTACCTAATTTCTGATCAGAAGTGAGAAGCCTTGAGATCCATTGTGCTGAATGTTTTGTCATTCCTAAGTCTTCCTTCAAAATTGAATGAACTCTTTCTTTGGAAATGCCTACAGTACTGCCTATGTGACGCTCATTTTCTCTGGGTGAGGACCATATCATCTATCTTCTTGATCATATCTGTTAAAGCAGCATTTCTGGGGCTTCCTGATCTTACTCCATCTTCAACACTTCTTCTTGAATTCGGCTGACCAGTGTTTAACTGCAGCATAGGATGGGGCATCCTCCCTTAAGGTCATTACCATGTCCTCTTGGATCTTCCTTGGATGCAAATTATTGGTTGAGCTAATAGGATTAATAAATGGAATAGTGTTGACAGTGTTGAATGCTTGGTCTCCAAAGTAAAGGTCAAACAAGGTCTACGTCTATTGGCTTCCATGACATGTGACATATGTTACCCTTTAACGTGATAAGTAAGGATGATACATGGTCCAAACTATTCCTTTTTAAAACTGTGTTAACTCAACTAGTAATTTGCATCACTTTTTACCAAAATTGGAGCAACTTTAACTTTTGACCCCTGTACAAAATGACACTGACCTTTGTCACCATTCTTGCTGTTTTTATCCTGTAACTCCATAGAATTCAGTCACAGATAGTCCAAACTATACCCTTTTGTAATCTTTATGATCAGGCAAATCATGTGGAATATTTTTCAATATGATTGGAGCATCTTTTAATTTTGACCTCTGTGTAATTCTTCAATTGACCCCTACCTGACCACCGATTGAAAATTCAAGTGGCCAATCGTTTTTTTCTAAAGAGGATTGTCTGAGGAGTATTTCTGCCGAATTTGATGCTTTTGTCACCATTTGCAGGATTCCTCTCTAAATATTCTCTTATCCGCTGGCTGCACTACAAGAGGTTGTTGGTTTCTCAAAATGCAAAAGATGGAGAACTACACCACACATTTTCTGCTTCAGGCTCAAAACATTTCAATCATCCCTGTACCGCCTACCACTGTTGGACATGTTGACAGTCTTGCAAGAGCACTGTACTGACCTCTGAACTTTCGCAAGCGTTTGAAGATGCAGAAGCGCCAAAGTAGCAGTGAAATAAAATTATTTCAACTCATTTACTATGTTAAAATTGATTCCTTAGCCAGATCTATAACTTTAAAAATGATTTTTAATTAGTATTGGTTAATTGGTACACCCTTTTAGAGTGTTTTGAGTACTTGGTAAGGTAGTTTTTTTTCTCTTTTGCTTCCCCCAAAATGTCATAACATTTACCTCAGCGAAACCTCCAGAGAAATCAGAGCAAGCTGCAACTTTCACAGAGGAAGCGTCCTCACTCCGCTGATCCCCAAGACGTCACAAATCAAAGTTTCTGCTTCCACAAATATCCTCAATTCTTTCGTGTGTAAAGTGGGTGAGGATGAAATCTAGTTCAACCTGTTAACATGCACCACATCTATTGTCAGGATGGATCCTGACAATAGATGTATAAATCCCAGTCAGTTTCTTATCTGAGAATTAATTCAGTGGGCCAGAAATGCTCATCCTTTTTTTATTTTTAGGGTTAGGAGGGCACTGTTTCAATTAGTCCCTCTGGTGAAGAGATGAATTTTTGTAATGTGTCAGTATTGAAAGCAGGCAAAGATGATGGAACATAGTGCACAGCATGAAACAATAACACTTCATTAGACAAGAATTTCCCTTGTAAATACAGTCTGACAGCAGGAAGCAGGTGAAGCTCCCACATGAACTATTCACCCATAAACCAGCATGTCTGTCAGTGAGCTGTGATCATATTAATGATCTTTGTTGTCAGCAGCAGTGTGCCAAGACTCTCTGTGTGCTCACTGAATACCTGGATGCAAACTCAAGTATCCAGGTGCGTTTTCCTTCATAGTCTTTCACATATTTCAAATGCTCCTCCCCTGTGACCAGTAATTGATTGTTTTATCACTGTTAAAATAAGAAAATACTATATGTGACAGCAAGGGTACAGCAGTAACCAAAGTCTGTGATGCTTTGAATTAAAGTTCCAGGAATCAATATGGTTATAAATGGCTTTGTGTGAAAGACGCCATTATAGTGGCAAATCCACCAAGAATTATTACTCAAGTTTACATTCCTCTAGTTAGATGGAGATTTTTTTAAAGCATTTTGTCTTTTGTTTTGTCCAGAAAATCCTTTGCTGTTAACCCTGTTTTTAGGTCAGGTAAGGGGACATCCACTGGTGCCACAAATCTACAAATCCACCACAATATGTGAGGGCCCCTTCACACATAACATGATTTAAATGGACTAGCGCACGAAGGAGGAATTGCATGCCAATAGTGAAAAATCTGAGTTGGCTCCAACGCCTTGTACATCTGTTGCTACAACTATTTGCGCACACCAGTGGCTGAAAGACAGAGGGTGCCCTGTGAGAGCCCATCTGATCCCCTTGCGGCAGGTGTTGGCCAAATTCCGGGTTACACACGTGAACATCTAACACCGCTCGCTTGGCACTGAGAAAATGTGTGGCCATTCAGCAGATGATCACTTTTGAGCTGGATGTGAAATTTGTCTAAGTGCCCCCACGAGTGTGGCTTTGCAAAAAGCAACACACATACAGCCTGCATGTGTAACGCACGTGTGTGCGTGTGTTGCGCTCCCTGCCCCCAAAACATATGTGGCGTACGTGTGGTTTGCGCCCCCTCCCCGGTCCCCCCAACACATGTGGCATTCCAGTGGGGTGGAGCACACTTGCATAAAATGCTTATATGTATGCTGCACAGACATGATGACATGGGGGCCAGATAGGCAGATCTGAGTGCACACAGCACAGTGAGGTGCCTGCCAGCTGTTGACCAGAGACTCACTGACAGTTCACATAACACAGACACAGAGTGACACATGAGTGTGTGTGCTGGACGGACAGGGGCTGTGGCTGCCAACAACTGCTTATGTACATCCCAGCTGAAGAACAAGTACCGTGTTTGGACGGATATGAACTTACAATTGTCCACTGTGACGCGCGTGTGTCTGCTTGCTGTCCTCATGTAGACATACATAACAACATATATCGCTGTTGTGACGGGCTGCAGCTAGCAAGTGCACGGTGCACACATTGACAGGCTGCTCCAGGTGATATGGACCGTCAGATCACAACACGCAGCGGCCAATCTGAATGTCACGTCACCCACGCAAACTCTGTTCCACATGATGCAGTTATAACCCAGCACAACCTGTCCTTTCATTGTTATGCAGATGATCTGCAAATCTATCTGCCTGTGAGGACTAATGGGAGTGATGGTTTGTCATCATTATTTAATTGTATTCACAATGTAAAGCAGTGGGTGTCCCAAAACTTCATTTACCTAAATGATGGTAAAACGGAGATCATGGTGTTTGAGCGCTCTGGCATACCAAATGTGGTAACACCAAATTTTGGTGCTTTGGCTAACTATGTAAAACCAGCTGTCAAGAATTTGGGAGTGATATTTGACAGCTGTTTGAGGTTCGATCAACAGATAAACTCTGTTTGTTGTGTGGGCCGCTGAAGAGGAGGTACTGCTGGCCCACCACCACCAGATGGCGCCCTGCTTGAAGTGCGGGCTTCAAGCACGAGGGCGTCATAGCAACCGGGAGTGACAGCTGTCACCCGTCATCAGCACCAGCTGTCACTCATTTCACATCAGTACACCACCACCATAAAGGCCGGACTGCAACTCCACCTCCCCGCCAAGAAATCAGCTACCTTGGAGGTAATTTTCTCTGCTGACTTGAAACATTGAGTAATAATCTGAACTTCTTTGCAGCCGTTTTCCTGTGGTGTTTTCCTTATCTGTGGAATTGGCGTTTGGTGTGATCAGCGAAGGCTTCGCTTCACACTCCAACCAGATAAGTGGTTAGACAGGAGCTGCACGAGTGTGTGATTGGAGGTGGAGGTGCTCCCTCCCAAAAGAACATAGACGGTGGAATTACTGAGTGTGCGAACTCACACTCATCAAAACTGTTTCTGTTCTCTGCCAGCAGTACCCGGTCTGACAGCTGGAGACTGTGGGCACCTGGGGCTCCAGGATTTGGAGGCTCCGGTGTTCTTCAGATCCGTTGGCGGTGAAGGCTGTGTGGGATCCGGCTCGGTTCTAGACGGAGGTCTCCTATCCTCAAGCCTGCCCACACGTCACTTAACATTTAATTGTCTGTGGTACCAAAACTGTGTTTGTCTGTATTCCATTGTGCATTTCACAACATTAAATTGTTACTGTTTGGCTTATCCATTGTCCGTTCATTTAGCGCCCCCTGTTGTGGGTCCGTGTTCCTACACTTTCACAACACTGTTGTCAAAGCTAGTTTTTTCCAACTTTGCCTTTTGGCTAAAATAAAGCACTTTCTCAGTAGACATGATCTTGAGACAGCTATTCATGCTTTCATCAGCTCCAGACTTGATTAATGTAATGCACTTTATTCGGGCATTAATCAGTCGTCTCTTTGCACGTCCCCAATTGGTGCAGAATGCTGCTGCTCGTCTTTTAACAAACACTTTTAGACGTGAGCATATTACGCCCATCTTGTACTCACTCCACTGGCTTCCAGTTCGTTTTAGAATTGATTTAAAAATTTTATTGTTTGTTTTTAAAGCTATTTATGGCCTTGCACCTCCCTACTTGTCTGAAATTTTAACTTTGTGCACCTACAGTAGGACATTAAGGGCATCTGGCCAGCTTTACTTGGATGTTCCAAGCTCAAGATATAAACGCTGGGGTGACCATGCTTTCGCGGTAGCTGGCCCCAGACTGTGGAACGAGCTACCTCTTGAGTTACATACTATTCCTGACCTCGCACTTTTTAAATCTAAGTTAAAGACTTATTTATTTAAACTGGCTTTTAACACTTAGTGGGGAGGTGACATTTTCTGTTTTTTATGTGCTGTTTTAAAATTTTATTTTATATGTGTTTTATTTTTGTGAATTTGTGTTTTTAATGTTAAGCACTTTGGACACCTTTCGGTGCTGTAAAGCACTTTATAAATAAATGTTGATTGATTGATTGATGATGCATTGTCTGTCCTGCAGCGTGCCGTCCACAAAATATGCGTGCTGGGCCGGACACGCGTGCAGGGTCACCTGGACATGCCGGACCAGAAGATGTGGACCTGATAAGAGCGCCCTGCTTCATTCATGTCATTTCATGATTGTATGGCTATGACCATGGGTCATCTACAGAGGAACAGACAGTTCATACTTGCTCTGTCCGCTTGATGAGAGGGATTCAATAAATTTTTTTTTTTTTTATGGGTGGTAGCGATGGTAGTGCAGTGGTAAAGTTTCCGGCTGGCAATCAAAGCTTTTGTAAATTGCAGGTTTGAATCCCATGGATGGCATGTATTTATTTTTTTATTTTTTGCACAGCAGCTGCGTGATGTGGTTACACATGCTCCAGCTGCTCACATTGTGTTCCTGCTGCGACAGTGTCATACACGCTCGTGCATGACACCGTCTTGTGCACGAAACCATTGCATTGGGATTGTTCACACCTGCTCATTGGCTCAGTGTTTTCGTGGTTCCCTCATATGAGCTGTTCTGCTGTGATTCACCCTGATTTGTACTTATTCGTACTATGTGTGTCGGGGCTCCAGCCGTTGTGTCTCCTGGATGGTAAACAACCAGTCTATCCTTACCTCTTGAAAGTAGTAATTTATCTGCCATAGCCAAGTAAAAGGTGTGCTTGATCTCACCCAGAAATATGCACCATATAGAAAAATGTAATTGCTGATGTTCCTTCACAATACAAGTGATACTCATCTGTGTCTCTTGAAGTAACTGTTCGTTTGATGAAAATGAATTCTTGCAGTACCCAAAATCTATTCAGTAACCTATATTTTAGAGCAGCATTTTTCCACATCTTCACAAACTCAAGGCAGCCTCTGCAAAACACAGAATACATACTATGTGCTGGGCCTCATGATGTAATGGGGGCCTCATTTTCTGCATTATGCAAGGCAGTTATGCACGCCATAGTCACCAGCAATGCCCCAAGCCACGACTAGCAATACCTGCACCTGACTGATGTAACACTTGGAAGACACTGCAAATGGCACAACTGCATCACATTGAACATGTCGAGTGTAGCGTGTGATGTGCATATGCGTATTTACACAGGACAGCATTTATGCTGCATTTATGATTATCACTGATCCTTTTGTTTACATGATTTACATTTGATAATGACTTTTTGACAATTTTACTTGTGTGCTCTTGTGTGTGTGTGTGTGTGTGTGTGCATCCACTGCACAGAACCATCATCATTCATTTATTCATTCATTTTATATATCCCCTTACTCCAGTCAAGGGTCACGTTGAGTATGGAGCCTATCCCAGCAGTTACAGGGTGTGAGGCGTCGTTACAACCTGGACAGGATGGTAGTCTATGGCAGGTTTTATCATATATAAACTTAAAAATATAAATTGGTATGCACAGTAAGTACAAGTGGACTCAGGTTCAAGTTTGTCCTTTCAGATTAACTATAATAGCCAAGTGGCCTCTGTGTGTGTATGTATGTGCATGCGTGCGTGCATGCATGCGCGCATGTGTTATGGGTTCGATAACAGAGAAACTGGAGAGACCTGACATTAGCCATTTGGTATGCTTATGTATTTTGGGTCAACGATGAATGCTGCAAAAACAGAAAGTTGTTAGAACTAATATTTTTTTGTAGAAATTGGTGATATTAGTTAACCAGTGAACAATGAATGTTGTGCTGCAATGCACCATGGGAGTCTGACAGCAGTCATGTGACTTTTTCAATCACTAAAATGACTTTTTAAGATTCTATTAGTATTTTTCCATACCTTTGATTTGTTTCCAAGTCATAGTAAGTTCAGTAAAAATTACAAATGAGATCATGTTACTGGTGCAATGGTAAGATTGTCATTTTTGTGTCATTTGTTAACTGATGACATGTTTTTTGACTGATATTTATTTATTGTACATAGATTTATTCATCAATGTCATGGAGACACATTGACATGTAGCACCTGTGATCACGGTGTAACGTCCAGAATGAGAATGATATCACAGATCCATTGTCACTCCACCTCATGTTTAAGAATGTATCTGTATTATCATGTTATCATGGCTGTTAAACCCCATCCAGATGGCCATACTGTGCATCAGTGCATCACTCAGAGCCTGTGATCACAGTGTAACGTCCAGAATGAGCACGATATTACAGATCCGTTGTCAGTCCACCTCATACTTCATAGTGTATCGTTATTATCATGTTACCATGGCTGTTACACCCCATCCAGATGGTTGCACTGTGCGTCAGTGCATCACGGAGACATCCAGAATGAGCATGATATCACAGATCCATTGTCAGTCCACCTCATATGTCAGAGGATGCATCACCGCTCATGTTGGACACAGTGATACAAGTACATTATCTGGCCAATAAATGGGTTGTACCTGCAATGCCAAGCCTATTATGGATGTGACAACCCATTCAGCTGTCCACCGTTCAACGCAACTGAGAGACACATTTGCCCATTACAATATTTCTTTTGTTTGCGCGCCCCAAACAGGATGCATGGGGGGGGGGGGGGGGGGGGGTCCAGCATATCAGGGGCACAATCGGGACCTGCTGGCAGGATTTGGTGTGCCTGATCCATTTCGAGATTCCCTTGAATGCCATCAGAATGCTCCGAATGCAGTCAGACGGTGGTACGACTGCCCTTTTCGCACATGTTCAAATTTTGCCCCAGATCAACTGCAGCTTGACAGTAACATGCATGGTTACTACATTCATGTGAATGTGGCAGACGTTATGGTGTGCACACACAAATGCTGTACTAGGGGTTCGAATGCAGCTCGTATTTGCACGAATGCCGTTTGAATGTCCATTCATATAGCATTTGGGCTCATTTGTGCTCCAGTGTGATTGGGAGAATGGTCGAGACATTCAGCCAGGAGTTGATCTGCTCAAACAATTCATACAGCCCCTCGAACGTAATCCGGATGCTTTGAATTGCATAGGAATTGCCTTTTGAATATTACGACTGCATTTACATTGAGGTACGACTGCAGCTTGACTGCCATTCCAATGTTTTCCAACATGAGTGCAACACGGATGTAGAGTGCATGTGCTCTGTCACACTAATGTGATGACTGCTATAAGAATGCTATAGGAGGCATTCTATTGCAGCTCGAATTTGCGTGACTGTCAGTCGAATCATTTGTATGCCATTCGGGCATGAATTAACTTATTTTTTATTTTTGTATTTCTTTTTAATCTTCTCCTGCATTAAATCATCTGATAGAAAAAGATAAAAACCCATGTTATTGTAATGTCTACAAGTTACAAAATAGTAAAATTATTTTCAGCAGCTATGGTGCCTCAGCCCCACAAAAAAACTATTGTTTTGGCTTTTATCTTAAATTAATGAAATGTGTTATTAGATTTTGAGGTTTCTTGATCTTCCGTCATACATTCATCTCAACTCTTTTTCTGAATGTTACTCATAGCAGATGAAGCAGGATAAAAGAGTCTAATAGACAATCTCATTTGTTGGTGCCCTCCAGACCCAGCGCCGTGTAACGTTCCATCTTCCCGATGGTTCTCAGGAGAGCTGCAGTGACAGCGGGCTGGGAGACCCAGAGCCAAGCAGCACAGCCAGCACCACCCAGTCTCTGCCCCTCAGCTTCCCCCAGGAGGAATTCTATGAGCAAACATCACCTAACAGCCGCACCGAAGGAGATGGAAACTCTGACCCCGAATCCAGTGAGTACTAACTTCAGCTTTGTGCAGACAGCAGGCATATCGGTTGCTTATTTGTTTATTTCCCTAATGTTATTTCAGAGTTAGTAATAAAATTATTAACTGAAATCACACAGGGGGTTGTCAAAGCAGCAACTAGCTTGTCAACAATTACCAACGTCTCATTTTTGGTCCAGTAGTTGGCGACATGGTAATTGCAGAAAATTTTCCTTTGGTATTAATACTGTTTTTAAAATGTCAACAAAGAAAGCAATTTTGTTGAAAGACTTTTGGAATGAAGAACTGTTATTTTGTTGTATTCATCAACTTTTTGATGTACACAAAAACCTATCTTAAAATAACTAAACAAAAATACTTTCTTCATGTTCAACCTGCAAGCATATGATATACATTATAAGAGTAAGGGCGCAGCTTGCAAAACAGAAAACAGAAGTTATCTTTGACAGAGTAAACTCTAAATCCAGATTTTATGTTATCCATCTCCAAATTGCTCAACGTAATGGAAATTATACCACTGAAGTTGAGCAATTTATTCAAATTATTCACAAGGCAGCTGTCACTACATTGCTTTCTGCCAAGTGATGTTCTCCATAAAAAGGCCCATTGAACACATATTCACAACTCTACCTCATACATATACAACAGATTTTTTTTAATCATCGCTCAAATAACTGAGAAAAAAGGAGAGCACTTAAAAAGGCTCTCCATATTTGATTCTGTTTTTTCCACCCTGTAGATGTGCACCAACAGCATAAAAGAGATTCTGCTGAAAATACTTTTTTCAATCTTAACATGAGTAAGGCTGTTCTGAGTTGTCTACTAATGTGTCCTTTTCATAAATCAGCCATATCTCTCTTTCAGACTATATATTCCAGATGTTGGGTTTTAATATCAAATTAATCTCCACTGTGTCATTGCTGATAATAATCCTGTGGAAGAGAATGATTTAGTTATGATAGATTTATGTGAAACTAGGCTGACAGCCAATTTTCACACAATTTTTGAGGGGTCCCCCCCACGTTGGGCAAGATGCAAGACCGGCAGAGGGGTGGCTCTTTTACAGGCCAGGTTTCCAAATTGGCTGTTAAATATAGTTCATTTCAAACTTTGGTTTTCTGTTGTTTTCATTGAGTTAATAGGGGATGAACTCATTTCACTTTGTCTTGTTGTGTTCTTAAGACGTTGTTAAGGACCCCTTCACGCATAAGACGAAAGACGCAGAAGAAAATCTGCAAACCAAACACTAAATGGGGAACCACGAAACATTCCACCTGCTGTCGGGAGGGACGCATGGTCAGACAGGCGTGCATGATACCGTGGCAATGGTTTTGTGCACGCTCGTGTTCGCACGCACGAACACAGTGTGAGCATGTGGAAAGTCTCACACATAGCAGCGGAGCAAAGAATTAATAAAACACCACAATTTATAATACTTAATTCCTGTTATAAAGAGTGGATTTAGCCTCCACCTAGACGTACACCAGGAAGTAATGAAATGACATGGATTACTGTTCTCTCTTTTATGTTTTACATGAATTACCTGATGCACCTGAGCCCGCCGGCTCCCATCTTATGAAAAGTTGGCTCCCGTCTCATGAAGCGTCAGCTCCCGTGTCATGAAGCGTCAGCTACCATGTCATGAAGAGCCGGGCTCTCGCGTCGTGAACACATGCAGCCGGCATGGCGTGTCCAGCACGCAGTGATCCGCTGCAAATGTGATCTGTGTTTTAATTATTATAATGTAGGGAAATCCCGGAGTGACACAGGTCATCCCGTGGGGTGATTTCCTGCATGGCACAATGTTCACCAGTATTGCGGTGCACTGATGCAGCGGTCATCTGAAGCAATGTGAGTTTTAATTTATTTCAACAAGAGGACAGCATGGCGATGTCTGCGCTTCACGCTGTAGTTATCTGACTTCATATCCTACAAGCCACTACAGGTGTTCCTGAGCTATGACTTGCGGGCACAGATATCTGACCAGCTACACGTCATGGGGGACACGCCCACCTCTGTCAACAGACCTCGGCAGGTCACAGAAAAAAGGCTGACTCTCTGTTGCTTTGTTCTATGATTTTAATGTCATGATTGTCATATTATGTGTTTGACGATACACTCCACAAGCGATTTGTGTTGGGGGAGTCTCACAAAACGTGAATGCAGGTCTTGCAAAATGTGAATATCATTCATGATATATATATATATATATATATATGTTTTTTTTTTCAGTTCAAATAGTTTATGGATTTCAGTTTCCAGGTCAATTACTGCAGGAAATTTTGATCGCAAACCCTATCACCGCAAAAATTATTATTATTGATATATACAGTATATATATATTTTTCGAGGGTCAGTACATCCTGAGGTGATCTGAGCAGCTCTGCTTCTGGTGTCAAGCGCCCAGCCCCACTGGGTGTGTCCCACTCCGGGGACAGTGTCAGGTAAGGAGTTTGACTGGGACGGTCCACCTGTCAAATGGGAAAGAAGGCGTCAAACTCACAGAGGACAGAAACCTCCCAATCCGGTAGACGGCTTAATAATATTAAGAGAAATGTAAAAAACAAAGGTAGACAACGAGCTACAACCTTATTTTTATCTATATGAACCATCCTTTGAGGAGGACAAAATAACATTGGCCTGAACAAGCAGACAGCAGAAAAAATGGAAGTGTAGGGACCATCTACAAAGTGCAAAAACAAGACACCAGAAAAATATTCAATAAATTCAGGTGTGGTGTCACCAAATTCACTGAAAGCATCAATGGTCTCCTGCTGGTTATACTACAGCAAAATTGAATTGTAGTGATTTTTTATCATTAAAATAAGTCGTAAAATGAGCAATAAAATTCACTAACATTTTTTGAGTATTTTGACCCAACCCAGATATATCATGAATGATATTCAAGTTTGTGAGACTCGTGTTCACATTTTGGGAGATTTTTTTTTTGTAGTATTCACGTTTTGCAATTAACTGTTTGCAGATAATTCACGATTTACAGCTGATTCACATTTTGGAGGTTAACAGTGTGGACGACGATGACACTCCACACTCCATTTGTGTTGGAGGGTGGATGACGATGACACACTCCACATGCCATTTGTGTGTGTGGGGGGGGAGAAAGGGGGGGGTTGACACAGTTACACCCATGTGTGTTGCTAGGTGACGCCACACTCGTGTTGCACTTTGACAGTTTTCACAGACAGGTCGAATATGATCGCCTGCTCTCTACTATCATACCAGGTGCGCAAATAGCCCCACCTTTTCTAAGTGTGCAATGAGCAATGTTAAATGTTCGTGTGTGAACACCTGGAATTTGGCCCACACCTGCTGAGAGGGGGGTCACATGAGCATGTGCATGGCATTCGCTGTCTTTCGGCCGCTTGTGTGCGTGAATGATTGTAGCCAAAGGTGTACGAGGAGTTTGAGGTGGCTCAGATTTTTCACAAATGGCAAGCAATTCCTTCTTTGTGCACTAGTCGACTTCAATCATGTTATGTGTGAAGGGGCCCTAATGTATGTATTTACTGATCTTAAATGAATTTAGTGAAATAATTTCCTACTTGCTTGTACATGTTGAAAAGGTTGTGAATGTGGGGTTTCAACATATAGGTAAAAAGCAAACCAGTCCTTTATGTCAAGCCTTTTTGTCAGTTTTGGATACTTTTGGGTTTCAGCAGTTTGTGCACGGTCATACTTACAGCAGTGGAAGCACTCTGGACTTGATTATTTTTTCTTCATTTCTTGTTAAGTCTGTAATGTAACTTCCCTGTGCAAAGAATGATGAAAGAGTGATCACAACTACATGGTATATCAATCAATCAATCAATTTTTTTATATAGCGCCAAATCACAACAAACAGTTGCCCCAAGGTGCTTTATATTGTAAGGCAAGGCCATACAATAATTATGTAAAACCCCAACGGTCAAAACGACCCCCTGTAAGCAAGCACTTGGCTACAGTGGGAAGGAAAAACTCCCTTTTAACAGGAAGAAACCTCCAGCAGAACCAGGCTCAGGGAGGGGCAGTCTTCTGCTGGGACTGGTTGGGGCTGAGGGAGAGAACCAGGAAAAACACATGCTGTGGAGGGGAGCAGAGATCGATCACTAATGATTAAATGCAGAGTGGTGCATACAGAGCAAAAAGAGAAAGAAACAGTGCATCATGGGAACCCCCCAGCAGTCTACGTCTATAGCTGCATAACTAAGGGATGGTTCAGGGTCACCTGATCCAGCCCTAACTATAAGCTTTAGCAAAAAGGAAAGTTTTAAGCCTAATCTTAAAAGTAGAGAGGGTGTCTGTCTTCCTGATCTGAATTGGGAGCTGGTTCCACAGGAGAGGAGCCTGAAAGCTGAAGGCTCTGCCTCCCATTCTGCTCTTACAAACCCTAGGAACTACAAGTAAGCCTGCAGTCTGAGAGCGAAGCGCTCTATTGGGGTGATATGGTACTACGAGGTCCCTAAGATAAGATGGGACCTGATTATTCAAAACCTTATAAGTAAGAAGAAGAATTTTAAATTCTATTCTAGAATTAACAGGAAGCCAATGAAGAGAGGCCAATATGGGTGAGATATGCTCTCTCCTTCTAGTCCCCGTTAGTACTCTAGCTGCAGCATTTTGAATTAACTGAAGTCTTTTTAGGGAACTTTTAGGACAACCTGATAATAATGAATTACAATAGTCCAGCCTAGAGGAAATAAATGCATGAATTAGTTTTTCAGCATCACTCTGAGACAAGACCTTTCTGATTTTAGAGATGTTGCGTAAAACCTGACTGAAACTCTTCAAATAGACCATTCCTCTGCAGATGATCAGTTAGCTGTTTTACAACTACCCTTTCAAGAATTTTTGAGAGAAAAGGAAGGTTGGAGATTGGCCTATAATTAGCTAAGATAGCTGGGTCAAGTGATGGCTTTTTAAGTAATGGTTTAATTACTGCCACCTTAAAAGCCTGTGGTACATAGCCAACTAACAAAGATAGATTGATCATATTTAAGATCGAAGCATTAAATAATGGTAGGGCTTCCTTGAGCAGCCTGGTAGGAATGGGGTCTAATAAACATGCTGATGGTTTGGATGAAGTAACTAATGAAAATAACTCAGACAGAACAATCGGAGAGAAAGAGTCTAACCAAATACCGGCATCACTGAAAGCAGCCAAAGATAACGATACGTCTTTGGGATGGTTATGAGTAATTTTTTCTCTAATAGTTAAAATTTTGTTAGCAAAGAAAGTCATGAAGTCATTACTAGTTAAAGTTAATGGAATACTCAGCTCAATAGAGCTCTGACTCTTTGTCAGCCTAGCTACAGTGCTGAAAAGAAACCTGGGGTTGTTCTTATTTTCTTCAATTAGTGATGAGTAGAAAGATGTCCTAGCTTTACGGAGGGCTTTTTTATAGAGCAACAGACTCTTTTTCCAGGCTAAGTGAAGATCTTCTAAATTAGTGAGACGCCATTTCCTCTCCAACTTACGGGTTATCTGCTTTAAGCTACGAGTTTGTGAGTTATACCAGGGAGTCAGACACTTCTGATTTAAAGCTCTCTTTTTTAGAGGAGCTACAGCATCCAAAGTTGTCTTCAATGAGGATGTAAAACTATTGACGAGATACTCTATCTCACTTACAGAGTTTAGGTAGCTACTCTGCACTGTGTTGGTATATGGCATTAGAGAACATAAAGAAGGAATCATATCCTATATCAGACCTAAAGCTTTAGTAGAATTTAATTTCAGACTACCGGTGGTTCTTGAGTAACTAAAAGGTCAGGATGGGTGTGTGGATTGTCTTCTTCACCATTTTACATCATACACTTGAAACATTGAATGTTAGAACCCAATCAACAGCTGATATAATAACTAAATGTGGGCTTGGATTTTGCCAGAACAACTTAATCTGCCAATTTAATGAACAATAATAAAGATAATCCTGGGTTCCTGTTCAGTAATATGGCCAACCCTACGTCAAACATCAGTCTGCTATCAATTGTTTTTAAATGATAGATTAGAAGACACTCGCTCACTCATCTTCAACCGCTTACTCCGATAAGGGGTCATAAGGGAGGGGGAGCTGGAGCCCATCCCAGCAGTCATAGGGCATGAGGCAGGGATACCTTGGACTGGACGGCAGTCTGTTGCATGGACACATATAGACAAACAAACACATTCCCAGCCACACACACACACACACCTACAGACAAATTTAACTTTCCAATACACCTAACCTGCATGTCTTTGGATGTGGATGTGGGAGGGAATACAAACACGGGGAGAACATGCAACCTCCACACTGAAAGGCCACGAGTGGGAATCGATCCCGTGACCTTCTTGCTGTGAGGCAGCAGTGCTAACCACTAATCCATTGTGTGTTGCCCAGAGTAGAAGAAATTATGAAAGAAATTTCTGAGCCTTACTTAGCTACACATTGATATCCATTTGGATTATGAAATAGTCACTCTGAATAAAGACTGGCCATGTCGGAGTCTGACTTTGATTCAGTACAGATTCAGTCAAATTGGGTTTGTAAATGTATCATTTTTTTATGGATCCACTGCCACCTTGGCTAGATAAAGGTTTCTTAATATTTCTGGGTCATTCTGTGCTAAGTGCTGTTAACTTCTCGCTCACCTCTGGAATTGTTCTTGCAGTTTTAAGACGTGCTTTAAGAAACCTAACATGGAACCATGGAAATTATAGACCTGCTATAAAATCATTCTTTCTCTCAGAAATTCTTGATAATATGGTCTTTAATCAAAGTTTGCCACATTTGTGAGTGAATTATCTTTCTGGACCTCTGTCATTGGGTCTATTAAGAGCTCATCATTCTCAGATGTCTTAGCTCATTTACTTCACTGGTGTCACATTTTATTGAAATGTTTGTCTCTGGTCTTGTCTGCAACCTGTTTCTCTTAAATCTGAATGTTGTTTTGTTGTTCAACTATTTCTGTTAAAAAGAGTCTTGTACTAAGCCACTGAGAGGTAATGGGGCGACAGCCACACTTTTGTTATGTGTGCAGAATGTGAAATTTCATTGTCTTGTTGAAAAATGCATGGACGCCCCTGGAAAAGATGTCATCTTGAAGGGAGTATATGTTGATCTAAATCCCATCATACTTTTCTAATGTAAGAATGTAATGTATCTATTAATCCTGCCATCACAGAAGTGTAAAATACCTTTGCCAAGGGCACTGACACAACCCTATATCATGACAGACCCTGACTTTTGGACTTGTTGCTGATAACAGTCTGGATGGTCCTTTTCATCTTTGTTCTGGAGCACACAGCAACCATTTCTCCAAAAAAGATCTGGAATACTAATTTTCTTACGACTTTACATTTCCACTATGTGACTTCCAACCCAGATATCGCTGAGCCCGGAGAATTCAATGTTGCCTCTGGACAACATTAACATGTGGCTTCTTTTTTGTAAAGTCTTGTGTTGTAGTGCTTGACAAAGGTTTCCCAAAGTAATCTCTTGTCCATATGGACATAGAGGCTTTGCACGTGAGATCACAGGTCACATACAGGGTGGTGCCACGCACAGCTGAAGGTCAAGTTTAGCTGGTCACAATATTGTGTAAACAAGCCATCTCAACTAGTCTTTACTCTGTTTTTCACCAAAAAAAAAAACAAAAAACAAAACTGCACCACCAAGATATTACTCATTTCATTACAGAAGCAGCCATGGGATGATGAAAAAAGTGAGAGTCCGCTGAGTATTACCCATTATCCTGCAGCAGCGTAAACAATAAAGTTAATGATGTACATTATCACATGTGTTTTCACCACACGTATATGAACACTCAGGCTCAACATGCTAACTTTGCTCAGCACGCTACGGACTTATGTTCATTGAGGACTGCAGATTGACATATTTATAATAGTATTTAGTCATAATGTTCATTAACTTTATTGGATTTTGTGTATGCTGCTGTGAAGCAAAACTCAGCTGTCTCGCTTTTTTTTTCCATTGTCCCGTCGGTCACAAAATGAGTAACATGAAAATTCAGTAAGGTATATCTTATATATTATATTCCAATTCTAAGGTGAAACTATACTAGTATACTAAGGTATATCTAAAAATCTAAAAAGGAACAGTAAAATAGAAGAGTAGAAAAGAGTTGAGTAGAGCCACTTAGGTGCCTGGTCTTGAGAACCAGGGATGGTAGGTTGAAAAGCATTTTTATTCCATGAGAACTCTCCCTACCCACCCAAGCGGCTCAAGAAAAAAGTATATATAATAATAAATTTAAGACATAAGAAAGATAAGATGTCATATATATATATATATATATATATATATATATCAATCAATCAATCAACTTTTTTCTTATATAGTGCCAAATCACAACAAACAGTTGCCCCAAGGCGCTCCACATTGTAAGGCAAGGCCATACAATAATTATGAAAAACCCCAACGGTCAAAACGACCCCCTATGAGCAAGCACTTGGCCACAGTGGGAAGGAAAAACTCCCTTTTAACAGGAAGAAACCTCCAGCAGAACCAGGCTCAGGGAGGGGCAGTCTTCTGCTGAGACTGGTTGGGGCTGAGGGAAAGAACCAGGAAAAAGACATGCCGAGAAGGGGGGCAGAGATCGATCACTAATGATTAAATGCAGAGTGATGCATACGGAGCAAAAAGAGAAAGAAACAGTGCATCATGGGAACCCCCCACAGTCTACGTCTAAAGCAACATAACCAAAGGATGGTCCAGGGTCACCCGATCCAGCCCTAACTATAAGCCTTAGCGAAAAGGAAAGTTTTAAGCCTAATCTTAAAAGTAGAGAGGGTATCTGTCTCCCTGATCTGAATTGGGAGCTGGTTCCACAGGAGAGGAGCCTGAAAGCTGAAGGCTCTGCCTCCCATTCTACTCTTACAAACCCTAGGAACCACAAGTAAGCCCGCAGTCTGAGAGCGAAGCGCTCTAATGGGGTAATATGGTATTACGAGGTCCCTAAGATAAGATGGGACCTGATTATTCAAAACCTTATAAGTAAGAAGAAGAATTTTAAATTCTATTCTAGAATTAACAGGAAGCCAATGAAGAGAGGCCAACACGGGTGAGATATGCTCTCTCCTGCTAGTCCCCGTCAGTACTCTAGCTGCAGCATTCTGAACCAGCTGAAGGCTTTTTAGGGAACTTTTAGGACAACCTGATAATAATGAATTACAATAGTCCAGCCTAGAGGAAATAAATGCATGAATTAGTTTTTCAGCATCACTCTGAGACAAGACCTTTCTGATTTTAGAGATATTGCGTAAATGCAAAAAGGCAGTCCTACATATTTGTTTAATATGCGCTTTGAATGACATATCCTGATCAAAAATGACTCCAATATTTCTCACAGTATTACTAGAGATCAGGGAAATGCCATCCAAAGTAACAATCTGGTTAGACACCATGCTTCTAAGATTTGTGGGGCCAAGTACAATAACTTCAGTTTTATCTGAGTTTAAAAGCAGGAAATTAGAGGTCATCCATGTCTTTATGTCTGTAAGACAATCCTGCAGTTTAGCTAATTGGTGTGTATCCTCTGGCTTCATGGATAGATAAAGCTGGGTATCATCTGCGTAACAATGAAAATTTAAGCAATACCGTCTAATAATACTGCCCAAGGGAAGCATGTACAAAGTGAACAAAATTGGTCCTAGCACAGAACCTTGTGGAACTCCATAATTAACTTCAGTCTGTGAAGAAGATTCCCCATTTACATGAACAAACTGTAATCTATTAGACAAATATGATTCAAACCACCGCAGCGCAGTGCCCTTAATATCTATGACATGCTCTAATCTCTGTAATAAAATTTTATGGTCAACAGTATCAAAAGCAGCACTGAGGTCCAACAGAACAAGCACAGAGATAAGTCCACTGTCCGAAGCCATAAGAAGATCATTTGTAACCTTCACTAATGCTGTTTCTGTACTATGATGAATTCTAAAACCTGACTGAAACTCTTCAAATAGACCATTCCTCTGCAGGTGATCAGTTAGCTGTTTTACAACTACCCTCTCAAGAATCTTTGAGAGAAAAGGAAGGTTGGAGATTGGCCTATAATTAGCTAAGATAGCTGGATCAAGTGATGGCTTTTTAAGTAATGGTTTAATTACTGCCACCTTAAAGGCCTGTGGTACATAACCAACTAACAAAGATAGATTGATCATATTTAAGATTGAAGCATTAAATAATGGTAGGACTTCCTTGAGCAGTCTGGCAGGAATGGGGTCTAATAAACATGTTGATGGTTTGGATGAAGTAACTAATGAAAATAACTCAGACAGAACAATCGGAGAGAAAGAGTCTAACCAAATACCGGCATCACTGAAAGCAGCCAAAGATAACGATACATCTTTGGGATGGTTATGAGTAATTTTTTCTCTAATAGTCAAAATTTTGTTAGCAAAGAAAGTCATGAAGTCATTACTAGTTAAAGTTAATGGAATACTCTTTGTCAGCCTGGCTACAGTGCTGAAAAGAAACCTGGGGTTGTTCTTATTTTCTTCAATTAGTGATGAGTAGAAAGATGTCCTAGCTTTACGGAGGGCTTTTTTATAGAGCAACAAACTCTTTTTCCAGGCTAAGTGAAGATCTTCTAAATTAGTGAGACGCCATTTCCTCTCCAACTTACGGGTTATCTGCTTTAAGCTACGAGTTTGTGAGTTATACCACGGAGTCAGACACTTATGATTTAAAGCTCTCTTTTTCAGAGGAGCTACAGCATCCAAAGCTGTCTTCAATGAGGATGTAAAACTATTGACGAGATACTCTAACTCCCTTACAGAGTTTAGGTAGCTACTCTGCTCTGTGTTGGTATATGACAGAGAACATAAAGAAGGAATCATATCCTTAAACCTAGTTACAGCGCTTTCTGAAAGACTTCTAGTGTAATGAAACTTATTCCCCACTGCAGGGTAGTCCAACAGGGTAAATGTAAATGTTATTAAAAAATGATCAGACAGAAGGGAGTTTTCAGGGAATACTGTTAAGTCTTCTATTTCCATACCATAAGTCAGAACAAGATCTAAAATATGATTAAAGTGGTGGGTGGACTCATTTACTTTTTGAGCAAAGCCGATAGAGTCTAATAATAGATTAAATGCAGTGTTGAGGCTGTCATTCTCAGCATCTGTGTGGATGTTAAAATCGCCCACTATAATTATCTTATCTGAGCTAAGCACTAAGTCAGACAAAAGGTCTGAAAATTCACAGAGAAACTCACAGTAACGACCAGGTGGACGATAGATAATAACAAATAAAACTGATTTTTGGGACTTCCAATTTGGATGGACAAGACTAAGAGACAAGCTTTCAAATGAATTAAAGCTCTGTCTAGGTTTTTGATTAATTAATAGGCTGGAATGGAAGATTGCTGCTAATCCTCCACCCCGGCCCGTGCTACGAGCATTCTGACAGTTAGTGTGACTCGGGGGTGTTGACTCATTTAAACTAACATATTCATCCTGCTGTAACCAGGTTTCTGTTAGGCAGAATAAATCAATACGTTGATCAATTATTATATCATTTACCAACAGGGACTTAGAAGAGAGAGACCTAATGTTTAATAAACCACATTTAACTGTTTTAGTCTGTGGTGCAATTGAAGGTGCTATATTATTTTTTCTTTTTGAATTTTTATGCTTAAATAGATTTTTGCTGGTTATTGGTGGTCTGGGAGCAGGCACCGTCTCTACGGGGATGGGGTAATGAGGGGATGGCAGGGGGAGAGAAGCTGCAGAGAGGTGTATAAGACCACAGCTCTGCCTCCTGGTCCCAACGCTAGACAGTCACAGTTTGGAGGATCCAAAAAAATTGGCCAGATTTCTAGAAATGAGAGCTGCTCCCTCTAAAGTGGGATGGATGCCGTCTCTCCTAACAAGACCAGGTTTTCCCCAGAAGCTTTGCCAATTATCAATGAAGCCCACCTCATTTTTTGGACACCACTCAGACAGCCAGCAATTCAAGGAGAACATGCGGCTAAACATGTCACTCCCGGTCTGATTGGGGAGGGGCCCAGAGAAAACAACAGAGTCCGACATTGTTTTTGCAAAGTTACACACCGATTTAATGTTAATTTTAGTGACCTCCGATTGGCGTAACCGAGTGTCATTACTGCCGACATGAATTACAATCTTACCAAATTTACGCTTAGCCTTAGCCAGCAATTTCAAATGTCCTTCGATGTCGCCTGCTCTGGCCCCCGGAAGACAACTGACAATGGTTGCTGGTGTCGCTAACTTCACATTTCTCAAAACAGAGTCGCCAATAACCAGAGTTTGATCCTCGGCGAGTGTATCGTCGAGTGGGGAAAAACGGTTAGAGATGTGAACGGGTTGACGGTGTACACGGGGCTTCTGTTTAGGGCTATGCTTCCTCCTCACAGTCACCCAGTCAGCCTGCTTTCCCGACTGCCCGGGATCTGCCAGGGGGGAACTATATATATATATATATATATATATAACATTTAAATATTAAGGGTAATAAACAACATGTACAATAAATATGGTACTATATTATATACAGGGGTAGGTATTAAAACCTAAATATTAATACAGGAGAAGATTGTTCATGATGTGACGCTTTTTTATTTTACTATTTGTAAAGTTTGTAAAGTTTAGCAGTTTGAACATTAAATATCTTGTCTTTGTGGTGTATTCAACTGAATATAGGTTGAAGAGGATTTGCAAATCATTCCGCCATTTCCTGACAATGAAAATCCGCCGAGGGGGTGGACCACTCCTCACTCAAAGCCTGCTCACAGGCGAATGACGCAACCGACAGGTGTGGAAAAACTCACGCATGCGCAAGGAGGGTTCAAGCTTGTCTGACACAATCATCCATCCATCCATCCATCTTCTACCGCTTAGTCCAATTAAGGATCACGGGGGGCTGGAGCCTATCCCAGCAGTCATAGAGCGTGAGGCGGGGTACACCCAGGACAGGACGCTAGTCTGTCACAGGGCCACAAATAGACAAACAAACACAGACACACCCACACACACACCTACGGACAATTTTAAAGATTCCAATCCACCTAACCCGCATGTCGTTGGATGTGGGAGGAAACCGGAGCACCCGGAGGAAACCCACGCAAACATGGGGAGAACATGCAAACTCCACACAGAAAGGCCACAGGAATTGAACCCACAACCTTCTCGCTGTGAGGCAACAGTGCTAACCACTAAGCCACCGTGCTGCCCCTGACGCAATCACATGATTCAAATCCATATGGTTTTTGAAAAAATAATAAGGTTGGATACTTTTCTAATAGACCTCGTATTCTGCTTTTACTTACATTTTACACAACATCCCAACTTCATTGGAACTGCTGCTGCTGCTGTGTGAGCGCGATGTACGTCCTCGCACTGTGTCGCCATGGGATCCTTCACGCCAGTTCGCCAATTCGATTTTTTCGCTCTTTTTCGGCCGGTTTCTGCTTCTTTCGCCCAGCTTCATGTTATGTGTGAAGGGGCCATAAACAATACAGGAAGCACTGCACATGACCCGCAACATGGTGATGAGGAGTGGCCAGGAAGTGGCCCGGTCATATGACTGCAAAGCCTCTATATGATGGTTCTTGATGCAGTGTCATCTGAGGGATGCAAGATCAAGCTTAGGCTTGTGCGCTAGCCCTTTACGCACTGAAACTGCTCCAGATTCCTTGAATTGCGTAGTGATATTATGTATTTATATTATGTATCTGCTTTTCTTTTCATTTTTCATATTGTCCCAGCTTTTTCTGATTTGGAGTTGTATATACATAAAATGTATTTCCTCTCCAAAAGAGAAAATATACAGGACAGGTAGAAATAAATTGGTTTTCATACACCTACATGTGTATCAGCCATTCTGTCATGGGTGTAATTGGCACAACAGTCCTTGGTGATTCTGTGTCCCCAGAAGCTGTGCTGTCAGGTCTGGGGCTGGGGTGTCAGTGCGAGTGTGATTGTGAATGCATCTGTTACACAATGGACAAGATACAGTAGGTGTTATCCTGGTGATGTCTTCCTGTTCATTTACATTTGACAGTACATCTTATTTGTGATTTTTTTTTTCTATTTTTAATAAAAGGATGCCATAAGTTGCAGTAAAAACTGGTTTTGCAGCACCAGATGACATACGTAGGCACAGCTTCAAATACATGTCAAACCTTTCTTTCATAGCTGTTTGCTTTAATGCTTGCACACTGGTGACAGCAGAGATTAATACATGCAAATCATTCATGCATAGCCAATTGCTCATCATCTGATTAAAATTCAGTGGCATAAGCATTGCATACTTCATGAACTTTATCAAACAACATGCTTAAAGTAAATTACCCCAGGTTTATTTGTGATTTCTGCTGTTGTTTTAGACAGAAGCTAATGTAGAAAATGGACTTTGCTTTAAAAATCTTTGATGATCATCAAATGCTATCAGGCTAAATAAAGTGGAATAAAACCAGTAACATTTATTTGTGTTTGTAGTTTTAATAATAGTAAAATACATACTTAGTAATGTATTTTTAAAGTATAAAAGTCATCCAAAATTCCTATTCTAAAACAAAGCCCTTCAAATGCAAACAAAACAGCAAAATACATTTTCAAAAGGTAATATCACCACGAATTGAATCATTTAAGACTCATTTTGATGATGGATGCAAAAACAAGCTGCACAGATGGTGCAATTTTATTTGCGGTATTTGAGTGCACTTTGCTGTTTACAGTAAATGGTGGGATACACCGGTGCAAAACCAGGTGCTGGCCAAAATATTACTGGATTTACAGTGTTCATTGGGCAGGGGCTTGTTGTAGGCCAAACTTCATAATGCACTGGCATCACCTTTCCTATTCTAAAGATGTGAATCATTGAAACTGCAGACACATCAATAGTTTTGAAAATTTCCACATCGAAGCACTTTATTGCATTACAAATAGTATAGCTTTGGATTGAGCGTGTTCTACCAGTATTGAATCCATTTTTTATAAAGATTCAACTTCAGTAGGTAGGGCTTGCTATCAGCATGAAGAAACATTATGTGTGTAGAAGATTGTTCCACAGTGATTTTTCTAACAAGTTTAAAAGAGAACAAGATCAATTCAAATAAAGATTTGAAGACAAACCCAACTTTCACTGTTGTGATATCAAACTTAAGGAACTCCAACAGTATGCTGAAGATAGAACAAACTGCCAGTCCTTAGTACACCAGTTGTCTGATAACTATGAGGTGGCCCAGCAGTAAATATTCCTCCACTGAAACTGGGGGGACATCAGCAGTGATGACAAAAGAAAAATGTACTACCAGTGTCCCCATTGCATAAAAGTCTGTGTATCCCATTTAAGATGCTATAAGGGAATATCTCTACAACTTTGTCAAGTTCACTGCATACCAATACCCTTCTGATGGTCGAGTCCAGGATGTCATTGAAAACCTGGATCTACGTCGCGAATGCATTGCATTTTAAACAAGGCATTCTCACAGAAAACCATGAATTTGCTTTCATTTCCTTTTTGATGTATGCTGATTTAACACATGATTGCACACACCATCATTCAAAGACAGAGTGAAAGTCAACTTATTCCTCAGGCTCCATTGTCTTTTTCCAGAAGTTTGAAGATAACTAATATTTGTGCTATTTGCTTGAAAATGAGAGATGGATCCTCTACGTGCTGTCCATCTCTGAGATGACTGTGTCAGTGACAGAGGGGGGGCCTAAGATGGATTAGATATGCCTTTCTCAATGAGCAGCAGGTCGGCATGGTGGTGACAATCTCTTATCATGTCGTCTCAATTTGTTTCACAGAAAGAACAAGGACAAGTGGAAGGAGGGGAAGGGAGATAGAATTAATACAAGACAAAAAGAGCAGTGAGGGAAATGTACAATTATTTTGCAAAGGTGTTAATGCTTTTTACAATTACATGGCATTCCAATGACAATGTATTTATCATTTACCACTCTGAAAGGAGCTGATCACTTCCAAATTTAAGGCTCTGTTGATGCAGGACGTCATGTAACTAGCAGAGAAGTTTCATAAGAGGTCGGGATCAGCACTTTATCGGCACATTCCACTGTTAAAGGAGATTTTGTAATGAAAGACGTGCGGATGGATTCGCGCGTCAGGATGCAGCCACTCATGGCGCTCGACAAACAACACCTCCGTGTTGGAAGCCTTACAGGACAAGTTGGAACATGCCCAGCTGTTAAACAATTTCTCTGATACTCACTCAACTGAAAAGCGATCGAAAGCCGCCTGAATCTTACGAATGGTTTCCAACACGGAGGTGTTTTTTGTCCCGCCGCGCCATGAGCGGCTGCGTCCTGACGCGCGAATCCGTCCACACGTCTTTCATTACAAAATCTCCTTTAACAGTGGAATGTGCCGATAAAGTGCTGATCCCGACCTCTTATGAAACTTCTCTGCTAGTTACACGACGTCCTGCATCAACAGAGCCTTAAATTTGGAAGTGATCAGCTCCTTTCAGCGCGGCGTGCCCTCCGGCGCTGTGGGCCATCCTTAAAGCAGCAGTAACAATCCTTAATATCTCTGAGGCCCATAGAATTTTCACCGAAAGCCAACTGAATCTTCGAAATGGTTTCCAGCTGGTTGTCTGGCAGAGTTTCTGAAAAAATTTTAAAATTTTAATGCAACAAAACGGCAGTCCTTCAGACATTCTTCTGACAATGAAAAAACGACGAAAGGGGTGGACCAGTGCTCACACAAAGCCTGCCCACAGACGAATGACGCAACCGACAGGCGTGAAAAAACTCACGCATGCGCACAAAGGTTCAAGCTTGGCTGATGCAATCACATGTGATTCAAATCCATATGGTTTTTGAAAAAAATAAAAAGATCCGATACTTTTCTCACAGACCTCATATATGTATGTCCAGTATGTAAGCGCAGCTGCGGCTGTGTGTGAGCACGATGTACGTCCTCACACTGTGTTGCTGTAGGATCCTCCACGCCGGTTCCTCAATTCGTTTTTATCGCTCCGGCTGGTTTCTGCTTCTTGCATACACACACACACACACACATACATATATATATATATATATATATATATATATATAGCCACAGTTGAAATGTGGCATATGTTTATAAGCCAAACATGGGTGTGATCCGGATGAAGTGTGTGTGTATGTATATATATGTGTGTATATATATATATATATATATATATATATATATATGTGTGTGTATATATGTATATATATATATATGTGTGTATATATATATATATATATATATATATATATATATATATATATATATACATATATATGTGTGTATATATGTATATATATGTGTGTATATATATATATATATATATATATATATATATATATATATATATATATATATATATGTGTGTGTATATATATATATATATATATATATATATATATATATGTGTATATATATATATATATATATATATATATACACACATATATATATATACATATATACACACATATATATACACACACACACTTCATCCGGATCACACCCATGTTTGGCTTATAAACATATGCCACATTTCAGCTGTTTCACATGGCAATAATGCCATGCTCCCATCTTTATTTTTTATTTTTGTTCCATTCTGTGGCTGACACCTTTCTTTTCAAGAACATACATATGAGTTTGTCAGTGACTTAATATAGTTTCATCACAACAGTCACAACAGACACTATATGTGAGATATAGTGTCCCAAAAAAGGCAACTTTCCAGCATGGACCCTGACAAATCCACTGAGCTGTCTGTGGGAGCTGGCCACCGTGCTGATTAAAGCTGCCCTGGAGCACCCTGCAGCTTTTTGGTCAAAGAGTATGAACGTCTGTGTCTGGCACAACATGTTTGGCACTATTGTGTGCATGGAGCTCTGTGATTCAGACAATCTAGATTATAAAAATAATCAAAGGAATACTCTTACAAATTTGATGGTGAGTCTGTATATAGTCCTAGCTAAGTTACCTGTTCTACACATGGCTAATAAAGAAGAATTTTAGCCATGTCGTTGTGTATTTCATGTCACTTTACTTAAGGTACAGTAAGTTGCACTGCACTGTGTATGTTTTCATACACAGTGCAGTAAATGTTATTTCTTAATAACATTTACATTTACTCTGATGGACTACCCAGCAGTGGGGAATAAGTTTCATTACACTAGAAGTCTTTCAGAAAGTGCTGTAACTAGGTTTAAGGATATGATTCCTTCTTTATGTTCTCTAATGCCATATACAAACACAGTGCAGAGTAGCTACCTAAACTCTGTAAGTGAGATAGAGTATCTCGTCAATAGTTTTACATCCTCATTGAAGACAACTTTGGATGCTGTAGCTCCTCTAAAAAAGAGAGCTTTAAATCAGAAGTGCCTGACTCCGTGGTATAACTCACAAACTCGTAGCTTAAAGCAGATAACCCGTAAGTTGGAGAGGAAATGGCGTCTCACTAATTTAGAAGATCTTCACTTAGCCTGGAAAAAGAGTCTGTTGCTCTATAAAAAAGCCCTCCGTAAAGCTAGGACATCTTTCTACTCATCACTAATTGAAGAAAATAAGAACAACCCCAGGTTTCTTTTCAGCACTGTAGCCAGGCTGACAAAGAGTCAGAGCTCTATTGACCTGAGTATTCCATTAACTTTAACTAGTAATGACTTCATGACTTTCTTTGCTAACAAAATTTTAACTAATAGAGAAAAAATTACTCATAACCATCCCAAAGACGTATCGTTAGCTTTGGCTGCTTTCAGTGATGCCGGTATTTGGTTAGACTCTTTCTCTCCGATTGTTCTGTCTGAGTTATTTTCATTAGTTACTTCATCCAAACCATCAACATGTTTATTAGACCCCATTCCTACCAGGCTGCTCAAGGAAGCCCTACCATTATTTAATGCTTCGATCTTAAATATGATCAATCTATCTTTGTTAGTTGGCTATGTACCACAGGCTTTTAAGGTGGCAGTAATTAAACCATTACTTAAAAAGCCATCACTTGACCCAGCTATCTTAGCTAATTATAGGCCAATCTCCAACCTTCCTTTTCTCTCAAAAATTCTTGAAAGGGTAGTTGTAAAACAGCTAACTGATCATCTGCAGAGGAATGGTCTATTTGAAGAGTTTCAGTCAGGTTTTAGAATTCATCATAGTACAGAAACAGCATTAGTGAAGGTTACAAATGATCTTCTTATGGCCTTGGACAGTGGACTCATCTCTGTGCTTGTTCTGTTATACCTCAGTGCTGCTTTTGATACTGTTGACCATAAAATTTTATTACAGAGATTAGAGCATGCCATAGGTATTAAAGGCACTGCACTGCGGTGGTTTGAATCATATTTGTCTAATAGATTACAATTTGTTCATGTAAATGGGGAATCTTCTTCACAGACTAAAGTTAATTATGGAGTTCCACAAGGTTCTGTGCTAGGACCAATTTTATTCACTTTATACATGCTTCCCTTAGGCAGTATTATTAGACGGTATTGCTTACATTTTCATTGTTACGCAGATGATACCCAGCTTTATCTATCCATGAAGCCAGAGGACACACACCAATTAGCTAAACTGCAGGATTGTCTTACAGACATAAAGTTATTGTACTTGGCCCCACAAATCTTAGAAACATGGTGTCTAACCAGATCCTTACTCTGGATGGCATTACCCTGACCTCTAGTAATACTGTGAGAAATCTTGGAGTCATTTTTGATCAGGATATGTCATTCAAAGCGCATATTAAACAAATATGTAGGACTGCTTTTTTGCATTTACACAATATCTCTAAAATCAGAAAGGTCTTGTCTCACAGTGATGCTGAAAAACTAATTCATGCATTTATTTCCTCTAGGCTGGACTATTGTAATTCATTATTATCAGGTTGTCCTAAAAGTTCCCTAAAAAGCCTTCAGTTAATTCAAAATGCTGCAGCTAGAGTACTGACGGGGACTAGAAGGAGAGAGCATATCTCACCCATATTGGCCTCTCTTCATTGGCTTCCTGTTAATTCTAGAATAGAATTTAAAAATCTTCTTCTTACTTATAAGGTTTTGAATAATCAGGTCCCATCTTATCTTAGGGACCTCGTAGTACCATATCACCCCAATAGAGCGCTTCGCTCTCAGACTGCAAGCTTACTTGTAGTTCCTAGGGTTTGTAAGAGTAGAATGGGAGGCAGAGCCTTCAGCTTTCAGGCTCCTCTCCTGTGGAACCAGCTCCCAATTCAGATCAGGGAGACAGACACCCTCTCTACTGTTAAGATTAGGCTTAAAACTTTCCTTTTTGCTAAAGCTTATAGTTAGGGCTGGATCAGGTAACTCTGAACCATCCCTTTGTTATGCTGCTATAGACGTAGACTGCTGGGGGGGTTCCCATGATGCACTGTTTCTTTCTCTTTTTGCTCTGTATGCACCACTCTGCATTTAATCATTAGTGATCGATCTCTGCTCCCCTCCACAGCATGTCTTTTTCCTGGTTCTCTCCCTCAGCCCCAACCAGTCCCAGCAGAAGACTGCCCCTCCCTGAGCCTGGTTCTGCTGGAGGTTTCTTCCTGTTAAAAGCGAGTTTTTCCTTCCCACTGTAGCCAAGTGCTTGCTCACAGGGGGTCGTTTTGACCGTTGGGGTTTTACATAATTATTGTATGGCCTTGCCTTACAATATAAAGCGCCTTGGGGCAACTATTTGTTGTGATTTGGCGCTATATAAAAAAATTGATTGATTGATTGATTGATCATTAACTTTCATAGAGCAATCTGTGACATTCATGAGACTCAAGTGAATGATGTTAAAAGATGATAGCATGTCATATCACGGCAATGTTATGGAGTGCCATACACAACAGGTACATTTTAATTGAAAAAATGCACGCTTTAACTTGCACATGGTGAAAGTTAAACCGCACACATTTGGATTGTAATTAAAGTGCACCCTAGCTAGCCGCTATTATGTAGTAAGTAAAGTATGATGCTTGCTACCTGGGTCATGATCTAATATATAAGACTGACCGTGTGTGTGTGTGTTTGTGCACACACACTTTCAACCTAAGGGCCCCAATGACCTCCCCCTTGGTGCCCCCAGTCACCATACCATGTTTGGTGTCGATTGCTTAATTACTGTGGCAGTGCATAACGAACACACACACACACACACACACGCACGGTCAGATTTATACTTTAGATTTCTATCTTTATATATTATAAAATGTTCAACACAAGGTGTGATTTGTGAGGTGCTGTTGGATGACATCCTGTGCCTGTAGCAACACCTGCATGCTATTGCTGTACATATTTGGTAAAACTGTTTTTCCTTCCAACCTCAGCTGCTAACATATACATCTGTGGTGCACCTTGTCATCAGATTTTACAGTCAGGGGAGGCACTGAACATATGTTTAACATTTTCTGATTTTGAGACTGCGACCCATCGTCCTCATCAATTGTTTCAGTGATAGTCAAACAAATGTGGCACCAACACCTGAGACATTTTCTCTTGAACCTGTGTGAGGGTGATTGTAACCCCTGGTGTGACTGGGGCTGTAAAAGTTGATTCTCATATTGCAAAAATAAATATTGCAATATTGCAAGTTTGGGAGGAGTTTCTGGTTTCCAGTTTGGTGGGCTCAGGGTCTCATCACTGCTTTTTGCAGACAATGTGGTCCTGTTGGCTTCATCGGCCTGTGACCTCCAGCACTCCCTGAATCGTTCACAACCGAGTATGAAGCGGCTGGGATGAGGATCAGCACCTCTAAATCTGAGGCCATGGTTCTCAGCAGGAAACTGATGGATTGCCTACTTCGGGTAGGGAATATGGTCTTGCCCCAAGTGAAGGAGTTCAAGTACCTCAGGGTCTTGTTCACGAGTGAGGGGACAATGGAGTGTGAAATTGGCCAGAGAATCAGTGCAGCAGGGGCGGTGTTGCATTTGCTCTAACGTACTGTTGTGACAAAAAGGGAGCTGAGCCAAAAGGTGAAGCTCTTGATCTACTGGTCAATCTTTGTTCCTACTCTGGTCATGAGGGTTGGATCATGACTGAAAGAACTAGATCGCGGGTACAAGCAGCCGAAATGGGCTTTCTTAGGAGGGTGGCTGGTGTCTCCCTTAGACAACTCAGTCTCAGAAGCTCAGTCATCTGTGGGGAGCTCAGAGTAGAGCCACTGCTCCTGCGTTTTGAAAGGAGCCAGCTGAGGTGGTTCGGGCATCTGGTAAGGATTCCTCCTGGGCACCTTCCTAGGGAGGTGTTCCAGGCATGTCCACCTGGGAGGAGACCCCGGGAAAGATCCAGGACTAAGTGGAGAGATTAAATCTCCACGTTGGCCTGGGAACTGCTCAGGATCCCCCAGTCAGAGGTGGTCAATGTGGCATGGGAGAGGGACATCTGGGCTCCCCTACTAGAGCTCGGATAAGCATTTGAAAATGAGTGATGACAGTGCAAGTTTAGAAGGTGTCATTTCAAATAGACCAATTAGATGTACTGCAATTTTTACGTTAAACACATTCTAGATTGATGAATACTAGTTTGACTAATTTAGAGTTAGGGTTGGGGTTTAGGCTAAGGTTAGAAGGAACTCATCGCTAGGGCTGGGGTTTAGGCTAAGGTTAGAAGAAACTCATCGCAGGTCATCTCTGTATGTTAAAACACATCTTATTCATAGTTGGCCTTTGATTGGCATTTTATTTCTAAAATCATCCAACTGGTCTCTGTCTATCTATCTATACATATGTTTGTGTGTGTGTGTGTGTGTGTGTGTGTGCAAGATTTTCTGCAAACCCCAAGGTATTAGTTGTATTTTGCTTCTTGTTGATGTGTCAAAAGGCTTTTGCTGAATGACGGAAATCATCATGAAATGCAGAGTGAGCTGCAGCAAGCTCTCAGACAAAATATAGCAAAGTCTGGTGACAGCAAATCCCTCAGCCTAAATCTTTCCCATCTCTCAAACAATGCACATTGTTGCTCTGTGTACCATTTGTAATACACTTTCTCGTTGTTGCATAAATTGCAGGATTTCCGGCCTTGTGCATTGCACATTTACAAGCACCAGGAAAGGCTGTTTTGAAGTCATGCATTAGTCAAGAGAAGAATCATGACAAAGCTACACTTCACAGTGCCACATCTTAATCTGTGGCATATGGCTTTCAAATAACCATCTTAGACATTATCATTCTAAGATCTAAATCGGCTATCAAATCTATTAAAATAAGAATCCTTTTTGAACACTGCAAACCTAACAGGATTATTGTTTTAAACACACAGCACTTATAAGCTGTAGTCTTTACATTAAAAGGAAATGCTCTATCAAATAGCATCTCTCTCTCTCTCTCTCTCTCTCTCTCTCTCTCTCTCTCTCTCTCTCTCTCTCTCTCTCTCTATATATATATATACACACACACACACACACACACACACACACTAAACAAAAACTAACACTTTTGTTGTTGCTCCCATTTTTCACGAGTTGAACTCAAAGATGTAAAACAGAACCTTAAAATCTGATCTCACTGGGACAGGTAGTCAGTGAAGGGATGCCAAAATGGGTGTAACTTGGTCAAACTTTCTGCTTCATGTCAAAAGTCTGGCTGCAGCATTTTGAACCAATTGGAGAGCTCTAATGCTGGACTGCAGTAAACCAGAAAAAAGAACATTGCAGTAGTCCAATCTAGAAGACTTAAACGCATGGATCAGGGTCTCAGCATCAGCCATAGGCAGGATGGGATTAATCTTCGCTATATTTCGCAGGTGGAAGAAAGCAGTCCTCATAATATTTCTAATGTGGAGATCAAAGGACAATGTAGGATCAAAAATTACCCCAAGGTTCCTCACTTTATCAGTGTGATGTATGACACACAAGCCGAGGCTAAGCATTAACTCGTCAAATTGATGCCGATGTCTCACTGGACCAAGAACCATCATTTCAGTCTTATCGGAGTTTAAAAGTAGGAAGTTTCTAGACATCCAACTTCTCACTGATGCAAGGCAATCTTCTCATGATTCTATGTGAATGAGATTACCAGCAGTTATCGGCATGTATAACTGAGTATCATCAGCATAGCAGTGAAAGGTAATCCCAAAATGCCACAATATGTGCCCAAGGGGTGCTATATAAAGGGAGAAAAGCTAAGACAGACCCCTGTGGAACCCCAAATTTCATGTCACTTAGGTGACATGAAACAAAACACAGTACAAAACACAGTGAGAATGACTGATCAAGTATGACACCAACCATGCAAGGGCACTCCCAGTAAATCCCAAAGTGATTTTCCAGCCTATCAAGTAGAATATGATGATCCACTGTATCAAATGCAGCACTGAGATCTAACAGCACCAGAACCGTAGTGGTGTCCGAATCCACTGCAAGCAGAAGATCATTCATCACTTTAGTGAGAGCCGTCTCTGTGGAATGATATTTTCTAAAAGTAGACTGCAGTGGCTCAAAGACATTATTCTCAGTAAGATGGTCCACGAGCTGCCGTGACATCACTTTTTCCAGAATTTTAACGCAAAATGATAGATTTGATATCGGCCGATGGTTTTTCAATACACTAGGGTCAAGATTAGGTTTCTTAAGTAATGGTTTAATCACTGCAGATTTGAAACATTTAGGAACAGATCCAGAAGTTAAAGAAAGATTAATAATTTCCAGCACAGTTGGCCCAAGAGTTGGCCACAGGTCCTTAAACAGTTTTGTTGGTATAGAATGAAATAAACAGGTTGTGCTTTTTGTTGACATTATGAGTTTTGTCAGCATGCCTAGAGAGATATTCTCAAATTCTGTAAATCTAGGTAATACCTCAGTAATGGCACCCACCTCAATAGCAGGGTGTAATGGCTGGGTTGAGGCATGCTGGGATATGTTTAACCTAATGGCTTTTATTTTTTTCTCAAAGTAATCCAGGAAAGCTTGTGCTGTAAAAAGATAGCAAACTGCAGGTGGTTGTCCATGAATAAGTGTTGCCACCGTGTCAAACAAGAACTTTGAGTTATGCTTGTTTTTGTTGATCAAATCAGAGTAATAGGTCCGCTTTGTAGCCAGTAATGCATGCTTATAGTCTAAGATAGCATCACGCCACCTAAGGTGGAATACTTCTAATTTTGAACTACACCATTTCCTTTCTTGACCTCTAGCCTTATGCTTGAGGTCACGCAGGTAATCATTGAACCAAGGTGACTGTGTTTTGGGGGAGCGCAGTTTTAACACAGGTGGCACAATCATGTCGAATGCAGTTTTGAGAACTGAGTTTAAACTATCCACAAGACTGTCTACTGATTGGGTATTTGTCAAATGTGAAGCTAAGACATCAGGCAGCTTAGCTTCGAGTTCAGTCTTAGTTGAGGAGTTGATGCATCGCTGTAGTGATATATAAGGTTATTGTTCCACTAAACACAGCAGCAAAACTGTAAACTTACAGTAATAAGTGAGTGATCAGAGACCACTGATGTAAGAGGCATGATGTCAATATTCGTGACAGCAATACCACGTGCGAGAACCAAATCCAGGGTATTTCCACTAATGTGCATTGAGTCCAGAACGCATTGCCAAAATCCTAATGCATCTACAATTTCCATAAATGAATTGCAGAGGGGATCAGAAGGGTTATTTATATGAACATTGAAGTCACCAATGATCAGAATGTTATCTGCACTAGTTGACAAGTTAGAGATGAATGCCCCAAATTCATCTAACAATTCAGAATATTGGCCCGGAGGCCTATATAAAGTAACAAAGTAATATGGCTGATTTTTATTCTTCTGACCTTGACAATGCATAGTATAATGAGCAGAATGGAGAATCAGATGCTCAAACGAGTTATATTTGTGACCCCCAACAGCTAATAAGCTAAACCTAGATTTATAAGTAAGAGCAACACCCCCACCTTGCTTCACATCATGAGGGATGTCACTAAATGTATATGCTGGTGGGCAGGCCTCATTTAAGGGGAGGACAGCTGTAGGTTTAAGGCAGGTTTCACATAACCCAATCATATCTGAGTGCTGATCAATAATTAGATTATTAATCAACACTGATTTGAGGATAGTGATCTTATTTTATTGAGACCCAGACTAAGGACCTCAGTGGGGTTGACAGTTGATCTGTTTGGGTTTAGGGGTGGTTCCAGTAGCATATAAAAGATGCCTAGAAGTAGGTTTAGGTTTGAGACATTCCACGTGCATTGTAGGTAGCAGACACAAAATCTTTGATATTGCTGGAACAACCACTGGGCCATCCTCAATTTCAACATCATCCAATGTAGTAATGGGTATTAAGTTTGCAAAGCATATCCCTCTATTATTTTTATGAACACGTCTATGGAAGCATGCCACAGTCTCAACTCGTTGAATTTCCCTCCCTGGCAGATTAAACTGCACTATCCCCATAGTGGATTTTCTGCACTAATTTCCCTGCTAAGCTAATGGATTCCACATCCACATTTGTCATATGCCTTGCAGGGTCTCTAATCACCTGCTCCGTGGCCTGCTGTAAATTCAATGCAAATGCAATTACTTTTGTTCCGCAAATCTGATTGGTTAATAGTGTGAGATTTCAGACCATAAAATATCGAGTCAACTGTGGCAAAATATTAAATCATTTCACATTTGATGTATTACTCCACACTCTGCCCCTTTGCTACGCAGATGTCAACATTCGACCGTTTCACATTCTATGTATTACTCCGCACCCTGACCGCTTTGCTACACAGGTGTCAATAATGGCGGTGTCAGCTGATGAGCTGACCACACCCTTTTGCCAACCAAATTACTTACAGAAAAATTAACCGTGCAAACAATGGAATTACATTAGAATGGGAATAACCCTGTTGTGTCTAATGATTTGTGGATGTTCATGCTGGATTTTATGGTCACAAATTGAGTTTTACCAGCGGTGCCAGTAAAATGGATATCATCAGACACAACAGGGCTATTCCCTAATTAATAAATCTCTCTGCTACTGAAGCTGTTGTGAAGCTCTCATTCTTCCCATTCCACCTGAACTGTAGTGTTGCTGGAAATGCCAGCATATGCGTATTGGACGTCAAGCTTTTGCAGTCTTCGTTTCACGGATGTAAATGTTTCCTCTTCTCTGCCAGCTCCCTGCTCATATCAGGAAACAATGAAAGTCGGCATGCTTCCTACCCCAAGCCACGTGTTATTTGGCTGCTCTGATCACTTTGTCCCTTACTGATTGTCTCAAAAAGCAGACCAGAACCGGTCTGGGTGGTCACTCTGTGTAATTTGGTCGGGGTACAAAGGCACGATGGCCCTGTTCGATTTCAAATCTGTGGTCGATATCGATGCCGAACACCTCCACCAAGATCTTTTTTTATACAACTTAGGAGCGTCTCATTTCTTCCATATACTTCTTTCAGTCCAACCAGCTTTATGTTATTTCTTTTACTATGACTCTCAAAAATTTGCATACGGTTCCACATGTCCTCCATTTGTTTAGCTCACCTTCCTCTGTCACTTACTAACCCCTAGAAGTGTCATCCAGGCAGGCTATGCATCCCTCCCCCTCATCCAGCCTCCCTTGCATAGCTTCCACCATTTGAAGATCTGTAATTGAATCTTTAATTGTAGACACATCCATGATGGTACTCTGCAGTGTAGTATTTATTTTAATAATTTCAGCAAGTAATTTATCCATGCCAGCATTGATTAGGATGTGCCTGGGGAAGGAGAATCTCTTACCTTCTTGATGACTTCTTGTGCAGGGCTCCACCGAGTAGTAATGCGGCCTGTAATTTTAAAGTACTTTCACGTTGACATATTGTTGTATTTTAACTTTAATACTGTCCTTAGGTGGAATTTATGTTTCACTGAGATATTGGAGCAATATTTATTGATAACATATGAACTCTCAATTTAAGTTATTATCAATTTCAGTTTTTTCAATTTATTTTCATTTATATAGTGCCAAATCACAATAGAGTTGCCTCAAAGTGCTTCACACAGGTAAGGTCTAACCTTACCAACCCCCAGAGCAACAGTGGTAAGGAACAACTCCCTCTGATGAAGAAACCTCAAGCAGACCAGACTCAAAGGGGTGACCCTCTGCTTGGGCCATGCTACAAACATAAATTACAGAACAATTCATGGACGAATATACAAGAAATGCTATTGGCGCACAGGACAGGAGGATCGCCAACACGAATACAACTTCCACCTCTGGATGGAGCTGCACCTTAAACAGAGATAAAGAACAGAACAGGGCCGGTACGTAAGGTTTAATTAGGTCAGCTGGGTAGGGAGGTGTCAGTCCATGAATAATTTTATAGGTTAGTAGCAGAACCTTAAAATCTGATCTCACTGGGACAGGAAGCCAGTGAAGGGATGCCAAAATGGGTGTAATGTGGTCGAACTTTCTGCTTCGTGTCAAAAGTCTGGCTGCAGCATTTTGAACCAGTTGGAGACCCCTAATGCTAGACTGTGGTAAACCAGAAAATAGAACATTGCAGTAGTCCAGTCTAGAAGAGATAAATGCATGGATCAGGGTCTCAGCATCAGCCATAGACAGGATGGGACGAATCTTCGCTATATTTCGCAGGTGGAAGATTATCACAGTTTAGTTGTGGAAGAGCAGAGACACACTTTAAAGCTGACATCTTGTTCACCATCCCCACATGACTCCTAAAATGGACTTCTGTGGGAATGTGCTGTTTTGGAGCCAGCCTCAAGTGGCCGGTGAAGGAACTGTAGTTTTGGTGAAAATGCTTGATATTTGCTTGAAATTTCATTTCTTCATTTATTTGTTCAATTCAGTTTTGTGCCTTAATCTTTTGTAGCATATCATATAATCCCTGATGGTGGTAGACAAATAATCTGATTAAGGGATTGCTGGGCTCATACATTGTGGTTGTAACAATCTTAAATATTTCTTACTCCCAATTTTCCATCATAATTCTCAAATAGAATTTCCAGCTGAGTGCTCCATTTTGTTGACTTTTTTTTTTTTAAAAAAAGGTTGCATTGATCTTTTGTGATAAATATATTTATACCGCTTAAATTTTAATGCTTCACAAAACTCAGACACCCAGTTTGTCGTGCTGCCAGTGCCAAGCTAGAATTGGAATTCATCCGTCTCAACAAAATCTGCACATGAATAAAGGGATTTCGCAGGCAAGCATGAAAAAAATTTTGAAGGCTGTGATTGGAAATCTAGGGGGACCCTTCAGATGTTTAAACTGTACTAAAAGGAGCACCATGCATTCTTATTCAGTGCTGTCCAGCCACACTGTATGACACCAGTATCGCCATCATTTTCAGTACAGTTCACCGCATTAATTATTCATATTAGTCCAATCACAGTTTCACTTTGAGGGTTCTCATATGCAATTAGATGTAATGAATGCGCTTCTTAATTACATTCATTTGTGCAAATTTCCATTCCCCATTGAATTTCTCTGTGGAAACATTGTGACACTGACCAATGGCATATCATTTGCAATGTGGCTAAATCCATTCAGTGTAGAACAATTAGCTGTAATTAGTGTTACAATGTCATCAGCAAACCAGGGGGAAAGACTAAGCTGACATGTAAGGCCCTCATTCAGAGAGAAGTCTGACCTTATAGCAAGATCCAGATAATTGGTTGACCACAATTTATAAAGATGATGAACTCTTTTAAGACTCCTTGGCTTGATTCTCCTCCATATTGAAGTAAGCGGGCTTTGATACCAGAAGCTTTCAAAATATGTACAGATTTAGGAGCCATCAGCGCAACCTTTAACTTCACTGGTGTACTGAAGAATGAGGTCCTTTGCTCAGGGGTATATTGTTGTTAGTGGTTAAAAAAATGGGATGAACCATTTGTCACTCATATCACAACATGGCCTTACATAGTTTTAATGTTATCACAGATATTCTAGCTGCAGCACGTGTATATATTTAATTCATGCAGCACATAAAATGGTAATGCAGTCTATTCCGTTTCTTGCAGTGATCCCACAATCTACAAGACAACTTCCCCCAAAGTACTTTTTTCACATGGTTTGCACCAGTTTGCTTCTTGCTGTATATTCTCTCTCATATAAATAAATAAAAGCCTTTGTGCCTTCTGGCTCCCAGAACTTTTTACAGCTGCCCCAGTGGGCCTGCAATAAAGGTAAATGAAGCAACAGTGAGCATTAACCTACATAGATTAGACCTTTCCTTTTATGATGATTTCAGATTTTCTTCCGTCTTTTTTTTAATTTTTATTGCCCACCGGGGTCTAGAGCTGAGTCAGAAGGGGATTTAGATGGACTCATCTGTATCCTTCTCAACAGATTGGGATTTGGTGGAAGTGCTCAGTTTTCAGAAGCGAGGTGGAGGGGGAACCCTTGTTTTATCTGGTTCAAATGCCAACACCAGTTGTCTCAGAGAGAGAGAGACGCACTATTGATCTGGAGGAGTCATCTTAGCTCTCTGAAATTTCTCTCTCTGCCCTCCTTCAAAAGACTGAAAAGTGTAACGTTAGAAACCTCTTTTTCCAGAGTATTAGCATTAGTAACCCTTTTTTACTCATCTGCCAAAGGCTCCAGTGTAACTGACGAGGGAACTATCCAGTGCAATCATTCATATCTTGTAAAAGATTCACAAGCTGTGAAAGATAGAATTCACATCACATTTACAGTCCCAGTACCACTGTGAGCGCCTCAGTTTCATGCCTCGAAGAAAATAATCCAAATAGTGGCATGTAAATGCATCAATGCAGCTTTCTGTTTTCCGAAAATACAACCCCTGGCAAAAATTATGGAATCACCGGCCTCATAGGATGTTCATTCAGTTGTTTAATTTTGTAGAAAAAAAGCAGATCACAAACATGACACAAAACTAAAGTCATTTCAAATGGCAACTTTCTGGCTTTAAGAAACACTATAAGAAATCAATCAATCAATCAATCAATTTTTTTATATAGCGCCAAATCACAACAAACAGTTGCCCCAAGGCGCTTTATATTGTAAGGCAAGGCCATACAATAATTATGTAAAACCCCAACGGTCAAAACGACCCCCTGTGAGCAAGCACTTGGCTACAGTGGGAAGGAAAAACTCCCTTTTAACAGGAAGAAACCTGCAGCAGAACCAGGCTCAGGGAGGGGCAGTCTTCTGCTGGGACTGGTTGGGGCTGAGGGAGAGAACCAGGAAAAAGACATGCTGTGGAGGGGAGCAGAGATCGATCACTAATGATTAAATGCAGAGTGGTGCATACAGAGCAAAAAGAGAAAGAAACAGTGCATCATGGGAACCCCCCAGCAGTCTACGTCTATAGCAGCATAACTAAGAGATGGTTCAGGGTCACCTGATCCAGCCCTAACTATAAGCTTTAGCAAAAAGGAAAGTTTTAAGCCTAATCTTAAAAGTAGAGAGGGTGTCTGTCTCCCTGATCTGAATTGGGAGCTGGTTCCACAGGAGAGGAGCCTGAAAGCTGAAGGCTCTGCCTCCCATTCTACTCTTACAAACCCTAGGAACTACAAGTAAGCCTGCAGTCTGAGAGCGAAGCGCTCTATTGGGGTGATATGGTACTACGAGGTCCCTAAGATAAGATGGGACCTGATTATTCAAAACCTTATAAGTAAGAAGAAGAATTTTAAATTCTATTCTAGAATTAACAGGAAGCCAATGAAGAGAGGCCAATATGGGTGAGATATGCTCTCTCCTTCTAGTCCCCGTCAGTACTCTAGCTGCAGCATTTTGAATTAACTGAAGGCTTTTTAGGGAACTTTTAGGACAACCTGATAATAATGAATTACAATAGTCCAGCCTAGAGGAAATAAATGCATGAATTAGTTTTTCAGCATCACTCTGAGACAAGACCTTTCTGATTTTAGAGATATTGTGTAAATGCAAAAAAGCAGTCCTACATATTTGTTTAATATGCGCTTTGAATGACATATCCTGATCAAAAATGACTCCAAGATTTCTCACAGTATTACTAGAGGTCAGGGTAATGCCATCCACAGTAAGGATCTGGTTAGACACCATGTTTCTAAGATTTGTGGGGCCAAGTACAATAACTTCAGTTTTATCTGAGTTTAAAAGCAGGAAATTAGAGGTCATCCATGTCTTTATGTCTGTAAGACAATCCTGCAGTTTAGCTAATTGGTGTGTGTCCTCTGGCTTCATGGATAGATAAAGCTGGGTATCATCTGCGTAACAATGAAAATTTAAGCAATACCGTCTAATAATACTGCCTAAGGGAAGCATGTATAAAGTGAATAAAATTGGTCCTAGCACAGAACCTTGTGGAACTCCATAATTAACTTTAGTCTGTGAAGAAGATTCCCCATTTACATGAACAAATTGTAATCTATTAGACAAATATGATTCAAACCACCGCAGCGCAGTGCCTTTAATACCTATGGCATGCTCTAATCTCTGTAATAAAATTTTATGGTCAACAGTATCAAAAGCAGCACTGAGATCTAACAGAACAAGCACAGAGATGAGTCCACTGTCCGAGGCCATAAGAAGATCATTTGTAACCTTCACTAATGCTGTTTCTGTACTATGATGAATTCTAAAACCTGACTGAAACTCTTCAAATGGACCATTCCTCTGCAGATGATCAGTTAGCTGTTTTACAACTACCCTTTCAAGAATTTTTGAGAGAAAAGGAAGGTTGGAGATTGGCCTATAATTAGCTAAGATAGCTGGGTCAAGTGATGGCTTTTTAAGTAATGGTTTAATTACTGCCATCTTAAAAGCCTGTGGTACATAGCCAACTAACAAAGATAGATTGATCATATTTAAGATCGAAGCATTAAATAATGGTAGGGCTTCCTTGAGCAGCCTGGTAGGAATGGGGTCTAATAAACATGTTGATGGTTTGGATGAAGTAACTAATGAAAATAACTCAGACAGAACAATCGGAGAGAAAGAGTCTAACCAAATACCGGCATCACTGAAAGCAGCCAAAGATAACGATACGTCTTTGGGATGGTTATGAGTAATTTTTTCTCTAATAGTTAAAATTTTGTTAGCAAAGAAAGTCATGAAGTCATTACTAGTTAAAGTTAATGGAATACTCAGCTCAATAGAGCTCTGACTCTTTGTCAGCCTGGCTACAGTGCTGAAAAGAAACCTGGGGTTGTTCTTATTTTCTTCAATTAGTGATGAGTAGAAAGATGTCCTAGCTTTACAGAGGGCTTTTTTATAGAGCAACAGACTCTTTTTCCAGGCTAAGTGAAGATCTTCTAAATTAGTGAGACACCATTTCCTCTCCAACTTACGGGTTATCTGCTTTAAGCTACGAGTTTGTGAGTTATACCACGGAGTCAGGCACTTCTGATTTAAAGCTCTCTTTTTTAGAGGAGCTACAGCATCCAAAGTTGTCTTCAATGAGGATGTAAAACTATTGACGAGATACTCTATCTCACTTACAGAGTTTAGGTAGCTACTCTGCACTGTGTTGGTATATGGCATTAGAGAACATAAAGAAGGAATCATATCCTTAAACCTAGTTACAGCGCTTTCTGAAAGACTTCTAGTGTAATGAAACTTATTCCCCACTGCTGGGTAGTCCATCAGAGTAAATGTAAATGTTATTAAGAAATGATCAGACAGAAGGGAGTTTTCAGGGAATACTGTTAAGTCTTCTATTTCCATACCATAAGTCAGAACAAGATCTAAGATATGATTAAAGTGGTGGGTGGACTCATTTACTTTTTGAGCAAAGCCAATAGAGTCTAATAATAGATTAAATGCAGTGTTGAGGCTGTCATTCTCAGCATCTGTGTGGATGTTAAAATCGCCCACTATAATTATCTTATCTGAGCTAAGCACTAAGTCAGACAAAAGGTCTGAAAATTCACAGAGAAACTCACAGTAACGACCAGGTGGACGATAGATAATAACAAATAAAACTGGTTTTTGGGACTTCCAATTTGGATGGACAAGACTAAGAGTCAAGCTTTCAAATGAATTAAAGCTCTGTCTGGGTTTTTGATTAATTAATAAGCTGGAATGGAAGATTGCTGCTAATCCTCCGCCCTGGCCCGTGCTACGAGCATTCTGACAGTTAGTGTGACTCGGGGGTGTTGACTCATTTAAACTAACATATTCATCCTGCTGTAACCAGGTTTCTGTTAGGCAGAATAAATCAATATGTTGATCAATTATTATATCATTTACCAACAGGGACTTAGAAGAGAGAGACCTAATGTTTAATAGACCACATTTAACTGTTTTAGTCTGTGGTGCAGTTGAAGGTGCTATATTATTTTTTTTCTTTTTGAATTTTTATGCTTAAATATATTTTTGCTGGTTATTGGTAGTCTGGGAGCAGGCACCGTCTCTACGGGGATGGGGTAATGAGGGGATGGCAGGGGGAGAGAAGCTGCAGAGAGGTGTGTAAGACTACAACTCTGCTTCCTGGTCCCAACCCTGGATAGTCACAAAAGATTGTGGCAGTCAATAATGGTTACTTTTTTAGACCAAGCAGAGGAAAAAAATATGGAATCACTCAATTCTGAGGAAAAAATTATGGAATCACCCTATAAATTTTCATCCCCCAAATTAACACCTGCATCAAATCAGATCTGCTCATTGACATTGACCCTATGCCATGACAGTGACAGTTTTTGCTCTATGGCAAGATGCATTATCATCTTGAAAAATGATTTCATCATCCCCAAACATCCTTTCAATTGTCCAAAATATCAACATAAACTTGTGCATTTATTGATGATGTAATGACAGCCATCTCCCCAGTGCCTTTACCTGACATGCAGCCCCATATCATCAATGACTGTGGAAATTTACATGTTCTCTTCAGGCAGTCATCTTTATAAATCTCATTGGAAAGGCACCAAACAAAAGTTCCAGCATCATCACCTTGCCCAATGCAGATTTGAGATTCATCACTGAATATGACTTTCATCCAGTCATCCACAGTCCACAATTGCTTTTCCTTAGCCCATTGTAACCTTGTTTTTTTCTGTTTAGGTGTTAATGATACCTTTCGTTTAGCTTTTCTGTATGTAAATCCCATTTCCTTTAGGCGGTTTCTTACAGTTCAGTCACAGACGTTGACTCCAGTTTCCTCCCATTCGTTCCTCATTTGTTTTGTTGTACATTTTTCAATTTTTGAGACATATTGCTTTAACTTTTCTGTCTTGACGCTTTGATGTCTTCCTTGGTCTACCAGTATGGTTGCCTTTAACAACCTTCCCATGTTGTTTGTATTTGGTCATCAGTTTAGACACAGCTGACTGTGAACAACCAACATCTTTTGCAACATTGCGTGATGATTTACTCTCTTTTAAGAGTTTGATAAACCTCTCCTTTGTTTCAATTGACATCTCTCGTGTTGGAGCCATGATTCATGTCAGTCCACTTGGTGCAACAGCTCTCCAAGGTGTGTTCACTCCTTTTTAGATGCAGACTAACGAGCAGATCTTATATGATGCAGGTGTTAGTTTTGGGGATGAAAATGTACAGGGTGATTCCATAATTTTTTCCTCAGAATTGAGTGATTCCATATTTTTTTCCTCTGCTTGGTCTAAAAAAGTAACCGTTACTGACTGCCACAATCTTTTTTTCTTGATTTCTTATAGTGTTTCTTAAAGCCAGAAAGTTGCCATTTGAAATGACTTTAGTTTTGTGTCATGTCTGTGATCTGCTTTTTTTCTACAAAATTAAACAACTGAATGAACATCCTCTGAGGCCGGTGATTCCATAATTTTTGCCAGGGGTTGTATTAAGCCAACAGCATCTCAGTGTTGTCCTACTAGTTGGGACATCTGCAGTATTTATGACAATTTTAATAAAACATGCTGAATAATTTATTTATATCCTTTCCGGGGCATGAAGCCCATGGGCTCAGTGCTTAACTCCAGGTTGTGTAGTGTGAAACAGATGAGAGTCTACAACTTACCCTGGATAGATACTAGACCATTGCAGGTTGCACTCCAGCTGAGGCTGGTTTCCATTTACGGGTGATTCTTTAACTACGGGCACTATTGGCCTTGTAAATGTAATTTCCACCACACCATTGCCTTACAATATAAAGCGCCTTGGGGCAACCGCTTGTTGTGATTTGGCGCTATATACATGTGCTCTGATGTCACTGTTTATCGTCATAGGAACTACCCAAACAATCTTTCATACAAACTGTTTAAAGGGACATTACAGTGTTGTGGTGGAAATTACAGCAATAGTGTGGGACAACTACATTTTGTTTAAAAAAATCACAACAGTTGTATGACATTGAATATCCCGATTATGTTTTGATTATTTTACTGATATTTTATTCAGAGATATTTTAAAACATTAGAAAAAAGTTTCTTTACCATTCATTTTTATCATTGAAGATCAAAAATCTGGGTGTGGGACAAGCACAAAACGGCAATATTTGCATATAATGATGCTGAAAAAAGGTGAAAAAGTCATCATAGACTACTAGAACAAATTTCTTAACACACTTTCATTGTAAAGATAACTATAAAAGTGTGAAATTTCCCCTTTTTTCTGTTTTTCATACAATATGGTCAAAGGACATAAGTGCCCGTAGTCTAAGAATCACCCTTACACCTTATTAAACTGGAGTAATATACATGAAGTGTCTTGCCTTATCCAATGACACAAATGGGTAGCCTAAAGCAGACACCCCTGGAATCAAATTCCAATCTATATATTGGTAGTCTTTCTCCAAAACCAAGTTTTGCTATCTTTTAAAAAATAAATGAAATGTGTTTAATGTATAAATATTTGTAAGGTTAACGTTTCTGTATAGTTTAGGCCTAATGCTCCTATCCACATGGGTCTTCGATGTACCTATGACATACATGTGATCTGTTGCTCACATGAGTGAGGTCTGTGTACAAACATTGATTGACAGCTTTTTAACACTCTGTCAATGGACACATCAACACAGCTGACTCCATTTTTCATCATGTTTTTATTAAGAAATCAGTAAAGGAACGTCACAAAGCCCCTTCCTGAAATTAAAGAGTGTCACCTCTAGGTTAAATACCTTTTATCGACAATATTTGCCTCACAGCCAATCTTAGAGCCTATAGAAGGCCAAAGGGGGTCTCTCTCTCTCTCTCTCTCTCTCTCTCGCTTCAACAGGCTAAATCAGAGTGCACTGGTACTCAGATCAGGAGTCATACTAATTCATAGTGCCACTCAGCCCTTAAAAATCCTAAAAAATAGGTCCTGTCAGTATGTCTTCACGAGCTAAAGACTTTGGTAAACCCATTTATTAGACGACAGTTCATCCACATGAATAAAGATGCTTTTTAACCCTTCTACCGTGTTCACCCCCTCCCCTTACTTGAGTTTTCCCGGTCAAATTTGACCGGTCTGTTTGACTGCTCTTAAATTACACAAAAATTATTAATGGCCACCAGATTTTTTATTTAACACTCTTTGTAGCTGTCAACAATGTCTCAGAGTAGTGCTTAACATGAATAACTTCAGTGAAAATACAAATAGGAACTAAAATGTATTCCAAAATGAACATGTCATGTAACACCCCTGTGACACTATGATGATTTAGCCAGCGTATGTCAACCATATTGAAACTGCTGGCATACACTGGCGTACGTGTAATAAGTTATGGGTAAGTTTTGTGTAAGCTAAGAGCACATTGAAGCACACTGATATGCATTGTAATATGGTGAGTACGTCTAAGAATTCTGGGCACGCACAATATTTTCACCGTATGTCAGTGTAAGTCATATGCAGGCCATAAGTTGTATGTAAGTTATGCGATTGTTGACACACATTTCTTGTAAGCTACTCATAAGTCAAAACATCCAATAAAGTTGTGCATTGATTGGCTGAACAACTGAGGTGCAATCATCATCCAAACAGTTGAGACGGTTACAAATATTAAAACCATTTACGTACACACAGAGTAAATAAAGTCTTAATCTTACCTGTTCATTTCAGTTGGATTCATCTTCACAGCTTGATGAAACCCTATCCACATAAAGTGTCCTGATTTTGGAAAAGGACATCTGAAAATAGTTCCTTATCATGGCTGAAGAAACGTACCATTTTAAAATAAGTCCCTCTATGTTTTGTGCATTTGTCAGCCTGAACCAAAGGATGCAGGCATTTTATTCCAAAACAATAAATTAATTTATTTTAAAAGTTGAGAGTCACAGCACCTCATTCATTCATGTCAGCATTTATCAGAGACATCTGTCAATCTTTCCACGATGAAAATACATTCCATGATCCACTACAACAAAAATAAAATAAAATATTAAATTACTCTGTTTGGCATCTGTGTGGAAGGGCCGATGCCATGTGACTTATGTCCAAAATTGGAAAAAAGTTAATAGCATACAGGAGTACAATCATTTTTACAGGTCACAATGACCAGGGAGGGATGACAGCGACCAAGAATTTCCTGTGCTTTTGCACAGACACAGAGACACACACACACAGTATGAAATCACAATTTTTTTAGATGTTGGACATAATAGCAGGTGGCTTTATGTCACGTAAATGGCGAATCCACTGGCCACTACCAGTAGGGAACATACCATAATTTCAGGACTATATGCCGCTACTTTTTTTCACACTGCAGTTTAAACAATCATGCGGCTAATTAATGGATTTTTACAGGCTTTCTCATAAGTCAGAATACATCAATTGATGTTCATTGATTGGCTGAAAGCTGCGGTCCTCATGAAGCATAAATTCACAAAGTAAATATAAAGTCCTCCCTGATCATTTTAGTGGATTCAACATCAAGTCCTGAAGAAAAAGTATACACATAAAGCATCCTAATTTTGGAACGATGTATGAAAATACTTTAATTCCTTGTCATGGCTGAAGAAAAGTCCTTCTGTGGCAATTTGCACCACAGTTACACCATCAGATCAGTCAGCGGAGACTTCTCCCTCCATCCGTCCCCACCGGGTCTCTATCTTTGCACCACAAGTTGAAAAAATTACAGTGCCTCATTAACGTCTCATTTACCACAGACACCAAGTGATCCTGGCTGCAGTGGAGATGCCGCGTGCCACTGTGCACACGCTGGATGCTGTGCTGGTCAATATTTATGTGTAACACCTTCAGGAAAAAAAAAAATGATGGTACATATTTAATTAAAAGTTTAAAAGTATTTCTAACATCTTTCTGTATAAATATCTTGTGTTACAATGTGGAGAACTTGGGCTTACAGACAAGTGTGGCCTATTTAAGTATATCTTGTTTTTCTTTTTAAAATTTTTGGGTGCGGCTTATATTCAAGTGCACTCTATAGTCTGGAAATTGTGGTACTGTAAACAAACTCAAACAATGAAATACGTCCAGACTGGTTCAAAAGTTTGGCATCATTTTACTATATATGAATTATTGCCATTACTTATGAGGGCAAAAAAAAAAAAAAAACTTCTCTGACCTGATATACTGCTTTGGCTAACTTGAGTTCCTGTTTCAAATTCTCTCTGCAGCACTGTGACATGAGTGGGCTTTTGAAACACCTGTACAATTAAAATACTCATTCCAAAGTTGTTAACATGTTCAGTAAGTCTTGTGTTTGGTTTGGTAAGGGATCAATAGCTGCCAAGTTTGATCATGTCTCTGGACAATCTATTCTGTACTTGGCAAGGATACAGAGACTTCAAACAATGGTAAATGCTCAAAGGCCCCAGCCAGCAATTCACTTTGTTCCATTTCACCGCATCTGTGATTACTAGACTGGAATATGGCTCGCAATGCATATTAAACCCCTGCCTTGTGTTTGACCCTGTCCTCAGTGTTATGTAGGCGATACATTCTCATCAACAAAAGCTATGAATGATTAAGATCAACATCATGGAAACATAAAAAAAAAAAACATTCTAACATTTTTCTTGTGAACATTTCATAAATATAAATAATAGACACACACACATACTTTGAAGATATTGTATCACAGATCTGGACACCACACGTTCCCTTCCCTACCATCATTTCTCCATCTTTCATTGTAATGAGCTGCGCTTACCTGCCTTAGAGGGCAGAAACTTTCAATCCCTATAGAAGCAGAGGGAAAACATCAGGAAGCTATGAAATATAGATGTGTTAATATTTTATTCAAAACCACTTGTTATAGATCACTTAAAAAATCCAACTCCTGTCTTATTTTTAGTTAAGGAGTTCTTGTTCATATTAAGGGTGTTTTTTTTTTTTTTGCGTGCAATTAAGCACATCCTGTTCCTTCCTAAACCTACAGAGACACACTGGAAAGTAATGTGCCAAAAAAATAAGCACACCAATATAGTTAAAATGGGAATAATTGCTATTTGGCTTTCAAACAGGTAGAAATAGCAAAAAATAAATAAAAATAAAAATAAACTACTATTTACTATGTAATGATTTAGTGGCCTAATGTCCTTTTGTGCAGAGAATTAAGCAATAATTCTTATGCGCTTTGAGCTTTTCTGTCCCCTGCTAAGACTGTCACATGCACTTTTTGCGCATGATGGCTTCCCCTCATCCCATTTAGAAAGCGAAGGCAATACTCACAACTCAATGCATAGCTGTTGTACTTTTTGCATAGCTGTTGTGCAGAAATAGATTGAAAATGACCATTTCAGACTAAAAATGCATCAGGCCAAGAATATGGTTTGACTAGAATCCACATACATCTGACTGATCAGACTTCTTAAAAAGCTCCAACTGCTGGTTTTTAGGAGGGCTGGGGAGGAGTGGCCGAGAAGTGAAGTTTTGTGTCCTGGAGCACGTGTGTACATCTAGTGGCAGGAAAAACATTGACAGCACTTTGTTTTTAAAAAGTATACAATTTATTCATTTATTTTTGTTTTGTTTGTGTCACATTTATCTATAAAATGAGGTCCAAAGTCAGCCTGATATTTCTGATATTTATGTCAATATAACCATTATACTTTGGGTTGTGATAATTGTATGTAATTCAATATAATTACTGGTATGGTTTTGTTGAATACATTAGTGAGGTTTGGACAGAGTTCAAGGATGTCCATCTGTCGCTCAACCCCCCCCAATTTCCTCTCATTCCCTTTCACGATATAGCCCAATAGACAAATTAAAATGCATGGTCTCATCCCTTTCTCATTTTTCACATGCAGTCTATCTCAAGGATGACCTCTGTTCAGAAGGGCTTATTGACCAACATAACTGTGCATCAATATATCTCCTGAAGGCCGAGCGGACCACAGCATCACAGGGGTTGCTTTTCACCAACTCTCTCAGCCTTTAACGTTATCGACTCCAGTTGTAGTGATATGCTCCAAAACTGTGTGGCAGGCCTCAAGACATATGGAAAAGCTATCTCAAAGTCTCATTGTCCTAAAAAGGAGCACATTTGATGCACAGAAGGAAAATGACAGAATGAAAGATATTTCATTGAAAAAAGGCATACTGAGGCCAAAGTAAAAAAAAAGAATATATCACTGCTCCTCTGTGCCGCATTGTTCACAAACAAATCACTCAGAGATAAACTGCACTTTTGATGAGATTTAATTTATGCTGATAGCTGCAGTGTTGCTGCAGTGACATCAGTGACATGATGACAGATGGCTACAACTAAAATGCCATCTGTCTATATATCACATATTAAGACAGCTCAACTAAAATGTGCCTTTCACAAGATACACAATATTTTCCCATGAAAACAGTAATTTCACAAACACAGACGTAAAATCACAATAAATCTTGGTAACAACAATCCTCGTGCTTGTAAATGCACACACTCAAGTTTTGACAAAGTTAACTTATATGTGGTAAAGCATGCTGGTTTTGTTTTTCAGTTTCAGTGTGATTTAATCCCAGGTGTGTCATGCAGACCTAACCTTACCTTAGTGCGTAAGTCTCTACCTGAGCCACATGTGTGGTGAGTTTTTGATAAATTGGCATTCGGCAACAAATGGATCACTTCAGGAAGCACTCACAGGCTGGTAATGCTGACAAATGGAGAGAGAGCGTGGCTGCAAAAGGAAGACAGAGCTGTGCTGAATGAAGGACTAAACACAGAGCAAGGATGGACATGCTGAGGCTTTGAGGCCAACCCTACAGGACATGTTTGGCCTAACAGAAAATGACAGGCAGCTTTCGAGGAGCTTGGCGCTGAACATATACACCTGCTTGTTGTGTATTATTACTGGTGACTATGGACACAGCCAGGGACTTCCACTGGGGCTTTTTGTGAGACATCTGCAGGGACCTTGGGGCAGGGTAACACTCGTGAGGTCAGTCAGCTGCCTGCCATGGACAGACACAGAATGGTACCCAAGGTTTGCCGGAAGCTCTGGGCAAGCAGGCAGGCAGACTGCGTAGCTTTGTCCCCATTTTCCCCAGACACCTGCATGATTGCATTGATTTGTCATGATTTTCTACGGCCCTATTATATTCAGGGGTCCCACTGGATTTCAGGCTTCAAACCTATCATGCAGTGGCTTCTGCATGCCAACTAATTCAGCAGGTGTAACACATAAATAATCGTGTAATTTAATAATTGCAATATGGAGCAATTAATTAGGAGAACAAAGGTAAATGACATATTTCTCATGATTTGCTGAAAAAAATCTAAATTGTAACTGAATTTAGAATGAATTTTAATAATAGTTCTTGGCACCTGATTGGTTCCATTTCAGCGATACAAACATCCTTGTATCGCTAATGAGTCGTTCATTTTTGGGAGGAAAAAGCAACATTTTCATACAGAAACAATAGCGTTAAGAATGTGTAACAACTACTTTAACTATTTACGCATGTTTCAACCATTTGTGGCTGCACGTGCATGCCGTCGGGAGTAGCCTTTGTCTGACAAGGACAGTTCCCCACGGCTGAGGCCATGGACTCAAAGGTATTCGTAGTAGATAAAGTCATAGATAAAGTTTACAACAAGGTACAGACACACAATGAAAACTCAGAATGTGAAGACAAACAAAACTTGTCAAGAACTAAATTCTGCACCTACAGGTACTGCAGGAATGAGGACAATGCTTGCTGCACTCGGTTTTGTACTCGCTGTTGGTCATGTCGTCATGAATATTTCATTTTGATTTTGTTTCAAAGTGTTTGTTTTTCTTTTATTGGTTTCATTCCTGTTTTCGCTCTTGATTCACAGGCTTTTTGGTGATGGGAAAAGTGCAGCATCTTTTGTCCACCTTTTCTCGATAATTTGTGACTTTTTGACTTTTTATCCTTTGTCCAGCTATCACTGTGTGACCGGGCCCTTATTCTTTCTCTATCTCTCAATCACTGACTCACACACACACACACACACACACACACACACACACACACACACACACACACACACACACACACACACACACACACACACACACACACACACACACACACACACACAGGCCCAGAGAGCAGAAAGGGAACGTGCACAGGACCTATGATTTCAACTCTTTCTCTTGCCCCTGGTCCAGTGGACCTGAAGACACTTCATGTAATATAAATGTGAAAGGGGGTACAATGGGGGGTCATTCAAAATGTTTTATGATTTATGTTACTCACAGAAAATGAACCAAGGCCAATTAATCTTAATTTGAAAAAAAAAACAAACAATTTTTTCTATTATTTTTCTTAAGATAAAAAAATGAAAACAGGTCTCACAGACCCAAAGACATGATAAGGGTTAAGTCTATTTTTAAATATCAAGTAAGTCCCTTTTGCTGCTCCCTTGTTTAAGGGTCACCACAGCAGATCCAAGGTCGACCCTGTATGGCAGTTTCGCGTGAGTTTTATGAAGGATGCTCTTCCTGCACAGCTCCACATAACATGGAGAACAGGCATTGGTGGGCTTGAACCGGGAATTTTCCACATTGGAAATAATTGTCCTGAACCGTGTTTCCACCACCCCATATATATATATATCAATCAATCAACTTGTTTCTTATATAGCACCAAATCACAACAAACAGTTGCCCCAAGGCGCTCCACATTGCAAGGCAAGGCCATACAATAATTATGAAAAACCCCAACGGTCAAAACGACCCCCTATGAGCAAGCACTTGGCCACAGTGGGAAGGAAAAACTCCCTTTTAACAGGAAGAAACCTCCAGCAGAACCAGGCTCAGGGAGGGGCAGTCTTCTGCTGAGACTGGTTGGGGCTGAGGGAAAGAACCAGGAAAAAGAGATCGATCACTAATGATTAAATGCAGAGTGATGCATACGGAGCAAAAAGAGAAAGAAACAGTGCATCATGGGAACCCCCCCACAGTCTACGTCTAAAGCAACATAACCAAGGGATGGTCCAGGGTCACCCGATCCAGCCCTAACTATAAGCCTTAGCGAAAAGGAAAGTTTTAAGCCTAATCTTAAAAGTAGAGAGGGTATCTGTCTCCCTGATCTGAATTGGGAGCTGGTTCCACAGGAGAGGAGCCTGAAAGCTGAAGGCTCTGCCTCCCATTCTACTCTTACAAACCCTAGGAACTACAAGTAAGCCCGCAGTCTGAGAGCGAAGCGCTCTAATGGGGTAATATGGTACTACGAGGTCCCTAAGATAAGATGGGACCTGATTATTCAAAACCTTATAAGTAAGAAGAAGAATTTTAAATTCTATTCTAGCATCAACAGGAAGCCAATGAAGGGAGGCCAACACGGGTGAGATATGCTCTCTCCTGCTAGTCCCCGTCAGTACTCTAGCTGCAGCATTCTGAACCAACTGAAGGCTTTTTAGGGAACTTTTAGGACAACCTGATAATAATGAATTACAATAGTCCAGCCTAGAGGAAATAAATGCATGAATTAGTTTTTCAGCATCACTCTGAGACAAGACCTTTCTGATTTTAGAGACATTGCGTAAATGCAAAAAGGCAGTCCTACATATTTGTTTAATATGCGCTTTGAATGACATATCCTGATCAAAAATAACTCCAAGATTTCTCACAGTATTACCAGAGATCAGGGAAATGCCATCCAGAGTAACGATCTGGTTAGACACCATGCTTCTAAGATTTGTGGGGCCAAGTACAATAACTTCAGTTTTATCTGAGTTTAAAAGCAGGAAATTAGAGGTCATCCATGTCTTTATGTCTGTAAGACAATCCTGCAGTTTAGCTAATTGGTGTGTATCCTCTGGCTTCATGGATAGATAAAGCTGGGTATCATCTGCGTAACAATGAAAATTTAAGCAATACCGTCTAATAATACTGCCCAAGGGAAGCATGTATAAAGTGAATAAAATTGGTCCTAGCACAGAACCTTGTGGAACTCCATAATTAACTTTAGTCTGTGAAGAAGATTCCCCATTTACATGAACAAACTGTAATCTATTAGACAAATATGATTCAAACCACCGCAGCGCAATGCCTTTAATACCTATGACATGCTCTAATCTCTGTAATAAAATTTTATGGTCAACAGTATCAAAAGCAGCACTGAGGTCCAACAGAACAAGCACAGAGATAAGTCCACTGTCCGAAGCCATAAGAAGATCATTTGTAACCTTCACTAATGCTGTTTCTGTACTATGATGAATTCTAAAACCTGACTGAAACTCTTCAAATAGACCATTCCTCTGCAGGTGATCAGTTAGCTGTTTTACAACTACCCTCTCAAGAATCTTTGAGAGAAAAGGAAGGTTGGAGATTGGCCTATAATTAGCTAAGATAGCTGGGTCAAGTGATGGCTTTTTAAGTAATGGTTTAATTACTGCCACCTTAAAGGCCTGTGGTACATAACCAACTAACAAAGATAGATTGATCATATTTAAGATTGAAGCATTAAATAATGGTAGGACTTCCTTGAGCAGCCTGGCAGGAATATATATATATATATATATATATATATACGTATATCCCCATATATATATCCCCATATATATATATATATATATATATATATATATATATATATATATATATATATATATATATATATATATATATATATATATATATACGTATATCCCCATATATATATCCCCATATATATATATATATATATATATTTTTTTTTTTTTTTTTTTTTTTAAACAAATAAAAAAAGATCATCCTGACTGCCAAACCTTATATCTAACCTCAATAACAATAGAGGATGAAAACAATAACATTTTGACCCAATATGTTGAAATTTATAACAAATTTATATGGTCTTGCTAAAAGATGGTCACAGGATAAAGATATCTACTACTATAAGCAACAGAATTTTTTTCATTATGTCCCAAGGTTCTTGAAATGGAATATCTCCACCTGGTGGACATTTACCATTAATGCAGCTGCAATAGTACTGTCGTAGCATGTTTTGTTTGCTTTTGTCTTTCAAATTTGTCTTCAATTTTTCACCCACCCCCCAACGAAGAAAGAGAAAAATCCAACGATTAACATTAACCCAAATGTCAAAGATAAAACAAAGTTGCAACAAATTTCTAACCATTCACTGTATGACCAAAGAGCATCAGCACAGTACCAGATCTTATATGAATCATGAAATGACACATGCCAAAGGTCAGACCCGGGGAATAGAGGGTTAGGGGTGGAGTGTCAGGCATACTAAGAGCAAAAAGGTACATCCTTTATTATTTTGTTTTAATTTGCTAACTTAATCAATAGTTAACACAGTCAGGAGGCTTCATATGTATGGATGGTGGGCTTCTTAGAGTAATAATATATCGACAAAGCACCTTTTTAAGTTGTGCTTAAGTTAGACTTTGGAGTTTTGCTGACTTAACATACAATGAGTTCAAGTCAATCAAACATTCTGAGTTTAATTTACTCAAAAAGCAAGACCATGTTACACAAACTTAAAAAATTTAAGTTAGTCAAAAGTTTTCTTAAAACTTTGAGTTTACATGACTTAATCTTTTTAATTAATTTGAAAATTCGGGTTTAGAGTATAGCAGAAATGTTTTTGTATCTTTCTCAGATTTGTGCCTGAAGACAATCCTGTCTTGGAGGATAACACACAATTCTCAACTTCATCCTTGGTTTGTGCTCTGACATGCACTGTCAACTGTGGGACCGTATATGAAGACAGCTGTGTGCCTTTCCAAATCATGGCCAGTCAACTGAATTTACGCCAGGTGGACTTCAATTAAGCTGTAGACACATCTCAAGGATGATCAGTGGAAACAGGAGGCATCTGAGCTCAATTTTGAGCTTAATGGAAAAGGCTGTGAACACTTATGTACATGTGATTTCCTAGTTTTCTAAAAAACCTTTTTAAGATTGTCATTATGGGGTATGTGTGTAGAATTTTGAGGAAAAATGAATTTCATCCATTTTGGAATCAGACTGTGACATAAACAAAATGTGGAAAAAGTGCAGTACTGTGAATACTTTCTGGATGCACTGTAGATAAGATACTATGCTTTTTACTTTTAAATGCATTTTATTAGGAAATGGTGCGGGCCGTGGCCTCAACTTTATCTAAACTCTGGGTCTTTTAGTTAAGCTTAGGGCTAGTGGCCAGCAATCACCTTAGTATTTCTTCTGCCTTCTGTTTCTTGTCCCTTAATGCTGACAAATTATACTGTATTTGTTGTCTTTCCAATGCCTGATTCAGTTTTTTTTTTTTTTTTACTTTCTGTTTGAGGTGCAGCTCCATCCAGAGATGTGTGTGGTGTCTGTTTCTGCAACCCTCCTCTCCTGTGCACCGGCAAAATTTCCTGTATATATTCGTTTTATAAATTGCGTCAGTAGCATTGCCCAAAGAGAGGGTCGCCCCTTTGAGACTGGTCTGCTTGAGGTTAAATGAGATGGTAAATGGATTGCATTTATATAGCGCTTTTCCATCTGCATCAGATGCTCAAAGCGCACGTTTGTGTCTCGATAGCCATTTGTATCAATTAATCTCCACATCCCTAGTCTGTATACATTATGTTAGGCTGGTTGTGAACAGTTTACAAAAGGTATAAAAGAAAAACTCTGCTCTCAAGCCCAACGCTTTAACCACTAGACCATCACCTCCATGATTTGAGGTTTCTTCTTCAAATCATCAGAGAGAGTTTTACCTTATCACTGTCGCATGTGTGGTTGCTCTGGGGGTTGGTAAGGTTAGACTTTACTTGTGTGAAGCGCCTTGAAGCAACTTTGTTGTGATTTGGCGCCATATAAATGAAATAAATTGAAATAGATGCATTAACAAAATAAGAACAAAAGCCGTCTGTGCAATTACAGTAAAAGACGAATATTACCCTCAACCTGCACAAATTCCATCCAATGCATAGAATGAAAAGACTTCTTAAAGCCATTTTAACTTAATGAAACAACAAACACACTTTTACACGTGCATTGTAACTACATTCGACAGTTAACAAATTTGATGATTGGGGGCATTGGTGATCTTCACAATCTCCAATTATTGTTGTGACATGATGTCACATGTCTAAAACAATGTTCTACAAATCAAGGCCACAAAGGACATTCATAGAACGCTGACACTTTGGTGATATTTAACATGAAGCACCAATTATTTTTTAAGTCAGCTACAAACCAGCTGGGTGCAATACAGCATTTGCTTGGTGATCTGTCTGTGCTGCATCTCGGTCTATTGACTCCTGCAATTCTTGACGGGATAAGCAGTGGAGAATGGATGGATGATTAGATTTGATGCATATTATAAAATAATTTTGACATATGATATATATGCCCTGCGACAGACTGGCATCTCATCCAGTGTACAGTCTGCCTCTCGCTCAGTGGCCACTGGAATATGCTCCAGCTCCCCCATAATTCGTAATTGGAATAAGTGGGTATGGAAATATATAGATGTGTGTGTGTAGTGATATATTTCCTCAAAGTGACACACGGATCTCAGCTGTTTGGATTCATTCCTTGTGGTGTTCCTGTTAAAGGAAAGAGAAATGAAGAGTGAAAGAAAAGACATTGTGAGACATATTGGGTTCATGGTGCCTGCAGAAAATAGACTGGAACATCTCCTGAAGCCATCTGCAGCAGCAGCAAAGTCTTTGTTATGATAAAATCAGGAGTGTGCCCTTGATTCTGCAGTTGGCTTAACTCAGCAGGTCACCGAAGGGAGGCAGATGTTGTCTTGAGGCTTGTCCCACTGCCTCTGTGAGGGATCGGGCTGGTGTCACTGAGCTTACAGGTACAGCGGGGATGGTAGATGGGGGAGTTGGAGGTGCACTAATCTGCCTCAGCTGCCACAGGCCAGCGTTGAGGATATTGGACCGAGCAGATATGCTCATTTTGATCCACTGAGGTATATAAATTGATCATCAGCCCTGCTGTCGCATCTGTGAGTCACTGGTCCGTGTCGTAATACACCCATAATGCAACACATGTGGTGTGGGCTGAGGTGCCATGGGGGCTCATGCTGGCTTTATGTGTTAAAAAATACAAAGTGTGACTCAGGACAGATATAACACTCATAAGAAATTCTCATTTCAAGTCTTAAAGAGGCGCTATGCAGTTTTGGTTAGTTTTCCACTTTTTTTTTAAATTATTTTTTTGGTGGCATACTTCCCTACGGAGCTCCCCCTTGGAGTACATATGCAACAAAATTGTTGCAAAAACTCACTGTCTGCCCTCTCCCCTCCCCTTTTCCTCCACCCTCTATGTGCATTTGTTTTCAATGGAGCCAGAAAACGCAATTCATGGAGCCTTGTCAAGAAGTATCGTGCATGCCTGTCCGACCATGTGTCCCTCTCGCAGCAGGTAGAATGTCTGTGGTTCCCCATTTCATTTTTTGTTCTTGGATTTTCTTCCGGTTTCTGCTTCTTTTTCGCCCAACGTCATGTTATGTGTGAAGCGGCATTTAATCATGACCGTACAGTAACAGCAGTAATTTTATGCACAGCCATATTGTATGCCATAATATACACAACAAAACTTGAAAAAACAACCATTAAACTAAACGCTGAAAACAACCAAAACCTTACTGCTTCACCTCAGGAAGCAGCTGATGCATTCTGGCAGGTTAGCAATAGTAGTGAATAGTAGTAGTAAAATCTTTCATTTGCATCTACTTTCTCAATTCCATAGTGCTGTGCACCTTGCACACTCTGGTTTAAAGGGAATGAAAGGTGCCACTCTCACTGGTTGATATTATGTTCCACATGATAAATGCAACACAATGGTGCCCTGCCCTCAAATTTGCAACCAGTTTCTGCACTGTCGCAATAACTTAACTTGGACAGGCTGCAAAATCATTGGCACCACTCTCCGCCACTTGCTGTCAAGCTAGCACCCTAAATGTATTCTGCATGCTTATTGTAATAAACCATCTGAATATAAAATGTTGCAAAAAATGGTTATGAGGAATGTTGCAGTAAACCCACATCATCATACTTTAAGCACAAAGTGTTATGTGTCGGACGCAGCCCGGAGAACCGACCAGCGTTTGAAGGACCCAGTATGAAATAAGCAGAGCACGGAACAAAGGATAACTAAATTTAATTACATAACAGTGATGTGGAAAAATATAACAAATGAGTGCGCGGACTGGCAAAGAGGTGAAACGGTGCGCTCCCAGCTGCACAAACGGTCCGGAGCCAGAAACTGTTCAGACCCAAGGACCCCGCCGACACCCCCCAGGTGGCCGCGACCAACCGAGTCTGTGAAAGAAGAAATCATCATGTGAGTCCACACTCCACACACAGAGAGACCGCTCAAAGGTGTTCACAAACAGCAAACACTTCCTGGCTTAATTACTAATCAGCTTCCCACCCTGCAGGCATGGAACACCCTGTTCACAAACTCAACTGCAGTGGAAGCTGATTAAACGACTAACATAACAGCTCAATATAATAAGGTGTGAGGGACACCACATTTACTGACTGCATAAATGTTAGTCACAAAACCTAACGTACCTCAGGAAGTGTGCTGACGAGCGTGAGACCTCACCCCCTCCTCTTTCACAGACCATGCATCAAACCTGGACGTTCTCTGCATCCACTGATGATGAGATGGCTCTCGAGACGACGATCTCACCCGTCTGGTCACAAGGTCGAGTCTCTGGCAAATACACACTGTGTACTCCAGACTTAAATGCCACCATGCTCCAATCCATGTAGATGCACCACAGCTGTGAGTCCTGACGAGCTGCACATGATCAGCCTCAGGTGATCAGAGTGAGGTCCTGATAATTCAGCCACACAGCCACTCAGTCCTAAATGCGTGCCACCTGGAAGGAAAAACAAAAGACAGCACAGAAGACAGAAACAAAAGGCAGCCAGGCCCCCCAGCCACAACACAAAGACCTATTTTTTCCTCTCTCTTTAGCATACATGTGTTTCTTCTCTACATAAGTACGTTACATACAAAATTGGAATATGTTTGGTGACTTGATTAATCACTATTATTCTCAGAGATATACAATGCATACAACCTCACACATAATCAGGTACTGAACAGAACGTACAGAATTACATACACATGCACTTTCATCTGCATCCAGCTTGTAAAATAAAACAGAAAAATCCTCCCACTTTGTACAACTATGGTTAAGAACAGAAAGCACAAGTGCAAAACGCTACCACTGACAAAGTAAGAATGCTTGAAATCCCCCACCAACACACTTATTTTTTTTTTTCCATTCTGCAGAGCGGTTCCCCTACTGCAAAGATCAAACATTAAAACAGCAGTCAAATGTTATAACATGCCAAAACTCAGCATCTCCCAGTGTACTTCAATAGCTACCTCTTGCATAAAGTCACTGCTGTCGTCTTTTTTTTTTCAAAATCATGTGAAGCTTTGAAAAAGTTACGCTTTCAAAATGAATTTCAAAGAATCAATAGGCTGCCATTATCCCGACCGCACTGAAAAACATTTAAACTACTGAGCGGCTTTGTGTTCTCAAAAAAAAAAAAAAAAAAAAAAAAGGAGCTCTGTTCCATGTTTGTTGTCATTGTTGGTCGTCAGTGATCCGATCAAATTTTAATCACACTCTTCAGCCTCATTGATTTCAGTTTACCGCAGATTGTGCTGAATGAAATATTGGACTTTTTCCCCCCTCCTTCAATGGTAATTATCCAACAATGGAGGCACAATACAGTAGAGTACTAGAACACTACTTTGTGTGAAACTGCCATGATTTGAATCCAGCGTACACATCGAGACTATACATATCCACGTGTTCAGACAGCACAGAAGCAGACATTCAGATATTTTATTAAACATAAACACCTACACATCCACCACTATATAGACACAAAGACATTGAAATGTGCGAGAAGTGGATGTTTTATTTTCATCTGGTTGCATTTACAATCATTTCTGCAGATACAGGACTGTACAATGGTTTTAGAACATTTAATGCAACTAAAGGTTCAGGTTTGTGCAAATAACTGAACCTTTAGTCACCATAGCATTTAGTATATTTCCTTCATTAGTGAATCAACTGAAAATCAGTCCAATATATATATATATATATATATATATATATATATATATATACACATACAGTGCCCTCCAAATGTTTTGGACCCCTTGGTATTTCACACATTTTAATTTATTTATGTCATTTTAAATGGACCCTTTGGTATAATATCTGTAAATAGCCAGGTTTATTGCCAGTTTTCTTCAGACAAGTCAGGGAATGGATACATGAACATCACTAAATATGTCTTGGTCTTTAATTACATCAATTATCAAGAAAAACAAACAGTATGGCACTCTATGGTAAATCTGTGTGGAGTAGACCAACCTGGTCTCACAGCAAGTTGTGATTCAACAGCACGAAATATTCATTAATCTATTGGTTCATGATATTATGATGAAAAGCGCCTTATTTTCATCACAGCAGCATTAATTCAATCTAATTCATTCTATGATGGCTGCACGAAATTAAAAGTGAAGCTGGGGGGTCGGGTGGTTATGGTTAGGGTGGGGGAAGGAGTAGGATTAGGTTATGGTTAATTTTTAAGATTTGAACATTAACACACAGATTCCCAAAGGGATTATGGGTAAACGTAGCCTCCGCTTATACTGATTGGTTGATTGATTCATTCTATGTAAAAACCAACACAAGTGAATCAGTGTAACATGTGTCGGTGTTTACAAATAAATGTGCTTTTGTAAATTGTCATTTTTTTTCATTTGTATAAAAAAAAAGAAAGTAGATCCTGCTAGACAGTGCCTAAGCGCACGCATGATTGCAACTCTATCTGGTTAGGGGGACAAGGTTCCTTTCAATAACAAGAACTGTCAAAAAAATTTCTCATGTGTGGTTGGAGTTGTGTGGCAACAGGAATCGCCTTTTGAATGCTTGAATAACGATGTCAGTCGCACAAAGAAATCAAATAATAGTGAAAACATGTTCAGTGCACCCAGAATGTTGATATTTTGGTCGTTGAACTTTGTGGCAACAATCAGTCGCTCCATGCAGCATCATAACAACGCATCAATCAGTCGCTCTGTGCGGTGTCATAACATCCAATCGGTTAGCGGTTCGGTGCTGTGTCACAACGGATCAATCAGTCGCTCTGTGAGGCATCATAAGATCCGATCGGTTAGCAGCTCCGTGCGGCGTCATAACAGATCAGTCGCTCTGTGAGGCGTCACAACAACAGATCTGTTAAGCCTGGTTCACATGGAAGGATAATTAGGCCGATATCGGACCCGATCTTTCCCTTCCGACAATTTTAAGGATGCCCTGACAATTGTGATGACGCTAAATATAATCTTATCAGATATTCCTGCTGTGTGTGGTGTGATAAGAGTGCTCTGCTCGGAAGGACATAAGGAGCTAAATGTGACATGCAGCCAATCAGAAAGCGAGGTGTTTGACCATGTTCGTGTGTGAAATCTCTTTGTGTGTGTTTTTACCATGTGGCTGACACCATACACTGTACAACTAAATTAATCGGAAGATAATTGGTCCAATGACAGTTTTAAACTTATCTGCAAAGCTAACAAAAACATTAATTTTGATAATTATCGGATTAGCTGAACAGCGCCCACCACTGGCACTGTTTATTTATACCCCATTCTCCCATTAGAGGGGTCAGGGTCTCCACGCAAAATTCCACCTGAAGATGGGGTGGGCCAATGTATGAGAATAATACAATAACATGCTTTTGGAGGGTGGTATGCATTTTCAGAGGCCCGACGTCCATGATGGCATGGACGGAGGGACTCAGAAAATGTATACCGCACAACAACAGCATGTTATTTGCATTATTATCACTTAATGAGATACAACACGTGGAATCACATTAACAATATTTAATGTCATTTCAAAATGCACGACACCCAGCAAACGCGTACATAAAAAGTTGGCTCACTTTAACTTTTGGCGTGTTGGCTGGTGCGCGCTGCTCTCCAAATTTGCCAGGGCGTCCAGCTGGCTGCTTTGGCTGCTGTTCATTGTCATACTATCCATGTTAAAATCATCTGGAATATCCATATTGGGACCAACACACACTTCTCGCCTTTTCATCTTTTCCTCTGTGGACAGTTCATGGGTTGCATGTGCGCTGTGACGTCATTTGTTTATGCACAGCAGGCAGGTATGCCGATACTCGTTCGCTACTGTGGGCGCGTATAACCAGGAAGCATTGATGTAAATCTATGCTACCGGCCTAGCAACGCCTTGGTAAAGTGATAATAATGGCCAATATCATGTATACTGGAATGCCAAATTCAATAATATATCTAATTTCCTCACAAATAAAAAATATGTCACAAATAACTGACCTGATTGTGTTCTTTTCTCATTCATTAAATTATTTCATGTAATTTAAGTTAATTTCATGTGGGTGTTTAACCAACTTTCTTCAAAAAAAAGGGGTGAGCTGATACTTGGCCATGGGCCCTCCAATGGGCAAACACATTATATATGCATATATACATATAAAACACTACATTATCAGAAAATGATATGGTGACTAAAGGTTCAGTTATTTGCACAACAAAACTGAGCCTTTCATCACATTAAATGTTCTTTCTCATGTTATAATGGCATTTCATATTTTCACTATAAATTGTTATTGTGCATAAATTCCTCTTGTGCTGTGAATGATGAATATTAATATTTCAAAACTGAAAATTGTGCATGCTTTCACTAAACTCCGGCAAACTCCATCTGTCTTACCTAGGGAGCATCTGCCATTGCTTACAGGGCCATCCACTTCACGAGTCACAGGGACACAGGGACATCTGTCCCAACAGACAGAGACTCAGGGTAGAGCCATCCATTCTGTTAACGCTCCACTGAACTCTGTGTTATGTTCACCGTAATTTGCTTTTGGTCACTGCAGAATCCCGGAATATTGCTTTGCAGTAGCTCAGACAAAGTTGACTGGTTGTAATGTGTCCCTTTTCAGCCATTCTGTTAGCAGATAATTTGATAAACCCCCAGACGTAATGGCCATGCTGCATCCTGATAAATGCGGGTAATATGACAGGGGACAGAGGATTTCCCTAACAATTTCTGAAGAGACGTTTGGCTATTAGGATGATTTGATATTTTCAGGAAAAAGTACATTTGATTTGAAGGAAATCTATTTTGTTAGCATTCTGTGTCACACTGTATGACTTTTTGAGTTACAGGAACGGATACACACACACACAGCCTGCTTAGTTTCAGAGCTTATTTGCACGGATTTGGATGTAGTCTAGCAATAGTACATGTTTAGGAAATACTGTCTTTTCTATTTTTCAGATAAAAACTCTACTGGGAAAAGAAAAAGAAAAAAAAACATAAGAGACAGCTTCAAATACAGTGACATGTAACAGTGAAAACTTTATATTTTCTGTTAAAACATCAAAAGCATTTTCACTTCTTTCAAGCATGAGCTACTTCACTGCGCACATATTTTTCCTAATACCCTCTTATATATTCTTGAAAACACAAATCAGAATAAAGTTAGTGAAACTGACCATGCATTGACCCAAAAGCTCACTCAGCCATTCCTCTTTCTCACGTCTTGCTTTTCTCAATCTTCTGAGGGTAAATGCGTCAGCTATTCCTCACAGAATAAAATATGCAATCTGTGCCTGCCAGTCTATGAGTGACTTTTGGGTTAATCCTCATGAATATGTGACTTTGTCTGCGTGAATAAATAATAAATGGGGGAGAAAAAAATGATCACTGGGTACAGTAATTGAGGTGCCATGTCACTAACAAACGAGGACACAATTTGTAAATTAGATTTATTTTCTCACCCTAATCTGGATCTATGGTGATTTATATCAAATTAAATATCTGGATAAAATCATGTTGACACACTAAATGAAGTGGGTGTCACATGGAAATGTTGGATCTGCTGTGTGTGAGTGTTGTGTTAAAGTTCAGATATGTTATTCTCCTGTCCTTTCATGTCATCATATATATATATGCGTGTGTGTGTGTGTGTGTGTGTGTGTGTGTGTGTGTGTGTGTGTGTGTGTGTGTGTGTGTGTAGATAGATAGATACAACCCCAATTCAAAGTGAAGTTGGGACGTTTTGTAAAATGTAAATAAAAACAGGATACAATGATTTGCTATTCCTCGCCAACCTATATTCAATTGAAAACACCACAAAGACAATATATTTAATGTTCAAACTGATAAACTTTGTTTTTGTGCAAATATTTGTGAATTTTGAAGTGGATGCCTGCAACACATTTCAAAAAAGTTGGGACGGAGCAACAAAAGACTTGGAAAGTTGATGAATGCTCAAAGTACACCTAATTGGAAACAGGTGAGTGTCATGATTGGGTATAAAAGGAGCATCCCCAAAAGCCTCAGCCATTCACAAGCAAAGATGGGATGACGATCACTACTTTGTGAACAACTGCATGAAAAAAATAGTCCAACAGTTTAAGAATAATGTTTCTCAACGTTCAATTGCAAGGAATTTAGGGATTCCATCATCTACAGTCCATAATATAATCAGAAGATTCAGAGAATCTGGAGAACTTTCTATACGTAAGAGGCAAGGCTGAAATCCAACGTTGAATGCCCGTAGCCTTTGATCCCTCTGGCGGCATTGCATTAAAACCCGACATCACTGTGTAAAGGATCTTATCGCGTGGGCTCAGGAACATTTCAGAAAACCACTGTCAGTTAATACAGTTTATCGCTACATCTACAAGTGCAAGTTAAAACTCTACCATGCAAAGTGAAAGCCATACATCAAAAACGCCGCTGCCATTTCTGGGCCTGAGCTTAGCAGCTATTTGCACAAAAACAATAAAATGTATCAATTTGAACATTAAATATCTTGTCTTTGTGGTATATTCAATTGAATATAGGTTGAAGAGGATTTGCAAATCATTATATTCTGTTTTTATTTACATTTTACACAGTGTCCCAACTTCATTGGAACTGGGGTTGCAGATAGATACCTTTGAATTATCATTCAACAAAATACAACAAATAGACACAAACTTTAGCAGTCACTTAAATAGAACACATAGATTAAGAACATAATTACAAATATTACATTGATATTCTTTTTCCAAAAACTAAATTAACTTATAATTATCACTAATTTGTGATATAATCTAACAAACTTTAACTATATGTTCATCTTATTTGCAGTCTTGGTAACATTTATGGACAAGTGTAGCAGAGTTGGAGACAAAACAACACGAGAAAATAGAGGAAAAGAAGGAGAAAGAGAGAGACAGAGAGAAACAGGGGGCGGGGAGGTACCAGGGTCACCCATGGTTCCATTATGCATGGTAGCTTTTCAGAAAGTGCTCCAGTTTGTATTTAAAGTGATACCACTTATTGCTAATTTTGAATTGCAAGCGTAAGAGATTCCATGTGTTGATTGTCTTTCAAGAAAAAAGCTGTCTGTCCAAAGAAGGGTTTCTGACAGAGCACTTACTCTAATTGAACCAAAGGCCTCAAAAGGTTTCAATCCCTCCCTCCGTTTCAGTTCCTCAGCAGACAGGTTGTGTAAACACTGACGAATGACTCCAGTGTTGGCAAACTGAAACAATAATGAGTGCTTTTGTAATTTTGTTTTTAAGTGCAGAAAAATAAATACATGTGTATAATTGTAGTTTTTGTTCCACTGGTAATTTTTTTTTTAGATCAAATCTAACAGTCAAAGATTTTTGCCTTTGAAGCTTGATATAAACACTGCAAACCTGAATAAGTAGGAAGAACCGTGTAAGTTTATATACTCAACACTTTCATGTTGTTAAAACCTAATTACTTGAAGATAGAATTACATGTAGTTTTGATTGCAGCTAAATTAAACATATGTGGCCAGTAGAATAAACCTTTGATAATTCCTGGGTGTTAATTTGAGCTTACATCTTCAATGAGATAAACTCTGTAAGGTGTAAGTTTATTATATGTTATACAAGTGCAAGTGGTTCTACAAATTTTCTAGAAATAGTTTCTAAGGAAATATCTTGCTTAATTCTTTAGATTTGATATCCATTCTACTCTTAAATGCATTGGATTTTTCAGACTGGCCTTGAAAGAAATATTCAGATTTGTGTACAGTGTATCTAGAAAGTATTCAAAGTGCATCACTTTTTGCCACATTTGGAGTAAATTCTTTTTCCCCTCAAAGTACTACTCAAAACACCCCATAATTACAACATGAAAAAAGTTATTTTGAAATTTTAGCTTTTTTTAATAAAAAAATAAGAAATGACATGTACATCAGTATTCATACCCTTTGCTCAATACTTTGTTTAATGCACCTTTGGCAACAATTACAGGCTCATGTCTTCTTGAATATGATACCACAAGAATGGCACACCTATCTTTGGGCATTTTTGCCCTTTCCTCTTTGCCGCACCTCTCAAGCTCCATCAGGCTGGATGGGGAGCGTTGGTGCACAGCCATTTTCAGATCTGTCCAGAGATGTTCAATCAGATTTAGGTTTGGGTTCTGGCTGGGTCACTCTATGTTGGTAGTGTACTTAGGGTTATTGTGCTGCTGAAAGATGAACTGGCACCCCAATCTGAGGTCAAGCGCTCTCGAGAGCAGGTTTTCATCCAGGATGACTGCTGCATTCATATTTCCCTCAATCCTGACTAGTCTCCAAACTCATGCCCCTGAAAACCATCCCCATAGCATGAGTATAGGGATGGTGCCTGGTTTCCTTCAAAAAACAACAACAACACACCTGGCATTCATGCCAAAGTTCAATCTTTGTCTCATCAGACCAGAGAATTTCTCATGGTTTGGGAGTCCTTAAGGTGCCTTTTGGCAAACTCCAGGCGGGCTGCCATGTGCCTTTTACTAAGGAATGGCTTCTGTTTGGCTTCCATCTGCTTGCTGATTGCTGCAGAGATGGTTGTCCTTCTTGAAGGTTCTTCTCTCTCCACAGAGGAATGCTGGAGCTCTGACAGAGTAGCCATGGGGTTCTTGGTTCTTGGTCACCTCCCTGACTGAAGCCCTTCTCCTGCAATCACTCAGTTTAGACGGGCAGCCAGCTCCAGGAAGAGTCCTGGTGGATCCAAACAATTCAATTCAATTTACTGAACAGCATCGCCTCAAGGCGCTTCACAGGAAACAACTCCAAAAGAAACAAACTGAACCAAAAGATCAAAGAGCATAATTTAAAGATTGAAAGCATAATAAAAAAGAATAAAAAGCATAGTAAAACAATATGTTAATCATATAAAATAGAAAACAAATGCATGTTCAATCACGACTGAAAAGAGTCTGACTCTCAACAGAGTCCGACTGCATCACTAACGCAGGGAGATCATTCCACAGGACCGGGGCACAATAAGAGAAGGCTCTATTTCCCACAGACTTTTTATTAACTCTAGGAACACAAAGTAATCCTGTGTCCTGTGAACACAAAGCCCAGACTTTTACAGAGGGTTTAAGTAGATCAGCCAAATAGAGCAGTGCCAGTCCATGAACAATTTTATAGGCCAGTAGCAGGACCTTAAAATCTGACCTTACAAAGACAGGAAGCCAGGAAGCCAGTGAAGAGACGCCATAATGGGAATAATGTAGTCGAACTTTCTGCTTCGTGTCAAGAGTCTTGCAGCAGTATTTTGAACCAGTTGAACTTCATCCATTTACAGATGATGGAGCCCACTGTGCACACTGAGACCTTCAAAGCAGCAGAAATGTTTTTGTGCCCTTCCTTCCCTAGATTTGTGCCTCAAGACAATCCTGTCTACAGACATTTCCTTTGACTTCATGCTCTCTCTCGCTCTCTCTCTCTCTCTCTATATATATATATATATATACGAGAGCTGTCCGTAAAGTATAGGTCCTTTTTATTTTTTTCAAAAACTATATGGATTTCATTCATATGTTTTTATGTCAGACATGCTTGAACCCTCGTGCGCATGCGTGAGTTTTTCCACGCCTGTCGGTGACGTCATTCACCTGTGAGCACTCCTTGTGGGAGGAGTCGTCCAGCCCCTCGTCGGAATTCCTTTGTCTGAGAAGTTGCTGAGAGACTGGCGCTTTGTTTGATCAAAATTTTTTCTAAACCTGTGAGACACATCGAAGTGGACATGGTTCGAAAAATTAAGCTGGTCTTCAGTGAAAATTTTAACAGCTGATGAGAGATTTTGAGGTGATTCTGTCGCTTTAAGGACTTTTCACGGTGCGAGACGTCGCGCAGCGCTCTCAGGCGGCGTCATCAGCCTGTTTCAAGCTTAAAACCTCCACATTTCAGGCTCTATTGATCCAGGACGTCGTGAGAGAACAGAGAAGTTTCAGAAGAAGTCGGTTTCAGCATTTTATCCGGATATTCCACTGTTAAAGGAGATTTTTTTAATGAAAGACGTGCGGGCGGATTGCAGCGTCGGCTCGCAGCCGCCGCGACGCTCCGCCACAGGAAAAACACCTCTGTTGGAAGCCTTGAGGACAAGTTGGAACATCTCCAGCTGATAAACAATTTCTCATATACTCACTCCACTGAAAGCCATCAAAAGCCACCTGGATTTTACAAATGGTTATCAACACGGAGGTGTTTTTCCTGTGCCGCCGCGCCACGTCGGCTGCGTCCCTGAAAACCAGCTTAATTTTTCGAACCATGTCCACTTCGATGTGTCTCACAGATTTAGAAAAAATTTTGATCAAACAAAGCGCCAGTCTCTCAGCAACTTCTCAGACAAAGGAATTCCAACGAGGGGCTGGACGACTCCTCCCACAAGGAGTGCTCACAGGCGAATGACGTCACCGACAGGCATGGAAAAACTCACGCATGCGCACGAGGGTGCAAGCATGTCTGACGTAAAAACATATGAATGAAATCCATATAGTTTTTGAAAAAAATAAAAAGGACCTATACTTCACGGACAGACCTCGTATATATATACACACAACAATGTCCATTGTTCATTGTAGTTACATAGTCCTATCAATGTTTTTCCATGACTGAAGGTACATAGACGCACAAACTCATACAGTACATGTACACAGAGGCCACTTCACTTTTAATGAATGACTTACTGCCCCAATTTCAATTTAATTTAATTTATATAGTGCCAAATCACAACAGAGTTGCCTCAAGGCGCTTCACACAAGTAAGGTCTAACCTTACCAACCCCCAGAGTAACAGTGGTCAGGGAAAACTCCCTCTGGGGAAGAAACCTCAAGCAGACCAGACTCAAAGGGGTGACCCTCTGCTTGGGCCATGCTACAGACATAAATTACAGAACAATTCACAAAACGAATATAGAGGAAATGCTGTTGGTGCACAGGACAGGAGGGTCACCGGCACAAATACAACTCCCATCTCTGGATGGAGCTGCACCTTAAACAGAGAGAAAAAACAGAATCAGGCATCAGAAAGACAAGCAATACTGTATAATTTGCCAGCATTAAACAACAAGAAAACAGAAGAAATACTAAGGTGATCACCACTAGCCCTCAGCTTCACTAAAAGACCCAGAATTTAGGTAAAGTTGAGGCCGAGGCACGCTCCGTTTCCTAATAAAATGAATTAAAAGGGCAAAAAGTGTAAAACAAAACTATACCAGTATGCTAGCCATACAAAAGGGAAAATAAGTGCGTCTTAAGTCTGGACTTGAAATTCTCCACAGAATCTGACTGTTTAATTGACGCAGGGAGATCATTCCACAGAACAGGGGCATGATAAGAGAAAGCTCTATGACCTGCAGACTTCTTATTCACCTTAGGGACACAAAGTAGTCCTGCACCCTGAGAACGCAAAGCCCGGGCTGGTATGTAAGGTTTAATTAGGTCAGCTAGTTAGGGAGGTGCCAGTCCGTGAACAATTTTATAGACTAGTAGCAGAACCTTAAAATCTGATCTCACTGGGACAGGAAGCCAGTGAAGGGATGCCAAAATGGGTGTAATGTGGTCAAACTTTCTGCTTCACTCCCTGCTGGAATGGCGTGTGAGTCCAAAATGAAATGATCAAATCCATTTGTTCATTGTTGTTAGCAACACTGTAAAAAAAAAAAAATTAAAAAAAATCACTTATTTTTATGGAAAAATTCTGGCAGCTGTGGTTACCAGTAGAATTCTGTAAAAGTTACAGTTACCATGTAAATGGTTTTACATAAAATATGTAAATTTTACAGTGTAAAGCTGTTGTAATTTTATTATCTATTTAGAAGATAAAATCTCTGTAAAAGAATCACCTTATGTTTAATTATCTTCAAAATGTAGTTTAAACAGACACATTACCTCTTTTGGCAATTCTACACTGGTATATGATTATTTTAACATATACGTACTGTTAAATGATGATGGTCTAGTGGTTAAAGCATTAGGCTTGAGACCAAATCCCAGCCTGACCAGATAATCACTAAGGGCCCTTGGGCAAGGTCCTTAATCCCCTACTTACTCCCAGTGTGTAGAGAGTACCTTGTATGGCAGCACCCTTACATTGGGGTGAATGTGATGCATTATTTGTAAAGCATCTGATGCAGATGGAAAAGCGCTATATAAATCCATTTACCATTTTACAGTGTAATAGCCATAGTTTCTCCAAAAAATATTAGTCCTCTCAATGTTGTACTTTGGTGGCATTCATTCTTGACCCAAAATTTGGATGCATACCAAACTGCAAACGTCACCTCTCCCCAGTTTGTCCATGATTGAAGTTATACACAGACATGCATCCATGTAGTATGTACCCACAGGTCACTTGGCTTTTAATATACAGTTGATTTACCACCCCCTGCTGGAGTGGCGTGTCAGTCCAGAATTTAATTATCAACATTCATTGCTTACTGTTGTTACCTAATATCCCTAATTTCTCCAAAAAAATATTTGTCCTATCAACTTTGTGTTTTTATGGTGTTCATCCTTGACCCAAAATATATAAGCATACCAAATGGAAAATGTCAGCTCTTCCGAATATATATATATAAATATATATCCGGGTTCAAATCCCACCCCTGCCACGCTGTCACATTTCTCCATGTAATGTGGAGTTGCGTCAGGAAGGGCACGGTGTAAAACCTGTGCCAGTTCAACATGCAGATCCACCTTGGATTTGCTTGGTCTAAAAAAGTAACCATTACTGACTGCCACAATTTTTTTTTCCTGATTTCTTATAGTGTTTCTTAAAGCCAGAAAGTTGCCATTTGAAATGACTTTAGTTTTGTGTCATGTCTGTGATCTGCTTTTTTTCTACAAAATTAAACAACTGAATGAACATCCTCCGAGGCCGGTGATACACACATACATACTCTACAGTTTCTCATTTGGGTCAATTAGCATCTTCCAAACCAGACCACTGCACCAGAATTGGTCAGTCAGTGAGTATCATATGGTCTTCACTTTGGGCAGCATTTACTGTAACTACAAAAATACAAATATTATGATATCCATCTCACAAGATCTGGTGACTGGGGTTTCTCTCATTTTTAGACCATCATTTACCATCACAGCACTTGTTTGTGGTGCTTGATATCCCACTTTACCACACCTTAAGACATACATTGATTTCAGTGGGTCCTCTTCACCAGACCTAGCCCTCATGCCTTGTTTTTGACCCACTTATTTTCTCATCTTTCGCTGTATTCTCTTGAGAATTCTGCTTGCACGCTGCTTTTCCCATTACAGTGTGAGTGGATGCGAGCCAACTATGATTGCATTGCACAGTCTGTCTCTGTCTTTGTCACCCTCTCTCTCTCACTCACACACTCTGTCTACCTGAATGAGTTAGGCGATACCAGCTCAGTTCACCAACATAATAAATCACCAGACAAATTGAAATATACAGCACAGAGAGACTGTTGTTAATGCGGCCCCAAGAACACTGCGTGTGCTATTAGGCTTTCAGACATTATGGATATTGACGTAGCACTCAGTTTAAACCTAAACATGGGTCTGGCCTATGCTATAGCAATAATCATATCAAACATGTGAGCATTGTGCCTTAGAATTACACAGTATAATTTAAACATGATTATTTTGAATACTTCACCCAACACTCAGTAATAGAACCCCTCTCCATCTGGCCTCCTCTCATCAAGTTCTGATAGAGCTGTTTTGTCACCTGCCTATAATTCATTATTTGCATTTTTACATCTTGATTTCTGCTATGCATGATGTATTATGTATTATATGTATTTGTTAATATTTGTTAATACCGTTACTGTAGGTTTAACTACGCTAATTACCATTTTTATTTATCGTGTTAGCTTGCTGGGTACAGTTGGCTTATTAATGGCTAATTTAGCTCTTCTACTATAACTAGCTTATTTTCGCTATTTACAATTTTATTTTACATGGTGTATATTTTTAATAATTCATCAGTTTATCTGTTCCTTTAAAGATATCAACATATAGTACCTAAGTTCCTAGGTTTCCATTTGATAGCATAATGATTATACTTTTTATTTTCCTATAGTATGCTAACAGAGTTACTTTAGATAGATACCAGTACACTCACACACTCACAGCTTGTTTCTATAATAAAATACCAGATTTATAACTTAGCCTACTAACTATATTTGATTTTACTACTAGTCTACATACTAAATTACCTATACTACAATCTTCTCCTGTAATGTCTTATCCTTCTTATGTCTTATTATTTATTATATTATATATACATTTTCTTTAGCCGCTTGTGTGGGTAGGGAGAATTCCCATGGGATATAAAAGCTTTACAACCTACCATCCCTGGTTCTCAAGACCAGGCACCTAAGTGGCTCTACTCTACTCTTTTCTAATCTCCTATTTTATGCTTTCTTTTTAGATATACCTTTACATACTGGCATAGTTCCACCTTAGAATTGGAATATAATATATAAGATATACCTTACTGAATTTTCATCAAATCAACATCAAATCAACATTTATTTGTAAAGCGCTTTACAGCACCGACTGGTGTCCAAAGTGCTTAACATTAAAAACACAAATTTACAAAAATAAAACACATATAAAATAAAATTTTAAACAACACATTAAAAAAAAGAACATAAAAATAACAGAACATGTCACCTCCCCACTAAGTGTTAAAAACCAGTTTAAATAAATAAGTCTTTAACTTAGATTTAAAAAGTGCTAGGTCAGGAATAGTGAGTCATGAGAGCCAATCCCCACCTCTCTGTCCCACACACACACTTAACACTTTTATTTTTCTGGTTAGAATTGGGATTTTGTTTTGAAGGAAGAAAGAAAAGAAAAATGTCTATTATTGTTCCCACTATGGATGTGAACATTAATATCGCATCCACTGTCTCTCATTCAGGAACACACACATATACATCTACACACACACACATTGAAAAGTGTGTGTGTGTGTGTGTTTTGTTTGTATTTTCCAAACAAACTCCAAAATCAGGCAGGCATTCTGATAGCAGAAGAATTAAGCAATGTGTGTCTTCCCGGCTGTCTTTACTCTGCGAGAGAGATGCATGCTGGGTAAACAAAGCCATCCAGTGGGCAGACATGTTATTCAAAAATGTTCATTATAGCTAAATCCAGCATGCTGTATCCAGTATCAGTGGTTACAGCTGCTATCTGTTAAGGACAGTCTTTAGCTGCAGTCCAGTGCTGATACGTACGTCAGCGGTAATTTGTTAACATTATAGCCGCCATTATTTATACCTAAACTTAGCCAACAGTCTGAGTAATTTCACACCATTAGTCTCATTTATGACCACTCTGAGGGCTGGGTTACCACTGTTAGCCTCTGAAAACCTGTGAGAATGAAGGACGAGCTGCGTTTATACTCAAATGTAAAGGATACATCTGTAACAGATTCTGAGCACAGATGAAGAATTGCACCGCATCGTATGCAGTAAAGCAATCCCACACCTTCACTCAGGCAGCCTTAATAATGCTGCTTGAAAACAGATAAACTCCTCTTCTATATGATGCTCTAGTCATGAATCTGGTTAAGTAGAGCAAAACGTGACACAAGCAACATACACTCATGGCCAATTTCAATTGCTTGTTCGCACAAATAGCAAATCATCCAATCACATGGCAGCAACTTAATGTCTTTCTTTTCACGCATACTCTGGAACAATGCTAGAAACACAACTGTTTCAAAGGTTTAAAAATAATTTCAAGAAAATTAATTGGAATAAGCTGTCCATGATTCACAGTGCTGATGAAAACCTTTGGGACCATCCCATGCCAAATGTTCTATCAATTCTTTAACTCTTCTTTTACATGCCAATTCTTTTTTTTTCTTTTTTTTTTCTTTTTTGGTTAACATGCAGACTACAAGGCAATGCTCAAAACATGGGTGCTTCAAAGGTTTTGAAATATTTCAAAGCAGGGTGTTGAGTTCACCATAACTAATTTGCAATACCGACAAAAAGGTTTGGTGCCATCTCCAGTCATATCTTCTTTTTGTTCTTTATTTCCATTTTTTCTTTCCCTTTTTGTTGTACAATTCATATCAAATTTCCTCACATAATGGGTATCACGTTGCCAACTTAATTCCACTTGTTAGTAGATGCATATGTGGGGTAGAGTATTTGAGTTGATTTATTAGGAAATGAAAGTACATATGAAAACATACAGATAGATATAAATGTAGATACAGTGCATCTGAAAAGTATTCACTGCGCTTCACTTTTTCCTCATTTTGTTGTGAAGTATTTTGTTGCTTTAATCCAAAAGGTCCCACAGTTGACAGTGCATGTCAGAGCACAAACCAAGCATGACATCAAAGGAATTATCTGGAGACCTCTGAGACAGGATTGTCTCAAGGCACAAATCTAGGGAAGGGTACAGAATTATTTCTGCTGCTTTGAAGGTCCGAGTGAGCACAGTCACCTCCATCATCTGTAAATGGAACAAGTTCTTCCTGGAGTTGGCCGCCCATCTAAACTGAGCGATTGGGGGAGAAGGGCCTTTGTCAAGGAAGTGAGAATGGTCACTCTGTCAGAGATATAGCATTCCTCTGTGGAGAGAGGAGAACTGTCTTGAAGGACAATCATCTCTGCAGCAATCCACCAATTAAGCCTGTATGGTAGAGTGGCCAGACAGAAGCTGCTCCTTAGTTCAAGGCACATGGCAGCCCACATGGAGTTTGGCAGACAGCACCTGAAGGACTCTCAGACCATGAGAAACAAATTCTCTGGTCTGATGAGAAAGAGATTGGTGTGAATGCCAGGTGTCATGTTTGGAGGAAACTAGGCACCATCCCAACAGTGAAGCATGGTGGTGGCAGGATCATGCTGTTGGGATGTTTTTCAGTTGCAGGAACTGGGAGACTAGTGAGGATTGCAGGGAAAATGGACACAGCAATGTACAGAGACATCCTGGATGAAAACCTGCTCCAGAGCGCTCTTTACCTCAGACTGGAGCGATGGTTAATCTTTCAGCAGGACAGTGACTTTAAGCACACAGTCAATATATCAAAGGAATAGTTTCAAGACAACTCTGTGAATGTTCTTGAGTGACCCAGCCAGAGCCTAGACCTGAATCCGATTGAACATCTTTGGAGAGATCTGAAAATAGCTGGGCACCGATGCTCTCCATCCAACCTGATGGAGCTTGAGAGGTGCTGCAAAGAGGAATGGGCAAATTTGCCCAAAGAGAGGTGCGTCAAGCTGGTGGCATCATATTCAAGAAGACTTGAGGCTGTAATTGCTGCCAAAGGTCCATCAATAAAGTATTCAGTAAAGGGTGTGAATATTTGCAATGTACAAGTGATTTCTTATTTTTTTATCTTAAAAAAAAAAAAAACTTTTTCATGTGAGTAGAATTTTGAGGGGAAAAGGAATATACTCAGGTTTGGATTAAGGCTGAAAAATAAGTGAAGCACTGTGAATACCTCCCTATAAGCAATTGCTAAAGGCAGGGTCCATTTGGGGAGGGGGGCGGGGGGCCCCATAAATGAGGGAAGAAAAATAAAGTCAACTTCACTATTCTTATGTTAAAATTAGAGGTAGCCAGTCTGCTCTGTGTAAGCCTGATCTCGTCAGAGCCCAGAAGCTAAGCAGTGCGGCATCTGGTTAGTACTTGGATGGGAGACCTCTTTGGAACACCAGCAGCTTTGTGTGTGTATGTTTCTCCGGGTGAAACTGGAGTTGTGTCAGGAAGGGCATCCGGTGTAAAACCTGTGCCAAATACCAATGCGGCTTTGGCCCCAAAAATTGCATACAAGTGCATGTACAGCTTTGAGGGTGGGGCGCATGTCCGTATTTCCAAAATGCCACAAGGAACAACCAAAAAATGAATTAAATTACATAATTTCCTAATATTTGGAGTCAGTCTGGGCAGTGTCTATATATTGCATTTGTGTGTGTGTGTGTGTGTGTGTGTGTGTGTGTGTGTGTGTGTGTGTGTGTGTGTGTGTGTGTGTGTGTGTGTGTGTGTGTGCGCGGTGGGGAGGGCACCATTAAAAATCTTGCCTAGGGTGCCAAATTGGTTAGGGCTGGCACTGTGTTCAGTTTACAAAAGAACAATAATAATCAACACTATTGCCACTTTATGAATGTTAGAAAGTGCTGAACAACATCTGTAGAAGTCGTAAAATGCAACACAAGAGAAAAATTTCACATTCATAAAAAGATTTGTACTAAGATGTCTGTCCAATTAGCTATGAATTTATAAACAATGCACACCAGGTAATTTCTCATTTGTGTCAACAGCAAAGCAAATAAAATGAGAATCTTTCATGTTTGGGGATGTGCTGTACTGTACTGAGACTTCTTCTTTTCTGATAATGAGGATCAGACCACAGGACGCCATGTGGGCTGGAAAGTTTAAGGTTGGAGCTCAGGGTTCTATAGAAATCTGCATAATATTTCTTACAGTAATAGGGTTGAAAGCAGGCTGGAGTCAGGTCTTTGGAGATTCGTGCTTCCTCTCGCAGATCGTTTTTAGCAGCTTCCGTTACAGCATCCAAAATGAGTATTAGAAAGGTCATGGTTTAAAAACAGCTTAGTTATTTCACCAGTTTGCTTCCTTTCAAATGATTTACAAAATTCACTGCTGATCCTTAGTCACAGAGTGAGATCTGTGCCAAAAGCAAAACCTTTGTGTGACACACTGTTGTGGAGATTTGTTTTATCTCTGAATCATGCATTCTCTTTACTGCCACACTGTTGTTCCTCTCAGGTGTGTGACAGAGTGAGGCGGAACTGTCAACAAAATAAAGCAGATATAGCATGGTGTAAGAAACTAGGGAGAGATGATATTTGCCATTTGGAATGCTTGTGTGTATTTTGGGTCAAGGATCACTGAAAAAAAATGGAGTGATATTTACTTGAAAAAACTTTTTTTTTTTCCACTCAGAAATTCCAAGTAAATTTTTCAAGGAGAATTCTTTCTTAAGTAAATTTTACTTGCATATACAACCCCTGGCAATAATTATGAAATCACCAGCCTCGGAGGATGTTCATTCAGTTGTTTAATTTTGTAGAAAAAAGCAGATCACAGACATGACACAAAACTAAAGTCATTTCAAATGGCAACTTTCTGGCTTTAAGAAACACTATAAGAAATCAGGAAAAAAAAATTTGGCAGTCAGTAACGGTTACTTTTTTAGACCAAGCAGAGGGAAAAATTATGGAATTACTCAATTCTGAGGAAAAAATTATGGAATCATGAAAAACAAAAGAACGCTCCAACACATCACTAGTATTTTGTTGCACCACCTCTGGCTTTTATAACAGCTTGCAGTCTCTGAGGCATGGACTTAATGAGTGACAAACAGTACTCTTTATCAATCTGGCTCCAACTTTCTCAGATTGCTGTTGCCAGATCAGCTTTGCAGGTTGGAGCCTTGTCATGGACCATTTTCTTCAACTTCCACCAAAGATTTTCAATTGGATTAAGATTCGGACTATTTGCAGGCCATGACATTGACCCTATGTGTCTTTTTGCAAGGAATGTTTTCACAGTTTTTGCTCTACGGCAAGATGCATTATCATCTTGAAAAATGATTTCATCATCCCCAAACATCCTTTCAATTGATGGGATAAGAAAAGTGTCCTTTACCTGACATGCAGCCCCATATCATCAATGACTGTGGAAATTTACATGTTCTCTTCAGGCAGTTATCTTTATAAATCTCAATTGAATGGCACCAAACAAAAGTTCCAGGATCATCACCTTGCCCAATGCAGATTTGAGATACATCACTGAATATGACTTTCATCCAGTCATCCACAGTTCACGATTGCTCTTCCTTAGCCCATTGTAACCTTGTTTTTTCTGTTTAGGTGTTAATGATGGCTTTCGTTTAACTTTTCTGTATGTAAATCGCATTTCCTTTAGGCGGTTTCTTACAGTTCAGTCACAGACATTGACTCCAGTTTCCTCCCATTCGTTCCTCATTTGTTTTGTTGTGCATTTTCGATTTTTGAGACATATTGCTTGAAGTTTTCTTGACGCTTTGATGTCTTCCTTGTTCTACCAGTATGTTTGCCTTTAACAACCTTCCCATGTTGTTTATATTTGGTCCAGAGTTTAGACACAGCTGACTGTGAACAACCAACATCTTTTGCAACATTGCATGATGATTTACCCTCTTTTAAGAGTTTGATAATCCTTTCCTTTGTTTCAATTCACATCTCTCGTGTTGGAGCCATGATTCATGTCAATCCACTTGGTGCAACAGCTCTCCAAGGTGTGATCACACCTTTTTAGATGCAGACTAACGAGCAGATCTGATTTGATGCAGGTGTTAGTTTTGGGGATGAAAATTTACAGGGTAATTCCATAATTTATTCCTCAGAATTGAGTGAGTCCATATTTTTTTCCCTCTGCTTGGTCTAAAAAAGTAACCGTTACTGACTGCAAAAATTATTTTTCTTGATTTCTTATAGTGTTTCTTAAAGCCAGAAAGTTTCCATTTGAAATGACTTTAGTTTTGTGTCATGTCTGTGATCTGCTTTTTTTTCTACAAAATTAAACAACTGAATGAACATCCTCCAAGGCTGGTGATTCCATAATTTTTGCCAGGGGTTGTATTAGTTTTTCTAAGGGCCCCTTCGCACAGTGTGAAGTTTGGACGAAGTACACACTTAGTGCGCATGATGCAGGAATCATGTGCAAACCATGGAATGTCGTCCCTGCCGCAAACGCCTCTTACACCTGTTGCTACAACTATTTGCGCACACAAGCACCTGAAAGACAAAGTGTGCACTGTACAAATCCATCGCACCCTCTCGCGGCAGTGTAAAGTTTGTGCAAAATCAACATGCAGATCCAAATTGGATCTGCTTTGGCGACCTTGAGTGAAAACAAGGGGAACAGCTGAGAAGTTTTACTTTTTATGAATAAAGAGAGTAAAATTCAATAAATATATTGATGATTGCTAGAAAATGTTACTTGAGTTATTCTTTTAGAAAAACTAACGTATGCAAGTAAAATTTACTTCAGAATTTCCCTTGTGAAATTTACTTGGAATTTCTGAGTAAAAAACTGCAAAAGTTTTCAGGTAAATATTACTCCAATTTTTTTTTCAGTGATGAGTGCAGTGAAAATGGAAAGTGGTAGGACTAATATTTTTGGAGAAATTACACATTAGGTAACATCTATATATTAAAAGCCAAGTGGCCTCTGTGTATGTGTGTGCAACTTTAATCACAGACAAACTGGGGAGAGCTGACATTTGCCGTTTGATATGCTTATGTATTTTGGGTCAAGGATAAATGCCGCAAAGATGGAAAGTTGATAGGACTAATATTTTTGGAGAAATTAAGAAAATTAGATTAAAAAAATGTATATAAATACAGTTACTCACAAAACTTTCTAAATTAAATTTCCTGCAATTTCAGTTCAAATCATTATATAAACTTTGCATAATTTATTACCACCCTTGAAAAATGCAAGCTACCTATTTTATGAACACTACCCAATCTAGAGTCCAAACCCTTAAAATTGTATGTTTGTTCTTGTTGGAGTTTATACACTAATCTAATAAGTGAAATCAGTGCATCATCCCGAGGAGACATAGGAGCAGGAGGCCAAGCAATGCTGTAAAAAAAACCCCTGATAATTTACAGTGAACTATTGGCAGATAGAGTTTATACAGTTATTCTACCATGTTACTTTGTTGTTATTCTCCAGTGTGCCTACTGTATCATCTAACCTATTCCTGTAAAAACATTTCTGTCACACTGCTAAATTACAGTGAGCAGCTGTGGTTGCCAGACTCATACTGTTAAAAAAAAAAATCCAATGAAATTTCACTGGGCTTCTTCCATTTTTCTTGACATCATCAGAGAAGGTTCAGTTTGAGATCCACATGATTTGACTTTTCTCATGCAACTCCAGTTGTATAAAGACAATGAAACACAGCTGGCCTTGAACAAAGACTGTTCTGTTTGGCAAATGCACTGTGTGCACCACCACACACCGTGTGCACCACCACACACTCGAGAAATGTACTGGTCAGCTTGATTCATCTGTTTAGCCTACTCAATTCTAAACAGACATAATTCTTTCAAAACTTATATTAAGATAGTTTTACTACAATGGTACAATGTATGTTAAGATGCATTCCAGAATTGTCAGCCAGAGGTCAGTTATTTGGGTGGTTAAGGTCAACTGGTCAAATGTCAGATTGCCATAGCTAGATTGTCGTCATGTCTGGGTACTATTCCAAACTATTTGATAAAAGTAATGAAAGTGGATAGATGTGTAATTTTCTTTGGGTTCCAATCAGACCCTGGAAGTTCAATTGTAATACTTTTCAGGCTGCTACACATGCAAACGTACATGACGTTACTAACAGACTGACAAATGCTATATCTCATGGTATCTCAGTAACACGCACACACATAAGAAAAGAATACGCTTGACCCCACATGGAAAGGTGAGGGTTAAAGTGAGGATATGTATTATCTCTACCATTATTTTAAGTTGCATGCAAGGAGTGCAGTTATAGCCCGGAATGCTTCTGTACAATTAACTGTTCATCATGACCAAAAAAAGTTTTAACTTCTCATTAACTGCAGAAACCTTAAGTGTACATCATGTAATTATATAAACAAGACACATTTTCGACAAATACTGATAAAACATATAGAACAGCTCATAATATTGACAAACTATGTAAAGCAGGTGCATTTTTGAGTATAGTCTGACTAGTAGTACAGAAGGCAAAATTATGTAGTTGCTTTTGAATAAAAAAAAAATGTAAGCATCCTTTATTGTGATTCTAACACTGGTTTGTTTGTGTTGAATTTAAAATGTACTCATGCAATGTAATAATAATAATATAAGAATGTATTATTATTATTATTATTATTATTACTATTTATTATTATATATAATGTAAAATATATATTATAATACAATAATTATATTATATCTAATATATTATTACAATAATAATATTGTAATAATCATTATTATTACATATTATTATTTTTTTATTATTACTACAATAACCTTACAAAATTAACTATATGGGACTTTAGTAACAAGAAGCATAGAGCTACATGAAAATTCAGTAAGGTATATCTTATATATTATATTCCAAAGCTAAGGTGGAACTATGCCAGTATACAAAGGTATATCTAAATATCTAAAAAGGAAGAGTAAACTAGGAGAGTAGAAAAGAGTAGAGTAGAGCCACTTAGGTGCCTGGTCTTGAGAACCAGGGATGGTAGGTTAAAAAGCTTTTTTATCCCATGAGAACTCTCCCTACCCACCCAAGCAGCTCAAGAAAAAAGGTATATATAATATAACAAGTAATAAGACATAAGAAGGATAAGCCATCACTGGAGAAGATTGTAGTAAAGGTAATTAGTATGTAGACTAGTAGTGAAATCAAATATAGTTAGTAGGCTAAGATGTAGAAGCAGACGCTGTGAGAAACAAGCTGTGAGTGTGTGAGTGTACTGGTATCTATCTAAAGTAACTCTGTTAGCATACTATAGGAAAATAAAAAGTATAATCATTGTGCTATCAAATGGAAACCTAAGAACTTAGGTACTATATGTTGATGTATTTAGAGGAACACATAAACTGATGACTCTTTAAAAGTCTACACCATGTAAAGTAGAATTGTAAATGGTAAAAATAAGCTAGTTATGGTAGAAGAGCTAAATTAGCCGTGAATAAGCCAACTGTACCCAGCAAGCTAACACGATAAACAAAAACGGTAATTAGTGTATAAAGTATAATAGCATAGTTAAACCTACAGTAACGGTATTAACAAATACATATAAAATAAATGTGAGCAAAAGTATGAATTAATGTGGGTTACAAAACACAAAAGAACCAACTATTTTGTAAGCTACGATGAATTTGCTAAGGCCAGCTAGATAAGCTAATGTTAGCTGTTAGGTATAACTAATTGTACCCCACTCCTCCAATATTTACTTAAATATGATAATATTAAAAAGGGGGGAACAAGAAAAAGTAAAGCGTGTAGAAATGTATATGGAGACATAAGTACATATATTTGCAGAAAAGAGAAAAACAGCGTTCGTTTTAATCACCAAACCTGCAGCTGCCAGCATTACACATCTTGTTGTTTCTTCTTCTTCTGCTTATATTTCTAACATGGTATTCAGTAGCTTCGCCCTTGTGTGGGAACATAACATGCTTATGGACACCAATTCCTCAGTTGTGTATTTAAAATCTCTGGTTTCTGCATCTGTCCATGCTGTCTACCTCTGCTGTTTGAAAAAGTAAACCCAGAAAGCCAAATGAAGCTTTTACTTACTGAAGCCATCTACCTGTCAAGTTCAAGAAAAGCCTGCTGTTTGACCTTGATTCACAAGCTTGATGTCAAGTTACTGCAGATCCAGATTTTCACATGGAGGGTAGTTTCTTCACTAAAGTTTACACATCAACTGAGTAAAATGCAAAGTATTATTCTGAAGAAAAAGTCTGAAAACTGAGGCTGCAGTATGCACATTTTAAATGCGACCAAACCATGCAGCGAAAAATTTCTACACACAAAATGGATTTCATCAACTTGTATGTGTGATATACACAGAGTTCTGACCATGCATACACGCAGCATTTTGTGCTAGAATAGAGGAACTGCAACTAGAAAGCATTGCCAATCTCCCAGCGTGCAACCTCATCCACGTGCATTCTTATTTCCTCTAATTATTAAGTCTGTACTTAATAATTATGTCGGGTTAGAAACCGATATGTAGCCAGATTGGTGTCAAAACCTACAAAAAAGACACCCTTGTGTGCAAAATTGTAGCTTTTTGCCATCAACAAGCACATTGATGTCAGCCTACTACTGGAAAACATAAAATAAATAGCATCCTTCCTGTAATTTAATATTAGAAATGCAGCCACATTATTTTTCGTTTCAAACTTCACTCGGACCAATTATTTCTTCACCTTGAATTAACTTTTCTTTTTCATAAAAGTTGATAAAAACAGCAATGTGGTGGAGCTCAAAGGATTCCAAGACAAGTGTTATGATAAATAATTGTCTACTTTTTCTGTTGATTCGAAAGATAATGCTGGTTTTGGTGGTGATGTTTTTCAAGCATATTACAGCTTAGTAAAAATTAGGTCCATAAGAGATTTTGATGTCTTAATTCAGATTCAACATGACACCATGAGTGAATCGTCAACCAGAATGGCTGGTTTCAAAAGTAATGGTTGTGGCATCAAACTTGTGCCAAATCCATAATGGAAAAAGTGAGAAACCAAAAGAAATTATAAAGTTGTTTACTGCTGCTGTATATCAGTGGTAGTTGGGTGGTCAATATGTTGCCCTATGTTCAAAGCCCGGTCATGGTAGCTGTCCATCGAAAAGATCTGCAGTGTCCCAATTCACCCAACTTTAAATGGGTGCAACTCTTACCTTGAGAAGAAACATGCAATAGAGTGATGTCCATGGAGACTTGCAAACTCTCATCCACTTCATGCCATGGAATCTAAGGATGAGCACGGTCACTACATGGGCTCAAATTCTTCTTTTCTTTTGATTGTGATACTTTATGTCAGGCTGGGAGGTAGCGAGGCACTGACTGAGGCTGGACGCAACATGCAGACTCACAGGTTGGCGTATGAGTATAAAAGGCTGGATTCTTTAATGCAGATACAGGTACGGTACACAGGCAAGCAGACCACAGTGCAAAAGTACAGATAAGGGCGAGGCAATAAGTCGAGGTCCAAAACAAGCAGGGTTCAGTAAACGAGCATACAGGCCAATCAGAGCAAAGGCAAAAACAGGTTCCAAAAAACAGAGCAGGGGTCAAAAACACGGCTAGGCAAACAACAGAACTGTGATGTGACCTGGTAAGTGACAAGGTCGACAAACAAGCAGAAAGGAAGCGAACAGAAGCAGTTTAAATAAGAACAGGTGGTAACTGGGTAACAAGATGCATGTGGTGGGAGAAGGATCTGGAAGGGGGTGTGGTCAGGTGAATCCAAGAGGGGAAAAGAGATGCAAGAAAAGGCAGTGACAAGTGGGCAAGGAAATGACAGACAAATGGGGCATGGCCAACAGAAATGAGGAAGTGCAGGTGCAGGACAAGAGAGTGCGGTGATCAGAGGGAGACAGTGATACAAATGAAATTGGTCGTGAATACATGAGAACAGAGATGAGTGTATACAAGGGGCAGGCGAAGACAGGATGAAACAGGATAAGTGAGCAGTGAAAGGGACCTCGTAGTACCATATCACCCCAATAGAGCGCTTCGCTCTCAGACTGCAGGCTTACTTGTAGTTCCTAGGGTTTGTAAGAGTAGAATGGGAGGCAGAGCCTTCAGCTTTCAGGCTCCTCTCCTGTGGAACCAGCTCCCAATTCAGATCAGGGAGACAGACACCCTCTCTACTTTTAAGATTAGGCTTAAAACTTTCCTTTTTGCTAAAGCTTATAGTTAGGGCTGGATCAGGTGACCCTGAACCATCCCTTAGTTATGCTGCTATAGACGTAGACTGCTGGGGGGTTCCCATGATGCACTGTTTCTTTCTCTCTTTGCTCTGTATGCATCGCTCTGCATTTAATCATTAGTGATTGATCTCTGCTCCCCTCCACAGCATGTCTTTTTCCTGGTTCTCTCCCTCAGCCCCAACCAGTCCCAGCAGAAGACTGCCCCTCCCTGAGCCTGGTTCTGCTGGAGGTTTCTTCCTGTTAAAAGGGAGTTTTTCCTTCCCACTGTAGCCAAGTGCTTGCTCACAGGGGGTCGTTTTGACCGTTGGGGTTTTACATAATTATTGTATGGCCTTGCCTTACAATATAAAGCGCCTTGGGGCAACTGTTTGTTGTGATTTGGCGCTATATAAAAAAAAATTGATTGATTGATTGATTGAAAGAATTACTGACATGACAACTAATGACTATACAAAGGAAACATGGATTGGTAATAAAAACTTGAACAGGACTGAAAAGCAAACCAGAAGATACTAAACACAGAAGAAAACTGAATAAAAACTGATACGAGAATAATAGTAAATAAAACACTAAGACAAGACTAAACTGGAACAGACTGAGAAAGAAACTATAAGTAAAACAGAGACTAAAACCTGACATTAAAACACTACAGATAACAGAAATGTGAACAGTAAAAATAAACAGATGATAAGTAATTGATAAACAACGAAAACACAAACTGACTGAACAAAACAAGAACGGAACTGAACAATGGCTGAAGTATGAAAAGTTACAAAGAAACAAGGTGGCAAAGAAAAACAGAACATAGAATAAACACATTATGAAAATAAAAACTAATAACTCAAAGCGGGAGAAGATGGTGGAAAAAAGAAAGGGTAGAAAAGGATCAAAGCCCCGATCAGGGCGAAAACGTAACACTTTGTCATAATATGTATATGTCGCGGACATAAATGAGCGAAGCTCGTCAGCACCTCACCATGTCATTTAGGTCCTTCAGACTTTATTTTGAATAAAATGTTCTTTGGAGCATTAGCATGGCAAAAACCTTTCAGCTTCAGGGGGAGCTCCACCCCCCAGACCCCCCACTTTTTTAAGCATTTTTCTTCATTTGCCTCTCACACGTCTGGAAAAGCTCCTCGCCATCTAACCATGTCCTTTAGGTCCTTCAGCCTTTTTTTCAGTAAAATGGTTCATGGAAACATGAGCATGACTACCCCCCCCCCCCCCCCCCCCCCCCCAGACCACCCACCTTTTTAAGCATTTTCCTTATTTTGCCTTTCAGCTTCTGGAGGTGCTCTGCCCCCCGTACTCTCCACCTTTATAAGCATTTTCTTTTTTGCTTTTCAGCTGACCCCCCTCATTACAGCCCTCTTAACCCCCTGCCACGTTAAGCATTTTTTAACGTAGATGTAAATTGACATTCAAAGTGTTCAGCTAGTTGACAGTAGGGCTGTACAATATGGCCTCAATATTGTCATATAAATTGTCATGTAAATGTCACTTATATACATGCTATCCGTATTCTTGAGCCGCTTAGGTGGGTAGGGAGAGTTCTCATGGGATAAAAAAGCTTTTCAACCTACCATCCCTGGTTCTCAAGACCAGGCACCTAAGTGGCTCTACTCTCTCTTTCTTTTTTTAAGATATTTACAGGTAGGTGTACCTTAGTAAACACTAGTAGAGTTCCACCTTAGATTTGAAATGTATAATAGAAGATATACCTTACTGAATTTTTATATCAATATGATCTACGATATGACTATGATTTGACACAGTGACAAAGTGCAGCAACAGTGAAAATTAAACATTCTTAAACAAAACAGTAATAATACCACACTCATTTTGCACTCATTATAACGTTAGGATACTGTGCCCTCGAAAAGTATTGGAACACTTGGAATTTCACACATTTTAATTTGTTTATGCCATTTGAAATACAAGAAATACAAAAAAAATAAATAAATAAAGAATAAAAATGTCTAAAATTATCTTCCTCAAACTCAAACTGAAATCAAATCTCTTGATACTTGAAACTTGATAAAACCTGTAAATAATAATCAGTTTTATTGGCAGTTTTCTTTAGACAAGTCAGGGGATGAAAACATGAGCATTGCCAAGTCACTGAATATGTCTTGGACTTTATTTACATCAATTATGAAGAAATACAAACGTTTCTTTCACCAAAACATCAAATCTAGGCTTTCATCTCAAATATATGTTGTGTCAAATTGTAGCTGAACTATCAGGTCTTCTTTTAAAGAAAATCCTCCTCTAGACCACTTCATCAGGAAGCTGGATTTAATATTTTTAATTAATTTATATCAAGTTGGAGAGACTTGCTTTCAGTTTGAGTTAATGAAGATAATTTTAGAAAAAAATGTATTTGAAATGGAATAAACAAATTAAAATGTGTGACATATCAAGTGTTCCAGTACTTTTGAGGGCAGTTGAGAGTGGAATCCTGTAAATGGTGATACAAGCATCACATTCGGCACAAATAATCTATAGACAGGAACTCTTAAAAAATGTGATTTTTCAATAGGCAGCCAGGTATGGGTCAATTGAAGAATTACACAGGGGTCAAAATTAAAAGATGTTCCAGTCATATAGAAAACTACACCATATTATTTGCCTGATCGTAAAGATTCCAAAAAAGGTATAGTTTGGACAATCTGTGACTGAATGTTATGGAGTTATGAGGTAAAAGCAGCAAGAATAGTGACAAAGGTCAGTTTCAGTTTGTACAGGGGTCAAAAGTTAAAGTTGCTCCATTAATTTTTTATTTTTTTTTATTTTTTATTTTATTTTAGCACCGTTGTCGTGTGTTACCTGTGCTGCTCCACAGCCTGTCCAGTGGATTTTTATTTTATTTTTTACCACTGTTGTCGTGTGTTACCTGTGCTGCTCCACAGCCTGTCTAGTGGATTTTTATTTTATTTTAGCACCGTTGTCGTGCGTTACCTGTGCTGCTCCACAGCCTGTCCAGTGGATTTTTATTTTATTTTAGCACCGTTGTCGTGCGTTACCTATGCTGCTCCACAGCCTGTCTAGTGGATTTTTATTTTATTTTAGCACCGTTGTCGTGCGTTACCTGTGCTGCTCCACAGCCTGTCCAGTGGATTTTTATTTTATTTTAGCACCGTTGTCGTGCGTTACCTATGCTGCTCCACAGCCTGTCCAGTGGATTTTTATTTTATTTTTTAGCACCGTTGTCGTGCGTTACCTGTGCTGCTCCACAGCCTGTCCAGTGGATTTTTATTTTATTTTAGCACCGTTGTCGTGCGTTACCTATGCTGCTCCACAGCCTGTCCAGTGGATTTTTATTTTATTTTTTACCACTGTTGTCGTGCGTTACCTGTGCTGCTCCGCAGCCTGTCTAGTGGATTTTTATTTTATTTTTTACCACTGTTGTCGTGCGTTACCTGTGCTGCTCCGCAGCCTGTCTAGTGGATTTTTATTTTATTTTTACCACTGTTGTCGTGCGTTACCTGTGCTGCTCCACAGTCTGTCTAGTGGATTTTTATTTTATTTTTTACCACCGTTGTCGTGCGTTACCTGTGCTGCTCCACAGTCTGTCTAGTGGATTTTTATTTTATTTTTTACCACCGTTGTCGTGCGTTACCTGTGCTGCTCCGCAGCCTGTCTAGTGGATTTTTATTTTATTTTTTACCACCGTTGTCGTGCGTTACCTGTGCTGCTCCGCAGCCTGTCCAGTGGATTTTTATTTTATTTTTTACCACTGTTGTCGTGCGTTACCTGTGCTGCTCCGCAGCCTGTCTAGTGGATTTTTATTTTATTTTTACCACTGTTGTCGTGCGTTACCTGTGCTGCTCCACAGTCTGTCTAGTGGATTTTTATTTTATTTTTTACCACCGTTGTCGTGCGTTACCTGTGCTGCTCCACAGTCTGTCTAGTGGATTTTTATTTTATTTTTTACCACCGTTGTCGTGCGTTACCTGTGCTGCTCCGCAGTCTGTCTAGTGGATTTTTATTTTATTTTTACCACCGTTGTCGTGCGTTACCTGTGCTGCTCCGCAGTCTGTCTAGTGGATTTTATTTTATTTTTTACCACCGTTGTCGTGCGTTACCTGTGCTGCTCCACAGTCTGTCTAGTGGATTTTTATTTTATTTTTTACCACCGTTGTCGTGCGTTACCTGTGCTGCTCCACAGTCTGTCTAGTGGATTTTTATTTTATTTTTTACCACCGTTGTCGTGCGTTACCTGTGCTGCTCCACAGCCTGTCTAGTGGATTTTTATTTTATTTTTTACCACCGTTGTCGTGCGTTACCTGTGCTGCTCCGCAGCCTGTCCAGTGGATTTTTATTTTATTTTTTACCACTGTTGTCGTGCGTTACCTGTGCTGCTCCGCAGCCTGTCTAGTGGATTTTTATTTTATTTTTTACCACTGTTGTCGTGCGTTACCTGTGCTGCTCCGCAGCCTGTCTAGTGGATTTTTATTTTATTTTTACCACTGTTGTCGTGCGTTACCTGTGCTGCTCCACAGTCTGTCTAGTGGATTTTTATTTTATTTTTTACCACCGTTGTCGTGCGTTACCTGTGCTGCTCCACAGTCTGTCTAGTGGATTTTTATTTTATTTTTTACCACCGTTGTCGTGCGTTACCTGTGCTGCTCCGCAGTCTGTCTAGTGGATTTTTATTTTATTTTTTACCACCGTTGTCGTGCGTTACCTGTGCTGCTCCACAGTCTGTCTAGTGGATTTTTATTTTATTTTTTACCACCGTTGTCGTGCGTTACCTGTGCTGCTCCGCAGTCTGTCTAGTGGATTTTTATTTTATTTTTACCACTGTTGTCGTGCGTTACCTGTGCTGCTCCACAGTCTGTCTAGTGGATTTTTATTTTATTTTTTACCACTGTTGTCGTGCGTTACCTGTGCTGCTCCACAGTCTGTCTAGTGGATTTTTATTTTATTTTTTACCACCGTTGTCGTGCGTTACCTGTGCTGCTCCACAGTCTGTCTAGTGGATTTTTATTTTATTTTTTACCACCGTTGTCGTGCGTTACCTGTGCTGCTCCACAGCCTGTCTAGTGGATTTTTATTTTGTTTTTTGCCGCCATTGTCGTGCGTTGCCTGTGCTGCTCCGCAGCCTGTCTAGTGGATTTTTATTTTATTTTTTGCCGCCGTTGTCGTGCGTTACCTGTGCTGCTCCACAGCCTGTCTAGTGGATTTTTATTTTATTTTTTACCACTGTTGTCGTGCGTTACCTGTGCTGTTCCACGGCCTGTCTAGTGGATTTTTATTTTGCTTTTTTTTACCACCGTTGTCGTGCGTTACCTGTGCTGCTCCGCAGCCTGTCTAGTGGATTTTTATTTTATTTTCTACCACTGTTGTCGTGCGTTACCTGTGCTGCTCCACAGCCTGTCTAGTGGATTTTTATTTTATTTTTGCACCGTTGTCGTGCGTTCGCTGTTGCCGTGCGTTACTTGTGCTGCTTCATGGCCTGTCTGGTGCCTTAACTAAAGCACTCCTTCTGCTGAATCACCTCTAAATTATTTACACATTATTCACTTTGCGTGTTTTTAGGAATCCACTAGGTTGCGTAGCTACTAGCTTTAGCTGATTTAGCATGGCGGCTTCTCCTGTCTCTCCCGCACTTTTCTGCTCTGGTTGTGAAATGTTTAGTTGTTCCTCGGCCTCCTTTAGCAGTAACGGTACTTGTAATAAGTGCAGCTTATTCGTAGCTTTGGAGGCCAGGCTGGGCGAATTGGAGACTCGGCTCCGCACCGTGGAAAATTCTACAGCTATCCAGGCCCCTGTAGTCGGTGCGGACCAAGGTGGCTTAGCCACCGTTAGTTCCCCCCTGGCGGATCCCGGGCAGTTGGGAAAGCAGGCTGACTGGGTGACTGTGAGGAGGAAGCGTAGCCCTAAACAGAAGCCCTGTGTACACCGTCAACCCGTGCACATCTCTAACCGTTTTTCCCCACTCGACAATACACTCGCCGAGGATCAAACTCTGGTTATTGGCGACTCTGTTTTGAGAAATGTGAAGTTAGCGACACCAGCAACCATTGTCAATTGTCTTCCGGGGGCCAGAGCAGGCGACATTGAAGGAAATTTGAAATTGCTGGCTAAGGCTAAGCGTAAATTTGGTAAGATTGTAATTCACGTCGGCAGTAATGACACTCGGTTACGCCAATCGGAGGTCACTAAAATTAACATTAAATCGGTGTGTAACTTTGCAAAAACAATGTCGGACTCTGTTGTTTTCTCTGGGCCCCTCCCCAATCAGACCGGGAGTGACATGTTTAGCCGCATGTTCTCCTTGAATTGCTGGCTGTCTGAGTGGTGTCCAAAAAATGAGGTGGGCTTCATTGATAATTGGCAAAGCTTCTGGGGAAAACCTGGTCTTGTTAGGAGAGACGGCATCCATCCCACTTTAGATGGAGCAGCTCTCATTTCTAGAAATCTGGCCAATTTTCTTGGATCCTCCAAACTGTGACTGTCTAGCGTTGGGACCAGGAGGCAGAGCTGTGGTCTTATACACCTCTCTGCAGCTTCTCTCCCCCTGCCATCCCCTCATTACCCCATCCCCGTAGAGACGGTGCCTGCTTCCAGACCACCAATAACCAGCAAAAATCTATTTAAGCAAAAAAATTCAAAAACAAAAAATAATATAGCACCTTCAACTGCACCACAGACTAAAACAGTTAAATGTGGTCTATTAAACATTAGGTCTCTCTCTTCTAAGTCCCTGTTGGTAAATGATATAATAATTGATCAACGTATTGATTTATTCTGCCTAACAGAAACCTGGTTACAGCAGGATGAATATGTTAGTTTAAATGAGTCAACACCCCCGAGTCACACTAACTGTCAGAATGCTCGTAGTACGGGCCGGGGCGGAGGATTAGCAGCAATCTTCCATTCCAGCTTATTAATTAATCAAAAACCTAGACAGAGCTTTAATTCATTTGAAAGCTTGTCTCTTAGTCTTTTCCATCCAAATTGGAAGTCCCAAAAACCAGTTTTATTTGTTATTATCTATCGTCCACCTGGTCGTTACTGTGAGTTTCTCTGTGAATTTTCAGACCTTCTGTCTGACTTAGTGCTTAGCTCAGATAAGATACTTATAGTGGGCGATTTTAACATCCACACAGATGCTGAGAATGACAGCCTCAACACTGCATTTAATCTATTATTAGACTCTATTGGCTTTGCTCAAAAGTAAATGAGTCCACCCACCACTTTAATCATATCTTAGATCTTGTTTTGACTTATGGTATGGAAATAGAAGACTTAACAGTATTCCCTGAAAACTCCCTTCTGTCTGATCATTTTTTAATAACATTTACATTTACCCTGATGGACTACCCTGCAGTGGGGAATAAGTTTCATTACACTAGAAGTCTTTCAGAAAGCGCTGTAACTAGGTTTAAGGATATGATTCCTTCTTTATGTTCTCTATTGTCATATACCAACACAGAGCAGAGTAGCTACCTAAACTCTGTAAGGGAGTTAGAGTATCTCGTCAATAGTTTTACATCCTCATTGAAGACAACTTTGGATGCTGTAGCTCCTCTGAAAAAGAGAGCTTTAAATCAGAAGTGTCTGACTCCGTGGTATAACTCACAAACTCGTAGCTTAAAGCAGATAACCCGTAAGTTGGAGAGGAAATGGCGTCTCACTAATTTAGAAGATCTTCACTTAGCCTGGAAAAAGAGTTTGTTGCTCTATAAAAAAGCCCTCCGTAAAGCTAGGACATCTTTCTACTCATCACTAATTGAAGAAAATAAGAACAACCCCAGGTTTCTTTTCAGCACTGTAGCCAGGCTGACAAAGAGTCAGAGCTCTATTGAGCTGAGTATTCCATTAACTTTAACTAGTAATGACTTCATGACTTTCTTTGCTAACAAAATTTTGACTATTAGAGAAAAAATTACTCATAACCATCCCAAAGATGTATCGTTATCTTTGGCTGCTTTCAGTGATGCCGGTATTTGGTTAGACTCTTTCTCTCCGATTGTTCTGTCTGAGTTATTTTCATTAGTTACTTCATCCAAACCATCAACATGTTTATTAGACCCCATTCCTGCCAGGCTGCTCAAGGAAGTCCTACCATTATTTAATGCTTCAATCTTAAATATGATCAACTTATCTTTGTTAGTTGGCTATGTACCACAGGCTTTTAAGGTGGCAGTAATTAAACCATTACTTAAAAAGCCATCACTTGACCCAGCTATTTTAGCTAATTATAGGCCAATCTCCAACCTTCCTTTTCTCTCAAAGATTCTTGAGAGGGCAGTTGTAAAACAGCTAACTGATCACCTGCAGAGGAATGGTCTATTTGAAGAGGTTCAGTCAGGTTTTAGAATTCATCATAGTACAGAAACAGCATTAGTGAAGGTTACAAATGATCTTCTTATGGCTTCGGACAGTGGACTTATCTCTGTGCTTGTTCTGTTGGACATCAGTGCTGCTTTTGATACTGTTGACCATAAAATTTTATTACAGAGATTAGAGCATGTCATAGGTATTAAAGGCACTGCGCTGCGGTGGTTTGAATCATATTTGTCTAATAGATTACAGTTTGTTCATGTAAATGGGGAATCTTCTTCACAGACTAAAGTTAATTATGGAGTTCCACAAGGTTCTGTGCTAGGACCAATTTTATTCACTTTATACATGCTTCCCTTAGGCAGTATTATTAGACGGTATTGCTTAAATTTTCATTGTTACGCAGATGATACCCAGCTTTATCTATCCATGAAGCCAGAGGACACACACCAATTAGCTAAACTGCAGGATTGTCTTACAGACATAAAGACATGGATGACCTCTAATTTCCTGCTTTTAAACTCAGATAAAACTGAAGTTATTGTACTTGGCCCCACAAATCTTAGAAGCATGGTGTCTAACCAGATCTTTACTCTGGATGGCATTTCCCTGACCTCTAGTAATACTGTGAGAAATCTTGGAGTCATTTTTGATCAGGATATGTCATTCAAAGCGCATATTAAACAAATATGTAGGACTGCCTTTTTGCATTTACGCAATATCTCTAAAATCAGAAAGGTCTTGTCTCAGAGTGATGCTGAAAAACTAATTCATGCATTTATTTCCTCTAGGCTGGACTATTGTAATTCTTTATTATCAGGTTGTCCTAAAAGTTCCCTAAAAAGCCTTCAGTTAATTCAAAATGCTGCAGCTAGAGTACTGACGGGGACTAGCAGGAGAGAGCATATCTCACCCGTGTTGGCCTCTCTTCATTGGCTTCCTGTTAATTCTAGAATAGAATTTAAAATTCTTCTTCTTACTTATAAGGTTTTGAATAATCAGGTCCCATCTTATCTTAGGGACCTCGTAGTACCATATCACCCTAATAGAGCGCTTCGCTCTCAGACTGCAGGCTTACTTGTAGTTCCTAGGGTTTGTAAGAGTAGAATGGGAGGCAGAGCCTTCAGCTTTCAGGCTCCTCTCCTGTGGAACCAGCTCCCAATTCAGATCAGGGAGACAGATACCCTCTCTACTTTTAAGATTAGGCTTAAAACTTTCCTTTTCGCTAAGGCTTATAGTTAGGGCTGGATCGGGTGACCCTGGACTATCCCTTGGTTATGCTGCTTTAGACGTAGACTGTGGGGGGGTTCCCATGATGCACTGTTTCTTTCTCTTTTTGCTCTGTATGCATCACTCCGCATTTAATCATTGGTGATCGATCTCTGCCCCCCTCCACAGCATGTCTTTTTCCTGGTTCTTTCCCTCAGCCCCAACCAGTCTCAGCAGAAGACTGCCCCTCCCTGAGCCTGGTTCTGCTGGAGGTTTCTTCCTGTTAAAAGGGAGTTTTTCCTTCCCACTGTAGCCAAGTGCTTGCTCACAGGGGGTCGTTTTGACCGTTGGGGTTTTTCATAATTATTGTATGGCCTTGCCTTACAATATAAAGCCCCTTGGGGCAACTGTTTGTTGTGATTTGGCGCTATATAAAAAAAAGTTGATTGATTGATTGATTGATTTTGTTCCAGCTGTATTTGTGCTGAATTTGATGCTTGTATCACCATTTGAAGGATTGTTTCAGTTATCTGCTGCATTAATAAGCCAACAGAGCATGAACCAGCTACTGTCTGTTAGCTTAAACATGTGTATATAAGGCAACACAAATTAAAGAAGAAATGCTGCTTTTAACAATCTGGACCTCATTTCTGGCATAAAATACGGTCATTTACTCACCAATATAAGTTTGGTGTGATTAGAAGTCCATAGTTCAAGCAAAGTGTTCAGTTCAAATCTGAAGCAAACATTTTTCTTCTTCTACTAAGGTGGATTAGAACTTTTTGTGATACACTGCACAAACTACTGGACAGGAGGAACCTAGCAGTCAATGTGACTCACTGATTTGAAAATGCAGGTTTTTCAACCAGATGTGTGGTGCTGTGACATGTCAATCATCTGTGTCCAATCAGATTTCAGGGGAGTCCAGTGAAACTCCGGCCTCCGCTCTAGCTCCACCCATGCCAGGAAGTGTTCAACATTTCCTGTTTCACTGTGACTGATAAATTGGCACTTCCTCTTTGAGTGTGGGCTTCCATGGGATCTCGTTTGTCAATCCAGGAAGTGTTTGACATTTGAACATTTCCGGTGTTACTGTGGATTTGAAAATTGGCACTTCCTGTTTAGGATGCCCTGTACCATGAGTGAGCTTCACGCTGCTGCGCAATGCTTCGCTCATATTAAAGCAAAAAGAAAGAGGTATTTTGAAAGATAAGGTGAGCTATCTCTTGAAAGACTTTATGGCTGATATCACAGGTGTCCCACTTTATAATTTTGTACATCCATTATCTGCTGAGGGATGCAGGTTTTAATTTTGCATTGAATCTGATGATGAAATTACAATTCAGCATCACTATTGATCGTAAGGTGGAGCTAAAGTACAGAGAATTGACAAAGTGCAACAGCTGCACTTTCAGCTGGCGGGCTCCACCTTGAAGACAAAGCTTCTCATGAGGACAAGCTGGAAAAAAAATCTGATCCTCTTTGGCCACCTCATTTTGATTTTCCTTTCACCAGCATTCCATTTGCATTTTTCAATACAGCCAGGATTTGAGCAAAGAGTGTGATTGCTCTCTTCTCTAGTTAAATGTTTAAAGAAGACATGCAATTTGAATTGCTGCAGAGCTCATCAATATGAAATTGGATGAGGGCAGAGAAACAAAATGTAAGCAGGTCTGCCAAGCACGTGTACAAAATCCAACACACGGTGTTCTGCCGCACCAATGCTTTGAAAGATTTTCAGGTAAATAAATAAAAAATAAAATAAAAAAACAACCTTAGGCTACTCTCACTTCTGAGGAGCTTCCTTGATATCAACAACATAAATACTTGCGATATATCAGAGCATCTGCATGGTAAATCTGTGGTGGAACAGAAAGCCTTTTTAAGAGACAGGTTGAATGATTAATACTGCATAAATATTTCACGACATATGTAATCTCAAACCGCATATTGATGAACCAATAAGTAAAATGTGAGGAAAATCTGAAAAAATTGCCTGTCAATCATATTTGGAGCCTAAGAGGCAGTAATGTAAATGAAATATATTAGAGTGTGACGAAGCATTCAGCACAGTCTATCCATCTGGGAAGAGCCATCACAGGGCCTTTGGAGCTTGTTAGCTGTTGCTTAAAAAAAAAAAAAGAGAGATCCAGTAGTGTTTATAATGCTCCTTAAAGCCCACCCGTTGTTTCCTGGCCCGAAATCCTGCTGTGCTTGAATATGAGTCTGCAGCAGCAAATTATTAAATTGGATTTTTCATTTTCAAGACTTGTCAGCAGCCTTGAAACAAATAGAATTTCCCTCAATAATAATGATTACTGGAGGGAAGGTGAAAAAGAAGACTTGATACGAATTGAACGGGAATCTATAGGAGTAAACAACAGAGGGGTGGGATGGGATTAGCGGGGAGCTGGGGGGGCTGCACTTCTTGATGAATATCGCTTACTGAGTTGTAACTCCTCGTGTCAGCCTGGACTAACCCTTACTGATACGTGAGCTCGGTACTAAGGCAAACAATGCTCAGCTGAAAGATGAAATTTGTATGTAGGCGCAGTCAGAGTTCAATAGACTTTCTGTCATCGACTCCTTCAGCTGATAAAATGGGCACGGCGGCAGGGTGAGAGCAAACCATTTGCAGAGTTGACAGATTCCATCATGGATGACTTTAGCATACCTGAGCGCTGCTCTTTCGGTACTGTTTGCACGCCCTCTCCGGGTGATGAATCAGGCTTTATGGGCCTTCATAATGCCGGAGAGGCCGATCTGTGCAGATAGCTGTTAAAATCTGACATAACTTGACCAGGTCCTTTTAACAAGCTCGGAGGCATCCTCCACACACAGCCGCGGCCACTCATTTGTATTGTTTTCTCACACACTTTGTCCTGATAAGCTGCTCTCTGAGTTCCTGAATAACAAACTTGGCTGCTACTGTAAGTCATAGGGGGAAACAAATTTGTCTCCCTGCAGCTGGGTTCATGGTCTGTCGTGACTCGGCAAACAACTGCAGAGATTGAAGAACAATGTTGTTTGATCCTAAGCTCAAGCGCAATGCTTATTATTTTATTTATTTTTACCAGTTTCTCACTTCATTGGCTGTTAGTCATGATGCATCCCTGCCCTGACTTAAAAGACAGCTAAAAAAAAGACAGAATGATAAAAACAGAGCATATAATCAAATTACATACAATTTTCTCTCCATATTTTTGGCACAGGGACAGGAGGAGAAAATGATGTACGATACCATTGATTCGTTATTATCCGAAACTGATGACTTAATCCCTTTGAAGTTTTCTTTCTTTTTTGCTTTCATTACAAAAAGCTCCTATAGCACTGCAGGCAAGCAAATAGGATTAAAAAAAAAAAAAAAAAAAAAATCTAAAAAAAATGGCAATTTAAAGCTGCAATGTGTCACCTTTTGTGGTGTTTATCAGTGTCAACACAACCCAGTATTTATAACCATCTGTTCAATAGTCAGTACCTGCAACAATGAATCAGTGTGTTTCATGGGCTTAGAATGAGGCTTGCACATCTACATGGGAGTTTGACCCCTCATGGAGGCCACCATGTTGATGTAGTAGCCCAAAAAGGGCATGCCCACTGGACCAATTTGCAATGTGGTCAGAAGATTGAAGAAAAAAAACAGTAGGACTCATTGGTCACTCCCTATACACTGTCTACTTGTTGTTAGTTCAAAGTAACAGGTTTGGGAACCCGCATTTTTGTGAAATGGAGGATCACAAGAGGGATCCCCATCACCAAAGAAGCAAATGCGAAGGGAAACAAATTATATAACAGCTGAGTGGATCCTTGTCATTTGATTGGTGCTTTGTATGCCATGTGTGGCCCACCTGTGGCCTTTCTGTGTGGAGTTTGCATGTTCTCCCCTTGTTTGCGTGGATTTCCTCCGGGTGCTCTGGTTTTCTCCCACAATTAAAGACATGCAGGTTAGGTGTGCTGGAATCTTTGTCCAGGTCTCCCTTGCAAAAGAGTTTTCAATCTGAGTGGGACTAACCTGGTTAAATACAGGTTAAATTAAATGTGACATGGATTATTCATCAAAATTTGGTTCCATTTACCATGCAAATTTGGTTCCATACATATTGTACCATTGCACTGTGACCACCATCACACACAGCATGCACACAAACACCACGGACACACACATTAGTGGGGGTGATGTTTAGCTGAACATGGCGCTGACAAATGAGGCTTTGAATTGACCACTAATTGATGGACTCCTATATAAACTTTGTGTTGGACTGTTGAAGTCAAAGCAGCAACGATGAACACCAAAATGTAAGTTCCTTTTCTGTTGTGTCTAAATTAATAAAATATCAAATGACAAGTATTTATTTTTGCCATTATATAAAACAAACCATAAATGTTTTTTTCATTCTTTCCATGGAACTTCGCCGAGTTGAATGGTACATTCCATCTTTCACTGAATGAAATATTCATGCCATTGAACTCATAAACATTCATTATTTGTATAATAGTCAATGGCATTGGCATAATGCAAACTGCAACCTCACCATTAGATGACATTAAATCGTGCACTCTATAGCTACAATGCGATGACCTAATCTGATGAGAATACAAAAGCTGAAGTGATACACAATAAAACTAGTCTTTATATCATTGTTCCTCAACATTTGATTTATACCCTATATTGGTAACACTGTCGGGCTTGTATAGCAAAAATGTAGATAAGTGGTTCAGTGAGTAAGTCCATCTCTGGTAGCTTGTGTGGCCAACAACTCAAAAACAACAAGAGCAATCCGAGATTTCTGACATCCGCCAATCTGGATCACCTCCAAAATTCACTGGAGTTTTCCATGTCCTATCTGTGGTCCAAATTTGGTGAGAATCCATGAAGTACTTTTTATGTAATCTTCAAAGCCTACACAAAGTGAAATTTTGATCCAGAATCTGGATCCAGATCTGGATCATCTCCAAATTTGAATGGAGTCTTCCATGGCTTAATATGCATATGCGGTGAAAATTTTGTCAAACTCTGTGTAGTAGGTTTGACGTAATCCTGCTAACAGACCAATAAATAAACAGCGATGATTTTATTACATCCTTGGAGGACATAATAGACAGTTTTCTCTTGTATCTTTCCAACTTAAAACTGCATATAATGAGGACAAGCTGATTAAAATCACACAAAATTAAAAAAAAAAAAAATGAAAGAGCAACTTTGTTGGCAGGTCTGATACCTGCTGGATGTGGCACCTGTCTTCACGGGGGCTCATCATCTTAACCTAGCAACCTCAGGAAGAAACATGATGTGCCCAAATACAGGACAAAAAAAAAATAATAATAATAATAAAAAATACACCAGATTTCAGCAACCGATAGAATGTCTGGCTGGGGATGGTGATAAAATGTGCCAACAATACTGCATATTATATACAGCAAACTTGAAACACTGCTTTTAAAATGTTTCACAATCACTGAAACACCTGTGTTTCAAACACAATACTGGAGTCCACATTCACCACATGCTTTGCTGCTACCTGCTGAACACTGGCACCTGCTGGAGGGATCAGGAATATGCATCCATATTAAATAATGAATTTCATATTTTACATCTACCATCAGTGTAGGGTCTGTATATGCACTAGCATGTACATTGCATTCATATTAAAAAAAACAGATATATATTTGTATCTCATTTCAAAGTACACTGAATCCTTATTTTTGTTTACCAGTCACTGTTACTTTTACTCTACAATGACCCCATCATATTGCTAAATTCTTGGAACTGCAAAAGGCTTTTCAGTTTCTATTTTCGTATGTCCATCATGTTGCAGATGTACTTAACAGACGTACTTAATTCGCAATGTTAGCGACAGACGTGTATGACAATGGGAGAAAAAAGACTGATTGACAGTGAACGTAATGCCACCTTTGACTTGAGTGTGTGATGCCTCTGCACTCTGATGCGCATGTTCAAAATATTTGATTGATGTTGTGGAGTTGCTTTATCGCAAGTAGCATGTATATGTGCGTGTGTGTGTGTGTGTGTGTATATGTATGCGTTTTTCAAGTGTTGTGGTGATCACAGGGAATAAAAATCACTCCATAGCAGCACACTGCCCTTGAAAAAAAAAATCTATTCCAAGTTGAAGTCAAAACAGCCTGAAGTCTTTCTCACCCAGCTGGTTATGTTTGGTGTATACATGCTGCTGGAGATGCATTTGTAGCACTGCATTATAGCAAGACTCTTACAGAACAGTGTGCACAAACTATCTGGTCAAGCTCACATCACTGGATCAGTTCTTTGCAATAAAGTGTTTTGTACTTGATGAACGTACTAGTGTAAGGACACAGCAGAATTTAGGTTTGAGAGCATGTTCTGGTGCAACATGCACTCATGATGCATTTTGTGTGTCATATTAAAAGTTATGTACAGTATGTTATGCACAGTCCTACGAATGCACACGTGCATACACAACACACTTTAAATGTACAACCCCAATTCCAATGAAGTTGGAATGTTGTGAAAAATGTAAATTAAAAACAGAATACAATGATTTGCAAATCCTCATCAACCTATATTCAATTGAATACACCACAAAGACAAGATATTTAAAGTTCAAACTGATAAACTTTATTGTTTTTGTGCAAATATTTGCTCATTTTGAAATGGATGCCTGCAGCACGTTTCAAAAAACTGGGACAGTGGTATCTGTGTTATCACCTTTCCTTCTAACAACACTCAATAAGCATTTGGGAACTGAGGACACTAATTGTTGAAGCTTTGTACGTGGAATTCTTGCCCATGCTTGCTTGATGTATGACTTAAGTTGTTCAACACACATTCACACATTTTCAATGGGTGACAGGTCTGGACTGCAGGCAGGCCAGTCTAATACCTGCACTGTTTTACTACAAAGCCACACTGTTGTAACACGTGCAGAATGTGGCTTGGCATTGTTTTGCTGAAATAAGCAGAGAAGTCCCTGAAAAAGACTTTGCTTGGATGGCAGCATGTGTTGCTTCAAAACCTGGATGTACCTTTCAGCATTGATGGTGCCATCACAGATGTGTAAGCTGCCCATGCCATTGGCATGAACACACTCTCATACCATCACAGATGTTGGCTGTTGAACTTTGTGCTGGTAACCATCTGAATGGTCTTTTTCCTCGTTTGTCCAGAGAACAGTGTCCATGATTTCCAAAAACAATGTGAAACGTGCACTCATCAGATCACAGCACACTTTTTCCACTTTGTGTCTGTCCATTTCAAATGACTTCTGGCTCAGAGAAGGATGTTGTTGATGTATGGCTTTCGCTTTGCATGATAGAGTTTTAACTTGCACTTGTAGATGTAGCGATGAACTGTGTTAACTGACAATGGTTTTCTGTGTTCCTGAGCACACGTGGTAAGATCCTTTACACGATGTCGGATTTTAATGCAGTGCTGCCTGAGGGATTGAAGGCCACGGGAATTCAATGTTGGTTTTCGGCTTTGCTGCTTATGTGTAGAAAGTTCTCCAGATTCTCTGAATCTTCTGATTATACTATGAACTGTAGATGATGGAATCCCTAAATTCCTTGCAAGTGAACATTGAGAAACATTTTTAAACTGTTGGAGTATTTTTTCAGGCAGTTGTTCACAAAGTGGTGATCCTCGTCCCATCTTTGCTTGTGAATGCCTGAGCCTTTTGGGGATGCTCCTTTTATACCCAATTATCAAAGCTAATGTTTTTGTTAGCATATTAGCTTTTCAGAAACGTTTTAAAACCATCATTGGACCAATTATCTTCTGATAAATTTAGTTCCGATAACTTTCAGTCTGCTCACATTTTTTGCTGGTAAAGTGAGCAAAGTTTAACAGTCAAACATGTTTGTAAACAATAAAATCAAATATTTTAGTCCATCTGTTTTGTGTTTGTAGCAGACTGGCTGCCTGTCGCTTGCTGATGACATCATCATTAAGTGCAAAACGTGATTGGCCGGTCAATGCAGGGAACATTGTGGGTAGTGTAGTTCAGGTTAACTTTGGACGTTACAGTGAGTGAGTGAGTGAGTGAGTGAGTGTAATCTGATGTGGCCACGTCCAAATCAATACTAAAAGTTATCGGTTATCTGTAATAAAGATATTTTTTTTAGCAGTTTATCAGTTTTGCGTCATAAAAGATAACTTTTCAGTTATCAGATTAATGATTATCGAAGCTAACTTTTTGGTTAGCTGTGCCCACCACTGCATCAATGTCAATGTTAGGGGGAGCAACTGAACCCTGCGCCATGACATTTGTCTTCTTCAGACTGATGATGAGTCCAAACTCCTTGCAGGCGCGTGAGAGGTGACTAACAAGTTGATGCAGACCATCTTCGGTGTGTGATGCTAAGGTTGCATCTTCAGCTAAGAGCATCTCATGGATGAGTACCTCCACAACGATGGTCTTGCCACAAAATCAGGTGATGTTGATGAGCTTGCTGTCGGCCCTGGTGTGGATGTACACTCCCTCACTGCAATCCTTCAAGGTGTACTGGTGGATCCTGGAAAAGGAGATTCCGAAGAGCGTCGGCGCAAGGACACAGCCCTGTTTCACCCAACTGGGAAGGCCTCTGATGTTGCACCATTGAAGCAAACTGTACCATGCATGTTGTTGGGAATGACGAGACCATTGAAAGGAGTTTTGGGGGATAGTCAGTCTTCTGCAAGAGCGTGAAGAGTCTCCTTCGAGGTCAATGAAGGTGAAGGAGACTGGCATTTGCTGCTCGACACTTCTCCTGCAGCTGGCGTATTGAAAAGATCATGTCCACTATGGACCTCCAAGCTTGCAAGCCGCACTGGGACACACGAGGCTAAGGTTTGTAGACGTGCTAAAGCAACACAGGTGAAGGCCTTCCCTATATATATACAACCCCTGGCAAAAAATTATGGAATCACCGGCCTCGGAGGATGTTCATTCAGTTGTTTAATTTTGTAGAAAAAAAGCAGATCACAGACATGACACAAAACTAAAGTCATTTCAAATGGCAACTTTCTGGCTTTAAGAAACACTATAAGAAATCAGGAAAAAAATTGTGGCAGTCAGTAACGGTTACTTTTTTAGACCAAGCAGAGGGAAAAAAATATGGAATTAGCCAATTCTGAGGATAAAATTATGGAATCATGAAAAACAAAAGAATGCTCCAACACATCACTAGTATTTTGTTGCACCACCTCTGGCTTTTATAACAGCTTGCAGTCTCTGAGGCATGGACTTAATGAGTGACAAACAGTACTCTTCATCAATCTGGCTCCAACTTTCTCTGATTGCTGTTGCCAGATCAGCTTTGCAGGTTGGAGCCTTGTCATGAACCATTTTCTTCAACTTCCACCAAAGATTTTCAATTGGATTAAGATCCGGACTATTTGCAGGCCATGATATTGACCCTATGTGTCTTTTTGTAAGGAATGTTTTCATAATTTTTGCTCTATAGCAAGATGCATTATCATCTTGAAAAATGATTTCATCATCCCCAAACATCCTTTCAATTGATGGGATAAGAAAAGTGTCCAAAATATCAACGTAAACTTGTGCATTTATTATTGATGTAATGACAGCCATCTCCCCAGTGCCTTTACCTGACATGCAGCCCCATATCATCAATGAAATTTACATGTTCTCTTCAGGCAGTCATCTCATTGGAACGGCACCAAACAAAAGTTCCAGCATGCCCAATGCAGATTCGAGATTCATCACTGAATATGACATCCAGTCATCCACAGTCCACAATTGCTTTTCCTTAGGCCATTGTAACCTTGTTTTTTTTCTCTTTAGGTGTTAATGATGGCTTTCATTTAGCTTTCCTTTAGGTGGTTTCTTACAGTTCGGTCACAGACGTTGACTCCAGTTTCCTCCCATTCCTTCCTCATTTGTTTTGTTGTGCATTTTTGATTTTTGAGACATATTGCTTTAAGTTTTCTGTCTTGATGCTTTGATGTCTTCCTTGGTCTACCAGTATGTTTGCCTTTAACAACCTTCCCATGTTGTTTGTATTTGGTCCAGAGTTTAGACACAGCTGACTGTGAACAACCAACATCTTTTGCAACATTGCGTGATGATTTACCCTCTTTTAAGAGTTTGATAATCCTCTCCTTTGTTTCAATTGACATCTCTCGTGTTGGAGCTATGATTCATGTCAGTCCACTTGGTGCAACAGCTCTCCAAGGTGTGATCACTCCTTTTTAGATGCAGACTAACGAGCAGATCTGATTTGATGCAGGTGTTAGTTTTGGGGATGAAAATTTACAGGGTGATTCCATAATTTATTCCTCAGAATTGAGTGAGTCCATATTTTTTTCCCTCTGCTTGGTCTAAAAAAAGTAACTATTACTGGCTGCCACAATTGTTTTTCTTGATTTCTTATAGTGTTTCTTAAAGCCAGAAAGTTGCCATTTGAAATGACTTTAGTTTTGTGTCATGTCTGTGATCTACTTTTTTTTCTACAAAATTAAACAACTGAATGAACATCCTCCGAGGCCGGTGATTCCATAATTTTTGCAAGGGGTTATATATATATATATATATATATATATATATATACCTATGTGAAAATTTTGCTATGAGGAATGCAGACTGGCCACACCTTCAAATGCTGAAGCCAATCACTCACCTATATCAACACAAGATAAAGGACAAAGAACCCCAGTCCCAACAGCAGAGAGACCCCAGACCTCACGGAGAGCCATGCCAATGCTCATTCACAGCTGTTTACCCCACACACACACACACACACACACACACACACACACACACACACACACACACGCGCGCACATACACCAGCAAGAAAAAAAATCCTGTGTCATGTGGTGTTGGTGTAATGATCATGACTATAGTTGACCCTGGGATCAACAGCATAGAGACATGAAATTCATGAATGAGGGGAAACAAACCACAAGACAACAACTAGCAGAAACCTCAAGATCAATAAGACCCTAAATTATTATCAATAATTTATTCTTTTTTTTTCTGTTGAGTAATTTGTACATGTAGTGTTCTGTACCAATCCTCTGTATGTGTAAGTTAAATTCCAAATCAATAAGATCTGATTGGAAGGGAGCTGTGGATGACTGTATAAAACAGTGTGTTGCCCATCAAGCCAGAGGTCACTGGTTTCATCCCTAACTACTTCTATCTCTGTGGATAAGTGTCCTTCTGCAAGACAGAATCAAAATTTGCAGGTCAGCACCCTGCATGCAAGCGTCTGGCATCGGTTCAGGTGAATGTGAGGCATCAGTTGAAAGTCACCTTGGATAAAATTGTCTGCCAAATGCAAAACTCTAAATGTGTAAATGTGTTCAGATCTGAAAAGGCAGACATCATTCAAAAATGCCACAATAACACTATAACATCCACTCACACACCTATTTGGATCAAACCTGACTCAAGTCTTTGAAGTGTTCTGAATCAGTGATATGGAAACCTTCTAAATCAAAGATGTTTCAAGTCAAAAATCAAAGACTGGGTGAAGTTGTCATGCCGGTTAACTATAACATCATGCTTTTGGTTGATTAAAGCACCCCATTACTATGTTGCTGTAAAACATATCTTCCAAAAAAATGTTTTCTGTGCTCTATCATTCAACTGAAATTTACAGTTAAACAGAAAAATTATGTCTGAATTTCTTCTGGACCCAGGAAAGGGCAGTTTGGGGTCCCCTGCTGGAGTTGTTGCCCCTGCGACCCAATCCCAGATAAGCAGTTTAAGACGAGTACTTAATTTCTTCCAAATGGGGGGATGAAAAGCACCATGGATATCACAAATTGACTCATGCTATGACAGGTAAAAGTTAGAAAACTACAGTGGCACACTAGTTTCCAATTTCACAAATTTTTACCTTAGAAAAAGATTTCAGGCGAAAGTCCTGTTAGAAGTGACTTTTCATAAGCTAAAATATAATACAAAATACAGATTCAAGTTAAATATCCTCTAAATCCGCAGTACGGATCAGATGCAGATCAAACATAGTCTATTCATTGAGAGTGCCAGTTTGCACCTCATTGTCACAAACGACAGTGATTGCAGGCCCGGATCCAGACTAGTTTGGACCGATGCAGTTGCATCGGTCAGATTTTTTTCCGCATCATTCGTCATCGGTAAAAAAAAAAAAAAATCTCGAATAATCCCGAATAGTGCCGAACGTGTCCCCGCAGTGAACACAGCTTTTGATTTGATCCCACAATGTACCATGCAGGTGGATCAAACAAACATAGCATCAGTCCAGTCGAGTTGATGATCATGAAAAAGTTGTGCAAGAAAAACTGGGCGCTTATTTCAGCAAGAAACGGTGAGTGGTTTATAAATAGTTTTCAGTGTGTTTGAAAGGCATTCTATGATGACTGAAATTACATTTTCGGTGGTTTTCCGACCATACATGTCAACCTATACGGATTGTCTGTAAATTATACAGATTTTTCGAAGTTTCAGAGTTATACAGACGTACAAATAAAGTCTTACGGATATTAAGGGTTTGTTCTGCAGTGGGTCTGTAATCAACTGTTTCTGCAGCGCGACTCCACCTTGAAGTGTGAACCATTGAAGCAATGCTTCGATCCACTAGCTCGTTGGTTCTTTGATTCGCTGCTCTTCGAAATGGCAAGTCTGCTTCTTAACCCTTCTCAAAGCCATTAAAATACTGTGAGTCACTTTTGTGTGGATTAAAGTCACTAACTGGGACTCTTGTCTTGTTGCAGTCAAGAAACAAGAATAGTCCTCCGTTCCATTGGCACAGCTCCAAACGCTGCGCGGCTCTCTGCCGAGACAGAGTCCGGTCACAATTAATAACCTCAAAACTTACAATCTTAGAAACGTAATACAGATGTGCCGCACAGCAGCTGCAAGAGCTCAGATCAGATATATGAAAAGACATGCCAATAATGTTTGAAAGGAAATGCTTTTGACAAAAACTACAGATTTTGTTTATTCCTATTTATGTCCACAGATCAAGGATCCACTATGTCAATTTTTGTTATAGTGTTGTTTTTTTAGGACATCATATTTATACAAATAAGAAGTGTTCACTAAAGTCCATGAAGTATAATAAATATATTAAAAGAAGTGTGACAGTGTATGTTGAACACAAATAAAATAATGAAGATTACTGAATAACAAGATGTGTACAATTTTTATTTTATCATTGGGCAAAAATGCATCTGTCAGATTTTCACCCTGGATCCAGCCCTGGTGATTGAGTCTCTTTTGATTGAGATACAATGCAAAATGTACACAAAATGGGCTTTTCAATATTAAATTCAAATGTCCACAAAATCCACAATCCGGATTAGATCCGGATCAAGATTTGTCAGGCGACAGTGAGTGCCTGTCTGCACTCACTTTCATATATGAGAGTGATTGGGTCACGTTTGATTAAGATATAATGTAAAACATATGTTAAATTGAGTTTTTAAATGTTAAATTTAAATGGCCACAAAATGTGTAATCTGGATCAAAATTTCTCAGTCAATAAAGGATACCATCCACCATAATGCTCACAAATAGAAATTTTACCTTTTTTTTGACATTTTTTTCAATGTTAAAGAACAATATATGAAAAATTCTGTGCCCCAGGCTGTTTGCAAACAGACAAACAAACACATACAAGGGTGATAACATTCTCCAACTTTGTTGGCAGAGGTAAGAAAACAAATTATTGACTAATTTTGGGCATCCCCTTGGCTGAACAAGGGCAAAGGGACACCAATGAATTTGAGAGGTGGGGGTTGATAAGTTGTCTGGCTGGATAGTTGCCATACAAATGCAAGGTGGTTCCGTAGTGTGGCAAATGTGTTAATGAGTAACGCCAATCAATCAATCAATTTTATTTATATAGTCCTGAATCACAACAAACAGTTGCCCCAAGGCACTTTATATTGTAAGGCAAGGCCATACAATAATTACGTAAAAACCCCAACGGTCAAAACGACCCCCTGTGAGCAAGCACTTGGCGACAGTGGGAAGGAAAAACTCCCTTTTAACAGCAAGAAACCTCCAGCAGAACCAGGTTCAGGGAGGGGCAGTCTTCTGCTGGGACTGGTTGGGGCTGAGGGAGAGAACCAGGAAAAAGACATGCTGTGGAGGGGAGCAGAGATCAATCACTAATGATTAAATGCAGAGTGGTGCATACAGAGCAAAAAGAGAAAGAAACACTCAGTGCATCATGGGAACCCCCCAGCAGTCTAAGTCTATAGCAGCATAACTAAGGGATGGTTCAGGGTCACCTGATCCAGCCCTAACTATAAGCTTTAGCAAAATGGAAAGTTTTAAGCCTAATCTTAAAAGTAGAGAGGGTGTCTGTCTCCCTGATCTGAATTGGGAGCTGGTTCCACAGGAGAGGAGCCTGAAAGCTGAAGGCTCTGCCTCCCATTCTACTCTTACCAACCCTAGGAACTACAAGTAAGCCTGCAGTCTGAGAGCGAAGCGCTCTATTGGGGTGATATGGTACTATGAGGTCCCTAAGATAAGATGGGACCTGATTATTCAAATCCTTATAAGTAAGAAGAAGAATTTTAAATTCCATTCTAGAAATAACAGGAAGCCAATGAAGAGAGGCCAATATGGGTGAGATATGCTCTCTCCTTCTAGTCCCCATTAGTACTCTAGCTGCAGCATTTTGAATGAACTGAAGGCTTTTCATGGAACTTTTAGGACAACCTGATAATAATGAATTACAATAGTCGTGCCTAGAGGAAATAAATGCATGAATTAGTTTTTCAGCATCACTCTGAGACAAGACCTTTCTAATTTTAGAGATATTGCGTAAATGCAAAAAAGCAGTCCTACATATTTGTTTAATATGCGCATTGAATGACATATCCTGATCAAAAATGACTCCAAGATTTCACACAGTATTACTAGAGGTCAGGGTAATGCCATCCAGAGTAAGGATCTGGTTAGACACCATGTTTCTAAGATTTGTGGGGCCAAGTACAATAACTTCAGTTTTATCTTAGTTTAAAAGCAGGAAATTAGAGGTCATCCATGTCTTTATGTCTGTAAGACAATCCTGCAGTTTAGCTAATTGGTGTGTGTCCTCTGGCTTCATGGATAGATAAAGCTGGGTATCATCTGCGTAACAATGAAAATTTAAGCAATGCCGTCTAATAATACTGCCTAAGGGAAGCATGTATAAAGTGAATAAAATTGGTCCTAGCACAGAACCTTGTGGAACTCCATAATTAACCTTAGTCTGTGAAGAAGATTCCCCATTTACATGAACAAATTGTAATCTATTAGATAAATATGATTCAAACCACCGCAGCGCAGTGCCTTTAATACCTATGGCATGCTCTAATCTCTGTAATACAATTTTATGGTCAACAGTATCAAAAGCAGCACTGAGGTCTAACAGAACAAGCACAGAGATGAGTCCACTGTCTGAGGCCATAAGAAGATAATTTGTAACCTTCACTAATGCTGTTTCTGTACTATGATGCATTCTAAAACCTGACTGAAACTCTTCAAATAGACCATTCCTCTGCAGATGATCTGTTAGCTGTTTTACAACTACCCTTTCAAGAATTTTTGAGAGAAAAGGAAGGTTGGAGATTGGCCTATAATTAGCTAAGATAGCTGGGTCAAGTGATGGCTTTTTAAGTAATGGTTTAATTACTGCCACCTTAAAGGCCTGTGGTACAGAGCCAACTAATAAAGATAGATTGATCATATTTAAGATCAAAGCATTAAATAATGGTAGGGCTTCCTTGAGCAGCCTGGTAGGAATGGGGTCTAATAGACATGTTGATGGTTTGGATGAAGTAACTAATGAAAATAACTCAGACAGAACAATCAGAGAGAAAGAGTCTAACCAAATACCAGCATCACTGAAAGCAGCCAAAGATAACGATACATCTTTGGGATGGTTATGAGTAATTTTTTCTCTAATAGTTAAAATTTTATTAGCAAAGA